>NC_135308.1:4417234-5667234 GCF_048772815.1 Callospermophilus lateralis
ATGCTTCCCCACCAGTGAAAAAAAAAAGTGAATCCCCCTCAAGTCCACCAGAGTTTGCAACCCTATTTCCTGCCCACTAGTTATCCTGAAGCTTTGGGAAATGAAAAGATTCTCCTCTTAATCAAAAGATCAAGAACTCCTGCCAGAGGCTGCTGACCCCTTCTATGGAAAGAAAGAGCTTCCTGGCAGGGAAGGTTGTTAAACGTCAAAATGATTTAGCATAAAGGTTGTGGATCGGCTCCCCTGTAAACCTTCAAATCCAGGATAAATCATGTCCCTGCAGAACCTGACACCAGATGACTCTTGAAAAGGGAGGGTTGGGTAGTTCCAACACCCAAAATTAACTAGAATGAGAACTGTCAGTGGTGCGAAAGAAAGCGGCGGATTCCCTCCAGTCCCGGCGGAGGATTTGTCCCTGTGTTCCTCCGTAGCCAGCATAAAAGAACAGAGGAATCAAGCCTCAGCTTGACTTAAGCACATTACAAATGATCCTTCCAGACAGACCTCTCTGGTACTCACAGAGGGTATTTTGTCTTTCATGGAACTCACCCAATCCCTTTTTTGTGTGGTCTCCAGCAGCTGTCAAAGGATGGAAAGCCATCTAGTCCTGCAGAGCTCTGGAACAATCCCTAGGGCTCACTTGCTCCATTGGGAGAGGAAAAAGGGTCCTTTTAAATTCCATTAGAAAATTACTTCCGTAGAAGTTTTCGAGAAACAAAAACAGTTGCTAGCTCCACATGTGGTTAATGAAGAGTGAAGCAGAGACCAGCTCCTTATTACTTTTAAAAAGCCAGACTATATATTTTTTCTTTCAACTCTATCAGCTGCCCAAGAAGGCCCAGGAGAAGAAAGCAAACCACAGATTTCATGAAACCTGCAAACAGGTGGGCTTCTGACTCCAATGACAAGACAGAAGCTGGTGCATTTGAAAATACATTTGAACAGAGCTTTCCCACTCCATTACACCTGAACTGTGCTTCACCTCTCTCTGTGAGGTTCATCTTATTGTTTTGAAGCATATACCCACTGGGGACTTCAGAAAATCTACTGCCTTGAGTGTATCTCAAGGTTCCTGCAGGCTCAAGTCTCTCTCTGCTCCCCTGACTTGAAAGATGCCCACAACCTTTATCTTATAACTTTATCAAATATAAGTGAGCTGACTTTTCATTTTCTGCTGCTAGACCTCCTATTAGACTCACGTGTCCCAGTCAGCCTAAAGACAGTGGCTGTAGAAAATGTCAGGAGAGGTACCCTCACACCTGTAGAGAGCAAGACTTTGTTATCTACTATCCCAGTATTCAAGGATGAGGGCTTTGTGACTTATCCAGGATCACAGATAGTAAGCAATAGCCAGACTATATATTTTTTTTTCTTTCAACTCTATCAGATTATATCTCAAAGCTGTAAATCATTTTGGCTTTGTTTGTATTTTATATGTCCAAAACCCTGATGACCTATCAATATTTTTAAGTGTCTGCTGAATGATAATTAAGATCAAAGAATTATGCAAGAAAAGAAGATGGCTAATCCAACTGTCAAATGTCAAACATCCTATGTAATGTCTGCTGTTCTTCTACCTTGGGCCCATAAGATGTTTATAATACAGTAAAATTGGGCTCATAGAATTTCTCTCTTACACTCTTTTAATAATTTCTGATTATCTGCTTTGAGTTTCTTCTCACTCCTCTGAATTCTTTAGTCTCTGATGAATTCATCACTGTAGAGCATACAGGTGTCTATGCCATCCTTTGCTGGCTCTGTCCACCGTCTCTCCATTGCCTCCTGCCTGAAATTTAAGTCCCTCAGCATCAAGTACAAAGTTTCTAACTACCTCATCTCCACCTATTTTTCTCAGTCATCCCTCACCGTCTCTTGCAGTTTGCTACATTGTACAGAATTCTACTCCAGGCCCACCCAGCATTGGCTGCTCCAAATGGACAGGTCCTTGCAGGACAGCATCCCCATCCAGGGCCTTCATGTTACCTGGCAATGTACTACTGTTTCCCAGGTGGATTATTATCCCTTAAGTCGCAATGACCAGAAATACACACAAAATTTGCAGTTTTATATAGAGAAATTTTCATATTTGATATCTGTTGGTAAATCATTATTCAAAAAATGAAGAAACTATACTGAGAAAACAAAACAAAAATGCAACTATGGTGTTTGAAAAGTGAAAAGAGATTCTTAAAAAAAACCAAAAAACCACAGAAAACAAAAAACAAAAACAAACAAACAAACAAAAATTCTCTTTAAATCTCCACCAGATGGAGAAATCCTTGTAGGACTGAGTCAAGACACCCAGGATGACATGGCCATCTCCAGATGGAGAGAGGAGAAATGGGCAAGGCCTGCTCAGCTGAGATAGCTTACTGCCTCCTGAGGGGAGTTCTGCCTCTGGGAAAATATCGGGCACATATTATGGGCTACAGGATTGTAGTAGGACCTTTCCTGGGTTTTAGAAGAACACACAAAAGACGAAGTTTTCTGAAATAAAGGCAAGATGTCCTCAGGTAAGCAGGATGCATGGTGTTGGGATCACATGCTCCACAGGGTGGACTCTGTTCAATTGGCTTCAACCCAGGAGCCACAGAACCACAAAGGTGAGTAGACTGTCATGTTGGTCGCAGTGGGACAGTCTGCCTCAGAGATGGGTAGCTGTAAAGAACATGGGTAAAGGCTCTGACAAGGACCTGAATTTCAAACTCAACACCAGTGTCCACCTTCCTGCCAGGAGGGACGTGATGGAAGGGCAGTTCAGTTGGAGCATCAGGAAGGCACCACGTGCTCTGAGCTGAGCTTCCCCCTCAGTGCGGGGTAGACATTTTCCTTCTTCTAATTACATTGAGAAAGTAATTGTTCACGAAGCAGGAGTACCCAAAATGCTTTAGAAATCCTAAAGTCTCTCTGTTCAAATATGTATCCTCAAAATAAATATAATAAGGACAATTCAATTTTTGGTATGATATTCAAAAATAATCTAAAACCGTTTCAAAAACTGAAGACAAAGAGGATCAAAAGCTCCATCTCTTTCCATCTTTCCATTCCTCCATCTCTCTCTCTCTCTCTCTCTCTCTCTCTCTCTCTCTCTCTCTCTCTCTCTCTCCATTCTTTTAATTATGATTCAAATACAAATATCTCAAACAGAGCCCTATGCAAATACATTGCTCTGTTTGTCATGTTTATTTTGCTAGTTAACAAAGATTTAAAACACCAACATAATTTCTATTGATGTTCAAAATTTGTTGGCTGTAATGGTACATTGAAATGATCTCTATAAAGATAGTCTACAATGATCTAGGGTAGAGTTTATGATTTTTTATTTTGAACTGGTTGCATGCACTAAAAGTGGAATATGCATCATACCTCAAGTAATTTGGGTGCACATCTGTGCTTTGGGAAGAGATACGATAAATAGCAATATTATCACCTAGCTTTTTATTATTCATTACAGTTTACTAAATACTTTAGCATGTATTACCTTATTGATTGATTTCTCTTCATTGAGGATGATAAAGGCTACAAAGCTCTGAAAGTGAAGGTGTAAAATCAGCACCCGGAGATGCAATGTCTGTGCAGAGGGTTGTCCTGAAGGTGAAGCGTTTCCCAGGCAGAAACAAATGACAAGAATCTAGAGTTTCCTTTTAGATAGTAACTTACTTCAATAGTCCCCTAAGCTGCTGGTGATCACCATGCTGCTTCTACGTGTCACCTTCCTAGAGGTGACTCTTGTAGCTTTCATTTATAAAATGATCATCAAAAACTCCTACTGGAAAGCTAAAGAAAAAAGCAAAACAAGGGGTAAAGAATAAAAGAAATCATCCATAAAGTAGAACTAAAGGAAATATTTTATAAAGCCGACAAAACAAAACAAAAAAGCTCTTAAGATGAAGAAGTCATAAATTTCTGTTACTTTATTATTGTTGTTTTAAATTTGCACATAGTAAAATGATTACCACTATCTTGAAAGTTAACCTCTTCAGCACCTTGCACAATCACTCTGTGTGTGTGTGTGTGTGTGTGTGTGTGTGTAAGAGCACCTCAGTTCTATTTTCTTAGCAAATATTCAGTACACAATGTGTATTAACTCACCACAATCACGTCATGCTTCAGATCTCTGCACAGATCCATCCTGCATGACTGCAGTTTCTTTCCTTGCCTATTTCCCCATGTCCCTGACTCCGGGATCCTGTGACCACCATTCTCCGCTGTCTCTATACACTGTCCTCTTTCTAGATTGCACATATAAGGGAAAGCAGGTGACAGGTGTCTTCCTGTGCCTGGCTCATTGCACTTTCCATAGTGCCCTCCAGGCCCATCCATGTGGCCTCCAATGGCTATGGTTCCTGTTACTTTTCAAAGACTAGAAGCAATAGCACTGATGACTTTTAGGAAGGAAAGGGCTTTGCTTTGTGTGAGAAGAGAGGATGCTGTAGCTTTTGGCAAGGATGAAACACGGAGAGGGCTAAGACTGCAAACCCTCCTTCATCTGCCCTCTGCTGCGCACCGCGTTCCACGCCTCCTTATCCGAGAGTGAGTCGAGCAGCTGAGGGCGGCAGCAGCAAGATATCTCTGTACTTAGGGTGCTCAGATTTCAGTGGGGAACACAGGTCTGTTCTAATGACTGCAAAGGGCATTTGCAGAAAAACAGCTCCTCGGTCACAGCAACGTTAAAAACTGAGATCATTCTGCTCTTTTCCAAACTAGGCATCTGAGAAATTTTGTAAGTTTATAACGGAGCATGACCACAAATTTCAGCAATGTGTGTTGGGGGGGGGGCGGGGGGGGATATTTGTATTTATGTAAATATATAAATGCGTCTCAGATGCAGCATAAGTGCCTCGTGTTCTCTCCACCTCCTGACTTTGGGCCCTTAGGAATTCTGATAATGGCACTATTTCCTGGAGTACCCGGGATCAGCCTCAGGGTTCACAGCGAGTGCGCTCTGGCAGCCCTTGACAGTGAGCCCAAACTAGATAAGACCTATTGATTCAATGTCACCTTAGATTTGGATGAAAGACCCAAACAATCCAACCAACACAGCTTCTCAGGTTGCATAGTGATTTCAGAATGGAAAGCACCAATTTGCAAGCATCTCCTTTGCTCTCTGTGGAAGGCAGATTCTAAAATGTACCTCACAATAGAAATATCACAAAAATGAAAATAATGATAAAAATATCAATAATTCTAACTTTTATTGAGGGATACTCTGTGCCCCATGCAGTTCTTTATTTGAATTTCACAGTAAACACCTGAGCTATGTAATTAGTATTAAACCCGCTCATAACTAAATAAACAGGACAAGGAGATCTTGGCACGGGCGGGAAGTGGGAGAGGTGTTTCTAGCCAAGACCCTCCCTCCTCTCTGCGGTAGAGGATGGTAAAGCCTGCTGAAGCATAATCAATTAGAGAGCACCCAATCTTCCTAATTTAGTATAAGGAAAATCCTATCACTCTGTTTTATTTCAAGCAGTAGTATCGTCTTCACGTTCCACTGGAGTTCTCGTAGGTTCACTGTGACCTCCTTCACTCCTCCGAGCCCCCAGAGTGCCTCAACCCCAGCACTCCAAGAGGCTGGGAGGGATGCCGTTTCCTCCCCTGCCAGACTCAGACGGAATTCAGACGCTGCCCTTCCAAGGTGTCCCTTGGTGGCTCAGCGCACGCTGCTCTGTGTGTACCCTGAAGTAGTGCCTTTCTCCTCTGTCCTCCCGAGCAGGCCTCTGTTGGCTTGTCTTAGAGGGGATGGGAAACTGTGGTTCCCGGGCTGAGCTCTGGGATTCTATAGTGTACCATGTGGAAGAAGAAAAGTGCTTACCCAGAACCTGTAACTACCAATCAACTGCGGGACAGCGAACAGGCCAACGTGAATATACAATGTGCACCATCAGTAAACGCCAGGGGTTCCTTTCCTCCCACCCCAGCGGTCCTCTGGAGCCTCGAGTGTGGAAGACCTCTGCCACGCTGCAGGTGGCACACGAGTGTGCGGGCAGCACACCAGCACCGTCCATGAAAGGGAAGCCTCTCAGGGTCCTCGGCACAGGGCAGCAGGCGTCCTTGTGTTAGATCACTATGTTGTCCTGTGTGCCAATGCTCTCCCTAGGTGACGGGGTGTGAATCCAGGGGTAGTTTGTAATGACGGGTCAGCCTAACACACACGTTTGCTCTACACCATCCCAATTAATACACTTAGATTTCAAATGTCATATTAGCATTTTAAATACAAATCATGCCTTTGCCTCTTTGTGTTCAAGCAGGAAAACTAATCTCCAATATTGGCATGTGATTCCTGATGAGGTTACATTTACTTCTTACGACGTACCTGACAAAGCGCGTTACTTTACATGGGTCGGGTTAGTTTATTTTCCTGTTCTTCTTGAGATAGTAGAAGTTGCACAATCATCTTATAGTTAGGCTTCTGCTCATGCCCTTTCCCCAATCATGGAAGATCTTTCCCACAATTTGGGGTTACCAATGATGAAACCTTTAAATTTGTTCTGGTCTCATATCCGCCCATCCAGATTTCCTGGCTCAGCTACTTTAGCTAATATTCTCTGTACCATCAATTATGAATAATCATGAAGTTCCCTATTGTCTTGTTCCATACTCAGATACCTTATTTTTTGAAAGTCATTTAATTTTTTGAGAGCCAAGGTTTAAAAAAATCAGCATCCTCTGTATTATTAAGCACTTAATGAATACTTGATGGATACTTTTAAAACGACTTATCTATATAAATGTGGAACCCACAGTTTGGTTTTATGACCTCTGCATATTACTGACTGTAAAGTGTTGGTCTCTTGATTCACTTGGAGAAGTCCGAATCATGAATCCAAAAATGAAAGGAACCTCTGGCTGTGAACCTTAAACTTTGATGAAAAGTACCTTTAAGACATTTGTTTATCTGCATAGAGTTGATAATACTTGCAATCTGAGGGAAACGGATAAGATGCTTCATAATGGAGGGCCTGCACCCCAAAGGCACATCTGCCAATTTGCCCCAGCATCAGGCCGAGCTCCTTGTCTCTTTCCCCCCACTTGTTAGGGCAGAGCCTTTCCAAGCTGGTGGGGCGTTCTGTGGACCAGAGAGGGCTCACAGGCAGGGCTGCTGTGCTTACTCTTTGTCCTCTTCAGCTGGCACGAATCAGGCTCTTGCTTGTTTGTGTCTACAATTACCTCAGTTGAGTCCACTCTGGATCTTGTCCAGATCCATTCTGTGTCTCTCCATAGCTTCCCCATTACCTAAGGATATGGCCTCTCTTCACCTCTTCTTCCTGTTCATCGGAATCCATCCACAGAAATACACACCCACAAACACAGATATAACACGAACGTTCAGGCATCTGCCACACATTACCCACAACTGTGAATCTATAACCTTTATTTTAATAAATAAGGGGCTAATCTGGGGCGGGGTGTGGTGATCTTGTGTCCAGCTGTGGGGAAGAGTGAAGCAAATCTGCACCTGCAAACACGGAGTGGCACACTCCAGACCTTACCCCTAAATGTATGGATGGAATGAAAACAAGGCAGGGTACGACCCAAATGGGCTAAGAAAAATGGCTACATGGTATTGACAGAAATAGCAGGGCTGGCGATAGCAAGATAAATATTGGTATAAAAGAAGTTGTTAAATGTTTATAAATATTATGGAAAAGCCTGGATATCACATGGAAGAGTGTTTGTTTTGTTAATTTGGGGAATGTCAGAGACTGATGAACAATTTTAAATTTTACTTCATATATTTATTACTTACTGGGCTTTATTTACAAATTTTTCAATTTTCTAAATATAAGAGGCCAATGTTGAAAATATGATTGTTCTTGGAATATCTACAGAGGTCTTTAAAAATCCCCCAAGGCGCCCTCTTTCTTTTCTTTCTCACTCTTCATAAAGCACCACATTGGACCCTAGAAACATAAATAACTATTATTATGAATCTGGCAGGGAAATCAGTCCAATACAAATAACTAATCAGTATTTATTTTGCTATTTCCTCACTACCTGTGCGCCATATGTCCATTGTATTCTGGGTTGGGCAGGGTTTTGTCCAGCGGTCATCAGCATCCAAGAGACTTGGCCTCTGAGGGCCCCACGTTCAGGGCCAGGGAGGCCCGAGCTCCCGAGCAGGGCCAGCGGCCGGGGACCGGGCAGCGCGGCGCAGGCCTCCTCGGGGACCTGCTCTGCGGCGCGGGTGACTGAGATGTGAGATGGGTTGGAAATACAGTCAATAAGCCAAAGAATAAGAGCCCAAATGCTGCAGCGCTGCCCGAAACCGGAGCCTGGCGTAAGACGGTGCATCCCCGCGGGCTGTCAATCACCACCGTGTGCCCGCCGCCTCCCGACGCCTTCCCTGGGCGGCCAGGTCTCCTGTGGACTCCTGCGGCTTGTGTCGGGTGTGACAAGAGCCTGCTGTGGGGACGGGCCAGCCTCCAGCTGCCCATGCCTGGCGTCCCGCCGCCTCACGTCGCGCATTTACAGGGCCTTGTTCTATCGGGGCCCTGCTGCGTCACTCACTCGCTGACCCTCCACACCTTTCCTTTGTCCAGGACAGCCCCGCACCCACCTGTACTCTGGCAGGTACTGACAAGGGGTCTCGTCCCTGTCCGTCCTCTGGTTAATTAACCTCCGTGGCAGGATTCAGCTTCTCCCTGTGCAAACCCTCGCAGGCTTCCTCATGCTCCAGGCTCCTCTGCTGCCCCCGTGTCCTGCACCATCAGCCACGCACTCCGGACCGTGGCGTCCGGCCATCTGCACGCCTTGATGGCCCGCGCAAGGCCTCCCTCCATCGGCCTCTCCTGGGCCAGTCTGAGGACGTGCAGCTCACAGCCTCTCTTAATGGCCATCGTTCCTTGTCTTCTTTTCTTCCTACTGCACAGATCTCCCACAGGGTAGGATCTATGCCAGGGTATTTTTAGATTCCTGACCATGCCTAGAAGTGGTCAAGAGGTGTTTCTCAATGCATTCATATTCTGTAAATAAACGTCTTTCACATTATAACAATGCATTTACACAGTATGGTGCCTTAAGAATCCATATATACTGCCTCATTACAATTTAAAAATCATAAAGTTAAAACAGAATTGGTATCTGACCTTCCCAAGATTACATAGAAAATGTAAGTGTAGCTAATATTTAAATGTTTTGAACCATTCATTTGTACCAAATACCTTAAAGTGTGGATTTTGCAATGCATGAATCTGTCAGTGTGCCTAAACGTCTTGAGGATATTACAGTGGCCTTGGAAGTTTCTGAGAGGAACAGAAGTTGTATTTCTTTATCCTTCTTTATGCTATTAGAGACATCTTATTCCAAGTTATTGTTGAAAATCTGTACACTTTTATCTACATATGCTTAAAGAATAAAATTTAATTTTATGAAATTATAGCAAACAGTCCAGTATAGATAGCCTTTGAAAAAGAGAGTAACCCCCCTGACCTATTCCCCAAGATACACTCTGTCATTACTCCATATCACAGAGTGGTCCTCTCCCAAGGCAGCCCCTTCCCTTTTTCCTGCACCATGGCCTGCTCTTTCTCTACCTTCTTTCTCTTCTCCCTTTCTTCCAGTTTCCCATTTAGATTAAAACACACGAGAAGAGTAATACCCTAGTCAGGATTCAATTCAGTGATCCTTACTGCACAAACACTGTCATAATAGATTCTGGGAACAGAGAGATAACAGAACACAGTCTCAGCCCTGGTGAGGGATACAATGCGTAAAATGTTCCAACAAGCCAGTCGAGAAACAGGTGGGACAACCACTTGCCCCCCACATGACAGGGAGGGCTTCTGACAGGTACCGACAATTGAACCTGGCTTCCATGGTGCCATTCTAGTGAGTGGCACAGGGTAGAGCACTGACCACAAGGGAACAGATGAGGTGAAGGTGCAGGATTAAGGTGACAGGGTGCTCACAGAACCGCCTATGGCAAAAACCCTGTACATCATTAATCTTCAGCTTCATATTACATGCTGCACCATCTGATCTCGCCAGAGGGTAAAGCATGTGTAGAGGAGAATGAAGAGAGAGGATGTGATACATGGAGAGAAGGGCATCAGGCACAGCCACAAGTCCGAAGCAGAAGAAGTGGGCTGCCGGGGAAACCCAGAGCAATGGGACGAGCCCAGCTCCACAGGAAAGGCTCTTTTTCGCCTCACAGACAGAGCGGAGAGGGAAATGCGTGTGTGTGGTGATGCTCCTGAGCCCCCCACAAACCCAGACTCCATGACGTGTGTCTGGGACGTTCACAATCTTTCAAAAATTCTCAGAAATATTGTAACTTGAATGTTGTAGGACAGTCCAGTTCATTTTAACCAGAACTCTTTCAACTTGAAGTGGTTTGACAGGTATATCATACATATGACTGAATCTTTCAAATGGAGGGGTCAATAGTTCCTTATTAAAGCATCTGTCTAGAATGTGAAATGTTTCTATGGAAAGTTCTTGGAGCAATTAATACAAGGCTGCTTAGAACCATGGGAGACCCTGATCTAGAGCAGATAGCCAAAAAGACCAACACTAGAGAATGGGGGCCAGACAGGCTGATGAGGAACTCAGGTTATGACCATCTTGCAGTCATCATCACTCCACCACGTGTCCTTTAGAGCACAGGCTCCCTACAGGACCTCAGAGTTCCTCCAGCTCTACTCTTGAGCTCCAGGTTGGCTAAGTGAGCACCCCAGGCCACCTATGCCCTGGGGGGACACAAAGCAAGATAACTGTTGAAAATCATCTTTCAATAGTGATGGGCACATAGTAGGGGTGCAGCAAGCATCGGGTCTCACTCCCTCCAGCTCCTGGGAAGTGTGGCAGTATTTGCTAGCCCTCCTGCCCTCAAGACACTGCAGAGGGTGTGCACGCACCCAGCTGCCTCAGGCGGGAAAATCTGTGGCCAAATAGTCAGGAAATCCCCTGTTAGAGCAAAATAAAATCTTTCAATGGAATTTCACAATGAGAATCATGAGCCACAAGTGCATTTTGCTTGGAAAGGGGAAGGGAAAATTCTTGAACTTTCATGCACTCTAAGTGGAGAGGCCTGGGGAAGCAGCAGCTTTGTCAAGCCCACATCAATCCCGGCCCGGGGCCAGCAGGTTCAGCTCCAGCAGCCCCCAATACACGGACAATTGTTTTTCAAAATGAGCCAGCAGCCTGGTGTAAAATGAAGATGGTATGAATAATATCATCAAGCCTGAACCTATGGAGAGCAGGGCACTTTCACCTCCTTTGTTATAGGATTTCTACCAAAGCACTTCAATTTTCAGTGCTGACAGCTCCATTTCCACAGGCTCTGGCTGTGAGCGCAGAGCGTTTGAAATCGCTGTGGATCCACACCTCGTGGCACTTGCAAAGAAAGCAGCTGCTCAGTCAGGGGACCTCGCCGGGAGAAGGGCGAGGAGGGAGTGTGGATGTGTTAAGAACCTTCGCTCCTTGCTTGCTTCAAATATCAAACTTTATTCCCTCCTCCCAGAGGGCCTTAAAATGTTTCTGTTTGAAATTCAGATGCGCTGCGTTGGAAGTCCCACACCAGCATGGAGTCCTCCATGCAGCCGGCCACTGCTGTAGCTGTCTCCCCATCAAGGTTCACCCAGGAGTCGCTTCTCTTTCCTCACAGTTGGAGCCCGTTGAGATGCACTTGTCAGGAGTGGAAGCTGAGCTCCCTGCGCTGCATGAAAGCAGATGTGGTGCTGGACGGATCTCTCTGCTATGCAGAGAACCCGGTCGTCTCTCTCTCCTGCAGGAACCATTGACGGCACAGTTGAGCTCTTATATTCCTCCACAGCCTGGGAAGCATCGTTTTTAAATGGTTCATGAGAGAAAGGGATTACAAGGGATTTAAGTAAGGTCCTGATGCATTTTGGGGAGAAATGCAGATGATATAGGGATCAGGACACAAGTTGTCTTTTGTCTGCTCTGCAGGGAAGATTCACTCCCACAACTCTAGATTGCATCAGAAATCTGTCCTCAATTCTCCAAAAAAATACAACTCAAAATAATCCCCATCCTGGTTGGTGAAGAAATTTCCAGAAGGCTCCCTCTGGGGGCAAAAGGGCAGCATGATGCCTAGAAACAGGGGTTACCAGGCAGCTGTGTGCCCTCCAGCAGCACTGCACAGCAAGCCTCATCCCCACCAGCCTGCAGGCTTGTCCACGTCCCCTGCCACCAGGCATCCTTAAAAATAATACAAGTTCTTTTACAAGAAATTGCATGTGTTAACTCAGAGGACCTTCAAAACAGGCGCAGAGGAACACACTACTTATCCCCTCATCATCGATAGTGCAAGGAGATTACGTGAGAGGCCTGGGGGTGGTTGCACTGATAGGTGGAGAAGGCAGCCTGCTTCAGGGCCCACACCCTGCACTCCAAATGCACTTTTATAAGACATCAGTAACATCATAAATAAATAAATAAAGCTATAAGCAATAGCAGATGAACTAGGACAAGGAAATTAAGTCTGAGGGACGTCTGATTGTGGTTGAGCATTAATGGTCTTGATGTTTTAATGGTCAGCACTTGGCACAGATGCTGGTCATAGTGAGTACTGAATAAAAGAGGGTTGCTTGGATCAATGCAGAGAGGAGCCGTGTGATGGCAGCCAGAGGGGATCAGGAGGGCACCTGAAAGTCTGCCGGAGACTGTCGCAATCCAGGACTTGTAGTACCAGGAATCATGGCCAACTTGTGCAGTTAGTTAAATTAGTTAAACTCCAATAATTACCATGTCAGACTCAACTGACTTAATACTTGGGGTCCAAAAATACACAGCTAGATATTGATCTAAAATATCTACAAGCACACACAAACACATACAGGGGCACTCTGTACATCCCAAATTGTTGAGAATGGTCAACTATCAGTCTAGAATCTACCTGTCAATCATCCACCATCTATTTATCTGTCAAGCGTCTGTCTCTAGTATCTAGCTGTGTATTTTATTGCAGAGTGTGCAGTGGGTAGGGTAAGTCTTCATTAGGGCCTTTATGGCATATACATACTCTATATTAATGCTCCAAAAAACTAAATAAGAGAAAAAGTGCTTTTTTAGGAAAAGCACTTAATATTTCTGAAAATTAGTATATTGACATTTTAAATTTCTGGTTAAATGATTAGAAAGAGCTTGTTGGTTTGTTAAAAAGAGCATGGTTTATAAATAAATGGCAAATTACAAAAGATCACTGGTAATTGTTGAGTCTTCTTTTTAGCTTAGCTACTGTACTTATTTTAAATTATTGCAGCAAAAAATAATTTTATAAGTCTTAGGTACAGCCTGTTATGAACTATAAACAAAAACGGCATGCTTAGAATGTGCCCAAGGGTTAATTACAAATTAATGCTTCCAAAAAGATACAAAATTAGCCACTGAAAGTCAACTATGTGTTAACTAAAGAGCCGGCTAAAAATGGAAAGAGCACTGATCATGCTGTGCTGGGTGGTGAGAAAAACTGGCTGACGATTTCTCATGTACTTCATTTTCTCTCACCTCCAGAGAGGGCAGACTTGTTGACCTCCACTTCCCAGAAACGGTGAGACTGATGAGTATCTGTGAAGAATTTGTGCCATCTTGGCTTAGACAATGGTAACGGGTAATGTTTTACTCTGCAAGTATTATCAAATTTGAATGGTAAATAAGGAACTTTTAACTAAATATGTAACTTCTATTAATATCGAGTGGATAAATAAAGGGTGATTCAAAGACAATTCTACTGATCGTTTCACCTTTTATTGAAGCTGGTTTTCTTTTCTCTTGGCTCTTGCCTGGAGAAAGATCATAGACAATTTGGACTCCCTGTTGTTCAGCAGGATCAGCCATTGCAGCAGGGCTCAACTGGAACTTCAGAAATGGCCATCATACAAGATCACACTGCACCTCCTCTGTACACTGAGATCATTCTCTAGTAGGCTGATTCCCAAGGATTCAGCACCATCTCGCTGGAGAGTGATGGTTCACAGCCTCTCCTCAGCACTGGCAGCACCTGCAGGGCTTGGACCACAGAGAGGCACCCAGGAACTTGAATTTCTAACAGTCCCTGGGAGGAGGCCACGTCTATCTGGAGACCACAGTTTGAGAAAGATGGGTTAGGAAGTTCAGTGGCTTCTCGACAGAGCCATTTGATTAGCTAGGGGACTTTCTTAAAGTTGCAAATGCCTGAGCCCAGCCTGGTCTACAGGTTAACGCTGGGTCCGCATTCTAGGTCTAGGAGTGAAATCACTGGTTCCAAAGTCACAGGCATGCACGAGCGGACGATATGACATTTCAGAAACCCAGAGGGGCCTGAGGGATTTTAAATCCTTGGCTAAGCTGTGGCTGTCACCACCCCCCCCCCCCCGCCCTTGTACTGCCATTAGTCTCCCTGAAGCCCTGACTCTTCCCGTCCACAAAGCCTGACGTCCTGGGCACAGAAGCAGGAGAAGAAGGCTGGCCCAGCACACAGGCGGGATTGGTCTAGCACACACTTGCTGAGAGCCATTAGCCAAGTAGGTATGACAATTTCCTTGCCAGCGTACCCCATGTTGCTTAGAGAAAGGACTCGTGGAAATGGACTTGCCTTGGACATTTGCAGTGACATTGCATGTCTGTTTGAGAAAGGTGACCTTGCTCAAGGACCAGGGCGGATCCGGGTCTAGGGCGGATCAGGGTTTAGGGCTCTCCTTGGGTTTAGGGCGGTTCCAGGTTTAAGGTGTACCCTGCTGGGAATAGGGCATATCCTGCTGCCTCAGGCGTGCCCGCTCCTGGAGTTCCTGTTGAGTTCTTGCGGGATTCAGAGAGTATTTTGGGCAGAGAACGTGGTTTCCCCAGAACGTGTTTGGAGAGGGCCGGTGTGAGATCGGGAATAAAGAATTGCTGTTTGAATCTACAAAGCTGTGAGTGGCTCGTGATTTTGTGCCCAGCCAGACTGCAGCACACACTCGGATTCTAAGACTTTGGAATGTAAAACTCCTTCCTGAAACTCAATTGCTATTGCTAAGCTTCATTTTCTTGAGCTTCTCTTTGTCTCTTAAAATGCCGGTGTTGTAGTCCCCTACTAGTAACAAACACGGACATACCAGGGGAGATGACCTTTAAATAAAGGCGTACACTCAGCCAGCCTTCATCCCTTCAGGGGGCTTTATGGGATTCCTTCAGAATCCAGAGTATGGGACTCTGGGACTGGTGTGTCGTGGCGATGTGCACAGAAAGGGCAACAGAGAAAAACGGTGGGGGGGGGGGGTAGGGGGAGGACACCAGAGCCTAATTTCAGCTTTCCCCCCTCAGCCGCATCTCAAGCACCCCTGCTCAAGTCGGTTCTCAATGCCGCCTTCTGCTTTCCAAACTAGAAAGCGGAGTAACTTAAATGAAGCTTCAATAAGTACAAAAATAATTGTTCAAATCAGATATAATTATATTTTCCTTGGCAAAAATCAGCAGATATTTTTCCAAATGCCCGCTGTTTGCAAGGATATTTAAAGATGGAAACTTCTCTGGTAGAAATCAAAATCAAAGGGTCGTTTAAACAGTATGTTAACCAAGTCTTACTAATTAGATGTTTCACCTCTAAAAATTGAGAAAATAATAATGAATGGGTGTAAAATGATGTGGCAATAATGTGGCTATGATAGCATTTTAAGTACTACTAAAAAGTTAAATTCCAATGATAAAATTTAGGTTAAAAATTATGATACATGCATAGAATATGATTCTATGCCTTTATTACACTGTTCATTCAACTAGTCAACTAAATTATTAAATTAACTCAAAATTATACTTAAAAATAAAATATATTGAAATGAAAATTGCCAGATGATTTTTTTTAGGTAGAAGTAATTTTGTGTGACACAATCTACAGTTTGAGCACATATTGTCACAATACACAAACGAGAAGAAAAGGGGTGTACAGAAATGTCACCAGAGGCCATCTCTGCAAGGCAGGTGCTGGGGGAGTTTTCCTAACCTTTTGCTTATACATACTTTCCAAATTTTCTAAAATAAAAAACATGCATTTTAAAGTAAGGGGTGAGGAACAATTACCTTCCTTTGCTTGGCAGGACAACAAATAATTTTTATATGTGCATATAACAGCTTTAATTATTCATTTGCCCCTGTCCAGACAGTAAATTCAATCAAGACAGAGCATGACAAACAAAACACCAGTTATCAACATTTTAATTCCCCTTAGTTCCTTCAGGGATGGGTTTTCCATGTTGGCAGTAATATGGCGTCTTCTGCATCTTTTACCACTAGGAGGTTTTTGCCAATGATCCTTGGGTTTGGCATCAGGACAATTTCATAAAGATCATCTTGGAGCACTTGTTGGAGAAGGAGCCTTTTCAGTCAATCAATTCTGTTAGACATTTCAGGAAAGTTTCCAGAATTCCTCAGACTCTGTTTTTTGAGAAACAAGAAGTGTCATAGCCAAATATGTACCCTAGGCCCCCGAGGGTCATGAGACCATCTGGCCACAACATGATCTGGTATTTCAGCCTATAAAGCAGACTCAAGCCCCAAGTTGTATAATTCAGGAAGCTGACGGGACATCAAGGATGAGGTAGGTGTTAAAAGTCTAGTAGATATTCAGTATATATGGTGCAGGAAGGGAAACAGTGGCTCTGACCCAGGGGAGTTCCTCCTTCCCTGGTAATGGGACTTGTGATTTTGAAGCACCTTGGTTGTCCAGCAGAACCAGGAGCGGGAGGGCCCAGTGTGTTGGCATCCATTGTCAAGCACCAACTCTTGAGCATGGTGACTATGGTCATCACTTTTACTCTAGAATGGGGTGTGGTTCTGAGCAAACCAGTGTTCTGTTTGGTGTCCCCTGTCTGGGTCAAGTCACTGGCAGGCGGGCCCCAGCACTGAAGCTGTGATGTGCATGAGTGTGTCACCTGGGGGTTTTTCTCAGGCGTTCAGTGTTTTACATCAAGGATTTACTGGTGCATAAGTCTATTTGATACTCCATAATTCCAATCCTGCTACATGATTTTAGAACAATGAAAAAACACAAGAACGCTATGAATATCTTTTCTGTTTTTTAAATCTATAGACAAAACATGAAAGCACTGATTGCAACAAATGAAATAAATGTATAATTATAATTATAGAAGTAATTGAACAGGAGTTAGAAGATTGAAAAAGATATATATGTATATACATATATATAAACTTCATTTTTAGTGAATGAATTTGTTACTTCATTTTGAGTCATAAATTTATGTTAGGTAGTACAGCTTTACATTTGTATTTGTGTTAGTATACATATACACACACAAACACATGAATAGATCTGTAAAATATATGTGAGCATAAATTTTTGCCTTAAACTTAAGTAATGAACTGCATCAGTGAAATGAATCACTACATTTCATAATTAAATTAATGTTATTCTCAAGTGATAAATTCAGAAGAAAACAATAAATTACTCTCCAAACCTATTAACAATGCCCTCCCTGGATGTCTGTCCATGATGTGTGAGATCATTTTTACATCTCAAAGCTGCTTCTTAAGCTAAACAATGCTAGCATTTGAGAAATCTGCTCCTAGGAGCCCAAGGATGTGGACCCATCGTATTGCCAGCTTAGGTGGAAGTGGCTCATGAGAACTGTCGCCTTGACAAGATGGGGGTGCCTGCACAGGAGGAAGTCCATGCAGAGCCTCCGGGAGGCCAGGCTCAGGTGGAGGGCGGCTTTGGAGTAGGTCACCGGAAGCAGTGGTGCCAAAGTGCTCTTGAGGACCAGGTAAGAGAATTTGTCAAGTTACAGAGAACAAAACTTACGTATTCATTTGAAATAAGCCTGTGGAAGAGCTCAAACAGAATTCCATCAAAATGGAAACAAAGATGTATTTTTGAAACAGGGTATGTGCTGCTATCATTTCCTCTTTTTCACAATTGTATGTATACCATCCAGTAAACTAAGTGTCACACAAGGACGTCAGCAAGGCTGCAGGGCACAGTAGCCTCGGGAGCACCACAGAGAGCTGCAGAGAGCAGAGACATCATACCCAGGTGCCCGTGGAGGGCTCTTGAGGCTCTATAGAATGTCACAGGGTTCATGGTGGGAGAAGGGAGCTGACCACTGTACTCACGGATTCATTCTGCTGTATGTGTATGTTCCCTGCTCACATGAAAACACAAGACGTGGTGTGCGTGTGCGTGTGTGTGTGTGTGTGTGTGTGTGTGAATACTTAGATGTGACAGAGCAAAGGAAACAACTGACAGAGTGAAGACAGAGCCTACTGAATGGGAGAAAACGTTTTCCACCTATCCATCTGATGAAGAATTAATATCCAGACTGTATAGAGATCTCAAAATATTTAGTAGCACAAAGAGTAATCCAACTTAAAAAATGTGCAAACAATCTGAACAGATACTTCTCAAAAGAACAAATACAATTAGCCAATAAATGTACGAAGAAATCCAATATCATGAGTCATCAGAGAAATGCAATCAAAATTACAACAAGATTTCACTTACCCAAGTTAGAATGGCAATTATTATTATTATTATTATTATTATAAGAAGAAGAAGAAGAAGAAAATGCTGGTGAGGATGTGGAGAAAAATAAATGTATACACTGTTGGTGGAAATGCAGATTAGCACAGTCCTGTGGAAAATAGTATGCAGGGTCCTCAAAAAACTAAAAGCTGCAGTACCAGATGACCCATCTATCCCACTCCTGGGGTACTGTCACATGCAGCACAATGGACAGAACAGGAGGACCTCATGTTATGGGAAATCGGCCAGAGAGCAAGTCCCAGTGCGCCTTCTCTCATACCTGGGAACTAAAGTAAATGGATAGTAAACGGATTTCTAAAAAAGAGTTAACTGGAAGGGAGCAAGGGATTTCTATGGAAAGGGAAGGGAACTGGGCCGAGGGGTGGAGGTGGGAGAGGAAGAAGGGTGGGTGGACATGATGAATGCACAGCCCGGGGGTGTAGGGAAAGACCCCCGGGAAGCCATTATTACTACAGTTAATAGGTGATAATGATGATGATGATGATGACGAAAAATGGAATGTGCTACAGTCTTCTCAAAAGATCCAGGTTGAAGTCTGTGCTTGTAGGGATATTTTCAAAAATACATTATAAACATTCTTTTAGTAGTTAATAAAAATTTACAGGATAGCTCTCCTGACCTTAAAGGAGTAGTCTCAGGAACTTCTGACAGTGTGACAAAATATCTAATAGAGACAGTCATCTAAGCTAGGACCGACAGCTGACACGGTAAGACAGCCCCTTCCAAGAAGGTCCTGCCATCAGACTTTCCTTCCTGAAGGGCCAGGAATGAATCCCAGAGCGGTTGGCTGGGGTCTGTGTATTGTGTGATCAGTGGGCCTTGCTACAAAATTGCACTGTTTGAGCTTCTATAATAGGTTTTTCACATCAGTCCACAGGATAGCAGGATGGTCCTGGAATACGGCATGCAACATCCAAAAGGGCTAAAATGTGCATGAGAGTCTTCATTAGGTTGCCTCTCCATCTGTTCCTGGGTAGCAGGGAAGGAGCGCTCCCAGGGTTACTCCACATCCCAGCTCCAAGGAGGAGAGGCTCTGCAGTCTGAATAATGGAACAGAAAGAGCCAAATAAGAAAGTGTAAAGCCTGGGCAGATCAGCCCCTGTGCACTTTAGTGGACCGAGCTTTTCTTTTCACTTATCCATTATTTATTATTATTCCTTGATTTATATTTTTTTCCACACTCTACTCAAGTAATTAAAGCAGAATTCTTCAAGACTAGACAATTCAGTGCTCATTTTGTGTCTGTTCCTAATTATCAAGCCTCTTCTCTGAGTCTCGTTCTGACTTTTAAAAGTAGGAGATTCCTCTACATGACATCTAAGGTCACTTTCAATCTGAAGATTCTGTGCAGTGATGACCCTTGCAGTCACAAATACATTCTATATACTATCTACTATTATCCATCTATCACCCATCAATCATCTATCTATCTAGGCACGTATCATCCATCTGTCATCTATTATCTATCCATCTATTACCTATCATCAATCTATTATCTATCTATGCCTCTATCATCCATCATCTTTAATCAATTATCTATCCAATATCATCCATCTATTATCTATTATCCATCTACCATATATCTATCATTAACCTATTCATGTATCTTACATCTATCATCTGTCAATCATCTAGCCATCATCCACCTATCATCTATCATCTGTCTATGCATCTATCATCCATCAGCTATAATCTTTTATCTATCCATCTATCATTCATCTATCATCTACCTATGAATGTATCATACATCTATCATCTATCATCTATCTATCCATCTGTTATTTATCATTTATCTATCTATGCATCTATCACCTATCATCTATCTATTTACTATCATCTATGCATCTATTTATCATCTGTCATTTATCCATCATGTATCTAACACCTACCTATCATCTATTTACTGTCACCTATCTATCATCTAGATCTTTAGCTCTCATGTTCTATTTGGTCCAGCACAGCCTATTTTACATGCCCACATAGTTCCTCAACATACAAATTTAGGCTCCAAAATTTAATTTCTCAGAACATTTTGCCCTTTCATTTACTAGAACTGTGGAGATTCCGTATAATTTTCTTTCCCTTGCTGGCCGTCCATTGGCCTCCGTGTTTCCAGGTGGAGGAGATGCTCTGCTCTGGCTGCGGAAAGAAATCGTGCCACTCTGCTCTGAGCATGATCCCAGTGGGAAGGTGCCTGGCAGGGACATGGGGCTGGGTGTTATCATCCCGAACCTTCACTTCCTGCAGTCTAGACGGCTGTCTTCTGTCACTCTGTTCCTAACCCCCAGGCTTCACGTCCTTATTATTCAGTATTGAAGTCATACTGGGAATGTATTCAGATATAAGACAATTTTCAGATTATAAAGATAAATAAATTTTCCTGTTTTTTTTTCCTTTGTTTTAAGTTTCCCTTACAGGTGCTAGTTCCTTGCTACTTAGGGAAAGTTGCTGATATATTTGTTTGCAAACCAGCAAGAGAAGGAAGGCTGTCCTTGGAGAGATGTGCACATCTGAGTGGTCAGAAGGGCTGCAGCCTACAGCACTCCCTCTCATGAATGAAGGCAGGGGTTTGGATGAGAAGGTGACTGTGATCTCCCTATGTGTTAATATTCTGTGTGAACAAAGCATTTTTATTCCATCCTTAAACAAACTTGAAGCTCACACCAAAATGCCAGAGTTTCCAGAGTGAGACGTCCAGAGACCCCAAACCGAAGCAGCTGGAAAGAAGCCGCGCACCCTGTCAGCCCAGCCATCACGGGTATCCATCGTCCAGGCTGGAACCGCCCAGGACGTCCCTCCCCCAGGCACACGGCAGCTCAGTGCTGGGGCACAGATAGAAGCCTGGGGCAGGTCCTCAGCTGTCGCCAACCCCCTCTTATTCCTGGGGACACAGCTGAGTTCTCAGCTTCTGGTCTCCTCCATCCCGTCCCGTGAGCCTCAGCGCAGCCCAACACACCACAGGACATGGTGAAGGGCATCTTTTCAGGCACCTCAAGGGATCCGAAGACACAGCCCTACACTGCAGAAGACTCAGCTCCTGGTAAGGTAGGGGACCAATGGAGAGGAGAGAGACAGAAAACGAGGCTCATGGTGACCCCGCCTGCCCTGTTGTGTGTCCTGAGCCATGTGTCTATGACTCCCTGCTTTGTGTACAATCACAATCTCTTGTTGAAAACAGCTTCAGAAAACCCCAGGTCTCCTCCTGGTCCCAGTGAACTTGTGGCCAGCAAGGTGACAATACTACCTACCTGTCACTCTCACACTACCCCCTTAAGCCACCTTATCCTCTGCACTTGACACTCTCAAAGTATTTGTGAACTCAATGGTATCTTCTTGGGTCTGCTTTGCAGAAGACCAGACTAAGACCATTGGTGCAACCAGAAGTGTGTGAAGTGTGTGTGTGTGTGTGTGTGTGTGTGGCGGGGGCGGTGTTTGTTTATTTGTCTTCTTTTTAAGCAGACCCTCAGGACAGAGTTTTGCAGAGAAGTTGCTTGTCCATCTGAAAGGAATAAGAGGAGCCCTTTACAGACAATAATAGGCAGTCACAACCTGTGGCAAACAGGGGCCTGAAACTTGCTTAGGCTTTCACCATGAAATGCAGGTGGGAGACAGATGCTGGTGGGCCAAGTCATGGGGACACTAACAAACATAAGAACAATGGCAAGTGTTGGGAGGTGGAGGTTGGGGCTGCTTCCCAGGCCAGGAGGGAAGTGCAGACAAGAAGGGTGACTGCAAAGTAGTCCATCTCCACCGGCAACCACCTTAGGTGTGAGGTTTCTGAGCAGCTTTAGATGAGGACCAGCTCCCCTGAGGGCCAGACCACGCTGTGCGGAGAAGGAAGAGCAGGGCTTCATCGGGAGATGCAGAGAGCCACAGAGGTTGGGTGCCTGTCCCCGGTGGATCACATGTGCGAAATCTGGGCTCAGGGGAAGAGAACGTGAAGTTTAAGGTGAGAGATTTTGACACATCAACCCCCATTTTCCCACTAGCCCTCTCAGAAGACATGACCGCCCTCCTGGTGGACTAAAAGGACGATCCTTTGGCTGAGAGTCCATGTGCTGGCCCCAAGGTCCGACTCCTCTTCTCCTCAAGTCTCTCCCTCAGCCCAGTTCACTTACTGCAGAGCTGAAACCAGGGTCAGGCAAGCTCCCCACAATGCCAAAGGGTCATTATGCTTGTCAGTACGGGCTCACAGACTGAGGGGAAATGTGCTCAGGCACATGGAATATTAGGCTGAGCAGAAGAGAGTCATCAGCTGGGGGCACCATCCAGGGTGGGGATCTGTGGTCAGGAGAACTTGGAGTTGAGGATGCGAGGACACTCCTGAAGTGCATATGGTGGGCTGTATTAAATGCAGTGAGTCTGCCAGGATTTTCTTAGTGTAGTGTTGAAAGAGGGATCAAAAGTTTGGTAGTAGGAGAGTTAAAATAGATTTTATGGTGTGTGATGCGGAAACCCGTTAAGGAATGGGGACACAGTGGAAAGCAAGACCTCCAGTGTCTTCTAAAACATAATCTGACTCCTCCACTGGGCAGAACTCACAGAACCACAGGCATGGAGATGTCACTGCTACCCCTGGGGACCACAGGCTGCAGAACTGACCCAGCCATGGACACGGGTCTGGGATCCACTATCCCTGGAAATCTCATAATGCAGAACATGGAGAACCGTGTTCAGAGGGTTTCAGAAGGGCAGAGGCCAGGAGCAGTCTTATCAGCAGAGCTGATGTGATCACTGCATTGGTAGCAAGAACGGAGGGGACATCTGGTGTTTACTGTGGCGATGAATCACAGACGAGCTGCTCAGTAAGGACTCAGGTTTTCACAGTCGCCATGACTAGGAAGTCAATGCTCAGAGAGTGCAGCCCTGTGCTTGCTGCCAGAGGAGGGGCTCCGAGTTCGTGCACGTAGCCCAGAAACGATCTTCCGAGGCTCATCTAAAGGTGGCCCCACCATTCCCCAGGGTGTCCACGCAGTGGACAGAATGAACCGCCCATCTTCCTGAGAGACTCTGTGCTGACTCTGGTAACTTAGGAACAAAAATGCCACCAGCAAGCGCAGGCCACTCTGGGAGCTCAGAGAAGCCGGGGAGGAAAGGACCCCAGTGTACCTCACAGTGGATCCAGGCGGCTTGTGATGGTCAGAGTCCAGCAGCAGTGGAAGTCAGTCCTCCTGCTGTCACACCGGGGACCCATTCCGAATCCCATCTTCCTGTTGCCACAGTCTGACTCCGTGGGTCATGTGCTGGCTCCCAGGTGGTCAAAGGATGCCACTTGAACTCCACTGAAGTAGAAGCTGTGGCTACCTCCTGGCCACGTTTAGTTGTTCACTGCAGAGGAATGGTGGCAATAAGGACTTTCTGCACTAGCTGGCAGACTGATCCCGATTACCAGGACAAAGGACACGGCACAGAGGAGCCTGCCTGCACCCTACCTGGTGCAGTTCCACGGTTCAGCTAAGACTGTGTGGGGAATTTAGAACAAGGCAACCCAACAAAAGGAGACAAACTAAGGGCTTCGGCCTTCAAAGATCAAGGTCTGGGTTATCCCTCTGAATCCGAGTTTGAGAATAAACTAGATTTTCCACTTCTGTTGGTGTGTGGGGTCTGCGTAGCACAGCAGGGGAGGACGAGGGCTACAGATGCAGCAGGAAAGCCGGATTTCCTCTCTACTACTATGAGTGGCACGTTGCAGCTCTTAATGGCAGGCTCCGCCCTCCGGGGTCACGGCAGACCCCAGCAGCTCCCAGCCAATGTCTTTCCAGGTTCTTGTCTCACAAAGTCAAAGAATGAAATCCATGACAATAACAGAAGGCAAGAGTGGAAGGAGCAGGACTATTTAAGTGGGAAGAAAAGAGGTGACTCCTGCAGGGCAAGAGGGGACCTTGGAAGGTGGCCACCTACAGGTACTGGTTTATATAAATACCGGTGGGGCATTGATCGATATCTATGCTTATCGGGTCTTGGAAAAGTATCAATGCTATTGGTCAAAAATCTCTACTGAACAGGTCTTGGAGAAAGGAACCAAGGCTATTGGCTTCACCCAGGACATTCTATTTGGCTGTGCCCTTTAAGCCCTTGAGTCTGAACTTTCCTAACCTCCGCTCAGGTCCACCCTCACGTCTGTTTCCCCGACTTCTGAGACAACAGTTTGGATTCACCACTATGACTTCACTCCCCCAGCAATGGCAAGGGAACCTGAGATGGAGGGTAAAGGAGAGAAGCCATGATTGTCAGTCGAGGTCCCAGGCCATCCACAGCAGTGGGGACTGTAGCTCAATCTCTAATCCGTAGCTGGTGGTTTACAGGACGTAGCCAGCAGCCCTGAGCTTCAGAGGCAGAAGAGCCCAGTCTGGACCAGACTTAGGTAACTAAGGGTGGTGACCCCATTCCCAGATGGAAAGGTGGGCGAGGACCCACATCACAGCATGCAAGCCCGGGAGCGTCTAGAGCCCCTCAGGGGGCCACGTGGTGTACCCTGTGTGACTTCTCAGATGAGCAGCTTTACCTCACCCAGATGCTCTCCTGTTTACACCAGGGCCACGACCACCAGCACTCTCCATAGGCTTCCTGCACCCTAACTGCACCGATCGCCCTTCCCTTGGTCCCAATGGCATGCCAGCATGATCTCTGGCTGCCACTGGAGGGACAGATATGACCTAGAAGCGCAAGGCGTCAGCAACCAGGGGGCGGAACTCAGCCAAGGGGAGGGCAGATGTACCCTCTGGGTATAGCTCCTCTTTGCACATTCCCCAAGAAGTGGCCCCTGTGCTGAGCAGAGCTGCCTAATCCATCTTGGTCTCACCACTCAGCTTCCCAGCCTCCTGACTTGTGCCTCAACCTGAGCCACGTCAGCCTCGGGCTCCCCAAGGAAGCCACCAGCATTGTGGGCTGTATGCAGGCTCCCTCACAGCCCCAGGTCACTGTCCGTCCTAAAGGGGGACAAAATGGCTGGTAACACACAGTGGGACCCGTGAAGACGGCAGGGCAGGAGGAGCGGGCTCGTGACTCTAGGAAAGAAAAGTTCCTTAAAGTCTGAGGCCATCAACTTTTGCCTTTCAGAGCTGAGAAAGTTGAGATGCGGCTGCCCTGGGTTATGTAAGTGCACAGTGCTCAGCTGAGACGGACGCGCGCCCACGTCCTGAGAGCCTTCAGCCAGAATGTTTCCCACTGTACCATTTTGTATCCAGCAAGGACTGGTAAAATTCCCCCACTACTCCCTAAAGCGTAGTTTCCAGAAACTGGTTATTTGAACTCAGCAATGCCGAGGAAGATATGGATTTCATCAGACTATTACATTAACAGAAATGCCATGGCCAATTCCAGGATTTCAGCATGGACCTAAGCAGGAAGAACGACGTGTTTATAATTACTGTGATTGTCCTTGCTCCCAGTGTGACCACCTCGCTGCAGTTGTACATGTTTTATATCGCCCACTCCCACACAGAGTCCAACTCTCAATACATAAACAAATGGAGGTTTATGGTTCATCTTAGTCTAGGGTCTGCTGTTTCTCAGAGCTAACCACCCCTGGGTAAATGGTCAAAATTGAATTTCTAGAGCTATGAGTTTGAGCTTCCCAGGTCCTAGACCATTTGAGTAATTCCTGAGGCCCAGCTTAATTTCCACCCAGTCTGATAGCCTCTGCACTCAAGATGGCTATGGGGAAATCATTGTCTCCAAGCACCCATGAGCACCCTTGCAGGCTAGAAATGAATGGAGCCCTCTGATGCCTGGAGCTCTCCCCAAGTTACGTCTGCAGAGCAGGGATCAGAGTTGGGCTGATGTTCTGTAACCTTAAATAACATCGAAGGAGCTGGGCCCCATCCCTAAAATGAAGGCTGGGAGCAGGTGCTCTCTGAGGACTGCTCGCAATCCACAGCCTATGATTCATTATGTTGTTCTTCTTAATGTATTTTTCCCTTTCTTGTTTCATTATGTTCAGGCTCCCGGACTCTTTATTACTTCTGTTTACTGATCTATTTTTAAAATCACAATCCCTTGTTCTTCTCTCAAGAATATTGGAGAATTTAATTAACTTTCATTAAATATTTCGATAGGACCTGCAGCTAGAGGCTGGGCTCTTTGCACCAATGCTGCGTCACCGATGTGCTTTGGTACAGGCTGTGGGGTTTGGTGACAACCTCCCTACCTTTTGTGGAACTCCTAGAGCTTCTGCACATGCAGGGCTCTCAGCATCTACTCTTTGCTCTCGGCTGTTACATAATGCATGAGAACATTGTATCAATAGGAACAATTTAGGAAGTCTCACAAAACAGAAGCAAATGTGCTTAATCACAGTTCAGCTTCATTTTTCATAAATGTTGAAATGCTTTTGTGTCATCTGGGTTTGTACAAAATAGACAATTGCACTCCTAATGCACTCCCCAAAGTGTGTTTATGTGTTCTTCTTCGTAAAGAGGGAAAGAATACACAGAAGGGTGTGACTGAAGAGTCAAAGCACAACTGGCCAGGATCAGGAAGTGAGTCTCCCCGAGTGTGACTCCATTCACCAGGCAAAGGAGGAGAAGCAGAGAGAGGAAAGGACATGCAGACCATCTGGTAGCAGAGGCCTTCAAACCATGAGCCCCCATCAGGCTGAGTTCCCACCAGAGATGGGAGCGGGCACAAGGGTCTCACGCTGGAGTTCAAAGCAGACACTGGGCAACAGGGTCGGAGAGAAACCCTGGCAAAGCCAGGTCTGAAATCCGCGCCTTTCGCTGCTCGTCTTCCAGTCCTAACTTCCAGATTCCTTGTGACTTGGTGACCTTCTAGCTGACAAGGTTTTCCCACTCTGGGGCCCCTTCCTGCAGCAAAGCCTAAGCTTCCTTACAGCACCAACAGTGCCTCCCAGGCCCAGCTAACCTGCAGCCACCGGGGGGCCCCTAACAGGAGGAGCAGGAGCCGACCCCGGGGCCGAGGACCGGGCAAGCCTGTGATGGAGAAGCGGGGGATGCTGTCATGGTGCTAGCCCTGCACCCTGCGCGAAAGGAAACCCCGAGGCTGAGCGCCACAGTCTCCTAACTCTGAAATGGGAGCCTTGCTCTCGGTTTCCTTGTTTCCACTCCAAATTATAACAGGGATCTTGCCACCAACAAGCCCCTCTCAGGCAGAGTCCCGAGGCTTTCCAGACTTGTCCTCCAGTGCTCATGGCCAGCCCTTAGGGAGGTCCATGCTACCTTCCATGTCTGGGCTGGTGCTCGGTCTGCATTGCTCTGCTGGCGTGTGACTTTTAGAGCCCAGAGCTCATCCAGGGAGCATGGGTACAGGGAGGCAGGCCAGCTCTAATTTACATGAATAAACCAACTTTGGGGCCAGTCAACAAGGAGCAAGACTGATTCTTGGCACTGTGAATTTGAGATGAGAGGAAATAATCAGAGAGACCCATAAATGGTATGAAAGACAGATTTTTATGGCCCATTCAAGTTGTATTTTCTAGCAGAAATCAGAAGCAACCTCCCCTCTTTCTGCACCACAGGCTTACATCAAGCTCTCTGCCTGACACCAACCTTCCCTCCCTACGGCCACCCAAATGTTGGAATCTCTATGATGTCACTGTCCTCTGCCATCCAAGGCACAAAAGTAATGGGGGAGGTCACCTGACCACTTGTGCCACGGTGCCCTTGCATACCCCACTGGTTCCCCATTTCCGCCCTTCCCCCTGAGCATTCTACGTGTAGCACTTTAGATCAGAGGTGCGTGGAAGCTCTGCTCCTGCCTTGGTCCTTTTCTACTCTGCTCCTCTGGGACAGTCACACTTTGTCATGTTGAGGGCGAGAAATGGGTTCCCAACTGGGTCTCTCACTCCAAGTCAAAAACTCAGCCTCAGCACCACCCAGACGGCCCAGCTCTCTTCCTCTGGGAGCATGTTTTTTGGGAGTTGGAAGCATTTCCCAGGCCAGCAGACTCTGAGTCATCCTTTCTCCCTTGTTCCTGGCTGCCCACGTGCAATCTGTCAGCCAGCGCTGGCTCCAGGTGACACTCTCACTCTCTCCCCTCCCTCCCACAGCCCCGGGCACGGCCCCCCAGGCACTCCTACTCTCTGCCCAGAGCCCTCTGACCAGCCTCCTCCCTCTGGTCCCTCCGACGACATCAGCATCCCCGGGAGAGCCTGGTAGAAAGGCAGCGTCCCAGGCCCTCTGCAGCCAGCCAGGACCCCAGGGTGCCAGGCACATCCACGTTTGGAAAACAGCCTCGCTGCTCTCACTGTTGCCCATCCTCCCCTTCTTTACTCTTCTCTCTGTGAGGACGGGACTCGGGACATACTGCCGAGGTTCGAGTCCCACTATACCACTTACCAGCCAAAGTGCACACGGCCAACCTGCTCTGCTTCCTGTGTGCCCAGGACTGCACCCGCTCTTCCTGCCAGGGTGTTCAAGGATGGGTGTGACTCGGTGCAGAACAGGGCTTGGGGCAAGTGAGGAACCAAGGAGCTCAGGCACCACAGCCACTGCTTTGCCATGTCCCACCTGCTAGTGCCCAGGCACCATCAGGGCGGTGGGGAGAAAGCATGGACTCCATTATCAGCGGAAATGAAAGGAGATATAATCATCATAAAGTCTGTACAAGGCCCTCCAGCTGTCCCCGAGTCAGGAATAAGCTGTGCCATAGTAATCAAAGATGTGCAGGAAGTATCAGGGGGCTCCAGCCAAGCAACCCTTGGAACATACCAGAGGCGGCCTGGCTCCTGCTGAAGCTGCAGTCCCTACTGCAACATCGGATACGGGAATTCCCTGAAATTCGTTCTGATTTAGAGAAGGAAATGAAAAGGCTGTTGAGGAACTCTCAAGAGGAGCCTGTTAGAGGAGATAGTCCTGCTCTCTCTTGGTAGAAAAGGAGACGTCCTTGTGTTCTGAAGCCTGGGAGTTGTGTCCTGCTTCCTTCTGGGGGGCTGCGGTGAATAGTGGGTCCAGGAAAACACTGACACAGTCAATTAACCAGCTGGAAAGAAAGGAAGAGTGTGTGTGTGTGTGTGTGTGTGTGTGTGTGTGTGTGTGTGTTTAGGGGAGAGGAAGGAAGGAAGGAAGATGAGAACAAATAAGCATGTTAAAAATTATACAAGGGAACAAAAAAAACTGTCAATAAGTAGGAATACGTTTTCAGAAAATGTTGTCATAAGGCAATTAAAAGTTAGGAGCATGCTATTCCCCTCATATCTGGACCTTCTGTTCCAGGCTTCAGACCCATATCTACCTGCCCACTCTTCCCCCCAACACCGTGAGCTTCCCTGCTAAGGGAGCCGCTGCCTCGAGGACACCCACCTAAGATCCCTTCTACTCCACCTTCTTATCACTTCTGACACCCCTGGGCCTCAGGAAACCTTCACAGTCTCCTTCCCTGGAGACACTGTGGGGTTCCCACGAAAGGAAGGAGCTATGGTGGACATTAAGGAGAGATCATGGCTTCCCCGCTCCTCGGGGTAGAGGGGAACCAGCCCCATGGGACAGCCCCTTCGCCAGCAGCTGCCGGTGTGCTGATAACCTTACAGAGTCATGGATGGTTCTAGCGTTATCTTTCTGGTGAGCATAATTACCTTTCAGGCCCAGGGTCCCTGAAATGATCACACATCAGCCTCGTGGATTATTTATTAAAATGTTTAGAAGCTGTATTTCAGCACCACCTCCCACACTTCTTTTGCCCATCCTTCCACCTTACCCTGCTCCCCATTAAATCTCCCTAAGATTCTTCATCTCTCATGTTCACACAGTTGGATAATTCCCATTGCTGAACACTGGCAAGTTCCCCAATCTAATGCCAAAAACCAAATCTGTGCCCCTCCCTTGGAGTTGACCACATGGCTCTAGAAGCCAGGGGTGTGTGTGTATCTTCCACTTCTCCATCTTTCCTATCTGTTCTGTTAATAATGGAGGCAAGCACTGAGGTGTCTTCAGTCTGCAGAATGTGGGATAACTGGCACTCCACATCACCCTCCAGAGCTTCCAAGCATGTCTTTTAGTGACCTCTAGGACAGCCTGAAATGAGCAGCCTCCATGCAGGAGTGATGGTACCAGCTCCAACGCCCCCTCCCCAGAGCCATGTCAGTCCGGACCACCCACTCAGTCCTGAGCGTCTTCAGCCACTTCTTCCTCCCACCCCAGACGTGGTTCACATCCTCCAGATCAGGAGTCGCTTCTTCAATTGTGAAAGCAGAGGAGTCCTGGGGCCCGTGGAAGGGGCCTCCTCCCCAGCTCTCAGCAAGACTCCCCCACCCTCAAGATGGCACAGAGCACCTTAGTTATCACTAAGTTATCTCCAGGTCAGCACTGAAGGATGTCTCTTGCAACTCTCCTAGTGGCTTCCATGAGATATCTCATTTTCCAAAATAGGGTGAAATAGTTTCTTTCTTTCTACCAAGACAAGGAGCACACACCACACTCATATATCAGGTCTATTTTTTTTTTCTCTTATACCACTTGCAGTCACTAACCCCATTTTGAGAAACCATAAAGTAAGCCTCATTTATTCCTTGATGTATCTGCTCCATAATCTGGACCTGACTTGTGCAGAGCAGATGTTCGACAACGGTATAAAAAATGAATCATGAGTGGGTGTCAATTAAATCACCCACCTGTCTTTTTCTTCCCATTCGGATCACTAACCACTTTTACCATCCAAAACTGAAGAAAGGAATTTCAGAAATCAAACTACCCTTTTAAATGTCGGCCCTCTACCTTTCCTCCCGTGTTGATTTTTTTTTTTTTTTAAATTTCGTGGTGTATTGCTTCGCTTGAAATTTTGAGAACGCAGAAAAACCTTAAAGAGAAACCCCTCCATCTGAAAACCTGTAAAGAATTCTTTTGAGAGTGGCAGATGTCAGTGACACCCTGGTACCATGCAGCAGAATGTGACCACGTCCCTTTGTTGTCCCACTAAGGGAGGTGGGTTTTAATTTGCTGAAAGGAAGTCCATACCAAGTCAGCCCGAGCCAGTGCCACACGGCTCCCTTCAGGCCATGGAGTGAGAGACGGATATCTCACCTGCAGCTCAGTAATTGTGAGAAGAAATTTCAATTCCAACCTCGGCAGGAGCCCGGGACTCAGTCTGGAAGTTTCTTGGTCCCTAGAAGGAAGACAGTTCCTTATGAGGGGCTGGCTTTGGATTTCTCGTTACAGATGGGCTCCCTTTTGATAACTGCACAATGTGGAATGAAGAACCCATGGAGCCCAACGCTTAGAAACAGAAAAGCAGGTTTTCTTCTCTCTAAAGAAAGCTGCTCCTGAGACACATAAAGGATTCTCCCCTGCCTGTTGTTAGATGTTCTCCTCTTTCAAGACGCCTTGGTTGGCCCTCACCTCCTCCATTGAAGAGGAAGAGCAGAGGTGTTCCTTGAAGCCAATCAAGAGGCCCAGAGCATGCACAGCTGTCCTTACAAGTGAGCCATCAGAAAAACAGCATCATGACTTGTTTTCAGTGAAAACCCAACTCCATGTCTCTAAAGATAGACGTTCCTGGCAGCCACCTTCGCCATGGGAAGGAAGCAGTATTTGGTCTTTGCCATTACAGTAGGGAACTTGGAAAGTATTATACTCAAAAAGGTTAAAAAAAATTCCTGCTGGTTACAAGAAAGCATTAAACTGCTCATTACACATCTTGTCAGGGCTACATGGATTTCATCCTTTCTTTTTCTCTTTCCCTTTCTTTTTTTTTTAATTTCTCTCTTAATTTCTTTCTTTCTTTCTTTTTTCCATTTTTTATTGGATATCTTCAGAATTCAATGGATCTGTGGACAAATTGTAGGACCCACCGCGTGGTTCACCTCTGGCCAATCCAGTACAGGTGAGCCTTCAGGAAACATGAAGCCAGCAGCTTGTGAAAGACCTCTGGGTCATGGGACACACCCTGAGCCAAAGTGGGAAAACAAAACAAAACAAAAAAAAAAAACAAAAAAAACACAGCTTGTGAAAGACCTCTGGGTCATGGGACACACCCTGAGCCAAAGTGGGAAAACAAAAAACAAAACAAAACAAAACAAAACACAACGTTGTTCCTCTTCTCTGGCTTACAGCAATGACAGGGGGTTTTGTTGTTGTTGTTGTCTGTCTGTTTGTTTTTGCCCCAAATAAGTCTCCTTGATATTGTTTTACACAGCACCTGTGGTGTTTTAAAGGATCTGCAAAATAGACCTTCTTGCTGTCGATGACCTCCATGGCTTGGGAACCTCCACGCAGTCCCGCTGGCTGAGCAGATTCATCAGGGTGGCTTGTGCTTGGTGGGTATCTGTGCGATGGCTCCTTGAGTTGCTGACTTGTGGCTTTCATGTGGAGGTAACGTGACAGCAAATACAATGAGCAGGTGAGAGACACAGAAGGAAAGGGGAATGCACCTGTGGACTGAGGACGAACGTTCCTACCTGGTGCAGTCGGGATGGGAGCAGAGGCCCGAGGCAGACACGGATGAGCAGGGAGCTTCAAACTCGTCCCACGGAGCAGACTCCAGTCTGTGTCCACGTCTGTGTCGTGTCTAGCAGGGCGGCTGGGAGGGGACCAGTCTGAGAACCTGGGCCTGAGGAATCCTGAAGTCCATGGGGGGGCTCGGCCACCCCATGGCTCTGCCCCCTGGACCAGGTCCGGCCAGCAGCTACTGTGTTAGCGAGGCTTGCTTTCTTGAATGAAAATGATCGTGTTTCAAACATACATGTCTTGTATCTAAGAAAGACAATGTTCCATCACCTACAACTGTAGCACGCAATTAAGAAATCCATCTACACAGCCAGCCTAAAATCATCTCAATTGTTTTGAACCGTGGAAACTGGGCCTGATAAATAAGGCTGATGTTTCAGTGTTTACAATATATCACACTTCAGGATCTGTCCAAAGTGATCATTACTCCATGAGTGAATTGCCATTTGCATTTTTTACTGTCCACAAAAGAGTACTTCTGAGAGCGTTCTGTGACAGTAATCTGCCAAAAATTCTATTTGGCAGCTTACAGCAAGTCTGTGGTTCTCTCGGGAAGTTCACCACATTATAGTAGCGGACCCCGTGTCGCAGCATCCTACCTGATTGTTCCAGCCATTATGATCTCTGAAATGCTGCAGACAGCTCTTCAATAATGCATTGCAATAAATGGGCCTGACGTAGTGTTCCTGGTCCGAATCAGAGGTGCAGCCTCTTATTAATAAACACTTGAATGGGAATTTGAACCCTTTAGGGAACTGATCTTAAGAGACAGCCATCTACCAATCAGAAGGCAGAGCACCAAATTAGCCTTCAATAAAACAACTCTGCAGGAAAAAAAATAAAATAAAATAAAACATCATTCCCTGATCCTCAGAGCAGCTATATGACTTTCTCTGATGCCCAGTTCCAAATGGGACTTAAATGAGAAGGATTTAATGGTTAGGTTTATTTTATTTCATGTTTTTGCAAATTAACCTACCATAGGAAGCATCTGCCACGGTGCAGTCAACGCCATCAGGGTGTCCTTGTGCTCAGAGCTCACGGCTCTCCTTGAGGTCCTTCACCCCGCTTTGTTTTTGCAATTCACAGAGTCAAATATTTCTGTCTGTACTCCCAAAATAGGCAAATATGTTTGTCTGCTGCTATTGAGCTTTTCTGTGCAGAATCAATGAACTAAGACATTAATAATAATGGTGTTTCTGGAATCTTCATAGGGCAGATTCTGGTCTATTGTTATAGCCTTCTGCCATATCATCATCACTGTATAAAAAGTGGGCTCTCTGAAAAGGAAGCCAGGAAAACATTTCTCTAAAGCACAAAGCAAAATTACAGAGAGAAAAAGGAAAAGACTGCTATGCTTAAAACTACCCAGGAAGGTGGAGTTTAGAACTTGGCTTCATGGAAGATGGAAGGAGACAGTTGGCATCAGTTAATGTTGGAATCCGTGTAGCACACCTCTGAAAGAGCCATGCACATGTGGTCCTGGACCGCAAGCTCATCAGTCCAAACTGTGTCCCCATGCTCCAGGCAGAGCTGCAAACTGACCCATACCTCTGTAAGAGCAGAGACCTCATGTGCTAGGAGAACGCCCAGTGCCCACCCCTAACAGAGTGACCACATGTCCAACAACACACCAGGCAGCCCAGATCAGAGGCACAGCCTTAATTTGATAATCATGAAGATGGGCTAAGTAGCTTTGTTCTAGGACACTTGAACATGAAGAACCCAGGTGTCTCAGGCCCACCTGCACCCTGGACTGAACACTTTGACCCCGAGCTCCCTCTCTGGGCAGACAGGAGGAGCCAGTCTCTGTTTCCCGTCAACCCAGGTCGTTGTTTTGTCCTGGTACACTTTCTCACAATAAACAGGATACTCTTTTTGGAGAGGTGGAATCTAATACCGACCGCGTTCCCTGACCACAATCCCTTGCTGTGTGGTTTTGCATTTGAGCCATGGTCTCTTGTCATGGTGTGGATGGCGACTGCCCACTGAGATGGCTTTCCCTCCTCTCCATCTGTGGAGCCTCAGACTCTGCAATTACTGTGCTGTGACTGATTAGCACACGTCTATGTAGTAATGGTTCGAGTGCAGCTGCTTTTACGGATTAGAAAACAGACCTGGATAAGTGGATTTACTTAAGGCCACACAAATAATTAGTGTTAGAACTGGACCCCCCCAAAATTCACTACATATCACAACATGTTGCCTCCAATATTCATAGGGCTTGAGCTGTCTGGGAAGACCTTCCCAGTGTCCTCTCAGTACAAAGACATAAGAATGGAAGTCATTGTCTATTTTTAAATTAAAGAAAACTCCATCTCTCCTCAGAACCTACAAAATGAGACTGAAAACCTATTGCACAAAAATTATCATAAGGGTTCAACTAAATAAGGTATGTTATGAAACACACATGGTCCATATTAAGCCCTTAAAGGATAGAAACTGCTATTTCTCAATCTTATGCATCTGTAGACCCAGCCCACATCCTGATACCTCTCTGAGGCCAGGTTGGTCTATTCCAGTCATAAAGGATTCTTCGTCTGGACCATCTTACCTTGGAAATTTTGTGCATATTCATTGGGAATCTGCTAGGTACCAAGACATCTTGGAGGAAACAGAGGAAACACTCCATCAGGTAGCACCTGAGTTGTATCTTTGGTGGAAATGAAGGGATGTCAGGGTCAAGGAGAGGGCAGACCAGGAAGGAGACAACTAATCCTGAGGATTGATAGAAAAGGAGGAATGTGACCAACATGTGAAGATATCTTTCTATAAATAGTTGATAATTTCTGTAGTTTTAAAAAGTTAAGATGATTTTGGATAAAAACAAATTTGGATTTATTCCAGCACCAAAAGCTATTCTAGCAAGAAAAGTGGAGCAGGAGGCATCACAATATCAGACCTTAAATTATACTGCAGAGCTAATAGTAACACAAACGGCATGGTATTGGCACCATTGTAGAAACAGTCTACACCAATGGTACAGAATAGAGGACACAGAGACAACCCCACATAAATACGGTTATCTCATACTAGACAAGGGTACCAAAAACATCCACTGGAGAGAAGATAGCCTCTTCAAAAATGGTGCTGGCAAAACTGGAAATCCGTATGTAGCAAAATGAAATTAAACCTTTATCTCTCACCCTGAACAAAAATCAACTCAAAGTGGATCAAAGACTTGGGCACTAGAACAGAGACCCTGCACCTAATAGAAGGAAAAAATAGGCCCAAATCTTCACCACATCAGCCTAGGATCTAACTTCCTTAACAAGACTCCTAATGCACAAGAAGTAAAATCAAGAATCAATAATTGGGATGAATTCAAATTAAAAAGCTTCTTCTCAGCAAAAGAAACAATAACATAAGGAAAGAGACTACAGATTGGAAGAAAATCTTTACCATATGCACCTCCGATAAAGCATTAATCTCTAGGATATATAAAGAACTCAAAAAACTTAACACCAAAAAACCAAATAACCCAATCAATAAATGGGCTAAGGAATTGAACAGACACTTCACAGAATAAGAAATACAACTGATCAACAAGTATAGCAATTAGAGAAATGCAAATCAAAACTACTCTAAAAATGCAAATCAAAACTACTCTAAAATTTCATCTCATTCCTGTCAGAATGGCAGTCATCAAGAATACAGGCAACAATAAATGTTGGTGAGGATGTGGTGAAAAAGGTACACTTCTACATGGCTGGTGGGACTGCAAATTGGTGCAACCACTATGGAAAGCAGTATGGAGATTCCTCAGAAAATTGGGAATGGAATCACCATTTGACCCAGCTCTCCCATTCCCTGGTTTATACCCAAAGGACTTAAAATCAGCACACTATAGTGACACAGCCACATCAATGTTTATAGCACCTGAATTCACAATAGCTAGATTATATGGAACCAACCTAGAGGTACCTCAATAGATGAATGGATAAAGAAAATATGGTATATATACTCAATGAAATATCACTCAGCTTTAAAGAAGAGTAAAATATGGCATCTGCCAGTAAATGGTTAGAATTGGAGAATATCATGCTAAGTAAAATAGGCCAATCCCACAAAACCAAAGGCTGAATGTTCTCTCTAATATGTGGATGCTAATTCACAATAGCGGGGGAGGACACTAGGGAAGAATAGCGTTACCTTAGATTAGGTAGAGGGCAGTGATGGGAGGGGAGGAAAGGGGATGTGGGGATAGGAAAGACAGTAGAATGAGGCAGCCATTATTACTCTATGTACATATGTGACTGCATGACCAATATGATTCTGCAACTTGTACACTCAGAAAAATGAGAAATTGTATCCCATCTATGTATGATATATCGAAATGCATAAATGCATTCTCCTGTCATGTATAACTAATTAAAACAAATAAAAAATTTTAAAAAACCTATAAAATATGTAATGATTAATATGGAAACTTCCATGGTATAGAATTAAATTGTGAAGGGACCCTAGAATATTATTAGTTAACCCAAATCACATGTTCCCTGACACCTAAATCCATTCCCTAGAATGGTTAGTCTCATCCTAAGATGGTCAAACAGAGAGAGCAAAGAGAATCATCATAGGACTCATCTGAAAGCCACAAAGAATGATTTCCTACAATTCTTCATTAGGATTAATCCCCAAATACTCATAAATAAAATCATACTTTTAGCATAAACAAATTCTAAGCCCAAACAAATCCTAAGCCCCAGTGGCCACCACATGTGGCTGGGTGCGTGCAGAGGGGCAAAGAGGAACCCATGGAGTCCAGGGCTCAACCCGCAGGGACAGAAGGCTCCTGTTCCCAGGGTGCAGGGTGCCCCACAGGCCTTCTCTGCCCAGTGTCTTCAGGGAAGCCTAATAAATCCCTTTGTCAAGCTGTCCTCGTCATCCTAGGACCCAAGGCACCCCTTTGAGCAAGTCACCTCCTTACGTCCTCAGAAGCTTCTCAAGGGCTGGTGACCTGAAGAGTGTCCAGTGCCCCTTCCCCTGGGACACCAGCTGCAGGGAAGACCAGGTGGAGTCCTGGCAGGGCCTCAGCAGGCCAAGTCAGGGGAGGAAGCAGGCCGGGGCCGCCTGTGTGCCAGGGCCCCTGGTCGCTGGAGCAGCACTGACATCTGGCTCAGAGTCCCTGCAGAGTCTTGGCACCTAGGCCTGCTGGAATGGCTCAGCAGGCTGTTCCAGAGTCACAAGCAGAGGGACGTACTCACACCCGGAGAGGACACTCTCATCTGGGTGGAGAGGACCTCACATCTCAGGACACGCGGCCCTTGGCCTATGCTTCTGCTGATGAGCAGGTGAGCAGCTCGCCCTGCCCAGGCCTCTGGATGCAGAAGGGTGCCGCTCTGGGTCTGCCAGTCAGGCTGAGCCTTTTGCCCTTCTACGTACTTGAGGAACTGGACACAACGGAGCCAGCGGATGGAGGGCTGCCTCCTCCTTTTCTTCTGTTGCGCAGGCTGGTTTGGACGTCTGTGGAGAGTAGGTGTGAGCCAAGTACTGCACTAACACCTTACCTACTTCTGCTCATCTAACCCACAGTCAGCAAATGGACTCGCTAAGCCAAATGACCCAAGTGTGAAGAGGACAAATGCACTGCTCAAGGTGCACAGTTACCAAGTGTCACAGCCAGGATTCCCAGCCACGTCGCCCAAATGCACCTGATTCCATTCCACCTGCACTGAGCTTCCTGGGACTCCTCTTGTCCAACTATGGGGGGAGGTGATTCTCCTTCGAACCCTACAGTGACCACCAGGATGGAGGATTCCCCTGAAGGTGGCCTAGCAGCTGAGACCACCTGAGGCACCCTTATTCTGAACCGGTGAAGTGGCGCGCCTAATTAAGGTGCTTTCTCTGAAAACGCCAGGGCTGGCGCACAGCGATTGGACGTGGGCAGGAAACGAGGTTTAATTGTGGCATCACAGAGCATGATCATAGTATCCAAGAGGGCACCTAACAGTGACACAGCACCAATCTGTGGCTGGAAATCTAAAGAGACCGACCAATTAGGCTGGTGATTTACAAACCAGAGGCTCAAAGCGCAGAATAACGTGGCCGTCTCACACCGGAAACCCGAGCCCACTCTGTTCCGCAATCAGGAGATAATGAAGCATTTATTAGGTTCTAATTTCTAAGAAAATTAGGGGGTGCCTTCCTCATCAAACTTCTTCTGGGCAGGGCACTAAACTGCCCTAACTGTCCATCAACTTGCCCAAGGGATGATGACTTTTTTCTCTTGCTCATAACTGGCCCTTAATTTCCTGGTAAGCCAGAGAGACAGGGGTTGCAGGATCAGCAAACACAGGAAATTCACCTTTTTTTTTTTTATCAGAAGTGTGTGTGTGTGTGTGTGTGTATGCAGCCCAAGAGGCCCTTGAGCGTGCTAGGAAAGTGCCACACCACTGAGCTACACCCCACGGTGAATTCTCTTTAACAGCTCCATTTTGCTCTGATCTAAAAGCCCAGAGTTCTGTGGAACCACACGGCAATGTCATTTCTGGTGACACGGGGCCTTGAAAACGAAGCTGTCAACCCACATCCAGTCCACGTAAAATCTGACTCAGCACTCTCCCTCCCAGGTGACCCCATCGCCCGCTGACCTCGCTGCGGGTTGTGTCCGGGTCCCCCTGTTCCCTGCTCCCTCAGCCACAGGGGATGAGCCCCGCGTCCTCCACCACTTCCCAGGTGATAGTCACCTATTCGTAACCTCCCTCCCCCACTGGAACCCTCCTACCCAACCTCACTGGCAGCCGGAGTGTTCCAGGAGCTCCTCTTCCCGGGCCTTTTCCCCAAATCAACACACCATCGTGATAGGATGGTTGCACCTCATTATTTGTGGGGAATTGGTTTCAGGACTCCACAGATACCAAAATACTCTAATGCTCAAATCCCTTAAATAAAATGGCCTAGTATCTGTATGAAACATACACACATCCTTTAAATCATCTTCGGATTACTATAATACTTTATATAATAGGAACACTGTGTCAGTGATTCCTAGGCTGCAGTCTTCAGGGAATAATGACAAGAAAATTGTTGATAGAACACGATTTTTTTCAAGTGTTCTCCATCAGGGTTGGTTGAAGGAGGGCCCTGGGATGCAGAGTGCTGAGTGCGCTGCCTGAACAACTGCACAGACTCTCGCCTGCTTTTGAGATTCAGTTGTCCTTCTGCCAAGCTTGACCCACTGTGCAGTCTGGATCATCCAGAAGAACTCACCAGGGGAGGCCACACAGCCCTGGGGACAAGCAGTCCTGAGTTTAAAGATCCTTTTAAACTAAAAGCTACTAGTTCCAACGATATGGAATTTTTAAATTTGAACTTCATTTCAAAATTAATGCAGAAGAGTAAAATAAAGGTTAAGGAAAACAAGAAGCAAGTAAGTGGGTTGAGTCCAATAAAACACATCCTTTGAGAGTAAATAGTGGGCAGAATGGCCTTCCGCAGTGACTTCTCAAGCTAACTCATTACTGCGTCATTTGCAAAGCCAAAGATTTTGTAGGGAAAATAAACCTTTCTTTCAGCTCTCCTCAAAATTAAAAGTAGAAATGGGAAGTTTGTCTCCCATTGCAGAAATAGTGATTCCAAACTGAAATAAAGCTTGTCTGAACACCCCGGGGCAGGGTGGGGACAGCAGCTGGTCACTGATCCTCAGTGGGGCCAGGTGAATCAGGGAGGTCAGGGGGCCTGCTCCTCCTCCTCCCACCCAGGGCACGGTGGTGCTCTGTACCTGTCACGTCCCAATCGCCAGACCTTATTTCCTCTTTGCTCCTTTTCTCCCTTTTAAATTTTAAGCGTTTGCTATTTTTTATTTGCCCTTTCATTTCTTTCTATTAGAAACTGCCGGGACGCAGGGCTGAATTATTTCTCTGAGGACGCACACTGGTTACATTCAGGCTGTTCTTCCTGGAGTGTGACCACCGTTGATTGTTCCTCCCCAGGCAGTGGGGCTGGACTGAAGGGTCTCACACCATTCTGCAGAGACATCCTGAGGGAGGTACGTCTGTTATTTCCTTAGACTGATGAGCTGGGGGTCGGTCGGAGCTACCTAGGTCAGGAAAGTGGTTCAGCACAAAACATACACATTCTTCCCTTCATGGGAAGTGAGGCACTGTGGGAGGAGGTGCGGGCTTCTCTGCATGCTGGACATTGTCCATCTGAAACAGTGCCCCATCCTCGGCACTGCCCAGCCCGTCATAGCGGTCCACTGCCCACAGCCCGTCCCACCCCTCCGAGTCCTACGTGGTCCCACAGGTCAGCAGCAGACAAGAATGGGCCCAGAGAACAGTGCTGGGGCTCTTTGCCTTAAATGTCAGGTTTCATTTTATCTTCTCAGGAGGGCAGCTGGGAAATAAAGAAAGCCTGGTCCTTGTATCACACTTCCCGAAGCAGTCTCCACAGGTCATCTCTTCCTCTTCACCAAACCCTGGGAGGCAGACCCAAGGGCCCAGGTGAGGGTCCTGCCCAGGCGCGTGACTGACAGTGGCCACGGGGGTCTGCGTGCAAGTCTTGGGCTGCACGTGTCCCTCCCATTCCCAAGCCCCACCTGAGTGTGCGGTTCCTTGTCCCAGTGGGTGCTTCAACTGTGGGTGGCTCACACCGTCCTGGAGGGAAGACCCTTGGGAAGAGTGACATTCGGTGATAATAGCGAGTTTCCAGGTGGCTGTGAGACCCCAGGGCTTCCGGTTGAAAGGGGAGCTGTTTCCTTTTTGCACTTTCTTTGGTCCCTTTGAGCTTCAGTTGTCACAGTGTTCCTGCCCTACTAATAAAAAGAGAGGTATTTTAGGGGGTGTCCTGGAGATCCTCAGCAGGTAGGGGAGCCTCAGCTATAGCTGACTTCATTCATCACCTCAGCATTGTTCCTTCTGCATGAGACCAGCAATACCAAATTGCAGTTTGGTCACAAAGGCTTTGCTTCTCAAATTTCCCTGAGTATAATAATGTGGGTGTCTTTATAATATCCCCCAGCTCCCTCCCTTGGAAGCTTTCTGTCAGTGTGCCTGGGGAAGGTACATGCCAGGTACCCAGTGATGCGCTCAGCACTAGAAGATTTGGAGAAGCGTGTCATAAACAGCATACCTGTGGCACGGACACCTGGAGCATGCAAATCAGATGAGGTCGAGCCAGAGAGTATCTTCCGCCTCCGTGGGTGGAAACCAGCTGCTGGTGCTTAGCTCCCCAGAACTTGTACCCATGACAGTTCCCCTGGAAAACAAGAGGAAAGTCAGAGATGGGATCACAGAGGCTCTTCAGGAGCTTGGCTGCACGCAGAGAATCTGGAGCCTGCCGCAGGGAAGCCTCCTGCACCAACTGTGACGATTCTTGCCCACCCACATGCAGGTGGCGTATGATGTTCTCTGCTACACACAGAAGAAAATCGTGATTCTTACACTCAGTAATTGTTTTTTGGCTACAAAACTGGAAGCTGAAAATGGTAGCGGAGGTGAGTTCTTGGCCAGTGTCCACCCTGCAAACTGCTCCTCTGGCCTCCAAGATCCATGCCATTATTACCCAGGTGAGAACACCCAGTGGTCAAAGTGCTGACTGTAATAATCTCCAGATTCCTCCCCAAAAGGAGGACGATGCCCACTGTGTACAACTGGGGCAAGTCGTAAAAGCACTTGCATTTTTTAAAAATAAACTTCGGATCGTTTTACCTTTTGATACTTAAAAACAAATCTGAAGCAGAACTTTTTTTTAATACATAATATTGTGTTGTTTACCTGAAGATGCTTAGCATATTCTAATACACCTTCCCAAAAGAGTAGCTGTAGAAATAGAATGTCATCGAAAGAAAACCCGATTGCATATGCCTTCCCAGAGACTCAAAGATGTACTGAGATTGGGGATCATGTACCATGCAACACAAAAATTAGTGAGGACTTGGCTCTGATTGTATCATCTTATACTGGATTAGAGGTTCTAGAGGTTGAAACAGAGACAGAAAACTACAAAAGACCAGAATGCTCTCCATGAGTGTAGCATGGTGGATAGTCACAAATGGTCTCCATGATGATGTCCGTGGTAGGTAAATCACAAATGGTCTATGTGATGATGGACATGGTGAATAATCACACCCAATCTCCAAGGCCTTGGGGAAAAGCCATTCTTTTTTAAGCATCTCAGATATAGAGCTCAGACCAACACTGGTGTGAGCACTTTAACGGCCATACTCACCAGGGAATGCTGGGATCTGATCTCCCCTGCCATGCAGAGCTTGGAAACAGCTTCCAGCCACACACCAACATCTCCTCTGGAAACTTGCAGGGCGTCACTCATTGTCTGGTCCATCCCACCATCTCACACCCACTATTACTAACCAGAATCACTCCAACAAGGGCTCACTTCTTAGGCATTTCCCTTCTAATCCTGATTCCTCTCTCATAACTTTCCAGTTTGACCTTCATTCTCCTGTGATTGACAGAAGCCCAATTTCTATTTTTTACCTCCGTCATTAACTGAAGCATGTAAAATCCTGACAGCACTATTACCTTTACAACCCCCATTACTCAACACAATTGTGCTTCTGAGCCCCATAACTGGAAGCCAGAAAGGAGCGTGGACAGAGTGATATTGTACCACTGTAGGTCCCCATCAACCTGCGGGGGCCATCCATCATTCCTGCCACACTTCTCCACATTGCTTGTTGCTTTGGGCACCTGACTCTCCAGTCACCCTCAGAAGCCTTGATGAAGACCAACACCCAACACCATTGCACTGCCTCACCCGCCTTCCACCACCTTGTCTTCAAAACCCTTCCTTCCCGCTAACCCTTGACAACTGTGTGTCCCAATCTTCGTTTGGACTTTACCATCCCCCAAATTAATCTTGGTCCTAGCATCACCCCAAATCACTGAGGCTCCAATACTGTCTCACTGCCTGGGTGTGAAAACACACACACACACACACACACACACACACACCCCACATCACAGTAATCCTTTGCCTTCTTGGTGGTTTCTGTTTCTTCATCCATCATCTCCTCCTGATACAACGGCCTCTTCCTGCCCTCCCTCCCCTACCTATAAACACAGAGCACCCACCTCCCCTGCTCCAAGTGCAGGCCCACTGGCTTCCTCCATTCAGTGCCCACACGAGTGTTCTTTACCACCAAGCCCTGCATGTCTAGGGTGAATGGCTGCACGTCTCGCAGGTCCCTGGACTACAGAGGTACTATGGCTGGGATATAGTATAACATGATAGCAGGTGGGACACTGTTACCAGAACTCTCTCTAGAATCTCTATGACTATCTCATATTACACATAACCACTAAGCAAGACAGTTCAGTGTCTCTGTGGGGTTGGGTGGAGATTGCAGTTTTTATCCGCAAGGAGAATCCTTTTTAAGAAAGTGCAGCTCAAAGATTTTGTTTTCTTCAGCCTCCCTGTTTCCTCCTTCTGTAAATCCTGAGGGTTTCCACCTGCAGGGCTCCAGGTCACCCCCTGCCACCTTTGATCAGCTCACTGCCTCTTGCGTGGTGCTGCAGAAACACTCGACCACTCCAGTCGCCAGTCTCCGTGGCGGCCTCTCTTATCCTCTTCAAGTTCAGCTCCAAATAACACTTGGACGGATCGTTATTCCATTTCTACAGTCCAGTGTAAAAAGAAGAGGAAGGGTCTGTCTCTGCGTCTCCAGAGACTATCCCCATGTGGATGCTCTTTAACACACCTGGGCTCTCGTGGCAGAATGTGCACGGCTCACGGAGAAATGGAGATGCATTTTGCTTCTTGTTTTCTCCTTTTGTTGCTTTTAGGGGCATTTTTTTGCACCTGTGCTTCCTCTTCCTCATTCCACAATGAGGGCTACTTGGTGTGGACCAAGCTCCGCCCCTTCCAGCTGCCTTGACAGGGGGGGCACTGACCCCAGTCACTGAGTGAGGGAGACCGTTAAGACAGAATCAAACCTCAATTCTGATGTGAAGGCCATAATGATGGTTCTGAGAATTCATGGGTTTACTAATTGAAGCTGGGAATAATCCTTCAAGATTCTTCTGTTCTTTTTTCCTGCAGTAGCAACATCAAAAAGATGTTGACCAAAAATTAATTTCCTTTTACTTTATTAAAGTGATCAAATGCTGATACCGCCAAGAGAGTTTCTGGCCAGCAGGTGCTTCTGTGCTGACAGCGAATGGGGAAGGCGGGCTTGTCCTTCAGGCTTTGATTCCACCAAGCCTCAGGGCCCCGTAGCCGGGGAAGGCCTGGCAGAGAGGGTCAGGGCAGGGCAGGACGTGGGCCTGGGCCCTCCCGGGTCCTGCTGGCTACCTTTCCACCCGGAGTGTCTGCGCCTGCCACTGCCTTACGACTCCATCCTTCACGCACTGGCCTCCTGGGAGAGGCGGCACTTTCTAAGTTCTGGAAAGAGCCCCACAGTGATCCAGACCCCTCATCCCCCGCCCAGGCTCCAGCACACTCACCCAGGAAGGTGCCAACAGGTGACTCTGGAGCTGAATACAAATGATCCATACTTCCTTTTCACAATTATTAAAGGAGTAACAACTGTATTTGAACAAGAGATTCATATCTCAAAAGCTAAAATGTCACTAGTTTCCTTTTAATGTAACTTAACATGATAATAAAAAATTTATATCCAATGTTTTCTTGATGTTCAAGCTCTGACCAAAAAACCCAAACGTAGGATGTGAAGATAAACCCTCTCGATGAGACTAGAGACTTTCAGGAGTGGTTACCAGTGGGACAGTGTTCTCGTGACCTCAGCTTTGGAAGCCCACACCTGCCTGTCTTCTGGCTCCGTGGAAACCTACAGCCACAGTATAATCCTGAAGAAAGGACAAGACTCAAACACCACGCACTACTGAGGACAGACGCTGCACTCTTTTTAAGTTAGTGCATAATAACTGAAAAGAGCCAGGGCTTCATTGTGGCATGTTCCATGTACACATAACATACTTTGATCACTGCAGGTATCCCCTTCTACCTCCCGTGTAATCTTAAAGCTAAAACAGCACCTCACATGCAGTAGAGAATATTTTTAAAGTCTGTCTAGTCTGATCATGCTACAAATGCAGTCCTATCTTTCAGAAAATGCCATGTTTATTAAAACAAATAAATAAAACAGTAATTATTATTTGCAGAGATGAGCTATTTCCAAAACACTTTTCTTTTAGTTGATACAAATGGTCTTCTAAGGACTAAGCATCATGTTACTTATCAAGATGTCTTCTCTCTAAAGACATAGAACACCTTTTCATTTAAAATGAAACTTTTCATTTAAAATGCATTAGTGGGTGCAGATGCTTATCTGGGTTTACTTCGTGAATGAGAGCCACACCAAACCTCTGTGCAATAGATTTCTTTAACCAGCTCTCCAGTCTCCATGCATTCTTTCCAGAAGTCTACCACTTGAGTCTCTCTAAACTGTTATAGGTCATTCATAGTTTACCACTCTCAGTTTTACAGATCATAATTGTCAATTTAAATTTCATGCATGCTTTTCTGGCTTTCATAGCATTTGAATTACAGTTCTCATATTTTTTTTTTATAAAGAGAGAGTGAGGAGAGAGAGAGAGAGACAGAGAATTTTAATATTTTATTTCTTAGTTTTTGGCAGACACAACATCTTTGTTTGTATGTGGTGCTGAGGATCGAACCCGGGCCGCACGCATGCCAGATGGGCGCGCTACCACTTGAGCCACATCCCCAGCCCCCAGTTCCCATATTTTTAACATTTAGGAGTAAGTTTATTGTTAGTCACCCTGAGGGTCAGTGGAATTCTTTGCTTCTGTCTGAGACTGGGAGTTAACCCATGGCCTAGAGTGCCCATTGGTTGCTAGCTCCGCATCCTTCCATGGACTCGAAGTGGCGACTTGGAAGAAGTCCCTGAGTTCCTGGGTGCATGTTCTATGTACTACCCTCATACATCGCATGCCCTGAGATTGGCAAGGAATGTCACTGTGTCCTCATGCCGTTATTTCATGATTAGTCATGTGCACTTGGGGTGGAAAGTTGGTGAAGAAGTCATCTCTCTTGATGTATGCACACATGCTACCTCTGGTAATGTATAAATGCTGTTAAAAGATCGAGCTGCATGGTTTCAAAATCTTTCCCACACTCACAGTGAGAGGGAAGTACACATATTAGAGGACATAGCCAAGAGACTTTGCTCTAATTATCCCCAGCAAAATGTTTCCTGTGTTACAGGAAAGCAGGGCACAACAGCTACAAGCAAACCCTGTCGGCAGCATGCACTGAATTTCCATCTCACTGCAGGTCAACACCAAGTGACAGCTCCACTCCCTGCCCTTTCCACCAGCCTGTGCTGGATTGAGAGCTCTGCCGAGTGCATCGCCAAGGCCCTTCAACTCATGTAATTAACCAAGAATATAATACCGCCCCTCACCCCACTGCATGATTTTCACAATTTAAGACATTCACTTTCTTCTTCTTTATAAGCAGCAGCAGTATCATGGTTGACTGGAACAAACCATGACCTTCCTAAAGTATCTTAGAATTTCCAATGTTTCAGCTTGTTATACTCCTTATGATAACAATCTTAAAAAGACTAGAAAGTGGAAAACCAGAGAGCACTCCTGAAAATTAAAGGTATTAAAAGTTCTGCCTCCCATTGTGATTCAAAGTTAGAAGTCATAATAATTCCACAGTGGAAGGACGATAATAGGTATAATATTGGAAGTTAAAAAAATTAAAAGATATACATTCTGAGACATGCAGCAATGAATATTCACCTTTAAACTGTCACATGATTTCAACCATCCCCAAGTACAAGCACAATGTGTTATGTGTGTTTTTATGTGTGTGTATGTGTGTGTGTGTGTGTATTATATTTCCCTCTTTGATTTCTGTGATTTCAAGTTTATTTGGACTCTGTTCATTCTTAGATAAATGTAGTTTATGTTTTAAAATCAGTAGCATTAAAATGAATTTGCAATACTAAGAGGACATACTCCAATTAAATATATATGCATACTTACCTCAATTTGTCACAATAGAAACTTAATATATTAAGAAAACTGATATATAGAAGGTCACACTGAGGTATCTTTAAACTTTCCATGTCACTTCCTGAATGTCAGCTTTGCTATGGAAACTGAATGGCAAAGACAGGCTTTATGGCACACAAATTACAGATGCCTTGAGATTGCAGTAATTTTCAAACCATCCTTGAAAAATACCCATTTATTTTTTGCAGCAAAGTGCATGGGGCTTTAGCTCTTGGAAAGGTAATATCTCCTTTCTGCTGACAACCCTTTATTTGGGATTATGTAGCACCAAGGGTGCATGACTTAAGTACGTGTGCTCATTCACAGAGGAAAACAGTTTTGTAAGCTACTAATGTTATATTCTTTGCTTGGATAAGAGCACTTAAGAGACCTGTGAAAAAAGTGTATTCGGAAATGACCTGGAAGACTCCCTTTGTTTGAGTCTTTGCAGGCAGGAGAGACTTTTTGCTGACGGTTGGCTGTGCACGCAGTGCATTCATCACAGGTTCCCAGTGAAGCAGGGAAAGAGCAGAGCTGGGGAAGGAGTTGATCCCAGGTGAGCTCCAAGTCTCCCTGGATGTCTTCAGTGACCTTGGCGGAGGGGGCCGGGGCTCTCTCCACTCTCAGTACTCCCACTTGAGCATTCTGGTGAAAGTAGCATCTTCCCCAGGGTGAGCCTGGTGCAGGTGGATGGAGTTGCCATGTGACTAGGGGCATTTCCCTATCTCTGCCAGGGATAGTACCATGTGTGTGGACCTTTGTGCACCCACATACAAAGCAACCTAAAACAGAGAGGACTTCTAGATCCCACTGTTCTAAGTTAGATTCTATAATCACATCTACAGCTGTTGTTCTTTAAAACCCAGGTTCTAAATTCTGGCAGAATTTCTATTGAAAACTGGAAAGAATATAATAACCTTTGAATTTCAGATGTCCTATAAAAATACACATTTCAGAGTTCTTTCATTTACCTCCACCAAATTTTTTTTAAAAGGTATTTTATCAAATAGAGAAATATAATGTTACCAGTATTATTGGATTTCATTCCCATGATTACAAACAGCATACAGAAATTTTTACTTGCAAAATATTCAATCTAGTTATGAGCTCACTACATTTTTACAGTTTATAGGTTAATATATCATGGTGAGGGTTCTGACTTCCACCTAACAGCAAGGAAACAGCATTGAGGAAAAGTGTCATAATCAGGACATGCTGCAGAAAGAGGTCACAGTGGCTGCTGTAATGATATGGTCATTGCCAGAATGGTCCTCACCAGCTTGGTGTCAGCCCAGAAACCAGGTAGAGACATTTTCTTCAGATCTTCTTCTACTTAAAAATAATAGCGGAAACAAAAATCACAAACTCTAAAACAAATGCAAGTAAGGTAGTTAAAAAAGGAGAAAACTTTAAAAGCAATGCTCAAGTTTAGTTTTCACTTTTCGTATACAAGATTTTGTAAATCAGTCACTGGAGGGAAAAAAGTCACCCTACCCATTGTTGTACCAATAATCCTACAAGCCTACTATAACTTTTCAGCTTCCTAAAAGGAAGCAGAATAATGTCACCACTTGGAAGATAGGAAAGAGGGAGGTCTAGTGCTGTGAAGGGAGACATTAGTAAATTAATGGCAGATATGTAATGGATATCGAAAGGGAGTCATTATAGGCAATCGCTCCTGTTCAGCGGGTTGAAGGGCTTCGTATATGGAATTATGACACTTACGTGTTATGCTACGACACAAAGACCTGTCCTAGCCTTGTCTCCTCCTCAGTGTGTGCCTTCAAGTAGAATGATGTTCCTTCCTCCTCATTGTATCTCAGTAAGTGGCATTACTGATGTTCTCCCTGTTTTACGTATTGTTTGAAGATTCTCAAGTCATAACTGGTGGCAGCGAGTTCTGTAGTTTAATTATAAGACGTCTCATTATGCACATTTACTCGTTTCAGCTGTTTCTTTTACACATATATTTTATCATCTGTTCAAGCACCAGCTCCCATGAAGGCCTCCGGGACAAATCAATTAGAGACCTTTTGTAGGACAAGCTGCATCCCTGTGAGAGGGCCAGGGGCTGGCAGAGAGGAGAGTCCCCGCGCTTGCTCTCCTTGGCACGCTGGAAAGACCTCAGGCGGAGTGCTGATTGGACAGGCCGTGGACATTGTCATCTTGCTTCCTGGGACTTGGTTGTCTGTTACGTTAGCAGGTGCTTCTGGGAGCTCATATTTTTACTTTTAATAAATGTGATTTCCATGCTCTTTCGTCTACACTTGTTCCTCTTAATATCCATAGATTCCAAGTACAGATTGGTTCCCCAGAGCGTTCCAGTGGAATTTCTTCTGTTCCAAGGAAATGAAATAATTACTGAAAAATTTTCTCCTCAGTGGTACTAACACTTGCTTTTGTTCCCCAAAATAAATATCATATTTCTCTTTCTTACTTCCCTTCTAACCCACAACTCGACTAAGTTTTTTGCAAAATACCTAAGAATTAATTTGAATGACAGGAGAGTTCCCTCCAAAGGTTGAAAGGTGAGAATAAAAAAATGTAGGGAAACCTGACCCTTATGGGCCCTCACTACCTTGCAAGCCTTAGAAAGTCTGGATAGCATTTCTAAGCCTCAATTCACATGTGCAAAATGGGAATGATAATGATGCCTAATTGTCAGCGTGTTGTGAGGATGAAATGCATGCCTGGTCTGTGTTGTGCTGCTGTAACAGAGCGCTGGAAACTGTAACTGAGGTGACCACAGCTGTGGGGCTGGGAGCTGAGACCTCCATGCTGTGCGGTAACATGGCAGGAAACGGCCGATGGGTGAGAGAGCAGGCAGGAACTCATCCTGGTGCAGGAAGCCCAACCCTGCTGGTGGCCCTGATCCCTCTTGAGGGCAGAGACCTCGGGACTAGTCGTCTTCTGAAGGCTCCACCTCTCAACATGGCGTCATGGATTCCTTTCCCAGCACTTGTGAGCTTTGAGGGACACATGCAAAGCCTAGCAATGAGATAACCCATTTGACAACGAGAGCAGAATGCCTGACAGATGAGAACTTCAGGCTGTAATTAGTATAATTTATAGGGTTTTTTCTTGTAAACTGTCATAATAAATCCAACCTACTAAGAGCCACAACTGTGGACTTTACAACTCCTTGGAATTCCTCTGCTTCACATTTTTCTGAATCAAAAATATTGTTCACCAAATATGTTTCTAAAATTTGGTCATTGATAATCACCAAATTTCCACCAAATGCATTATATCTTGCTATGTTGGAGTGAGAGGCCCATGGCAGGACATCCACAGGAGGGCTCCACCTTCCTGTGTGCACAGTGCCTTAGGGTGGGCTGATCCCAGACGGCACAGAGCAGAGCCAGAAGGGGTGGCGAGGGGTGTAGGAAAACACTCCCCAGACCCACCCAGACATGCGGGATTGGCCATGTGGATCCTCAAAGACTCCTCCTGAAATAAGGGAACATGGATGGGACATTTCCCAGCCCCTTCCACATGTCACTCCATGTAAGACCTGTTCTGGGGGCTTCCTTCCAGCTGTCTAAGTGAGGTCAAGAACATTCGGAGTTCCCTGCAGGTCTGCCTTGCTGTAAGCCATGTCACCCAGATAGCCATCAAAAATTCCAGGATGACTCTTTGGCTCAGACTGTGAGGCAGATCCGGATTCCTCTTTGCAAATGGCAATGAGGTTTCAATGATGAATTTGGAACCTCTGCCTGGGCTTTGTCAGCACCTAGCTGTGGGCTCACTGGTTCTGTCCCAGGGTGCAAACCTCCAAGCATTCACACATATGCTCATCCATGTTGTCAACACCTAGCATGTTGCAAACAACCCTGAATGACACAGCGACCCAGAGGCGGACCTGGCCCCAGGAGCATGAAGGCCATGGAGAAGAGGAACACTGAATCCAAGAGTCAAACAAACACAAGTATATGTTGGTTTGGACTATGACCTCAAAATATACGATCCCAAACACCATATTCCCTAATGTTACAATCCCCCAAAATCAAAACTCCTAAAGTCTAAAATCCCTATTCTGAAACACCAAAAATCTTGAAAATATAATTCTGGGGAAAATTTTTAAGTCCTTAAAAGACATTTATTCATTTTTAAAAGGAGATTTATTTGAGAAACATATAGACCCATGACAGAATACTTCATAGGTCACTTTACACAATAAAAAATTAGGCAATGATAACATGGATATTTTTGCAAATGCATATACTCAGATGTATTAGTCACAGTAGTACAGTTGTGTTAGTTTTGAACAGATGAAACATTCACAAACAAAAAGTCCAAACGTTGAAATGTATAGCTTTTGGTAATTGTGTGCACCCAGCTTTGTACCTGCAGCCATCTGAAATACAGGATGTGCAACTAATGTTTTTAATAAGATCCGTCCAAAACCACAGTGGGTCACCATGGCCCACCTGACTGCCCAAAGAGCTGTGATCTCAAGATCTTTCACAAATGCAGAGGGTCAGAAAGGACATTTCTTCATCTATGGAGATGTCACTATTTCATATGCATGAACAACACTTCACACATAAAGAGAACCTTGTGATGATGCACTGCTATGGACTCAAACCTGCAAAAAAAAAAAAAAAAAAAAAAAAAAAAAAAACGTGAAAAATGAATTAGAACCATCCCCGAAGTGTTGGCACTATTTAGACTTCTGGTACCAGAGATGGTGGGAAGGTGACATGCATAGTATAACATGTTTTAAAAAAAAGTGCTGACAATTTAATGCAGTGGGGAAAAAATCTTCAAGAGAAGAAGAACCCTAAACACATTAAGAAGAAAATTTTACCTATGGGTAAGTGTGTTACAGGGATAAATGATGGGCGGTGGGGCAGAGGTGGTCACCAGCACTGGCAGACTTCTCAGTCATTAGAGGGGAAGTCTTCCACCAGGATGACCAGCTGCTTTTTTCTTTGGGGTGTGGCTCCCTGGGAGAGAGTCTTCCTATTTATTTCTTATGGGGCATTGTTCTTTTTGAAATTCCTCTATGATTTGAGATGTACCAAATAGGCATTCCCTATTAAAGCATCCCATCTTCCGTACTTCCAAATTGTTTCGGATATGTGGAAATCTGTCCCTCTTGTACTCATAAGCAGACCTCAAATTTGGTGCGAACATGACTGAAGACAAACAGGATACCCCTGAGTGTCTTCTTATCCTACCCTGCATAGAATAATTATTTGAACCAGTCACTAACTTCACTGCCTTGTACAGGTATATTTAGCTTTAATTCACTTAAACCTCCTGGAATTTTATCACCTGGGAAGAATTCCAAGGCAGAGAAATGGTACATTTGTGAACTCAGGTTTTCCTAATAGCAGCCTTGTGCAGGCAATCCATTATTCCGAATTTTTGTCCAAATGCACTGGGCTGGAGGAGAAAACTAACTTTATTAGTAACACCTTGAAATCCACCTTTAGAAGCTTCAATCACACCTAATTCCAAGTCTATCATTATGGTTTGGATGTTCAATAGAGATCCATTTTCTTCTGCAATGTCCACAAACCTCCAAATAAGCATTTATAAAGTGTTTCAGTTTACCCAGTAAGGAGTACAGAAATAACATGGTTTAGTTCTAGAATTTGTGGATCCAACAGAGGCACAAATTGTATATATTGGATTTTTTTAAAAAGAAGAATGGGCAGTTTTGAGAATGCCAAATCTAGTGAAGCAAGTCTAGTTCTCTGTATTGGATTTGGTAAAGAGAAGCCCAACTTCTTGGGCTATGGAGAATCTAGCCACCAAGAGCTCCCCTCAGCTGTGTCCCAGCTCTGAAGGACCTGTGTCCTCAGTCCTCTGGGTTCCGAGCCGTAAAGCTCTTTGCATTCTTTGCACTCTCTGGATGAAGCCTTTCTGTTGAGGGCAAGAATGGTGTGAAGGGAGGCACAGAACTGAAGAGTTTGGCAAGGGTATTGTATGCACCCAGAGGTGCAGTGACTCCTTCCCCACAGGTACAAAGCCTTGGTTAGGAAACATGACCCTTATGGGCCCTCACTACCTTGCAAGCCTTAGAAAGTTGTTGTTGGTTGTTTGTTTATTTAATGTGATTTGAGGGTTTTGGAATCTCAGTTTTCAAGAATTCAACATTTGAGATTTTAATATTTCAAAATGATGATCATCAGGATTTTAATCTTTAAGGATTTTAGACTTTGGGGATCTTAATAGTATGGATCTCAACATCAGAATTACCATGTTAGGGATTGTGTGTCGGGTTTATGTTCAGCACTGGTGAGTTATACCATTGATATGAGTTTGAAAATGAAGATACTTGAGGCTATGAGATTATAGAAAAGGGGTAAGAGATTATAGAACCAGGGTGTGTTTACCTGGTAGAATAGGTTAGGTACAGTCTAAAACACAAGTATGAATGAACAAGTCAGAGACAGAGAAGAATGTTCTAGACAGAGAGAATGATCACCTTTTCCATCTTCTTCTACTTCTTCTCCTCTCCTTCTCTTCATTATCCTTCTTCTTCTTCTTTGTTTTTCCCCTAAAGCTATCCATTGAAAAATTTTAGCAGAGAACTGGGAGCCAATGAATGATGGCCTAATTGCTATGTGGACAATGGGGAGGGTGGGTGGTGCTACTATAAACTAGAGATAACAGTGCCTTGGATAATTACCGTAGACACTTACAGTGGATTCAACAGGGGAATTTAAACACATTTTAGGAAAGAGATCTTTAAAATGAATTCCCAAATTCTGGCTTCCTTGAATGAATAATCTACTTTTATTAATGGCAACAGGGATCCCTTGTAAAAATGATTAAGCAGGAAGATTCTGAATCCATACATCTATTTCATTCAACGCCAAGTTTAACCTTAGTTCTCTGGAAGCTGGCATCAGCTCCATGAGGCTGGCCACACTCTCAGAACCCTATAATATGATCAGGAAATCAGGGTTAGAATGAGCAGTGATAGTCCTGGGGATAGTTCAAACCTCAAGAACAGAGACGTGGCATGATGTCATTTGCTTCTCTCCAGCTATCTCCAGTTGTGTTCTTACCCCCTTGTTGTCCTTACATATCCGGGACAGTTAATGGAAAGGTTTGATTCTGGGCTAGTTTCCTGTTGCCATGGGTCAGAAACCCAGTATGGGTCTTGCTGGGCTAAATTAAGGACTTGGAAGGCTAGGTTCCTTTGTGGAGACTCTTGGGGAATCTGTTTCCTGTTCACTTAGGTTTTTAGCAGAAATCAGTCCCTTGAGGCTATATGATCCAGGTCACTGATCTCTTGCCCTCTGTGAGCTGAAGGTCATTCCCAGGTTTAGGAGAGCTTCAGTCCTGGGCGCTGGAGTCGCCTCCTCCCTCTTCGCAGCAGGCAGTGCTGCATTTCTCTGACGAGGCTTCCCTCCTCAGTCACCCATATGCACATCCAGGAAAAGATCTGCGATTCTAAGGACTTGTTCAAGTTGTAGTGTCTCTCCTAAACACAGCCTCAGTCACACCTGATGTGTCTGCCATGTAAGACAACATATACCCAGCCTCCGTGACGAGGATTCAGATGTCCTGGGGCACGGGTGCATCACTTTTCTACCACAAGTTCCTAACATTCATTGATGATCCCAGTAATCCCCCCTTCTCCTTCTTACAGCCCTCCAGCTTGGCCTACAGGCACAAGTAGACGACATAAACCAATGACATGCGCTTCACTCATCTCCCAAGTGCCACGTTTCTTCTTCTCTTCATTTCCTGAAGATTTCAGATCCTGGATCATTATACATTATAGCCATTCTACAAGTACTCTGTCCACTCAAATCCCTCATTTTGTCTTTAATTATTATGGCCCATATATTTTCTAAATCTTATGGTCTCATCCTAGTGCCAATCATTCCCAAATCCCACCCCCTTCAGAATCTCCAGTGCAAGCATTACGCTGCGTGATCTCCTTCCTCCGTCTCACATCTCACTCTCTCACTTGTACCTTGTCTGCAGCAAGTGCTACCCTGCCTCCACTGCCTACCACGCTCTCCTTCCTCGGTTGAAGTCACGGAGAGCATGATCACAAAGCCAAGCCCACTCTAAAACCCTTGCCCTCACATGCTTTGCTGTTCTTGTTTGGCAACGTCCCAACCCCCTTTAAGTTCACCTGTCTGCCGTTCTGTACCAATATTTGCGCAGGTGCATGAGAACAAGTCCAGCATTCAATCTGTGGACATGTCTTACTTCAAGTGTAGGTCTTAACCTCGGGGACCTTTATCACTGCTCAGCACTCAAAGCCATCCGCAGAAGCCTTCCATAAGCTCTACCATCCCATCAATTCCCCTGCTCTTTCTGCGTTCCTGTTACTAAAAAAAAAGAACTCCACATTCTCGTTCCTTTCTAAGGGAAATACCTCAATTTATGAACCAATCCCATCCCTTAGAGTTCTCCAGAGAAACAGAACCAATAAAGGGCATGCATGTGTATGTGTACACACACTAGTGCACACACATACACTGGGACACACACACTCACACACACATACTCTCTAGGACTGAATTATTTTAAGGAATGAGCTCATGCAATTTTGGATTCTGGGGCAAAACTCTCTTTTCTGGGAGGGACCCAGTCTTGTTCTCTCCAGGTCTCAGATAACGGGATGAGAACTACCAACATTATGAAGATAGTCTGCTTTACTCAAAGTCCACGGTTTCGAGTATTAATTGTTAAAATACCTTTGTAGCAATACCTAGACTGGTGTTGGACCCAATATCTGGATACCATGGTCTACCAAGTAGATGCCTAAAATTAACCATCACACTATCTATTGAATATTCTTTCAATGTGTCCCACACCCCTGTGTCAGTATTCACCATTAGATAAAAGTAAATCGATAAATAGATAAACCTTTGGAACTCACCTCCCCTTCCTACCTTCCTGATTCAATTCCTTCACGCCCCTTCTCTGTTCCTTGTAAGTCAGCTTTTGCCCCCTACGTTGTTCTCTGTCAGGTTGCCAGTGCCTCAAGTCCCGCCTCCTTTCACTTCTCCAGGTTGTTCACAGTGGTGGGATCCTGCCCTTGGCCTCCTGCTGTCGGGATGCACTCTTCCTCCTTGGAGTCTTTTCCTGACTTCTCACGGGGCTGACTTCTTAAACTTGAAGAGCCTTGGCCATGGTCATAATCAACTTGTAATCTCAGCAAATGTTGGAAACTTTAAGAATATGTTTCACTGTTATACACAAAAAGTCAGGTTTTAACACCAAGCCAAGGTCTATCAATCCTATGCATGGTCTTTAGTATAATTTTTGGAAGCTTCTTCCAAATACTTGAAGTCTATTTAGGAAAATTGTTGAGGTTCATGGTTCAACATAACTAAAAATAAAGGGCAGAGTTGTTCCCAAAGGGCTAGACACTAAGGGCATAAAAAGCAGAGCCTGCAGGGAGGGCCCATGACCACATTGGAACCTGACTCCACTCTTGCCCTCCGCCACACGCCACAGTCACACACTGCACACACTTGCAAGTAACTGCACTTGCTAGCACACGCCTCACACATGGAAGGCTCACACCTTCAACCACAGACTAAGACACCCCCATCATTCACAGCTCCAATCACTCCCCTTCATGCCACCACCCCAAATCTTGAGGCCCTGGGAGGCAGCCTGTGACTCTCTCATTTAGGAATCTTCCTCCCAATCTGGACCACACAGCCCCAGAGACCACCATGAGCAATGGTTACGGTTGTCCTTTCCATTAACAGGGAGAGAGTTTCTAAACCCTCCACGTCCTAGAAGGGTGAGATTTATTTGGCTCAGGACTCACTTCAGAAAATTCCCCTGCCTTGCCTGGCAGGACAATCAGATGAACTTCCCTCCCTTGGAAGCCTCCACAGCTTTCCTGGAAGCAGTCTATTCCCACCAGCCAGGAGTCAGAAGACTGACACACCTGCCCAGTCCTGCCCCATGAGAGAGCAACCCCATCTCTTGGTTGGATACTCCCTTTCTCCAAGGACCTCAGTGGCTTCCTCAAATTGCTGTGCAAAGTGTCCATTCCCACTCTAAGAGCCACCATCCATGCCACTGGAAGGCATGAGAATGGCTGAGCATCTTCCACTGGACTCCTCAAAAAGTGTGTCTTGGGTGGTTTCCTGGAAGTTACAGGAAAACAGCAAGTTATACCTGGATGTCCCCCACAGACATCCTCCACGTGAGGTCTAAAAGCTAAGTGACTGCAATGCAGGAATCGACTCGCACTGGTACAATCTATTTTGAGCTAACACCTCAGTTTTCTGTTATTCGTCCTCTAGAATAAGCTCTGTCCCTGGCTAGAACCAAGGAAACACGCTCTGCTTGCAGGAGCCGCCCCTCGTGCACCTGTGGACAGATCAGAACAGCCAGGTCAGGTGACTTAACTGAAGCCCCCTGGCCAGGTGCCTCCAGGACCCTGGACCCTGCACTCCAGGAGTTAGTTAGGGGTGAAATGGATCTCTGCTGCTGAAATGCGTCTGCTGCAGCAAGTGAAATGCATCTCTGCAGCAGGCCAGGTATGAGATCAACACCCACAGTGGGGGCTTAGCCGTGCCGCCTGCAAACTGAACCAAGATTGAAGGTGGGTCAATCAGCCCTCTATGAGACTGCCCAGGACAGAATTGGGGTCAGCTCGGGGATTTAGATGCCAACTGATCAAAGACCTTGCCAAGCACTGGTGAAGAGCAGTGCGTCCTTCCTCATGGGAAGAGCAGAAGCAGTAGGATCCAGCGGATCTCTGGAGGGTGCCATTTATACGCATCAGTCAGGTTTCTCAGGTAAGTTCAGGCAGAGGGTGAGTCCCCAGGTGGGAACAGGTTATCCTATGTCCCAGACTCGGTGGCTAGAGCCCTCCAGGGTTTATGGGAAAGTATGAGATTTTTCAGCTTCTGGAAGGACTCGATTTAGAGGATTACAGAGCCTCAGCCTCAGGGAACGGCTGTCCCCGGCTTCCTTCAGAGACCACGCTCTTTCCAAGAAGATTTCTTCTTCTCAGAAGATTTATTTAATTTTACCTTTTGTCTGTCTGTCTTTCTACCTACTGTCTTTGCCCCCCTTGTATCCATGCCTTATTCTATTATTAAAAGACAAAGACTTTCTTTTTGGGGGGATACTGACTTGAGATAGCTCCTACGCTCAGATGCAAAACTCTCTCAACCCCCCCCCCCAGCCCAGTGAACATGGTTTCCTCCATACGGGGAAGTATACAGAATCCAAACTGCACACAACCACCCAGAGTGACAGGGCACACAGGATGGCCTCCCTGATGAGGACTAGCTGCCTGAATCAGGCCGAAGAATCCTTTCCTCTTTCCATTCTGTTTTTTCTTTGCTAGTCGAGTGCTCCACGGCGGAGCCCACCCCAGCCACACTTCTGTGCTGCCCCTGTGACTTGGAGGGAGGGGCACAGGTTTTCCCACGTTCAGAATGTTCCCCAGGTGTTGGAGAGATGGAGCCGCACCCGTGGCTGGCCCCGCCCTTCTTGCCGTGACCAGGGCTGCCCTCCCCTCAGTGGGTGGTAGTCAGGGGACTCCGACCACACGGTGGTGCCTGCCTGCACCCTAAGACTTCAGTCGGGGAGCAGGATTGGCCGCCGTGAGCTCCGGATGAAAAGGGACACATGGTTTTCAGAGATGGAGGAAGAAACATGGTGTTCTTTCAGGAAAATAGAGAGCATCTGTGACCCAGTGGTGGCTCTCCCACACACAAAGACTATTATGTGAAGGAATTTTAAAATTTGCTGTAGATAACTCAGAGATCCAGACCACAGTCAAATAGAAATTACAGAGGTAAGGGGAAGTCCTTTGATGAATGGGGGAAACCAGCCGTTCAAACTACCTCCCAGTGGAGCCTCTGGCTGGCTGCTCTTCACCACAGACCTTCAAGCAGAGCCTAGAAAACTATTCATGGGGATATTTTAATTAGGGTCCTCAGGGACAAGCCACCTCAGATAAAGTGAAGACATTGCAGTCCCCATCATTTCACCAAAGGCATTGTATTCAGATGTGACATCATTTGCTGCTTATTTAGCTCACAGCATCTCTTAATTATATATTAATGAATAGCTTTATCTTTCTCCCCAATTCTGTAAAGCTTCATTCTAACAGTCACCCAGACATATTTGTATGCCATGACTTTGTCTGGGGATGTTACCTTTCCTCGAGATTGGCTCCCCAGGTCCAATTTTCCCCAAGTCAATTTTTAACTTGAAAAAGAAAAAGAAAAAAAAAATGACATAAACTTTCCTTTGTTTCCTTTTCCAGTTTAAAAAATGCACCATTCTCTGAGATTGTGTATTCAAATTAGATCAATAGGTGAAAATTCAATAAAGCGCAGGAGGGTATGACAGCCCAGTAGGAAATATGAATTCTTCAGATGTCCAACTTGAAAGGGTGGACACAGGACACTGAGGAGGTCGGAGACCACAGGCACTGGGGGACACGGAACACGGCAGGGACAACGGTGCTGTCAAAGCCAGTGAACTGCAGAGATGAGAGAGTGTGCGGAAGAAATGATCATGACGACTGATTGAGCCAGAATTCTCTCCTCTAAAATTTATGACAAGCCTTTGTTTCTTGGAGGACTCTGATAGAAAACTGGTCTCAAAAGCAGCCTTTGTTGACCTTCTCACTGGGCTCAGAGCCCCCGTGCAAGCCTGAAATGAGCCCTGGTGACAATGAGAGGTGGTCTAACGTCAGTGTGTTCATGGGACACACAGACACACGGTTATTCTGCAGGACACACCCTGAGGGGGTTTCTTACCAGTTTGCTGCATGATACATTTTTAAGTACTGCTCAACTTTCTGACATTGTCTTCAAGGAAAACAGGAGCTAAACGGTGATATCAAAAGGAAAAAGCCTGTCTTGGATCCTATTGAACACCTTTCCAGTTTGACCAGAGTGCATCGCTTAGTCCACAATTTCCCTCTTGTGTGTAGGCAATAGTGGATTCCATATAAAAATCAGCCTAGCCAACCAGAAACTTATGGAGAGCAAAATCCTTTCCTCTCTTGAAATCTGTGATTGCATATCTCAAAATAATGGTGGTAATTATATTTTTCCAGTTCTAATCTGGGAATGATTGTTATAAGCGATATACATGCACATCTCATTTCGCAGACCCCAGGGAGACTTCTCTGGAATGGACAAGGTGTAGCCCCCAAAGAGGAAGGGGTAGCATGAGGACCAGCCCAAGACCTGCTGCACTCCACGTCAAGGTCCCCCCACTCTGTCACGGCTTTGAGTCCTGCGCTCGCTCCTGACCCCCGCCTGCTGTCTGACCAGGTTTGGGTGAGGCTTCTGCTTGCCTGAGCTGGGTCGTCCCTTGCCACTCCTTGGCTGTGTGCTTCTGGGTAAAGCGTGAAGACAGTCTGCATGTGCACACCTGCAGACCACTCAGCTCACAACTGTGCATGTGGAATTTGGTCTACAGCAAGGTATAGGTTCCTGCCCCAGCACGAGCATTTTCCAGAGTTGAGCCTATATACAGCCTTCTCCCAAGCCCAGTTCAAACGCCTGTAGGATTTGATGCCACACAGGCATGCCTCACTCGTCAGAATGTCCTGCCCCTCTTTCCTGCACCATCATCTTCCCATGGCTGGCTTTCACTTCTCCTGAAGGGCTCGGGCTTCAGGTCCAGGAGAGCTCAACGCATCCTCTCTGAAGCTTGCTCTAACCCTCCTGAATTAGATGCCACGCCTGGAAACCCACTAGCACTCAGTGCACTTCTTTGTCATAAATGCTACACTAGAAATGAATGCTTTGGCTGGTCTGACCACCAGGTCGCAGGCACCTTGAAGGTGAAGGTCGGGATTCAAGTCTGGCCTGGTGTTCACGACCCGTGTCACACAACGAGCCACAGGTATTGAATGTGCTTGTGGAATAAGATGGCTCAGCTTGAATGAACCCTTGTTTTCATCCATTAAATAAAAATAATGTACCTGTTCTAGTGATGTGAATATATAATAAAATAATACATGGGGGAACTCCTAGTACACTTCCAGACACCTGTTAGATGGGCCCTAAATGTTAATTCTCTGGCCTTTGACTCTCACAGCTAATTTTGTTTCTTTATTCTGAATGCATTTGTTTGTGCATCGGGATGGTACGGGACACACATTCATGGTAAAAATGGTTACTGTAGGGAGTCGATTAAGGCACCTGTCATCCCACAAAATTACTTTTCTCTGCCACAAAAGCAGCTCAAGTGTACTTTAACAAAAGTCCCTGGCATGACATAACTTCATGGCCTCTAGTCCTCATGCTGGACACCTCTGGCTCTCCAGGCTCGTTCTCGCCACATACCAGCCACCCGAATCACAGCACAGGCAGGTGAGAGTGGACGAAGGGCTGTCACTTGCAGCAACTGAGGTGTGTGCTGGGGTCCTCCCCAAACAATGTCTCCCTGGACAAGGAAAGCAAGGGACTTTATTGGGAAAATTGTACTTATCCATATTAGAAAGACCACACCACACACAGAGGTGCACCTTTGTGAGCAGGCTCGGGTGGAGCTCACATGTGCAAACCATGGCAGGCAGATGCGCTTTCTGGATGGGGATGTGGCATTATTAATACCAAGGTTGCTGCAGGTCACACTAAAGAGGGACTCTGAGGGACTCTGTGATCTGGGCTGGCTCCTATGGGCTCCCTGGAAGCCCTTATCCAAAAGAAACAGAAACAGTTTCAAGGGTCACTTAACAGCTTCAACAATCATTTAAACAGGCAGCACCCCCACCCCACAAGCAAGCACAGGTGCCAGCCTATCACCATTCCTCTCTCTGCCCCACCAGGGGTGACCTCGCTGTATATTCATTCATGGTAACAGTGTATGTTTGAACTCTTTTTTGTTTGTTTTCTTTAATTTCACCTGTAGGTGCCACAGTATGGATAGACCCAGTGAAATAAACCAGGAAGGAAAAAAGACATTGTAAGATAGCCTTCATATGACAGTTCACCAGCCTTTGTTCTACCCTTTCTGCCTTGTATCATCTCGAATTTTCTGGCTTGCTCGGCTCCCTGACCAAGGCCACCATCTCCCCTCCCATGACCAGGAGCACCTACAGACCACGTGTTTAACATGCACAAAGCCCTCAGTTCAACCTCTTGCACCAAAACCAAAAAATGTATATACATGTACACATTCTCTAAGGGAATTGATATTCATATATATAGCTCATTGGATATACTAACACACACACAGTCAGCTTCTGGTCAGAATAAAATAATCAGTGTTTCAGATGACAAACTTCTACCCTAAAATGAAGAAATATAATGGAAACATAATGGTGCTCTTTAATTTCGCTGATTTATCAACAACAAAATGTGAATCTTGAATTTCTTAGAATTACTCATAACTATGGTGAACCATTGCTTTAAGTAAAGGTACTTAGAAAGTAATCTCTAAAATAGGAGATGATGAGATCATACCTGTGTGTCTTGAAGATTCCTGAGAGGCGCTGCAGAAATGAACAAGCCCCGCTGGGGGCTTAGAGAGGGGCTGATCCCAGGCAACCCTGAGGGGCTCAGGAAGGGTCTGGTGCCAGGTAGGACAGAGCCGTGGCAGGAGGCACCTTTGTTACCTGAGGCAGGAGGGACCTTGGGTGTCTGTCACAGTTTGAGTGTAAGTCAGCAATCTGGACGGAAGTTTGAGGTTATGTAGAACACAAGAGAAGGAAGCAAACCCGGACATTGTGAAGCAAGGGCAGGGGTTTGTGAGAGGGGAGAAGAAGAAGCCCCCATGAAGCACTGGATCAAGAGTCGCCATCAGAAAGCCTGGAACCTCACGAACGTTCTTTTAGCAAGAAAATGAAGAGGGGCCTTCCATGATTTCAAAAGGGAAAGGAAACCGAGTGAAGTTGATGTGTCCATGAGAACGCTGAAATGTCCCTCGACACAGAGGCCTGCCAAGGAGAACGTCGCCTGATGGGGAAGGCGGAGGGGCCATTAGCGAGGCGGCTGCTGTGGTCCTTCCCTGCCGGCCGGTGCTGAGCTTTGAAGCTTCCTGTGGCCCCGTGCTCGCACACGGGTTTGCCCCTCCGGAGCACGTTAAAAGGACCACCTGTGAGTCACCTGGGAAGTGCAGGTAGGCAGAGGGGTGTTAATTGGCTCACCACAGTAACCCACAGGGTATTTCCAAAAGTACGTTCAATCGCTCATTACGCTGAATGCATCTGGAGTCTTTTGTACAAAGAAAGAACACATTTCTTTCTTTCAGTACTAAACAATTTTCTCTTGAAACACTGGGCTTTTCTCTTCTGTGAATGGTCTGCATTCTTTCCCGTTGGTTTCCTCGTTGGGATATTGATAATCAGTACATTTTCCTCTCTTCATTTACTATTTCACTCATCACTTTATTCAAACTTGTAGTCGATGTTTACTGGAGAGTCACTCCACAGCAAGCCCATAGTCCCTTCCCATTTGTCAAGGACATTTTTGCCTATTCTGGAACCCTGGGGAAGAGCTCCCCGGGGGATGTGTGAGCCTGAGTGTATTGAGAGGGGTCAGGGTCATCTTGCTGAATCGGAGCCCCTGGAGTCCCAGCCATGCTGCAGAGACTCCCCGGGAAATCACTCTTCTCCCTCAGTTAACGGCTTTCGTGATGAGTGAACCCGGAGAGCAGAACAAAACTGGAATGGTCTCAGCCTGCCCCAGTTCTGACACCTAGTGTCCCTGTGACCTTGCAGAGTGATTCAGATTCTCCAGATACTCAGGGAGCAGGATCTCCAGGGTGGGGGGCACCATACTTGGGTCCCTTAGGATCCCATTCAGGCCCACACAAATGTTTCTTAGTTCTGCAACGCCATCAGACGAACTTGCCTTCCTCCCTTCTCCAGGAGCCCCCTGCCCCGCCCTCTCCATCCCCTCCCCATCCTACCCTGGGGCCCAACCTCCCTGCGGATGCAGGCCTGGGAAGAGAAATGAGGACCACCTGAAAAGGGCCGCAAGACCAGCTGAAGCCATAATCATGATACAGCCTGGCCATCCCTGCCCTACCCTAAAAGATGAACGCCTGGAAATAACCAGAGGCCCTCTGTTGACCCAGGGGCTCTACGGCGAAGGGGACAGCCAGGCCAAACCCTGCTCCTGACTGTATGCAGCAACCCTGTTAAGGAGAGCACATGGGGCCTTGCCTTAGGTGCCAACTTGGCTGCACACAGGCCCCATGACCCTGCGTGACATGACATCTCTGCCCATTCTCCCAGATCCCTGCACAAGGAGAGCCGTGCCTACTTTCCTGTGAACTTAAACACATGCAAGTTCCTGGAGCACGTGGATAGTCACGTGGCTGCTGCTATCGTTTCCCAACGAGGCGCCACTCCTGGTTGTCTTTGCTGTCTATGTGTGCATCACCTCTGGAGCCTTTCATCCTGGTCACAGGGAAACAGGAAGCATTGTAGACAGTCACCAAGTCACCAAGTCTAGTAACACCAGTTCGGGGACCCTAGAAGGCCTTCCAAGTTCTGCAGGTAGTGATGGATTATGTTTTCCCTGGACCTGTACGGGGGACAACTGGACAAGTGTGTCCACTCCATTACCAATTCATCAGGTTTCCTTGGTCCACACACTGCTGGTGAGTGGAGTGCCTGCCCTGCTAGGGCAGGAGGGGACGGGGTGGCCCACCCAGGAAAAGGAAGCAGCAGAGCAGGCCCTGCTGCAGCAGGCTCCTTTCTCTGGGGCAGCAGGCTGCCTTTCGGTCCCACCCCGTCTGTCTTGAGAAAGTGGAAGGCTGCTTCCTGCAAGGTATGCTTCTGAAGAGCACCACCTACATTGTGTACCAAGGAAGGCTGCAGATGGCCCACCACTCGGGATGGCTCCACTTACACCTTTGTGACCTTACAATGATGCAAGAATAGTATGCTTTTCAGATTCTGAATTTAGACCTCTTCCAGGCAGCAATATGCAGTGGGACAGTTCCTTTGATGCTGGGCAGTGGCAGCAAGCTGCAGATTGCAGTTCATCCCCAGGCATGATAGGAAACAACCCACACTCCACAGTGTGCTGTGCTGCTCGGCTATGAGGTGCAGGGCCTGGGCCTATGACTCACATTTTTTACTTTGCAATAATTTCAATGTAGAGTGGGTTTAATAAGACGAAACCCCATCAAAATACAAGGGCATCTGAGTTCATTTGCCAGATGGTGGAAGTTAGCATGGCACAATGTTTAACATGAGATGTGTTTGCGAAGACAACTACCGTTTTTATGCAGTCACCAAGTGCATTTCTCAAGAACATGGAATTGGGTGAATATGCACCTCTTTATTTAGTACCCACTCTTCTCACTCAGCACATATTTTGAGGGCTTTCTTTGTGCTAAAGATCCAGCTACAAAACAGATGATGCATATTTCAATCAACAATAAAAAAATCAGCACTTGCACAGACCTGGAAATGCAGTGAGCACAGGGAAGGAAACAGCTCGGCCCAGGAGAGCAGAGGCTTCGCATGGCGGGAGGCCTCCTGCCTGCTGAGTGCTGGGGTGTGCATACTTGGAAGAGTAGAAGTCAGGTGGGTGAAGGCAGAAGAAAAGTTCAGGATAAGAAAACAGCATGACTTCTGTACTCACAACGCAACCGTGCAGACATATATGTAGACACACGTGCACAGGCACACGGGTGCCCGATGTAATGGCCTGGCCTTGGCCATCAGGCGATAACACTGCAACAGTCCAAGAGTTCCCCACGTCTCTGCCTCCGAAGGCCTGGTGCTCACAACAGGTTCTCCATGGTTTACTATGTGGTCTTCTCTGCACTGCAAACCATGCCCACTGGACCAGGGCTTGTCATCCTGCCTCACAACAGAATGTCAACACCCACCTTTGGGGGGAGAGAAAAGTCCGAGTGGCTCTTCAGCCTGTCATGCTCTGGAACAAAGACTCACCTGCTGGCTGATACTTTGTAGAGGCTCCTGTTGATCTGACAGTGTTCTCTAGAGACCAGCCGCAGCACCAATATGCTGTCAAAGCCAAAATCCCATCAGAGGGATCAGCAGTTAGGACTCCAGTCCTTTGAGCTCCCTGTTCCCACGGCTTCACTAGTACCACCGACAAAGGGCAGGATGATTTATTTTTAATCCTCTGTCCATTGTTGGCTCAGCCTTAATCGTCCAGTGGTTTGCACTGTATTTTGTAAGAACTTCATAAAGCGAAGAGGTGTGCAGCACTGAGAGAAATCTTTGGCTGGCTAAACTTAATTTCCTAGACACCATAGAACACATGTGGCCTCGGAGAAAGAAATCAGAGGCCCCGAGAGTACCCTGGCCTGGCCTAGAACAGAGGGGCAGAGCAGGAGAGAGAGCTGGGGAGAAACCCTCTGCAGCAAGGGCCACGCAGGCTGAGCCTCCTCCGTGGCAGAAGGAGGCTGCCATCTGCAGAGGACGCCTTGGTTTACCTCAGGGTAAAACAGCCCTAGGACTGAAAGACGATTTGGGATGGGGCCATGGAGACAAAGAACCTGCGCAAGCTACTCCTGTGAATCAAGTTGCTAGATGATCTGCAAAGCTCCCCAAAGCACTCCCAGTGATGGCGACTGGGGGATAGCAAGTCTGGCCCTGAAAGTGCTCAGCTTTGCCTGGAAGTGTCTGTCCCCTTCTGGCTGCTCACCTGTCTTTCCTTGGGGGAAACTCACACTCTGTCTCAGCCATGGGCTTTGCTGGAACTGAGGCACCCACCCCTCTTGTGCTCCGAGAATTGCCTCCTCCCGGGCCGGCTGTGCAGCACCCTGATTTCCCTGGCAAGACACAGTGAGAAAGAGCGTGTTCACGGTAAAGCTCCCAGGAGCCTGAGCTCTGGCCCCTGGAGGAGAGGCACTGCAGGGGGACGTCTGTGTGGCTGGAGTTGCCCTGTGTGGGGGAGGCCTGGGGCCCGGTGCAGGGCGCCTGTCTCCAGCCAGTGCCCAGGAAGCCGAGAGGTGGGAGGGAGGTGGAGTACTTTGGCCAGGGTGTCTGCAGGCCCAGCTGGAACCAGTCACAAGACCAGGGCCTTGTATTTGTCAGCTCTATGAGAAGATTTTTATTAGATTCTGTTATTCTTCTCAGTCCACTGTGTTTGTTCTTGTTCTATTTAGTTCAGCAGAAATGATTCTTCCTGTTATGGTTGGCAAGGTTTGGGCCCTATACACTCATGCCTGTGAATGTCACGCTACATGGCAAAGGGAACTTTGCAGATGGAATTAAAGCTGTTTGTTAGCTACTTGAAGACAGGAAGATTATCCTGGATCACACAGGTGAGCCCAAGGCAGCCACGTGGGCCCTTAAATGCAGCAAAGAAGGCAGAGAGTGTGCAAAAGAGGCACTAGAGCCTGGAAGAGACTTTGAGTACCGTGGTCCTCGTTCTGAAATATAGGAGCAACAACAAGACAGGTCCCTGATGACTTGGGACATCCTGGCCGACAGTCAGAGAGGAAACTGAGCCCGCAGCCCTGCCGCCACATGGAGCTGACTCTGCCGATGCCCTGAGGAGTCTGGAAACCACTTCTATCTCCCACCCTCCAGGAGGAAATGCTGGCCTAGGCACACCCGGCTGCACCTGCAGAGACTCAGAGGCAGAGGCACCAGCCGAGCCCACCAGCTTCTGACCTACAGAGCTGTGCCGTCGTGAGCTCCTACCGACCGTCTTGAGACACAAAATGTGTGGTCATTTCATGGCAGCAATAGAAAATGAAAAAAATTGACAAACATTTTAATATTTTTACCAATCAAACAACACTATTCTACGGTGTGATTGCTCCACAGTTTCCCTGATTTGATTTGGACGTGGGAGCCCAGGAGACCAGTTGTCAACTATGGCAATGAAAGTGCACCACAGAAGTGGTGGTGTTGAGCCTGCACTGGGCGTCCACATGCTGCGTAGACAGTTACCCCAGATAACACCCAGTCACAGACACGGTGGGAAGGAGGAGGGTCGCCCTCTGCCCTTCAGAGCTCCTTTCCTGGTGCTAATAAATGGGCCTCTGGGGTGAGAGACACTGCTGGGGTTCAGGTCCAAAGAGTCTTTTGCTGAGCATTCTCTCAGCCAGGCGACAGAGCAGTCTGGTCTCACGTGGGCTGATTGTCCCCATGCCGTTCAATCTGTGACTCCTCGTCACGTCCACACCCAGTTCAGTAACCGCCACTGTGGAGATGTCAATGACTCAGGTCTAGACTTCTCTTTTTCCTTGTTCTCTCGCTCTTTCTCCTTTGCTTAAAATTTCCAAGGAAAGCTACTCAGTTCGTGCAGAGAGCAAAGAGGGGCTGGGAGCACATTCCGTGCTGCGGGCGTGTTCTGCCAGCCGGGGGCCCCTGACCTCCAGGGCTGCCCTGACTGATGAAAAGGTGGGGAGCTCAGGAGAAGAAGTCCCTCGTCAGTGTGAACGTTACACAAGAGCTTTGTTTTCTCCTCTAGAACTTTTGGGTGTGATGAAGATTCTAACTGATGAAGAATACCTCAGCCCAGCTATCAGCATCAATATGCAGCAGATCATTGACTCAACCTGACTGATGAGGGCAGAGTTGGCTGATTCTTCAGGCCTTCACTGTGGGGAGAGGGACGCCATGAGGCTCACAGACCCAAATCTGATGTAAACAGTTAACACATGGAGAATTTTTCAATCAAAAAACAAACATGGGATGAGCTGAAAGATGTCCATGTGTGTTGCTGTGTTAGATGTTTGTCTGTGTTTATGTACGGTGCATGTCTTTCTGTGGATGTGTGTGAAATTCTTGTGTGTATATATGTCCTTTTTTTTTTTCACTGATTTAGGCTACTAGGCTGGAGCACATTGCCTTCTTCTGCATACATTAGACTAATTATATTTATTTCCTTAATTAATTTTTTTATTTATATATGACAGAAAAATGCATTACAGTTCTTCTTGCACATATAGAGCCCAATTTTTTGTATCTCTGGTTATATACAAAGTATATTCACACCAATTTGTGTCTTCATACATGTACTTTGGATAATGACATCCATCACATTCCACATCATTGCTAACCCCTCCCACTCCTCTGCCCTATCTAGAGTTTGTCGATTCCTCCCATACTCCTCCTCCCTATCCCACTATGAACCAGCCTCCTTTTATGAGAGAAAATATTCACCATTTGGTTTTTGGGATTGACTAAATTCACTTAGCATTATCTTCTCTAACTCCATCCATTTACCACAAATGCCATGATTTTATTCTCTTTTATTGCTGAATAATATTCCATTGTGTATATATGCCACTTTTTTTATCCATTCATCTATTGAAGGGCACTTCTCAGAGAGGATATACAATCAATCAACAAATTCATGAAAAAAAAATGTTCATCATATCTAGAAATTAGAGAAATGCAAATCAAAACAACTCTAAGATTCCATCTCACTCCAGTCAGAATGGCAGCTAATATGAATACAAACAACAATAGGTGTTGGTGAGGATGTGGGGGAAAAGGCACACTCACACATGCTGGTGGGACTGCAAATAGGTGCAACCAATATGGGAAGCAGTATGGAAATCCCTTGAAAAACTGGGAATGGAATCACAATTTGATTCCAGCTATCCCTCTCTTAAAAACAGCCTACTACAGGGACACAGCCACATCAATGTTTATAGTACCACGATTCACAATAGCTGAACTGTGGAGCCAACCTAATTACATTTCTTTCAAAACATTATCTTTGTCACCTAATACGCAGTAAGTCTTCACTGCTGCATTGTGTTCTCCGAGCTTCTACCTTGGACAAAGACGAATGCCAAACCTCCTGGTTGTCACCCCTCCACACAGGTCTGAGTGTGGCTCCCACAGGATCTCAGGGTGAGGTCCCTGTGTGGGTAAATTTCAAAAATTTCTTCGACCCTGAGAAAAGGCCATGAAATTCTCCTCCTCAAGTATCACATTGAACAACATCTAATGAAATTCTTAAAAGGATAATTTTAATAAAATCCTAGTGATATACTAAGAATTAGTAATCACAGTGACACTTGGACATAGTCAAAGAAAAAGGAGCATGAGAACATGCAATTCAGCGGCACTGGCTTCACTTCGCGTGTGATCACGGAATCCATTCTGATCACCAACACGGGGCAGGACCACGGTAGTCAGGCTCCCGAGGTGGAGATGAAGTGCCTGGGGAAACACTTGGGAGGAGGAAAGCTGTAGGCGGACTGTGGCTTCAGAGGTTCCTGCCCATGTCGGCTGGCTCCTTGCTTCCAGGCCTGTGGTGAAGGAAAGCCCTGGGTCAGGAGCGGGTGGCGGAGCACAGGGGAAGCCGGGGGAGAGGACGGCCTGGGGTGCCACAGCCCCGGAGGGCTCTCACTAAGCTCGCTCCCTTCCTCTAGTCCCCACCTCCTACGGCTGCGCCACCTCCCAGTGCCACCACAGGCGGACCACTGAGCCTTCAGCCACGTGGGCCTTGGGGCACAGGAAGATCCAAACCTCGACAACCCTAGATGGCATGTGCATGCGCGTGTCCAGGGGCAGTGTGCAGACAGAGCATCACTCCCACAGGGTCTTCGTAGCTATTCCTCTACCTGTGTGCTCTCTAACGAAGGCAACACCAGAGTAGATCACAACATAAAATCCAAAGTTGTTGCAGTGAAAATAAGAGGGTGAAGCTTTGCTCAAGCTGAGTGGCTCTAAGTGGACCCACTCTCCCACGACAACTGTGTCAGGGCGTGCGGTCCAGGAAACACAGCTGTAGGACCAGCATAGCCAGCTCTTCTACCCACAGGCTGGGAAAACAGAAGACTGGTGGTGGTATTCAGGCCAGGTCTAAAGTCAGGAGACCCAGGAGCTCTGAAGGCCAGGGGCAGGAGAAGCTCAATGGCCAGTCCAGAGACACAATCTGCCCCTCCTCCACCTCCTTGTGCTGTCTAGGCCTCAACTGATTTCGCACTGTGGAAGGCTGATCTGTGCTCAGCCCACAGATTCCCTGGCCAGTCTCTTCCAGAACCACCCTCCCAGCACACCCAGAAATAATGTGTTACCAGCTATCTGGGCACCCCTAAGCCCAGTCAAGTGCTGCACAAAGTGGACATCACAGCAACCAGCCAGATGGATGGATCAAGCCCAAGTACTCAGAGCGGTAGAAGATGCTCCATGCAGAGAATCAGGCTGATGGGAGAAACAGGTGTTAGGATGGGAAGTGCTGAGGCTCAAATCTCAGCTCTTGAATTTTTAATCTGAGAATTTCAAAAGTTAGGAAAGCTCCTTAACCTCAGTTTCTTAAAAGTTTAATAGTGATATTGTCAGGAAGGTTAAATACTTGAAGAACTACGTTTAAAAGTACCCTGTGCACTGTGAGGGTCAGAAAAGCCTGGATGTGAGCACGTGGTCATGATGGCCAGTTTCTCTCGCCCGTGGGAGGAGGTCCACTGGCAAGGACAGCTTTCTCTGTTTCCCAAGGGAAGTGCCCATCTGCCCCTCACCTCCCCCAGGTGACAAGAAAGCAGAGAAGCACTACGAGATTGCTCAGAGTTAAACTTTCCTGCTAGCAACTGGGATAATTTTCCTTTAATCAGACATCGGAAAAGATTTCTGACATTCAGAGGCAGAGAAATAAAGATTGTTCTCCGAAGAATAATAAGTGAGGAAGTGATTCCGCTTTCATACCAGGTCCCAGAACACCCGTGGCTGGCCGCACCAAGCCTGCAGGTGAGGGATTGGTATTCAACTTGCAGGGAGAGACCGGGAGGGGTGGGAAGGCAGGAGGCACAGTAAGTCAAAGGCATCTCGTCTGCGGGAAAAGAAGATATTAATATTCCAATGAAAACTCCAGTGGAATTCATTTTTATTGAACTCCATTTTCTTCAACTTTGGAAAACATGCTCCAGGTTAATCTTCTGCAAGCCAAGTTCCTTCTTATGGACAGGTGCCATGGGACACATAGAGCAATATAGATGGTGTTGTGAGGGGGTTCAGGTAACTAGTTGCTTACAAATCAAAACAAGTGGTTTGTGAGACAAAGGTTGTATCCAGAAAGCTCTCATTTATTTACTGACACTGTGTTTCATTCTTAAAAAACAATGGGGATAGATTTGTCTGTTTTACTTCATTTCATTCGTTCTCCAAGCACATTGAAAGCACTGAAAAACTCACACTGGGTAGTTTTAGAATAAAATGCAATATTAATCCAACACTCAGCAAGGGCTTCAGTATTACATCAAGTGTGTCTAGGTATTAATTTCATGATCCGCAAAGAAAAATTAAACAATGAACTATCATACTTTCAACCTTTATTCCCATATACGCCTCCAAGGATTATCTGAGCAAGATCCAGGAATATGAAGATACGTGAGCTGCAGCAGGAATCCTCACCCTGTCTCACTTCTGCAGCACAGAAAGAAAACACTCCAAGATGGTGGAGCAGTATTGCAAGGTTCACTGCCATGCGCTGGGTTCTTGGAATAGGGCATCAATTTGCATTGATCACAATGAAGTTTTGAGCAAATCACTTTAAGTCCTTGTCTAAATGAAAATAATTATATACCTCCATTCCAGCATTAATGGAGCTACTTTTAATAAGACGCTACATTCTGATACTTATTAAAATAAAAGATACAAAGATAGATAAAAAAAATGTTGCTTTAATTTGCATTTACTTGATTATTTCTAGTGATGTATTCAACATGGACTATTGGGAATATTTGATGCCTCTGCATGTATGCACTCTACAATTTTAATTAGTGTAATAAACTACAAGTCATTTGAGTTCTAGAATGAGTCCTTATTTGCTTTCAAATGGTCAGTGCTGAGCAAATCGCATAGTTTGTGAAAGTCAGTTCTAAAATTGTTTGCTGAATACTCTGCATTGTGTTTTTAATTAAGTAATGAAAATAAGAAATAAGATGGGGTTCAGGACAAAATCTAAGGAACATTCAGGGGAAAGATCCTGGGCGGGGACTGTTCCATAGGCCCATGTGTATGCATGTGTGACCTCATGCAGCTCTGTGGGTCAAAGATGCTAAAAATTCAGACATACTTGACTTCTCTGACCCAGGGTTCCGTCAACTCTGTCAAGGGAAAAAATAGATTAAACTGAGACTTTTTAAACCTCTTTCTCTAGCTCTCCATGTTCATTTTAATAAACTGTTCTCCAAGAATGCTCAGAACCAGTCACAAGTGATTGCAAGTTCTTTTTATTTTTGACAGTGAGTCCTCTCTTTGTTCGTGTCTAGTCAGCTCATAACGAAGACGGAGCCGTCTTGATTAACATGATCACAAACTATGCTTTGGTGGCCGCATCTGAATGTACCCTGTCTACCCCATGAAAACTTAAAAACAAGAACCAGAAATTTATAAATCTAGTCACAGATGCACCTATACAGGGCCTTATATCCAGCAAGCATCAAATAATGACTATAATGATGAGGTCAAAGTTTGTAATAGTCTCCAAATGAAGAAGGGCGAAGGAGCCATGGGCCTCGCCCCAGGGGCTTGGGAAGTAATTGCTCAGGGCATCTTTCTGCCCATGTGACCTGTGAGGGGCCCTCAATTAACTGTCCAGTTTCTGCTGGCCCCCGCCCCGTCCTCCAGGGAGCTCCTTCTTGCAAGCCCACAGTTTCCGGGAATGTTGCGTGACCAGTAGGTCACCCTGAATCTCTCTGGGCTGGGGCGGGTCTCCTCACAGGCTCTCTGGTCTCGCCCTCATCTCTCCTCCTTTGTTTTTGTTTGTGCCTTGGCTTTCTAGGTCCCCTCAGAAGATTCCTTTACGTCCCCTGAAGAAAAGCTTTTCTGTGCTTCTACAACTTGTCCTGGCTTTCCAACAATCCCATGTGCCACAGAGCGATCAGGTGGCATTGAACCTGGGACATGGTTCCTCTTAGAGATGAGAAGGTCCAAGTGCAGGTTTGGGCATCTGCCTGCATGTTTAAGTGGTGTTTTCCAGAGTGGCCTCCCTGGGGCTGAAGGACGGTGTAAGAAAGTGTCAACAGCTGTGAGCTGAAGGGACTCTGGTTGTAAACTTCAATTTTGACAATGTGCTGTGTTAGGGGAACAAGTTCCCCTGTGTGGCTAAGATCTCTCTTCTTCATCTGTGAAGAACTAAGATGACTTAACACTTCATCTATGTGAAGGCATGTCTGTAAAGCCTAAAATCCATTGATTTTTCCATTCATGTACGATAAATAAATTCATTCACAAAGAGAGCTTTAAGCTTTATTGTGACGGGGTGGCTTCTGAGCATGTCCTCCTGCTCTTCCCCATCCTCCACAGTTCACGTGACTCGATATACACACCTCCCTACTTTGGAGTTCCCGTGGAGTTCTCGAAGGGTTTCGCAGATTTTTGGGCGCTTGGAGCCAGGTGGAGGGAGTGTGTTCCTGTGTAGTGTGTGTGCAGTGCTGGTGAGAGTTGGGGAATAAGAGTTGCTGTTTGAACCTACAAGGCTTTGTGGCAGCTTGGTTATTTGTGCCCAGCCTGACTGCGGCAGTCCATATTGACCACAGGAGCAGGGGGGCTGGGTGAGCGGGCACCAACTGGGTGCTGGCTAAGGTCTTGGACACTCCTCTCTCTAGCGTCAAGCCAGCCTTGAAGGCAAGAGTCAGAGGCCAAGGATGCCACGCTCCCTGGCAGGTTTCCCGGCTTCCAACCTACCATCCAGATGCCCAGATGCCGCGTCTCAGCAGGTGCCCCTGCTCAGTACTCTCTGTCTGATGCCTAATGTCAATACCGTGCTTTGAACCTCTTGTGCCACTGATTAGGATCAAACACCTGTTTGTTTCCTGGGTCTGATTTGGGGTAAGTGCCCATCCCTGGGTCCTCCTGTGATCCCTGCAAACAGCAGTCTTCAAGATGTCACCAAAGATATTGAGGCTGCAGAGAGATTCTCCATTCAAATCAGAGGCATCTCCAATGCTGCAAAGGATTTGGTGAAGGACAAGAGGAGATTCCACTTCAAAAGCTGGAGACCTGCCCGCTGTAGGCGCTCAGTGCTACATACCCACAAACCTCGGGAACAGTGATGCATTCAGAAGCCACTGGGATGCAGCCTTTGGTCTCTGTGCTTTTGTGAGTGTGAAGGGGGGGTCTGGGTCTGGTGTGTATATCGAGTCACGTGAACTGTGGAGGATGGGGAAGAGCAGGAGGACATGCTCAGAAGCCACCCTGTCACATACCTTTGCAGAGTATGGCAACACTGCGGCCCTGAGGGAGGTCGCCATCTTCTCAATTCCTTAAAGAGAGTGTGGGACAGAAAGGGGATCAAAAACTTGTCTCCTAACTCGTAACTTGATATGATTTGCCCTGGAAATAACAAGTTCCAGAAAAGAGAGGCCTAAGAGCAAACAGAAACGTCTGCGTGATCTCTCCCAGGCCTTTCCTACTAGCAGCTGCTGAGTTCAAGTGCTGGAGCACCTCAGGGCCACCACCCAGAGCACCCCAGACTGGCTGCCTCCAACCAGCCCCTCCCCCACAGTCCCATCCCCCAAACCGCTGTCCCTGCCCTGATGACATCGGATTCCAGAGGACAAACCTGGGATTCCCTGGACACTGTGGTTTAACCCAGAGCTCAGGCTCCTCTGTGATTTTCCATCCTCGTCCCCCCTTTTAGAACCAGGATGGTGTTATAGTGTGGACGTGAGGGGTCCCCAAAAGCTCATGTGTGAGACAGTGCATGAAGGTTCAGAGGAAAATGATTGGGTCGCGAGAGTCTTGACCCCATCAGTGATTCAATCCCCTGACAGGGATCAACTGAGTGGTACCTTCAGAGGTGGGGCGTGGCTGGAGGAGGGGGCATTGGGGGTGGGGCTTTGGGTATAGATTTGTATCTGGCGAGTGGAGTCTCTCTGCTTCCTGATCACCATGTGAGCTGCTTCCCTGTTGCCGCAGTCAGGCTGCAGCAAAATAACTCGGGGGGGGGGGGGGCGGGGGGACACGAACAACTTGTGTACCTTGATACAGCAGGAGTGGGAGCCGTTTATTGTAGGACAGGAGGGGTATATATACATTCCACACAGCTTATCTTAATTAACATAAACTAGATACAGCAGTCAACCAATCAGGAATTTCCACACTTAACGGCTCGCTGGCGTTACCTCACAAACCACTCCCTCTGGCATTTTGCCAGGCGCCATCCAGACTTGTTTACAGACTAATACCCTGTGCCACACTCCTCCACCATGATGTGCTGCCTCACCTCCAGCCCTAGGAAGGAGCCCGCTGTCCATGGACTGAGACCTCTGCAGCCGCGTGCCCCCAGATAAGTTCTTCCTCCCTGAAGTTGTGCTGGTCGGGACTTTCAGTTGCGTCAGTGAAGAAGCTGATAAAGCAGGAGGCTTCCATCGTTGCTGTGTGGCAGTTGAGGATTGGGATCACAGAGGATGATAACGCACGACAGCTGGACCACTCTGTGGCTCTGACTCAGCCGCCCGCCTGTCTACACTGCCTCCTGATAGTCCTGGGGGTGCAGGAGGGACAGATTCACTTCTTCTGATTTTCTGAGCACCCTCTCTTGCTTTCTCCCACCGGTTGAGGCTGCTGGGGGTCCTTGTCAGATTCTGCATCTACAGCCATGTCTCTGGGCAAGCCACCAGGGTCCTCTCTGGAGCCTCTTCCCACACGCCCCGGGTGCCCACAGCAACTCCTGGGGCTGGGCTGTTGCTTCAGGGGCATCCACAGACACATTGCCTCTCAGTCTGTCTTCGCTACCAGCTTCATGCTGGAAACTGCACACGTGCTCCTCCCTCCCGGAGTCGCAGCTTGGCCCCCTGCAGTAAACTCAAACTTTCATTTTTAAAGACTGAACCCCACTCCATTCCTGGAATCTCTGCTCCTGCTCCTTCACCTGCCTCCAGCAGCGAACAGTCCTGTGTTCTCTCAGCTGTTCAGGTCAGATCTGGGCAGCTGCCCTCAGTGACTCTGATTTCCTCGAGGGGCCAACTATCCCCACTTTGCTGGAAACACAGAGATTCTCACTCCTCGGGGGAGGCATGGTCTTAGCATGTGTTCAAGCCCCAGCTGAGCCCACATCCAGTTGTTCTCCACATGCACAAGAATATTTTGGATGCTTGGAAACGTCTTTTCCTTTTCTTGAAAACCCTTCTTTCTTTTCCTAAGCTCTCAGGACACAGGATGAAAACAGCATGAATTTACAAGGCTTTTCATGATCTGTCCCTGATTTACCTACTCAGACTTTCTGAGTACAAGTCACTTATCCCATTTCCAAAATGCTTGGGACAAAATTGCTTTCACTTGAGATTTTTGGCTTTGGAGTATTTGTGTGTGTGAGTGTGTGTGTGTGTGTGTGTGTGTGTGTGTAATGAGAAGTCTTGGGGATGGGACTCAAGTCTAAACACAGAATTCATTGATATTTTATAGACATCTTCTGCACAAAGACTGAAGCTCATTTTATACACTGTTTTAATGAGCCCATGTCTTGACAATGATTCATCACATGAAATTTTCCACTTATAGAATCATATCGACACTCCAGAAATTTTGGATTTTGGATCATTTCAGATTTTAGAGCATTTTGGATTTTGGGTTTTGGATGTAGTGTGCCCACCACAGCTGTGGGCTCCACAGCTTCAGATCTAACCAACCACAGATTGAAATGCTCAGAAAAAGTGGTGTGTGTGATAAACATGGCAGATTTTATTCTTCATGTTATTATGTTATTCCCTGGATGACATAGAACGATTTACATGGCATTTGCATTAAGCATTATAAGTAATAAAAGAGATAATTCAAAGAATGTGAGAACAAGTGCAAAGGTTACATGCAAATACTGTGCCATTTTATTTAAGGACTTGAGCATCTGCAGATGCTGACATCCAGGAGAAGCCCTAGTGCCACCCCTCATGGATACAGAGGGCTGCTGCATCTAAACAAAGAGACAGGGAGCTAACACACACTGATTTTTCCCGACCAGCTGTTAAGCTTCATGTCTTAACATGGTATAGATAGCAAAGCACCAGAACACAGACAGGGGGCAGTTAACAAATGACCCTTAGAAGCCATAATGATATGGCTGGCATGGGGTCACATGCCTGTAATCCCAGAGGCCCAGGAGGCTGAGGAAGGAGGATCACAAGTTCAAGGCCCCCCTCAGCAACTTAGCAAGGCCCTGTCTCAAAATTAAAAATAAAAAGGGCTGGGGATGTTGCTCAGTGGTACAGTGCCTAGGGTTCAATCCCTGGTACCCACCCACTCCCCAATAAAAAAGGGTAATAATGACTGTTACCACAGTTTTCCCCAATTTTGTATTTTTCATTTTGAAGGACATCTGTTCCCCAGAATTCATTCTAATTTACCTTTAGTTCATCTTAATTCATGTTTTAAAATCATACATGGGATACATCTTAGCATAAGAACGTACTTTTTAAAGAGAGATGAAATTCCACAGCAGTAAATCTTAGCTTTCACTTGGCAAGAGCCACATTGCTGGAATAAAATGGGCAAGGTGTGTTCCACGTTCCTGAAGCACACATACTTAGAGGTACTACAGTCTTCACTCCTTAGGGACCTTTTTTTGTATAGTGGAAATTTTTTTTTGTGGTTTAATCAGAATTATTCTGGGCATGAGGACTTTTTTCCTGGTAATGAACCCGATTCCATAAGGGTTCAGTGTGCGAGGACTCGACTTCATGCCTCTCCTGCAAGCGACAGGGTGTTATTTGGAACTGCTCTGGGGGAAGAAGAGCATGTACCTCTGTGCCATTCTACAAGGACGTTTGTGTGATGATGGCTTGAGTCTTCAGATCTTCTTAAGGGTAAGGGTCTTATTTTTTATTTTAAAGTAGTTTTCTGTAATGTGTGATTTCTGGCAAAGCATGATCTCTGAAACTTAGTTTAATGTTTCAGTCAATGTCCTCATTATTTGCCTTTATTTTCAAGGCTTGGGGCACATTAGTTAAAGAAGAAAATGTGATAATATAAAATCAAATGAGTCTTTTCCAATTTAAAAATAAATAGATAAATAAAACCAAAATACTGGTATAGACTGGGAGCTCACCAAAGCAATCCCTTCAGGTTTCGCAGCGTGGGCTGAACCCTCTGTGGGGACTTGCCTTCCCAGACGTACTCATGGCACGAACCCTACGTGCTGTTGATTTTCTGCTGTTGGGGGAAGGTCTGGGGATGTTTCAATGGCAGCTTCTGGAGAGCCAGTCATTCGTCCTCCGGAGAACGCACCTCTCGCGGTTTATAAAAGTTGGTAAGTGATACCCGTCAGCATTCCTGCGTCAGAGAGGCACACTGTGGAGTGGGACCTGTGGGAAGGAGAAACACAGGACAAAAGCCACACCTCTTTCATCCCCAGAGTGACTGCCCTGCCTCGGGAAGTGTCACTGAGACTGTGACAGATCCGTGGACTTCACGCAGTGAGAGGATTTGGGTGTGGGCAGAGCAGCCTGCTCAAATTCACAACAATCGCGACCTATAAAGATCCCCAGAACCCCGGGAGCGTTGGACAGTGGCTTGGTGTTCTCGGAGCAGCCGACCTTCCTTCTCCACTCCTTTCTGAGTTTTTCTTCATGGTCCACCAGGAGCTGCGTCCCCACTCTTTCACACAGGCCACAGGAAGGGGTCGGAAGGAAGGAATCCTCTGCCTCCTAATGCTGCAGGATGCTTCCTGAGAAGCCATTACAGTGTTTTTCTCTCTTGACTCACTCCTAATGGATACAGTAAAAGAGGAACAAGAAGTTCCCCTGCACTTGAGTTGGAGCATACATCCACGTGTGCAACCAAGAGGGCCAGAGGATTGTTGGATCCTGGAATCACAGCGGCCTCGGTTTTCAGCACCCCCACCCTGGCACAATCCTGGGGGGGGGAGTAACTGAAACCTGCATCTTCAGCCTCAAATAATTGCCTCAAAATATTTTCCCAAATTGGAACATAAAGAACAAGATCCATGATTTAGAATAAAGAGAAATAATAAATTAAAGAAATGCACAAAAATATTTCCTTGATAAAATATGCTTGTCATATTGAAATAAGTAAAAGAAAATCTCTAAAATACCTAGGAAAGAGCACATTTTACTATCATGTAGTAAAAACGGGGATTTTAAAACATAGTCTTGAAAATTGTGAACTGAGAAGATGAACTTCACAGTATATTAGACACAGTTAAAAAGAAAATCGATGGATTGTTAACACATCAGAAAAATTATCTGGACAGAAAAACAAAGAGATAGAAAAATATTCAAAGAGAGAATACATGAGAACTTTTGAAAATAAATGAACTAAGTCCACTGTTCCATAAATAAACAGACTTCCGTGAATCACACAGAAATCACAGAAAACCAAAGAGAAGGGAAACACCTTTCAAAGGAACCAGTGTCAGATTGCAGCAGACTCTCAAAAAAAAGGAGGCCACAATGGGCCAGATATATTCAATATTCTGGAATAAAATAAGGGCCAACCTGAAGTTCTGTACCTACGTGAACTCCCTAAGAGAACAAGGGAGGACAGGGGCACTTGCAGATGAAAAGGAAAGTCGCTTCCTCAGTCTCTGCTCTAATGGAAACAAAGGATATTGATTCTGGGAATTCAGGCAGAAACAGAGAGGGGATGAGAGCAGAGACGGAGGCTCATACAAAGCAGTGTTCTACCGAAATATTGACCATGTTTTTAAAAATAAATATTGCTTCTCGGAAGGATTTTGTGAGATGTGTACATGTATATCATGACCTCAGGACAGAGAAGCCAATGACCAAGCTCCAGGAGGAGGGAGGCCCCTGTGAACACTGAAGGAGAGGGTTAACTGGGCACACTTTACTTACAGGAGGCAGTTACAAGGAGCAGAAGCAGGGCCTGGAGGGGGAAGAGAGAAGGACCTGATACAAAGTAGACGTTCCAAGAAAGGGCAGCCAGGGCAGCAGGGAGGACAGGGGCAGGGAAAACCCACAGAACTCTGCCACTGAGAATGGCTGCAGCACCGGACGCCAACACACCATCCGTGCCTCTGAGAGCAAGCAAGTTTCCGCTAAATAACAAGAACCGGCAGGTTGCACACGGCATGTCCCAACTGTATACAAGAGACAAGTTTCAACCGATATACACAAAACTGGAAAGCAGAAACATGGAAAATAAAAACGACCAAAAAGAAAACAAATGTTGCATGTATTGTATCAGAGACTCCTTAAAGCACCAACAACAGCCACTTGTGCCCTCAGGAGCACCACGATCTGTTCCTCCCCGGAGCTGGCAACTTGATTCTAAAGTTTACATAAAAGGGGGGGCGGCACAGAAGTCTAGCTAAACTCTTCTTGAAAAGGCAGGAGAGATTTGCTCTTCTAGAAGCTGAGTCACAGCGTCTCCCTAACTAAAGCCATGGGTGCTAGCGCATAAACAAACCAGTAGTGTAGAAACCAAGATCCACCAGTGGATGGCACTCCAGTGGACAAAAAGGTGGCATCTCAAAGTTAGGCACCTGGAGAAAGGCAGACCTACCTCAGACCCATGGGAACCTCCGCGAGTCCTCAAACCCACCTGGGCATGTCCATCGGAAGCAAGAGAGCCCCAGGGGCAGGGGAAGGAACTGTGCAACCTCAGAAGGCACCACTGATCTCCAAAATGCCTCTCTCTCACACACACAACCACACACACACACAACCACACACACACATACACAACCACACACACATAACCACACACACAAAACCACACACACACAACCAACCATACACAACCACACCATACACAACCACACACACACATACACAACCACACACACATAACCACACACACAAAACCACACACACAACCACACACACATAACCACACACACAAAACCACACTATACACAACCACACCATACACAACCACACACACATAACCACACACACAAAACCACACACACACACAACCAACCATACACAACCACACCATACACAACCACACACACACATACACAACCACACACACATAACCACACACACAAAACCACACACACAACCACACACACACATACACAACCACACACATAACCACACACATATACAACCACACACACAACCACACACACACACAGCCACACACACAACCACACACATACACAACCACACACGCAACCACACACACACAACCACACACACACAACCACACACACACAACCACACCATACACACAACCACACACATACAACCACACACACAACCACACACACAACCACACACACACACAACCACACACACACACAACCACACACCAGAGGGCTCTGTGAGGTGGGAGAGAGCACCGGAACACACTTTCTTGTAAACCACAAGAGAACAAAATTCACATAAAATTGAGCAACAGAAAATCTTTGAGGTCAAATATCATAAAAACTTACAAGCATAAGAAATAAAGAAGCAGAATGACTTCTCTATAGAGCTCCCCCCCCAAAAAAATGACAGAAAGACAAACTTTCAAAGACTTTTAAAAACTGAGCAAAAGTATTAATATACTATTTTTAAGTGAAGAATTTAGAAGATGATTCAGGATGGGGAAACAGCCACATAAATGAGAAATAGAAAATCTAAGACATGAATAGACTCAAATGAGAAGAAGATAGAAACATAAACTATTATGAAAAGGGAGATTAATGAAGAGAGAACACAGGAGCAAGCCCCACAGTGATACAGTGAAACACAAGACAAAAAGGAAAATCGTAAAACTCAAAAAGAAATAAAGACATGAAAGAACGTCAAAGGCAGGAAAAAAAAAAATACAGAATATGAGTCACAGAAGTCCCTAAAAAAAAGAAAAAGAAAACAAGGGAAAAGAACAAACGTGAAAAGTGGAAAAGGTGTCATACATGAACCATCTCCTGGAATACGAGAGATTAGAAAATCCAGATGAAAAGAGCGCACGTGCGCCCAGGGGGACCGGTCAGGAGGACTGAGACAGACACGTATCCTGGTAAAATCGCCGACTTCTGGAAGTCTCTGGGCATCATGGCAGATTGCGGCGTTTTCAGACTTCCCCACAGCCACTCTTCACCCTGGAGGGAAACAGGGCGAGGATGGGCGAGCTCAGGATGTACATCCACAAGCCCCTCCCAGGTGTGGACAGATGCTGCCAGGGTCAGAGTGCCAGCACTGGACAGCGCCGGGGATCGTCACTGCCAAGGCTGCCAGGGAAGGCTCCAGAGGACATCACCAAGGGGACAGAGAGGAAAGCATGCTCACGGTGACCTGCCCACTTGTGCTGCTGGGCACACGTGTATTTTGAGGCTATGCCCCACCCCCCACAGGTCCTGTGGAGCTCCAGGTCTATTTAACTCCGGGAGCATGGCCAGGGTCTCCTGGCTCTCCCGTCCCTGTTCATGTCCAGCTACCCACTTACCTGTGGCTAGCATGTCTCCCAGGCCACTCGTTTCCATCCTGAGGTATCTCTATCCTCTTTTTTTTTTTTTTTATTTCTGTATCAGAATTGAATCTTCTTACACAAGACAGAAAACACACATGGAAGAGAAGTAATGATACAAAATGGCAATGTTTGGCAGAACTAGAAGAAATGTATATGAACGTTCATTATATAATTCTGATTTTTAAGTTTGAAAATTTCCAAGAATGCAATTTCTAAAAAAAGGTAAAACAGAACATAGAATATCATTCCAGACAGAAGGACCCCTGTGTGTGGGAGCCCAGGACGGCCTGGGTCTTTAGAGGGGCTAAGACGAAGTGAGCCTACCTAGAACAGAGTTCATGGGGCTCTGTGGAAAGCCAGGCAGAGCCCGGCAGAGCCCGGCAGAGCCAGGAAAGATGAGGAGTCCTAAGTAAATTTGCTGAGCAGCCCTGGGAGAAATTTAAGCAGCGTTGTGATGAGGAAAGGAGATTTAAAGCTCTCTGGAAGAGCGGAAGTTCCACAGCAGAGAAGGGGCACATGCAGAGGTCACCACAGGAGTCCAGCAGGACTGTGGACAGCCAGGGCTCAGGGTGGCTCTAGATCTGGGGAACACCAAGGATGCGATCCTTACACATCACAACAGAGTTTGCCATTTGAACTGACAGTCAGGGTTGAAGGCACCTGGGTGGGAAGGGCGGGTGGTAAACCTGATGCTGTCCAGCTTTCCAGACTCGGGAGGGGCCACTCAGGGAGCAGGGGCAGAAGACAAGATTCTGAGGGCGTGTCGGCTGCTGCTCTTTAACCAGATGCTATGCTCAATCCTTGGGACACAGTCTTTAATATTCCAGGCTATGTCACTAGCCCTACAGAAGGTAAGTAAATTCAGGCTGAATGCAAGAGTAAGAAAAGATGAACACTGTACCTCTGGGTGGGTCCTGAATCCTTCTCCCTGAGCTGCAGGGCTGTATTGCCCCCCAGGAGGACAGCTAGCACTGGAAACAAAGGTGCCTAGATTTTATCCTACCCTCGTGAAACCTCAGGTCCAATGTAGGGACCGAGGCATATAAAGAAGAAATGTCAAGAGATAGATAAAGTAAGCCTTTCCTTTGCCACCACCCAAGAGGAAAGGGTGAGTGGGAAAGGAAGAGGGGACTGTGCCCCGAGCATGCAAGCTACTCCTCGCTACAGATGAAACCCAGGAGGAGCCCATGACCGTATGTCGTAAGGTAGTACAAAACCTGTTGCTCTGCTTCCTGGGGCCTTTCCAACATCCAGATGCCCACCAGCAGCCTTCCAGATGCCTCCTGCAAGGCCTGCCTACCCAGGAGTTAGGGACCAGCAGCGATGCCCACATGAACTTCTGCAGTCACCCACAGCATGGCCCTGAACAACACCTCAGATTATACCACAGCGACAGGAGGCAGCTGCATCATCTCTGACTGGAGATTAAAATTCCAGTACTTAAGATGCTGATAATTTTCACACCCAGGAAAATCAACATGACCATGTGGAGCTGTGCAGTTTTTAGAGGACCAGTTTAAGATTGTTTACACCTAATGAGGGAGTGCTCAGTGGCGTGGACACAGCGCATTTTAACATGCAAAACCCTTGCAAATCCTTCGCACAGCTTCAAGAGTTGTGAATGCATTTGGCAGAGAAAACTAGGAACTTGAGCCCTGAAGGAGAGGAAATCACTCCATCAAGTTTGCTTTTCAAATCCTGTGAGGGTAAATAAAGTTTGAGATGAGCACTCTCACCTCAACTACAGAAAGTGTGAGCAAGACAGAAGAATCATGTTTACATACTTACACAACCTTAATAAATGGCATTGGTGTTGCTTCCCCAAAAGGCTGATTAGGTGACTGCAGTTGTTTCTTTGCACCTTGAGTTTCTGAGAAAGTTTGAGAGCTGAACACAAATGCCAGAGACCTGGGACAGACCGGTACCTCACATGCTGACTCTGCAGCTCTCTCTAAAGGACCCTGGAGAAATAATCAAACACTCTCTTACCAGGTCTGCAGACAACAGTCAAAATGCATTTGAAATCTAAAGTACTAAAGCCAGAAAGGGACCCATCCAATCCCCATGCTTACAGGCAGCAAGGTGAAGCCCAAAGGGGCTAAGATGCTTTTTAAGTCAGAATTATTTTCCTGATTCTTATATTTTTCAACTCACTAGCAAGGATTTGAGTGGAATAAAAATAAAATTGAGGGATAGGAAACATATAATTAGAACTGTGGTTTATTGAGGTCCCTTTCGACAGGAGAGTAGCACTTTGCATGCATTATTTAATTTAAGACATCCTGTATCCATTTACACTTCCAGATTTAAAGAGAAAAGAGGTGAAGCTCAGAGAAGAAGTTATCCTGCCTACATTCCGACTGCATATCCGGGTCAGACAGGAAACTCAAGAGTTGTCCTGCCTTGACCTGTTCTCCTGTGCTAAAAGCCGTCCATCCTAAGACCTCTAAAAACCAGGCTCAAAAATCAGTGTCTAGCTGTACACAAATTTTCATAGAAACATGATTTGTAATAGCCAAAAAGTAAATAAAACAAATGTCTGTCAACAGATGAATGGATCAAGTGTGATACCACAGGAAATTATTCATCAAAAAAGTAACAAAATACTGATATATGCAGCTGTGTGAATAAATCTCAAAAATATCGTGATAAGTAAAAAGAGTCCCCAGGAGAACTCATTCTGTGTGATCTTATGTACAGGTAATGTCCAGAATGGGCAAGGCACAGAGATGGACGGTAGATTGGGGTTGCCTGGGGCTGGAGGACATGAGGTAGGGCGTGGAGAGTGGCTGGGATTCTTTGGGGGATGATGAAACTATTTTAAATTACTATATAGTGATGGCTGCACAACTCTATGCTAAAAATGTATCTGTACTCTTCAACTAGGTAAAATTAATGATGGATTAACGATATCAAGGAAGTTGTTAAAGGTCTAACAAGGTCTCCAGACTACGGCATCAAAAATCCCCCAAGATTAAGTCCTTTGAGCTTTCTTGACTTGGTCAGCGACGACCCAAGGTGACTGGCGAACAGCAGGGAAGAAATCCGAGTACTAGCTGTGTCTTAAATTGGTACAGTAGATGTTTCTTTTTGTTCTTTTATTATTCAGGCTCTAGGTGGTATTTCCAAGAAAATATTGCTTTTCCTAAGCCAGGAGGATATGCTATTTCCTCTCCTTTTAGAAACTTCATAGTTTCGGCATTAGGTTCAGGATTACCGTCTGTTTCCAGTTATTTTTTGTGGAAGGCATCGGGTGACTTTTCAGTCTCTGGCCTCTCCCCTTCTCCTCCCCGTGTCCTCTGGGCACTTCTAGAACCCTGTGTTGGGGCCTAGTCGTGGCCTGCTCCTCTTCCCCAGGCCTCGGCTATGAGCTGAACGCCGACTGGCTCTGTGAAGGCGGTCACTCTCTCTGGATGGGCCCTCCATCTCCCCGGGACACCTCTCCAGGTTTCTGCAGTGCCTTGTCCCCAGCTCTGTGGCTGAGGGTGAATGCTGAGAAGTGCAGCCTCCACCTTCGCTCTCTGCCTCAGAGCTTGTTGGACTTCCTCAAGTCCTTCGTAATTCTGTGTGATTTTTATAATAGTGTCTCAATTTCTCCAATAAAGCCTGATGGTATCTTGTTAATGATTGCACTATTGCCTATAGACAAATTTGAAAGAGTGACTTTGAGGAAAAAATTCATCTCACAACCATGGGCATGGTGTGTCTGTCATGTATCAACACCTGCTATGCATCGATTTATTTTGTTTTGCTTTCTACTTATCCTCAGCTTTAAAAGACACAAATAATTCATTAAAATGTACTTATTAGATCTTGAAACTTATTTGTAGATTCCTTATCTTCTTCCATGTGAATATTTATGTTATCTGCAAATAAAAACAGTTTTATGTCTCATTGTTTTCCCCATCTTTAGTTCTTCTTCCTTGCCTTACAGCACAGGCCGAGGCCTCCAGCGTGTTGTTGGATAGATACAGTAACATGGGTTATACTTGGCCTCATCCCAGTTTTAAAGGGAAAGTTTTCAGCAATTCATCTTAACTATGATGGGGAGATAAATTTATTTTGTAGAAGTTTGTAAGCAGGTTGAAGCTATTTCCTTCTACTACTAGTTTCTGGAAAAGATTTATCATGATTGAGTTCAGTTTTGTCAAATACAATACAATTGATCTTTGTACTTTATATTGTTAATGCATTGAATTTTCGTGACTTATTTTCAAATGTTCAACCAATCTTGTATTCCCAGAATAAACTATCAGCTATGTTATCAGCTTTATATTTTGGCCTAATCGACTCAGTAATATTTTGCATATACTTTCATTCTTAAGTTTATGAAGAATCTTGATTTATATGTATATTTCCTTGCAATGTTTTTCTAAAGTTTTGGAAGTACAGTGTACCTGGCTTCCTACAATCAGTTTAAGAATAGATGATCATCCTCCATTTCCTGAAAGAATGTATGCATTTTTTATTCCTTAAATATTTAATCAAGTGGAACTATCTGTACAGGCATTTTCCCTTTGACAATTTTTTATTATGGATGGAATTTATTTAACAGACTTGTGCCTATTCTGCTTCTGTATGTCTTCCTGATCATTCACGTCTTTTGAAGAGATTGGCCAATTTTATTAAGGTTCTATTGCTTATGTTGTTTGTAACATTCCTTCATGAATTTTGAATGTCTGTGGTATGTGAAGTGATGTCAATGTCACTGATGAATTTCTTTAGCCAGAAACCATCCTGAATGCTATGCCCCACAAATCTCAGCCAGCTCAGCAGCCTGGAACTCATATCAGAGCCTAATATGTGGGACCACTATGCTGTCTGGGGTTAAGCAACCTGTGCTACTGCAGAACAATGTGCAGTCAACAGATTTTTGGCAATCACTAGCCATGCCTCTCGGCTTTCTCTTCCATCAGTGACCAAGCACTACTAGAGTCTGAAAATTGCTGCATGTATTTGAGATGGTTTTATAGTTATTTTGATGGAAGAGTCAGTTAGTTTGGTGGGAGTCCCCCCCTAACCTATCACACTTAGAAAGAGAAGTCTCTGGATGTATTTCTTTGATTGTGAATATCCTGCTCTAAAAGTATCCGATTTTTTTGTTTTTCACTTAAGTACTAAGTTTAAATTAGCACACACTTCGCCTTGCTGTATGGTCAACAAACCTAAGATCATGTGATCTGAGCTGCCCAAGAGTTAATCACAGTTTCCATACAGGAGATAGAACTCTTGCACACCCATGGCCAGTGAATCACCCTGGACAGAGATATTTTACTTTTAATGGCAACTTTTCTGGCACGGCACATAACAAATCAGTTTTCCCACTCATATCTTGTCATATAGTTTGGCAGATCTTTATTGAATCTGTGCAAATAATTACATTTCCATGAAAAGTGAAGGCATTCTGCCCAGTAAGTGTATGGAGAAGGCCAATCAATGTCTGTTGTATTTTCTGAAGATGCATTATTGATTTCACCAGTGGCACTAACTGTGAATACAGAATGATTATTTACAGATTTTTATCTATAAATGATTAGTATAATTCAATATTAATATGAATATAATTCAACCCAGTGGCTGTTGTAACAAAGTTTCACTGAGGGGCTTGAAAACATGAAGTTATTCTTTCACACTGTTGGAGCCCATGTGTGTGAACCGAGGAGCGCTGGGCTCCTGCTGAAGGCTGTCGGGGAGGAGACCCTCGCCTCTGCCTGGTTTCTGGTGGCTGCTGACAACTCTTGGTGTTCTGTGGCTTGCAGAACATGACTCCAAACTCTCTCCCCATTGCCACATGTCCCTTATCCCAGTGTGGCTCCTCTCTTTCTGTGACCAGAGTCATTGGATTGGTGATCCACTCCAACCCACCACAGCCACAGGTTAACTTCATTACATCTGCAAAGACCTTTACCAAATGGAGTCATGTTCATAGGTTCTAGATGGACAGGGATTTGTAGGGACACTATCAACCCAGTACAGTGTATCAAAGGATAGACAAGAGTTCTCCAATGTGAAGTAATACTTTGCTTTAAAAAAAAAATAAGTGTTTTTGCTTAAAAATGTGCATCAATTTCTTCTAAAATTGGGTCATCTCATACACATTTTCTTTTCTATGACACTTGAGGGGTCAATTGGAATAGGATGGCACTTAGGGGATTCCCATTTGCACAATAATGGTCTATAAAACTGAGGGGAATAAGTGAAGAAAGATGGAAAATAAGCTTTTTTAAAAATCTACATTAGAAAACACAATATCAGCAATGATACCATTGTTTTCAAGACATACATGTATAATCAGAAGCCCCTCAGCCATCTCAGGCAGCTTCTAGAACTTCCTCTGCAGTTGTTTCCTGTTCTGCTCAGCTTGCTTCAGGAATTTATCTGAAATGTAAAGGTTTATGGAGAAGAATTCTCTGGATTCACAATGGGTTCTCTGTTGTGTTCCCTTAGGGCAAAGCCAAAGCCTACATGGTTGGAAGGGCATCTTGGAAATTATTTGTTTTCATCACCTAACACAGAGATTTTAATATGATAAATGCAGCATACATTTCATGAAATGACTAAAAGAATGAACGAGAAAGAGATCAAAAACAAAACTTGTCAAATATAAAGACTTTTTCATTTACAAGATAAAAGTTGATATTTGTCGATGAATATTTTATTTTCCTTACAAAATGAATGCACATTTTTGGTAACAAAAATGAAAAAAAGATAAAAGTCATAAAATAGAAATCATGTATAATCATACCAAAGATGAACTGAAATTTTAACACTGGCTATTTCTTCTCCTGATTTTACATGTATACACATGATACATAGACACACCTTACAAGCATATTCCTAATTTTAATGTTATTAAGATAAAATAATGCAATTCTTCCCAAAATTAATATTCTTAACACCAAATGCTAAATAAACCATACCAATCCCTCAAACTTTTATTCTTCCCTTACTTAATTTTTATAAATTTATGGGTCAATTTTAGATATAAATGTTTGTGTAATGATATGCCTATAAATTTCTGCCCCTATTGGTACTATTTTAATTATTATAGTTTTATAATTAATTTTAAACTTCACCAGATCTAATGCCATCATTTGCCGCAGTCTTTCGGCTGGGCACAAATCACGAGTCTCCACACAGCTTGTAGATTCAAACAGCAATTCTTTATTCCCGAACTCACACCGGCCGTCTACAAACACGTTCTGGGGGAATCCACGTTCTCTTTCCAAATCCACACTCTGCCCTAATCCACTCTCTCCCAAATCCACTCCCATGGGCTTCTGTCTCCCAAAATATACTGTCTGACCCTAAGCACTCAAGAGGAACTCAGCAGCAGGATACGCCCTATTCCAAAAGAGGAACACCCTACTCTCCTATTATGCTAAACTGCCCTATTCTAAAGGGGGAACACCCTAAACACGGATCCTGCCCTGGTCCTTGAGCAAGGTCACCTTTCAGAAGTCCTTCCACTAGACAGCATGGGAGTAAGCTGGCAAGGAATTTGTCATACCTACTTGGCTGATGGCTCCCAGCATCTCCCCCCTTCTGATTAATTAAACAACAAGTAATGTGGCTTAAGGACCGTGCCTGGTAGGTTGTCCAGTTCAACATATGGCTCTTACCCGTCATCGGAAAACTGACCTTTAGGTAACTGACCTTTAGGCGTCAGCCTCCTGTCTTAGGTTGATACCATTGCAACTGGATCATACCCGTCACTGACTACCGGTCCAGCATACAGCCATACTTGTGGATAGGTCTATGCACCAGTGGGGGGGTGAGGTTCTTTGCCTCACCTCTGTTGGCCCCCAAATTTGGCCTTGGTGCCAGTGGGGGAGTGAGGTTAATGTGGCTTAAGGACCGCGCCTGGTAGGTTGTCCAATTCAACATATGGTTCTTACCCGTCATCGGAAAACTGACCTTTAGGCGTCAGCCTCCTGTCTTAGGTTGATACCATTGCAATTGGATCATACCCGTCACTGACTGCTGGTCCAGCATATAGCCATTGGCCCCCAAATTTAGACCATCACTAGCAGAAGGGAGGAGGATACAGAAATGCCACGACACCAAGCCAATTGACAGTTCCTTTGGAAAAATTGCATCATTGGTGACACCATCAGCAAAGATCACTGGTGACACCATCAGCAAATATATGCCAGCATTACCACAATAGCTGCACTAAATGTAGTTACATAGTCCAGGCAAGTTCTGCAAGCGGTTCAAAGTGGAGGAATCTATCAATCTGTCCGTCTCCTCCCAAAGTCCGTTGCCTCCCAAAGTAAGTTGGCTCCTTGATTGAGCATACTTGTTGAGTTATATTCATTGGGATGAAGATAGGAATTCTGGCAATGATGCTAAAAAGACATTATCCTGAAAAGAATTATTAAATATAATGAAAAGGAAAGGTGAAAGTAAACAAACAGATCTGTTAACCTACTTAAAAAACAATCCTTAACAGCTGTTTACCTGATTTAAATTAGTAAACAAGCAGATCTGTTAACCACCTTTAAAAAGAATCCTTAACAGCTGTTTACTTAATTTAAATTAAGCCATTTAAATCACGTGAATAAAAAATAAATAATTCGGATCCATTTTCTCATGAGCGCTCCTCATATATGAAATATGGACATACGCACACACAGACATATAACACAAAACACAAATGTGCAAACAAACGTACAACACATAAGATAATAATAAAGGCCTTGTAGCTTTACCTAGGTGAAATCTCCATTGCAATGTTTAAAAACTCTATAGTCAAAAAAAAAAAAAACTGATCAGAAAAACATTAACCTAGGTTTGTATGAGCTCAAAAAAATAAAAATAGAACCTTATGATGTGGAAAAATGCAATAATAAGATAGATATTGAAAAAAACATCCTGGTTAATCACAGTCGCAGATGTAAGAATAGCCAAGCTGGAGTTCTGGATATCAGCTGTTATGGATTTGAGTCAAATCATCTTCTTTTCGATCTGTAGAAATCGTTTTAGTTAGTCTTTCTGGAATCCAAATCGGTTGCTGTTCTCCTGTGGAAAAACAAACAGAACCCCGACTCCAGAAAATCACTGGGTCAGGATCTTTCCATTGTCCTGTTAGAATATCTTTCCAAAGTACTTTAGTCTTATGTACATTTTTTGGATACATATGTCTTTCTGTAGCACTAAGTCCTGATGAATCCAAATTTAAAAAGTTTAGAGTAAAAAGGGTTATTTTAAGTTTATCTTTGGGGGATATATACCCCTTTCCAATTTATAAGATTAACTAGGCTTCGAATGACGCAATCTTTCCTCCGTCATGAAGGCATCTTAACCACCTTCAAATTAACCTTTTAAAGCCTTTTAATTATCATCTATACTGTACTTTTAAATGTACTTTTTCACCACCTATAGCTTCACTCTTTTAAAGGAGGCTTAGACTCTGTTTAAATCGCTTAATATTAGTTTACATGGCTGCCCTTCAACCAAAGGCCTTTTTTTACTCCATTAAGAAGCTTTGTCTCAATCTGCCATGTACAAATACCTTTTTTTTTTTTCCTTTCTCAAGCTTTTAAAGTAAGCTTAGTTTCCTCAAAATCTTTTTAAATGGCATTTTACAACTTTTTACTTTACCACACAGAGATTATCTCATCTAGAAACATTTCTCTTTTTTTTTTAACCTTTATATTAAAATATATTTTCACATCTTGAATCTTTTAATATTTCTTTTCTAGCCATTAACCCTTTTTATAAATTCACATTCTGAAAAAAACCCTTATAAAATTTCTGATTTAGACAAATTACTCCACTTTAATAAGATGAAATACTTTCATGTTTTTTTATGGTACTATAATACCATAATTGAAACCCAATTGAAACTTCTTATACTCTTTGTATGTAAATTACACCTGATATAATCTTAACACTTAGTAACCTTGTTTCAGCAAAGACATAGACCAAAGCAATATTAAACTTTTTTCCATTCACCAATTTATGAAAACACGCATAATGATTAAATATATTACCTTATGGAACTTAATAAGTAAAGAGTACTTGATTTTATATTTAATGGTTGATATTTTAACACTTTAGCAAATTAATCAGATCTTTGTAGAAACCAAGATCTTAGACAAATGTAGTAAACAGAACTAGCCATCTCTTTTTTGTTGAAGAAAAATCCTTCTACAGGATACCATGATGGTCCCATTGATATATTTAACAACTTCTCATTTAAAAGCCATGGGCTGCATTTTTGTATTGTATCAACATATGCCCTAGCTGTTCTTGGTCTTACTGGGGTGCCTTTTTTCTCTAACAATTTCTCTTCCTCGGAGGCGAACAACTTAAAACCTTGAGTCAACCATTTTCCCCAGTTTGCCTGAGAAAGTTCTAGGAACAGGCAACTTGAAATAAAAACAAAATAAATCAAAACAAGAACACATTGTTTTTTGAAATGGTCACCCATTCTCTTGCCTTCCCTCAGGGGCGAGCAATTTCACTTACCTCCAAGTTTCAGACGTTCCGCGTACGAGCCACCAGATGCCGCAGTCTTTCGGCTGGGCACAAATCACGAGTCTCCACACAGCTTGTAGATTCAAACAGCAATTCTTTATTCCCGAACTCACACCGGCCGTCTACAAACACGTTCTGGGGGAATCCACGTTCTCTTTCCAAATCCACACTCTGCCCTAATCCACTCTCTCCCAAATCCACTCCCATGGGCTTCTGTCTCCCAAAATATACTGTCTGACCCTAAGCACTCAAGAGGAACTCAGCAGCAGGATACGCCCTATTCCAAAAGAGGAACACCCTACTCTCCTATTATGCTAAACTGCCCTATTCTAAAGGGGGAACACCCTAAACACGGATCCTGCCCTGGTCCTTGAGCAAGGTCACCTTTCAGAAGTCCTTCCACTAGACAGCATGGGAGTAAGCTGGCAAGGAATTTGTCATACCTACTTGGCTGATGGCTCCCAGCAATCATTATTACATTCATTCTTAAAATATTTGTTCTTATATTTTATATTTTTTTACTTTTTGAATTAGTTTCGGATTATTAAAAATGAGTGGCAAAAATCATAAAGAAGTTCACCAAGCTTACTCAAATGTGATAATTATAGAACCATAGATGATAACACATTAAAAGACTTTGATATGATTATGCTAATCAGTGATCTTGAGAGGACCTTTTTGATGACGCAGGGCCTAGTCCAGGGCCCACACTGTGGTTGATTGCCCTGTCCCCTCAGTCTCCTCTCCACTGGGTCTTTATGGCTCTGTTTTATAGATGGTCCCTCATTTTGAATTTGCGTGATGCTTTGTTGTGCTTGCTTTACTTTAGGTTATGCATTTTGACAAGAACATCACACAGTGATATTTTGCCATTCTTAGAACAACATAGAGGAAGTACATGCTGATATGTCTCATTACTGATGCTAACTTTGCTGAGTTAAGGTAGAAATTGGCAGACTTTTTCGTTGCAATATTAGTATTTTTTTATTTTGTTAACTGATAAGTTTGGGCACAGATATTGCACTGCTGGGCAAATAATCTCTTTTTACCAAATTTCACCCATAAATGTTAGCATCCATTGTTAATTCTTAGATGAAACAATTATCATTGTGGTATCAGCAAAGCCTCATGCATCATCACCTAGTTTTTTTTTTTTTTTAAGAGAGAGAGAGAGAGAGAGAGAGAGAGAGAATGAATTTTAATATTTATTTTTTAGTTTTGGCAGACACAACATCTTTGTTTGTATGTGGTGCTGAGGATCGAACCCGGGTTGCACGCATGCCAGGCGAGAGCGCTACCACTTGAGCCACATCCCCAGCCCTCATCACCTAGTTTTATATCAATACACTTATGTTTTAAATCACTAAAAATGCATATAATTTGTGAATTTATAATCTGATACCACAGCAAGCAATAGGGACCTAATGTAGCCAAATTACAGTCCCTGTCTAGTCAAGCTGATAGTACAGCTTTGTGTCTGTGTTTCCAGTTAGATTTGAGATTTATATTGTCAAATTTTCAACAATAATATTGAAATTCTTAGAGTATATGCTGTAGCTATCTGATTATTTGAAAATAAGGTATATATTATGATTTTCTTATTTTAAAAAAAATCGTTCATCTTTTAATAATGTTTTGTAATTTCTTTTTGTTTTTATAAAAAAAAAATACTTTTCCTGGAGCACAAAAACAAACTTAAAGACAGACTTAATATTTTATTTTTGAAGTATTTTCTCATTTTTTATTTATGCATTTTGCTTTGGAGAATAAAGTTCTTCTCCTTCACATATCCTAGATGCCATTTACCAATTATGAAGCTTTCACAAAATGCTCTCCATATTTGTTTTGTTTAGCAAGTTAACTGTGCTCTCTTATTAGTTCCAAGAGATTCCCCATTTCTGTTTATTCTCTATGAACTTCTAGCTATTAGGATTTCAACAAATCAATAAAATTCTTGCTCCAACTTTATTGTGAGTATACCCATTCTTCTTGTTCCACATCCTATGACATTGTTAAAAACTTCTAGAACAAGGTTAAATGGTGACAGGGTATTTTTATTCTGTGGCTAATTTTAATAGAAATGCTTCTAATTGTTTGAATGTTAAGAATGAATTTAACTGTTAGGCTAAGTCAACATTTTTTACCATGTTGAAAAAGTACACTCTACAGAGGACACTTGATATTTTATTGATGATTCAGCTTCTGGTCAACCAACCATTCTGGTTTTGAGCCCCCAGTTATGTGAGTCATGGTGGGAGGCAGAGGTCCACCTCTTTTATGGGAGGTAAATTGCGCTACTCCTCACTCAGCTCAGGACCAGGGACCTGTGACCTATGGCGAGTCAGCCAGGTGCTGCCACTTCAGCTATTAAACCTGGGTGAGTGTTGCAAAACCGCAGTGAGCTGCAGTTCATGGGGTGAGGGTCCAGTGGCAAAGGCCCACGGCCTGTAACCTGCCATGGGGTGCTAAGGATGGTGGAGCAGGAGCATGATGCTGAGCCCGGAAAACAACCCTTTACACAGCTGACCATTAAAATAGGCAGCAGGTGGCCCATGTCACAAAAGGATTTTGCAGCAGAACAGCTCAGAGGAAGCAATCAATAGTTCCTGAAGGAGCAGAAAGAGATAAGAGAGAAAACTTCAGAGAGGAACAGTATAGAAGCAAGAGAAGTTTGATGGAAAACTTATTTCCTAATTTCTCTAATAGATATTCAATTTTCTTAATTTAGGAAAAATTTCTAGGATATTAAAATTAACTGCCTATGGAATTAGTGTATCAACTTTTGATATCCATTACCATGAACATCCATCTTTTCCTTAACATATTTATTAAAGATCTTTCATTATAGTCTGACTGTTATTCAGAAAAAAAAGGAGTACAGAAATACCATGATCAAAGACATTCTGCAGAAGGCCCGTTTCTGTTCATCTTAGAGACCGGAGGAGGGAGGACGCCTCACTTGAGTTTGGTCTCTGCGCTCCAGGAGCTTCTCCCTCACTTAAGACTTTTTAGTGCAAGAATGCCAGGATCACTCCCGCGTCTGCTCCGGAATCTGTGCTGCGCTCTTCCCAGAGCAGGTCCAGGAGCATGCTCAGGGCAGGTGGGTCATGAAGCCGAGCTTCCCACTGGAGAACAAGCAGAGAGGTCACAGACTCCATCATGCTGCTGATCCTCCCTGTCCCCAGCTGAAACTATGTTCAGAGTGCAAGGAAGAGCTGCTGCTCTTGAATCGTAATCATCATCCCTGGCTTTAGATATGAGGTTCTTGTTGTTAACAGCACACACCGAGTCAGAGCATCTGTTTATTTCGTATAGGGGTAGTGATCCCAATTTAAAATGTAACGCTTTCACACTGTTTATGCATTGCCATAAGCCATCCATCCAGGATAATTTATCAAAATCACTATTATTTATCACTTACTGTCAAGTGTTCCATCACTCACCACACCAAGATGTATTCTGGATGAATAATTCAAACTATATAACCCACATTTTGCATAGCTTATAACTGACTACAGTTTTATTTGCATTGCTACAGCAATGATCATGGAGCAGGTGTGCTTACCTTAGGAGTTTTGTAATGTCAGAACTGTCCCAAGAATCCCGTTTTGTATAAGAAACCACAAAGTTTCTTGCAATAAATAAAAAAAAAAAAAATTATCACGAAGGCTGGTAGTTCCTTCTAGATTGCCAAATAAGAAAGGGAAAGAGAGATACCCCAGCCCCCGGTGGTCATGCCCCCAAGCCAAACATATTCAAATATTGCAGCACATTATATCACATGGCATCCTAACAGTGCAGAGAGCCAGGAGGAACACAGAGTGGACCCTTCATCACAGGAGGCAGAGCAGTGAGCAGAGCAGCAATTAAAGAAAGAAGAGGCAAGGAAGGGGCCAGTGCCCGCAGTAAGCCAGAAGATGCACCGAGACGTCCCAAGGAAGGAGCACAGAGCACGTCCTTTACCGCTGAGGGAAGCATCGGGAGTTTGACGTTAACTTTTAGAAACGAGCACAGTGCAATGTTCAGGAGAACTAAGAGCGGGGACATTGTTCAGCAAATCAGAGTAGAGGGGGTGTCAGCAAGAGTGGAAGGTCTGATTCTATTCTGGTTTCAAGATTATACTCTCCTAATACTTGGGATACTGCATGTTTACTCTCTATTGAGTAGTGAAATGATGTGTCTAGTGGTCACGGAACATCTATCACTGAATACATATTAAGGGTGCCATCATCAGTCTGCAATCCCCTGCACAACTTAACTTTACTGAACCATTGCTTCCAACTTCGGCTGGTGGGTGCTGCCTTCCTGTGCTGGTGAATGCCCCTTCTGCCGCTGTGGCAGAGACTGACTTCTTGCTTTTCTACAATTGGTTGGTCCTGTAGGTATGACATCTGTATTAGTTTATTTTCCTTTGCTGTCAACAAATACCTGAGGCTAGGAAGTACGTGTATGTGTGTGTGTGTGTGTGTGTGTGTGTGTGTGTGTGTGTGTTATTACTTAACTCACAGTTTTGGAGGCTGAAAGTCCAAACAGCCCATGCCAGTTTCTGGGAGGAGCCCGCTGGCTGCATTGCGTGGTGGCTGATGCATCACAGCAGGTGCCGGCCGACAGGGAGACCGCTCAAAAGGGGACAGGACACCAGAGAGGGGGAGCGCCAGTCTTGTCTTTTATAACAACTCACTATGGTCCCGCAAGAAGTGACTTCACCGGCTGTGGCAGTGGGACAGCACCTCACTCACACGTTCCTGGTGATGCAGGTGTGAACAACCCCATGCGTGGCAGCCACGTAAAGCACGGAGCCTGCAGTTGGTCCAGTGCAAGGTGCTCCATGACACAACAGACCCTTGCGGCGTTGCCTAGTGCTGCCAGCAGGGCGTCTGCTAGTAGTTGCACAGTATGCGCCTCTTGGCAAGAAAGCTCACTGCTAGGCGGGGTGCAGGGGCCGCCTCCCTCCTGTCCGCGAGTCTCTTCACATGAGTCTCTTCATCATGCCAGGCCACTTTGAGTGACTGGCCTAGGCCTCTAGGGTGTTTGTGCATCCCCCAGACTGCCTGACACGTTTCTTGGAGGGAATCCCCATAGATAAGTGGCATTTGGCTGTGTTATCTAAGAGCATGCAGGGACCCTCGTCACTGACTCTGTCCCCTGAGCAGATGTCCAGGTCAGCGGAGGAAGGCAGGCAGGGGTACAGTGAGCAGCTGCCCGGCCACATCCTCTAAAGGATGCACCTTAAAATCCGGTGTCCACAAGGAAACATCACTCATCTGACCGTGGACTAGATTAGAAATTATGTAGAAAACGTAGTGCTAAATGTCTTATAGATCAAATCACCACTTTTTGCAGATTCCCCTGATAAAGGTAGAGGTGGTTTCCTGCACCATCTCCCAAGCGCCCAGCAGACTTGCCCACAACCCAATGCCTCCTTCATTCCTTACCATTCAGGGAGTGGCTCAGGACATTTAAAACCCTCCTGGATTGGTCTCATCACCTATTCTTTTGCTTTTACATACTTTCTGAATTAGTGGAAATTAATTGTGCAAGTAGTTATTGACATTTTAGTCATAGAAAGTAAAATAAATAAATAAATAAAACTTTTATTTTGAAGAGTCTACATTTACTTATCCATTTCTATGCTTCAGAATATTAAGGAAATTTGTTCTTTCTTATTTGTGTCCTATTTGTTATAATGAAATATGAGAATATTTTCTGTTTTCTATCACATTGGAGCATTTTCTAATAAAGTTAACATAGAAATATGCTTATTTTACTAGAATTCAAATATTTTCACACTGCTTAAGTTAAAAGAGTCTCTTAATCCTTGTATTAAAAAATCCTTGTATTAAAATATACAAGATGTTATAGGAGAGTATTAAGTTAAAAGCCAGTTGATGTAAAATCTCAATATTATAATATCATTAAAAAAGGAAGGAGAGATAGTGGTATTCGTAAATGTATTATTTTATGTAAGTGGGTGTGTATATGAGCAAGATTGTGGTGAGCAGTTCCCAGTATCCACACAGATCAAAATAGCTCATTGTATACCTTGAGTATATATAATTTTTATCTGTCAATCATCCATCACTGAAGGTGAAAAATTTAAATGTGTTGTCTTTATTTAGGCATAGGAACAAGATCTCCTGTTTACTCCACCATGGAAATATTACCCACAACCAGACAGCAGGCAAGTCAGGAAATGCCATCTAAACACAGGCAGGGCACTGGCCAGAGCTTCAGACCACCCCAAGGTGGAAGGCCCTCTTTCTTCCTGTTCACTTTCAGTGGCCTTTACTTCTTTAGAAGTTCCGCATCTCCTCCACGTAGATTTCTGCACTTGTCTTTTGATGCATGCTCTTCCCAAGCTCAGCAGGGCTTTGTTTGCTGGGCATTGGGAAGATCCTCCGTGAAGATTCCAGTGTGCGTATTTTGCGTTCCCGGGGGAGTAGCAGGTGGACTTGCCCTGGTCCTTGGCCTTGGAGAATGCTGGCCCTTTCTTGAAGTTATGATATTGACCAGCCCTTCCTTTCCAGATTTCTGGGGTTCTCCCCTCCAGCCTTAAGAGAAATTCCCTCTTTGTTACTCTCCCATCTAGTCCTCGCTCTGGTTTCCACCTAATTTTAGGTCACAATTTTAGTTTTTCCGGGAAGTTTCTCACAGCTGCCTTAGGGAACCCATTTCTTAACATGTTCTTTGTGAACCACACAGACTGTGGGAAAACCTAAAATGAAATTGGCAACTCCTTTCTTCCCTTACCCTAAAATTTCTTCAAATTCTGTTCAGGCCCCACCTGCACTCTGCCACCTTTCCCCAACACTCAGCATGAGTCCTCAACCTTGCAGAGTGCCGCTCGGATCCCAGGCAGCAGCCCCTCAACCCTGGCCACAGGCTCAGGCTCACTGTTTAGTTACTTTTATGCATTAACCTCCTCATTGCAACTTCCCAGGGTATTAATATGTAGAAATATGTCCTGTCTAACCACAAAAAAATTAGCAAAAAATACCTGCTAATTGAGTCTTCTTTCTACTTCTATATACAGATTTTTTAGAGATCATGGGCAGATTATACATTAGTATATAGTAGATAGAACATTGCTCCCAAACAGAAGGGGAGATTTCCTCCAAAGAGCACAGTAGCAGGGATTCAACACCAGCTGCAAATCTGAAGCAGGCCAGGTGATGGACCCGATCTTCCCAGAAGCACCAGAAACATGTGGCGTGTTCTGTTGACCCGCTGGCGTTGGTGTTGACAAATGTATTTCAGGCTTTATTTCTGCTCTGGTACGGCCAGATTGATGATTCTGCCAAAGAAAAAAAAAAAAGCCAGTATGGACTTTTGCAGAATAATACAAGGGTGACTTCTTCATATTGGACATCAGGAAAAATTAAAATCACAGGGGTGCTGACTCAAGGACAGGCAGAATGCTTGAGTCAATCTATGTACACTGAAAACTGAGCCAGTGTTCATAGAACACTTCCCACACATGGTCTGATGGGTGTGTGGATGAATCCAACAAAACAGTCAGGGGCAGGGAACTCCAAATGTACACAAAATTGAAACACTCCTTTTCCTCTTTTGGTAAGGGAACTTAGCAACTGTTTGGACAGTTGTTTGTATATGAGAAGTAGGCATTTGGAAGGAAGATGTATCTCTTTCTGAATTTAAAATACAGTTGGATCTCTCTGTCTTGGGAAGATCTTCCTCCACTTGGTATCTCATGAAATGAGTTTGTTGAAGTAACATCCCCTATAATTACCATGCATTTATTTCTACTTTATAAATTGCAGCTGTTTTTCTGAAGATTTATGCTATGATGGTTTGTGCATACAAAACCATAGATACTATATTTTAATGGTGAATTGTGTTCTTTAAGATTGTAGAATGCTTTCTTTGTTTTAAACAGCAGATTTTAGCCTTAATATGACTTTATTTTATGATTATGGCCTTGGCTAAGTTATTTTTATCATCTCTCTATCCACCCACCTACCTCCTTCTTATTTCCTTGCATTTCCTTGGTATATGCTTGCCCAACGAGTATTGTCATTTTTATTCTAGTTGCTAATTTTGTTTCTTAATAGACATATAAAAATTATATGCCTTTTGTACATATTTATGGAGTCCCATGCTAATCTGAACATTATGCAATATATATATGTATCTTCATTCTTTTTGAATCGTTCTGTTTTAAATGTCTCATTTGACTTCAGACAGTTTTTGATCTCTGCTCATTTGCATTTACATGTTGGCATTACATCTGTACACGTTGGTATCACATCTGTTGTGTAATTACTTAAAGTATTCTGTTCTTTAGATTTTAAAAATTAATCATGCAGACTTTGGCATTGGGTTGTTCTCTCTATGTGCCTGGGCCTATTTGTGCATAGACAGCTCTCTACATGTGTTTTATATGAACAGGAATCTTGTCCTCCTCCTGTACCTCCTTATCCTTGACTGTCTCTGGTCCTGTTTTTCCTTGGATTCCTTCTAATAATGCCTTGATTGCTTTTGTACCCTTTTGTTTTCTTTTCACTTCATTCCTCAACTCTGGAAACAACAGTCTTCTTTCTTTCACATTTTGCTACCTCCTCCTTAAGATTTTGCATGATATCAAGTGTCCTTATTTTTTATATATGGAAGTTTTTTATTTTATTAGTATTTTTATTAGTTCATTGTAACATGCTAAGGTAAGATTTGTAATTACTTATTAGAACTTTTCTGATAAGAGTTTTTTTTTTAATTTTCTTGGCCATTTGTTTGTTTTTCTTCTTCAGAAAAAATCACTTCAGTGTTCCTCAAAGGCTCCGGCGGTATTGTGCATGGGCAGTAGTTTCTCATTAGCTACTACTATGAGTCTTGCAGGATCCTTGAAGCCTACTAATGCCAGTGCCACCCCTTGGCTGTGGTGGCAGCCCACACCACTGCCTGTCATTCCCATGTTCTTGAGCGGAGCTGGCCTCTGGTGGAGGAACAACAGCACAGGCCCTGTCACCCCAGGATGAAGTGGCTTTGCTAGAGATGAGCTTCTCTGACACAAGTAGAAACAGGGGGCCATATGGAGAGGCCGAGCTAGCTAGAATTCTTCCTGTGATCCAGGCTTTCTAATCACTAAACAGTTACTTCTCCCCAACCTTTGGGGAAGGTGTGTGGGTTTTAAAATGCAAAGCAACTCCACTGAGTAATTGCCTGGCTTAACCTTGATTTCTTAGCTTCACAGAACCAACAGAAAACTAGGAAATCTCCATTCCTCCCTCCAGGGGGTAGTGCTCCCCTCTCCATTACAAAAGGGGATTTAGTTCTCCACCTCGGCATGTGTCTGCTTTTTTGAGAAGTGCATTGTAATAGACTACTTCTGAGATTTGCAAATCTCTCTGCACTAAATCACCTCTGCATCAAATTATTTCCTTTCCTCTCAATGCATCTGTTCTTGGATTCCGGAGCTTTCACCACTTTTCCCCCTAGAAGCAGGCTGGAATTCCAGTTGTCCCCTGCTGCACTGAGAATGGAATTCATTTGGGCTTTGTTTTGGGCTTTAAATCTCTTGGCTGCTTTGGGTAATTTCCAAGAAGATACAGTGTAAATATTGAATTTGCATTTCCATGTTGCTGGAGACTTTTTCCCACACTCTTTACCAGGGAACCTGTAATCAGTCTCACTAAAGGTGAAGTGCACTTCCTTCCCTTTGACTTGGCTATCAGCCATGTACCTTGCTGTGTCCAGTGGAATGTGGGTTGGAGTAGCGACGCCAGTTCCCACATGTAACTTGAAGCTGGGGCTTTCCCTGCAACAGCCAGTGGCACATTACCCAGAAAAATGTCGCACATATGCACCAGGAAACATCTCCAAGAATGTTGGAGACATCCATAGATTCTCCATGAAACCCACACCCATCCCCACCAGGGGCCTGTGGCGGCAGGATCCGAATGAGGCCACTTTTAGGAGCACAGGGTCCTCCCTGCACCAAGAAGTTCTGAGAACAGGTGTGAGTCCTGGTAGGTCAGAGAACTTGCTACTTTGTTCCAGGGAAGGGCTCGGACAGGAAGCCTCAGAGATTCAATTTCTAAGTGGCAGGAAGGTGACTGGGAAGGAGAAGGTACCCCTGGAGTCCCTGGTAACTGTGACGGAGGGGGCAACAGGCAAGTGGGACCCTTCAGAAACACAAGGAATCGTAGGTACTGCCAGAGAACACGCATCACTCCCGCCCACAGAGGAGGTGCGGGTGACTACAGACCCTGGGGACGGTCCAGTGAAAGACTCTTCCTCCAAGGTTCATGGAAAGTCATCCAGAGTCTCTGCCCAGGCCTGGTTCAGGAGACTAAAACTTACCAAATATTGCAAATAACAGAAAATAAGAACAAATGCAGACAGCCCCTGTGCATGCTAGAGCAAGGCATTCAAAGAGGCTGCCATGGAGAAACAGCCCTCCCCAGGCTAAGCAGACAGCAAAGGGAGACATTGGCAGACCACCTGGCCCCATCAGGGACCCTTGAGCAGCTCTTTGTAGAAAGGAGAAGAATCACGCTTTTGATCGGAAGGAATGCAAAACCTTAGAAGGGAACAACTTATGCATTGAGAATCACTTGAGCTCAGAGAAAAATTAAAGGGAAAAAGATTTATTTAAAACAAAGAATAAGTTATATAACCTTAAAGGGCTACAGACAGACGAGGAATGAAACATTAAATAAAGAATTACACACAGAAAACTAGGAGGAAGGGGATGTTAAAGATTAGTAAATAATACCTTTATAATTAGAGTCTTCAAGAAAGAAAAAATGAAAGAATGTTTAAAACTACAATCCATTAAAATGTTTTAAGCATTAAATAATACATGTTAGAATTTTGAAAAAACTACCACGTTCTTACAAAAATGACATCCAATGGTCAATTCCTAGGTATAATATAAATATGTCTACTTGACTTTAAAGTTAAAAAGCATTTTCTAACCTTCCAAGTAAAATAATGAAGTCACCTACAAAGGAAATGAGATCAGGTTGTCATCAGACTTATTGAAAGAAAAATGCAAGGAATGACACAGTTTAAAGGAATTCAATAGAAGAGTCAAGCACTAACTTTGGCCAAGCTATCCTCCACGTATGGATGAATAATTTTAAAAACAACAAAACTAAAAAGGCTTGAAAAATGCAAGAACTCAGGAAATATTGCACTCAAGTTCTCTTCCTGAGCAATCTACCAAGATGAAGCTCTTCAACCCACCCAGACAAAGACAAGCGCAGCACATGCTTGATGTACATCTGGCAGGAAGTCCGTGGAGGGGCTGGAAGGGAATGTGCTATGACAAAGGACAAAGAGCAAGACAAGACAGATGGAGTGGAAGGAAAACATAACCACCCCATTGGTATCATCCAAGTATTGATAAGGCATCACTTAAGTGTGACAAAGCCCACAGCAGATGGTTCAGTTAGGAAATGAAAAAGACCAAGGCCATTACACAAAGTACTATTACAAGGGATCCACTGGAACAGCACAGCATAATTCCCTAAAAACAATAAATGCTACAAATACATAGATAAGAGCTCTAGAGAAGAGAACAGCAGAGTTGATTTTTAAAATACAGTAAACATTTCATTAAACTATGTGATCATTAATTAACTATAAATGGGCACAAGTCAAGTATTAAAGTTTTTTGGATTAGTTTTCACAGAGAAGCTTAACTCTATACAGTAGGGAAAAGATGCATCTAAAAGCAAAGTGATTTGGAAAAGCTAAAAATAAAGGGGGGCGGTGTATTGTTGTCAGAGGAACTGCAAACACTGTTTGCAAAAGACAAGGTAGGACTCAAGCTAAAAGCTTTAAGTGAAGCTAAAGTATCCTGTATTAAAAGACCTCAATTCACAGTAAAAACAACTAAACATGGTTAAGTACCTATGCACAAATGATACAGAATCACCATCCTGAAGGAGAAACTACCAGAGGTGCGAGAAGGAACAAATAGATGACAGGAATCATGGGAGTTAAACCCTCATTCTCAACCAAGTCGGGGCAAAACAACAAAACCAAATAACTTTGGGAGGAATGAATTACCAAATCCGTGCAGTAGGTCTCCCGTGTGTGTGTCTGACTTTACGTCCCAGCAACGGAGAGCAAACCCCTCCTCTAGCCCACACAGAAAGATCTTAAATGGAAGCTTGTTGGGACAAAGGAACCCTTGGCTCCACCAAGTTGAAGAGTAAAGGGAACCGTGACCCCGAGTCAGGCTGCCTGTGTGGTCCCCTCTCTGGATGCAAGAAGGCAAAGCCGGCACAGCTCTAGCCACGCGAACCTCATGAGCCTGGGTATGGGGCAGCGGCTCCTTTCGTCCTGCAGGTAAACTCACCTACTCACTATTTTTGTGGGCTCTGCAGCCCTGGCATTGAGGAGCCCTTAGGCACCCTTTCAAACCTGCTGAGGTCATAACCTGAACCAGGCCTCCTGCCATTGTGCCCACTCTCCTGGAACCCCAGGCCGGGTGGTGGCTCCGAGGCTTTGAAGTCCAGCTAGACGTCCACAGTGTGCCACCACTCAGGCCTCTGAGCAGCCGCTCGGTGGCCTTGGACTCACTGCCTGAAGCCAATGCAAACATGCTCTCCTTGTTATCTCCATAATCCAAATCATGCTACACATTTGTTTTAATAATTCCCATAGAGAATCACTTTCAAAAACACACAGAATGCTTGAGTTCAGCACAGAGAATGCTACACTGCTGGGTTTTCTCCAATTCTGTTCTGAGTCAACACACATATAAACAAAGATATCTCATCGGGTTTGATTATTGTTAGTTGGAAAACAAATAGCACCTCATCCTAAGGCTGTTATCTAAGCAAATCTTGGAAGGTTTTGGATCCCCCTGCCCCATGATTGCCAGAGGTCCCAGTGACAACAGGCTCCAGTTGACGCCGTCCTTGGATTGAAGTGTTTCAGAACAACACGGGGCTTGCCTCGTGGATTAATTGCTCCCTCTCACGGCTGCCTTTTATTTCCTTTCTCTTCCAACCTCCTGCCGCCTCTGTTCTGCCCACCCTCACCTCAAGTAATGCCAACTGTTTCCTTGCAGCTATTTCCAGCCAAGCACCATAGAAAACTCACACAAGCTTCTTAGTCACTCTGCACATTTGTGCTCCCTCTGTTTGTTTTCATTTCTCCTGACTTTTCAATGGTATTCCTCAAGCCCATAATTGACTGTTTTCCACTCCCTGAGGTGGCTCTTTCAAAGCCTCCTCTGTATTCTACAGGAGCCAGTTTCCTCCCAATTCTAGTTTGTGATCACCTTCACTTGGCCTCCGACCTGGACAGGAACATAGGGGTGGGTGGAGCTCAAGCTCCCCTCCCCAGGACCTCTCTCCCTTCCTGTGTCCAGGCTGTCTGCCAGCCTGAACTGCACAGGGCAGGTCAGAAGCACGTGCCAGTCAAACCCCTGGGACAAAGCGCTGCCTCAGAGTGGGCTTGCGGGGGAGCCCAGGTGAAGGAGTTCAGCAGAGAAGAGACCCCTCAAGGCTGGTGCAGAAGGTCTGGAACGTGAGCGCCCAAGAAGATCACGAGTGGCCAGGGAGCCAGGCACGCGGCGCACACTAATGCCCGCAATTCTGGAGGCTGAGTAGCTGGATACAGAGCTCAGGGGTAGAGTGGCCCAGGTTCATTCCCCAGTACCCACCCCCCCCAAAAAAAAAAGAAAGAAAGGGGGAAAAAGGTCAAAGAAAGTACGTAGGTCACAGTAGGAGAAAGACGGATAAGACAACAAATTAAACACATTGGTTTTTAGTTGGTGGTGGTTTATTTTTTTTATTCATCTCATTCATAGTTGAATAAAATTTTTTTCCCAAATGAAACACTCCATTTCTGAGACACTGCCCAAAGCCCTGCTGCTTGCCCTGTGGCTTGAGAGGAGGCCTCCATAGTCCCTGCACTGGACGTGGCCAGCAGGAGCCAGGAGGGCCCAGGGGAAAGCCTTTCTTCCCTCACCTTCCAAGTCCCTGGGCCTGCCCCCTGATCTGCTCAGATTCCTAGACAGAACGTCCTTGGGTATCTAAGGGACCCCAGACACCCAGGGATCTAGACTTGGAAAGCTCTGACCTCGCGTCCTGAAACTAATTTGCTGGTGTGCCTTGGGTGTCTGCTCTATCAGTCATTCCCAGGATGCAGCGCTCAACAGAACTGGAACAGAGACAGCTGGGGGGTCCATGCAGTTGGGAGAGAGTTCTGTTTGGAGTCATGAAGAGAAGTATAGGCTCTTTCACAAACAGGGATGCAGTTGGCGCGGCTTTCTTTCAATCCTGCATTGAACACAGGATGAAAACCCGCTCTCACTGAACTGGCTTTTAAAAGATCTGGCATGTCCCCACAGCCTGGAAGGACCACTGAGGACCAGCCTCCTACAGTGGAGGAGGCTGAGTGTTCCCCCACTTCAGAAAACTGGCACGGCTTGCTCAACGTGACGTGCCTGTACCTTAGAGGGCTTACCAGGAACTCCTTTCCCTTTACCACATTCAGGGCTTCTCCCTTAAGGACACTATAATTTGTTTGGCCAGGTCCCTGCTGATGGATAAATGGGTTGTTTCTAGGTTCAGGTTATAATCAAAATAATATATTCTTTTGTGTGTGTGTGTGGTTCTGGGGATTGAACCCAGGGCCTCGTACCTGCTAAGCAAGCACTCTACCAACTGAGCTGTATGCCCAGGCCCTACATCATTAAATGACTTTTTGGTTGGACATGTGTTTTAACTTTGGGGCAACTACATTATAAGGCAGATATCTAATTTATGAAAATAATAAACAATAAATCATTCTCCAATGTTTTTGTAGCATCAAAACTTCCATGAGGGGCTGGGATTGTGTCTCAGTGGTAGAGCACTTGCCTGGCGTGTGTGAGGTACAAGGTTCGATTCTCAGCACTGCTTATAAATAAATAAAGATCCATTAACAACTTAAAAATATATATATATTAATTTAAAAAAAACCTCCCATGAGCAATGTGTGCAACTTTCAAGTTATTCTCTGCCCTTGCCTGCATATAGAATTTTTAAAAATAATTTTGGCTTCTCTAATAGACGTAAAATTGTGTTGCCTGGTGCATTTAATTTGCATTTTTCTACTTAACAGTGATGATGAACATCTCAAACCTACTGGTCAGCTATTAGTATATTCACTTTTTTGCCTATGTAAAGGTTTTGTCCCTTTCTAGAGTTTTTTATTATTGACTGACAGGGTTCTTGCAAGCTCAGGGTGAGTGCTGTTACAGTTCTACCTTGTTCTCTCTGAGGCCTGCAGACTCATGACCTTAATAGTGCGTCTTGGTGAGTACAAGTTGGTGAGTATGACTCAAGACCTGTAGGGATTCACCCCCGCCCCCTTCCATTTTGGATGCTTAGTGCTTTTTGTCTTGGAAATCTGCACATCCCAAGTTGCCCAACTCCTCTACTCTGAGGTGCACAAGCTGGAAGGTGTAGTTTCCACACTTGGTTCATGACTGACCTGGGTCAGTGATGGGCAGGGGGTGAGGGGTGAGTGACGCCTGCTCTCCTCTGTGTTTTTACTTGGGGTCTCCTGCATGTGCTGCCCACACTCTCCTTCCCACCAAGCCGCAGTACTGTGGTGCCCCCTCCTTTGCCCTTAGCTGAGCTTTCTAGCCTTTTGTCAATCTTACAAATCTTGTTAAATACCCAACTCTTGACTTTGTTAATTTTCTCTATAATTTATCTCCTTGCATTTGATTTTTCTTCTATTTTTTCATTTCCTTTCTTCTACTTACTATGGGCTTATTTTGTTTTTATTTTAATAGTTTCTTCAGGTGGAAAATTAGATTTTTTATTTTGAATGCTTCTTGTTTTCTCATATACACATGTAAAGTTATGAATGTAACTCTTAGTATTCTAATGATGCCCTCACTGGTTTTGAGATTCCATGATATTGTGAAGCGCAGAATGTCTCTTACTGGTTTTATTACTTCTTCTTAAACCTATAAGCTATTGTCAAATGCACTGTTGAATGCTCAAATAATTGGAGTTTTCTAGTTATTTTGTGTTATAGGCTTATTCTGTGCTCCCCAGATTCAAGGGGTGTATTGGAGGCAGGGACTTTAAAGAGATAATCTAGTTCAAATGAGGTCCTGAGGGTGGCCCTGATCCAATCTGACGGGAGTCCTTGTGGGCAGAGGAGATTGGGAAGCAGACACACACAGTCGGGAGATGGTGTGAGGACACAGAGAAGACAGCTGTCTGAGAGCCATGGAGAGAGGCCACAGAAGGAACCAACCTGTCCAGGCCTTGAGCTCAGGCTTGCAGGCTCCAGAATTGTGCAAAATGAACCTCCGTGGCTAAGCTGCCCTGTCCATGGCAATTCGTCATGGTAGTGCTAGCATCTAATACATCTTATTGGTTATTGATTTCTCCCTCAAGCCCGTCATGGTTGGATAATGTATTTTGTACAATTTCAAGCCTCAGCAACGTATTGAGATTGGTTTTGCTGCCCAGCCTATGGTCTATACTGGTAAATGCTTTATGTGCCTTTGAAAAGAAAAGAATGTGTACCTATAAATTGAGTGAGTCTTGAGAGTGATATATAGTTTTTAAACTCCCTGTTCAATCGCTGAGGCAGGAGTGTTAGCCTTCAGCATTGACAGTGGAGTTTCCTGTTATGCAAAATGATCTGCTTTGTCTGTGTGGCCCCTGGACATAAGCATCACTGCAAAGTTACATTGCTCTGTTTCCTAAGGGGTGTCTTCTTGTCCATAGCCATGTCAGCTACTGAGTGTCCTTTCTGGATATCCTCCTGGCTCCTCCGAGTGAGGAGCCAGCCTACCTGTTTGAGTCGATCCTCTCACACCTCTCACACCTGGGCACCCTCCCTGCGTGCAGCTGTGACGGGTGAGCAGGTGACATTCTTGTGGCTGTCTCATGCTCTGCTGCCCTTCCCTGCCTTGGACCCTCTGGGTCGGACTCGGTCATAGACCATCGCCTCTGCATTCCCCACTGCCATCTGGGACACACTGTTTAGATGATGAGTCCCTGAGCTGGCAAGCGCTTCAGCACCCACCAGCCTACGGGCGGAGAACCCACCGGGGAGGAGGGCCAGCAACCATCTCTGAGGCTCCAGGGCCTCCAAGTGACCAGGCTTCTGCCTCCACTGTGGAGAAGCTGCTGATGTCAGAGCAGGAGCTGCGGAGGAGGGCAGCAGAGAGGCAGGACACTATGGAAGAGCAACAGCGCAGGTGGTTCACAAAGGTAAGAGGCCAGAAAAGGCTGGGTGGTATAAACGCTGATGACCCAGGGTGGGGGGGTTTATTTTCCAAACGAGGATGAGTATATGTCTGATCTAAAGAGTCAATACTAGTTTGAATTAAAGTTGAAGATCAGGAAACTCTGGCGTGGGTTTTCGCTGTATTTCCACATACATCCTAAATTTGGGGTTAAAGTCCCAAAATTGGATCATGGATTGTGTGGCTTCCTTAAAGGCTTTTCCAAGGACAGTCTTTCCACAGAAATCAATCTGTTCACTTTTGAGTGTCATCTTAACATTCAACACATGTTGGATGCAGAGTTGCTTCTGTATCCAGTGCCTATGAAATGCTCCTAGTTTTTATTTCTGGATCCAATCAGGGGGAGTGGGAAGAGGATCGCGGGAGGCACCGTGCTGCTCTGAGGGAAGAGGGGGCTCTTCACTGCCTGACACTGGAGGGGAAATGAGTACGTGCTCACAAATGCGGTGACATTTTTTAAATATGGCCAAGGGGTGATGCAGAGCAAATTGAGATGAACTTCTCAATAAATTGTTAATACCCAAGTGAAGACACCTAGGAGCTGCTGATGAAGTCTGCTGGGTTCTTTTTCCCTAAACATAACAGTCTTATCTTGGCAAATGACACAAAAGGTAAAATCACAAGTAGGGTATTTGGATACCTTTGGGGAATGGGGTTTTGAAGTGTTTTGCAAGTGGCCACTTGTGGGTAGCTAATGTGTTGTCCACCAACCGAGCACCTGTTTTTGTGGGCTTTGTTTTGTTTTGTTTTTTCATGGTTTCCTTGGAAAGCTTCACCCCTGGTTTTGCTGTGTCTGAGAACAACAGCAAAAAATAAAAATGGGTTCCAAAATAAATGAGGAAATAATTCAGATGATCCCCCAGCACTCCAGTGATTGGCATTTCTTCGTGCCACACCCACAGTGCACCATGTAATTTGGAGCAGGGACAGGACCGGTTCACTATTGTGATGGCTGCAAGAACTGAAAGCTTGTTCCCAAGAAGAGCCAAGTTCCGCGTCAGGCAGGTGGTTCCTTTAACTGAGCAAGTCTGCTCGAGCAACAGGGTGGCTGGGATTCGGTCGCAGGAGTTTGCCCTCTGTGTCCCCTCTTAATGCATTTTGGAGAGGCAACAGTGATCCCACACGGAAAGATTAGAGGAGGCCCTTGGAAACTGCTCAAAGCTACTTATTAAAGGAAGCAGCAGAGATAATTAAAAGTAATTTTGTCAAACTCCAAAAGGGCACTGAACAAAACAGGAAGGTGTGGGAGCAAATCGAATTCTGCTCTTAGCATTGCCAAAGAACGAGCTTTCCAGATGGGTTCCAATGCAAAATCAGAGCGACGGTTGTGGGTTCTTTTTTTTTTTTTCCTTTTAATTATAAACAAACAGTTATTCCAGCTAGTCTCTACATAAAAAGGAGAGGGCAAGGAATGAAAATAAACAGGAATAACCTGATCGCCACCAGTTAGTCATTTCTGTTAGAGATCAAGTGTTGTTAATAGAAAATGGACCTCGTCTCAGATGACTGGTCAACACAGCTGGAAGGATGGGAGCAGAGCGGGTAGCCACTGTGAACGCTGGACCTCGCAGAGGTGGACCTGTTTGCCCCTGGGCCCACTCTTCCCTGAGCCTCACCCATTCCTCTGGAGTTTATCCACTTGCCCACACAGCAGGCACACCCTGAAGAGCAGGCTCAGACCTGGGCCACCCCAGCAATGGGGCAGAGCTTGTACCCCAAATCAGGAAGGTGCTCTTTGAACCTCTCCATCCCAGCCACAGCTCCACCCTCCCTCTCTGTCCCCAGAGTGACTCCCAAAGAGATGGTTACTCCAGGAACATGAGTGAGCGCACGGGAGGTGCTTTCACTCTCAACCTCTTCTAGGTGGGTCCCATCCCTTGAGTTCCAAGGAATTCGCACTAATCGCACCGTCCACCCTCAGACAAATCCCAGGAATACTCTTCGTTGTCTTTCTTTAGTGTCCTCGGCCAGCCATGTTTTCATGTAGCTTTACGTCCATTCAGAAGATGAGAACACCAGTTGTATGAATAGAGATGAGAGAAGAAATTTAAAAAGGAAGGAAGAGAGGGGGGTTGAATACTGATCCAAACACGCACCGCTCCCCTCTGACCTCACGGGAGGAACCCACTGCCCAGCCTCGCGGGGATCATTCTGTTTTACCATATGCAAAAGCTTCTTTGAGATGACGACGAAGGTCGAATATTTTCTCATATTTAGGTGGGGATTTATTACATACACGAAATAGTGGCATCAGCATCCCTTCGTAGAGATGAAGAAGACACAGTTTAGAATAATTTCCTGACACTCAAAATAACAAAGTACACAAAAAGCGGGCCTTGAAGACCTCCAATACAGTAATTCCAATAGGGCCCAGCAGGTGAGTGCTTCTCAAAATTTCAGAAAGCTCTTTTTATGAGGTCCTGATGGTTTGAGACCAAGAAGAAGCAGCCACACAGCACACAGCACATGCCCCGGCCTCCAGAGAAGGCAGCGAAACACAGAAGAGCCCCTGAGAGCATCGAGTATGCGTGCTGCATCTGAAAGCCTTCCTCCTCCCTCAAATGAAAGCGTTTCTATCAGCCGTGAACGCAGAGTGCACGACCACACTTTATGAAACAGGGAATATCTAGATTCAGCAGTGAGCTGGCACCAGACCATCAAATTTAATTTTGGAAATAATTAAGTTGCTTAATGCTTTGAAAGGTCGATTTGAAATTGGCATTCTGTCAAATCCTGGGGTAAATGCAAATTCAGGTTTAGGCTAGAAAAGTGCAAGTTATGTAGGGCAGACTGGGAAATGCAGCCTGGGTGTCTGGAGACTGGGGCTTCGCCTCTGCCCTGGCCCTGGGTTCCTCTGTGACCTCTGCCGTCGTACTCTCCCTCTGAGTCTGAGTCTTCCTATCTGTGAAGTCAGGAGCAGGCACTGGAGAATTCACTGGCCCTTTCGGATTGCTGACCCTCTGATTCCACATTAGGGGGAAGCCTCAGCAGATATGCAATTGGTGGTCTCTCTGTGTCAACGCTCTCCTCCTAGCCTGTCTGTGGGTCATGAGAATCAAAGTGCTAGCCACCTGCTGCAGCCACCAGCTGCTCTGATCTACCGAGGAAGGAACCACAGCTCAACCAAGATCAAGACAGACACACAACCAGAATGAGGCAGCACTGGAATTCGGGACCCAAGACCAGTGATCCTCCCACCAGCTAGAGACGCTGAACAAAGAGCAGACTCCCTGGTGAATAACAGAGCTGGGAGGGGAAGCGGAGGTGCCGTGCCCTGCAAAGCTGCAAGAACGTGGTCAGAATGTACTTCCAGCCCCAGATTAATTCTACACGTGTGGGAGCAGAAATTGCTGTTTCTTTGTTAAGATCCATATGTATATTTAAAAATATTACTTAAAAATGCAAAAGAAAGTTACCAAAAAAAAGTTCTTGATAAAAATACACATTTCTTATAAAATAAAAAGTCGTATGCTCTGTCCTCTAGAAATAAATGTTTCAAAAATAAAAAGAGTAAGAAAAAGTCATTCCATTCAAACATAAAAATAATATTAAGGAAAAGCATCGACCCCAAACAGAATTTTCAGAGAACAAAGGAAAAATCTATTTCTGTGTTTGGTCTTCAAATACTGACTTAAAGTTCAATTCAAGTTGCTTTATTACCTTCTTCCAAAGTAACTAGCATTGTATCCATAACCCAAATCCTGAGTAAATACATAAATTTAAGGCAGTCATCAAAAAATGTCAGAATTTTTTTTGATGGATATAAAGTGACCATATCAAAATAATTTCATCCCAATAAATTTCATAGTTTTGCAAAAGAAAATTTATTCTGTTGTTTAATGCAAATAAGTATTTTATTCTTTTAAGGGCATGATTGTGGAAAACATGCAGATTTGTCTTTCTTCCACTTCATTTTTATTTTAATAGCCACTGGCACAGGAAAGTAAAAGAGAAAGCAAGAAAATATTCTTTGTCCGTACTGCTGCCTGAGACCCCCGAGACCTCCCCATGTTATACACTAAAGACTTGGAAATCAGGGCACATACTGAACTCAACCGGGCAGTGAAATGTGGATGAGGAAGAAAGAAATGAAATAGGTTTCCATTACATGGAGAATATCTTTCACTCATTTTCAGACTTTGGGGAAAATAACTTGCTCAGACAAAGCATGTTTATTGTCACAGAGTGCATTTTCCCTCCAAGTCAGGAGACACTGTATAAAGAGTGACACCAGTGACCTCACTTCCTCCCCCCAGACCCCACCTCCTGAAGGTCCTGCCAATACTACCATATGGACCTTGGAGACATTCAAGATGCAAACCACAACACCAGCTCTCTCTTAAGAACAAGAAAAGTCTCCAGTGCAGCCCTTCATGTGACTCAGCCACTCCTGCACATGTGACTTATCAAGGGTCCCCTAAGACTGGCTCAGTCAGTGGACCCTGGCACTGGAGAGCATCATTGGGCCTGCAGACGGCCAAGCTGGGAGGGCAAGCATGGGGACTGAGGAGGTCGGTTGCTGAGTGAGCCACCTATTGTCGCATCTCATTCATCCACACATTCATCGTGCATATTTAGACACAAAATTTCAAAATCACTTACATTGCACAATAAAACGGTAGACCTGGAAGATCATGAGTGCACAGTTGGCTGTGCTCTGTGCTCCCAGGGAGGATGTGGCAGGTCCTCTGTGTTGCTGAGAACCACTCCCTAGACAGACTGCGATCCACCAGTCCCTGCTCTGTGCACGTGCCCTGGTTCCACATCATCTCCTCCTCACAGGACCAAGAGACGGTTAGCAGCACACGGCAGGAAAATAATTGCAGATAAGACCCTTTCCTGGGGTCTCCCCCTAGACACATCCTCATGGCCTTTCAGGATAAACTCTGAATTACTTAAGAAAATAGGACTTTACCTCCTAAATCCAATGTGTCCTCCCAGACTTGAAACCCACAGCTTGCCCAAGCCCAGGAGGCTGTCGTAGAATGCACTGTCTTTTAAATAGATGTACCGTGCTCTCCTGAGCCCCTGGCTTTCCCTTTCCCACTCTTCCCCTCAGAATGCCTTGCTCCGCCTTCACCTGGGTGTTCTCCCTCACTTTCTTTGAAGGGATGGAGGACACTGCTGTTTCCCTGATGCCCGGCATCCTTGGCTTCCTAAGAGCTCTTTGGTAAAGAATTCTCTGACCCTTATTCCATGTGGTTTCAGTGGATCAGAGGGTAAGCCCCCACCCCACATTGCAGAAACCTAGGGAGCTGAGCCCTGCAGTCCCCAGGCTCCAGGGTAGGAGGGCTGGGCACATAGCATGAGCTTAGGAAACCAGAACTCTCAGCAGCTGAAAGCCTTGAGGGGCAGGTGCAGAGACGACAGAACTGGCTGAGCACCTCGAGGGGCAGGTGCAGAGACGACAGAACTGGCTGAGCGTCATCACCACCATCCACGTGGGTTTGGGCTGCTCCGCCTGATGGCACCTCTGGAAGGTTCTCCCAGCCATCAGGCACTTCCTGCCCTTGGCTCTCCAGAGTTCTGCTGGGGTCTGTCCCAGCCAGCTGGCCCCTTTCCTGGGTCCTGACGCAGCACACATGCCACCCAGAGTTGTCCCTTTATGCTTTACTAGAAATTGTGAGATTAAAGAAAGTCGGTAAATTGTTACCAGTGACCAAAAGAGAGACAACCCACATCGTGGGAAAGCACAGAATTTGGGATGAATAAACTGGGTCTGTTTACTGGCTCATTCCTTTATTAACAGGGTCCCTTCTATGAGGTCACCGACCTCCCTGTTCCTCTGGCCCCGGGCCACAGAATGGAAGCACACCAAGATTGGTGTGAGGAAATCAGGCTAAAGAAATGCAGAGCCCTGCAAATCTGTGGGAAGGAGTGGGTAGGAGGGAGGTGCCCCTGTGGGAGAAAGACAGGAGCCAAGGGGCTTGAGGTCTGCTCTACCCAGCCAGGAAATCACCACCACTAACCACCATAGGAAAAGATGTCGTTATCCTCGTCGTCATCATCATCATCATCATCATCATCATCATCATATTATTATTATTATTATTATTATTATTATTATTATTTGGAATACCAAAGCTCAACGTCCAGCAAACTGGAAAGGATCTGACAGTTAAAGTCAGGACAAGAGGTCCATCCAGAGAAGATGCCCAAGGCCCAGGACGGGGGCCAAGGTAGTGGACTCTTGCAAACCTAAGGTTTGAGAAGCCAAAGCATCACAAGTATGTCGACCAGAGGGTGGGACTGCCGACTGCACGGCCTCCTGTCCAGCTCCGCACATATGTGGTCAAATGCCACCTCATCTTATTTGGACGCAGAGGGCAAAGGGCACACAAAGCAGCCAGTACCTCAGGGGCCTGTGCCTGAAGTGTGGGAGCTGCTCTCTGACCTCACAGACATCCCCGGCACCTTCAGGACAGAGCTGGAGCCGTTTGGCAAGAGCTCCCTCTGCTCTGCTCGCTGCAGGTTCCTCCTCAGGACCAGCCCCGCCCTGTCATCCTGGGCTGGTGGCCTCCGTCATGGTGAAGTTTGTAGTTATTCCAGATCCAACCACAGATCCTCTCTGAGGCTCACTACAAAGAAGGCAGAGGCCCTGACAGTTGGTCAACTTGGGTCAGAATCTGTCATGGTCCCAGCTTATTAGGGAGAGGGATCAAGTGTCACAACTGACAGCCAGACCAAGGCGTGCCATTGTCATGCTGGCACCGTTGTCCCCAGAGAACACCTCCAGGCAATCTTCCCTGATGCTGCACCGCATTTAGCCAGTGATCAAAGATGCGGCCATTGGCTGGGAAGGGGCTGCTGCTGCAGGACTCCACAGACCGCAGCCCCGGGACCAGTGTCCTGCAAACAGCTTTCAACAAATACCTATTTTACTGTTTTCCTTCTTGATTTAGCCTTCCAGGGGCCTGTGAGGAGAGACTCCGGTTGGTTACTTTGATGAAAGATACTTTGTAAACAAATTTGGAATAAGCACCAAATCTGTGGAGCTGTGTGGAACTCAAGATGAAAAAGAATTGAAGATTAAAAAAGAGATCAGGAGGGAGTAAGGCTGCTATGACCTGAGCAAGAAGGAGAAGAAGACACTTCCAAAGCCTCTGCTTGAGACTCTGCCGGCAGAACCATTGACTTAGTCTTCTGACCCAGAATAACCAAACTATCTGAGTGCCGAATCCCTAGCCTGCGTGGCCTCTAGATACCTTGGCCGAGAGGCAGTGATTCTTTTCCAGGGTGGTTTTATTTTATTCTTAATACAATAATCCTACACGTGGATCTTCTGCACACACACCAGGCCAAGAATCAAAGTGCTAAGTTTAAGTACAAATTATGACTGCTACCTTCTATTATGCCTAATGGGCTTTCCTTCGCTAATATAATTTTTCTTGTTAAATTTTCTTAGGTTTCTGTATTTTCAGTATGATTCGTTATAGCAAGACCAACCATTACCCAGATCAATATATATATATATATATATATATATATATATATATATATATATATATATTTTTTTTTTTTTTTTTCAGAAAATAAGCAAGAAAAAAAGATTAAAACACACACACACACAAACACACACAAAGAATGTTATTTATACAGTGTGTGCCTAGGATGCATGAAGCCCTGGATTCAGTTCCCAGCACCAAAAAATAAATAGATAGATGAATAAAAAAATAAATTTAGAAAAAGAATATGAAAATAATTAAGCACTACTTCAATTTTTTTTTTTTTTTTTTTGGTACTGGGGATTGACCACTGAGTCACATCCCCAGCCCTATTTTGTATTTTATTTAGAGACAGGGTCTCACTGAGTTGCTTAGTGCCTCACTGTTGCTGAGGCTGGCTTTGAACTCAGGATACTCAGTCTCAGCCTACCCAGGGGCTGAGATTTCAGGCAGGCACCACTGCGCCCAGCTAGGACCACTTCTTTAAAAAGTCTTCTGACAGAGGCATTGCTAACCCTCCAGTGAATCTGAGATCTCATTTAAGGGTGGCACAGAAAGCCAGGGAGTAGAGAGCCAGCAATGACACAGCCTCCCAGTCAGTCCCCTCCCGCCTTCTCCTCCGTGTCAACGCATTACAGAAAACAATCGAGTTTCCATCTTTCTGGGCTCCATGTACAAATGCAGGCATCTCTGTGGAATGCCAACTTGGTGAAGGCAACCGAAAGTGTGTGGGGAAAAAGACACGAGTAAGCCCGGACACTGTGGTGTTCTCAGAACTGGGGATGCTGCTGCTGCTGTTCTTTCAAAAGACTATAATCCTGCTGAACCGACAGCGGTGCCCATCAGAAATATCTCACACAAACCGCAGAAAGTTGTGAGCAGGATTCTGACTGGCCAGGGGGTAGGTCGCCCAGTCCATGTGACATCACCGGGGCCGGAGGGCATTTGTCCTGATGGGAGGCTACAGACACAGCCGGACACTCATTTCAGGAGCCTGTGGCGAAGCCCCAGATGAGTGAAGGAGGCCGAAACCCTTTCCATATTTACAGGGCTCTCAGGCTGCCGCAATTCCAACCTCTGCAGGAGGAACCCCGTCAGGGCCATCTCCTCTCGGGTATCACACATTGCAACAGAAAATCCATTTGGTTCTCTTTTAGATAAGATAAAAAAAAATAGGGGTTTTTATTTTTGATTGAACTAAGAATTTATGCTGTTCATTGAAGCTCCACATGGACCAACCAAAACCACCTGAACTTATCTCATGAATTCCAAGTCGGTACTTTTTAATAATAAAGCTATCTAAAAAAAATACATTCTAAATCATCTTTTATTAATTTTTTTCCAAAAAAATCCTGCAGTACATATATAAATTGATCTGTTGCTATAGCTTCCAGAGATTGAAATATTATCATAACCAAGCCAGCAAAACAAAAGTGACAGTTTTGTTTTTATTATTTTCAGAACACACATACATACCCACTCCCTTTATTGATGTTAGGAGCCAAGTTACCCATCAACCAAAATGATCCCTTTCAAAAGCAAGAAGAAAGGGAACCTGTTTATTAATTTTAGTTTTTGCTCTTTATATTTTATTGGTTTCCTACTAAGCTTTTCCTGTTGGGGTTGTAGTCTAATCCCTTCATGTTAAAATCTTTTTTTACTATTTGATGGAGATACAATACACAGTAAACAAAACTAAGTTACAATAAACAAAACTAAGAAGTCTTAAGTTCTATCTGTATTCTAAATATCTAGAATACAATTACAGTTTCAGGGCATTGTTCAAAAATCGATAGAATATATCTGCACATTCATTATAGTTAGAGTCACACCCACATATCTTTAGAACCTCATAAGTAACATGTAAACTTTGAACTCCCCCATCCAAATTAACATGATTATTGAAAGACTTACTGCATAGACCTTTTCCATGTCAAATGCCATTGTACTGAACAACAGCTGGAGGGAGGAGCATGCACACACAGGTGTGGGCATGCTAAGAAGAGGTACTGAGTAAGGAAGCTGCTGGAGAAGGCTGGGCGACCTGAAAGACTGAAAGGGGAGGTCGTAGCTGCCAGACATTCCTGACACAGAGAGCTTCTGAAGCCGTGGTCTGGAGGAGGAAGATGGCAAGTGACTTCAGGCAGAGCTCGAGACTTCTGTGCAGCTACAGAACTCACTGGGGACTAGAGATGCCCCTCCCAGGCTCCGGGCACCTGAGACACAGAGGCAAGGTGGAGGAGCCAGGATGGAGCTGGGCAGACCCAGCGACTCCCTCCCCATGGCTGGACTCTAGGGGCTGCGGGATGGTTGACTTCTGCAAGAACCTTGGCCTCAAGACCATTCTGCTCTTTAGGGTGGTGGGTCAGGATTTGGGATCTCTGTAGAGTGACTAAGAGAAAGACAGGCTCACTCTCAAGAAAGAAATTCCAATTGCAAAGAGAGAAGAGAAACAAAAGTTCTTGGTATGTGAGTTAGAAGCATGGTGGCACTTTACTCTCCAACCCTGGTGTCATTCCTGTGGAGGGCTGTTGAAGAGCACAGAGAACAGAGGAAATGAGGAGGGGACTAGAGCTAAGCGTCACTTATGAGAGAACATGTTGCACATTATAACTACATTTCACACACACACACACAAAAAAACCTTTTTGTCATAAAGCAATTGCAGCTCATCAGAATTCAGCAAATAGTCCAAGGTCACTAAAATAGCAGAATTGAAGCATGAACCTGAATCTACCTGAACCCAGAGATTGGGCTTTAATCCTTCCTCTGTTCCCTTCTCTGAGCATTCACTTACTGACAAGGACTTGGGGTGATTATTGGATGTACAATACGTGTTTGTTAAGTAAATGAATGAGCTTTTTCCAATTTCAAGTTTCTAGTATTCATAGAAGAGCATTTCCCTGGCTGATAGATTGCTTCAGCACTCCAGAGGCACTGAAGGGACACAGTGAAGACAAAAATGGAAAATTGAATGAAAATATATTTTGTTTTTAATTAAAATGTATTTAACTTTATTTTCTGCTTAATTAATTAACACTGTTTGACGCTTTTGTGTCTAAGGCCATATGCTCAATTTAAAAATACTTGCTTAACATTCCATAGGACAGCACTTTGGATATCTGAATCTAAACTTGGCATGTTTTGATATTGACTTTACGTGGCTGTCATAAGGGGACAATTCTGCTACCTCAAAAGTGGAAAAAGGATATCAGTGGCTATACTTACCATTCCATCCACCAGATATACAAACATTCGTGATTAATATGGCTGTTAAGTCATCATCTGCCCTCACGTATCAGTTTTTCTAACAAATTAGGTGTAAGGTGTTGCATTTTATATTTGAAAAAAAAAAAACATATTCAAAACAGCATATGCTCTTCTTGACCCTCTTTGGATAATGGTTCTCTGCTATAAAACAAGAAAACAGCACTCTGCCTCCCTGGCTTCCCGCCCCAAACCCATGACTCTAATCTGCTCAAGTAAAAAATGACATCAGACTAATCTCAATTGGTGAATATTTTATGCTGTCTGACCAGTTGTCTTAGTCCATTTAAGCTGCTAAAACGTGTGCCCAAGACTGGTTAAATTAGAAACAATAGGAATTTATTTTATAGGTCAGGAGGCAATGCAGTCCAAGGCCCAGGTGGCAGAGAACTTGGCCCGCGCTGAGGGACAGCTTTCTCTTGGTAGCTTCATCCTCAAGTAGCAAGGGGCAGGGCAGCCAGCCCTCAGGACCCACTCTCCACTAGAGGCTCACCTGCTAATAACACTCCAGTAGGGACTAGATTCCAGCATCTGAATCTGGAGAGAACATAATCAGACCACAACACCAGGATTCTTCAAAAATATTCCTTGGTCAAGGTCACCAAAAATGAGGTGAGTCTGAAAAACCATCACAGCAAAAAAGATCCTAAAAAGAAATGACAACTAAATGCACTGCAGTATTTTGGATAGAATCCTTGAAGAAAAAAAAAGGCAACATTATATAAAAACTAGGGTTACAAGAAAGCAATGTAGACTTTACCTAATAATGAGGTATCAGTATTGATCCATTCATCCTTCAGGGATATGCCCCTATAATCTAATATATTCTTTATTTTTTCTGGTTGCTCTTTCTTATTAAGCCTTTTTTGTCTTTAAAGATATACATGATTGAAGAGTGCATTTTGACATAAGGAAATTTGATATGGAATGTATGGAAACTCTCTGCACTATCTTAGGAATATCTGCAAATATAAAATTGCTATGAAGCGTAAAGTTATTTAATAAAATTCCTCACTTGGAAGTTTTTGAAATTCATTTCCAAGGTGTCTGATTTTCTATCCTGCAAATGTGGAGAGTCTTTTGCATGTCATAAGGCAATGGACACATTCTCAAGAACTCGGTGCAAACTGCACTCCTCTTGTGGCCTGTTCTTCCCTCCCAGCAGAACACTTTGGCTACATTACATGGGAGCTGCTCTGCACCTGTGCTTAGGGTGACCACCTGCTGCTGTCTTGCTCTTCAGTTGGAGTCACCTGTCCAGGACTACAGTCCATACCCCGCAGGATGCATTCCAAGGTTACCTGAAACCTCAGAGAAAGCACACTATGGCTCTTCCTAACTTAAATACTTATGATAAAGTTTTATTTATAAATGAATCATGGGAAGAGGCTAACGACAATTAATAATAAAATAGATCAATTATATTAGAATGAAAATTATATGGATGGAATATCTCTCTCAATAAATTTTATTGTTCCAAAGCTATGATTTTTTTTTTTTTTTTTTTTTTTTTTTTTGCAATTTGAGGTATTCCAAAACCATCACCCATTTCTTTTCCCTCTTTACAAAGTCATGAACGGAAAATTAGTTCTCACTACAGGCAAGATCAGCAGGTGAATTATTCCTTGCCTTATTAAGTCAAGAACTTTCAGCTTGTCACTTGAAGGAAGTACTTTATAGCTTCTTTTTGGCATATCCAAGCTATCAGAATCATGGCTTTCACATTTTAGATCATCATTAAGTAGAATAAAGATTGCTTGAACACAAACTGTGCTACTCAGTGGCAGTGGATCTGACAACTGAGCTGACTGAGTGACTAATGGGCAGGTGGCATACACAGCATGGAAACACTGGACAGAGTCCGACTTTTGTCTTGGGTGGGACATCCTGGGATGGTACGATATCTCATCACAGTGTTCATTTTGGCATGGAACTACAAACTTTGGAATTGTTGACTCTGCAATGTTCCATTGAGTATTTTCAGATCCCAGTTGATTGTGGGTAACTGAAACTACAGAAAGTAAAACCACAGATTAAGGGAGACAGCTGTAGTTTTTTTCCATAGGTTTTTTATGACAACATTTTCTTCCTTTTTTTTTTTTTTGGCAGGGGGGTCATTTGTGAGAATTGGTGAGATTAAAGTTGGATACTTAACAAACTCAGTTTACCAGATAAAAGTAAATTAATACTCGCTACAGTATTTAAAAGTTAACTCATGATGAAGATGCCACCATCACTCCTTCCCCTTCTGCTTGCATAACCATCTGATTTCAAAGAATTGTGAGTCCGTCCCTCAGAAAGCACACAAACCAAACATCCCACATCAGCTCAGGAGACCAAGGTTAGGCTCTACTTCTGTGTTGTTCTTTGTTTTGTTATTGATGACATTATTTTATTTATTTATTTATTTTTGTTTCTTTTTAGTCTTTTTTTTTATTGGTTGTTCAAAACATTTCAAAGCTCTTGACATATCATATTTCATACATTAGATTCAAGTGGGTTATGAACTTCCATTTTTACCCCAAATACAGATTGCAGAATCACATCGGTTACACATCCACATTTTTACATAATGCCATATTAGTAACTGTTGTACTCTGCTACCTTTCCTATCCTCTACTATCCCCCCTCCCCTCCCCTCCCCTCTTCTCTCTCTACCCCATCTACTGTAATTCATTTCTCTCCTTGTTTTTTTCCCATTCCCCTCACAACCTTTTATATGTAATTTTGTATAACAATGAGGATCTCCTTCCATTTCCATGCAATTTCCCTTTTCTCTCCCTTTCCCTCACACCTCATGTCTCTGTTAAATATTAATCTTTTCCTCCTGCTCTTCCTCCCTGCTCTGTTCTTAGTTGCTCTCATTATATCAAAAAAGACATTTGGCATTTGTTTTTTAGGGATTGGCTAGCTTCACTTAGCATAATCTGCTCTAGTGCCATCTATTTCCCTGAAAATTCCATGATTTTGTCATTTTTTAGTGCTGCATAATACTCCATGGTGTATAAATGCCACATTTTTTCTATCCATTCATCTATTGAAGGGCATCTGGGTTGGTTCCACAGTCTAGCTATTGTGAATTGTGCTGCTATGAACATCGATGTGGCAGTATCCCTGTAGTACGCTCTTTTAAGGTCTTCAGGAAATTAACTCAAAATGGATCAAGGAGCTTGATATCAAATCAGAGACTCTGCGTCTGATAGAAGAAAAAGTTGGCTCCGATCTATATATTGTGGGGTCGGGCTCCAAATTCCTTAATAGGACACCCATAGCACAAGAGTTAATAACAAGAATCAACAAATGGGACTTACTTAAACTTAAAAGTTTTTTCTCAGCAAGAGAAACAATGAGAGGTAAATAGGGAGCCTACATCATGGGAACAAATCTTTACTCCTCACACTTCAGATAGAGCCCTAATATCCAGAGTATACAAAGAACTCAAAAAATTAGACAATAAGATAACAAATAACCCAATCAACAAATGGGCCAAGGACCTGAACAGACACTTCTCAGAGGAGGACATACAATCAATCAACAAGTACATGAAAAAATGCTCACCATCTCTAGCAGTCAGAGAAATGCAAATCAAAACCACCCTAAGATACCATCTCACTCCAGTAAAATTGGCAGCCATTAGGAAGTCAAACAACAACAAGTGCTGGCGAGGATGTGGGGAAAAGGGTGCACTTGTACATTTCTGGTGGGACTGCAAATTGGTGCAGCCAATTTGGAAAGCAGTATGGAGATTCCTGGGAAAGCTGGGAATGGAACCACCATTTGACCCAGCTATTGCCCTTCTCGGACTATTCGATGACATTATTTTAGACATCAGGATCAAAGCCGTATTTTAGAGCACTGTCCTAGAATGCCCAAGACCCCTCTGCATGTTTGTCTCCCTGGCAGAACACAAAGTGACCCTTCAGCAGCCATGGAGAGTTTAATTGATTGTTTTGTGGGAAAACAGTAAAAAGCTCCCGAAATTCACAGGGATATAAAGGAAGAGATGAGTGAATCAAGGGTAACTTACGTTCTAAGACCGTAAGACACGGCACCCCACCTTTCTCTTCACATTCTTTTGTTACATAGACTCTTTTTTATCTTTTTTTGAAGCAGCAGGAAAAACAAATGTCAGGTGGACTTCCTGAGCATGTTTCTAAAAATACTACCTGGTGATGCTATTTGACAAATTACGCTTTGCATGCAAAGGAGAAAGTGAGGCTTGGAGAACAGTTTTGTTTATCTCTGTAAAATAAATGTGTTGTTTTCTACTAATTGCTCTTTCATAAGAAGAGACTTCATGAGCTACTTTTCCTTAGTGAAATACCCATGGTGGCTTGAGAAGAGAAACTTAATTTTTCCCAAAGGATGAAAAAATGTGTATTATCTATATTACTGTTTTTGAGATTTATTGATTGTCAATTTGCGGTGGTTGGCCTCGATGAGACATGTTTTAGTGTAGGGTTCCCTTGAGAGAAGACTTTGAAAACATAAACATAGTGGTGAAAATGCAAATGCATTTTCATTTACTAATTGCTATAATCAAGGCAAAGCTCATAATCATTAGCACTGATATAATATAAACAGAAAGAACAAATCAATCATCTTCTATGAAGACATTAGATAAATGCTATTCAAATTTCAGTATATAGAGCAATACCGTGACCTTATGTTAGTTAATGGGGGTTTTATTACTTTATTTATTCATCCGTTTACCAAAAAGCAGGCAATTTTAAAGATTGGTAAAGAATTGAGAAGAAACATCAAAGATAACTCCAAGGAAGGGAGACTTGAACTGTATTCGTGGGCTGGATAAGAAGACCTGCAACGTGCTCATTGCATCCGCAACAAAATCTGAGGACAAGGAATGAAGCCAGGGGTCTGTGTCCACAGGGACCAGGATGCCCAGCTTGCTGGAAAAGCAAACCCTGCAATTCTCAAAGGCACAGCAGACCTACTGGAGGAAGAGCCCTGTCATCTTGGAACCCCGGACTTGAAGAGAAAGACGGCTCGGTTCTCCGCTGGCCAGCGGCTAAGTCAGTCCAGGACCCACATTTTACCTGTGAGCCTGTGGAGGGGCGGGGGCTGGTCTCTGCTGGAGGAAACCCAGCTGTGGGTGCTGAGTGGGTGAGGAGCGGGCACAAGGGCATCCCCCCAGGAAAGGGGACTTGGGTAAACAACCCACCTACAGAAACACTCTCATAGGCCTTGCTTTCTCATCTGCGGGTTCTAATTGTAAAGTCCACACGAGGGACGGAGGAGAGGTGCGTGTGGGAAAAGACTCCGACAGAGCAGCCTGCAAGCATTTCTGTCCTTGGGAGTTTGACGACCCAGGAGAACCTGGTGACCGAAAAGCCGATTTAGAACTGCAGGAATGTGTCCACCTCAGGTGCACCGGTGCTCAGAGACATCGTCCACAGTGTGACAGGTTAATATGGTGACTCATGACCTGCACGTGATTTCGTGCCTATCATCTTATATGTCAATGATTATTTCACTGAGAACTTCCTATATGCCACACAAACTGCAAAAACACTATGTGCATTGACTTGTTTAATAATTAATTTAATTGGGGAGTTTTTAAAATCATATAAAATTTTCAAATAAAGATACTAGATCAGAGAAATAGATAAACTCATTGAATATCAGGCTCCAAACTTCATTTTTAATCTCCATGCCAAGGTTTTATAAAGATAATACCCTTCCGCCGCTCTCTTTTAGTCTGTTTTCTTCTTTTTTTTAATGCTGAATGTGACCCACTAAACTAATTTCCCACTAATCTGATTCACCGAAAACTCCTGCCCTAGGCAATATGTTTAATTACATAGATGTGCAGCGTTTGGGAAATGCTTTTATATATCATTATCTCATTTTATTCTCACTGCGCTGCTCTGAAGGAGGTAAAGAGCAGCCGGAACTAGAGGCCAGACGACTTGAGCAGGGTCTCCCAGCCAGGCTGCCGCGGAGACGGGCTGCAGGTCTGCCCTTGCCCACCAACCCGGCCACCCGCTCCCTCTCCCTGGGCTGTTCCAGCAGCCCCAGCCACGCCCCCAACTGGTCTCCTCCCTCTCCAGTGTCCATCCTCACAGAGCAGCAGCCTTGGTCATCCTCAGAAGCCTTGATCATCCCACCAGTCCTCTGCTGAAGCCGCACTCCTCCTGCAGACATGGCATATCACATGCACACACAGACCCATACAGACATGCACACGTGCATTTGTTATAGTTGAAGCTTCATCCTGGGGTTTCATTAACTGACTTCCAGACCACTCACATATACGAATCAAGCCTTTATTGAAGCACACTGGTGGCGACTGACCAGAACATAAAGCGGTCCCCCTGATCAGCCCTGAACAATTGCAAGGGCACTTCTTATAAGCCTGAAAACCACAAAAGGGATGTTTGGGGGTCGAGCCAATGCAAGCCAGCCAGGTTACAGAAGCAGGAGAGTGCAGTCAAGCGGTGGGAAGCCTAACCAATCATAGTTAGCCCAGTCACCCCAGTTATAGAAACAGAGCCCCGTTACCCTAGTTACAGAAACAATACCCCATTAGGTAGTTCCATGTTCTCACAGGTTTCTATAGCAAAAGGAAAAGAACATCTTGCCCCAGTCATGACCATTCTATTTGGCATGGTTGTTTTACAGGATGAAGTCATAAAACTAAATGGAGTCACATTTGCTTCTACTATCACATATTGTACACACACACTCACACAGACATGTGTACATGTATACACACACACACCCCATAGGCATGCACAATGTAATGTACACACACACCTATACAGACATGCACACGTGTATTGTACACACACTCATACAGACATGCACATGTGTATTGTACACACACACAAACATGCACACGTGTGCTGTACACACACACTCATATAGACATGCACACATGTATTGTACACTCATACAGACATGCACACGTGTATTGCACACACACTCATACAGACATGCACACATGTATTGTATAATGCAGACCCACATAGACATGCACACGTGTATTGTACAATGCAGACCCACACAGACATGCACACGTGTATTGTACACAGGCAATACACACACAGCCCTTATTTATTGGGTCTGTTTACTCCTGAGTGGGCCTCAACCATTTATTTAGAGCAGAGGAGCTCTTGCACCATGTATTTAAAGTATTCTGAAGCCTCTAACGCTAACTGGGGCGGCTGCTGGGAGCACTCCGCCTGGACTCAGGGGCAGTGAGGAAGTCTTGAACCGTCATCACAGCACACGCAGAGCGCGAGGACAGCCCTTCAACAGAGTGGGCAGAAACCCCGCTGCATCAGACAGGAAATGTGAGGGGAGGAAGGTGGCTTGGGTCCCTGGGTCGCCTGAGATCGTGACCTGCTTTCATCTAAGTCGCTCAGGGCCTTACCAAGTTGCTGAGACTGGCTTTGAACTTGCCATCCTCTTGTGACGGCCAGTTCTCTGACAGCCTGAGGTGGCTCACATCTTGGGGGCCTCCCGGGCTATCTCACAGCCTGCCCGCCATTTCATTCCCCTTTCAGGAGTTGTCCATTTGGTACTCCTTGTAGACTTCCATTTTAATATCGTTTCTTTGGAAATGCTTAATTTCACAAATATTTATTTGCAGGTAAAATATTTAAATTTAAAAGGAAATTTAAATTCAAAAGGAAATATTTTTCTGGGCCTCTTTCAAATTTCAGTGTATCCCTGCCATTATGTCTCCAACTCCTTGGATCAACACGTTGATTCTCAAACGCTGGAGCACAGTTTGAGATAGAGAGGTGCTTCCCCCACTTCCACCTCCCCTCCCAGGCCTTGAGGAAGCCCTTGCACTGCCGCCGAGCCCTCAGTGCCTGTTTTCCTGTTCGTCTCCCAGCCAGAGCAATCCACCTTTACCTGCTAGCTGCACAGAAATGCTTCTGATTGATGAAGGAGACAGAATTAAATTTCCCATGTTGGAATTCCAGTGCTTGGAAGGCAACGTGGTTGAAATAACAAAGAGGAACTGACAATTTCACACCCTCACACATTCATTTATTCCTGCTTCATTTGCTGGAAGGCATCCGCCCTGGAGAGTTCTGGGCTGTTACAGTGAGAAATAACTCATCTGCCCTGCCATGGACGAGGCCCCAGCCTTGCCCCAAGGAGGACCTTTTTTTTTTTTTTCATAAAGATGTCTGAAATTCTTTGAAATGTCTGGTGGAGGCTGTTATGCCCCCTCCCAGCTTCAAAGTAAATACGGCTGCCCAGGGTCGGATCGCCCACAGACACTGCCAGGAATGGCCTCCGCTGACGTTGGACTGATGGGTTTTTCTTTACTTCCTGTAAGAAGAGCTGCAGCTGCTTCCTCAGGAAAGAGGCTGATGTTCAGCTCTGGGTGACCGCGTCTTTGGAACCGTTCCCAGGTCAGAGACCCACGAGAAACAGGAGACGGGCGACAAGGAAGGAGCCCAGCCCTAGGCACACATCCCAATCCTAAGGAGTAAAAGTCGGGAGAAGAATCTGGAAGGAAAGAGGGGGCAGCACACCGGGGCTTGGGGAGAGACGGCAGCGTGGAGATCCCTTTTGTGCAGGGGCAAGATTTTCTGATGGCAAATGCCAGCACTGACGTCTCTGGAACCTCACCAGTCTGTTACGAACCCCTGGGTGACACACACATAGAATTTTCTAAGAGTTCCAGAACCTAAGAGAGACGTTGGGAGAATTTCAAGGTGTCTGAACTTGTGGGAGAAAAATAATAAATGGGTGCAGCTTTAGAAGGTGCTGATTCTTTGCTTCAAAGGCTAAAGTTTTGGAGGATTAATATTGAATTATTTGGGCCCATCTCTCCAAGCATTCATAAATATAACTAATTTATAGTGCTGTTTGACTTTCTTACGATAATCTGGTTTGGCTCACTGTATCGGTGTGTATTTACGTATATACACAAATATGCCTAATATGTGCATGTTGTGTGAATTATCTGCGTGTATCATACATGTCATAATCAATATTAGTGTGCTGTGGCTGTGGGCTCTGGTTTGGATCTGGGATGTTCCCCAAAGGCTCATGCATTGAAGGCTTTTGTCCCAGCTGGGACACCACTGAGAGGCAGGGGAACCTTGTGGAGGTGGGGCCTAGTGAGGGGAAGTGAGGTCACGGGGTGAGCCCTTGGAGGGGATGTGGGACCCTGCCCTCCTCTCCCTCTGCCTGCTTCCTGGCCGCCAGGAGGCCAGTGGTCTGCTCCAGCAGGCAGGCCCTGCCACGATCTCCTGCCCACGACAGGCCCAAAGCAACAGGCTGACGGACCAAGGGGAGAAACCTGGAAACCGTGAGGGACACCAGAACTCTCCTCCTCCTAAGCTGATCATCCCGATTATTTTTTCACAGTGAGGAAAAACTGACTGATGTGATAGATGACACGCAATGCAACACTTCTAACAATAATGCAGAGTATGAGATTCATACATTGTCTTGAGCATTTATGGAAACCTGAAACGTAGCACAGAGATACTTTCCACAGAATTCACAATGTAGGCCACTTGATTTCAGGTGTTTGATTAAATGCCACATCCTCAAAAATATTTTCCTTCCCCAACTCAAATTTGTTCCCCCTTGTATTCTCCCCTATCCACCCGCATCCTCCATTTTCCTTCACTTCCCTTGTTAGGACTTATGACCATCGTGGTGGAGTTGGGTATGTCCAGCAAGAGATTCTCGGCCTCATCAGGGAAGTGCTCCACCTCTGAGAGGCAAACCTGTCCTGCCTCTGGTAGGCCCTCCACCTCCAGCTGCGGTGACCTCAGTCCTCTGCAGTGACAACAGAGTGGTCTTGCTCGTGACTAGCAGCCCCTCACCTCTCTCTGACCCCTTCTTTTGACCTCGAAGGCTGTCCAAGGTGACCATGGATTTTCGGCTCTCCCCAGATGCTTTCTCTTCTTAGTTTCAGCCACATCCCTGCAAAGATTTCCATTTATTTCAGTGACATTTGTTTGCCACATAACTCAATAGTGTTGGCCCTGTGATCCAGGGATTGCACATCTGCAGACTCAGCCAAACTCAAAAATATTGGGGAGGAAACTGCATTTGTACCAAACATGAACAGACTTTTTCGGGTCATTATTCCCTATACAATACAATGTAACAGCTACCAGCACAAGCTTCACATTGTATCATGTGTTATATGTAATTTCAAGAGGAGGCACAGAGGACATGTGCAAATATCACACCCTCTAAATAACACACTGTGCAACAGCAGGTTTAGGCCCCTGCAGGTGTCCTGGAGGTGACCCCACGGCCCCTGAGAGAGGACCACATTAGCCTTTCACATTCTCTCTACCAGGTGCCCTTCCTCTGGCCCCTTCCCATCCCCTCCGCCATCTTCAAGACACACAGCAAACCAAAGGCCAGGATTGCTGCTTCATAGACTAGCATAAATGATTTCTGTCATAATCGGGTTGCCCTTGACCTTCAGTGATATTTGAAGAACACTATTTTGTATTTCCCATTTGGGTCACAGGGTCAAGATAGAGTTGAAAAAAGACCCAAGTTAGGTAACAGAAGAGCTGAGCTCTGACCATCACCAGACTCTGATCCCAGCAGCCCATTTGTCCTGTCTGAGCTGCAGACTTGTTTCTAAGATGTGAATAGAGGCATCTGCTCATGGAAAACTTTGGTGAAGGCAAGAGCTGAGAGGTCTTCACAAAAGCTTTGTAAACTACTTCAAAGCACTATTTAAATATGAAGTCATGTTATTATGGCAGCATTTGTAGGGGAAAGAAAAGTATAAGCCACATTCCTCCTAGAGCACAGTAATTTCTTTTCAAATGAAGGATCAATTTACACAAAAGAACAAAATGATTCAAAGTCTAAAGAATAAAAAATATATAGTTTCGGGTTCACTGAACAGAGATGATAACTTTGGTCTTCAACTGTTCTGTGCAATTGTCGCTCGCCTCACACATGGACAGTGCATGGAGGACCTCACACTGCATTTCTGATTCTCACCTCCACACCCTCTTGCTAGGTGCTCTGCACCCTTGACTCAGGCCAAGTCCATGGGGAACTGGCTGCTGCAGTGACATTGGAAGGAGAAACAGGTGATTCAGACAGCCTCACCCTGAGAAGATGTCCTGGGTTCCTCCTCCCCCCCCCCCCCAGAGCCTCTTTCACGTCATGTGTGCTCTTCCGGTCTGGTCATTGCACATTATTTCTAGGGAATTCAGCCTGTTCTTCAAAGAAAACCCAGCCTCTAGGCTCCAGTGCCAGGAGGATCCGCACATTGTTGTTGGAAGTTGCTGGAGGGATGTCAGTCTCCATACTGTGGCTGACGCTGGAGGATGGAGCAAAGCTTTTCAGGAAGAATCTTCTCTTAGCTCCTGCCACCACTGTGCATCTCAGTGGTCACCTCAAACCACTGTCTCTGCAAGGAGTCTGTGCTGCTGGCCCAGCAAAACCCCTGCCTAGGCTCCCAGAGGGAGAGCACAAGAGACACAGGGTTCCTGTGGAAAATACCAGGTCCGTCTGGAGACACGTTGGGTGATATTCAACAGATACATTTCTAGGGGTCCTCTCCAGCCCCTCCTCAAAAGAGCCTGGCCCTCCCTTCAGTCTTTCAACCTCTGGGTTCTGCTGTGATGCAGACTCTGGAGCTGGTGAGGAATCTCGACTTTCCCCTGGTGACTGAGGTCAGCCTTCAGCTTGCCAACTCTCTCTCACGCACCATACCAGGCAGCAAGCACAGTGGGCTGGGTGTCCATCTCTGTCCTCTGGAAACACCAGGTTCTGCAAACCATTGCTGCATGTCCTTACCCATCATGGCACCCTGGGCTACCCATTGCAGGGAATTCATCTCTCTGCCTCTGATAGCCAAGCATGGATACTGACCTCAGCCACTTAGAAATGCAGTCAGACCTCATGGACAGTAAAAACCCTGCTTCGTTGCACCAGCCACCCTGCAGAGAATGGCTTGCAGAAGACGCTGCATGCAGCAGGTGCAGCTCCCAGTCAGACTCCAGAAAGCAGGGCTGGGGGAAAAAGGATTCTGCAATATTACTTTACAGGGAAATGGAATTTCAGGAAAAGGGAGTGAAGGACAGGAGAACAAAGCAGGGAAGAAGAGGGATGCACCTCAAGGCTTATTATGTAGCTGACTGCAGACAGAAATGCACTGATTCCCCTAACTGCAGAGGTGCACCTTGCAGAAGCTGTGTAGACTCATCTCATGGAGATAAATTGAGTGTGGGGAGGAGCAAGCCCTGAAATGCTGACCTCCCCCATGGGCTGAAGGTTGGTCTCTTGGAGCTTAAATCCTAACTTGGAGGTTGTACATGAATGAATAGGGACACTCACTGGGTACAAAGGCAGGTCAAGGGGAAGTCCCAGGGCAGGACGACAGAGGTGTGGCTTGTAGGCAGGAGGCAAAGAACTATATTAAATTTCATTGATTTCAGGCCAAGTCCATGGAGACCTGGCTGCTGCAGTGCCATTGGGAGAAGAAACAGGTGACTCAGGGTGCAGGGGGCCAATGAAGGCATCGGACAGAAGCAGGCGAGGCCAGGTGCCAGCGGTGCACCGTCTCCTAACTCAAGTGTGGAAAAGCTATCTCTTCCCTTCAGCAACACAACCAATCAGACTTGAGTCAAAGGACTTTGAGAGATTGATTAAAGTAAGTAAATTCTTGTTATTAGGTATCCGCCAAAGTTCACATGTGACACAATGCGGGAACGTCCAGAGGTGAAATGATAGGATTGTGAGAGTTGAAACCTGATCAGTGGGTTAATCCACTGACGAGGGTTAACTGGGTGGTGACTGTAGGCGGGTGGGGTGTGGCTGGAGGAGGTGGGTCCCCTGGGGACATACCTGTGGGGTTTATATTTGTCCCTGATGAGCAGAGCCCTCTCTCTGCTTCCTGGCTGCCACATCCTGAGCTGCCTTGCTCCCCATGCCCTTCTGCCATGATGCTCTGCCTCAGTCAGGTACAGAGCTATGGAGTCAGGTGTCCAGGGAGTGGTCCTCTGAAACGTGAGCCACAGTGGACTTCTCTTCCTCTACATTGTTCTTGTCTCTATTTTGGTCTCAGGTACGAGAAGCTGATTGAAGCGTTGCTCTAGGCTAAGGCCTCTCTGAGGCCATCACCAGGGAGCTGGCGGAAGGAGAGCTGTGAAGGGGTGACCTAGGCAAGGTTCCCAGTCACACCACAGACAGAGTCTCCATCCTCCAAGGAGTGAAGTCTGAGCCCAAAACCAGAGGCCGGCCTAGCTGTAAGGACCCAAGCGCCAACACAGAGAGGAGACTGTTTAGGAGCAAGGCCTTGCAATACTCCCCAAATAGTTACATATCCAGTTAACTGGAAAAAGTCTCCCCCAGGGTTCAACCCTGGGGAGATAGGGCTTTTTCTATCAATGCAAATTAATTGGTGGACATGGTAAACAAGATGTGGCCTTGGGGGGCGTGGTCTTAATAGGACTCCACTCAGAGCAAGAGAAAGCTCAACTGTTAGGTAAAGGCAGAAATTAACAGAAGTGAGGTTTTTCCACAGCTCAGCAGGGGAGGACAGGAAGGGAGTCTCGGAAACAGAACACTGTCTATGCTGAACCCAGAGATCTCAGGGCATTGGCCAGAGAGGACCCCAGAAAACAGCCTACACTCTAACCTGTCATCAGGAGGTGCAGACTTGGGACAGCAGATGTTCAGCAGTGGGTCAGAACAGGAGGAGAGCCAACACCATACGGGCCTAAGTGAATCGCTCAGGGTCTCATGGGAAAGAATTCAGCCCCCAGTGCATACCCCCACATATGTGTCAGCAAAACACCATGCACCAAATACTGCATTGAATGGTGAGATGAGGAAAAGAATTATGTGCTAGATCCCTCCCGTCCCCAGCCCTATGATCCATGTGTATCACACTGAAGTTAAGTCTCTTCGGCTCTCAGCTCAGGCTGGCTAGTACCCTCAGCAACCCAGGGAAGGCAGACAGCACTTCCTGTATTCTCTATTACCAAGGAAAAGGTTTTATCCAGAAATGAAACTCTCTCTTTCCCTTGCTCTCCCACCCCTTCTGTCTCTCGCCTGCTTCTGCAATGGAGTAAGGATGCTAACTGGTCAGTTGTTGGTCATTTCCCACTATTGTCCATGAAGGAAATGTTTCCCTTTTGAGAATCAGGACTCCTAACCTGAAAAAGTCTAGATTTAACCATGAGCCACAGGAATGAAAAATCCAAGTAGTGGTCACTAAGAATGAGAACTAACCCTAGAATTGCATATTCTAACAACGGGACATGATGGCAGACGTGGAGTGGCTTCTGTGTCTGTTCTGAGTACACAGCCAGCAGCAGTTCCTGCCCACAAGGGGCTCTTTCTAGCTGCCCTCCAGCTGAGCATTCAGTGTGGCCAACAGCTTCTGGTAGGACAGATGAGCTCCATGGCCACAATCTCAGGGTGATGTCTTCTTTGCCTGAAATGGTCTGTTACTCTGAAGCAATGATTATTGATGGAGAAGGAGTTCTATAGACCTTTAACTGGTGGTGCATCCAGGTAAGCTGTTGGCAGTGAGCAACTCAATATCTAAAATATGGAAGAATTCTGAAAAAGACAGATGACTGTCCTGCCCAGTAAGGAGTGCACTCATTGTGTAACTGACCTGCCACTAAGAGGGACGGCTCCTGAGAAATGAGGTTACACCCTCACACCCAGGTTTGGCACTGGCTTTTCTGCTGGAAGAATGCACTGTATAATTGTTAACCTTATTGAGAGAGACCCTTGCTCTGGGCTCACAGACAGTGTCAATCTCTCTTACTAAGGACAGTCATGGATGCAGTGTGCAAACCTACAAGGAGAATGACTGACAGACACTAAAAAAAAAAATCCATGCACCTTATTCCTGTCCCCAAGAACCCACCCACATGTCCCTTGCTCCAGACCTTCTGCTACAAACCAACCATTCTCCACTCATACCTCTGCCTGACAATGCATTTCCCTTTGTCCTAGGAACAGGTACAGTTGGCTCTGCTGGTCTATGAATCCAGCACACAAGGATTTTGTCAACCAGAGGTCAGAGATCATAGAAAACAAACCGCATCTGCAGTAAACATGCACTGGTGTCTTTTACTGTTGTGATTCTCTGAGCCACAGAGCGTGACAACTATCCACGCAGCATGACATCCTGTTGGGTGTTATCAGTCATCTAGAGATGATTCAGAGTATCCAAGAGAATATGTCTAGGTTACCTACAAACCCAGACAGTTTTATACAGGGCCCTTGATCAGCCACAGGTTTGGGGATCCACAGGGAAGTCCTGGAAACCATCCCCATGAACACCGACGGATGACCTACACATCTAGACACCAGAGCACATTCTCCTCTATAGAAATAGGTCCCGAAAGCACTGATCCGAGCTCTTTTATCCAAAATGTCTCCCTGGCCACACTACCTTTGTCAATTAGCCCTGAGCTGGGCACACTGGAAGCTGGCTCTTCTGGGTTGCGTTGGGTCCCCCAGCATGCATACCAAAGTCCTACCCCCATGTTTATGAACATGCCCTGATTTGGAAACAGAATCTTTGCAGTTGCAATCAAGTTGAGAGGAGGTTCCCGAGAGCCTTTTGACCCAGGATGACCGGTGTCTTCTCTGGAAGGCCTTACAGAAGCCCAGGAAAACGTCTACATGTGGCCATGGTGGCCGAGACAGGAGAACCCCACCTGCTGCATGAGGAGTGCCCAGGACGGCACAGCTCGGAGGCAGGAGGAGGGACTGGCGGGCTGTCCCTAGACCACCCAGGGAATGGCAGGCTGTGCTGCCACCTGGACTCCTTGGGCTTAGCCTGAAGAGCACGGGGAATATGCATCTGCTGTTTTAAGCCATTTTAGTTGTAGCGATTTGTCACAGAGCTTCCCCCCAAAAAAAAAACTGGCTACATAGTGGCAATGGCTGTGACCAAGACTAAGCTCTCCTCTCCTCTGAGTGGGCACAGAACCCTCCTAGAGTTGAGTTGAGGGAGCAGGTAATAAGGACTTTGACAACATCAGAAGTGCCTGGTCCTTCATCTGCTCCAGCCTGATCCTGGGTGCGTCACTTAGGTCACACAGTCATTAGTTGGTTGTGACCTCCCTCATTTTGACTCATCAAAATCAATAACACAGCTTTGTGGGGTTGGCTTAGGTCACATAATTACTTGTATCTCATGTCTCGGTCTATACCGATGCCAGAATAATAGAAGAAGCAGTTTCTCAAGTGGAAAGTTTTATTTGTATTTATTTATTCTCTCTGCCCTGGGACTTGAACCCAAGGGCACTCTACCACTAAGGTGCACACCCCGACTTTTTTTTTTTTTTTATTTTATTTTGAAAGAGGGTCTTGCTAGGTGCCCAGGCTGGCCCCTACCTAGAGATCATCCTGTCTCAGCCTGTTTCATCCCGAGTCACAGGGATTACAGGTGTGCAGCACCACGCCAGGCTAGGGAGAGTAGTTTTAGACTGGGGAGGATTTAACCTTGATGCAGGACCGCACAGGGTCTGTGCCTCGGCACCTAGGAAAGATGGGTAAAGACTCCTTCCGCAGCCTTTCCAGCACAGAGAGCCAGCACTGAGACACCTGCAGGCTACTCCACAGCAGGCGCCACCCTCAGCCTCCTCTCTTGCCTGGGCCTTTTGGATCACCTGACAAGTGGAGGGCAGCAGCCGTGTGTTCCAAATGTGATAGACACACCATTTTCTGCTTCTTGTGATATCACAGTGTGTCAGGCTCAATGACAGTTTACTTTTTAGGGAGTGTGTTGGTATGACCCGGGCCCTCAAATTCATATATCAGAGCCACAGCCCTCCATGTCATGGTGCTTAGAGGTGAAGCCTCTGTGCAGATGCAGGTCAGGCCAGAGAAGGTCATGGCTAGGCCATGGAGGGGGCCCAGGAAGGGCATAAATTACCTTAGAAAGAAACGAGAGAGGGCCTCTTCGTCTCCCCCACCACGTGAGGGTGTGGCAACAGGAAGCAGGTCCTCACAGCACTAAACCCACCAGCCTCTTGGCCTTGGACGCCCAGCCCCCAGAAGTGTGATAAGTTACTCCTGCTACGTATGGGACCCCAGTCGGTGGTGGGTGTTGTTGTTGTTATTATTGTTATTATTAAGTTTTTATTTTTTAATACCTTTATTTTATTTATTTATTTTTTATGTGGTGCTGGGGTTTGAACCCAGCACCTTGCATGTGCTAGGCATACACTCTATCGCTGAGCTACAACCTCAGCCTCAATTATTATTATTATTAATTATTATTATTATTACAGCCAAAAAGAGCTAACACAAAGACAGAGCCCTCATCAGTAACTGAATCTGCGACCTTAAAGGTCCAGCCTCCAGGACAGTGAGGAAACAGAGTGGCTTAAGCCTTTCAGTCTGTGCTGTGCTTCAGGACAGGAGATGGGGTTCTCTGCGGAACTGACTGTCGAGGTGTACTTCTCCCTTCACAACATAAAGACTAACAGCCTTTCACTGTCCCTATTCAGTGGTATCAAGAAGGTGACACTCCCAGGTTGCAGGCCAACCTTGGAGGCCATTTATCTACCCCAATCACAAGATCACGTCCAGCAGCCAGCATGCCGCTGAGATGCATGTTCCTTCGGCTCCAGGGTGGGGAGATCCACCATCACTATCCACGATGCACATTCTGTTTTCAGTGGTGACCTGGAGCGAGAGTCAATTGGATGAAGCAGAATGGACCCATGCTGCTGGACTCTCCAGGAGTGTGCTGGTGGTCCTCCTCGGCTCTGCTCCTCTGAGGAAGCGGGACTACTCTGGCTTTGTTCCTGGGAGTAGATGTTGTACTTACATATTCCTGCCCTGATGGTCCTTCTTCCACCAGTGAGGGAACTGAGGTGAATGATCTTCCAGGCTCCTTGTATCTATTTCAGTTTGTTTTTGTTGTTGTTGTTGTTGTTTTTTTTTTTTTTTTTTTTTTTTTTGAGCAGAAAAATCACAAGGCGGGCTCACAGAGTCACTGCATCCACAGTGAGAAGAGGAACCCCAGGTTCCCCCAGCTAGCTTCCACGTGACTTCTCTAATTGCCATGAACCCCCAGTCCCAATCCACAGACCCTGCCCATGGCCAAGCTTTCCCAGGGTGCTCTCAGTCCTTCACCAGAGCATGCCCATGTCATGTCCCCCAAGGTCACCTGGAGGAATACTGTCAGCAGGGCTTCTCCGGTCTCACAGAGTAAATATTCTCTGACCTCCATTCTACCTGCCCAGCCTTCTGACTCAGTAAGAAGCCAGGGAAGCTCTGACCCTGCCTCTTTCTGTAAGTCAGGTTGAAGTTCAGGCTTTAGGGAACCATGCCAGTGAACTCAGGAATAGCTCCAGCGGCCTCCGGAAAAACATGAACGACTATGTGCCTGCTGTTCTGAACGTCCCTCTTTCCACCCTACACTCTGTTCCTCAAGAGGAATATCCCAAGTCCCACCCCTCCTGGGTTCCCCAGTGCCAGCCGGATCATTCCAGCCAGGCCCCTCAGTGCCCTGGCATTCAGCCTGTTTCTTTGGAAGCTGTGAAAGCCCTTGCTCGGAATCAGTGGTGGTGAGACCAGAGGTCAGGGAAGAGACAGCAGCCAGAGATGTTCCTTCCTTGGGTGATGTCACCCTGTGTTCCCAGGAAGGGGTGGCTGGTTCCTTTGGTTGCTCAGTGGATCTGTTTCTATCAGTCGGGGGATATTGTTCCAGGAAACTAGAGGGTTCTCGTTTCTCAGGCTCATCCCTCAAATAGCACTACCTGGAATTCAGAGATCTTACCCAGGACTTGACTTTGACACAGGGACCTTTCCAGTGTGTGTTTGACTTCTTCTCCAGATCTCCTAGCCTTGCAGTCCAGTGCTGTCTGGACTTCAGCACAGTGTTTCCTGTGACTTCTGGGCATAATACCTTCCAAGGTGGCATGGGGCTCTCTGGACTAGAACATGTCTGAAACTCACAGCCGAATGGCATGATTCTATTGTTCTCTCTCTACCATTCTTTAAGCCTTCAATAAGCAACTGCAAGCCACACACCTCACCATCAGCGTGGCTGGCCTGCTTCTTCAAGTGCTACAGACACTGGCTCTCCCGACACCTCTCACCACAACTGGCTGGGAGAAAGCTATGTGACGGCACCAGCCCTGCACACCCAGGCTCACCAACACCACACACCAGCTGCTTCCAGACCACAGACAACTCCCTGCGATTCCCACTCACAGCCTCCTTCCTGGGACCACGCAGATGAAGTCCCCCAGAGAAGGAGCTTCAGGCAAAGCATAAAAGCTGCCCCTCTAGTCAGAGGTTTGAACCCAGGGAGCCAGGGCGAGCCACAGAGAAGGGGGCAATCATTCTCTCACCTGTGATGGGCCATCAGGACTGCAGTGTAAGAAAAACGACTGGTCACTTGGGCACCCAGGACAATTCCAGATGAGACTTACAGACAGACCAAGTCTTGGGACAGTTCACAAGAGAGAGAGGAGAGGACAGATAAACAATTGCCAGAGTCTCCTACCTCCATTTGTCCCTATGGGGGTCACTCCCACGCCCACTTCCAAGTCATCACCTGAGCTCAGGAGCACCTGCTGGGGAAGCCAGGTTGTTGGCCCAGTGGCAGGGAGTTTGCCAGAGAGGGGTGGGAGAAGCCAGCAGGTAAGGGACCACACCCCCGAGTGAAAGGTGGGTGGAGCCGACGTCCAAGGCCCTCATTCCAGAGCAGTGTCCTTGGGGTCTCCTGAGGGTGTTGAGAGACGGCCACTTTTAAGAAAGGTGCAGGTGGTGTCTACTTCTGAACTGTCTGCTGCCATGTGGTGGGGTCCTGTTTCTCCTCCATCTCCGGGAATCCTTGGAAGCTCCATTCCAAGGACACGGTGCCCTGCACCAAGGGAACAACTCCCACACCAGCTCAGGGAGAGGCACTGTGACATTTAGGATGTGGGTAGACGATGCGAGAGCCTTCGGGGTAAAACGACTGCGCTGTGGAGGTGTACCCAGTGACTTACATGATGGGCTGGTGGTGCCCCTCGGCAGGTGGGTGGGAGTGGAAGGGGGGTCACTGGGGGTGTGCCTTGGGGTCTATTTTTTGTCCTTGGTGAGTAGAGCTCTCTCCCTGCTTCCTGATTGCCAGGTCCCGAGCGGTTTTCCTTTGCTGTGCCCTTCTGCCATGATGATCTGCCTCACCTCCAGCCCAGATTCTGGAGTTAGCTAACCACAGACCGAGACCTCTGAAACTGGGAGCCCAAATAAGATTTTCCTCCTCTAAAATGGTTCCTGTCACAGAATTTGGTCACAGTGATGGAAAAAAAAAAAAAAAAAAAAAAAAAAACTGACCAAAGCCGGCATGGAGATGAGGACACACACTAGAGCCAAGTCCTGGTGAGACTGAGGGTGTGCTGCTCAGGAACAGAGCACAAAGTCTCTATGAGATCAGGAGCCCTTGGCCACCCAGAGCTCACCTTGAGATTCGGGCTTCCAGGGATGCAGGGTGGAGGACTCCGCCTCCCTGCGGCTGAACTGCCAAGGGCACCACTCACATGCGGATTTCCCCGGCTGCCCCTGGTCAGTTTGCTTAGGAAACCTGGCTCATGTCATGACAAAGGCCATTCTTATCTGGCTCTCAGTGACCCCAAACATGCACAGTGTGGACTCAGTGCTGTTTAGACCTTATGTCCACGACTGCAGTTCCAATCCTCGCTCACCATTGGCATTCACATGTAAAAATGTGGAAGGAAAAGGAAGACTAATCAGAGTTGATTTGCAATCCGGGCCCAATCACTCCTCCAGATCTCCTTAAGCCTCTTACCTACAGGTATCTGGTTCTGTTCAAAACGGATCATTAGTCGATCTGTTTCATTGGTATAAATTACACAGTATTTTAATTTATTCTCTAGGAGCCACCTTAGTTCTTAAAGAACAAATTTGATCAGAGTTTACTCTCAGGAAAAGAAAACATAAACAATGCTGAGTGACATTTCTTATAGTGAAGTCGCCAGAAGACAGTTTGACTGAATTTGGTGAACACACTGACCTCATTTCTGACAGAAGCCATATAACTCCAATGGGAAGAGACTTCGAGAGGTGCAGTTTGGGGACTGTCCCTTAAGATGGGGAAGTTCCTCTTTGTGTGAGCCCAGGAACTGGGTGTTGATGTCTTTCATTTGTCTTAGCATCAGACACGACCTTTTGATGAATGCCAAGGAGGAGGTGGTGGCCAAGGTCTAACTGCTGCTCACAGGGTGACCACCAAGGCCAGCTTGGTGCATTCTCGTTCTAAACTCTTGGGGAAAACTTCAAATTTTTAATTAACCTTCATAATTTTCTATATTAAGTATCGCCTTTGTACTTCAAGGGGGTGATGGTTTGAGTGGGCTTTGGCAAGTGGAGGCTGCTTAGAGTGACTCTCATGGAGGCTTTGGGGCAAGTGTCAGGGTAATCAGCATAGGCCGTCTGGAGGCCCAGCTATGCCTGGTGCTCCTGCCTGCTGACCTGGCTGTCAAAGTCACCAGGCTTTGTGGGACTGTACAACTTCCATCTAAGACTTATTTTGTTGTCCAAATCCCAGGAACATTCTAGATTTAAGCATAATATCACATTGCTATATATTTTCCTGTAGATCATGGAAAATGTAAGCCAATAGCAGACTATTAAGGTGAACACAAATTTATTACCTCTTAAAATTATGGTGAAGCGGCACCCACATCCTCCCCACCACTTGGGCTGCTCCAAGATTTCCTGCTGCTCTGAGGAGACCTCTTTTGCCTCTTGTAGATATGACAGCATGATGCATGATGATAAATGCTGCCAAGAGGCACAATATAGAAAAACAAAACAATATGGAAAACAAATACATTTAAATCAACACATGACCATCTGTTTCTACATACACACTAGTGCAACCGGAGGACTGAGAGGGTCACACTGCATGTGAGAAGCAAGGACCAACCATAGGATGCCCATAAAACTCACTGTAAAAATAAAAGGACATCAAAAAATGTTGTCATGCAAACAGTAAGTCTGAGACTGAAGTTGCTTTATTCATATTAAGTAAAATAACTGGAACGATGGTAGTATGACCAAATACAGAGGAGCCACTCCACAATGATAGCATGGCTGATTGTTCCTAAGGATGTACATGTGCACAAGACAGCTTCAAAATACAGGAAGTGTGAGCTGCAGAGGGAGGGGAGGAGATGAGGGGCTCCACAGTCACAGAGGTCCTAACATCCTCTCAGAAGTCAAAAATACTAGTTACATAAACAGACGTAGAAGCTACGAGAGTCACTACTGGCCACCGTGAACAAATATTCTGCATAAAATGATAGACACAGACCTGAAGAATGGACATTTCCAAGACTGTGTGGTGCATTCAAAAGGCAGACACATATAGGCAGGCCCTAACCTTAGTCTTGGTAAATTTTCAGGACTAAAACTATACAGCTTGTGTTCCCAGAGTATGTTCTTCAATAGAATTAAAATAGAAGCCAATAGTAGAAAGATAAATAGGAAAATTCAAAATCTTTGGAAATTAAACAATATTCTCCTAAATAATAAACAAGACAAAGAAGAAATTATCAGGATAATTAGAAAATATTTGAAGCAGAATTATTAAAAAATTGACATTTATGGTATATTTTTGTGAAGCACTGAAGTAGTGCTTGGAGGAAAACTTAGAGTGGTAAACCATTATCAGAATTAAGATAAGCCTTCAAATGGTATCCTACAGTGGTTCCACTTCATAAAGACTGAAAAAGTAGATACATAATAGGGACAAGATAAAAATGTAGAAAGAAGAGTAGATATCAGTGAATAGTCAACAAACTAGAAAATAAACTTGGAATCTCATTAGAGAGAATGATTGAAAAAATTGGTATGCGAAGAGCTAAATAGTGAAAAGATAAAATCGGGAGGAGAAATTCTCATTGCATAGCAAACAGAAGCTGAAGACACCAAAGAACTATTATAACAACTTTATACCAATAATCCCAGCACCTTAGGTAAAATGCACAAATTCCTTGAAATATGCACCTTAGCAAAACTGGCATGAAATGAAAGAAAATGTACTGAAGAAATTGAATTAATTGTGAAATCTTTTCAATAACAAAAACATCAGTCCCACGTGGTTTTATTGGTGAAGTCCACTGAACATTAAAAGAGGAAAAAAACAATGTTTTAATATACAATTGCTCACAAAATGAAGAGTGAATACTTTCAAACTTTCTCTTTGAGCCCTGATATCAAAACCACAGACATTAAAGAGAGAGGAGAAAAAAGGCTACGGACCAATGTCCCTCAGGTTTATAGAAATAAAAATCTTTTACAAACATAAGTAAATAGAGCACAGCAATATAGAGAGTATAAGACGCTCTGACCCACAGGGTGCCTCCTAATGATCTGAGGTTGTTTGGCTCTGAGACATCGATCAAGGCGACTTCCACATTGAGGCAAGACAAAGTAGCAGGGGCGGTGTTTATGCACCTGCCATAGCCAAATGGAAAACTGCATAAACCCTGCAGATAGTGCCAGAAGGGAGAGAAAGACTCCAATCTAAGAGGGCAGGGAATTAAACAGGGTGACGCGTCCATTTTACCCCTTTACCATCTGGAAGGCAGTTTTCGGGTCATAGGGAAGAAGAACAAAGGGAAACACGCCCAGTCGGGTGGGCTCCTGAGTGGAGAGCCCACATATGTAACCTGGCAAGACGGGGGCTAGCATTTCCAAAGCGAAGTACAGAGGAGCAGAAAATTTCCAGAGACAGCTTTTTCATGTGTGCAGGGACTTAAGCCTCTGAGTGTGAATGTGCACACGTGAGAAGAAACTGCCCCTAACAGGGCAGGAACCTGAGGGAGGATCCGGCTGGACAGTTCCTGGAGCCCACGGGATGCCAACCACTCGCAGTACACGTGGCAGAGTCCTTGCAGCACACTGACAAGAATTCCTCAGAGGGGCAGTTGGTCCTGCTAGAGGGGAAAATTCACCCTGGACCAAGGACTCTCCTGGTCCTGCCCTAGGAAAGTCAAAGCAAGTCTTGAGAGGATTCTAAGTAAGTTAAGTGCCACATGAGACTCCAGTGGCACCTTAGTGAGGCACACCAAGAAACGAACAGGCGACGTCCCCATGTCTGGATCCAATCCAAAGTTCAGAGGCATACAAAGAGGAGGAAGTCAAACCCAAAATGAGCAGCAGGTCAGTCTACAGAGAGAGACCAGAAAGGACAGGGCCCAGCAGATGACAAAACGAGCAACTAGAAATGGACTTCGTAGGTTGAAGAGAGTCTAGGAAAAGATGAATACCACGAGGTAACAGGACAAGTTTTAAAAGAACTGTATAGGACATCTCCATATGAAAAGCATGATATCCAGTATCGGAAAGGAAAACAGGCTGAGACCAGACGCTGGAGAAGAAATGCCAATAACCTGAAAGAGACAGCGATGGAAACGATTCAAAATAAAGCCCAGAAATGAATCAAGGTAAACCCATGAACACAGGCCACCAGTCCCCTGGAGTCACTAGCAGGCAGTCCAATACATGTGTGACTGAGGGATCATAAGAGAACACCATCAAGATTTAATGAAAACTATGTATTAAAAAATTTCAAAGCTCACCAAATTCCCAATGGAATAAGCAGAAGAAAAATCACCCCAGGCCGTCATAATCATAGTGTTAAAGTCTAATGGCACACAGGAAACTCTTTCAAGCATCCAACAAGGGTGGGGGTGGCAGGAACTGTTCACAGTGTGTAGAACAACAAAGACACAGTGAGAATCAGTCATCGGAGGCTGCAAGCCAGCAGCACACTGTCAGTGCACCAGAGGGAGACTGCTGACCTGAAGTTCTGCACCCAACCAGACAGGTTTCAAAATAAAAGAAAAATGGTAACATTTTCAGACCCAAAATGTTGAGATAACTAATCACATTGCTATGCACTGATATAAAGGTAAAGTGGTCATTTCAGGTAATATATTCTAGCATCTCTGAGTTTTGATGCTTTTCCCTGGACTTTCCGTTTTTTAAATTTGCCTGAACTTTAGCTAAGGAATCTGTCTTCCTGTGTGGTGTGCCACTGTTGATGTCTGTAAACAGGAAGAAAATCATACCATTTGGAGAACTGCATATATACAAAGCAACAAGATGGCAGAGAAGAGGTGTGTATGCACACACCCATATCACAAAGCCTGTGTCTGTGTCAGATGTATCTATATTTATATGGGGCATTCTTCTCATTTGTTGTTAAAGGATAAAGAAAATTTTCAGTTATGACAGCATCAGCATGAAGAGAGAGGTTGATGAACACCCTCCACCTCTCTCTCTCTCACACACACACACACCCATATAAAACTGACAAATCGTTATATTTCATACTCTAGAAATTGAAAAACCACAAGTGAATTGAGAAGCTTTTAAGCAGTGAAGAGCAATCAGAAATTAACAGGGAGGTCTTGGAAATGGCAGCAGGTCTTGGATGAGAGAGAGCCAGGGACGCTCCCCACGAACGTCTGGCTACTCAGGAAACCATCTGCATGCAGGAAAGAACTGAGAAGGCCCACTGGGGAAGAGAGGCCGAGGAAAGCTGAAAACACACACACACACACACACACACACACACACACCCCTACAGACTGGAAAGCTCACAGGCTCAAGATGTATAAGCACAATTTCTACCAAAATCACTGGCCAAAGCCCAAATTGTGTAGTCACAGCCTCATGCTCCATAGACCTTGAGTTAAAAAAAAAAAACAAGAATTCAGAAAGGACAAGACATCAAGAGATGCATACCACCCAGAAAGACAAATTCCTTAGCTGAAGTTCAGGCAAATTGAATGGGGGTGTGCGGGATACAAGAAGAAAAAAAAATAAAATAAAATCCAGAGATGCTACAGTATACCAATAGATTACCTGAAATGACCAGTTTTCAACCCTTTCCCCTCCAAAAAAAAATAGGAAATATGCAAAGAACAGAAAACAGGATGTGTAATCAAAAGAGTCCAAAGAAACTGACTCAGAATGGGCCCAGACATTAGATTCAGCAGACAAACATGTTTAGAACTAACATTCAAAGAAGCTCTTGCACATATTTGAATAGTGAATGGAATGCATATTTAGAGAACTACAGAAACATGGGATAATGAGTTAATATACAGACAATCTTATTTTTTTAGGAAAGAATCTAAAGTAATGGTGTCAAGTGGTTTAACAACTGAAAAAAAATCACTAGAGAAACTGAACAGAAGATTTGAAATGACAGAAGAAAAGCCAAATGAACTTGAAAATAAATCAGTAGAAGTTATTTAGCTTTAAATCAGAGAAGAAATGATAGAACATACAAACATAGTCAAAGAGCACCATGATTAACACCATGATTAACACCAAGCACACCACAGACACCAAACCATGGGGGTCCCAAAGGAGAGGAGTAGGCAAAGGAAGAGGAAGCAGGGCCCAATGCCTCCACTGGATGGTATGTGTGCATGTGCAAGAACTCGACTCACAGCAAGCAGCGCGATCCTAGAGGTTCACAGCCAGATCCCCCCAGTCAACAGCTGAATGCCAGTGAGGGGACAAAGCACTGGAAGCATCAGGAAAGCAACTACTCGCCACATGCCAAGGAACAATAGTGAGATCAACAGCAGGTCTTCCGTGGGAATAGGGTAGATAAAAAGCCATAGAAGGACACAAAGTGCTGAGAGCCAACTGTCAGCCCTCAGGAGGCTCCTCTCCAGCAAGGCTGTCCTTCAGGGTGGAGGCGGGATCTCACTGGCCAAGGTGAAATACCCGGAGAGTGTGCTTAAGCCAATGATAAGTAATTAAAGCAGCCGATATTTGAAATGACATTCTCAAGACATTGAGAATCAGCCTGCAGAGCATGGGGACCTGCCAAGGCTGGAAATGACCCAGGTGAACCCCAGACTGCTGCCTGAGTTAGTTTCTAGTCTGTGACACAGAGACAGGAAACCCAGGTGGAGCCCGGTGGTCTCCCAGGAGTCGACTGTGTCCAAGGCACACCAGCCAGGAGGAGCTAGCTGCACACATAGGGAGATCAGAGCTCTGAAGGTGGTACCCCAAGGCTTAAAGTGAGGTCTAATCTGCACAGACATCCGAGGAACTACAGGAAGTCGAGGAAATAACCAGCCAAAAGGATTAGGGAACAATCTCCATAGTTCACACAGAGCCAGGAATAATTGCTGTTTCCACAGTCAGAGCAGAAAACATCATCATTCACAGGTATCAGGGATGGTAACCAGGCAAAATTAGTCACAGAGCAAACACCCAGCTCTGCTGCCTTCCAGCAAAACTTAAGCAATACCCAAGAGATTTAAAGTATCTCCAAGTAATTCAACTGTATCCCAAGAAAAAATACTCAGAATTTTTTATTGAATACCAGATATCCAGCACTTGAAAAGGTAAACATGCATGGCTGGCATATAAGTAAAAAATGACCAGGCATACAAGGAAGCAGAAAAACACAGCTGAAAACAAAAAGTCAATACGTTAAAATTAGCGCAGAAATGAAACTAAGACTTTATTACCACTTCATTCCATGTGTTCAACACTAGAGGAATGGTTAGACAGGCTCAGTAGATATTTGAGTCAGCTTTCTCGCTGCCGTGTCTAAAAGATCTGACAAGAAAAATTTTAGTATGAAAAGTTTATTTGGGGACTCGTGGTTTTGGAGGTCTCAGTCCATGGACAGCCGGCTGCATTCCTCAGACCTCAAGGTGGCAGAAGAGCGTGACAAAGTAGCTCAAGGAAGGAAGCCAGGTAGTAGAGAGAGAGCTCCTCTCAACAAGCACAAATATGCACCCCAAAGGCACGTCTTCAGGGGCCCACTTCCTCTAGCAAACCCCTACTTGCCTACAGTTACCACCCAGTTAATCCCTGTCCGTGGATTAATCCACTGATTGGTTAAGGCTCTCATGACCCAATAATTTCACCTCTAAATCTTCTTGCATTGTCCCACACCTGGGCTTTTGGGGGACACCTACTATTCAAACTATAAGAGTAGAGACAGAGAAGATTTCTTTTTTCAAATAAATTAAGTTCTGGAGATAAAAATTGTAATGCCTGAGTGAGATGAAATAGACATTAAGTAAACGCAATCGCAATGTAGATTGCAAAATAAAGATTAATAAACTTGAAAGAGTAATAAAAACTAAATACAATAAAAAGAGAAAAGAAACTAAAAAGAAGAAAGCACTGGTAAATTATGGGATAATTTAAGCAGCTTTATGAAGAAGAGAGAGGGGGAAATGAAAAAAATATGAGAAGAACTAACAGCTGATAATTTTCCGAATTTGATGGAAACTACAAACTTTTAGACTCAAGGATTCTAAGGAACTCCAAGTATAAAATCAAATTGCATACCAACAGTAAATAAAAGAAAATCCTAAAATCCACTAAAAAGTATAGAAGAAAAAATAAGGATAAAATTAGAAATATTATATTTTTCATGAAGCAAAAAAAAAAAAATAGAATAACATCTTGAATGTGTTGAAAGAAAAATAACCCTAAGATTCTAAAATCAGAATAATAATGAAATGACAAGTAATAATGGAAATCATAAAGATTAAATTATATTTGGAGTTTAAAACAAAAGTATAGAGAGAACTAAATAAAATTAAAAGCTTATTTTTTAATATAAGCAATAAAATAAATAAACTTCCAGATTATATTTATTAGAAAGAAAAGAAAACACACTTTGGATATCAGGGAAGAAGGAGATGGTGTCGTTTATTCCAAAGCTATTAAAAGGACATTAAGACAGCATTATAAATAACTTTATGACATTAAATTTAACATCGTAGATTAAATGGGCTTATCCCTTGAAAGACACAAACTTCTAAGATTCACTCAAGAGGAAAAAGATATGAACAATCATATATAATTAAGTTAGTAAATTTATGGTAGAAACTTTCTCAGAAAATTCTGGGTTTGTCAATTTTGCCAAATATTCAGAAAAATAAAACACTGTTACTTCTACAGAAGTGAAAAAGTGTTGCCAGAAATGATAAATTATATGTATATTCAATTTGGTTTTGTGTATACAAACAACCAGGCATTAAAATTAAAATTCAAAAATCAATGCAAAATCCAACAGACTTTTTGCAACAATTGACAATTTTATAACTAAATTCACTTAAAATTCAGATATAGGGAAAAAAAATGTTCAGAAGTGGAACAGAGTTGGAGGATGTACTGTATCTGACTTCAAGTATTATTATAAATGCAAATTAATAAAACTGAAGTATTATTGGCACATTTAAATAGAACAACAAAATAGAGGGTCCAGAATTAGATTCACATATGGTCAATTGATTTTCAATAAAGATGAAATTTTTTTCATCAAACGATGCCTTAACCATTGAATATTCACATAAAAATGAAATTCATACATTATATCTATGTAAAAATTAACTCAAAGGATATGCCAAAATAAAAAAAAACCTAAAATTAACAGTTCTAGATGAAAGCATAGAAAAATATATTTGTGACCTTGAGATTTTAAAAAAAACTTTCATAAATAATTTATAAAAAGTATTATGTTAAATAAAATATTGACAATTTGAATTTTGTTAGATTTTTTTCACAGACACAGACATATCTATTTAGGAAAGCAGATTCAAGGGGGAATGTGGGTCATCTCAATAGAGAGGCTTTGGGGGTAAAGTAAGGCACACATTCAAGAGGGAATGCCAGCCTCTGGCACATGAGAAGCACTGGGGGTCAAGTACACACCCATGGGAGACTGCAGCGGTCTCCAGAGGTACGGACAGCCTCATTAGAATTTAAAACAAAAATTTTTTTTCTTTTAAAGATTTAATTAAGAATAATACTACAGAATAAAGAAAATACTCTTATAACTTAATAAAAAGAACATATATAATGCAATAAAAATAGGCCAAATACATTCACCAGGGATATTGGCCTGCAGCTGCCTGTCGTTGTGTCCTTGTCTGGTTTTGGTATTATCAACTGAACTCATGATATTAAAAAGAGCATCCGTATGAGCGTATGGGATGCATCCTAAGCATGGAAGAATAGTATAACTGACACAAATAAATAAATGTGAAACATCACATCCACATAACATTCGTATGATACTTACATAGATGAGGAAAAAGCACTCAACAAAATTCATCATCGCTTAAAATAAAAATTCTCCACAAAACAGGTGCAGAAGTTACATACCCCAACACATTGAAGGCCATATATGAAAACTCACAACTAATATCATACCCAACAGAAAAAAATATTTGCCTATTGAATTTTTCTAATATCTGGATCAAAGTGAGGATGCCTACTCACCACACCTACTCAATGTGGTACTGGAAGTCCTGGTGAGAGCAATTAGGGAAGGAAAAGAAATAGAAGACATCAAAACTTCAAGGGAGGAAGTTAGATTGTCTCCATTTGCAAATGATATGATTTTACACATGGAAAATCCTAAAGATTCCATCAAGTAATTTGTAGACTAGTTAACAAATCCATTAAACATTCAATAATAAAAAGACAATATACAAATGTTAGTAACATTACTGTACATAAATCATGAATAATCTGGGAAAAATCAAGAAAATAATCCCATTAATCATAGCTATAAAAATAAATACTTAAATATATTTCACGACAAGGTAAAAATCTCTATGCCGAAAACCATAAAGTATTGATGAAAGAAACTGAAGAGAGTACAAACCAATCGTAAGATACCTCATGTTCATGGACTGGAGAGATCAATATGGTCACAACATCCATAGTCCCCAAAAAATCTACAGATTCAATAAAATCTCTATCAAAATACCAATGACATTCTTCTATGAATCCTAATATTCACAGGGTACCATAAAGGACTATAAATGGCCAAAGCAATCTTGACTAGAAGAACATGGCACGAGTCACTATGCCATCTGAGTTGGAAATATAATACAAAATTATAATAATCAAAACATCATTGTACTGGCATAAAAACAGACACATAGAAACAATGTAACACAACAGAGAATATAAAGCCACACATCCAAAATCAACTGATCTTTCACAAAGCTTCCAATAACAAACACTGAGAGAAACATTAACTCTTCAAAAAACGGTGCTGAGAAAATTGGGTATCTACATACAGAAGAATGAAGCTAGACCCTTGTGTCTCACCATATTAAAAAAAAAATCAATTCAAAATAATTCAAAGATTTACATATCAGACCTTAAGCTCTGAGACTTCAAAAAAAAATATTTTGGGGAAATTATTCATGACATTGGAATTGGCAAGGAAATTTCTAGTAAGACCACAAACACACAGCAATAAATTGAAAAAAATAGATAAATGAGATAACATCAAACCCAAAAGATTCAACACAGCAAAGAACACATTCAACAGAGTGAAGAGATAATCTACAGATGGGGGACTCACTCTGCAAACCACCGTATAAGGGATTCATACGTAGAATATGTAAGTAATTGAAGCAACTCTATAACCAAAAACTAAGCAATCTAACTTAAAAATGGTCAAAATACTTGAATGGAAATTTCTCAAAAGAAGACATACAAATGGCCCAAGCATGTGAAATTTGTGCAGGGTTCCTAATCAGAGAAATGCAAATTAAAACAATGTTCCCCTTGCTCCAGTAGTAATGGCAATGATCAAAAAGCAAGAGAAAAGCATCGGCAAAGACTTGAGAAAAGGGAACCTGAGACACTCCTTCCTGAAGCAAGGGTAAAGTAGCACAGACACGGAGGAAGAGCCCTCGTAAGATTGAAGGCAGAACTAGCCCACGATGTGGAAATCCTACTTCTGGGTGCATATTTAGAACGTAAATAACAATGAGATCAGTATGTTGAAGTGACATCTGCTCTCCCATGTTTACTGCAGCAGGATTCACAAGAGTCAACATGTGGAATAAGTCCAAGTGGACCAAGCTTTTTCCATCCAGAGATAAATGGATGAAGAAAATGTAGCACACATGTGCATGCACACCCCCCCCCACACACACACATGCATGCACACACAATGAAATATTATTCAGCTATAGAAAGGAAGAAACCCTGTTAGTTGCAACAACATGGACGCATCTGGAAAGAGAAGCGCTGCAGGATCTCACACATGTGGAATCTGAAACATGGTCATGGAAGTTGGAACCTGGCACTGTGGCACACATAGTTCCACCACTAAAGAGGCTAAGGCAGGAGGATGCCTGAGGTCAAAAGCTCAGGGCCAGCCTGGGCAAGATACAGAGACCCTGTTTGTTAGAAAATAACAGAGAAGAAGGGGTTATGACTCAGCAGTAGAGTGCTCACCTTGCATGTGCAAGGCCCTGGTTCGATCCTCAGCACCATATAAAAATAAATAAAAGTTATTGTGTACAACTACAAAAAAATAAATATTAAAAAAGTATCTAACTTTTTTTAAAAAAATGAAAATAATAGGGAGGAAGTGGAGGAGTGGGAAGAAAGAGAAAAAGGAGAAAAGGAAACAGTGGTTACCACAGACTGGACAGGAACAGGGACAGGCACTAGTAGGCAGAGAAAGCTCTCTTCCATAGAAAGATAACTATACTTCACAACAAGGAAATGTGTATTTCCAAAGATCTAGAGAAGAGGATTTTGAAGGTTCGCACAACAAAGAAATGATTAATGTTTGTAGTAATGGGTGTGGTGATTACTCTGAGTTAATAATTACACTACATATCGTGTATTAGAACATTACATTATAACCCATAAGCGTGAATGATTTTATGCCAATTAAAAATAATAAAATAAGTAAAATACTTGAGCAGATAATTAAGAAAAAAAATCATGAATGGTCAATAAGCACCTAAAAATTCTCATCAGGCACATTAGAGAAATGCAAATAAGGCACAAAATGAAACCCAGGCACAGTCACTAGGATGGACGCCACTGGCAAGACCAGGAACAGCAGGTGTTGGCAAGGTACGGGGCTCTCGGGGTCCTAGGTAGAAACTGTGCGCACCTAGTGGGAATGCAAGTGGCTCCACTTTGGCAAACTCTTTAGTTGTTTCTTAAAATGTTCACCTTGCAGCCTGCATGATTCCACTCCAAGGTATTGACAAAAGAAATGAAGCTACTTTTGCACACAAGGGTTCGTAGACTGGTGTTCTTAACAGTTTTCCTCATGACAACCAAGAAGTAGAACTAATCCAAACATCTACTGGCAAGTGATTAGGTACCCAGCACGCATTTGTCACTGTAGAATGCCACTGTAGTAAACAGAACGGATTACTGCCACACGGAGCAACAAGAATGGGTACCAAAAGGCTTGCGTTGAGTGAAGGAAGCCAGGCATAAGAATACAAATGTAGGATTCCATTTATAGAAAAAGCGAACCAATCTATTTCACAAAGACATACCAGAAAAAGTAAAACGGCATCGGGAAAGGGTCAAAGTCCTTTAACCATCAAGCAAGGATTCTCTTGCCTTAATTATCTACAAATGATGATGTCAAGGAAGAGCATCTGTTTTAGTCAGCTTTGCTCTTGCTGTGACCAAAAGACCTGGCAAGAACAACATGGAGGAGGAAAAGATTATTTTGGCTCATGGTCTCAGAGATCTCAGCCTGTCGACAGCCAGCTTCATAGCTCTGGGCCCAAGGTGAGGAAGAACATCATGGCGGAAAGAGTGTGGTGAGAAAAGTGGCTGGGAACATGGCATGGGGTGGGGGAAGTGGAGGCAGAGAGAGAGCACAAGAGAGTGCTCTGAGCACCAGGAAAAAATACAGACCCCACACCCCTCCCCCCCACCCCCGCAGGACACATCTCCTCCAGCCCACACCACCTGCCTGGAGGTACCACCCAGCTAATCCCTATCAGGGGATGAATATTAATATACTGATGGGGTTAAGGCTTCATAGCCCAATCACTTCACCTCTGAACTTTCATGCATTGTCTCACACATGAACTTTTGGGGGACACCTCATATCTAAACTACAACAGCATCTTCAGGACAAAAGAAAAGTTAAATAATAAAATTTTACTAAGAGAAATTCCAAAGAATGTGCCTAAGATGGAAAGTGGTGATTTGAGAAATGCAACAGGGAGCCTTAAAGGAAATGTGAGGGTGGGGATGCCCTGACTTTCTTCTACCTGAGTGTCTCCTGAAGTTTCTCTTACCTCAGCAACCTTTCTGAAGCACGGTGTCTGGAAGCATTTATCATGGGAGTGAATGGTCCGGAGCCCTCCAGAGCTGCAGAAAGTGTGATTACTTCAGAGCCACGCTCAAGGACAGATGGTGCCATCACCACAGAATTGTGAAGATTCAAAAGCAAAAAGCCTCTGAGAACATCCGCACAGCCCTGATCAGTCTTCAGAGGGGAAGGAAAGGTCACATTATAACAAGTTGCTGGGAGCCATCAGCCAAGTAGGTATGACAAATTCCTTGCCAGCTTACTCCCATGCTGTCTAGTGGAAGGACTTCTGAAAGGTGACCTTGCTCAAGGACCAGGGCAGGATCCGTGTTTAGGGTGTTCCCCCTTTAGAATAGGGCGGTTTAGCATAATAGGAGATTAGGGTGTTCCCCCTTTAGAATAGGGCAGTTTAGCATAATAGGAGATTAGGGTGTTCCCCCTTTAGAATAGGGCGTATCCTGCTGCTGAGTTCCTCTTGAGTGCTTAGGGTCAGACAGTATATTTTGGGAGACAGAAGCCCATGTGGAGTGGATTTGAGCAGAGAGTGGATTTGGGAGAAGTGGATTTGGGCAGAGAACGTGGATTCCCCCAGAGCGTGTTTGTAGACGGCCGGTGTGAGTTCGGGAATAAAGAATTGCTGTTTGAATCTACAAGCTGTGTGGAGACTCGTGATTTGTGCCCAGCCAGAGACTGCGGCAACAAGTCATTTTTTTTTTAAGGTAGAAGCATTTTGTAACATATTTTAGGAAAATTTCCTTCCATTTTGTCGAATGTGTTGAAAATTGTCACACTTTAATAGTACACCAACAAGGTGGAACGTTAACGTGGGTGAATTCTGGATAAATTCAAGCATGGATCACAACTGACTGTTTACTGGAAGAGTTTGAATGATTAAGGAAACAACTCCTAACATACCACATGGTAACAAAGTCTCCCACTCTGGAGAAAGGCTTGTGGACGGCAAGGAACAGTCCCCACTTCTCCCCACCCTGGGCACTAGAAACAGCGCTGTGCGAATAGTGAAGCTTGGTCACACAGCTACGTCATCAGGATCTTGACAAAGCTACCAAACACATAGGTTGGAGGAAAAGCCTCTTTAAAAAAGGATGCGGGGAAACTGGTCATCTATACGGAGAAAACTAAAACCATCCCTGTTTCTCACCTTGCATGAAAGTCACCTCAAAGTCGATCAAAAACCTAAAAATTCAACTCAAACCTGAAACTGCTGGAAGAAAACATCAGGGGAACCACTTCAGCATACAGAGAAACACTGACTCCCTGAAGCTCAGGAAACAACACCCAAAATCGATAAGTGGGAGGGCATCAAATTTCATAGCTTCCGCACAGCAAAGGAAAGAGTGTGCAAGGCAGAAGTGACAGAATATGGGGGAAATCCTTGCCAGCTACTTTCCCAACAGAGGATTAATACCCAGAATATATAAAGAACTCAGAGAACTCAACACCCAAGCCAAATGATCTATTCAATAAATAGGCAAATGAGTTGAAAAGACACTTGTCAACAGAAGTACAAATTGTCAACGATTATATGAAAAAAAGTTCAACATTTGTTACAGTCAGGGAAATGCAAATCAAAACCACACTGAGAGTCCATCTAACTTCAATGAGAACAGCAATCACCAGGAATATAAATAACAGTAAATGCTTATGAGGATGCAGGGGAGAGGAACTCTCACACACTGTTGGTGGGGATGAGGCTTAGCACAGCCACATGGAGATCAGTGTGCAGATGCCTCGAAAAATTAAAAATGGAACAACCACTATAGCACATCTCAGTATTTATCCTAAAGAATTAAAGTCAGGATTCTACAGCCATGTATGCATACACGCCACGTTTATAACAACACAATTCACGATAGCCAAGTTATGAAATCAGCTGGTGTGTCCGTCAACAGATGAATGGGTAAGGAAAATGCGGTCTATGGACACAGTGGAGTTTTAGTCTGCCATAAAGAATAACAAAATTATGTCATTTGCAGGAAAATGGATGGATTGGGGAGCATCATGTTAGTGAATTAATTCAGACTTAGAAAGTGAAGTGCTGTATGTCTTCTCTCATGTGTGGAGGTAAGAGAGGAAGAGAAGCAAATGAGATCATGAAAGCAGGAGGAAGACCACCAGAGTGAAGGAGGGGGCCTGGGGAGGGAGAGGGGACGTGGGGGAGTGAAATTGATCAAATCATGTCCTGTGTGCCCGTGCGAATACGCCACAGCGAAGCCCACTCTTCTGTATAATTAATGTGCACCATCAGAAAGTTTAAGAGACTATTAGAGAGTTCATTAGGAATATCCAATGCCTGTGATCTCTTTTTTATGGATGAAAGATGGCCAACAATATCCAGGAAAACCAATGCAATGCTTGATGAGTAAACTTCCATGTTCCTGGGGAGTTCAGAGGAGTAAAGTGGGAATCAATCATGTTGCTCCAAGAGTATCCTTGGGAATGAGAATTCTCCAGGTCCCTGTGGCATAGGTGTGGGTGGGAGCCCTGAGGATCAACTCTGGTGAAGCACGAGAAGAGCCCACCAGGACCCGTGGTCAGGGAGACCAGAGGAGATGTCAGATGCTCTGTGAAATAGTTATTATTGAAGGCTGTCAGACTTTTTAGCTCATAGCTTAGCTGCATCACTGGAGTCTGATGAAAATGACGAGAGAAGGGAGAGGAGAAGTAGGATGCGGACAGAAAACAGTCCCAGTTACAAAGCACGCAACTGAGGATTGCTGTCACGCCTGACCGTCCTGCGCCTGACCGTCACACCTGACCGCGACACACTGGACACAACCCATCAGTGAGAACTGTGTGAACCAGAAGGCACGGAAGAGAACACTGTGCAGTTAAGATACGAGGAAATCTTCATGTGTGACAAGGAGGCTGAGAAAACACAGAGCGGGCCCCCACCACGGGTCCTGGTGTGATGAGGAGCTGAGACTCCCCGCTGTGTCACTCTGGTTTTAAACTTGTGAGTGCACGACTACTTGCAGCAACACCTCACACGCACACCTGGTTGAAGGCGCACTTCCCTGACAGCACCATTTGCTTTGTGCAGGCCCCATTCCCATTTCAAGGTGAATCATCCTGCAGACACAAGACAGCATCACAGTTCTAAGGCCGTAGGTCCAGCAGCTCAACAGAGCAGGAGGAAAGAAGTAATGATAGCAAAGGCCTCTGCCTGCGTCCACGCGAAGGTGCGCAGGTACCTGTGAGCCAAGCATACGGAAGGCAGAGGGTCAGAGTCAACCTGGTCACAGCCTCGCCCTCCCCTCCATCACACAGGGGCTGCTTCCCGCCTGGGGGAGAACCCCGCACAACAAGGGCAGAGGCAGAGGCAGAGACAGAGGTAAACTAAGGACAGGCTGACCGTGCAAAGAGCCGGCCTCTGCTGGAGGCAGGGGTGTGATTCCTGTGGAAGTGGAGGAGGCCCAGGAGCCGGGCAGGACAGTCTGTCCACCACCTTGAGGGACCACGCCGTGAATGTCTACTGCTTTCTTTTTTTGGTTGAAATATTGGTGGATCATTATTTTTTAAGTTTTTCTTCTTTGTGTTATTGTATAAAAATAAACCCTAAGAAGTATTTTATATGTGTATATATTTATGAACATATGTTACATGGGTTTTGTTATATATATGTACATTTGTTTTATTTATACATATTTATTATTATATATACATATTTGTTATTTTATGTATTTGTTTAGAAAGTAATTTCACACATTTTCTTGTTTGATCCTTGTAAAAAATCTTAAGAAAATTATGCATTTTTATAAAAATAAAGAAGGATAAAAATAGTGAAGCGTCTTGTTTGCTATAGTTCAGTAAATATTAGAAAAAGAAAGTTTGTCATTTAATGAACTGGGGAGGGGTGCCAGCTTGCCCTGGGCCAGACTTCTCTTTCCTCTGAGAGGTGAAGATTAACAACATTGCCCTGTGCCCTCAAGGAGGTCGAAGTCCAGTAGAAGACGAAAGTCCAGAGAACTGTCCTGTGGAGGGAGGGTAAAGGGGGAGGGGGACATGCAGTCACAGTGCTGTCGGGTCAGGCAAGGCTTCTCAGAGGTTCTCTGGGGCTGACCTGGAATCACCCGGCTATAGCCCAGGAAGAGGGAACAGACAGACAAGAGGGGCAAAAGAGCTTCCCAGGTATGAAAGAGCCACGGGGTAGATGAACACTACAGAACCCATCAAGGACAAAGGTGATAAGGGCAAAGGCTAGGGGGGTGGAAGGTCCATTGCAAAGACCCTTTCTCCGTCTCCAAATCCCATCTTTGCCACAGTCCCAGTAGCTGTAGGCCCTTAGCATGACGACTGTTACTTGGAGTGCTCATTCAAAATGCTCAGGGCTCCCCCTCCCCGGGGGGTTCTGATGGACTCGTACGGTGACCCACAGAACAGAGGCCACATCTGGAAGTAAGTGGGCAAGGATGGGATGGGACCCACGTGGTGCTGACAAAGGACAGGGCACAGCAGGTCTGCCAGCCTGGTCGGCCACCACCAAGACTCCTCACATCTCCACGCACGGGTCCATTTCCACACCTGCATCTGGTAAGGAGTTTCCAAAACCTTGATTTTCCTGGTATTTGTTTTGTAGTAGAATATTTTTGCTGCTGCTCAGAAAGTCTTTACATAGAACAGGAACAAATAGCTAACACAGGGTATTTCTGCAAGGTCTGGAACACACCCACGTGCTCAGGGAGGAGACGTTCCCCACTGCTGATTCCTCTGCAGCAGATAGAACAGGTTTCAGAACCAGGACACACAGGGACATTCAGTCAGGTGGTGAGGAATTTCTCCACAACCTGGATGGAATACTCATGTTCAGAGTTCACGGAGCCCCGCAGTGTAAATGCAAGGATTTTACTTACACTGAACAGGAGGTGATCCCCATCGATGGCAATCTCCATGAAATCTACCTTGCTCAGTCCTGTGTCCCCATCACACGCTACAGTATGGGGCACTTCGTAGCTGCTTAATGAATTTTAATTAATAAAATGCAATAAGAAAAAAGCAAGAGCAAGTATACTCACCTAAAACACTCAAAGAAGAAAAGCAGTGGAGAGTCTGATCTCATTGTTTTCTAACTCTCTCTCTTTTGTGGGAAGTGATGAATTCAGGAAGTAAAGAAAGGAATAAGCGAATGAACAGGTGGTGCACTTTCTACCCTGGGCTGGCCCCAGAGGCTGGGGTAGAGAGAGATTAGCCTGCACCTCACAGTTTATCTGCAAATAACCCAGGGAAATGCCACAAGAAAAATGGGCCTAGCACGCTCACGTCTCATTCACATGCATCTGAAAGGGGGGGTGCTGATAAATGATCGCGTCTCTGACCTGTTTTACACTTTCTCTTTGAAAATGATGAATTAGGAAATGAAAGCGTCTGAGACACGGTCGGAATTACTTGGTGCCTAAGTGGCATATTTTAGAGTTGATATTTGCTTTGACCTACAAGGGCAGCCCTGACCATTCTTATTCATGAACACATCTCCTTCAGGGGCTCAGCTACAGATCCTGATTTTTTTTTTTTTAGCGAATAACAAAATGCGTATTTTTTTATTCATTCTATGTAGGGGAAACTGTTATTACCGTGTCAACACTTGAGGGTTTGATTTTTTGAAGGAGCAAGTAAAATGTTTTTCAACTATTTCTAAACACATGTAAAGATCCTGTACAAAAGAAGACATAAGTCACACCACCAACAGCAGGAAGCCTCCATGCCATAAAAGGGCGAGGAGACATATAGTAGGGAAAATGGGACAGAGCTGCAGGGCAGGTTCCCCTAGAAGCTGACATGATCCATCACCTGCCAGGGGCGGGATTTGGGGAAGAGTTGACAGTGTCAGGAGAGCATTGATCAGCACAGACCGAGGACCAGGGGCTGGTGGTGGAAAGTGAGGGTGCAGGTCACATTTTGAGGTCAAGTGTGAATTCCCAAAGAAGAAGGTCTGTGCTGGTGATACCATGACTGCTGGTGGCATATGACAAGCCACGTGTGTTCACATAGGATGCAGCTGGGACAGAGATGTGCTTACTGTATACTGATTACTAAGTGAATAAAGAGGAATAAATTAACCTGAAGAAACTGAAGCACAATGTAAAGACATATTGAAATTACTTTTGAAATAAATGTCACTACAGCTATAAACAATTAGCAGCCACGTTCATGTAACTCTAGATAAACAATTTGTCATCCTCAAAGCTTTAAAGCAATTAAAACTTGCTGAACTTGAGTAACAGCACTCTTTCCAGAGCCCCAAGTCCTGCAAACCATGTTAGTCACTTAGTTTTAAGAATTTCTTTCTGGTCTGCCGTCGTCTATTTAATAATTCACTCATCCTCCCATTCGGTCTCTCTCACTCCCATCTGCACATGTCTCACCCTCCCTCTCCTCCTCTCCATCTCCCCTTCCCGACTTCCCCGGGGAACTTTGGAAAGCTGGCTGGGCTTCCTCGTCATTGTTCTTTCAAAGCAGAAAGTGTCTCAGTGCAGCGGCCTGATGCCACCCGTCCCCTCACACAGACGCTCCTGGGCGCCCACAGGACAGTGCGCAGAGCTCCAGACCCAAGCTGCACGCTGCTGGTCATCTTCTCACCTTCACAGAGGAGCTTCCGGGACCGTCTCTGCCTACAAACTGGTAAGAGTCTGTCGATCTCCATGTGAGTGAGTCCTTGGCTGCAGAAAGGAGAACGAGAACCACATCTGAAGGAATGAAGAGAGGAAAGAACGCTGTTAAAAACAAGTCAGAATCGACAGCCATCCGTGGGAAACTCACATTGACAAGCTTCTGAGAGAAACAAAGCCACCAGCCCTCGGGGCCAATAGGAAACACCTCACCCCAGGGCTAGCCCCTTCCTACTCTGGAATGACAAAATAACAGGATGGCCCTCTGCTCAGGACTTCTCTCCTGCTCTGCGGCCTTTCACTTTAACTGGAGTGATGGAGGCGGCATGTTTCTTACTCTTCTGGTCTCAGGTCTGCATATACACTGGGTTACAAAATGCAAAGTTTTAATTTCCTGAAGAAAATACAGAACTTTCCTATCCCCACCTGCAATCCTGGAATCACAGAGCAACCATCTCTTGATTCAAGAAAAATAGCAAAAGAGTCTTCCCTCTCTTCATCTTAATTTCCTCACTTTTTTGACTCATGTATTATTTCCAGGTAACCCAGCTTATGCCTTAGAGGAAGACTCATGCGCATATGCTGTGCTTCAACACAGGCCTCGCTTCCTCAGAAGCACAGAGCTTTCCCTGCCACATCGCAGCCTCGGTGGCCAAATGCTCCGGACACGGTGAAGCCAATGGGATTTCCCCTGGGGGTCTGAGAAGTAATCCTGGCCTCAAGTGAGAAGCTGATTCAACCAGATTTTGTGGACTATTTCACCATCCCTCCAATCAACTTGTTAGAACTCTTGCGTTTCCTACAGGAAATGAACATTGTGTGGCAAAGAAACAGCCAAAGACGTGGTTGCTGAACTTGAGTAACAGATCCTCGTCAGTGCCACCAGACATAGGCACCTCTGACCTCCTCCGCAATGTAATACAATGCACTGCATATCACATTACAACATAGGTAAGAATGAAACATGAAAACAGAGGGGAGAGCTTCACTGTCAAAGTCCAGGAATCTTCCAGAAGAGACAGTCCCTGAAGTGCACCTTGGAGTACAAGTGACATTACTGCAGGTGGAGACCCTGGAGCAAAGACTGAAGGTGCAGCAGGTGGCATTAGCATCATGGTGCATTGCGATACCCTGGAGCATGGAGGTCAGGAGCAGATGGGGTCTTGGAAACAAGAGTGCACCAGGGACAAGACTAACGTGCCTGGAAAATGAGTTTAGACTCTAATGAGTGGGCACTGAAGGTTTCTAAACAATGACATGATGCTATCAAGGAAGTGTTCTCAAGAGATTTTAGAAGCAGAAAGGACTGCTATGGACGTGGGATGAATTTAAATCATGTTTGCATCATTGATGAATGTAATTCATAAAGATTTGTGGGATCAATTTCATTAGTAGAGGACTACTGTAATTATTAAGACATTATATGTACAGAGTGCTTTAAAACTAAAAAAAAATCATGGGTTTTGCTTTGTATCTTCACAACGACCTTGAGAAGGAGGCAGCCTCACCCCATTTTTAAATAAAGGAGAATTGAGTCTGAAACAAATGACAACATTCACACACATTACCATTAGAGGAAGTAAGACTGCAGCCCAGGAATCCTGAAGCCAGTATCTCTTGAGGTATCAATGGCTACGCCAACCACTTGCCAGTATGTGAGGAAGGACAGAGGAGGCAAAAAAATCACAGCAAATTTAAGCAGTATAATTTAAGGACATGGGTGCCCATGCAGGAAAATCTCACTGCCTCTACTTCAGCTGAACAGAGAACTTCATCTTAAGAAAACTGAACGGATGTTAACTTGAAAGGATGGAGGAGGGAGATTAACCCCAGTACCTTTGCCCAGTGGAGTGCCACTCTCCCAGAAGTGTCACATGAATCTAGCACATGTAAGTTCTCTGGTTTTATAGCACTCACCTCATTATCAGACCCTCCTAGACTCTGTGGAAGGCCTTGCCTCCTCATAGGGTCCTGAAATTTTAAGAGTGGATTCTTGGGGCCAAAGTCACAATGCTCTTCACACAAGCCACTAGCATTACTTGACCTACAAACTCTCAGAGTGTAAAATCAGAATGAATTTTGGAAGAAAATACCCTTTGAGGGAGTCAGAACTTTAAGGTACCTCTCCTCCCAAGACTCTGGCCCCTGGCACACACACACACATGCCTCAGCTAGTCAACCAGACAGGAATCGGGGTCCTGCTGTGAAGGGGGTTAATAGACAAATTAAGTCCCCAACCACAAGGCCCTATGATAGGGACGGTATCTGGAACCACAAGAGTCTTTAAAACCAAGAGTTTTATCCCCTGGCTACAGATCAAAAATGTCAGAGAGACACATTTTGGCTGGCACGAAAGAACTCAAACACGTCGTGAGCTACCTGTGGGAACCAGGTGGCCAGATCCACAGGCGGCCTCTAGGAACCGAGAGCAGTCCCCAGCCGGCAGCTGGAAGGAGAATGGGAGCCTCATCCAACAAATGCGAGGAATAAATTCAGTTGACAATCAGCGTCCTTGGAAGAAGATCCTGAATGCCAGATGAGAAGCACAGCCCCAGGGACACCTTGATTTCAGAGAATCCAACCGTGTCTTTCCTGGATCTCTAAAAGACAGAAATCCTGAGTCTATAGGCTTGTGTCATTGCAAGTCACCAGGTTTATGGCAGATTTGCTCACTAGCAACACAAAAGGAACACATCTTTGTTCAACCAACAACAAAGCAGGCCAAGAAAGAGTCCACCTCGTGATTCCAGGGGGCCCCACCAGCCAGTGGTGGGCGCTGAGCCGAGGTCTCCCGACTCCCGTGTGCTGGTGCCTGTTCCCCCGCCCTTCCGGATCCTTCTTCCCAAACTGGGTCCCTGCTGTTGCACATGTCTTTGGCCTTCCTGCACCTGTCATGGCAGCAATACCTGCCGGGCTCCTCCACTCTGACTGTGCCATCCTCGAAGCTCTTCCCTCTACTCTGTCATTGTGAGACCCTGACTCTGCACTGCCAGACGACTCCAGGATCGTGATCTGCCCTGCCCAGCCGGGGCCACTATGAGCACCCACGCCAAGGCCCTTCAGTCTTGGAGGGTGTCCGTTCATCACTAGCTGGCTCTCTCCAGCTCCGGGCGGGGGGCTAGGGTGTCCTGCACGCCTCCCACCTCTTCACGAGCCCTCGTGGTACGGCCTTTTTGCTCTGGTTTAGTGCATCACTGGACCCTTGTGTCCCTTATTTTGCCGACAGACTCATTTCTAAGATCCCCACACGTGACCACTGTGGCGCTGATTTTATGGCAGTGGTTCATGCAAGGACACCACTGTCCTGTGTGCTGCATACTGGTTATCATTCTTACAAGTGTCTGTTGGCATTTCACATAATGTCAGTTCAGTCAAGGATTAATGAAACGGATAAGTTGTTCTGGGTATAAGATACTTTTGCACTTTTCAAGAACAAATGACATGTCATTAGACTGAGATTACAAATGCCAGAGTTTGGACTTGGTTTGGCGAATAGCCATCAAATCAGCCAGATCACGCCCCTGCCAAAGTTCAGTCCATTTCCAGTGCTGAAACGTGGGCGCAAGTTCAAGTGAAAGAAGGTTCCAGGTAGGTTGCTCGTGGGTCAATGTAAAAAAGCCAAGAGGCACCCCATCCTGAAGAGCTCTCAGGGCCAAAACAGGAGATGGTAGGCCCTCCTAGGTATTATGCCCTTAAATTTTCTTAGGGGATTTGAACTTCAGTGATATTATCAGTCTAAAACTCCACCAGCGGACTCTTAGATGAGTTGAGGTATGTATGATGGTCGTATTTGTGAACGTGTACACAGAGTTTAATTTTCTTTTGAGAGCCCGTAACATGCAGCTCAGCCCACTGAAAAGTAAGGAACATGCTTTAATCAGCACATTTTTAAATAACAACTAATCAAAGAGGAAATATTCATTTTCCCTGAACAAAAATACTTGCTTCATTAAGCATTATGTTGACAGTTAATATGATAAGTTTAAATAACAAATTAATAAAAAAATTACAAGAACATGAACTGATAGCAGAAGATGTAAAAGAGCATACTTTTGAAAGGGATGATTGCTTCTTGAAGATAATTCTTGTCCAGATACACAAAAGAGCATTGGAGTTGAAGGTGACCATAGTAATCCGCCACCAGCTTCCAGTGTAATACCATAATATCTATATTTATCAAAAGAGACAAAATTGTGAGTAGCAAATCAATAAGAGGAAAGAGCAGATAGAATAATTGACACTAACTGAATGATCAGAACATTCAAATGTCAGCCCCTCCCTTAAAAAATGTTTTTGATAAAACAAGATAGGAATAAGCGATACACAAATCAACTCCTCTTTGGGAACATACAGGATGTATTTTTGAAGATCTCTTCCTCCACATTATCTACTGCTTCTAGAACAAATCATGTGTGTTTTAGCAGATAGGATAAATACCCCCTATCAGAGAATACTGTGCAAAAATTTTAAGTTTCTTACAACAGGAAAATTTCTAGTTTGTGAGGCAGCATTATTATTAATTTGGTTAATAAATAAATAAACTCCAAGCAAAAATTCCCATTTCTGACACCAGGGTACCAGCAATGCACTAAATTAGAGCAAAAAGGCCGTACCGCTTTCTCACTCTTTTGAATTCCGCTAGTGTAGGTTCCATTTGCTTCCTGAGTGCCCATGTGCCCAGATCAGTTGGTAGTCAATTTTATGTCAAATTCTAATAGCTCACTGCATTCCCACAATCTCTGCCCATGTCAGCACAGCCAGCTGTGTGTGTACCTTCTTCATGGAGTGTCCTTCTTCATGTAGTGCCATGTCACACTGCATCATGGCACCCAAGACTGCTGCAGAGCCACGTGAGGAGCAAATAGAAAGAGAAACTGGCAAGACTTCTGCGACCTTCCAAAGACTGCCAAAGGGGGCCAGCAAGCCCCAGGTAAGCGTTAGCACCTGAGAGCCCTGCGGTGCCTGGCACGGCGGGAAAATGAGACCTGCTGAGCAGATCAGATGAAGCTCAAGGGTTTCATGAGACCTGCTCAGGATGACCTCACTTTCACAGTAATCCAACATGGGGGGAACATGGGGGACAGGAAATCCCTTCGGGGCTGGGGTCAAGAGTACCGCCCTTCTCTCCTTAGCAGGAGAAACAGCCTCTGCAGCTCGGGACCGGCTTCCCCCAGTAAGGGAGCCAAGCTCGCTTCCCCTAAACTCTCAGATGATTTTTTCTCTATTTCTGGTATATTTATTTCCATACGAGAAATAAGTCTTGATCCTACCTGAGCATTCTAAATTTGTGTTTGGGACTCACAACTTTGAGAAGATAGCTTTAGGGGAAGTTGTTTCCTTTTTTTGCTTTGTTTTATTCCTTTCTATCTGTAAAATGGGATTCATTACAAGCAGTAAATGCTCAGCAGTTTTTAATTAAATCGGCAACTAAACAGCTGTCAGAATTTCTTAATTATTCAGAGTCCAAATATAGGCGATTGGTATTGCGTCCTAAGGTCAGCTCATTCCTGTACTAAGGAGTGTTCAATCTGTCCACAGAGTTCCTATTTGCAGTGTCTTGTCACGGCATGGTTTAATGCTTTTGTTCTGTCATCTAAATCTATAAACGTTACTCATTTTCTGGGATTCCTGTTGTCTGCTCAAGACAATGGAACTGATACATCTATTGTTTTTAGTTTAGATGTTTCTTAGGAAAAAAATGTAATTATTTTTTCAAACAGCAGACAAGGAACAGCATTACAGAGTAGACGTTTAAAAATAGTGTATATAAATTTGAACTCTGTGCAGAAGAAAAAAAAAAAAATGATGTCATCCAGGGCCTGGAAACCACTCACCAAGACAGAGCATGACATCTACTGAGGTGAATTTACCCAGCACTAAGGACAACAAATGTTGACAGAACAGCCATGCCCAAAGCCGGCTAAGATAAACACAATTGAAACTGATTGCAAACAGATTTTATAATGTCCTTGAACTATTAGATGATTTTTAATAATTGATTACCCTTCACACAATGAGCTATAGTGTAAGAACCATGTTAGCTGGAAAAACACTAGCCTCTACAGTAAATTCCTGAAATCCTAGAAACGGAAAAGAGTTGATTTCTTGCCATAGAAAGTCCAGTAGGGCCTCGACATGGGGGGTCTCCCTCCTCCAGGGGTCGTGGTCTCCCTGTTTAGCTGGTGGTTGGAAAGAGCTTGCTCCCACACTTCCGAAGCCCTCCACTGGCTAGGAACCAGGGATAGGAGGAGCGCTCCGGGAAGGGAGGCGGAGATGCTTACAACAGCCCGGAGAGGGAGGGGCCAAGCGGGAGGCAGCTCCCAGGCTGGGACAGTGACTTTCCTGTTCTTGTTTACTGTGATTTTAGCATCTCTGTCCCTGGTGTGATCTGATACTCCTGCCAAAGGTCCTCATGAACACAGGAGGAGTTGTATGTGAATATGGCACAAAACAGTGTGTCCCTTCTAAGAGACAAGTGTGTTATTTCTAAATTGCCCAATAATCTGTTTGTTCTTCATTCTCTATTTTCTTTTAAAATTGACTTGTTTATTAAAATTCACAACCCTCTCATGAGGTTGCAGTTGCTGCAACCAATCAACATTCCCTGCAGGTGTAACCCTCTTTTAGAAATAAGTCAAAGAAGTCTTTTCTAGAAATTCATTTGCTTGAAACGCATCTCTGCCCCTGCAGTAAGGCAGCCTTGCTGACCTGCATGAGGCCCTGTGCACACGACTCTTGCACCCAACGGTGTGATGCGAGTCCTCCCTGTTTTCCTCCAGCTGGGATGACTTCACCTCCAGTGAGACTGTCACTTGCTGCATCGTAAAGCTGTCCTCGACATAATTTAGGAGCCACTTTGATAGCTGTATTTGTAACCCAACAGATGTCTAGATAGTTAAAGTTCCCCTGGAGTATGGTGCCTTGCAATTTGGAACTCTTTGAAAGTGGCCCAGTATTTATCACTTTTGCTATCACCTAGTCCCAAGGGACCTCAGCAGATGCAGCGAATGCCCTGTGGAGCTTCTCTTCTCTGGTTCATTCTTTATAGCCTTTCTCAACACCCAATAACTTTTACTAACCACCTGCAGTCCCTTGGCAGTGCAAATCAAAACAGCACCTTGAATATCACTAATTCCATCTACAGAGGTCAACAGCAATTATGTGATATATTTTTCAAACACAAGACAGAGAGGGAGTAAGATATTGCTTACAGGGTATTGAACCAGAATGTTGAGAATTCAGAGTTACCTCCTAATAACATAAAGTGTATGTATGCCACTTTGCCCCTCAGATTTAGAATTCATAAGAAAGAAAACCAATACAGATTTCTAACAGAGGAAATTGAATTTTGCTCTCTTCCCAATAGTTTATTAAACATCTTCTATGTGCTCTTGTTTAAATTGACCTGCGCTGTCCCAAATGAGTCCTCCGTCATCAGCATGAAAAACAGACTCCCCTGGACACTCCCGTGGTCCCCTGTTACCCTGCTCCTTGGTCTGACACAAACACAGACGACCCTTTATGATCCAAATGGCATAGAACTGGCACAAAATCAAGCAAAGGTACAGAAGCCAAGAACACCATGCCATATTTTGTGGGGCATAATATTTTAACCAACATTTATTTGTGATATGGTTTGTACTTGTTGACTTGCCAAGATGAGATAGAAATTAGAATCTCTGAGCATAATCAGAACCCGACAATTCCTTAACAGCCGGGGAAAATATTATCATATGATCATAAACCAAGTCTACCAGTATGAACCCTATATGGACGCCAAAAGTTTTTGGCAGTGTTCTTCAGTAACCCAACAAATGCAATTCATCAGAACAGGAAGAGATGTGGCTCCACGCTGCTCCTGGGTTATTGCACACACATGTGCACACACACACACACACACACACACACATATGCATGCACACACAATATTCAAACTCATAGGTTCTGCTCATATAAACCATCTAATTCACCTACTCACTGTATAAACTATTTAGCATCAAAGGAATATCATGTATTATAGAACATAATTATTTCAAAACATTAATGTTTGCTAAACAGGTTTTAAATTTTGTGATAGTTTTAGGAAAATTCACCTTCATAGATATTTTTTATTCAACTCTCTAAAGCACCAAAATGCACACAAGGATTGTAGCTCATGCTGGTGATAATAATTATTCTTTCACACATTTCCTAGAATAAGACCCAGGATGTAGCAGGTGCTCTTCAATAACCAATCAGAAATTTATCTTGGAGGGTATAATGGCTATTTGTTTTCACAGATGTTTACATTGGTGACCTATTATCAACTGAAATTGAAAACTTCTAGAACTAATAAATGAATTCAGCAAAGTAGCAGGATATAGAATCAACACCCATAAATCAAATGTGTCCCAATCCATCAGTGATGAATCCACTGACAGAGAAACAAGAAATACTATCCCATTCACAATAGCCTAAAAAAAATACTTGAAAATCAATCTAACAAAAGAGGTGAAGGGCCTCTACAATGAAAACTACACACTACAGAAATAAAATTGAAGATGTATGAAGATGGAAAGATCTCCCATGCTCTTGGATAGGCAGAATTAATATTGTCAAAATGGTCATACTACCAAAAGCACTATACAGATTTAACGCAAGCCCTATTGAAATCCCAGTGACATACTTCATAGAAATAGAAAAAGCAAGCATTAACTTCATATGAGTTAAGTAAGTGTGAGAAGAGCCAAAACAATTCTTTTCAAGAAGAGTGAAGCAGGAGATATCAAAATACCAGACCCTAAACTATACTACAGAGCTATTGTAACAAAAACAGCATGGTATTAGCACCAAAACAGACATGTAGACCAATGGTACAAACAGAAGACATAGAGACAAACCCACATAAATATGGTTATCTCATACTGGACAAAGGAGCCAAAAACATTCACTGGAAAAAGATTGCTGTTCAATAAATTTTGTTTGGAAAACTGAAAATTCATATGTAACAGAAGGAAATTAAACCCTATTTCTCACCCTGCACAAAACTAAACTCAAAGTGCATAGAAGACTTAAGCACTAGAACAGAGTGCGCCTACTAGAAGAGAAAGTAGGCCCAAATCTTCACCCTGTGGGCGTGGAACTGACTTCCTTCACAAGACCCCTAAAGCACAAGAAGTAAAATCAAGAATAAATAAATCGGATGGAATCAAACTAAAAAGCTTCCTCTCAGCAAAGTAAACAATCAATAACGTGAAGAGAGAGCCTACAGAATGGGAGAAAATCTTTGCCATCTGCACTTCAGAACATTAATCTCCAGGATATATAAAGAACTCAAAAAACTCAACACCAAACATATAAAAAAACCAATCAGTAAATGGGCTAAGGAACTGAACAGACACTTCACAGAAGAATTACAACTGATCAACAGATATGTAAAAAAAGTTCAACATCTCTAGCGATTAGAAAAATAAAAATCAAAACTACACTGAGATTTCATCTCCCTCCAGATTGGCAATTATCAAGAATACAAGCAACAATAAATTTTGGCAAGTATGAGGGGAAAATGGTACACTCATATATTGATGATGGGACTGAAAATTGGTGCAGCCAATATGGAAAACATTATGGAGATTCCTCAGAAAGCTTGGGATGAAGCCACCATTTGATCCAGCTATCCCACTCCTCAATTTATACCTCAGAACTTAAAGTCAGCATACTACAGTGACACAGCTACATCAATGTTTATAGCAGCTCAGTTGACAATAGCTAAGCTATGGAATCAACCTAGGTGCCCTTCAACAGATGAATGGATAAAGAAAATGTGGTATATATACACAACGGATATTTACTCAGCCTTAAATAAGAATGAAATCATGGCATTTGCAGGTAAATCGATGGAACTGAAGAATCTTATGCTAAGCAAAATAAGCCAATCCCCAAAAAACAAAAGCTGAATATTTTCTCTTATTACAGATGCTAATTCACAATAGGAGGTGAGTGCTAGGGAAAAATAGAGGTACTTTGCATTAGGTTGAGGGAAATGAAGGGAGGGAAGAATATATGGGGGTAGGAAGGACAGTAGAATGAATCTGACATTATAACCCCATGTACATATATGACTACATGATGAATGTGGTTCTGCAACATGTACAACTAGAAGAATGAGAAGTCATACTCCATTTATGTAGGATGTGTAAAAATGCACTCTACTGTCATGTATAACTAATTAGAATACAAATATTATATATTTTATATATATATATATATATATATATATATATACTTTAATACCTATAGATATTCAAAAATACATTATACAACCCTTTATTTGATCAAATAAAATTTATTCTCACAATTCTTTTGTTTTAATTTAAGATATCGTAGATATTTTACAGTAAGTTTGCAGATTAATGAACATGTCATCGGTAAGCCAGAGAAGATAAATAAGCCAAAAATTAGAGATCAGTGAAACCACTTTCTTAATTATTTGTTTGTTTGTTTATTTATTTATTTATTACTGGTGCTGAGGACTGAACCCAGGGCCTTGGGCACATGAGGCAAGACCTCTACCAACTGGGCTATATCCCCAGCCCTATTTTCTTATTATTGCAGGAATGTTTTGGTGTGTGGATCCCAAGGGAATAAAATGATTCACTAAAATGATTTTATCCAAATCCTTGAGTATAATTTATCCAAAAGCCTGAAGAAGAAACTAGAGTTGATGACATCTGTTTCTCAGCATCTTTATTTATCTAGTTTGTACAATTCCCAAAGGAAAGCAATCTAGTCAAGTTTCTGTTCCTGTAATAAAATGCCCAAGGGGATCGAGAAGGGCTCACAATTTTGGAGACTTCAGCCCATGACCTCTTGTTCTGGGCCTGTGGTGACTCAGTTCATCATGGAGAGAGCACATGGTAGAGGATGCCTTTTCCCTCAGGGCAGGGAAAACTTTTTGTGGTATTCAGCCTGATTTGCCTGGGACTCTACCCTTTGCTTTTTCTCATACCGGGTATTGAATGCATGGGCACTGAACCACGATGCTACATCCTCAGCCTTTTTATATTGAAAGAGGGCCTCACAAAGTTGTAGAGGCTGCCTTCAAACTCATGATATCTCCTCCATGAGCCTTCCAAGTAGCTGGAATTACACAGAAGACTCTCTATTCTCCATTTTTAACCACTTTATTAGGTTTGATTGACACATCAAAATTGTACATTTTTAATATATTCAACTCAATAAGTTTGGAAATAGATACACACCCACGAATGTATCATAGCAATCTGTGCCAGAACATATAATTACTTCCTAGAACTTCCTCTAAACCTATTTATTGTCATTTTTTGTAAAAGCACTTAACATAAAGTCTACCCTCTTAGCAAATTTTTAAAGTTTGCAATATAGTGTTGTTAACTAGAGGTACCATACTGTACAATATGGAGTATTCATCTTTCAAAATTAAAATGTGTAACCCCATGACCACTAGCTTCTCATTTCTTCCTTCTCCCAGCCTCTGGCCATCAAAATTTCACTCTCAGATTATTGTTCGGCAGATCGCCCTGCGGCTGGAGTCTGCGGAGCGCACTGGGAAACGACGGGCTGGTGGCGCAGAGATACAGCGATGCTGATTCTGCGGGCTCCTGCCAGCTAGGCATTTGCTGAGCTCGGAGCTGAATTCTGGGTTGGAGACGGGGAAGGAAACGGTCCAGTTCGGTTCTCCACACCGGTCAGACCACGGAGGAAGCCAGCGGCCACCATCTTGGAGAGCTGACGTCACCATCCTTGTTTTTGACTGATTGCAGCTCTTTCAGCTATAGAACAGGTAATTTCAGGCTGACAATTGTCTGCGTCTCGCAGACAAATTGCTCAGACTTAGTGCTAAATAACACGCGGAAACTGCTTCTTGGAGCCTGCTCCTATCAGAACACGCACCGAGCCCGGAGCGGCGGAGCTCCGGCTACCGGAGCTGCTCTGGCCCAGGGCTATAGAACCCGCGGAAACTGCTTCTTGGAGCCTGCTCCTGTCGGAGCATGCACCAAGTCCGGAGAGGCCGAATTCTGGCTCCCGGAACTGCTCTGGCCCAGGGATAAAGAACCCGCGGAAACTGTCTCTCGGTCCGGGTCCTGCTGAATACTGTGAAGGCCAGAGGGGCCGAACAGAGCCGCCGCCAGAGCCCGGAACAGGCACAGCGACCCGCCGGCGTGGTGTCGCGTCGCTCCGGCTAGAGCAGGGGCCGAACAGAGCCGCCGCCAGAGCCCGGAACAGGCACAGCGACCCGCCGGCGTGGTGTCGCGTCACTCCGGCTAGAGCAGGGGCCGAACAGAGCCGCCGCCAGAGCCCGGAACAGGCACAGCGACCCGCCGGCGTGGTGTCGCGTCGCTCCGGCTAGAGCAGGGGCCGAACAGAGCCGCCGCCAGAGCCCGGACAGGCACAGCGACCTGCCTGGGTGGTAGTCACGACAACCCAATTGGAGAAGGGGCAGAGCAGAGCCGCCGCCCACGCCTGCAAGGTAGTCAGATCCGCGACTAACTGGTGGAACAGGCCCAGGGGTTCACGGACGTGGTGACGTGGTAGACACGTCACACCAATAGGAGGAAGGGCAGAGCAGAGCCGCTGCCCGCGCCTCCAAGGTAGGCAGACCTGCGACCAACCGGCAGAACAGTCCCAGCGGCCCACCAGCGTGGTAGACAGATCACCCCAATTGGAGGAGGAGCAGAGCTGCCGCCCGCCCCTGCAAGGGAGACTTTTCAACTATACAAGAGCAATATAAATATATAGGGGGAAAAATTTCAAAAACACAATAGTTTCACTAAGCAGAAAGAAACACGAGCAATATGAAAAGACAAGGAAAGAAAGGACCACAAGCAATGCAGGTCAACTCAACTTTAGAAGAGGTTATAGCTGCAGCAGATGGAATGTCAGATAAAGAATTCAGGATATCCATGCTGCAGATGATCTGGAGTCTCAAGGAAGACATTAGACAGCAAAATCAGACAATGAAAGATCATTTCGACCACTTCGACAATGTATTACATAAACAAATCCAAGAAGCAAAAGATCAACTATACAGGGAGATAGAGGTAATAAAAAACAAACAAACAGAAATCCTAGAAATGCAGGAAGCAATAAACCAACTTAAAAACTCAATTGAGAATACTACCAGCAGAGTAGAACACTTAGAAGATAGAACATCAGACAATGAAGACAAAGTATTTCAACTTGAAAAGAACATAGATAGCTCAGCAAAACTGTTAAGAAACCATGAGCAGAACATCCAAGAAATATGGGATAATATAAAGAGACCAAACTTAAGAGTCATTGGGATACAGGAAGGTATAGAGGTCCAAACCAAAGGAATGAACCACCTATTCAATGAAATAATACGAGAAAACTTCCCAGACTTGAAGAATGAGACAGAATCCCAAATCCTAGAAGCATACAGGACGCCGAATGTGCAAAATCATAAGAGATCCACACCTAGACACATTATAATGAAGATGCCCAACATACAGAATAAGGAGAGAATTTTAAAAGCTACAAGAGAAAGGAAGCAGATTACATTTAGGGGTAAACCAATCAGGATAACAGCTGATCTTTCAACACAGACTCTGAAAGCTAGAAGATCCTGGAATCACATATTTCAAAAACTGAAAGAAAATGGGTTCCAACCAAGAATCATGTATCCAGCGAAATTAAGCTTCAGGATGGAAGATGAAATTAAAACCTTCCACGATAAACAAAAGTTAAAAGAATTTGCAGCTAGAAAACCATGTCTTCAAAACATCCTCGGCAAAACATTACAGGAAGAGGAAATGGAAAATAACAATGAAAACCAACAGTGGGAGGTAGGACAGTAAAGGGGGGGAAAATAATCAAAAAAGGAAAACAAACCATGTTTAGTAACATAAATAAACAATTATGGCTGGAAGAACAACCCATATCTCAATAATAACCCTAAATGTTAATGGCTTAAACTCACCAATCAAGAGACACAGACTAGTAGAATGGATCACAAAACAAGACCCAACAATATGCTGCCTACAGGAGACGCATTTGATAGGAAAAGACATACATAGACTGAAGGTGAAAGGTTGGGAAAAATCATATCACTCATATGGACTTAGGAAACAAGCAGGAGTGTCCATACTCATATCAAATAAAATAGATTTCAAGCCAAAGTTAATCAAAAGGGATAAAGAGGGACACTACATACTGCTCAAGGGAACCATACACCAACAAGACATAACTATCATAAATATATATGCCCCAAACAATGGTGCAGCTATGTTCATCAAACAAACTCTTCTTAAGTTTAAGAGTCTAATAGACCAACATACAATAATCATGGGAGACTTCAACACACCTCTCTCACCACTAGACAGATCTTCCAAACAAAAGTTGAATAAGGAAACTATAGAACTCAATAACACAATTAATAACCTAGACTTAATTGATATATATAGAATATACCACCCAACATCAAGCAGTTACACTTTTTTCTCAGCAGCACATGGATCCTTCTCAAAAATAGATCATATATTATGTCACAGGGCAACTCTTAGACAATATAAAGGAGTGGAGATAATACCATGCATCTTATCTGATCATAATGGAATGAAACTGAAAATCAACGATAAAAGAAGGAAGGAAAAAACATGCATCACTTGGAGAATGAACAATTGGTTACTAAATGATCAATGGGTTATAGAAGACATCAAGGAGGAAATTAAAAAATTCTTAGAGATAAATGAAAGCACAGACACAACATATCGGAATCTATGGGACACATTAAAAGCAGTTCTAAGAGGAAAATTCATTGCTTGGAGTTCATTCCTTAAAAAAAGAAAAAACCAACAAATAAATGATCTCATACTCCATCTCAAAATCCTAGAAAAAGAAGAGCAAAACAACAGCAAAAGAAGTAGAAGGCAAGAAATTATTAAAATCAGAGCTGAAATTAATGAAATCGAAACAAAAGAAACAATTGAAAAGATTGACAAAACTAAAAGTTGGTTCTTTGAAAAAATAAATAAAATCGACAGACCCTTAGCCATGCTAACGAAGAGAAGAAGAGAGAGAAATCAAATTACTAGCATACGGGATGAAAAAGGCAATATCACAACAGACACTTCAGAAATACAGAAGATAATCAGAAACTATTTTGAATCCTTATACTCCAATAAAATAGAAGATAGTGAAGGCATCGATAAATTTCTTAAGTCATATGATCTGCCCAGATTAAGGCAGGAGGATATAGACAACCTAAACAGACCAATATCAATTGAGGAAATAGAAGAAACCATCAAAAGACTACCAACTAAGAAAAGCCCAGGACCGGATGGGTATACAGCAGAGTTTTACAAAACCTTTAAAGAGGAACTAACACCAATACTTTTCAAGCTATTTCAGGAAATAGAAAAAGAGGGAGAACTTCCAAATTCTTTCTACGAGGCCAACATCACCCTGATTCCTAAACCAGACAAAGACACTTCAAAGAAAGAAAACTACAGACCAATATCTCTAATGAACCTAGATGCAAAAATCCTCAATAAAATTTTGGCAAATCGGATTCAAAAACATATCAAAAAAATTGTGCACCATGATCAAGTAGGATTCATCCCTGGGATGCAAGGCTGGTTCAATATACGGAAATCAATTAATGTTATTCACCACATCAATAGACTTAAAAATAAGAACCATATGATCATCTCGATAGATGCAGAAAAAGCATTCGACAAAGTACAGCATCCCTTTATGTTCAAAACGCTAGAAAAACTAGGGATAACAGGAACTTACCTCAACATTGTAAAAGCAATCTATGCTAAGCCTCAGGCTAGCATCATTCTGAATGGAGAAAAATTGAAGGCATTCCCTCTAAAATCTGGAACAAGACAGGGATGCCCTCTCTCACCACTTCTGTTCAACATAGTTATCGAATCACTGGCCAGAGCAATTAGACAGACGAAAGAAATTAAAGGCATAAAAATAGGAAAAGAAGAACTTAAATTATCACTATTTGCAGATGACATGATTCTATACCTAGCAGACCCAAAAGGGTCTACAAAGAAACTATTAGAGCTAATAAATGAATTCAGTAAAGTGGCAGGATATAAAATCAACACACATAAATCAAAGGCATTCCTGTATATCAGCGACAAATCCTCTGAAATGGAAATGAGGACAACCACTCCATTCACAATATCCCCCCAAAAAATAAAATACTTAGGAATCAACCTAACAAAAGAGGTGAAAGACTTATACAATGAAAACTACAGAACCCTAAAGAGAGAAATAGAAGAGGATCTTAGAAGATGGAAAAATATACCCTGTTCATGGATAGGCAGAACTAACATCATCAAAATGACAATATTACCAAAAGTTCTCTATAGGTTTAATGCAATACCAATCAAAATCCCAATGGCATTTCTTATAGAAATAGAGAAAGTAATCATGAAATTCATATGGAAAAATAAAAGACCCAGAATAGCAAAAACAATGCTAAGCAGGAAGGGTGAATCAGGCGGTATAGCGATACCAGACTTCAAACTATACTACAGAGCAATAGTAACAAAAACAGCATGGTACTGGTACCAAAACAGGCGGGTGGACCAATGGTACAGAATAGAGGACACAGAAACCAACCCACAAAACTACAACTATCTTATATTTGATAAAGGGGCTAAAAGCATGCAATGGAGGAAGGATAGCATCTTCAACAAATGGTGCTGGGAAAACTGGAAATCCATATGCAACAAAATGAAACTGAATCCCTTTCTCTCGCCATGCACTAAAGTTAACTCAAAATGGATCAAGGAGCTTGATATCAAATCAGAGACACGGCGTCTGATAGAAGAAAAAGTCGGCTACGATCTACATACTGTGGGGTCGGGCTCCAAATTCCTCAATAGGACACCCATAGCACAACAGTTAATAACTAGAATCAACAAATGGGACTTACTCAAACTAAAAAGTTTTTTCTCAGCAAAAGAAACAACAAGAGAGGTAAATAGGGAGCCTACATCCTGGGAACAAATCTTTACTCCTCACACTTCAGATAGAGCCCTAATATCCAGAGTATACAAAGAACTCAAAAAATTAGACAACAAGATAACAAATAACCCAATCAACAAATGGGCCAAAGACATGAACAGACACTTCTCAGAGGAGGACATACAATCAATCAACAAGTACATGAAAAAATGCTCACCATCCCTAGCAGTCAGAGAAATGCAAATCAAAACCACCCTAAGATACCATCTCACTCCAGTAAGATTGGCAGCCATTAGGAAGTCAAACAACAACAAGTGCTGGCGAGGATGTGGGGAAAAGGGTACACTTGTTCATTGTTGGTGGGACTGCAAATTGGTGCAGCCAATCTGGAAAGCAGTATGGAGATTTCTTGGAAAGTTGGGAATGGAACCACCATTTGACCCAACTATTCCCCTTCTCGGTCTATTCCCTAAAGACCTAAATAGAGCATGCTACAGGGACACTGCTACATCGATGTTCATAGCAGCACAGTTCACAATAGCAAGACTGTGGAACCAACCTAGATGCCCTTCAATAGACGAATGGATAAAAAAAATGTGGCATTTATACACAATGGAATATTACTCTGCATTAAGAAATGACAAAATCATAGAATTTGGAGGGAAATGGATGGCATTAGAGCAGATTATGCTGAGTGAAGCCAGCCAATCCCTAAAAAACAAATGCCAAATGTCTTCTTTGATATAAGGAGAGTAACGAAGAACAGAGTAGGGACGAAGAGCATGAGAAGAAGATTAACATTAAACAGGGATGAGAGGTGGGAGGGAAAGGGAGGGAGAAGGGAAATTGCATGGAAATGGAAGGAGACCCTCAGGGTTATACAAAATTACATACAAGAGGTAACGAGGGGAAAGGGAAAAATAATACAAGGGGGAGATATGAACTGCAGTAGAGTGGGTAGAGAGTGAAGAGGGGAGGGGAGGGGAGGGGAGGGGGGTAGTAACGGATAGGAAAGGCAGCAGAATACAACAGACCCTAGTATGGCAATATATAAATCAATGGAAGTGTAACTGATGTGATTCTGCAATTTGTAAACGGAGTAAAAATGGGAGTTCATAACCCAAAAAAAAAAAAAAAAAAAAATTTCACTCTCAGCTACTTTGAATTTGACTACTTTAAATACCAGATGTAAGAGGTAAATACCAGATATAAGAGGTATCCTTCAGTGTTTGTTCTATGCCTGGCTTATTTCTCATAATATATAATGTCTTCTAGATTCTTCCACATTGGTAAAAAGAACAAGTTCCTCTTTTTTTAAGGCCAAGCAATATTACACTGTATGTGTTTACCACATTTCCTTTATCTTTTCATCTGTCAATATACATGTAGATTGCTTCCATGTCTTCACTATTGTGAATAGTGCTGCAACCAACATGAGAGTGCATATGTCTCTTTAAGATCCTGATTTCAGTCCCACAAGTGAAATTGTTGATCAGATGGCAGTTCTATGTAAAATATTTGTAAACCATACATTTTATAAAGAATTAATGTACAAAACATATAGAATTCAACAGCAGAAAAACAACCTGATGAAAGAATTGGCAAAGGAATTTAAAAGATATTTCACCAAAGAAAACAAGAGAATATCCAACAGAATTATAAAAAGATACTCAGCATCACATTCATGGAGAGAATGAAAATTAAAACCATAACCCAATGTCACCTAACACCTGTTAGAATGACTATTAGTAAAAGAGGGTTAGTGAAGACATGGACAAAATGAAAGGAAGGGGACTCTTCTGAACTGATGAGGGAATGTAGCTTGGCAGAGCCCCTATGGAGACAGAATTGTGGCTCTTTGAATAATCGTAAAAATCTTTAGAACAGTCTTTCTAATTCATAAATAAACTTTCTTGACTGCACTGTGTGCACTTTAAGATGAAGAAGGGATTTTGTTCAAATAAAGATTATCCTGCTATTATAAAAAAGAAAGTAGAGTAGAAATTATACAATCAAAAGAGCAGATCCTCCTATTCTCATCATATGGACACCAGCCTGGCCTACTTTGCTAGCGCCATCTTGTATTCTTGTCTGATAGCAGAGTATTACTTATTCTTTCATTCAATGAATATGTCCTAAGAGCCCCCGATGTCGGGAATCAATCGAGCACTGAAGACACAGTAGTGACTGAGCTGCCATGCTCACTGTCCCCAGGGTCCTGCACCTGGTGGAAAGTCAGAGACAAGAGACGGATGCATAATATGCCATGTGGTGGCTGGTGAAATGCAGAAAAGTAAATCAGAAAGAAAAGATAGATCACACAGAGGCTGGGGAAAGGAAGAAAGAAAGAGATGGGAGGAAGGAGGGAAAAGAGGGAGAAGGAAATGAAGAAGAGAGAAGGAAGGAAGGAAAGAGAAAAGCAATGGAAGTAGGGAGGGAAGGGAGAAGGGTGGAGAGAAGGAAGGAAGAAGGAATTATCGCAGGAATACTGTAATAAAACTGTGAAGCCTGAAGACAATGGAAAAATTTAAAGCCTACATAAGAAAAAAATATACACAGATCTACAGTTGACTTCTTAATAGAAGCAATGGAAGCCAGGATACAATGGAACGGCACATGGAACTTCTGAAAGAGAACAATGACCTACTTGAAAATCTGTTGCAAGCAAAGATTTCATACAGAATCATAATAATAGTAATATTTTTTTAAAGATGAATACTTTGGTCATCAACAACCACATCATAAATAAAATGCTGAAAACCAGTTTTCAAATAGAAGCAATATCTTGAACCCAGAGGAGAGCACAGAAGTCAACCCAAGAATAAATGACAATGGAAAATTAAATATGTGGATAAGTCTAAATAAATACTGAAAGTAGAAAATAATAATAATGATCATGATGATGAAGGAGTTTAAGCAAATAAAAAATTTAAATACATAACCTAAAAAGTACACAGCAGACACTACTAGCATATTCATTTTGTCCAGGAGTGGTAAGAGTTTTCATTTCTGTTATATTTAACATGGTAGGAACTAAGACTCTCACTTCATGGAGTAATCCCTAACACAATCACTTAAGCAAAAATTAAAGTATTCATTTCTAAAGGGATAATAAAGGTGGAAAATGGCTTAAAATATTAAATATAACAAAAAGGAAAGAAATGGGAAAGTTAACATAAAAATATTTGGTAATAGAAAATGCATTATGAAATGACATTATAAATCTAACTATATGGTTCACCAAATAATGCAATGATGGTTAACACTTTAACATACAGAGACCAAGACTGTTAGAAACAACAAAATCTAACTATGCTTAAAATGATGCAACTTACAAGGATATAGAAGGGTTAAAACTAAAAGGCTATAAATGCACACCCTGCATTCGTGATTTAGAAAGATGGTGAGTGCAGGCATCATCAGCCCACATAGATTTATGGAAACAAACATATTGGTGATAAAGAGGAATATTTCACAATGACAAATGGGGTAATTCTAACAGGAAATATGCAAATTGTAAGTTTTATGCATGTAATGATGTAGATTTGAAATGCAGGAAGTGAATTTTATAAATCCACATCATTTTTTAGAAACCTCTTCCAGTAATTGATAGAACAAGCAGACAAAATTATTAGGAGAAAAATAGATGCTTTGAAAAACATAATTAATACAGTCCTCTTAAGTACCATATAGAAAGTTCTGGATCTGATAATTACAGAGTACACATTTTAGATATAGTAAGACACTTAACAAAAGCAACATTATGTAGAACATAAAACAAATGAGCACAATTTCAAAGGATTTCCATAATAAAGAGTATGATCTCTGATTATAGAATAATATTAAACAGATAATTTATAACTTTCCAGATATTCAGAAATGAGCAATGCACCTTTTAAAAGTTCTTTGTCAAAGAAAAAAACTAAATGAAAATGCAAAAATAATTAGAAATAATGATAATAGGAATTAGGCATGTGGTGGGATGCAGTTAAATAAGAATAAATATGCTCCCTAAAACACTTGTATTAGAAAAGGCTGAATAATAATGAGAGAGTAGACCTGAACAAATAGAAAAAGGAAAACAATAAAAAAACAAGTTTTAATGATACAGAAAATAAACAGAGAGAAAGGCAGCAAAACTAAATGCTTATTCTTTTAAAACAAATAAATTTTATAGCCTCTTAGCAAGATGGATGAAGAATAAAAATAGAAAGTACAAATTGCCATTATCGGCAATTTTTACAATAAATAAAAGTTACCACTTTACATCTTACATAAGTAACATACTTCCATGAGGATGTTCATGAACAAACCTTTGTCAAGAAGTTTAAACATTCAGATGAAGTTAATACTTTTTAAAGAAAACACAAACAAACTTACTCTTTAAAAAATTAATGAGGTGTTATCTCTGGGTTAAAAGTTTTTAAATTAAATATTCATCTATTAAACCTCTAAAATAAAAACTTGATACCAAAAAATGTTCATTAGTGAATTCTTACAGATATTCAAATAAGAATTAGACATTTACAGAAAATAAATAATGAGGGACTAACTCAAACGCTGCTTTTCTATAAAACTAGAATGACAAGCTGCTGAAAACTGATAGGAATGTCACAAAGGGAAGTTCAAGGTCAAATTTCTCTCATGAACATGAAAGTAAATTTCCACGACGAAATGGTAGCAGATAAAAGGAACCAACGTTTTGAAAGCCCATGCATTTCTGCTTCTAGGGAAGAAGGAGTATATCATGGCAAATCCAAAGTTACTGGAAAGCTCATAAAACACACCAAAAAACGATTCCAATTTTAAAGGCCTGCAACGTAAGCCCTGGAGGGCTCCTGTCTCTGCCCAGGACTCGGCAGTCCCTCTCCCCTGGGTGTTTGCCAGCTGCAGGGCAGAGCTCAAGGGTAGGGATCCAGCCCGCGCTGCAGATGTGGGAAGCGGGAAGGACTCTGAGTCATCGTCCTGGATGGAAAGACAGAAGTGACAACTTCCTAGAAACGCAGTGACACTTTCCCCATGAGACATCTATATGCCAAGGCCACGTGGGCATGGGTGAGGCCAAACTTCTAAATGTGTGACCTCTAAAAAGCAATCAGAATTTTCCAGCCCCCACGGAGCAGAAGAGACAAAAACAAGGGCTCGGAGAGGCCCTGGGAAGCCAGCAGGCGCTAGAACCTGGAAATGATGGAAGTGTGCTCTGTGAGTGGACAGACAGAGCACACTCACAGGGCCAATATTCTGTGGAATCACTGTCCACCAGTAAAAGTGGATGCACTAGTGGGAAACGTAGAGCAATGGAGAAGCTCAGAAACATGGCTCGGTAAGGATACCAGACATGATCTTTTCTTTGACAATGCAGAGAACTGCGCAGAATTTTGCACAGAATTCTGCAATTGTGAGGTGTATGCTAAAGAAGCCTGGCCGGTCACAGGCTGGACCTTACCAGTACATGGTCCATCTCTCTTCATTTCCCTCCCTAATGCTGACTTACTCTTCTCTCCAGCAGAGCAGAGAGCACATCCTCCAAGGAACTCATGCATTATTTAGAAAAATTTTCCTTATTCAATAAAAATGAATAAATATGCCAGGAGAAAAGAGCATGGAACTGGCCAGAGAATGTGGATGATGATGTCCACAGACCCATATTTCATCCAGATACTGAACTTAAAGATAAGGATCTAAAATAACTATGGATAATATGTTTGGTAGAGAAAAGACAGAAATGCAGGAAAACACCCAACAGAATTAGATAATCAAATATAAAAATTCATTCTCTGTGAAAAAAAGAATACAACAGTGGCAAAAGCAACTAGCAATAATAAATTCAAGAAATCAGAGAAAATACAAATTAACCATATCAGAAGTAAAAAGAGAGTACCACTAAAAAATAATTTAAAGTATAAAAGTATGAGTATTTAATATTTAACTTTAAACATATAATTTTGAAAATTTATTTGAAATAACTAAACCCCATGGAAATATCATTTATAAAGCAAGATATGAAAACCTTGTTGGTTATAATGCTATTAAAAATTAACACATAGTTTAAAATATTTTAAAAATGAAACCCCAGGCCCATGTGTCTTTACCAATAAATTTTTCCATTAACTGAAGAAATACAATGTAACCAAATCTGTTCAATGATTTAGAAAAATAAGTTCTTACCAGAATTTTTCATGCTGATCATCTTAAAGCTGTAGGCAAAGCATTTGATAAAATTAAAAACTCATTTGTGATTTTAAAATTAGGAAAGAATAAAAGGAAATTTATTTAGTTTGCTTAAAATTTTATAAAATACCCATAGAATACTCAATGATGAATTACAGAAATCATTCTAATAGAGAATGAGCCACAATGCTCACTTTTGCACTATTTCTACTCAATATCTTATTGGAGGCTCTAGCCAATGTAATAAAAATGAAATGAAAATCTTAAGGATTGGAAATAGGAAAAAAATCTAACATTTTTCCTGCATGATATTATTGTATTTGTAGAAAATCAAAAAGAATCTAGAAACAAACTATTTGAATTAATGAATTTGGCAAGTTTTCTGAATATGTTAATATTTGAAAACAATGATATACCTATGTAACAAGAATCAATAAAATAAAAATTTTGATCATCATCATTACAATGGCATCTAGAAAATATTAATTAACATAAGATGTGCATGATCTCTGCACAAAAAATTACAACCTGAAAATGCCAGAACTTTCAAAACACCTAGAGGGAAGGGACATGTAAGGTTTATATATTGGAAAATCATGGTATAAAGACATTAAGTACATCCTAATTGATCTATATAATCAATCCAATCTGAATAAAATGTCAACAGAATTATTTTTCATGAATTAAAAAGGTAATTCTAAAATTAATATGAAAATACAAACAGCCAAGAAAAAGCAAAAGTAATCTTGAATAAGAGATTGAAGGCTGGAGGGCTTAAACTACAAAATATAAAAATAATTATAAAGTTATTGGAACTGAAATAGTATCGTTTTGACAGAAAATGAAAAAAATGGAGATAGGGAATAGGATCCAATAGTAATCCAAAAAGTATGTATAGCCTCCTGTATTTTGACAAAATTCTCATTGGAAAACACCAGAGAAAATGTTCTTTTCAACAAATTGTTGTAGAATAAATATATAGAGAAGAGGAAAAATCAGTTTTTTGTCTACTTCACCCCATATTTTTTTAAAAAAATCATTTCAGAGGGAGGGGAGTTGAGATATAAATACAAAAGATTGAGCAAATTTTGAATACCACAATTTTCTTCATTAGAATGTAAAAGTACTAAACATTGTTGAAAAGGCTGGTATAATGAACAGAACAACTTAAGAACTTGTCTTCATCAAAAGCCAAGCCACATACTTCCTTATCCCTTTTCCTATATGATGCCTGCCAACAAAAGACCCAAAGCCACAAAGCAAATTCCAGTGGTTTGTGATTTACCTATCTACCTGTCTACTAATTTATCTACCCATCTAGCCAGCCACCTACCACCTGCCCACTCACTCTCCTACCCAACTATGCCTTTGGCCTTACCTATCTATCCAGCCAACCAACCCTCCACTTATCCACCCACCTGATTACTCATCCAACCATCCATCCCAACATCCAAGAATCCATCTTCCCTGTCTACCTATCACCTATTATCTATCATCTGTCTCTCTATACATCCATCCTCTCATCCTTCCAGCCTTCTATATGTATGCATCTAAGTGTACACACACACACACACACACACACACACACAAAGAAGTGACTGACAGACCACAAGTACACACACACACACTCATGAAAAGAAGTGACTGACAGACCATAGTATACACACACACACACACATACACAAACACACACTCACACACACACACATGAAAAGAAGCGACAGACCATTAAAAAGTAACTGAAATTTTTCTACAAATCCTTTGGTTAATGCCTCTAAGTCACTAAGAGAGTGACACTCAAAGTCTGCAAATGCAGACATTAATAGCCATGCTGTGAGACTTGGGGGAACATTGAGTACCCTGAAGTACTGGGGAGAGTCAGCATGCTTTCTTGTTATGATATTTTTTGAAGCTCTGGAAGATGGTCACACCATAACTAAACCCAGTGTATTTGCCCTTGTTCTCATGCTTGTCACAAAATAGATTTTGACCTTGGGTCAGTGTTGTGATTTTTTTTCACATAATTAATCATCTAGAATTAAAATGATTTTGACCTATCTTAAAGCCAAAAACTTTCTGGGCATCCTCTTAGATACATAAGCATAAAATTCTCTGTCTTCAAGACACACAGGGGTCACACTTAGGCCAGGTTCAGAGAATCACTGTCCCTGAGCAAGGACTGTTCTGCCTCTCCCCACCGTCTCACATGTTAAACGCATACTTACAGACAGGATTGTAAGTAAAGAAATAAATATACATAGAGAGAGGGAAATAGCTTTGTAGTAGATGTAGTTCTCTATTGTGTGTTCTGGACACTCATTTTCTAAGAAGTACTATTAGTTAGGATTAGAAGGAGCCAGTTATAAGCACATTTTTTGATATTATAATATTTTTCCTTTATCAGAAAACAATGCAAATATTTCTAAATTCCCGAAGCTATGTAAGTATTATTATTTCAAACACTATAAAGACAAAAAAATGGAGAAATATATTACTTTACCTTTAAAAATTGCTTAATAGTCATATCACAGACTTTTGAGCACATTATCTGACTGATAACTACTACTCCATGTGCTGACAGAAGCAGCCAGTCCTAAGGCGGACAGTAAAGTTGACTTTACTGAAACCAGCTGGTAAAGTTGAACTTCTGTGAAAACAGGAAGTAATAAGAAACTTTAAGACAGTACTTGTAAGGATTGATTACCATGAATCAGTATGCTAAAAAATTGACCTGACACATTCTGATTTTCCACTTAGTTATAGAAAATAGAAAGTATTTCAGGTAAAACTCATCTCAAGATGCTTGTTTTCTTGGAAAAGGAGAACTTCACGTTCAATAATGCTGCAGCTAAATGTTATTTTTAAAAAGGAGGTGCTGCAGGAGAGTGATGACCTCAAACTGTACCTCTAGCTCTACCCTCATCAGCACCCCACTTGGTAAGTTTTAAATCGTGCTTTGTTCTGGGTACAGTGACAGTCTCCCTTCCACCTGGACAGGAGTCGTCGATTGGCCAGGGTATCCACATTTTATATACAGAAATCTGTCTCCATTCAGCTGTCCGAGCACCCTAGTAGACAGAGTCTCGTGATGAAACCACACAGTGACTGTGACGTCCCTTCCTGAGAACACCCCAGTGCACCCTCACCAGCCTGTGGTAGGACATCCCAAGCCCATTTGCCCTATGCTCTGTCTCCCAAGGTCAAGGTCCCACCCTCTTCCATCCCGATCTAAGCTAGTCCTCAGCAACATCCCTGCCCCACATGACACACCTCCTGCTTTTACCTTGGCAAAGACTTGGGGTCCCTCGGGTGTGCCACAGTGCATTTTTTTTCTTTTTTATCTTCATGCCTTCTTACACCTCGTTGTCTTTCCTGCCATCTCCCATAGTCTGGGTTAATAAAGGTTTTCTTCTTTTCTGCAAAGCACATCTCACTGAGAATATGTTATTCAAGTTTATTGATTATTCATGACATGTTGCTTTAATTAAAAGGTCAATGGGTTTTCTAATAGAAATTCTTTTTTTAATTTTCAAACTATATATGAAAAAACAAAATCTTATTGTTGCAATTTCATAGGATATTTATGCATAACACTTATAATCTGCACTTTGAAGGTATAGACTTTTTAAATAATTCCAATATAAAGTTGCCATATTTGACCAAACACAATTATAAAATAAATAGTTAAATTGAATTTCAGATAGATAATGATTTTTTTAGTGTAAGGATATTCTATGTCATATTTTACAATACATTCATACTTTAAAAATTTGTTATTTATCTAAAATTCAAATTTAACTGATGGTTCTTTCTCCTAGTTGCAACACTGTTTCCAAAATGAACAAAATGAAGTCACAGAAAGTGCTTAGTTCAGAAGTCACAAAATCCCACACTCTATCAGCCTGTCCTTATGCATGGAAACAGATGTAGCTGTGAATAGAAATGCAGATACAAATGCAGATATAGAGATAAATTCCATGCAGATTCTTCCTTTGTTATGCCATAAAGTTATCACATTCCCAGACATCCTTTCTTTTGATAAATAAAAAAGAATAATGATACTGAAATTCTATGCATCTTAAACCAAAACAACACTTTCCTGACTTGTGGATCTTCTGTATCCTGAGGAGCTGTGCCATGGTATTCTAATTATTTATCATAAAGGTTATTCTTTTGTTTTAATATTCATACTGAAGAGTGACCCTGAATCATCTCAGAGCAATTTCCTCAGAATAAATTCTCTTCCTATGTAGCCTGAACTCAAACAGCTCTTTCTGGGCCAATTAGTCTAAGTAAGTATCCAATAAAAGAATCCATGTGTTTTTCACAATTAGATTTTAATTTAATGATAAAAAGATTATGTTCTACTTAGTGCCTCTTGTCACAAGGAAGGGGCAACAGATAATTCATCTGCGTTCAGTGCCGCAGGCATCACTGTGCACGGCAGACAGCTATAGGCTTGAAGCAGACCGAGTCCCACCTCCAAGTAGCTTTCCACACAACCCTGAAGTCAGAGCTAGGTCACCAAGGACAGGCAGCAACAGCCCTCTGAAATGACCTGCCCTCCTTCGGTGAAGCCCAAGACCTGGGTAAAATTAGCATGATTAAAAGATGAGTAAACAGAAAACGAAAGCCCTCATTAAAATAATAATAATAATCTCGAAATAAAATGAGAGGGAAGGAGAACACAGCACAAGAAAAGGAAGAGAAGACATTTCCAAAAAGACAAGAAGCGTCTTCGCTGTGGCTCTGTTCACTGTGGTTCTGTTGGAAGCATTTGTAAAACAACCTGTGAAATCCAGTCTTGCAAGGGCCTTAGAAAACTCATGGCAGAACATGGCCACGAGGCCAGCAAGCAGTCAAGGACAGTCCAGTTAAATGAAGAATCAGCAGTCTGTATTTAACAGAAGCAAAGGTGTGGTTATGGAAATTTAACCTGCATTAGACTCAGTGATGAACAGAGACTACGACTGCAGAAAACGGAATCAGTCGAGTGGACAACCAGCCCTAGAAACTGCCCCCCATTCATGAATAAGAAAGACAGAGAGCCAAACGTGATCTGAGAGCACGTGAAATGGGTGTAATGGACATGAAATGGCACGTAATTTGTGTCCTTGAAAAAGACTCGAGCGCCAGAAAGACAGGAGCCACCAGCGGCATAACAGGAAAGCTCCCGGGGACCTGAATCTGCTGGCTGAAGAGCATTCCGGACAGCAGGAGGATCACTGTCAAGATGAACTGAACATCCGAGGATCCACAGATGAAAGTTTTACACTTGAAGGAAACGGGAAAATCTCACAGGCTTTAAAGTAGAAAAATCAGATCAATGACTCAGAAAGAAAAAGTAAATTGAATTGAGATTTCTTCTTTCCAATATCAGATGACCTTCCAGAGTTACAAACAGAAAAGTTTTTGGTGTAAAATTCTATTTTCAGCAACGCCTTCAACAAACATTTATTAAAGACCATTTCTTAGCACACCCTCGACTTGGCAGCTATGCGCTTTGGGTGTTCAGACGGGTTGGGAGGTCATAGAAGGGCTTGAGCTGCCCTCTGCACCCACAAGTGTCCTAATCAGAACCCCAAAGAAGGGAGGCTGCTACTGCGGCACGACTAGATTTAATCAACAGACTTGTCTCCACGGAGGTTGCAGCCTGAGGGCGCAGAGCTTCCTTTTCCGCCAGTGTGGGAAAGGCTGAGTCCAGACCCCTTTCCTTAGACTGGAAATGGGGAAGGAACTGAAGTAAAAAAGATTCAGTTTTCCTTAAATGGCAGAAGAAAAGTTGATGTTGGTGCTGTGGGTGATGCCCTTGCTTAAGACAGGATCCTTCTCTCTCACATATCGCCAGAAACCAGCAGAACTGGGCTCTCTTCTTCCAGAGGTCAGCATATGCATTCCTTAATGGTCCAGGGGCCAGTGTCTTGAAGAGAGGCCTAGCCCCTGGAGCAGTCTCCTTTTGCATGTTTCTGTCACTGTGTCCCTTTTCTCCCTTTCCAAACTCCGTCCTCTATAACCTTCCCAAGGATCCATGCCGTGGGGACAACAGAGTGGCCCATGCTGTGGTAGGACTCACTCCTGAGAGAGCTCTGCGTCCTCCCCGCCGCCCAGTGCCCACTCAATGCCCTAGGTGCATACCCACCTGCCTGCAGGCACAATGCCTGCCCCCGCAAAACCTCAGGCACAGCAGTCAGCAAATCAGCTGCATTCTGCCTTTGAGTTGAAGGACAGAAGTGCCGCAGTCCGGCTGCAGCAAAGTAATGGGGGTGGGGGGCGGGGGGGGGGGCGAGCAACTTGTGTAGATTGATACAGCAGGAGTGGGAGCCGTTTATTGTAGGACAGAGGAGGGGTATATATACATTCTACACAGCTTATCTTAACATAAACTAGATACAGCAGTCAACCAATAAGGAATCTCCACACTTAATGGCTCGCTGGCATTACTTCACAAACCACTCTCTCTGCAAAATGCCAGGCGCCATCTTGACTTGTTTACAGACCCTAACACAGAAGAATTGATGAGGAACAGAAAATACCATTTACACTTAATTTTTTCTGAATAGTTTCTATAATATAGTTATACACCAGAAGGCAAATATCATTTTATATGTAGATAAAATATGTAATCGAAAGAAGTTTCATCTGAGATTGCAGAGCTATCGATAAAATGAGTACTGGTCTAAAAGAAATAAAAGTAACAATTGCTCTGAATTTTTCATAGAGTATATTTCTAATCTTGATCATTAGGAAATATCACCTTGAAAATGTTTTTGAAATAAACTGAAGATGTCATAGAAACAGGGGATCAGTCCACTTGGGCTTCTTAACAAATCACCACTGACTGTGGTGTGAACAACTGAAATTCATTTTCTTTCTCCATTTGAAGGCTGAAGTCCAAGCTGGAGGTTTGAACTAGGTGTGGTTTCTAGGGAAGCCTCTCCTCCTGGACTCCAGATGGCCACTTCTTATTTGTTCTCACGTGGACTTCCCTTGGTGAAGAGGGAGGGTGGAGGGAGGAGGGAGAAGCAGCGAGAGGGGGGCAGCAGAGTGTGTCTCCAGGTCCTCTTCTCTGGGACAGCAGTCGGCTGGGACAGGACTTCCCCGTCTGCATCTTGGAAGGACACACCAGTCACAGTTCAGAGCAAGCAGCACTTACAGTTTCCGTACTGGAGACAGAGGGCACAAGAAGAGCGAGCAGGCTGGGATAAAGGACACAGGAAAACAGAAGGAGCGTATCCAAGGATGCCAGAAGGGACAGGAGTTCAACTAGATGAGAGGCTGCACAAAATGAGGAAACTTCTCTTTCAAGGCTCTGCGCATGGATGGTTTAGTTTCCAAAATAAGATATCAACACCAGCAAAACCCAGAAATATCCAAGAGTTAAAACACAGCATCCATAAGCTATGTCAGGCAATGATAATCCAAAGAGGCAAGGACTACAGTATAAAGAAGAACAATGTAGACTTTGAGAGACAAGGATTATAGTATTAGTAAGAATAATGTAGAATTCAAATCAAAAAAAATTAAAAGGGAGAGTTATAACTATCCACTACGAAGATTTAACAGAAATATGTATCCTTCCAAAAATATATATCATAGCAATACATAAAGAAAAACCTGATTTTCTTCTAACAAAAAGAAGAAATTGATAGGAATAGAAAGGGATTTCATGCAATTGTTTGTTATTTTGCATTTTAAGTAGGCAAAAGATAGAAAACTTCCATTGAATGCATTTTAACAAGTTTTCTGCAGAGCTCACAGAATTATAGGATTGCTTGCTCATACCATTCCAGAGAAACAAAATGTAGAAGTAGAAGAGCTTGGTGGGATACAAGGGTTACAAATTTTTATACAAAAATCCATGGCTTCTCCACATACTAGAAATAATAATCAGGAAAACATAGTGGTAAATATCACTTCAAAATATATGTGTGTGACTACATGAAGAAAGCTGGAGTCACAGAATGTCCTAGAAGATAGTTTGATAAATGGAAAATTCCTAAAGGGCAAGAAATAAATATGGTGAAACTGTCAATTCTAAGCCAATTACAAATTTTATGTTATTACCTTAGAGAATTGCCTTCCTTTGCTAGGGCTGCCATAGCAAATTATACCTGTCCCTCAGTGTCCCCAGGGATAAATTCCTACTTCCCACCCCCATCAATACCAAATTCAGGGACGCTCACGGCACAGAGTTGTACATTACCTATATACCTCTCCCATGTATTTTAAGTCATCTCTCACAATATACTTTTAATGCCTAATATAATGTAAATGCTATGTAAATAGTTGTTAGGTTGTATTGTTTAGAGACTTAGGTAAAAAAAAAAAAAAGCCTGTATATTTTTGGTACAGAAAAATTGAATTTTTTTCCAAGATGGTTTTGATCTTTATTGATCTTTATTTATCCAACCTTTGATTGGATCTACTGATGGGCCACCTGTGGGCTCAGAAGGCTGACTCTGCTGCAGACTGGGTGGCTTAGCAACAGAATCCATTTCCAATAGTTCTGGTGGCTGGAAGTCCAGATCAGGGTGTGGACAGGTCAGTGTCCTCTGTGACTGTTCTTCTGGGCTTACAGATGGTGTCTTCTTCCTGTAGCCTCACTTGGGCCTCCCTCTGCACCTGTGTGTCTTGGGTGTCTATATTTTGGGTCCTAATATCTTTTTGAAAAGATAGCAGTCAAACTGGATTAGGGGCCTCATTTAAACCTAATCTCCTTAAAGTCCCCATCTGCAAAGAATCACATTTTGGGGGTCAAGACTCTGCCCTAGTGTGGATAAGAGGTGTCTTCCACAAGCTCCTGCATTAAGGAAGGAATATTCGTTAGTGATCATATTAGGAGAGCTATAACTAATAAGCCTGTCCTACTCTGAATGGACTGACTGGGTTGTGAGTGCAGGCAGGTAAGACGTGGTGTGGGGAGGTGGGCCACTGGGTGGTGTGGGGAGGGGAGCCACTGGGCAGGTGCCCTGGAGGGCTCACCTTCCCTCCTGGCCACCAAGAGCAGAGCAGTGCTCCCCAACCCCACCTTTCTGCCATGGTGTTCTGCCTCCTCACTCGGGCCCAGAGTCATGGGGTCCACTGACCACGAACTGAGAACCTCAAATTGTGAGCCAAGATGGACTCTTTCTCCTCTAGGTTGTCCTTCCAGTTATAAAACCCGACTAACAGACTCCAACCCATGAATTCTAGGGGAAACATTCAGCCTACAACAAGAGGGTAGAGGAACCCGATGTTGCCTGCCTGCTTCTAGCTAGTTTGCCTTCTGTGCCCAGAGGTCCTGGGTAGAGGTGATGTCCCCCACCTCGGGCCTGGCCCTCAGATACACTGGGCTGCCCTGGATCTCTCCCCAGCCACCCTTACTTGGAGGACTTGTGTTTAAGTGGTAGGAACACAACAAAATGTTCCTGGATTTCCAAGTAGCCACTGGGGAATGTCCACCACACAACTGCTTCAGACCATGATAAAATCAAGAAACAAACTGCTATTTTTGTTAACATCATCGACTCAAGAATTTTAAAACCTTCGAAATTCTGAGAGAGAGAGATCTCCCATTAACCCTTTAAACGTTTCATTGAAGGGGACTTTGTTCTGAAGTAGTGAAAAGGTCAAACCCAATCAATATCATTTACTCATGAAAAAAACCTTCTTTATGTGGGAACCAGTCTTATCACAGGAAATAAGTGCCTCCCTGAGGGACGTTGAGCTTGATGCTTCTGCAGAAACTGCAGAGATGAGAGGGAAAGAACACTGTGCCCGCAACGAGTCCAAAAGAGCCTGTAACGAGTCCAAAGCATGAAGTGGTATGGAAATAAAGGAATGCCTAAGATGGCCACGGCCACGCGCCCACAAACATGAAGTTCTATTGACAAGGAGAGCATGCCAGGCGCCAAACCATTCCCTGGTAAAACCCCAGGCCCCTGTGGAGGGAGGTGTTTACAATGTTATAATGGACGTTTGGAAGAGTCCATTACTCTGCCAACTTCTGCTGTCATTGAGTCTAAAGTTATCCTCCAACTGGAAATATAGGGACTTTAAAACTTGTTTCTATACTTCAAAGGTAGACATCAAAGGGCACCGACTCTTCTTAGCAGATCTGCAGAGCAGAGCCAAGGCCCTGCGATCCTAGAGCAGAAGCTGTCTCTCAAAGAGCAAGGATGACCAAATCCACAGAGCTCCTGTGGGCACACCTCCGGTCATCTGTGTTAAGGACAACTGTAATCAGAACATGGCCCTGAGCACATGCCTAGGCGAAGACCGGGACACCTTTGAAAGAAGTAATCAAAATCTTTATAAAATCCAAATGCTTTCAAAACAGAGAGGCACAAGGCAAGAATAGTGCAGTCGAAAGAGTCAAAATTACGAATTTATAAAAGGAAATGAAAAGAGGTGGGTTCTCCAGTTGCTTTGCGAAGGCCAAGGCAGAAGGACTTCCATGCATGCACAAGCACTCATGCCCAGACCCACCCACCGAAGCCTCTGTCCAAGCAACAGGGGTTTCCCCCTCAGTATCTGCTGCATTTTTCCAAACTTGTCACACCCACAGCATGTTTTAACTCACGCAGCCCTACGTGCCTACACACCTCTAACACCACACGTATTCAAAGTCTTGGAAGCTACGAATTATTAATAAGATGTCATTCCAACACTAAAGACAAGAATTAATGCATTGCTCTCTGAGATCACGATGTACATGCAAATAGCATGTTGTTTTGACCACACTTGGGCATTTCCAAGGAAGACGATTTATGCTTTTTCCCCTTTACTACTTCCACATCAAATGTGGGACAAAGATGCCAGGAATTAGTAATAATGGGATCCGTGCACACAGCCAAGATCATTCATTCTAGCCAAAAAAAGTACTTCAAAACCTTAACAGTACTCAAATCTGTTTCTAGCAATAAGACATAGAAGTCCTACTTTCTTTTATGTTGTCTCCATCATTCTGAAAAAAAAAATTAAATTCCTACTGTGGCAAAGCCAAGATACACCCACACACACCCCAGCCTGGCATGGCTGGAAGGAGAGCAGCAGAGCCCGCGGGCCACAGGAGACAGAAGAAGCTTGACTGGCAAGTGGAGTCAGGATATGCAGGGTTGCAAGAGGGCTGTCATTCTGAATGTCCCCAGGGCAAACCCCTGGTTTACCCAAGGCAAAAGCCTGTGGGTAAACCAGGGCAAAGGAAACTGAAATATAAAATATTTGTTGGGGGTGGGTAATTTAAATAGCACTCTGTACACCCTCAGAAATAAGTTGAAAGATAACACATGAGTAGCACACGAATGGCCACAGGAATGAGACTGAGCTCCAGAAGAGGATGTCTCTGCTCCTCAGCTTCTGTATTGCTGCGAGCAATGTGCCTGAGGAGAACAACTGAGAGAAGGCAGTGTTTATCTTGGCTTCCCGTTTCTGAGGTCTAGTCCGTGGTCAGCTGACTCCACCGCTCTGTGCCTGAGGTGAGGCAGGACATCCTGGTGGAAGGGCAGGGTGGAGGAGAGCAGATCAGGGCCTGGCAGCCAGAAAGCTCCACTCACCGGGGACAAGTGTAAACCCCAAGTCACAGCCCCAGTGACCCACCTCCTCCAATCACACCCAGCTGCCAACAGTCACCACCCAGTTAATCCATATCAATGGATTAATCCAGTGACTAGGTTACAGCTTTCCTAATCTAATCATTTACCTCTGAACATTCTTGCTTTGTCTCACACATGTCACAAGTGAGCTCTCAGGGCATCTCCTCCCACCATAACAATGTCCCACCCCTGTGACGACCAGGGCAGCTGGATCCCATCACACCTAGCAAAGAAAACAGCTCAGGGGTCCAAGCACAGAGAATATCAATGGGAGGAAGCACAGCAGGAAGGGGAAAAAGCACTGCTCTATAGTTCCAAAGTGACCAGGAGGCCACTTCTGTAGGCTCTGTGGGCACATGAGAAGCACCAGCTGGACAGCCCGGATCTGCTTCCAGGTCAGCTTCGAGCAGGGCTGGAAGCCAGCAGAATATCTCTGTTCTCTTTTGTGATATCAATTCAATTTCCCCTGTTGTGTGAACAGGGAAACCTGAATTTCCCTTGAAGAAACTAAATGACTAAGCTGGGCTTCCATGTGCTGCCATTTATTCTCTGTAGTGATGCTGATTAGACATGGGCTGACCCCTGAGGAGGCAGGAGAGAAGCCACTCCTCCACAGCACGCTGCAGCTGTACAGGAAGCCTTCCTAGAGAGGGAGGCCCAGGCTGCAGGCCACATCTACCTCCATCTGCATGCTACAAGATTTAGAGGCCACAAAATAGCTATTTTGAACCCTTGGAAAGAATTTCATAATTCTTTGATTGACAAGTCAAGAGAGGGACAAATTTTGCAGACTATGAAAACGTCTGCAAAAAACACTGAGTTTAAAATTAAGCTGTGTATTTTAGAAGTGCATTAGAAAAAAAAAAAGAATGATGTTCTATAAAGCAATCAGATAAACAGGCAGGAGAGACGGGCAAATTATTTTAAAATGTATGAGATGAACTTGATGATATTTAAATGCTTTGCAGCAGACAGAAACCTTGGTGATCTCTGTCCCCACCTGGGCCACTCCCTTCTCTGACTAGAGGCCAAGAGTAAGACCCTAAAGGAACAGCATTGCCTCTAAAAGCAGTGGACATGGTGTACCTCACGTCCACTCATATGCTGTTGGCCAAAGCAAGTTACTCTACTAACCCCAAAGTCAATGGGAATAGAAATTGTATGCCCCTTTAGGGGAAGGTGTGAGAAAATCACAATACGATCCATCACACACAGATGGTCTGGCATGTCCACATAACTGAGGTCATAATAGGACCTATTCCCTACAGACAGCAAAGTCATGTCTGTTAGGGAATAGGTCCTATTACTAAAAAGTCATGGCATTGCCAAACAATAGCCAAAAAGAGCACTTGGGGGAGATGGAAACATCCAAAATTTCATGAGCATAATATAAAGAAATTTAGTAAATATTAAAGACGACACTTTGAAACAGTGGGGGGTGGGGGTGATCCAATAATCATGTCAGGATAACCAGTTAGACGTTTGGGAGAAAATGGATATTTCTTTTATGCTGACATCCAAGAAACAACAGCTGAGATGGATTTTTAAATTTGAGAAATAAAATAAAAAGTAATAAAAGAGGGCCACATAATTATTTTGATAGTTTCTGAGAGACGTCATCTTTAAGAAAGGCATAAAACCCAGATGCCACACATGGAAAGGCTGACAAATTTGATATAAAAAAAGATAATTTCTGCATGGGTAACAACAAGTCAGAGTGAAAAGATGAGAAACAGGTTAGGAAAAGGACTTGTAACATTTCCATAAATGAAACGTTAGTCTCCTCAGTATATAAAAATCATTTTCTATTGCTTGGATGTATATTTATAAGTATCCTAGACATTCTTGACCATTTTCCTTCCATATAATTTTAAAATAAAATTGTTCAATTTGGTGAAAAAATCCTCTAAGATATTTATGGATTTATATTACAGCTCCACGTCCACTTGGTAAAAATCAAAGGATGTCTCGGTTGCTTCCAATTTGGGGAGATTATGAGTGAATCTGCTATAAACATTTGTGTGCAAGTTTTGGTGTGAGTGTGAATATTCAACTCCTGCTGGTACACACTTGGCCGCGTGGTAGCCTCCTCAGCATGCGGCACTTGGAGTCCCACTCTGAGCCCTTTCTTGGGTAACGCAGGAGGCTGCCGCACTTGAGTACAGTCACAGCAAGAGAGATTTCCAGCAGGTCCAGAAGTCAGTGCCAGCCTCCAGGTCACACAGCCCTGCTAAGCCGAGGAAAGCAGGATGCTCTGTGGAGTCTGCCAACTCCTCACAGGAGAGAGACCACCGAGTCCCCTGACTCCAGGCCCTGGGACACCAGGTGAGCACACATCTGGAACTGTGGTGTCATCAGTGTCTCTGGGGTGCTGAGTCTTGGGGGCCTATAAGCAATCCGCTGCCAGATAGGGCCTGCAGGACCAGGGGCATGAGCAACTTCAGAGCCTGTGGCCCCAACACCTGTCACCTACCCATCAGTGCTGCTCTGACACCCACCCCTCAACTCACAGAGGGGTTCCTCATGGCCAGTTGAGAAAAAGAGACCGAATGTCTGCCTGATCCACAGATGGGTCAGCACACTATGTCATGGCCACCAGCAAGTGATAAGCTGTGGCATCGTGTCCACTTTCAGAAGCTCCCTTAAGGGGCAAGCATGATGAGGACCCTCAGGAGAGAGCAGGTGCAAACAGAGACATCCAAGATCGAGGCTCTTGGCCTGACTGGCTGGTCAGCAGTCAGCAAGAAACAACAGGGAGCCATTTGTGTGCAAGGAAACACAGGGAGATGGATGACCTCAAACGGCAGAAAGGACGGAGCTGCAGCTCGTGCTCCTGAGCACACTGAGCCTGCACCACGAGACACTCTGATGACTAGGTAGAGGCTGCCGTCTCCAAGGGCTATTAGCCTCTTTTAACCTCTGCAGTGCTGCGGACATCAGCCCATGAACTCTGACTCCATTAGTGGCAGAGACAGAGGTTATACATGAGACCAAGAGAGGGGCTACCACGGCAGCCAATTCCACCCTATTTCTAATCTGGTAGCAGCACTTCCCCCTGAGGAGCTCACCTAACATAGGATGTTGGCAGGTCATTACATCTCCCCTTCTTCACGCTAGAGAAGGTAGCAAAATTATTCTTCCTGGAGTCAGTCTGTACCCTACATACATACTTGACTTCAATACCCACCATGCTCTGGCCAGCAAACTATCCAAAAACTACATAATGCTTATATAAACTACATAAGGCACTTTATTCCAAATAATTTCTCAGATTCAGAGGTAATTATGGTAATTATGGGAGACTAAACATGTCTTACCCGTGTCCAGCCCCATGACCTGATAAAGGGCCAGATAAGATGTCACCTAAAGGGACAGTGTCCTGCTTCCCCAATGGCTAGAACACATGGGCCCAGCAGTCAGGAAGTGTAAGCAAGATCCACAATTTCCACCATCTTTCTGGTGGGCAGAATCTGCTTCCTGCTCCCCAGATGTAGACTTTTCCAGGCTAGATGTCCTGGGAGGCAGGTGGGTGTTCAGGTGTAGGTGCCATTGACTCTGAACTCCAACTCCTACCTGGCCACTGTGGGCTCATCACATGGGCAGACCCATGGTCAAGGAAACAATAGAGTCCACCAAGGGAGACAACCACCAGACCGTAGTGAGGAGGTAGTGGTACAGCCACACCATGGGCAAGGCTGAGGATTTGTGGGTCCAGCCCAGGATTCTTCACAGGGTTCTTGATGCTTCTCCATCAAAGGAGAGCAATAAATGAGCCCTTGTAGCACACTCAGCTTAGCACAGTCACAAACTCCCCAGGAATGATGGTCTGGGCCATACCGCCAGCCAACCTCTTCTGAGGAGCCAAGTGCTGAGAGTGGGGAAATCTGTACCCAGCGCTCCACTGTTCCCCGCCATCTTTGCCCACTGCTTCAGGTGCCTTAGTTCTGTCCAGAGATTGTCTTTGAAACAGGAGGATCTTGGGAAGGTTCAGTGTGCTCCCTGCTCTTAGAGCTCAACGAAGGACATTCCATCCTTTGAGAGTGAATTTGAGGTTCTCAATAACTGGAGATAATAAGGGATATTAGTCTAAGTTCCTCAGAGGATGCAAAATTTAATGGGGGCACCACCATTGAATTCTGTAAAATCCACGAGGTAATTCTAATTCTTGTAGCACAAGGGTTGAGAATAGCACAAGGGTTGAGCAAGAACATTTGCTCTCCCCTAGAGGACCAGCTTTAGTCTCAGCAACAAACCATAGATATCTATGCACAAATAGATCTCTGCTGTGGATTCACCTGTCCAAACCATGGATGTGGAGAGATGGAAAAGGAGGTGCAGAGGCTCAGACATTTCCTCTAGAAGATAGGTCAGATTCAGGGAGTTGCTTTACCAATAATCCTGTTTCTGGATATTGAGAGATGTCCCAGAGTTTAAAGGGCATGAGAAAGAGCACCTTCGAGTCTCACAAAGCCCTTGACCCTAAGTGAACAACCCCCACAGAATCCATAACAAGGTCACGGGCACTAAATCCAAGCTATACACCCAGAAATGGCGAGGCTCTGGAGAGTCCTCCAAGGGGAATGAAGGAGCAGAGACCAGCTCCACTTGGGCTTCCACCAGGTCACTGTGGCTACCATATCCAACATGGAGAGCAGGTAGGGAAGCAGCAGACCCACGGGGAGGTGATGGGAGAATTCTGAAGGGGCAACAGCAGCTTAGCCCCGAGCAAGGCCTCCGTGGTGGGAGCCGGGGCAGCCAGGACCCTGAGGAGAGAAGCAACAGGACTGAGGGGAGCCGCAGGGGAGGGAGAAGGAGGAGCGCAGGGAAGGACGCCCCGTGTTAGCCTGAGTGACTGAAGGGGGAGTGACTTCAAAGACCCTTTGAAGACACCAGACCCAAACCCACACAGCCCTGAACCTCCAACAGACCTGACTTGTCTGGAGAAGGATCTGAGCTTGCAGATCAAACAGAGCTCCTGAGTTCCAGGAAAGGGATGAAAATGTTAATCCCAGCCCAAGGCATCCTGGAAAAATTCTGAATTTTGAGGACATAGGAAAAGAATTCTAAAAGTATCAGGCACTAGCCAAAAAAAAAAAAAAAAAATGTTAGATACAAAGGAAGAAAATCCGACTTCTCTTAATCTCTAAATGTGAGAAGACAACCACGGCACATCCAAAGAGATTCGGTGGGCAACGGATGTGATCCAGGGACTCTCCACACAACCCAGTGCTCTTTTATACATGAAAACAAGAAAAAATATCCTCAGATACACAAAGAGAGACCTCAGGAAATACTTTACCTGTTTAAGTCTGCAAAAATTCCTTGACCATATAAATCCAAGAATAGGGAATTCATAGGGTTAAGTAACCGATATTTATTTTCACCTTCTCAGAATCTATTATAAGAAAATATATTTGAATGCAAACATTGTCAAATATCTACATCACATTTTTATTATCAGTAGCAAAAATTAAACAACAAAAAAAAAAAAACCTCAATTCCAAAATGTGGGTGATACCTCTACAATAACGTATACTATTCAGCCATTAGAAACTCTAGTGTGGTAAGCAGAAGCTAAAAAGTAGATCTCATGGAAGTTGAGAGGGGTAGGTGCAGATCACCAGGTACAATGCTACTGCTTGACCAGAGAAATGGGTTCTGGTGCTCTATGGCACAACAGGTAAATAATGCATTATATATCTCAAAATAGACAAATTTGAAAGTACTCACCATAAGGGAATGATAAAAGTTTTAGGTGATGGACATGCTGATTATCCTAATCACTAACTATTGCCTATATGAATTGCAATATCATGCCGTACCTCATAAATTTGGACAAATATCACCTGTCAGTCAAAATTTTTTAAAAGTTTAAACCTCTAATGTGGTACAATTTTAATACTGTTGGAAAAAATATTGCAATGTGATGTTCAGGAAAAAAAACAATGCAAACTATTTATAAGACACATACATATGCGTATGTACATATTATATGGTATCATACTACATAAAGAAAATTTATAAAATTAAAAAAAACATAAGAAAGAAATATCTCAAAATATTAATAGTGGCATTTGAGAAAGGCAGGACCCTTTGTACCCTTTTCTCACTTTGCTTTGACACTTGTGAAACTTCCTGATGTACTGCTTTTATAATAAGGAAAAAGAAGGGAAAGTGTGAACGCACTAGCTCAGAAGAAGGAGGAGAAAGAAGAGATGGAACGTGGAAACAGCAGCAGCTCACGCGTCTGAAGCCCGAAGGAACAGAACAGAGAGGGTGATCCAGGTGAGACCACAGCAGGCGTCTAAGGCGTCGAGCAGTCTGGACGTGAGAGGGGCTGAGTAGCCCCGTGGGGCCTAAATGAGCGAATGCACACAGAGAAAGGGACCGGAGCGAGGTGAGGGCATATTTTTTTTTTTTTTGAAGAAGGATTGCTTTGGGGTCTCTTTATTATGAAACCTTAATATCAGAATAGAAGGCTTGGGTAGCCCAGGACTCCTTTAGGAAAATGTCTGTGACCCAAGGAGGGCTGCAACGGGACCAGGTCCAACAGGAGCTGGTGTGAAGGCAGCAGGGGCACCCAGTGGCCCTGAGCTGTCCTGGTGCTCTGTGCTCCATATGCAGAGAGGAAGGAGGGGCTCCCGTGACCTGCAGGATGGAAGGCCAGCTAGGGAGGCCACCAACAACCTCGCATGGACAGATTGCTGGGGGACCTTATGACAGCCATGAGCCACAAGTCCAATCTGGAGAAATGGAAGCGTCATGAGCGCGGGGGGTCTGTTCCCTACAGTGGCCAGAAGTCAGTGGGTCTCAGCAGAGGAAGGTTGCTGATAGTGTAATTAACTGTCAGTGCTGATGAGACAAAGGTGACATTTGAAAACATTTGTTTATATATTTTAATTAATTCTTTATAGAGATTCATAAAGGTGAGTCTCTGTGGCATATCCACACCTGTGCATGATGTAGTGGGTCAATATCACTCTCTGCTCCTCCTGTGCCACCCCTCTTGTCTTTCCCTCTACTCCCCTCCTTCACTTCATTGGGCTCCCTTCCATTTTCGTAAGATCCCCCACCCTTCTCCCCTTATTTTTTGGTAGCATATGACAGAAGCATTGACCCTCACTTTGTGAGTCCGGCTTATTTCACTCACCATGATGTCCTCTAGTTCCACCCATTCACCAACAAATGCCCAGTGCTTCCCACTACCCTTTGCCTGGAGGGAAAGAGAATTTGCTCCTGGTCATTCCCTAAGCCTCAGGAGAGATTCCCTGGATTTGTACCAGGGGGAAGCGATTATCCTCTACTGCTACTTTTCAATGGGCCAAAAATTCTCTAGTTCCAAATCAGGAAAGAGTTTGGATCAAAACCCCGGCCCCTCCTATGCTGGGGCCTTCAGGCTCTGCCTGCTCCCAGCTGGCTCTTGGGGAGATGGCAGAGGACCTGGGCCTCTCTGCATTGGATGCAGGGCTCTTCTTCATTCAGTGCTGGAGTTCAACATAAACTACACCATGGAAACCCAGATGCCCCCCAGGCCAGGGCATTGCTCCCCCAGATCTCCATCTGTCCACCCTGTGCATTGGCCACTAGCCACATGTGGCTACTGAGCCCTGGACATGTGGCTGGTCTGGATAGAAATGAGCCATGAGTGTAAAATGCACTGGATTTCAAAGACAGAATACCAAAATACATCTATTAAAACTTTTATATTGATTACATGTTGAACTGATATTTTGAGTTTAATGCATTGAATAAAGTATACAACTGAAATAAATCTCAGCCATTTTTGCTTCCCGTTTTGTTTGTTTGATGTGGCTATTAGGACATTTTCTGTGATTTGGGTGGCTCATGTTCTACTTCCATGGAATGAACTGACTCTAAATAGTACCCGGTAGGTCATGCACGACAGCAAACAGCACTGGTATAATGTTCTCAACCGTTGCTGTCTCCTGGAGCAGGCAGGAGGACCACCATGGCTGGCCCTTTACACAGATTGCTGGGCCCGCCTGCACTGCTTTGATGTCAGTGACTGGGACAAGCCCAGGTGACTGCATCTTTAACAAGTTCCAGGTGACATGCTGCCACTGGGCCAGGGACCACACTTTGTGTTACAAAATATGGTCAAATATATACTATTTCCCCCAGTGGCCTGAGAAGTATTTTAAGAAAAAGGTTTTCTTTTTTTAATTATATGGTTCTTCTATTTAATTAACACCAAATTTATGTTAAAAAGGAAAAATGGAACAGAGAGACACGGGAGAGGAGAGACAGAGGCACAGACAGTCCTGATGCTGCCACAGCCAGGCCACACCTAGGTCCCCCAGAGCAGGAAAGGGCAGGAAGAGTCTCCCCTAGAGCCCTCCAGGAAGCACGTCTTGCCAACACCTCGACTTGGGACTCCTGGCCTCCAGAGAATCAATTTCTGTGGTTTTCAGCCAAAAAAATAAATAAAAGCACACAAACAAAAAAACTTGACAAGGCAGACAGCTCATGAATTTATTCTGTGATATCACAATGAATGGGGTCAAAGTCATAAGCCCCTAACAAGCATTCTAAGGGTTATTGTCAGATAAACTGTTGCGGATAAAAAGATCCCATTGTTCTAGAATAACAGAAAACACCTACGTTAAGAGCAGGCCAGGCTTAGCACTGAGACAGCAAAAGTTGGTTGGACTAGCGCAGAGTCCTTCATCTTCTTCAGCTTGGACTGGGACCCACACAGAGTCTCTCTCTCCTCCGCCCAAGGCTGGTGGCCAGCATAACACTGAGTCACAGATCTGACTCTCAGCCCTGCCTGGGTCAGAATCCCACTCTCCCTTGCTTCAGGTTACAGTCATAGTCTGAGGTTACTGTGGAAAAGAAGTCCCAAGGCAGGAAGGGTCCCCAGTGGCAAGCCCCCAAGGGCCAAGAGCACACCATCACGGGAGCAGGTGGGAACGCCAATGAAATGCAGGGCAAAGGTGAGACTGTGCCACCTGTGCCAGAGAGGAATGAGGTTGGGTCACCAGGAGCCTGAAGTCACCCCAGGCTTAAATCCCTCCACTGGCTAAGGGACCTTGGGCACTCAAACCAATCAGTTTCTTGCTTCTTTGCAAAAGGAGGAAAAGAACAAGATTGGGTCGGAGGTCTGTGGTCGTTCTTGGAGACAGTGGCTGGATGAATGTCAGGTGGGGTAAGGAAGAAAGTGTCCAGGGCAGCTGTAGGGACAAGCAGAGAATGTATGAGCCCCTGGCTGCTGGCTCCAGTTCTTCCATGAGAGGAATTCCAGGAAATCAGGGGCAAGTTTGTGAGGAACTTAATTTAATAAAATTATTTTGAGTAGCAAGGGTGAGGTCATGTCATAGAAGGAAATTCAAAATTGGTCCAAGAAGTAAGATAATCCAATTGTAATAATGTTAATAAATATGACACAGCAAACCAAAAGAAGGTATTGGCACTGTCATTTACTGAATGAAAATTAATAATGCAATTTTTATTTTAGGAAGAGAAGAAGACTGTATGTTAATTTTTTTAGTGAAAACCAGGTAAAGTTGGATGTCAGCTGTGACCTTCTCCGAGTCTCTTGAACTTTTTGATTTTCCATTACCTTGTTTTACAATGAAGTTTAACATAACTTATTTTCAAGTTCATTGCAATTATTACAGATCTGATAAGTAAAAGATATATCACATGTGGTGGATTTCACATGCTTTCAGAGAGGTCATTACTACATTGTTATATTTTCATTATTGTCATTTTTATTACTTTTTACTCTTAATAGCAATTCAGAGCCCAATTTCACGCCTCACTTTGTCAACGGACTTATGATAAAGCCTTTTCTTATCAGACTGGAAATACTAAGGGGCATTAATGCAGTACACAGGAGCCACCAACCAGCTGAGGGAGGCCAGGTCAATGACCAGGAGCCCAAGCCCACTTTCCCTTCTCTCCTCCAAGGCCTCAACCTCCTCCCCCACCCTCCACCTGCTCTAAATAAACAGCAACAAAGCCCAGGGACACAGGGTTCCCTGGACAGGCGGTGACCTCAGTCCTCTGCTCACAGAAACCCACCCTCCCTATAAGGGGAGTGCAGCTGTCCCCAGAGACGGCTGTCTGCTTCTTTCTTGAATATCAATGGCCCTAACCTTTGATGCCAGTACACATTAACCTGTTTTGGAAGCCAACTGCTTGATCCTCAGACTAATGAATTCTCAAATCGCAAAGAGACATCTTAAGTGCTCAGAAACCATTAGGCACATGGTAGTAAGGGACACCCCTGATCTCCCCCATCCTCTGTTTGCCTCTTCTGATTTGTCAATAAGCAGAGGCATCTCCGGGAAGATAACTGAAACCTTCCATGTGTCTCAGGGCCAGTGTCCTACAGTACTGGTGAACTGAGTGGACCAAGGGTCACAATCAAGAGCCATTGGCAGGCTTCTGAAGGCCAGATCCTCCCAGCAAAGAGAGCATCATAAAACAGGCTTAGCCATTGGCCAGGGAGAAGCCAGGACCCCAGGATACCATGCCTGCTTCTACTTCTCCCAACCCAAAGGGTGACCATGGGTGCTCATGTCTTAGGGGAAAGGCTGTGAAAAAGTAGTGAAAATTCTCTTTGACCTCATACCCAGCCACCCTGTTATAATGTCCTCTAGGAAGACAGGATAGTTGAGATTCAGGAAGAGTCAGGAGAGATTCAGACTTATGTCCATCAAAGAGGCTGCCCATAACACTCTAGGGCAAAATACCAGTGAAATATTAATGCAGAGGACTGGACCTCTGCTATGATCCATGGACCACTGCTGTCATCCACGCAGGTCGTCAACAAAATGGGGTGCCAGGAGAAGAGGAATAGTGTTGATGCAAAATGTAAACAAGCTTCAAAGTTAGGTGTTCATTGAAGATCAGCACTGGAGGAGGTATCAGCTTGGTGACAATGCAGTAACAAGCATCCCCAAATATCAGTGGCTGAAACAACAAAGTTCTTCTCACTAAGATTGCATAAACACCTTGGGTTGCCGAGGGACTCATTCCAATTCTCCCTCAAAGCAGAACCCAGGTCAGAGGGATCCTGATAATCACCCAGAACATTTCCCATTTCAGTGCTCAAGAGAAAGGAGAGCACAGAACACAGAAAACCACAGGTGCAATTCCTGGAGCCTCCTGGGAATGCTGAGGATAGTGCAAACAGGAGCAGAGGGCCCCAGGAGCACGTGGAGCAAGACAGGTGGAATGTGCACGATCCTGATGGATGTGGCTGCATTTGCTCTAAGACCAGTTCTTATGTAATTACTAGGCAAAACATTTAGGCATTGGTCACTGCAGGACAGGTCCTCGGAAGCTTAGTTGCATACCAGGAGCCCTAAAATAGCTGTGACACTTCAAAGCTGCTGCAGAACACCTGCAAAGAGCATGAGATACCGGGCCAGAGAGGCAGGACCAAATGGCCACATCCAAGTGTCCCTGGAAAAGTAGAAAGAAAATGGGTTTTCTTCCCCCGGGAAGCAGCTCCGATCACCACCTACAGCTGCTTCGGCTGTGCACCTGTGAGGCCCTGAGTTTGTTCTCCTGTGCCACTTTTAAAAAAGGAAAGTTGCTTAGGCTGTCAGTTTAAGCTCAATGCCACCAGTCCTGCAATTCTGCCCCCCACCACAGAGCAGCAGCACCTCAGGTAACAATCCCAGACCCAACAAACCCCCAAATGGTGACATGGTATGTTCTGGATAAGACCTAGCATTCCTCCCACCTCACGGAGCTCCTGGTGTCTTGGAATTGCTCTCTGCGCAGCTGACCACCCCCGGCTGGTGCCACACCTGGCCCACCTCGGCTTTGCCAACCCACTAAACTGAGAGCACAAAGCTTAGGGCGCTCTGAGCCTGACCCCTCTCTTGGGATTTCATGGAGGACGTTAAAATTAAACTGCTTTGCCCAGCATTCTGGCTCTTGGAAGCAGAGGGTCAGTGCCGCCTCATTAGTAAGTAAACTAATCCGGACCTTGGCCGGCAGCAGGATCTGGCTCCCACCATTCAAATGGACTCAAGATGGTGAGTCCCCGTGCCAAAGTACTGATTGGTTCCCACATAACCCTCAGCCAAGGCTTCCAAACAATCCTCAGCGACACAGCGCTGCTTCCTGAGCATACTGAAAATCCTGTAAAAAGAAAATAAAAAGAAGCTAGCTCTGCCTAAGCGATTCAGCATTTGTTTGCTGCCTTTTTTGATAAGGAAATGTGCAGAGCGGAGTGAGTGCCTTCGCCAGGGGCCAAGGAACGCCACGGAAACTTGGAACAAAGCCCAGAAACTGCATCCAAAGGGGCGAGAATGTGGAAAGGACAAGCTTAGCATCCTGCTGGAGGGCCAGGAGCTGTCATCTGCGCGCAGAGAGGCCTCAAAGACCCATGGAGAGGTCTGCAAAGAGGAACCCCTGGTTCTAGTCAGAAGTTGGTATGTGTGCGCCTTTTCCAGAGAGAATTTCTTCTCTCTCATCGGATTCTCAAAGTGATGCAGGATGCAGAGCCAAGGAGGAAGCTGAGAGACAGAATTCAAAGCTTTGGAAACAAGTGGGAAGCCTGCTTTGCATGTCAGACTTCTCTGATTAAAATCGTGATGTTTTAGAGTAATTCGCCCTCTGTGGCTAGACTCACGATTCTCCAGCCAAGCCCACCACCCTCCATTTCACTGTTCGCCCAGAACTTCCTCCAAGTCAGGCAAACTAGTGCTTGCTCTCCTCATAGCAGCCCTGGTGTCCGTCACTGATCTGATGGGAGAGCACCTTTGACTTTAACACCAGAGAAACTTTTTGTCTTTTTCTGAGGTCCCTTAGGCTGCCTGCGAGGGGACGGGGGACTCCAGGATCAGAGCTGAAGGACTTAATCTCCCTGCTCCACCATGCAGTTGCCCTACTTTGCATCTCAAAAGAGTGCCACATTGGTCAGAGCCAAATCCCCCAATAATCAACCACCTCATCACCTGGGTATACCCTACTCCTATGTCCATGCTTCTACTTAATTTCCTTTCTCCTTGCACATAATAGAGATTTCTTTAGTGAAACCACTAGTGTCTTCTTTCCACCTTTCCAGTCTTCACCTCCTGCTTGATTTCATCCTTAACATACATAATAGTTCAGTAGGAGGCGCACTTGCCGAGTGACTTTGTACATGAGAGAGACGTGCTGCAACCAGGCACCATATAATTCAAACCCTTGGCCACGGTGGAATTCTCATCTAATAAACATGAGGGCAATTTCACAAGAAATTAGTACAAAGAAGATGCAGACTGTATCATAAGAGATATGCATGTGAATGCTCCCGGGGTATAATCAAACCCAGTGAGGTTACCCCTTGGTGGGTGTGAAGCCAGGAGATTAAAGAGCAGAGAAAGGTTTATTACTTGCAGCAAGTAAGGAGTGTACTGGGGATAATTCCCAAAGAGTCTCTCCCCGCAACAAAGAAAACAAGGGCTTTTATTGGAGAGACTTATTTATACAGGAGAGATGCCTCATCACAGGCAGAGGCAGGCACATTCCTGAGCATGCTCAGTTGGAAGTCACATGTCTTCAAACATGGCATGTTTAAAAATGGTGCCCAGAACACCTCCTGGTAGGGCGTGTGGTGTCACGATGGGCTAAGTTCACCTCACCTCACTTCGAGGAGTGTGTCATGTCAGGGTGATTCCAGGGTTGGACTGACACCCTATAGGTTTCTGTGGAAGGCCTCATCTGAAACAAAACAATGACAGAGAAAAAAAGAAAGGACAGCAGTTGTTTAAAGGAGCAGCGGCATCCTCCACGGGTGCTTTCCCCTGAGCCTACCTGCACGGTGGCTTACCCAGGATCCCAGAGGAAGGAACATCCAGGTCGATACTGTGAAATAAATATTTGGTCTTCATCTTGTTTTCTTTCACAGAGCTCCTAAACCGCTTGTCATCTCCAGAGACAAAAGTGTCTTTCTAGTCTTTCGTATGGTAATGAGGTAAGTGGTATGCGCCTGGTGGGTGGCCTGGGGGCTGGGGTTGGAAAGCCTGAAGACAGGAGCGACCCAGCAGGATGGCTGGATTAGAGGGCTGGACTTCAGTCCCACTCTTCAACTTCCAGGGGGACAGGGGCTGAAAGAGCAGCGATGACAATGGCCAATGGTTGATCAGTCGTGACTGTAATGAAGTCTCTATCACAGGACAGGGTTCCTGGGCGCACTGGATAGCTCAGCGTTGGCAGCTCTGATGGGTCAGTAGAGCGCAGGCCCCTTCAGGCTCCATGCCTCACCCTGCACCTCCCTTCCATCTGGCTTTGCTCATCTGTACCTGTTCTAACACCTATCATAATAAATGGGTAAAAGTGAGTACCATTAGCCCTCCGTGACCACAGGTGCCACACGTTCTGACTCAACCAACCACACATCAGAAATATTCGAAAAACATTTACATCTATGCCGGGCATGAACAGACTGTTTCTCTTATTATTCCCTAAACAATACACTACAGCAGCTATTTACATAGAATTTCCATTACACTAGGTATCATAAGTGTGGTTTAAAGAACGTGGGAGCAGGATGTGCATAGGTTATATGCAAATGCTACAGCACTCTGTATGAAGGATTGGAGCCTCTGCAGACGTGGAGATCATCAGGGGTCCTGGAACCCGTCCACTGGGCACCAAAGGACAATTACAACACATTTCTCTGAGCTCCGTGAGCCTCTCTGGCAAATTAATCTAACGCAAGGAGGGGGTCCTGGGAGTTCCCAGTTGAAAGCCATTAATCAAAAGCACAGGAGACCAACTTGAACTTGTGACTCGTACCTGAAGTGGGGGCACTATAGGGGAGACAGAGCGTACAACCTGAGATGCTACCTCCAGGTAGGTACTGTCAGAACTGAACAGAATAAGAGGGCAGCCAACTGGTATCAGCCAGAGAATTGCTCAGTGTTTGTGAAAAAGAATCCCCACGCATCAGGTGCTAGAAGTGTTCTGCGGAGTGGTCAGTAGGGGGAAAGCACTCCTGTGTGCACCCCCTTCAACCATCAACGCTTGACCGTAATAAACACAGAGTTAACTGAGGAACGCTCCAGTAAGGTCTTCCCCGTAGGACGTTCTCCCACAACTAGCACTTGGCCTCTCAAGACTGTCACTGGGGGTGTAAATCCTTGTAACCTGCGTAAAGCACATTCTCTACTGTCCACCCGCCTCAACGTGTGAACTCATGACTCCTTTCACACAGGGTCTCTTTGCGCCTCCATTTCATGTGGGTGTTTTGCTTTCCCTGCCATCCCTAAAGGCCAGGGCTGCCCAGACTAGTTCTCTGAGCCCCTGCCTGACCCTAGGTATGAGTGATCTGAGCCATTTCCCTCCCCACTGGGCTGTCAAAGGCCACCTCTGTGCTGATTCCCTCTTCCACCCAGGCTCCACCCCCTCCCAGGCCCTCCAATGGCCCTGCCTGTTGGGCTTTGTTTGGGAGACACATCTCAAACTCAGTCTCTTCAAGGCTCAGCAGGTTTTCTTTCCCCACCAAAGCTTGCTTCCTCTCCCTGGGGATAGATGGCGGCTCAAACTGGACACCCCATTGTCTCCCATGACCCTGCAGCGTTCCTCGGGGCTCCTGACTAGTCTGTCACCCGGTTTCAGACTCCATCTGTTATAACACAGGGCATCATGCATCTGCTCCCACCCCACCTTCATCTGAGACCTGAGGTGAATTCCATGTCACTCTCCACTAATGTCCATGGCATCCTCGTGATGGCTCCCTTGCCCTGGGTCAGACTCTCTCAAATCTATCTCCAACTGATTGCCAGAAGAATCTTTCCAAAACATTATTTATTTACACTGCCCTTTTCCAACTTAAAACCCATCCACATGTCCACAAGGATCAAAATTCAAGCTTCTTAAAATGATTGACAAAGGCACCATGACTGACCATCTACACCCCACACCCTCAGCCCCCTCTGGCTTCCTGGTCAAGCCAGGTATCCTCATCCACCTTGCTCTCTCCTTGGCTTCCCCTGCCCCATCCCCCGTGGAAGATCCAGGCCAGGGCTCCTCCTGCTGCGTTCCTCCCTGCAGCATCCTGTCTGTGCTCTTTTGCATGAAGTGGGAACCTCATTCTGTCTCCCCTCCGCCCACTCTCACTCCACATCCACCGTACAGTCCACGCCATGACCTCCCACACCCCAGCAGGTCTGTGGTTGGCAGACACTCAGGAGCAGAGCGACTTCATCCTGTTCCTGGACTCCCCACAAGGAAAGTGGTGGGATAGGGTTGCTGCCCTCTAGGGTCTCGGACGCTTTCTTGTGTACATCCAAGTGGATTACCACATCCTATAAATGCCATATATGGGGCGGAAGTCCGACTTCTGAGTAACCACAATATTGTCTCACGTCAACCGGGGGTTCTCAAGGATTGTTCCTGATGGGTAGTGAAGCCCCTGGCCTACAAATCCATCTTAGAATCTAGGGCTTGACTAATTTAGAAGATATTCAATATCCATTTCTGCCCAAATTTAGCTATAACTTGTTGAATGTTGAATATACACCAGGCACTATTTTAAATACTTTTCTAATACCTTCTTTAATCTTTACGACAACTCCATGAGAAAAACAATTACTATGAATAATATTCTCGTTTTTATACTTGAGAACACCAAGTCAGAGTGTGGTCAAATAAATCTTCCACCACAGCATGGCACTTATGGGAGAAGGGGTGCAGTCCCCGCCCTCGGGGTCCACGGCCCCTGGAGTCCCCGAGCTCAGCCCCTGCTCTGCCCAGGGTGCCACTCTTGTGTGTAGCTCCATAGTTGCCAGTTTTACTATTTTTTTTTTAATTTTATTTTTTTATTGGTTATTCAAAACATTACAAAGATTGCAGAATCACATCGGTTACACATCCACATTTTTACATAATACCATAATAGTAACTGTTGTATTCTGCTACCTTTCCTAGAGGATAGGAAAGGTAGCAGTTTTACTATTTTTATGCAATATTTCAACAAACATTTTTTTCATGTGCTCAGAAACCCACAAAGTAGCTGTGTGTTCACATTCCAAATAAAACAGAAAATAAGTGATGTTGTAAAAGCCCGTATATGTACTACACTTGTTTGCTGTTTGTGATATTACAAAGTAACATATCCATTTTACTAAAATTATCCCCTTGAATTCCCGTAACAAAGTCCTGGCTTATCTTCTTTCTCCCCATGTTTCAAATATGTTGAATCCTATTTATTCTCCTTTTTATAACGATGATGTAAAGTTGCAAGACTCCTCTTTGGAAATGATAAAAATGTTCCCTAAAAAATCATCAAAGTTAGCTTGCATAATTTGTTTTAGTAAAAAGTCTTATACTTTTTTATTCAATTATAGATCAAAGGATAGAGACATCTTTTTAGAATGGGTAAAAATCTGTCTTATAGCAGGATAAGTTATCCACTTCATGGAGACACATTATCAATTAGTAAAGACATTAATTAATTAATCAATTAATTAATTAATGTTCCCTATCCCATCTCCTTTGGAAGATCTACGTAACTAAGGTTTTAGTAAATATATAACATATATGCACGGGAGATTTGAGCAAAAATGTCAGTTTTGAAAAATTAAGTTGACAGGTGCCAATCACATGAACAAGAATTGTTCATGCAAAAATTGTAGCTTCAAAACATGGTCCTCCTGATGAACACAGTCCTTGCATTTTCTTTGCACCTACAACATGTTGGGTTCCCAGAAGTGTCCTCCAGTTGGGGAGCTTTGCACCTGTTGTGCAAGAGAAGTAAACACAGGATTCCTTCTTCCAAACCTGGAGGCAGGCGGTTGGCCCTTCACCGCACGGAGACGACTCCTCCAACCCACCGGCCCAGTAAGCTGAGTTGAAATGCTGCTGGGAACACTCCCAGGAGTCACAGGAGTAGAGAATTAAGACCCGCAGGGATGGTTGAGAATGTCCCATCCAGTGCCATCAGGTCAGAGAAACCAGCACAGTAGGAAATGAGCTCCGTGCCACCGCGTGACAAGCACAGGGACTAACCCGGGACTCGAGCCCTCCTTGCCGAGGGACTCTCCTGCCACTCCAGAAAGGCAGAGCACAGCCGACTTAGAGCTCTGTCACAGCATCCAGCCCTGCAGTCCCCTGGCCCCTCGCTCCTTGCTAAGGCGTTGAGTCATTTGATTTCAAAAAATAAACCCTAGGCCCAGGCCCAGGCGAAGTCACAAAGGAGGCAATTAAAATCACTCGGGCTTTGCGTCCACCATCCACTCCCAGGCAATGTCAGAGGTGCCTCACCTGATTTCACAGAAGCCGGGCTCACCTGCCACAGAGCCTTCTTGCTGCCTCCTAATAATTAGCTCCTGGGAGACCTGCGTCTGGTTGGGCCAACCCTGCCTGAAACCGCCTCTGTAAAGACTCCCCCAGGCTTCCAGGACAGTTTTGTTCAACTTTTATTTAAAGCCGTCTCCCTCTAGCAGCTCATTTTTCCCTGGTCTCCTGAGTGGCCCCTGCAGGCAGACTTCATCATCAATGAAACGCGCACCGATCAACAACTTTGAGCAGATGACAAAACCTAAGTGCGTCTGATGTGCGGTGGACACGGAGGAGGCAGAGAGCTTGAGAGAGGGCAGAGTCTCCCACAGCTGTTACAGAAATAGCAGAGCCAATTAAGATTCCAGCTGCAGAGAGACAGAGATACAATCTGGAGCAATAATGACTCTGGACTGTGGATTTTAGGAAAACAGATTTGCCTTTTACTCCCAGGTTCGGCGATAAAGATTGCGAGCAGGGCTGGTCAGCTGGCAGCCCTAGCAGGGCTGGTCAGCTGGCAGCCTGCCTGGTCCTGCAGAATCCTCCCCACACCCGTGCAGGGTCCGGACGGGCAAAGCACCTTTTCATCCTTCTGCTGCTCCGGCTACTCTTCTCCAGTGAGGTCAAAGAGCTTGTCTCAAATAGTTCTCCAGGGAAGAATTAGCCTTCGTAAGAAGAGAAAATTGGAGGAAAAATCACATCTCCAGAAACGTGGCGGCAGCGTGGGAGCGTGGTGGGAACTTCTCTGTGGATAGGAGCAAACTGCCACCAGGAAGCCAGTCAGTGTCCCAGGCCTCGTGTGCCTTAGCATGCACATCTTCAAGTCAAGGGCTGCCATCAGCACACCCCAGGGCATGAGGCCCTGTCTTCTTTATTTGTTCATTTTTTTTTTTTTTTTAAGATACCAGCTTATTAAAATAATGAAAAGAAGTCAGGTGCGGCCATGCACGCTTGTAATTCCAGTGAGTCAGGAGGCTGAGGCAGGAGAATCACAGGTTCAATCAAGCCTCAGCAACTTAGGGAGGCCCTAAGAAACTTAGAGATCCTGCTGCTAGATAGATAGATAGATAGATAGATAGATAGATAGATAGATAGATAATAGGGCTGGGGCTGGGGATGTGGCTTAGTGATTAAGAGTCCTGGGTTCAAATCCTGGTACTAAATAATAATAATGAAAACGATAATTAGCAAGACAGCAGTCATCACCTCGTTCTATTTGAGCTCTTGATTCTCTTGCCCTGTTCCTTAGGCATTCCTGAAGCACATTGACTTTTCCATATATTCCTCTAATGTCTGTATCCGTCTTACTGGGGGGAAACTTCAAGAACACAAAAGACCTATCCCTTTGGTTTTAGGAAACGATGAAGCCAAAGAGTCTTGACTGACAGAAAGTGTTTTCTTTGTTGTTTTTATACTTTGTTTTGATTTTCTTTTGTTAGAAGCAACCTCAAAAATCCTTTTATTGTAACTCTTATCACCTTTTTAATTTTCATTTGCCAGTCTCCAGATTACAAATGCTACCTCCTCACTGGGCTGCAAAGGATGAAAATGTGCTTTGCACTTCTGGACCCTGCTTGGGTGTGGGGAGGATTCTGCAGAACCAGGCAGAAACCCTCTTTGGGTGTGGGGACTTCAGTGACATGGGCTTATTGTGCTTCCTTTCTGCCCACTTTGATGCACTTTCCAAAAGTCTTCCCGGCTGCCCCACCCGGACTGCACTCTGGTTTTATTCCTAGAAGTTTCTTCTGAGGCTGAATCACTGTTGCTGGCTTCCTGCCCTTGGGCTGCAAGAGACCCAGCTCCTTCCAGCTCACCCCATTCTGTGAGCTGGGTGACATGGCTTCAGACCCACGCCCTGTTTGGTATTGGAGCCAGGGAGGGCACAGTGCTGTCCAACCCCCTCCCCCCTTTGTGGGAGAGCAAGCAGCACTTCTATCATTCCTGCAAACTGCTGAGCTCAACTAGCACCACCTCAGTCCACGGCAGTGCCACCCTCAGAGCTGCTACCTTGCCAGCATCGGTGTTCCCCTTGATTCTTCCTCCCTAAAGGGTTGTCTCATAAGCTGATTATCTCACTCCCAAAACATATGCTGTTTAAGTGCCTTTGTTCCCACTGCTTCAGCTGGCTCCTGCTGATGTCATCTTGCCTGGACTCCGTGGCCCCTGAGGTCCCACTCACTGAGACAGCCACTCAGCCCTGTACCATTCCCTCATTTGCATATGAGTCAAATCAAGCCATGCCCTTACGCCACAAAACCTTTCTGCATCTTCCCATTATCTTTAGAAGGAATTCAAAGTCCAGTGGTGACCCTCAAAGCCTCTGTCTGGTGCCTTTAGTGCCCTCTCCTGTCACTCACCTGCTGACCTCTACAGTCTAGACACACCCACCTCATTTTCCCCTTAATACCTCAGGGTTCTTGGTCTGCAGGATTCTGTACCACCCTTCGTTACAGGGAGCTCTCTCAAGTTAGCAGGTTGTGCGACATCCTTCAAGTGTTCAGTAGTGTCCTGTTTCCCTCATGCATTGGCCAGACCACAGTATGCCTAGGAGTTTGCTCCCAGAGGATCATGGTTGGAAGTGTGAGAACCACAGACAGGGACGTTTGGTACTCGGCAGGCACCATTTCGTCTTTGGTGTGGTTGTTGCTATTGGCTGTGAGCTCCCAGGTTCCTAGGCATGAGTTCTGCCCTGGTATCTACATGCCCGTAAAGGTTTGGACTGACTGTGCCTACCTGTCATTGCCATAAGATGTGAACAGTGTTCACACCTAACTCGACCCCCAGGCACCATCCCTCACTGCTCATAGGAAGTTCTCAGCACAGCTCACAGGGATAATCCCTGCAACTATTAACAGGGCAGCTCAAAGCTGTTTCTCTTAGTGATAAGGCCAGGTGCTTGTACTGTCTCCATGCCAGGAGCACAGATGATGTTTTTAAGGTAACTGTGGACCTAGCCAGTGGCAAGGATATGGATGCTATGACCTCCTCAAATGGTCTAGTTCTGACATTCTTGACGGGTGGGTCTTTATTTTGCAAGTTAAGAAAGATAGATCCAAAACAATCATTAATTTGCATAATATGATATGCAAAGAGTGCCAGAGAAAAGATGTGAGCTCAAGATCTCTGGATTCTTCTAAGCATTCTGCTTCCTCCCTATGGATTGCCTCAGTGACTACGAACAAATGGAGGAGTGCGATTTGGTTAAAAAAAAAAAAAAAGGAGGAAGACGCCATTTATCAAAAGAGAGTACATATTGGAACATCCCTGAGCTACGAGTCTTCCTGTTGGTCTTGCAAGGAACAGATAAGGCTCCAGGTGTGGATGGAAAAGGCCCTTCTCCGCCAGGTGGTGGGGGTGTGGAGAGGCGCCGTCTCGGTGGGAAGCCGCCCTACAGTGCAGAGTGGGAAATGATGAGCACACAGGAGCGCCTACTGCGTGTTGCCTGGGGTGTGGGAAGAGGCTAGAAACTACCCACTGACTCAGTGAGGCCAGGACCAGGAAAAGCAGGCTTGCACACAGCACAGCGTGTGCGACTTCGGAAGGCATTTCTGGAACATCACAAGGCTGTGGGGACAGATGAAGGACAGGAGGATAAAACATACTTGTGCTTTAGTCCTCATGGAAAAGTTCCCGGAGGAGATGAGGTGGAGAACAGGCCAGCAAGGAACAAGTGGCTCCAGCCGCACTGGATGTGCCACCGAGGTGAGTGGAAAATCAGTTTGCATTCATTTTGTCACTTCATCTTATGCATGTTAGCTGTACAAAAATGAAAATCCACAATGCTTACAGAGAGCAGAAAATAAGGCCACTCAGTAATGGCCAAGGGGACGCCTCGGTGCTGCTAAGGCTGTGGGTCTGCTCCCCATCTGGCACCTGAGAGAAGCCGGCTGTCAACCGCAGGTGGACATGAACACCTCTCGTTCTTGGCTCTTGCCCTTGTTTTTTGTCCTGCCATCTCCGACTGTACAGAAGTTTTGTGGTTTTTAACAACTACTCTCTGTCGAAAATCAACATGTGCATCGGTCAGAATTGATACACACATCACACCTCGTAGATTCTTGTAAACTGTCTCCTAAATTTCATTGATGGGTGAATAGATAAAGAAAATGTACTATACACATAGGATGCAGAATTATTTGACCATAGAAAGATATCTTCTAATGTCCACGAACCTACTTTACCAGTCTTCTCCAACATAAGTCGTACAATAAGTATTTTCTTAGAAACTGTCTCAAAATATTCCTGAGCAGCAAGCCATGTATATGTCACTATAGCAAATCCATGGCTGCAGGAAGAGATCCTGAATGTTTCCTTCTCTTAGGGCTAAATGGACCTCCACTCTACACATAAGCCACGTCTTCTTTATCAGCGCCTCTGTTGGTGGATATGTGTGTAGGAATCCAACCTTGGTGTGAATCGTGCTGCATGCACGTGAGAATGCAGACAGTTCTGTCCAATCCCAGCCTCAATCCTTTGGGATACAACAGAGATGAACCTGGAGAACATTAGGTTAAGAGAAATAGGCCAAGCACAGAAAGACAGATTCTGCATTGTTCTACTTATGCAAAGCATGTAAAGTAGTCAACTTAAAGAAACCATAGAATGTGGTTGACAGCAGTCAAGGAGGGAAGAGGAAAGTTCTGTTCAACAGAGAGAAAGTTCCAGTTACAGAAAATGGATATTTAAAGATGAGCTGTGCAACACCATGCCCGTAGCTAACGATACCCATTGTGCACTTTAAAATGTGTTGGGAGGATGCAGTTCATGGTCAGTGCTGACAACAGGGTCTGAAAGAACAGAACGGAGGATATCGTGAGTGAATGAGCTAGAGAGAGCCCCACACAGAGTGACCTACATCCACACTGTACTCTCCATTCCCAAAAAACCTGTGCTTGAAACATGCTCGTAATACTTTGAGCTTAGAGAGTTCAGAAGAAACTGAAATGTACGGAACACATCGTGCATTGCGTGCTACAGTTTCCTTTAACAGTAATGCAACCACTGACCAGGACTCGGGAACTTTGTCAAGCTCAACTCCAACGGGCAAAATAACTGTGTACCTGAATGATTAAAACATAAAAAGGTAAATATATCTAGTTCCTACAGCATCATTACCTCTCCAAGATAATCACAAGGAAGGATTCCTCTCAGATAGGAAAAGACTGGGATTACATTCTGGTGATATTTTGATCAAAAGACAAGTTTCTCCAAGTGGAATGCCAGCCCGAGTCTGCTGGCCGAATGGACGGAGCCCTGCTGACAGCTCACAGTGGCTGTGGGCTGATGGGGCCACCTCTGTTTTCTAGGTGGTCGCTCTCTCTAGATACACTTCAGCACCTAAGAAATAGACTGCCTGGCCTCAGCTGCCGTGACAACAAGTAGAAACATCCCATAAACAGAGAAGCATCACAGACTATGAGAACGGAAAAGCCGTCGTCCTGAGAAGTTAGATCCAGAGGGATCATAAATTACTCATCCACCCAAGAACTAACCCAAATGACTGGGGAGGGAACCCGGATGCTGATGGCTTTTCCTAGGTGACTTCATGACTGTTACTAAATGATTCATATTAGTAACTATTAAATAGATCAGTATTACTCTCTGTGACATACATCAGGAAATTCAGTACAGGGAGACTTAATTCTTAGACCCAGGTAATTTATTTTTCTAAAAGTGCAGATATAAAAAGTTACCCGATTAAATAAGATGGAAATTGATAAGTGTGATTTCGATGTTTCAAATTCTACTTAAATTAAGAGAAAGAGGTTAGCTTCACTGTGTCAACCACATTTCTAAGATGCCTTATCCCAACCTTTCACTTAAAAATCTCATTAGAGAGATCATTCCTTTGATATACTTTAGAGATTCAAAACACTCAGGAAAGTTAACAAAAACCATCCAGCTCCTAAGGGTAGGGACTAAAAACAAAGGATCTGGGTATGAAAATCTAAGAGTGCCCTGGAAGAATCCAGTTATTTCTTAGGATGGAACAGAAAGAAGTGGAATGGCAGAAAGCCCCTGTGCAGCAGGAGCAGGAGCAGAGGAGCTGTCCAACAAGGCCTGGAAGGAGGAAGAAATTTTCTGGAACAAAAGTCATGCATCCTTTGTGACTGCGTGGAACTTAACATCTGGAAAAAAATGGAAGCATCTGTTTCCATTGTATCTGTACGAAAAGAAAGAAAGGAAAGGAAGGAAAGGAAAGGCTTAGAAGCACAATAAAAAGAAGCAAAAAGTAAAATTAAGCCATGGGGAAAACCAACAGAATTGCTCAGCCGCTGAGCAGATCTATAGTGACTCCCGTATTGTGTCCGTGTCTGTGAAATGATCCGTTGCTGTGAGCTTCATCTGGGGTGCAACCAGACGTGCTGAAAGGCACCGAAATGAGGCCACTCCACATCATGTGGAAGCTCCTGTTGGCTTTCACCGAGAACAAAAATGAAGGAATTTACAAGACCAACATTTATGGACGATAACTGAGACAAAAACAGTTTCCAAACGAGTAAAATTGAATCTTTGCTATCAAGAGCTTAGGAAGAATTTAAGAAAGACCTAATGAACAATTTGCAATGCAACTGACATTCATTTTGAGATACCATGCCCAAAATGAATTATGCACCTGGAAAAAATAATGTGCAATCCTATCTAGAACACGGAACAGTTGTTGGCATCTACTAAATGTGTTGCATTGAAGTGAGCTTAATGGTGCTCTCCTGCTTGAGATCCCATCAACAGAAAAAATAATCCTGCTCTAATGGGCCATAGATCTGTTCCCTAAAATTATAAAAATGTAAACAGCTAAAAATTGGTGTCAGAAACATGCTGACTAAAGTGTTTTGAGATGGCAGATCAAGAAACAAGTTAACCTTTTATAATTCAAGAAACATGAATTTATTTTTTTTAAATTGTGGATGCTTGCAAAATGATCACCCAAAAAATGAACCAAACTTAGCAGTGTTAAGTTACCCACTTTTCAGACTTTTATTTGCACTGGAAATATGAAGAAATTAAAACCTTGATCCTTGCCCTCAAGGATCACGCTGTTTAGTAATGCATTCATAAATGAGAACCTTAGAATTCTGACACCAACAACATGTGGGTGAACCTTGAGATTACCCCATGTGAAATAAGACAGACATAAAGAGACAGATGTGGTGTGGTTCTGCTCGTACGAGGTACCTACAGTCATCAAATTCAGAGAGACAAAATATAACGGTGTTTGCCGGGGACTAGAGGGGCAGCAGGGTTCCGAGTTCAATAGCTATAGAGGTTCAGTTTCAGAAGATAGAGGCAGTTTTGGAGATGGACACTAGTGATAGGTGCACAATATTGTCAGCAAACACCCAACTGTGAGTGTTAATGCCTCTACTCTGTATACTGTGTGTATCTGTGTCCATTAGATAGACTAATTTTCATATACACACATATGCATACATATACACACACATATATTCAGTATATATGTGCAATTATAACGAGTTGATATCCTGAACTAGAAAATTTACTCCATAATAGAAGTAACTCATAAAAAAATGCTGATTTTAAAATCGAAATACTGATTTGAATAAAAATGTATTTTTCATTTACAACTTGTCCTCCTTTCTCCTTTTAAAAATGACTTGAAAGTCAGTTAAGGAAAGAAACTGAGTAGAAGTACTTTCAAGTTTCTATCTTCAAATGATATATTTTTTGAAAAGTAGTTATATATGAGTAATATAAAAAATCACACATATGTAATAGAGCATATGTGATATAATGTATCCTATATATATAATGGAGTCTTCATGAACAAATACAAGTAAATAATTCTCAAAAATACTTTTAAATAAAACTAGAGAGGAGAAAATAAAGCGGAATGTGTGATTTGAACGACTTTTAACATTTAGCTTTGACACCTACCTTCCGTTGAAGTGCAGACGCTGAGAGAGCCTGGGAGTCCCCCCAGCTCTTCCAGGATGTGTGGGTCAAATGGCACAACTCATTGCCTCTCAGGGGTCAGGCAGAGGATGTTTCTGTTCTCCTGTGTGAACTAGTCCGGATTTAAAGGCAGGGTGGAAGGAAGGAAGGAGAGAAAGAGGGAAGATAAAACAAAGACAGACATCACTGGGAACATGGAGTAGCAATTGCCTCTAAAAAGTCTCCTCTCCATAAAAGCAATGAGAAGGCTTGAAAATCAGGAAAATCAACTTGAGCTCCTGAAATTAACCGGAGGCTTTCAACAATGGACGGAGGATTTGTGCAGGAAAAATACCTGAATGTCAGTAAGAACGGGGGCATTTTTGTGGCATTTTAACTTATCCTAAACCCATCACCTTTTCTTGGCCCCACGGTACCCTAGAAAAGGAACAGCCCACACTACGGTGAAAGCCAGCAGCCAGGCAGCACTGGGGGGTCAGCTCAAGGTTGAGGCCTTCCCCAGTGCCCAGCCTCAGAAGTCTGTCATTATGTGACCTGTCTGTCAGTTCCCTGGAAACCCCATTCAAAGCATTTTTCAGGGCTCAGAGCTCTCTCACTGCCAATAGCCATTTACCCAACGTTGTTTGATGAAAATTTTTAAATCAGCACCAATGGTTGCCTGAGGCATCCAGGGTGACAATAAAATAAGAGTTGAGGCAAACAGAAAGCACTACAAAAGGTAAAAAGAAGGCTGGGAGTGACATGTCCATAGAGAGCTTTGAAACTACTGAAGATGCTCCTGGGATCTCAGAGGTTATGTGCACACACCTGAGAAATACATGAGCTTAGAATAGAGCTGAGAGGGGGCTGGGGCTGCAGCCCAGGGGAAGGATGATGCCCGGTTCAACCCCCAGAACTGGAAAAGGAAATGCCAACAGGGCACTAAGCTCTTCTGCTGAGGGGCAGAACAAGCAGGAGGTAAAGGTGAGGCAGAGCTGCAAAGTTCATAGAGCACTAAAGGGTGTTCCAAGACATAGAAGCCCCTCGGGAAAGACACAGAGACGTAAAGATCTCGAACTTAAGAAACACCTGCCTGATTATTAACTGACCATTAAACTAACCATGAAGAGAATTCAGTGGCCACACATGTCAATTTTAAACGTTATTTAAATGTCCAGTTTTTCACAAGAAATAGTGACACAAGCCATATGCAGAGTGACATACACATATGCAGAGTGAAAACATGCTCAATAGAAATGTCCCTTCAATGAGTCAAGTTGGAAACAGTCCACAGAAGTCTAGATGGTGGACCAACCAGACCAAAGACTTTAGATCAGCCATTATAAATCATTCCACAGAACTCAAGAGAACACTGCCTACAGAACAATGATGAGTCACCAACTAGAGAATATCAGTGAGCCGGCAGGAATTCCCAAAAGAGCCAAATACAAACTCAGGAGTGGAAATTGACAATTCATTACAGGAGCTTAAAATAAGACTTGGGCAGGGAAAAGAATGGGAGTTTTAGAAGGAGAGAAGAAAAAGAGGTAGAAGGATTATTTACCAAAGTAATACCTAAATGCTTTCAAACTTTATGAAAAATGTTAATACAATCCAATAATTGAAAAAGGTCCACTTCCATATGCATAATAGTCACTTCCGAAAGACAAAAAAGATAATTTTGAAAAGAGCTAGATAAGTGACTTATCATATAAAAGAGACTCTCAAAAAGATAAATAGCTATTTCTTATCAGAAACCTTACAGGACAAAAGATAGTGATATGGCATATTCAAACTTCTGGGAGAGAGGAGATGGAGACGTGAACCTAGAGTTCTATACCCAGTCAAGTTAACCTTGAGAATGGAGAAAGTAAGACATTCCCTAATGAACCAAAATGGACAGAATTTTTGCTAGAAAAATGCCCTTAAGATAAATAGTAAAGGAATCCACGTGAAGAAATCAAAAGAACTTTTAAAGGTACATGCATAGGAAGAGATAAAATATGCATACACTTTTTTCTTGTTCCTAACACTTTTGCTCTCCTCTCTGATTTAAAAAATAGTGAAAATAGTGAAGCCATACTCACCTCTGTAAGCATACAATGTACAGAGGTTTAAAAGTTTAATAGCAACAGCACAAATGAGGGAGGAAGGTAATAGAATACATATAGCAAAGTTTTTCTATAACACTAAAACTAAGTTGGTACTAACTCAATAGAGATTGTTATAAATTAGTATGCTAATTGTAATCCCAATGGAAATCACTAATAACATTACTCAAAAAGCACCAGAGTAATAAAATAATTAAATGGCATGTTAAAATATTTATTTAAGTCAAAAGAAGGCAATAATGTAGAAATAGTAGACTGAAAAATCTTAAGTCATAGAGAAAACAAATATCAAAAAGGCAGATGTAAATCTTGCCATATCATTAATTACATTAAATGTAAATGGATTAAAAACTTCAATTAAGACAGAAATTGGAAAATTAATTGAAAATGGAAAGTCCAACTTTCCAATCAAGATACAGTTTAGATTCAAAGGCAAAAATGCTTTGAAAAATAAAAAGTTCAAAAATATATGTCTGAAATCAATAACCAAAAGATTGACGTAGTGCTTATGCTAATAGCAGGCAACAAAGACTTTAACACAAAATGCATTATAGATAGAAAGTATATAAAATCACCATTTTATAAAAGAATGTTTACAGCAAAAAGTAATAAAAATTATACATGCATTTAACAACTAAACGGCAGAGCTCCAAAACAAACCCTTACATTTATGATCAACTGATTTTAAAAAATGATGCCATGAAAATTCAATGGGGGAATCACAACTTTTTTAACAAGCAAAGTGGGACATCTGCAAAAGGATGTCCACGTACAAAGGAATGAAGCTGACACTTTCCTCACACCTAATATAAGAATGAAAGCTATAAACTCTTAGAAGAAAAATCAACATCTTCATAACCTTGGATAAAGTAGTGGTTTCATCGCTAAGACACTAAAAGACAAGCAATAAAGAAAAGTATATAAGTTGAACTTAATCAAACTTACAAACTTTTACACCTAAAAGCATAGAGTCAAGAAAATGAAAATAAAACACAAAAGAGGAAACATACTGGCCAATCATCTCTCTCATAAAAGACCATTATGTCTGTCTTATTAAGACCGTTGTGTATGTGACGTATCATGTGATATTATTATAAGTGTATACCTAGGGACGTGGGTACACATATATTTTAAACTCTTACAATGCAATAACAAAAGAAACCTATTCAAATATACAGAATGAATTTAATAGACATTTCTCCAAAGTTTTATGGATGAGAGACACATGAAAATATGGTGTCATTACTCTTCATTCAGAAAATGTGAACCAAAGCCAGTGACCTAGTACTTGATGCCCACTGAGATGGCTCTGATCAAAGAGAGGAAGACTAACAGAACAATTAAAATGTAGAGCAACAGACCCTCCTGCGATGCTCCCGGGAACGCCAATGCAGTCCTTTTGGAAAGCAGTTTGACAGTTACAGGAATGAGCTCCCTTGGACTAGCAATGCCAAGCCTGGGTTTAGAAAGCAAAAGGATTAAAAGTAGAGGTCCACACATAAATTTGTAAATAAGTATTCATGGGAGCATTATTCAGAATAGCCAGAAAAAAAAAAAAAAAACTGAAGCGTCCATCATTGAAAAACAGATAAAACCATACATCCATACAAAGGAGTCTTAGCTAATAAAAAGTGAATGACAAGATGGACGGATCTTTAAGATATTACGGCCCAGTGAAATAAGTCAGACGCTTAAGGCCTCCTGTTCAACTTGGCTGTGTTTGAAATGCCAAGGATAGGCGAATCCATAAAGAGAAAATCTACATTAGCACTCCCCAGGGGTGGGGGAGGCAGGGCTGAGTCGGTGAGCACAGGCATGTAGGCCCCGGGAATGCGTTTCTCTCTCACCCAAGCAAAATGTCAAATTCCACTATTAATATCATGTTGCTTAACAAAAGAAAAGTCAAAAACTACTGCCCCTAACACATTTTCTTGCTCTTTCTTTTCTTTGTCCAGCGTTGTTGGGTTTTGGGATCACCACCAGGGCCTCCACCGCTCCTCCTTGGGAGTTGTGGGCATCAGTCATTTCTATTCCTTAAGGCAAAGTCAGGCCTAGAGCAGCTCTCTGCACAAGGTAGGGCTTCTTGGTCCTCCCCGTGTGGTTTCAGGGTGGAAATAAAGTGGCTTGGCATGTGCCACTGCCGACACTGGCCACAGGCAGGGTCAGACACACAGCTTAGGAAGTGAAATGAAAAAGGAGAGAAATAGGCAGGACTTCCACTCTCCCAGGAGCTGGGGGTGCAGAACTGCTTTATGAGGTGCAAATCATACACCCGACTTTGCCTCTTGTCCTTGTTCCAGGGACTGGTATGCACATCTAGTGGCATCTTGAGGCCATGTTACAATTTAAGATAATTTGTAATTAAGAAATACTTAAATATACAGGAAGTACATCCATTAATTTAATAAGCCCATACATAGTCTCCCTTCTTAGAGGTAAAATACCATCACACTTGTTGAGACAGTTTTTAAAGGACTAAAATCTAATAAATGCCCTGAGTGTTCCCTTATGTGGGGTTTCCTTGATCCCATTGTCTTTCCTTCCCAGAAGTGAAGAAAGGGGATTATCCTGACTCAGCATTTATTATGTCTACACACGTCCTTATAGTTTTTATGGTGGTATGCAGGTGATGCACAAGTACCTATTTCCCTAACAACACAGGGAAGCTCCTAGCACCTAAACTTCTGCTACTAACTTTTTCATGTTCCTTCATATTTTTTAACAAGTCATTCTATTTTACAAATGTAGCTCTGGTTCTTGGATGTTTATTGCTATTTGATTCAATTTTATGAGTATGCCATGATTTTATCTACTTATTACTCTGTTCATGAATTTTTCTTTTTTCTGCTGTTTTTTTTTTCTGTTTGCTTTATTACTTTTGTTTTGCTTTGCCTGTATAATTGTTTTTTGCTGTTATGAGCACACGGCTATGAACCCTCTCTGTTTTGCCTTATTATGAACTTCAGAGACCACTTCTTGAGGAGAGTCCTAGGAGCTCAGGTGTCCACAAACTCCGTACACCTGGTTCCTCATCTGCAGGGCCTCAGATGACCTCCTGTATCCCTGAGCCCCATCCCTCAAGCTGCTCTTCTGTCCCTCTGTGTCCCCTTGTCCAAATCACAGGGGGATGTATTCCCTTAGTGATGCAGAACAGGAAGAATCCTGTAGCAGAGCCATACTAAAGCCTTAGGCATCCCTGGCATAAGCCCCAGGTCCAGGCCTATACCTGTCCTTAGGCAGTCCAGGCAGGGTGGACCCGTGTGGAGCCACCATTCTCCATGGTGTGCCGGGGACCAGCTTCACACTTTCCAGAGAAAGTGTCCCTAAACTGATCCATCATACTCGGAGCCATGCTTTGTTAGATCTATAATATATGTGGAAGTGAAATGTTTGGAACCATAGCAATATGAAGATTGAAAGGGGAAAGGAGTTACTGTACTTTAAGAATTTTGGTTCATTGGGTGGTAGAGATGCAGTTTTTAATGTGCAGATAAGTTCAAGTCACAGGTGGTATTGTGTCAATTACCCACCAACAGAAGGATACCACCCCACAAGTATTCTGAAGAGTTAATAGATTAAAGAAGTAATTGAAATTGATTATAATAAAGAAGAGGATATTCTATACAGGAACAAAGAACAAATTAGACCAATTTTTAAAATAAAGAGCAGAGCATCACACCCAAATCCAACCACATTAATAATCCACTAAATGTAAAGGGATTAAGCATAAATTGAGGCAGAGATGGTTGAATGGAACAACAACAACGAAAACAAAACTAAGATACTAATATGAATCTATAGGAGACACACTTAGAAGGACAGATCAAATTGAAGTGGAAAAAGGGGATACACAGTATGAAGAGATGCTTCACAAAAACAGTTTCATAACCAATCCACTAAGAAGGTGCAGACTACAGCAGGCCAATGCAAAGTAAAAAACAGTGATATCCAGTGTGACCCCCAGGAGTCACTACAGACCAGCCACGTCAGGCGTTGGCAAGTCACGGGGCTCCCGAGGTTGCTGGCAACTCAAGAACTGCACAAGACTGCTCCACGGTGTCTAATGGGGCCAACCCCAGGTCCAGCGGAGGACCTAGAGATCCGCCCGCTGTGTAAAGGTCCCAGAGCCACAATGGTCTCCATAGGCACGTGCATCTGAAGTCTACCTCGGCGTCAGAGTAAGCAGCCAGCACTTCTGCTCCTGTACTTCTGAAGCGTTCTGTTCTTTCCCTAGACCACCCTCACCTCGGCGGATGCCTCCTCAGCATTGAGCAGCGAACACAGACCGTCCTAACCAGGTCCAGGTCGCCCCTCCAGCCTGCTGCCTCCCTCCGGCTTCCATGCCCCCCCCCCCCGTGCTCTCCACGCCAGTGACCTTTGCAATTCCCATCGTCTTTCCTCACCCTCCAGTTTCCGTTTTAAACTCTTCGAATTTTTGCATAAACATGGTCTTTAGTTCTCGGAAGTAAAAAAAAAAAAAAAAAAAAAAAAATCAGCATTTCTGGATGTTAACCTACTCCAGATTAAAAACAAATAAAAAAATCTCAGGTCCCATTGTTCCCTGGAGTCAGAATGTGGCAGGGTCAGACCCGGCAATCTGCCTTCACTGCGGCAGACTCGGACACCCAAAGCAAGAACATGACAAACGGGGACAGTGGAAGTCCCGAGTCCATTCCCCTCTGCTGAGAAAACAGGGGGTGGGGCAGACGCACCCGAGAACAGGACCTCCCACGGCAAGCCCAGAGAGGAGCCCTCTTGTGGTCCCCTCGCCCGCGTCCCAAGAGCGCATTGTTCGCCAAACACCATGCAGACCTGTGACGGCCACCTGACGTTCCTGTCGTTCCAGGCTTCGGGAGTGCACATGCAAAGGAAGTAACTTACCACGACGTGTCTCCTCTGGCTCAGAAGAAAACAGTAGTGTTCTTCCCAGGTCTTCGGAACTGTGGCTCACAGCCAAGGCCGCTAACTGAGCCTAATGTTGCAAAAATCTATAAGCCATTAACTCTATTCATATTAAGTACATAAATATCAATTTGGATGCCCTGTTCTTCTTCCCCAGTCCCAACCCTCGACTGGAACTAAACAGAGAAGACTGCCCCTCCCCAGTGTCCTCTGGCCAGGAGTGGGGTTCTTCTGAAGGGTCAGCTGGGCCCCTTCCCGTTGAAACAATCAGGAAGCAGGTGGCTTCTGGAGGCGCTGAGCTCCCTGAAGGTCCAGAGGGAAGATCTGCTGGCCCAGAGGCCACGCCCAGCCTCTGGTCACAGGTCTCCCACATCCCATCCCTGGCTCGGGGATAGCCACCCGCCGGCCAGGGCTTCCTTCTGCTGGCTCAGTAACCGGCTTCCACACCTCGCCTGGCACCTGCCACCTGGTCTGGGAGCAGGCACTTTCTCTCATCCTGAAGGCTCCCAAAGCCCACTTTCTCTCCCCCTTTAACAGGGCTTGTCTCCCGCGGCAGAGACCCGAGGCCAGAGGCAGCATCCCGCTTGGTCCTTACCCGTACTCCTGTTTCTAGTTCTCTGTTCTGGACGTTCCTCATTCTACCAATAAAACTGGAACCAGACTCCCCCCCAGCCTTCTCAGGGCTCCCTTCCATACAGACATTTACAAATGTACACCTCTAAACAAGTTCCCGGTTAGCCCTGTGGGTGACGGTGGAGCTGTGCAGCCTTCCCAGTCATTCTGTTACCAAGACCTAATCACACAGACGGTATCTTTTTCTCATAAATGAATGAGAGATAAGATGGTTTTGTTTATATGTGTGATTGAAAATGTGGGGCTGCTTGTAATTTATTTCTGAAATCTACTCTGGTTCCAGAAGATGATCTTTTAATATTGATTCTTATAGTTTACTGGGTCTTAATTTTGGCTTAGCAGATAATCTTATAAATGTCCTTTGCCTTGTTCATACAGTGATTGTCAAGTGCAGGGATCTGAGTTTTCAAGGTGCAAAATGGTAGAATGATTAAATTAAGTTAGAGACTCTAAATCTTAATGCCCACATTTACCAGCTGGGATCTTGGATGAGTTACTTCACTCTCTATGCCCAAATTAGCACACCTGATAAACATCCAGCATTAGATATTTAGATATCTAATAGATATAGATTATTAGATATTACACAAGGTTTAAATGCCTTACACAAACACATGGACTTAAGTCTATTGGTCAAACAAGTATTCTTTATCCTTAAGATTCATTGCGTTTTATTTACCAGTTACTGAGGTAGATGTTTTAAAATCACTTCTTATGATGTTAATTCAGTCTTATTTCTTCCTAAAAACAAATCCCAAACAAGGATAGAGGTTCCAGTGCTTTGCTTGGGAGGCAATCCTGAAAAGCATTGTGGGTGAGTGGACAAGTGGGTCAGCAGAGGGAGGGCACCGATGCACTTGTGTTAATTAGTAAAACTGCATGAGTTAATGTTGCCACATGGGCCATTCTCTCTGGAGACTGAATAATGACTGACCCCAATGATACTCACATCCTAACCTTTGGAACTTGTGGCTGTCACTTTATGTGGCCAAAAAGAAAACTTGGAGATATGCTGTCAGGGAATGAGACAGGAGTGGGTTCCCCTGGGTCAACCAGGTGGACCTGGGGTGTTCTTTCTTAGAGGGCCAGGGGGGTTCTAGGGATGAACCCAGGGCAGTTTACCACTAGGCTACATCCCCAGTCTTTTAAAAAATTTAATTTTGAGACAGGGTCTAGCTAAGTGGCCAAGCCTGGCCTTGAACTTGAAATCCTCCCGCTCAGCCTCCCAAGTCGCTGGGGTCCAGGTATGTACCACTGCTCAGGACTTGGGCTGTAAGAGGTAGACTCACTGCGGACAGAGAGGAGGGAAGGTGACCTCGGGGAAGGCAGGGGTTGGAGTGGTGCGGCCATGTCCAAGGAGGGCCAGTGGCCACCCAAAGCCAACAGAATAACCCTGAGGACCCCAATAGCCATCTCCACCCACCTCCCTCCTCTTCTATTAAAAAAAGAGAGAATGAAATAAAGAAGTTTTTAATCTTCAGATTGTAGTCACACTTGTACCACTTTCTCTGTGATCTTCATCTAGTATTTTAGTTCACCTATTCTTAAAATCTAAAATTGATAGGACTTTTAATTCTCCCTGACTGAATTTCGACTTACTAAACTGTGTCTGCACTTCATTGTTAATTACTAAGGCTTGGTTCCACCTCCTGCTTTGGGGGTTCATACTTTTCTTCTTTAATATTTCTTATGAGAGTTTCTGAGTAGTCCATTCTCTGTCTTTAAAAAAATATTTTTTTCTTCCTTCCTCAAAGACAGGAAGGCTCCCTTCCAGGCAGGGAGACTGATGTGGGCCAGTTCACTCTCTGAACAGCAGGTCTTTCCCCTCTCTCCCTCCTTCAAACTAAAACATGCTTAAATAAATATGTATATGCACATACGTAAACATCCACCTGCATAAATATGCATGTTATATGCATACCCTTTCATGAACATGTATGTGAACCTGTGTGTGCATCCATACACATATATATACGTAATACATATACAAATAAATAAGTGTGCATATACATACACATATGTATACATACACAAATATGTACATGTATGAACACGTAGCATAAATACCTGTCTATATTTACATAAACCATAAATATGGTGTAAACATGGTCCTGTTTCCTCAGTCACTGTTCACCCAAAGGGCTCCATTTGCTCATATTGGTGCACTGAACCCTCGTGGCCGGTGGAATTGTCACCAGAAGACAGATCTGTCTAGAAGCAGGCCCTAAGGAGTTCCCCAAGAGGAATGTGGTAGTGGGGGATCAACTTAGGAGCAGGGGTGTCCTTGACATACTGAGGTAGAGAATTTCACCATGTGTCAGTAGAGACACAGAGATTTATTTAGGAAATTAAGGAATACTCATTCAAGGGAGAACACGGGCCATCTTGGGAATGAATGGCGGGTTCGGTTTTCCTTGGTCTTCTCTTAAAGGACCTGAGGGTGGGGTGGGCTTGGGAAGGTGGGGGAGATGACACCCCTCTGGGCATTCTCAGAGTCCTCCAGCTTATACAGTCCCTGCTATCTGGTAAACAGATATGTTTGGAAGGTCCCCTACATTTCAGGTTTCTAAAAAAATGTTCTATCCTTTTTACTTCATCTATCAGTGGACTGACTAACAGTGCACAGGGTAATTATCATCAGTGAGTAAATCTACAGGTTAACATCAAGGTTCGAAGATTTCCTGGACATTTGGAAGTGACAGGCCTGGGAGAGAGACTGGTGTGGAGGGTGACAGGCCTGGGAAGCTCTGCAGAACCTCAGACTAAAATCATATTTCTCTGTCCTTCCTTTATGTCTCCTTCTGACCTGTTTTCAAATATTTTCTGTTCTATTTCAGTATCATGGGAGATGTCTGGTCTCCAAGCTCCTGAGACCCTCAGACTTCCCTGAATGCTGAGAGTGACTGGAACGTCCTTTGTCCTAATGACGCTGTTCCCGCTAGCCCCTAGATAGCACCAGGAGGGCAATGGTTGCCAGAAAGATGAAGTCCAGGTTATAAGCTTGGAGCTCGCTGTCCAGCCCCCAATCTCTGGGGACAGAGAGGAGCTGGCAACTGAGTCAAGTGCCAAGGACGGATGCTTTCGTCCAGCATGCCTGTGAGATGACGCTTCCACAGGACTCTCAGCAGCAGGGTTTGGAGCTCAGGGCTGGGGCCCAGGGCCAGCCACAGGGCTGACAGGCCTCTGCAGAGGGTGTGACGCCATTCCCTTCAGATCCCCCTTAACAGTCAACCGATGAGCCGGAGCAAAGCTCTTCCTGAGTGCTGGGAGTTATTCAAGGACATCACCCATGGGGAGGGATCCTGGGAACCTCTGATAGTAGTCAGAGCTAAGCGTGGCCAGGGACTTTGTGCTTGGTATCTGAGCAAGGGGTATCTGGGGGGCTGTGCCCTTGTACTGTGGAGTCTGTGCTCGGTGTCAGAATGGAATTGAGTTGTCAGATGCCCAGCTGGATCCAAGAATCAGAGTTGGCTGGTGTGGAGACGCCCCACCTGAACCCCTGAGCAGGTCCTGCAAAGACAGCAGGAAGCCGGGAGGAGGAGTTTGCAGCATGAGCAGAGGCTGGGCCATGGGATGGACCCACAGGTGACCTGAAGTACCAGGAAAGGCTGCTGTTCTGACCCCACAATTGCATGCATAGCCCAAGTATTTGCTGCAGCAGGTACAAAAATTAGAAAATTATCTAAGACTCCAGAATCTGGTTTGATTCCTTTGGCTATGGCCACACAGTTTTAAGGAGGGTCTTCAAATAGAGCTCGCATGGCTGTCTCCTCCTGGGTATCTGCATCCCACGAAGATTTGCACCTTTTTATGTGTTTTTATGGAATAAAATTTCATACATTTCTTTGAAATGTCACATAGTTGTATCCCTCTGTCTGGTGAATAACAGGTTCATAAATATCAAAGAATTACTTTCATTTCAAATAAAATGTTGGTATTAAGACTTAAGAATCCCTGATGCCAAGGTACCCCAGCAGAGAAGTTAACCGTTGCTATGTGAGAATGTGTAGTCTCGGGAGAAAAAGGGGAACAATCACAACATGATGAGAAAATTGTGAGGCAATGTGCTCAAGGTCACGGGCAAAGTCAGGCAGCTGCATCGGGACTAAGCCAGAGAGCAACGTGTGCGTAGAACCACTCTAAAACAGAAAATAAAATACATTTGTGAACTTTAAAAATCATTTGACGAAATAATTTAAGATGCTTTAGAGTCCATGGTACTGTGGTTTGATACATCTATTCTCAAGGTGTAAAATACTATTTTTTTTTTAAAGTAGCTAAGAACTCAGTAAATTTTCCCTACATAAAGGCCAAATCCTTTATTGAATTATTGGTTTCATTAGGGATTTCCCAATGTAGCTATGTTTTTCCACCAGACAAAATAATTTATCAGTTGAGGACATTATATATGTGAAATCTGTAGGGTATAAAGTGTTAAGACTGTGGTACAAACTCAATGTTTGTGTTCCTAAGATTCATATGTTGAACCTGATCCTCCAGGTGATGGTATGGGGAGGTGGGGGCTGAGGGCGTGATTGGGTCGTGACAGTGGAGTATCATTGACAGGACCGGTGCCCTCAGACACAGCCCAGAGAGCCCCCTGCCCCCTTCGCAGTGGAAAGACGCTGGAGAGGTGCCATCTATGAGCCAGGAGGAGGACCCTCACCAGGCACCAAATCTCTGCCTTGGTCTTGGACTTCCATTCTCCAGAACCGTAGGAAGCAGGTTTCTGATGTTTATAAGCTACCCAGTTAGTCTTTGCTCTTTTGTGAAGACTGGCTGCCTGGGTTAGAATTTACCATTTTAAATATTTTGTAAGACTGAACAAATTATTGAGGATCAGTTACCTTCAGCTTCTTTCTCTGTACAGTAGATAATAGTCATACACAGATGATGATAATGCTGGAGACCCAGGATCACTGTGGGGATTCTGCAGGGTGATCTGAGATGTTCACCACCCTCTCTGGTACAGACTGAGCTCTAGTAAATGCTTCCTGTTCATTAATTTATTTAGTTTATGTATTTAAAAATTCAAAAATTTAACAGAAAAGCAAAATTTTCCTAGTTCACACATCAAGAAGGAAGGGGCAAGAGCAGCATCAGTGCTTTAGACAGTCTGCCAGGGGGATCCCTCAGCAGTGGCCCGCTCCAGCACTGAAGGAGGGACCCTGGACACGTGAGCGGGAGTGGCCTTGACAAGGGCAGGAGCTGAGGAGAAGGAACAGCACCTGCCCTGCTCTGTCCGTGATGATGTGATAGGTAAGATGGAAAGACCAGACCTGGGGCAGCAGCAAGCCCAGGCTCTCGAGGGCGCCATTCAAATTAACCTGACTGGCACTGGGGGACGAAATCGTTCCATTCGCTATCACCGTGGACAAATCACCCACCTGCTTTTGGCAGAAATTGTGATAATTACTTGTTCATCAGCATATTCAGGACATACCTGTTTATTAGAGTCCCTGACAGCCCTGTCAGGCGGCCTGCAGTGAGCACTGTCCACTTCCACAACAAAGCCAGGGACCCAAAGCTGCTTGAGATGGCACTTCGCTGGGGCCACAGCAAAGTCCCTGAGGCTCTCTCTAAGGTGCCTGGCAACACCCACCCCTGACTCCAGAATTCCACCTGCAGTCCTCCAGCAGAGGGTCCTGAGCAGTCCGAAATCGCCCACAGGAGTCAAAGGAGTGGCTGGCACAGCGGGAACAGGAGGACGAGGACGGCAGGGTGCTCCCAGGGTCTGGGCGTCACGTCCGAAGTCAGCAGTGATGAGCTTCAGAAATAAGGGGAGCCGTTCGATGGGTTTTGCGAAGAGAACACAAGGTGAGGAGAGGTGAGTTTCCCATTTCTGCAAGACCCTTAGAATTAGTAGACTCGAGAGTGATGAAGATCATGAAACGTACAACATTTTGTGTAAGTTACAAACAAGAAGAATAGATCTGTACCCTGCATCTTCAAACTCAGAAGGATCTGAGATTTCCTGCCTGCTTCAGGGGATGCTGGGGTTCTGAGGCTCAGTCCCCGGAGCCCCAAGGACTCAGTGCTCAGCGCCTTCTCAGAGAAGTGCCACCCACTCGTCCTCCTTGGTTCCTGGTCTTCACATCGTCCCCCCTTGAGCTGACTATGCCCACTAGCCACTGGCCACTTTGCCCGGGGTGGGGACGCAGCTTTCTAACTTTGGAAGTGTCATCTGTTAAGGGAAACATGGCTTTTCCTGCTGAAGCTAAGTGACTCCTCCAGGGATTCTCACTTCCTCAGCGCGGTCTCGAAGCCAACAGAACAGACTGCCTCGGGCCATGTGTTCACAGACTGCAAACAAAGGAAAGAAGTTTCTGGAAGTCTTCGGCCTCCTCCATTGCTTTCAGGCTGGGTTTCCTTAGGGCAGTCAAGAGTGGAGTCCTACCAACACTACGGTACTCTTAGGCCTTGCCCCAGACGCTCTTTGACAGGCTGGGAAAGTGGTCTCGATGCCACCCACTTCCTTTGCTTCAGCTGAGCATACCAAGGGCTACCAGGCAAATGCTGAACCGTGCAGGCCTTGGGACGCACGTGCAGGCCTTGGGACGCACGTGCAGGCCTTGGGACGCACGTGCAGGCCTTGCTCGCAGGTGGCAGCACCTCCAACAGCTCAGCTGCTCTTTTACTTCTCTCCTCCCTTTGCCCAGTGGGACTGTGACAGCCAAAGTCTCTTTACTGAGCACCTACTAGGTTCCAGTCCCGGTACCTAGTTACTTTGCTTCGGCTAATGAGGCATATATCGTTACTTCTGCCACCCCAGTGAGAAATCTGTCACTGAACATCATTGCCAAAAGCCACTACAGGGAGTTTCAGGAGTGGTAAGTGAAAGAAGTCATGCCCAACTCCTCAGAGGACGGAAGTGAGAGAAACTGGAATGACAGTCTGCCGGGTCTTCTCAGGGGAGCATGCAGGATGCAGCCACCGAGTTATGCTTCCCTAAGGCCTGGGCAATGGAGGGGCCAAACAGTCCAAGAGGAAGGTACAGCTGGAAAGCTCGTCTGGCCCCACACTCTAAGATTTACAAAGGCAAGTTCAGTCCTTTAACCTTCTCCCCAGACTCTTGTGTCTAGTTCCCCAGATCAGAAGGCCGGACAAGATCACCTCCGACGGCGTGTGAAGGCACGAGAGGCTGGCATTGGACGGAAGATTCCTCATGTTGTACTTTTCAGGAGATTGAGCAGAAGAGAAAGACAGAGGCAGACAGCGGGATTAGAGATCCAGAGGAGGGCTGGAGGATGAGAAAGAAAGAACACACGCCTTCCGACAGTCTCCCCTGACCACCCCACGCATGGATCTTCCACGTCCAACCGTACAGATTGACGTGCAGCGAGCACAGCTCCCGTCCAGAACAAGGAAGGGCGGTGACTCAGTGGGAAATGAGACGCTGGAGGTGCCAGAGAGCTTCGGGATGAGCAAAGACTAATGGGACACACAGGCTGGGGGACATCGTATCAAGTGAAATATGGTGGGCACAGGGAGGCCAAGTACCACATGCCCTCACTCTGCTGGGGAGTTAGGAAGTCCGTCTCTTAGAAGAGGAAGGTAGAGCAGCAGTCACGGTCGATGTGGAATGTGTGGGGAGGCACAGAGAGGGAGCTAACAGGCACCAGGGCAAGTCAGCCATGGAGCCTCAGGCCCACAACAGTCTACCATGTTTTTTCAAAACAACTACAAAGAAAGATTCTGAAGTTTCCCAACACACTAAAATGATAAATGTTGGAGGAGATATAAATGCTTATCACCCTGATTTGATCATTACACTGTACATACATATCAAATTATCACACTGCACTCATAAATACTGTACAGATGTTGTGTATCAATTAAAAATTTAAATATAAAAACAAAAGAAATGGAAGCATAAATGAAGAGTGTTAACACACAAAACCAGCTCTGTCCCTGCCTGGGTTGTGGAAATCAGCCCTCAGCATCCATGTCTAGCAGAAGAAAAGGAATGAAATCGTATATTATCTGTTCTTTTATACCTGATGTTTAACATTCAAACAAAATATTCACATGTAGTACATAGAACCCTATATATACATGTAATATATATGTGTAACATATAGAACCCAGTAATCAAGAGAAAAGCATGGAAAATAAAGTAATCAAAAGAAAGCACAGACAATAAATGTACCACACAGAGTATGAATATTGGAAGTAGTAGACAACAAATTTAAAATATCTAGGAACTTTACATTCAAAAGTAGAGAAAATGTAGACAAAAAAGATGTAAAGTGAAATTTTGATCAAATTGTAACCTGTGAAACAAAAAAAAAAAAATCAATACACATTTTATGGGTGCAAAACATGACCTTTAAAACTACAAACTCAACAGATGGGCAGATTAGGACAGAAAAAAAAAATAGAAGCCATCTCAGGAGACATAAAAGGGGGTAAATTTAAAACAAAACAAAACAAAAAAAACAGCGGATGAAAATAAAAGAGAAGCCCAGGAAATCTTGAGGATAAGAAAACTGAAGTTCAAGAAACAAGGAGCAGAGAAAACAGAAGAAATGACCTAAGAATGATATCCAAAAGCTTCCCAATCTGAATTATAGGACTTTCCAAATGGAACTTCTTTTCCCCTGCCAAGTTAAAAAAAGGACTCAAAATAAGCACATTATTGTGAAGTTTTAAAATAAAGGGATAAAAAACATTAAGACAAGTAAAAGCTTTAGTGAGCGATCAGGCCCACGAAACAATGGGGATGAGACTTCTCAATCACATCCAAAGAAGCAGGGGAAAAAAAATGAGAAAATGTTGGACACAGTTGAAATCCTATCCCTGGCCAGACCGTCCGACGAGAGGAAGGGTAGAAGTTTAGAAAGTTGACATGCACTTTTAGCCCCCTTGCACTTCCCTTTAGAAGTCACTGAACATGTGCCTCAGAAATGGAGAGGGTAGACCACGAAGAAGGACCTAGGAGTAGAACAAGACTGGATCATGCCAAGAGAGAGAGTGCGGTGAACCAGGCTACAGTCATCGTCCTCCTGAGCACCCCAGGTGGGCGCAGACCCTTCTCCAGGAAAGAGGTCTTCTGGGAGAAAGGGTGGATAACATTCTTGGTGAACATTTAACATCTCCACCTCTTCTGGAGCAGCCAAGTCAGAGTGCTGACAGTGGCCACAGTAAAATCAGACCACGTTCCAGATTCTATCGTGCAGACAAAACAGCAGCCCGCAGCTCCAGAGACCTCGGAACTGGAAAGCACAGGCTGTGGATCTAGAGCAGTTACAGACACTATAGAGCACAAAGAGGGAGCTGTCCTACTCCTTTCCCAAATGGTGGCATATATTCTCTAGAAAGGTCAATGGAGCTGGTCAGGCTGCTCTGTCTGCAGCAGATTGGCTCACTTTCAAGGAAGCTCAGTGACGCGGACAAACAGCTGAACTTTGCATTTTGTTTATGTTAGTTTCCAAGAGATCAGCTAGGCTTAAATTTTGTTTATGTGGCTATGGGCAGTAGGTCTTGGGGCATCTAAACAGTGGCCCCTTTTGTATTTATTTATTTATTTTAACAATGAACATAGAAAACTACACCAAATTGAAGCAACTGATTACTGGAGGAACAATGAAAAGGGGCAAGAGTCCATACTTTGCTCAGCCATGAATATTAATAAAAATTCTAGTTATTACTCTAAAAAGTACAATGCAATGCAGTCGTGAGCATGAAAAGAAAAATCATGAGGATGATAAATAAGAGAGTTAAATCTTCATCATGGAAGGAAACTAGTAAATAATACCTAAATGGATGTTCTTATAAAGCAGAAAATAGCACTTAAATATCCAATTAACCAAAAGCAAAATAACTTCCATCTATCCAGATGGGTTGAGGAAGCGTTCATGTGCTTGCTAGTTATTATTACAAATTTTTAATACTACCAACTTTCCAACTATGTCAATGTATAAACCTAATAAAAAAATAAAATACATTGGCATATTTTTAAAAGTCATAAAATAATTTTATGATCCCCATTCAAAATTATCAAAATAAATTTTCAATCCCAAAGAACTTTCGTTATGTAAAAATTGCATTTGTATCAAAGAGCTAGGAGGGATTTTAATATAGATGATGTGAAACATGTGCATTCACATAGCATCTGAGAAATGAAAGAATCCCATCTCTTAGATCTCAGTGGTTATGCAGTATACCTTGGGAGTTCTTGGAAATAATTGCTTGCAAAACCAACAAACAATCCAAGACACAAATTATGTCTAATATAGCTCAGCTTTTTAAATTGCACCAAACAGCAACTCTATATTAAAGTCTTCAAAATAATGATGCAATTATCTTTCCAAGAACGTTCATACCTGTGTTCAATAAGTATCCATTGAGCACCTACTAATTTACCAGGCACTTAGAGTACAAAGGTAAAGTTAAAAACAGGTTTTTGCCTCGGTAAGACCAGAGTTGCTCACAGTCTCTCACATTCTACATTATCTTCAGGCACCAAGCCTCTACATTGGCCTATACTAGAATTACCTTACAACTCAATCCCAAACCAAGTCAACATAGATGACTCTGTCCCTAACAGAAAACCTATTTGAGGAGTTTAGTGTGATGATTGCAGTAGGAGCAGTATAATTCCCAAACAGCTCCGGCCAGTAGCCAGAATTCCTAAGGGGACCGTGACATGAAGTCAGCAGGTGCAATAGGAGCCATGTCACTTTGTTAAATGGAAAACAAATGGGTCTCTCCAGCTGAAATAGAAAATATCAGTCCTTTTAACGATCGCAAAATAACCAGTGTTTTTCCACTCTCAAACTGTTTGTAAGAAAGGAGTAAGACCAATGCCTTCTCTTCCAGAGCCAGGGCATAAATCGCCACCTAAACAAGCTCTAGGTTGTTGGAGGCATGACAATCGTTAATATCCATGAAACCGAGAAGATAGAAGACTGTTTTCCACAAGCCACCTGTGAAGATCAGTAGAATATCTCATGGTTATACTCATCCTTGAGGTTGTCTTTTCTTTATTAATAAAAAGAACCGGAAGAACAGGAGGAGAAAATCTAACAAGACCCTTAAGCAAAAATAAATTCAAATAAGACTGTATGTAAGATATTGTTATCTGAGGAATCCTTTCATTTTGATATAAAAATAAAGTAAAAGCAATGAACTCATTTCATTTTGTTAAGATAACTCTGTTTATGTTGGATATAGAACAAGAATGTAATCATGTGTAGTTTGCAGATTAGTATATTACTAAAAAAAAAGGAAAATTTGGGTCAGTAAAATTTTATTTAAGGCAATCTTTCTTCCTTTCTCCTTAAGGAACAGAAACCTGAATCTGATATGCAATAGGAGCTTGACTTTTAAACTTAGAAATAACCAATTAAACCTTCCCTCTTACACTAAGGAGCATTTATTGGGAAAACACAGAGCACTGTCCCTAGGAAGTCCACGATGACCCAAAGTCCATGTGTATCAGGCCCTATGACCTGATTCCCCCGCATTGAACATTACGGGGAGGAGTCTCCCAAGTGAAAAAGGCCGGTTTGGCTAGAAAAGTCCTTATTTTTTTAAAAGTCTACAACTAATTCACTTTAAGAGATAATATTTCAAGAATTAGCCTGGGTCTGATTCCAGATTTTGCTATTTTGTCACCTGAGGTAGTTCACTTTGCCTCTCTAAAGTTTAGTCAAAATGAAATAATAAAAATCTGTTCCATAGAGGTTCTCAGAAAATTATAAGGTGACTCACATAGCAACAGCCAATTTTCAAGTATCACAGAGGATGAGAATAGCAACAGCCAATCCGCATCATGGGATGAGAATAGCAGCAGCCAATCCACATTAGAGGATCCATATTGCAAGTAGCAAATCCACCTTAGAGGATAAGTGACTCATTGTAGCTATTATCTCTATCATTATGATGAAATGCTCTTCATAATATATCCCTTTGATATTTTAAATCTACAAATCTATAGTTACATTTTCTTTATATTTGGAAAGTTGTGTATTTTCTCTTTTGAACAGATTTGAAAAAGGTTACATGTTCATATTCATCTATTCTGCTTACTTTTAAAAGTGTAATCTTATTATTTTTAGCTGTGTTTTATTTTATGAAATAAGTCAAATGCTGTTTATCTTTAATTTACAAGATTTTGCTTCTATATTCATGAATTTCTTTAATTCTTCACTTACTGTGTTGTTTTTCTTAATGTTTTCCTGAATGTTGGATGTTCAGTTCATTCACGATGATGGCATTAACAAATGCATTCCCCACATTTTTCAAAGTAAAATGTTAGAAGAAATCTTATCCATTATTTTTCTAACAAATGTATTATTTTTCACAATAACAGAGGGAAAAGCCTCAACCGTGAACAAACAGCCTGGTTCCATGGCTCTGACCTCAGTCACATGAACGAGAATAACGTTTGCAGGGCGCACTCCATTCTCACCCAGGAGGCACGGGAATGGTGAGAACCTTTTCAGTGTGCAGCGCCCCCTCCCTTCTAATCCCCATGGATTCTGGGGAGGGCTGTTAGCAGAATCCTTCACATTCCCTTGTTTGTTTTTAATCCCATGATACTTGAAAATTTGACCTACCTGGCAGTGCATGCTTAGGATTCACTAGGGTTCCCCCCACATTTTTGTAAATATTGCCTATATTAATTAAGCTATATTAATCTTTGCTCATCAGTTGTCTGCCTGGCCAATTGCTGAGACAGGTGTATTTAAAGTCCCCAACATTGATGTGGCTTTGGCATTTTCTGAATTCTGTATTTTAATATGCCCTGATGCTATGATGTTCTGAAAATAAGAATTTTGGAATTTATATCTTCAATGAATGTTTTGAATTTATATCTTCAATGAATATTTTGTCTCCTGAAAATAAAGTAAAGGTATAGGGTTGAAATAAATATCAACAAATTTCTAATATACTCTTTATGCACTTCAGTGGAGTTCTTTGAGCGCCACTCTTACTAATTATTAGGCAGATATAGATGATAGGTGATTGATAGATGATAGATGGATTTGGCTATTTCTTTAGGTTCTGATTGACAACAAAGGAGATAAATGAGGAAAATCTTTTGTTTAATCTTGGAATGTGAATAGAATATAATTTCTAGTACTTTAACTACATTAATTCTTTTACGTGACATATGAAGATGTGAAATTAATTCAGACATACAGAAAGGTACAGCTGTCACACACTGTAACCAGTGCCCGTTCCCATCATCTGAGTTAATCGCTTGGCTCTTGCCCTCTGTCCCTACCTCCACACTCTCCAGTTTCCTGAAGTCAGTGTGCACGATTCACGCTCATTTCTGTGTAGCATTCTGTGTGTGTCCTCTGAGCATGTTTGGATATTCTTAAGCATGTTCCCAAATGGGGTGATAATCTAAATGGTTGTCAATCCTGTGACACATTCGGAAGCTTTGGTATTCAAGTGTTATTTCTAAAGCCTCCATGTCCTCTGCAAGTCAAGAGAGTACCAAAGAGTAGCCAGTCCAACTACCACGACAGGGGAATAGTGAGCTCAGCACCTGTCATAAAGAAGTATCTCAATATTCAACAGCAAATAAGGCTCTATCCTTGCATACCAATCTATCATTGGCTCTAAGACTTCATAATCATGGCTCGCAATTTCCTTATTTACATTACACAGTGTGTTAATATATATAGATCAAATGCATTTATTTTCTCTGCCTATCTTAATCTAGCCTATGATCTGCCCTAATCTTTTTTTATTTATTTTGTTGATGGTGGAAATGTTTTGTAATTCTTCTACCATAAAGTTGTTCCGAACATTTTTGTAACCATACTTTTATCTAGGAGTTGAATTCTTTTACATTATCATATTTGCATATTCATTTAAAAATTTTTTTGGTTGTAGTTGGACACAATATGTTTATTTTTACGTGGTGCTGAGGATTAAACCCAGCACCTTGCACATGCTAGGTGAGTGCTCTACAGCTGAGCCACAACCCCAGTCTCCTGGATCTTCATTTTACTAGTTGAAAAATAGTGCTTGTGCCAAGTCACACCCCCACTAGCTAAATTTAAATGTTCCTAGTGCTTCTTTCTTGCCAGCACTTGATATTATCAGACTTTACATTCTTGCCAACTTGGTTTCTGTGTTAAATTTTCTCTCCTGTCACTTCATGATGACCTGTAAGCCTGACAATCCTTCCACATTTGTTGGCCCTTTGATTTCTTCTGCTGTGCATTGCTTTGTTTTATTTCTTGCATATTTGTTATTGAAATTAACTTTGTAATAATTGGTATGTAACAGGTTTGTTTTTTTTTTTTTTTTTTCTGGCTGCAAAGTCTATGTACCACAGATATTTCCTTCCTGCATAACACATCCCCTTCACTTTCTCACATTCTTGGGAACTCCCTGGGCCCACTGTACCTGTGCATCCTGGTTGTCCTCACAGCAGCCACAGAGTTGAGTGGCTAAGATGCAGACATTTGTGTCTGAAAACTGAACATGTTCACTTTTATACTTTGGAGAAAACCTTTGCCAATCTCTGTTATGTAGTAATAAGGAAGTGCCAATTACAATGACGAGTTACAGATGGTTCTCCAACACCTATGAGGGAAAGAACAGCAGACTCACACTGAGCCCTTGATTGTGTAGCATTCCACAGGCTATTGATCCTCAGTGTAGGAAGCCAGGGTAATAAAATCCACAGTGGTAGAGGGGGGACCCAGGTAGCGTTCTGTGCTTCACCTAAACACCGTTACATCCCTGTGATCACTTTGTAAGTGTAATCAAATTGTTCATATATGGTTTCTCTCTGTTTCCATATATATATATTATATATATATAATATTCCCATTAAAAGTATTTAACTAAAGGAAAACAAAATTTACCAGGGTACTGTTGGGGTGTTCTATTGTGTCCTTATGAAGGGATAAAGTAGTATCATAAGAAAAATTAGTAAAATAATTCTGGAAAGAAAAGCCAGACCACAACATGGAGAACATTTGCTTCCAATCTTTTCTTTTTATAGCTAAGGAAACTGAGTTTAATCAAAGTTATTTGCCTTGCCCACATTGCTGCCACCCCTTCCGCCACCACAGCATGCTGTACCGTTCACTTCATCCAAATAGAGAAAAATAAAACAACCTATCAATACTAAGTTCTGTGACTTGTCATTACCAAGTGCCCTTCCGAAATGTACCGTTTACTTTAAAGCAGCAAATATTTCTAAGGATCATTGCTTTAGCCTTGATGTACCATTTTTAAAATAGGAATATAGAAACAAAGATAAGCGCATCACAATATAGAAAATGGCCAAGAGCAACTTAGAAAGCAGGACCAGGCGATGATTCCATCATCACACCATAAGGAACAGAAAACCCCATCTTTGTTTTTAAACATTTAGCCGTGGAATATATCCATTGTGCAGAAAATACTATGACAGGCACATCTTGGAGTCTTACAACCTTGGATTCGCTATCTGTGAACATCTTGATCCATATATCAATACTGATCTTATTAAAGACGTCGTAGATGGAGCGGATGGCCCCTATCCACAGCAGTCCCAGCTGCCCAGAGAGAACCACTCACCTCTAGTCAGTATTTATGCATGCTTTCATGTATTATTTTTCAAATTCTTTAAATACCTATGTCCTTCTCTAATACTGTTCTGTGTGTTTTAAATTATGTAGATCAGTTTTCTGAATCTATCTTTATCTTAAGATTATTTAAAATGGAAAGCTCTGAATGACTTGCCTCAGGATAATTTTTCTAACACTCCCAGGACAAAAATCACTTGGCTTTCCTCCCCAGAGTGTGCTGAGAGGTGGACTAGACCTGCAATGTCTTGTTCTGCCTGTCATATTTTATTTCTTAAGCTGCCCACAGCTAAGTGCAGTCTCGTGCCTGTTTATAATTAATTACATCTCAAAATAGAAATGGCAGCAGAGAATAGGATTCTGTTGTTGAAAATACCAGAATTGGTTGGAGGTTTCTCTGTATTTCCTCACAGTCTCTGCCACCATTTCTTGCTTCACAAAATCTCAATAAGAAAGAGAATTGTTTTTTATTCCCCAACTTCAGCAAGAAGGTCATTATTCTTTTATTGGGTCTCTTTGCAGCAAATGGATTTCATTTCTGAAGCTCTGGCTTTCTGAGCTCTGTTTTCACTTTGCTGCATTGTGGGACACGCACGGTCCTTTTCTGAGTGGTCCTGACACCTCCCACCTCACCTCCTAAGTCAGTCTCATCTTATGAGACGGGAGCAGCTCTGTCCCCAACACCTGTCCCTCTGCTCTGTCCTAACCTCCTCCTCCTCCTCTGGCCAAGAGCCGTCAGTCTCATCCCGACACAGCAACTCACCCACATCTGCTCTGTGTTTTTCGAATCTGTTCTCATTACAGCTTCTCCAAACAGAAAGGAATTTCAAGTCTTAACCTGCCGTGTGTCCCTGCATCACTTGGCTCTTGTCACACCCCCACCCTCACTTGGGGTCTACCTTCCTGTCAGCCTCTGCTCTTGAACCGTGGAGTACCTGTTCAGGTATTTCAATACCTGAGCTTCATCCCTCCCCCACGCCTCCACCTAACCCAGAATTCTGCCTTCCGCTGCCCACGCAACCCTTCCTGAGAGGGTTCCCTGGCCCCAGGTCTCCCGACGGTCCTCTGCTCTTTCCATGTACATACCTGTCAGTGCGTATGTGCACGTGTCTCTCTCTCCAGCTCAACATAAGCTCTGTCAGAGCCAGGACTGTATCTGTTCTAACCAGACTGAGCACTTACCACTGAACCCCCAGCACTCAGCAAACTCTTTTCTTGAGTAGCTGCTTAATGAGCAGTCTTTGAATTGTCAAGTATATGCATTTGTATCCCTAAGGGGTGCAACTAGTGGGTAGTGTCTTCGGTACCTACACTGCCAGGTGCCCAATCCCTTGTTCCATAGTCCCTTAGGCAAAATGGCATGTATTGGCATATAACCTAAGGTGCTCCTCCGTGTTCTCTAAATCCTCTCTAGATTACTCCTAGTCCCTAAGACAGTGCAAATGCTATGGAAACAGAGGTCACACTCATTGTTTAAGCAACAGTGACAAAGAAAAAGCCCCCACATGTTCATCGCAGGCGTGATTTTTTAAATATATATTCAGAAATATATATGCGAAGTGAAGCTCCCCAGCTAGAGAGCGAGCAGCTGCCATCCTGGCTCAAAGATGGCTCTCCCACTGCCTGCCTGGGGGTGGGTCACCCTGCCTCCCAAAGCACCTTCGGGCCGGTGAGCATGCCCCGTGCATCCGCATGGCTTCGCCTGTCAAGGGAGGACCCTTGTGGAGATGAAAGAGCACAGAAGTATGATCAGGACAGGAAAGTGGCCCTCTGGATGCTGGGGATGGAGGAGCCCGAGGATGCTAAGGGAGTGTGTGGTTTGCCATCCCCTGGCCTGGGCCAGTCACAGTCTGGCAAAGGCAAGGAGAAAGGAGGTGGAGAGCTGTGGTGTGAGCTGCCCTCCCAGCGCTGCGCACCGCCCCTGCCTGCTCTGCTTCCTTCTCCCCCGCCTCCTGTCCTCACAGTGGGAGCAGCATCCTCTCCCTGCACTGAGAACCGCAGGCTCCCCACGGCTGCCATGTCCTAGACCACTTGTAACAGAAAGCTTTCCTTAGAGAAATCGTTCATCCTTACATATGTGTACATTGAAAAGAGCAAATTAGGAAGTACTTTTTGTACCTAGATGATTTAAACCTATGAATACATGTGATGGCAGCCATTAAACCTATGAATACATGTGATGGCACCTACAGATATGCATGATAATTTGGTTCTCCCCTGGTACATATTCCACGTGTTATTAAGGCATCTAAAAAGCAGAAACACTTAAGCTTTTTTAAAATTTTGCTTTCTTATGAATTTACAGCATTCTTTCCACATTTAAAGGTAATAACAAAGTGCTACTAGAGGCAACTTTGACACCTTTTGAAATTGAGCAAAGAGTTGTAGAGTTGTTAGCCAAGAAATGAGGTTCATCCTTGAGGTGAAGCCCTTGTCGCCTGGAACAAAGATGCATAGAAGCAGATTGTGCAAAGAATGTGTACAGATCCCACAAAGGCTCAAAAAAACAAAAACAAAAACAAAACCACAGAGGCAAGATGAACCCGGCTTCAGCACTCACATCTCTGAAGGTCTCTAGGCGTAGAAGGCACTACTCTAAATGAAACTGAGATGAGATTCACCTCTCCAATACCAAAACCTAAATGTACAGTCACATTCACAAAACAGTTAAATTTAGAGCAAAACAGACAAATGGAACCAAACAGAGAATCAAAAATTAAACCCACGTACATACAGGAACTTGATATATGACAGACAACTCAAAGGGGTTATCTTTTTAAAAGTCATGGAACACTTGCTGTCTTTATGGGTGAACATTTTGATAAGCCACGGCAGGATGGGCTGGCTGCTCACAGAACTTCTTTTCTGGTCTTCGTGGACCATGGCTGAACACCACCCCAGCCCCAGAGCACCTGGGTGTGGCCTCATGCCTGAGTCCTGGCTGATGGGACCTGGGCAGAACCAAGAACTCACCGCACAGGCCCGTGGCTCCTGAACTCCTCTGGAAATGTGGTGCCCTGTGCAGCTGAAAGAGCAGCAGTGCCCAAGGAGCCCTGTGTCTGAGCCTTGTCTTAGAGGCCAGGCCCCTGCCAATCCAAAACACCCATCTTGGACTGACTCGATAGAGTCAGACTTTTATTGAATTAGACCACCGGGAGTTTGTTTGTTAAAGAATCTGACATTCCCTTCTATAATATGGGTTTCTTCTCTTCACATCAGACACAACCTAACTGCTGTCATCAGAGATCTTCAAGGTGAAAACCTTTGAATACCTCTAGATATAAATACAAAAACATACATCTATGACCTCAGGGCAAGAATGAAATGCCTGATCAAAACACTACAGTGAGACCACCACTGTAAAAGAAAAGCTTAGCCATGTGAAAAGTAAAAAAGAAATCTGAACCTCAAAATACATTGTAAGCATTCTAATCAGATTAAAGCAACGTGAGGCAGACAGGGAGAAGATGTCTGCAGGAATTTTCATGTTTCCCTTTGTAGTTTGAACTAATCTGAGGAAATGGGGAAGAATTCTGGGAATCACTGCCATTCAATAGGCCCTGTCCAAGAAGACAAGGTAAGTGGCTGACACCGTCTGAGACAGACTTGGAGTAAAAGGAACCCACACGCGGAGGGACAGCCGGAATTGAATGTGAAGAATCCAAAGCACCACTCTGGGACAGGTACTCTCTTTCAATTAGCTGGAAACTTGGCTAATTCTGAATGACGGTGACTAAAATCATCAGCTGGGCATTTGATGGTGTTCCATAAACAGCATCCAAGCCAGCCAGGAGGGGTTGACAGCCTGGCACATAGTGAGGGTCTTCATTCAGTGCTTGGCCTTGGGCTAGCAAGCCACCAAGCCCTCTGGACCAAGGGAACACACCTGCAGCGACAGGTCAAAGAGCCAGCTTGCAGAATCAGTGTGCACAGCTACAGGATGGCCTCTTTCAATTCAGACACCCCAACGGGGACTTCGCCAACAGGTGATCACCGCCAAGAGCAGGAGGGAGGCCCATGGCACACGCCAGCCGCCTGGTCTGTGCTCCAGGGACTGACAGGACTGTGGCCCCACACCACCCACTCCCCAGGAAAATGCCTTTCACTCTGCTAAGGACTGTGTTATGTGATGATTCCAAATGAAGTGCACATCCGCAGTGCTCCTTCATGGAGGGCATCTGTTTTCTCTTGGCTCTGAGTTGAGCTGCCTGTAGCTGTCACAGCCCCCTGCAAGCACTTATGAACTCATTGGAAAGAAGAAAAAAGAAATCTAGATCCTTGAGCAGCACCTGATGCCCCCAAACTGTGAGAAATAGTGGTTCCATGTGCTAGTGCCATCTTCTTCCACCTGGGCCTATTTTTATCCATTTAAGATGCTGCTCTGACACTGGCCAGAATCCATGCCTGTAGGAACTGAATGGCAGAAATCACTCCAGAGAGGGCATGTGGCTACATAAAGTACATCTTCCACACTAATGCATACACATGGAGTCACTGGCAAGGACCATTTTTTTTTTTTTTTTTTTTTTTGGTGGGCGGGGGGTCGGGGGAAGAAAGACTAAAAACAAACAGAGGTTCTTTTTAGGGTACAAGAAAGAAATGCAAATTCAGAAGAAGAAACTGGCAGGAGGGGGTTAATGTGAGGTCATCACATTGAAAAGACTAGACTTTAGGCAAAAAGGGAGACTGATGAAGTTGCAAGACTGAGGCAGACGGTGAGCATAGCTCCAAAGTTCCCACTCACCAGCAGCCTCCGGGTGGGACACGGAGGTCAGGGCATCGCCTAAATTTCTTGCCTTGGTATTTATTTCTGCCAGAGGAGAGAACATTTAGATAGAGCAGGAGTCAGAACAGTGAATCATGTGGTTCATCGAGTAGAAAGCCTGATAGTGGACATCCACATAGTGACCACAGAAATAATTCTACATCTATCTCTTTCCTTTCTTGTAAAAAAAAAAAAAAAAAAAAAAAAAAAAAAAAAGTGCCCTTGGCAGGGTCCAGTAGGAATCCTCGCTACTCTGATCTCTGCGTGCAGAAGAGATGGGTGCATAGAGCAAGCACAGTGCCATCACCATGCCTGAGAGAAGACGAAGCATGAGGGACCTAAGGTCAAGGAAGTGACCACTTCATATTTTTTAAAAAGAGCTGATCTGTAAAAAGAGAAGGGGGAATTTTAGCTCACCTCCCATGAACAAGGCCGTGGGTTCAATCCCCAGCCACAAAAGAAAAAGGAGAGAGAAGGGGGAATTTTAGAGGTTGACGACCTTTCAGTTGTGAGATTTTTGTCGATAATTATAGCACAGGATTATATGTTTGGCAAGAAGCTTTATTCTACTCTCATGGTTTGCAAAGCCGAGGACAGAGTGCATCTTGCCCAGGACACAAATTCCTTCTTCAGCCATTTTTTTTAACCTCTATACTATTTTATTACCGAGAACTTACCTAACATGTAACATTTCTCTATTTAAAATATCCAAATTTTCTAAACCATAAGCCTCACTACATTTTTAAAATTTGCATCCTATGTGAAGCACACTTACTGTATCTTCACATCATCCAAATGGAAGATCGTGTTTGCCTAGAAATTCTGCAATTATTTTAGTAGACACACAATCATAGGAGCACCCTGTATCTGCAGGGTGCTTTACAGTGAATTCTGCATCCAATGTCTCCATTCTGTTTTGATTCTCACAAGAGCCCACGAGTAACCTATGTAAAGCATGGGTCACTCCACCACCATATGTTGTCACCCAGCCAGGAGACTGGCACAGCAAGGTTGACGCACACCTGGTGTGGAGGCCAAAGTTCTTTCCTTTCAAAGTAGCCCTTCATGAACCTATATCATCAGTCATATTTCTACTTCTCCAACTATGTGTGGACTTGTTTGGAATCTGCCTTCATAGCTAGTGGATTATATTTTTAAGAATCTAGAACAAAGACAGACTGCATTGCCTTAGATACAAAAAAGGCCCAGACATGACTCCAAGCTTCTGTTATCAGGAGACTTCAGTGCACACTTTGTGTTTTGTTGCTAAAAAGTCAAGATGCTTTTAGGCTTTGCGAGGCCCTTAGGAGGCAATCCTCCTCCAGGAAGTGAAAGCTAATGGCCCAGGAGAGATGGTCTCCCAGTGGCCTGGCTGACCCAGGACCTCTGAACAAATAGGAGAGTGAAGACTAATTAACTAGTGGCTTCTGAAGCACAGATTGATTATGTAAGATTGTATATGAGCAAGGAGCCACAGGAATTTGCACCTGTTTTCATTTCTGCTGGACAAGACTGCAGTTTTATTACTTCAATATTCCTCCCACTGTCGCACAACCCCCCCCCACCCCCGCCTCCGGGGCATGTGGGGTCAGGTCAGCTCCCAGTAGTGCTTAGCCTGGGCTCCAGGGCGCAGCCTTTTGGGTTCCTCCAGCTCGGTGTGCTCACATAGGCATGCCCAGGGGCACACACACGTCTCTCAGTCCCTCCCACAGTGTGTCCCTGCTCCTGCCCTCGGTGGCTGCTGGCATCACTGGTGTGGCTCCTGCTGCTCTGTTGATTGCTGCCTCCGCACCAGCACCCCTCAAGGGACACACTCCTCCTCTTCCTCTTCCCCTTCCTGCTCACTGCTTCTCTGGTGGCCCGTGCCTTGAAGATGGAGACAAGCATCCCCTGAAGTTAAGGGCTGCAGAGTCCAGGGGACATCTGCATTTTTCACTTCACGGTCTTCTTTGAAGGAACTTGACGTGTCTTCAGAATGGCCCAGAAGGGTCCTTCATGTTCTTCTTGCAAATGGTCAGGCCTGTTCCCCGAGTATGTTTGCTACCCCTCACCAGCAATTGTGGGAGAAGATGGCATACACCAACCCACTTCTAACCTCTGAACCTCAGGGGCCCAACCATCACTCCCAATCGCTCTCAGTCCTAAGACCTAAGAACCAAACATTGCCAGCAAGATACCAGGGAAGCCATCTTAGTATCCCCAAAGTCCTGGGCTAAACTTGAGCCCCGAGCCTCAGCCAGTTTCCTCTGGGGCATCAGCATACTGAAAATCACCAGGGACCATGGCGTCTCTGAACTTGCCACTCAGACAGCATCCTCGCAGCCCCCACTGCAGCGGGAGGAAACAGGAGGGCTGATTTTAATCTCTGCATGACCCCAAGCTCTCTTGGAGGACTGAAGAGACCTCGAGGGATGCAGAGTGGGCCAGAGGCGACAGAGCCATCCGGGCAGGAGAGAGAGAGCAGTGTTTGCAAGAGGCACCTCTGTGAGGGGAGTCCTTCTGAAGCTAGGAAAGACCAAGTTAGGCACACTGAGGGCCTGAATGCCGAGGCTGAAACGTGGAGAAGTGCTCCTGCATTGGAGGAGGGAGAGAGAGGAACGTGGTAGCAGACCTAGAGCAGGACTGCGACTTCACAAGACCGTGGTGTCCAGACATTCCCTGCAGAACTGTCTAGTATGCAATCAGAGGGTAAAACTGAGCTTGGAAGTCAAAGGCAGCTTGGAAAGAAAATCGGTCCAGACAACGTTTCTACAAAGAGGTTTACCAACTCATGAGCCAGACACGGGAAGGGAATATTGTCCCCACTCAGGTTTGTGGAAGGTTCCCAAAGAACAACTATGAATTCATTGCACTACTAATGGCAGAAAGGACTGCGTTCTTGTTTCTCGTGGCTCAGACATAAGAGCAAGATGGTTCTTACCATTCTTACTCTTACCTTCCGGCTCCATATTGTGGCATCAGAAACTCGGTAAGTTAGATGCGCCCTGAAAAAGAAGTTTATTTTTCTCCAACTTATCCACAACAATAAGTCTTGTGTATGTCTACTTTCACTTCTAGCTTACTTTGAAGAGTTTGCACCTGAGCACTCATGACTATTCAATCAACACAGACTGGTGGGTGGGAAATTGGATGTCATTTCATGATCCATTTGAGAATAGTATTTTCTCCCTTAAAAATTGAATAAACTGCATCGAAGGGCATCTAGCTCTGATTGTAAGTTCAAATTTTAAACCCGCTGTGATATGTATATTAGAAAAGAACACATTGCATTTTCCAAGTATCACATAGATTATTTCTTTTTCTTTATTTTATATCATTCTGCAATTCATATAATCACAGAATTCTTTAAATGACAACTTAGTAGGATCTTTCAATTCCAAGTTGATGGAAATGATCATATAAAATGTCTGAATGTAAAAATTACATCTGCCCCTGGTCATGTGATCATTTGAGAACTTGAGCATCAAGAAACTTTGTTACAAATAAAAGGTTAATAATAACAACTAGATATGTGCAATTAGTCATTAAGAAACATTCAGTTTGCAGCTCTGAGGTTTAAAGCAATATGCCAACACATAAGTTGAATCCCATCCAGTTCCTGTCATGAAAACATAGGTGATGAGGACAACAGGACACTAATTTTAATTAAAGCTTAATTATTTAGCACCAGGCTCTGAGCTAAGCACAATGTATGGACTATCTCCTGGGATATCTCATGGCATTTGCATCCCCATTTTACAGGAAAAACTGAACCACAGAATTTACGTAACTTGTCCAGGATCACTTGACTAACAAGCTGCATATGAACCACTCCTGTGGCTCCTGTGAGAGAGGGATCCAGTCTGCTGCAGGCTCCCCAAGAAAGGACACGGCAGCAGCAAGAATGTGCAGGGATATGTCACAGGTCAGTGGCAGTTACACAGGACCACGAGGGCCTGAACCTCTGGAGAAACACAGCAGGAGTCCAAATATTCCTACCCAAAGAAGAAATATAGCTTCCCTCACATGCTCAGCAAATGGTAGGTTGTCAACACTTAGTTGGAACCCCTGTCCACGGCTCAGGTACTGAAATCTCAGTCCCACTCCCTCAATCTCTCTTTCTCTTTCCCCTCCCTCCCTCTCTCCCTCTATCTGTCTTTCTTTCTCCTGTCCCATGTCCACAAATAGTGACCCCCATACACCAAGCCCTTTCTTCCAGCAGGTTCCTTTCCTGCTAATTCATTGTGCACAGAGACATCATCTACTTAGACTGTCTTCCTGCTCTTCAGCCCTGAGGAAGAGATAGAATGCCCAAGATGGAGGAAGGTCATCTTTAAGTGCATTACAACCAAAAAAAGTCTTCATAAGTTGACCATTCCTTCAACAAGAACACCTTCCACCAATTTTTTTTTCTAATGTGGTAGAACAAAATGGGAACTGTGGCAGTTCAAGAGCTGACAGGCTGTGGCTTTACATGCTGACACAGTAGCTCCACTTACTGACATTTAGGAGGCTTGCTGTAGCTAACAGGTACCTGTAAAAGGTAACCACAGTAGTGGAGGCAGGAGACAAAGCACAGAGAGAAAACAATCCCCCTTTAGGCTTAATTCAGTAAAAGTCCCTAAACGGTAGGAGCTAAGAGCCCCCAGGCTATTGACCAGCCTATACCCATATAAGGAATGCAGCATGCTCCCTCCAATAGAACTGCCCAACTCCCTTGCCTTAATGTACTCAAAACTTGCTTGTGTATAAAAGTAAAAGTTCTGCTGCGTTCAGGGCTCAAACTTTGGGAATTATCCCTCTGGGCCATGGCACCACTAATAGTGTTCCTTCCAGATCTCCGTGTCCGGACCCTCCTTTCCCACTACACTAGTATTATGTCTTACCTGTTCATGTCTACTGCATGGATCTAGAGCTCAGAAATATGAGAACTCAAAACACTGCAACTATAGTATTTAAATCATAAACTCCTCACATTTTGAAATCGAACAACTGTAACGTTTTAAATGTCATCATGTGAACAGCTCTCCCTCCCCTTGCATTTCTTATAAATATATCAAAGTCAGTGAAGCTTTCTTAATAAAGAAAAATAAAGGAGTAGTGGTACAAAAAACATGGACATCTTCTGGTTTGTTCCAGTGTCTCTTGAGTTAATTAACAATTTTTAATTCCTTAATCACAGTAAAATGGCTCTCATTTAAAACTTCTTTTTTTTTTTCTTTTTCTTTTTTTTACCTTTCCCAGGACCACTACCCACCCTCAAGTGTCCATTGCTGCTGACGTGAGGCAGATCAATGACTCCTTGGCTCTATCTGTACCATCCTGGCCGCCATGTGCTGGCTTTGATACCCTACCACCTTGCCACCTAAGCACCTTCCTGAGCATCAGACTAATTATTTTCCTGCTCAAAAAAATTCTGAAAGATCCTGTTTATATATAGGACTAAATTCTTAGCCTAGCATTAGACCAAGTTCCATCTTTAAAGAGTCTTCTTAAGCAACATCGGTTTAATTTAACTCTTCTTACTGCTGAACTTCAGCCTTCCCTGTTGGGAACCTTCTGGCACTTGTTGGCCAATGGTACTTCTCTAGTCAATGAGAATAGAGTCGTATAGAAAAACTCCATCTATTGTCTTATTGTCAGGCCACATATCCAGCCCATCTGTGTCTATGCCACAGACAGCTTGAGGAACATCTGTTAGCCACATACGTTAATGAGACTCTATAGCCACATATCCATCAGAATCAGGAAGGCAATGAAACTAATTTAGCACCCCATGTTCTCTAGCCAAAGGCCTGCTAACAATGAAACCCTAAGATATATTATGCCCTCAGTTAATTCCTTTCCGTTAACTTTGAAACTTGGAAATAATCCATTCCAATTGCCTCATAAAAACTAAGCAATCCAAGCACCAATGGGAGATGGCTAATGATGTATTTAGCTCATGATGGCCCAAAACATTCATTTAGTTTCATCTTTCAGCAGCCTTCTTTATCTACATAAGTTGGCTACCTCCCTGTTTCTTCTCTCCTAATAATTTATCATTTCTCTGCCTCTGAGCAGAGTAATTTATTCTGAAGGTTTGAGATTATTTTACCTTGCAACTCCCAGGAGGAAGACGATTTCATCTCTACTATATTTTTTTAAGAATTAATTTTTAACTTTCATGTATAATTTAAACTACCATCCCATGCCATTCCCATCGAAATGTTTACTTTGGCATTTTTTATACCAGTCAAGGAATGAACATTGTTGCAGAGAACTTAATCTCATACCATAGTTTGATTAACTAACAAATAATTCTGATTGCCAGCAGCATTCATATTGATAGCTGGGTGATATTGCAGGAAACAGCATATTGCATCTATCAACAAAGGAGGTGGAAATCGAAACACTGGCCCAGCATCTGAGGTGAGGGCATTTAATGAGGAGCTCATACATGTGTGTATCACTTTAGGATGAGGAATTTTTAGTAGGTGGATTCCTCCCATGTTAGAAAATCTCCATAATGTGACTCCAGGAGAAATATGAGTACTGATTTCAGGAACTTTGATCTGTTTTTAAGGTTTTCCATTATTATGCAAGTGGGTTTGCTCTTTTGCAGATATAAGGAATTCAATGAAGATATTCGACAATAAGCAAAATTCAACAAGAGATAAGTGAGATGTAAGTGACCCAAGCTTCAAGATGGACAGCCTCCGTGGAATAAGTGAGCCATGTGAAAAAGCCATTTGAAATCAGCTAAAATGTAAGCACTAATTAATTGAATGACTGAAACTTACCTATATCTACAAAGGTGCAGAGGCAGGTCTGCATAAGCCTGAAAGCTTCACTATTTCCATAAATTCAAAATAGCCAAGGTCATATAGAATTAAATAAAAACTAAATATCATAAATATCATGCTAAAAATGAGACTCAATAAATTTCTTTAAATACAATTGGATTTAGTTATAAAGTTGGCATATGTTGGAAGAAGTTTTTTCCCCAGACCATAAGTGATGAATCTCTTTTGGGCATGAAGTGGGATGAGCAGTATCTCTTGCAACAGGCACTGAGCCATGATGGCATACTTCATTTGTTAATAAAAGCATGTTTTCATTTTTTTTTATGATTTACTTCAAAACGTTCTCAATAGAGTGTTTGAAATTATCCATGAGCTAACATGAAATCATTATTAAAAGATAATATCAATCTCATTTTCATAAGACCTATAAGTATATACAAAAACCACCTGAGCAATCAGGTTGAGGAGACTGAATCCATGTAATACATAAGCACCTCAATCTATAAATTTGAACTACTTCCGTTGAAAGGAAATTTACTCACAACCAACTTTACGTTTGTATTTTATGTAGCACATAAGCTCCCTAAGTGGTCTCTTCATACTGCCAATGGCCCATATATATGAACTATGCCTTCCCACCCAGAGTTCTCCAAATCTGCCCACAGTTTTGAAAGTTGTTATCCTTTCTCCTTTTATTGTCAGCTATAGAGTTATAAAAGTACAATGATTCTGTGGTATCAGAATGGAAGTTGGTTTCGTAGCCTCTCCTCTATGGTACTGCAGAAGTGTGGCAGAATCCAAGGTTGTAATGGATTAGCTAGGACAACCTGGCTCCTTAACTCTGTCTCTGTTTTAAGGAAAGACACAAGTTCCTTAAAGGTGCTTCCCCTGTGTGTCCTACTCTGTTTGTTAATCATGTTCTCTGCTTTTCTTTCCTCCCTGTATCTGTTTCCCTTCCAGTACCAAGGATGGGGCCCCGGACTGTGCAGGCCAGGAGAGCCTCTACCCCTGAGCTGCACCCCAGCCCTTACTTTGGTAAAGAAAAAAAATTGCCCCTTGGAAGCTAAAATTCACATAGCTATTTTCAGCTGTGGAAAAGGTGGGTGTCCCCTGCGTATAGTGAGAGTGTCTGCATCCAAACAGGGCGCTTCAAATAATTCCAAAAGCACATTCACCCCGGGACTTTGTGGAAACCATCAGGCAGTCCTATGTGGTAATTGAATTCTAGTGGTTATTTCCCCTGGTCTCTGCGGATCATAAGTCTTCCCCGTTGAACAGAACTAAAATTGGAACTGAATATTATGTCAAAGAGTATGGAGCCAGCAAGCCACCATGGTGCTAGGACAAAGCCAAGATTAAAACACTCTGAGCAAAAATGCCCAAAGGAGACCATCTAGGGAGTAACACAGTAGACGCCTCCTTTTGCCAAAGACAGAGAGAGAAACCTGATCCTGCAGAGTTCGTGGCACGGTCTGTAAGTCGGCTGGTGCTGGCTCTCATATGAGCAAATGGGAGCTCATAGAGAAGGGAGCTAGCCTGTTAGCAGAGCAGAAAGGGAACCCAAGCCTCGCATTTCATCAACCAAAGACACACGTTTAGATTTTAAATGCTGAAGCAATCAGTATATCAGACACGTATTGTGTGAGCTTCCTGTAGCCACTGCAGCAACTTGCCACAAATGGAGGGAGTTAAAACCACAGGTATATTGTCACACAGTCTGGAGGACAAAGACCGACATCAGCACTGTCCCTGGGAGGTCCCAGAGGCGTGTCCAGTATTGCCCCTCCCTGCATCCTTTGGCTTGTGGCTTCGTCATTCCAACCTCTGGTTCAGCAGCACTTTAGAATCTCTGCTGTATTCCTGCATCCCTTGTCTTCCGTGGGTCTGGACGTTTCACAGTGCCTCTCTTGCAGGCACATTTCTGATGGCAGTTAGGGTCCACTTGGAAAGTCCTGGATCCTCCCCCACCAAGATCCTTAATTTAATCACATCTGCAAAGACGCTGTTCCCAATAGCATAACACAGACTGCAGGGATTCGACACTTGACATCTCTGGGGTGAGGGCGTGTTCGGCTAGCCACTAACAACATTAATTAGATTTTTAGCCAACTGTTAAAACCAGCATGTCTGTTGGACCTTGACTTATTGGCTTTTTCTCTTGGCATCATGTGACAAATATGGAATCACATGAGATATCTAAAGAGAACTACAGCAAAGAGTCACTGCCTCTGCCTGTCTGACCTCTGTTCCCGCTTTCCCATGTGATGGAAAAGGCAGTTACCTACAGGCAGACATCGGGCTTTGTACTGTCATAGGCACAAAATGCGTGACGTTGTAGCCCCTGAATTACTGTAGGGCCACGGCCCTTGCAGCAAGACTCCCAGTCCCGTTGATGAGTCCTGCCAATGCTAACGAGTGGTATATGGTCATTGTCCCCCACTTTAAGGATCGCCTTCTCGTGCTTAGGCCAGAATTTAGAAAGAAAACAATTTATTCTTGTTGATTTCTCCTGTAAGTGCATTTTCCAAAGTTCTAAATATGAGTAATACTTACACTCTCATCAGCATGCGAACATGGCAATATTTTGGTTGCCTAAATGGGGTCCCAGACAGAAAATCAATGAGGTTACTTTAAGTAACATCCATTTTATGCTTCTTTGCAATCCTAGAAAAAATCCATTCCAAAGTGTTTTTATGTGAGTTAAAAAGATAAAAGCATATTCTTTTTTCCCGTGGTTACATGAGACGTTGAAAGCTAGTACTGTGTTAATTTTAAAAGAACATGGCTGGCTTTTGGGAACACGCATTGTACCCCTCTTCCACTGTAGGCTGTGATTGGTTTGAGCGAGGTTTCCATACCTACCAGAACATTTATCTCAAATTGACTCGGGCCAAAATTAAATAATGTCACAGCCCCAGGAGAGTGCTGTAATCTGAATGTCTGTGTCCCCTCAAAGTTCACAGGTTGGGATACAAGCCACCGTGGTGATGGTGTGTGTGACGTGACGTTTGGGAGTGAACAGGTCGCAGGGTGGAGCCCTCATGACGGGATTAGCTCCCTTGCCTCTCCCACCCAGAGGACACAGCAGGAAGGCTCCATCTCCAAACCAGGAAGCCAGCTCCCACCAGAACCAGACTGTGCTGGCACCTGGGTGGACTGCCCAGGCTTCAGAACTATGAGAAATAAAATTCCATTTTTTTTATGAACTTCCATATTTAAGACGTTTTGTTATAGCCATCCAAATAGGCTAGGATAACCAGTGTTTTCAAACGGCAGGTGAGCCAATCAACAGTCATTCAGTAAGTATCCATGATACATTACTCATTACCCTGGACTAGAGTCAGAAGGTCCAGGTAAGTTCACTGAATGCATTCACTTAGGTGAGGTGAGCCGTCTGCAGAAATCTCTTCGCAAGACCCCATGTCCCCATGTCTCTCCAGCCACGCCCCCAACTCCTGACAGTGGACACAAGTGCTGGTACTTGTTGAATCCCAGGGTCCTTTTCACTTCTTCAGAGAAAAGGCAACTCAGATTCCTAGGAAATAGTTAGCCTGGAGCCTCAAGAAAGAACCAGTAATTGTCAGGCTGTTTCCGATGTCGTTGAAATCAACGGTACCCCCTGACTTGCTCAGCAGTTCAGTTCCCATGACTGTGGGACCCCTGGGTGAGGATGCAGGTCCCAGCGGTCTGACCGTGCCTCCTTCTTCTCTGGTATTCCCACAGATCTCTGAGCATCCTCTTTGGGAGGATCAACATCTAATGAGCAAACACTCTGGGGGGGCTGACCGATGCACTCTGGCCTTGGACAAGAAGTGGTCCCCTCATCAGTTCAAGAGTCAGCCTTCTGGCTCACACTTAATCTCCTGTGAGGACAGGTGAGTCCTGACCCAGACAGTGCTCAGGATTAGGAACCTACTGAATGGAGACGCCGACCTCAGGATATGCAGGCTACATCGCGCTCTGCCGCTGGGAAAGCCCCAGGAGAAGCCCACTGCCCCCTGGACTGTCCATCCGGATGCTGGAGGAAATTGAGCTGAGCATGGGCCAGGCACCTTGATGGAGACTGCAGTGGAAACGTCCACCCCGTTCTGGCCATCAGGAGCTCAGAGTCCAGGGAGCAAGACACCCTAAGAAATACTAAGAAAGCCCGAGGGGTGGGTAGGATCAGCCCTGATGGGTAGGATCAGTGAGATCAGCGTTTTCCAGCAAGGGAAAGCACAAATGAAGACCCTAATGTGGGAAAGAGCCCGTGCACACAGGGGAGGAGTGACCGCTGGGGCTCAGAGAGAGAAAAAGAGCAGCCCAGGGCCTGGTGCAGAGGCCGGCGGGCAGGCTGGGCGTGGCTGGGAGGCCGCCTCGGCACTTCTGTGCTTTGCTCTGGATTCAGGAGGACACTTGGAAGGGACTTCATCCTTGTAAAGCAGACCTGCTGGGCTCTGCCTTCACCAAATCCTGGCTCACCATGGCTGTTAATTTCCAACAGATAAGCGGAAAGTGAAGATGGGAAGGAGGCAGACTCTCTCCTCTTCTCAGAGCAGCAGGGGTCCTGGGTGGCAACCCAGCACCCAGGAGCCAGCCGGGGATTAGACTGTTGAGAAAAATGTGAGTTTTTTGACTGAATTAAACAGCCACCTCTTTTCATATTGCCTGTGGCCCAGGCTTCCCCCGTCTTGTGCGTCCTGCCTTGGTCATTGTACACGCAGGGCTGCTGAAGACTCCTGAGCCCCTGGTCAGCCTCAGTCTGCTTTGTGTGGCTACGAAGGGCTCTCAGAGTCCTTGTGATGGGCGACGTTCACTTAACTGAAATGTATTGGCTCGTGGTTCTGGAGGCTGGGAAGTCCAAGGTGGAGGGTTGGCGCTTGGCAAGGGCTGTGTCACCGTGAGACAAAGCAGAAAGAGGCCGAGGGAGGCCAAGAAGGGAGGAGCACATCCTAAGGAGCCCACTCCTGCAATACAGACCAGCTCCCACGGCAGCAGCCTCGTGGCCGACGCCTTCCATCAGGCCGCTGCCCAAGACACTGGGGGCTGTGCTTCCAACACGTCTGGGGGACACCACCCCATTGCACAGCCCCTACCCAGGTTATCAGGCTCTTTGAGATGTACATCTGATCACACTGAAGGGACCCAGCTGCACAGACGCAGGAAGAAGTGATCCTGAGCCAACCTTGGATCCTGGACTCCTCTGGGAACAGGCTGGGCTGTCTGGCCTCCCCCAGGAACTGTGCGCAAGAGCAAGCACACGCACACACACGCTCTCACACACACTTTATATAATTCCAGAGGAGCACACGTGACCTAAAGCCATTTGAGGACCCAACTAAGAAGCCATGGATACAGGCAACTGTGGTCAGCTGAGAAGCAATGAGGAGGCCAGGACTGGGGACAGAGGGACCCAGTGAGACCTTCCGCAAGGAGGAGATGAGAAAGGGAAGTTGTGGCCATGACCTCTGTGGCCATTCACCTCTCACACATGGCCCGACGCTGCTAGAACTCATCCAAAATGTCTCCAGAAAAAGCAGAGCTCTACAGCATCATGAGTCCTCACGAAGACTGCGGAGAAAGCCCCGCCAGGCTGGCACCTCTGCAGGTTTCCGACACTCAGCCCATCGGGCCTGCTGCTGAGAGGTCTCCAGGAAGAAGAGCAAAGGGCGGAGGCTACCCCGAGGACAGACACACTGTCCCCTTTTCTCCCATTAGCCCTGGTCCACTTCCAGCCAGGATGCCCATATCAAAGATGTCACCACCTCAAAATAAGTAAATTGAGGTTCAGAACTCACTGTTACACCCTCCTGAGATCTCTAAATCTCACTTCTTTTAGAAGCAAAGTTCCAAGAATGTCTGCAGTTTTCCAAACAATCATACAAATGAATCTGTAGCCTCCCTACTCAAGGAGAAGACCCACAAAGGGTCCACTTTTCTCAGTGTCACCACCGTTAAGTACCACGCTTCACTACTGAAAACCACGTTCTGAGATTCCCAGCACAATTCGGACTGAGGAACCTCAAACAAACATATAGAATTATACCTAGATCATAAACCCCGTGGCAGGCAAAACTGTCACTCACTTCAGAAGGTTGAAATGACACACAAACGTCTGCAGGGTGTGCACAGCTGTGCAGCAACACGGACACAGGGCCTTCCACCATGTCACCAGTCTGGAACTCTGAGTGGCTGTACCCCATTATCACACTCAGCTCACTGTAGGGCCCTGTGTGAAGCACCCCAGGAGACACAGCTGAATGGGACCCAGCCCTCATCCAAAGCGCTCTCAAGGGAAGGAGGCACAGGAGCTACACCCCAACGCCACCAAAAAATCCTCCCACCAAGATGAACACTCCTTCTCTACACCTGTCGGGATTTCTGTGGGCAGAAAAGACTCGCGGTGGACCATCTGTCACTGGAGACTTCACTAGAGGACACATTTTCAGCAGAGTGAAGAGTTTTCGGAAATGATTTCAAAACCCTTGGCGTGGAGCCTTGGAGCCAGAAGTGTCTTACGGAGCAGACTCTGGAGTAGAGAACAGAAAGCATGTGTCAGCAAAGACCCTGCCCAGGAAGGCCTGGGGTGCTGCCTCCAGATGGAGGACCCTGGACACGCAAAATTTCAGAGGCCAGCAAGCCCATGTCCAAAGTGATGTTCCAAGTTAGGGTGACAGCCGACTGCAGAGCTCCCGGCCCCAGGTGAGGCAGGACATCATGGCGGAAGGGAGAGGAGGAGGAAAGCAGCTCAGGGCGTGGCAACCGGGAAGCAGAGTCAGAGCTCCCCTCTGTCACCAGGGACAAAATACAAACCCTACACGCACACTCCAGTGACCACCTCTCCAGCCACACCCTCCTGCCTACAGTTACCGCCTGCTAATCCTTTCAAGTGGATTAATGCGCTTATTTGGTTAGGACTCTCATAACCCAATCAGTACACCTCTGAAAATCATTCACTATCTTACACATGAGCTTTAGGGGGACACCTCACATCTAAACCATAGCAGGAGTGACTACCGCTGATATGCAGAGGGTGGGGGGAGGGTGGGACTGAAAATTCCTACCCTCCAATTTTGGGAGGTCAGGGTAGGCAATAGTCCTGAAGATTATAAAGAAAGAAGTGAGATAGAGGCTCAAGGAGAAAATATGAGGGTGTCGCAGACAGGCAAGAACCCTTACTTTGACAGTTCCATTCTCAGGAAAGATTAGGACAATCGCATCCCGTGAGCACCTTGGGGCAGCTCGACAGACAGCAGCAATCCTTTGAAGCTGCCCCTCTCCTCCTAGAAACTCAGCCTGCCTCGGTGCTCAGCTGCAGTGGGCACAGGTTCCGTGGTGAAGGGGGAGTGGAAATGCCCTTCCCAATGGCCCAGCTGATGGGACTCAGGCTGGGTCCCCCTCAGGAGTGGAGCAGGGCATCCTGCAAATCCCAACCCTCCCGAGGTCGGGGTTCACTCTACTCCTCTCTCCCCACCAAACCTCGAGACAGGGACTGGTGGGACATCACAGCCGCTCACTGAGGCTCCTCCTATTCCAGGGTGGGATTGGGCAGCTGGGACCACTCAGCTGCAGGGGGAGCCACAAAAGAGCCTTCTTCCATGAGCACAGCACAGGGTCCTCCTCCTGCCCACTTCTCTCTCACGAATGCTTTCCTATTGCAAACACGAAGACAATGATGTTTTGGAAAATCACTAAGCCCAGGACAGCCCTTGCATGGTAAAGGGAGAAATGGACACGGGGCAGTCACTGAGCAGCATTCGGGGCCTGGGTCCCCGAGCAGCCCCTCCGGCCTCCCCTTACCATCCAGTGTGATGTGGCGCCCGGCGAGGCCCAGCTACCGGCACCATGGATCAGGATGAGTGGCAGAAGGAAATACCCCCCTTAGATCTTTGTTTTATATGGAGACTAGCTATTTTAAGTCAACAGGAATTATATCAAAAAGAATGTCTCCCACCCTCAAGGACATCTTCCCTCAGCCCCTGTGTTTAGGAAAACAACTGGAACAATTCAGTTTCAAATAAAAAGTGAAGAGACTTCTTTCCCAAGGTTGAAAGATAAAAAGAAAATAAAATGATATGGGTTTGCTACTTTAAAAATGCTCTAAAGGTCAGTGATATATTTTCTGAACACTACCAGAAAATTCAGCATGAAACCTTAAATCACCAGGGAACCAGCGCAGGGGATTACTTCTCCACCCCGCCCCTGGGCTGGGCACAGCCACAAAGAGACAAAGGGCCTGAGGAGACCCACAGCATTGTTCTACCAGGGTTTGTGGGTCGGGTTCCAACCCCCTCTCCAAACTCCCTCTTGGTTGGCTCCCCTGGGCTGGGCACCCCCTCTCAGTTTGTCCCTCAGCTAACATGGAATTGTGTGTTGGGACCACTTCATCCAAAGTGTGATTTCTTCCAAACAGTTGAAAAAGAAGAATAAAAACAAAGGCCCTGCAGCCATGATCTGACTCTCAGGCACCCACCACCCATTTGCCCCCACCTCCCAGGGCAGTACTTTTGTGACATTTACCCAAAGAACTGGATTAAGCCATCAAAATTCTCAGATTGTTTTCAAAAAATGCATAGTCATCTGTCTGATAAGCCAGTGGATTCTTTTCTAGGAAGAAGTAAAAAATAATATTCTCCACCCAATATGATTGTTCCATCTAAATGAGACTGAGAAGAAACCAAAATCTAAATACACTTATTGGGTTTTCAAAAGGCATTATCAAGTGGGAAGTCATGTAGGAATCCATGCTCTAGTCACTGAGCCCTTACTATGTCCCCGACACCAGAAATAGGGCTATCCCAAAACCCCTCCCTGAGCCTGTGGGCCCCACTGTGGTGGGGTGACACCACAGAGAAGCAATTGCCCAGGCCATTTGGTCTGCAGGAATGGTGTCAAGAAGTGACGCGTCACACAGTTGAGCCACGCCACACTGGACGAAGCCTGTGGAGAATGGCCACTCTGGGGAGGCCCCCACAGATGAACAGCCAGGCACACAAAGAGCCTGGAGAAGACCAGCACAATGGCCTGGCCTGGGACCCGAGGCGCAGTCAGGCAGGAGGCCGTAGTCTGAGGCCGTCCCAGAGGGCCTTTGAGTTTCTGCTGTCTTCTCTCTCTGGAGGGGACACGAGGACAGATCTCGGGCATCTGAAGAAGCCACTTTCCAACACTGACCTTGACCGTGAGGCCCAAGGCAGGGGGTACATACAAGGGCACCGTTCCTGTAGCCTGGAGGGTGCACCGCGCCCCAGCGTGGAGCTTTGGGCGCTCATGGATCCAGTGTCTCTGCATCTGAAAGTCTCCTCATCAGGAAGACGCTTTCTAATCTCCAGGCCGCGTCTGATGACCTACCAGCACTTCACGAAGGCGCCAGTTGCTGCCTCTCCTGACCGCCTGAAATCGCAAGTAAGGATTTTCTATCCCACAATTTAAAAAAAAGGAAGGAAGGAGCCTGGATCCCCAGAATCTTAGACGACCCATTAAAGTGATTATGATTTTTTTATGAGTTGGCAGACCACCAATCCTGAGAGTTGGAGAAAGACCATTGAAAATATAAACACAAATTTCAATTAATTGGAAAACATCTTTTTATCTTTTTCTCATACTTATTAACTTCTCATAGCTCTTCAAGTTGTGAGAACGATGTGTTTCATGTCACGTGCTTATCACTTGTCGAAGATCAAACAGCGCCAATAAAGGCGAAAACACCACATTCTTGTAGGGAAATCCATGGGCCATGTGGTGTCTAGGGTGCATTTTGTCCAAACGTGAAAGGTCAGGGAAAAAAGGGACAGTCCCTTTGGAGAGATTTGCAGTGTTGAAGACAGGCGGCAACACCTTCCAGACCAAGCGCTTTCATACCTGGAAAGTTTTGAAGGAAGGACAGAAGCTGTGTGCTCACAGAGTTAGGAAAGAACCGTAGGATTTCTGATGAACCAGAGAGTAGAAGCGTAAAAAGAAGAGGGCATCTGTTAGCTTACAAGTAAAAGTAAAGAGCCCTAGCTAGATGAAGCACAAAGGACACATTTGTTATGAGGTCTGAGCGTATCTTAAAGAGATTCTGCCAGGATGCAGGAAGGTATGGAAGCCAACATGGTATTGTGAGCAGATACAGAGGTTGTGCACTGCACAATACCCGGTCCTTGCCGAGGGTGAGCTAGAGTAGGGCAGGGAAGAGCTACCTGCATTTATGCAGGCGGCCACATTCACCTCTGCTGGTGGTTCTCACCACAGGCACTTTAGCTCCCAGGAGACACTTGCCAGTATCTGAACATATTTTTGAACACGTATTTTGATTGTCACAGTAATCACTCCTGTTATCTAACGCTAGGGAACAGGAATGCAGCAGTGAGCATCCCACACGGGTTGCCTCCATCGCAAAGAATGCTCTGGCCCCGACTCCAGTCAAGAGTCTCAGCCTCAAGGAAATGACACTCCTACCTCATAGCAAGGTGCAGCCCAGTGGGTCGACAGGGGTGCAGCTCTCCAGAGGGGACACTTATTCCAATCCACAGGAAGAGCCTCGTGGAACCCAGGGGTAACGCCACTGTCGACCCTCGTTGAAGTTCCACTGGATATCCAGAGGTAAACCCACCAGGGCTTAGCCCGGAGGATTCCAGAGCCCTGGCCCCTCTCCCTACTGCAGGGGTGGAACAGGCTTGAGGTCTGTGAGCCGTGGCAAATGGTCCAGCACGTGGCCACGTGACACCCTGGAATGCCCCTTGTGAAGCGTCACTGACCACAGTTACTGCTGACCGAACTGGGGGACGAGAGCATGTCAGGCCCTCCACCGGGTGGCAGCCTCCTCTGAGGACACGCAGGGCCGTGCCCATGGCTCTCCTCGGCTCAGTAGAGGGGGTAAAGGAAGGCCAGGCTGGCAGTGTCCTGCTTATACACGGGACACGCTGGGGAAGGGCCGAGCTGATAGCCTCCATGAGAACAGGCATTTGGTCCTAGCAGGACAGGGCAGTGCCCGTGTTCACAGCACTGGGCTAAGCTCAGAGTGTCACAGAGCAAACCCCAGCATGACACAATCCTACGCAAAGCTCTGGGTCCTGAGGGAAGCACCCCAAGAGGAGCCCAGGAGGCACATCCTGCCTGGGTCGGCCCTGCTGGGCCCTCCAGCTACCCCAGATGGGGACAGCCTTCCCGGGGCCAAGGCCTGTCCCTCTGTACAATCTGCTTCAGGTACAAGCTTTGCTGTGTGTGTACAGTGAACGCAAAGCGGCCATATGCAATCGGACCTGTGGCCCCTCTGCTGAGGACCTGCTCCAGCAGAGCCTCAGTGCCTCTTGGCCTCGGTCTGTCCCCACGGTTCCCTGAGCACAGCCCACCACCGCGGCGATAGGTGCAAAGCCAGGAGCCTGAAGAAACGCCAGAGGACAGCCACCGGGTCCCATGCTGGACAGGGGCTGCTTCATGGCAGGTCTGCAGGCTGTGGCTCCAGGGTCACCGGCCCATGGGGTACCTTTCAAGGAGGGGAAGGAGGCCACAGTGGATGGCACAGGGCAGGGCAGCCAGGCTCCTGGGCCCAGAGCCGTCCCAGGTCAGGAGACCAGGTTGCACATTCCACCTCTAGTGGTCCAGGCACTGGCCGCCCAGGGGTGGAGCAGGGCCCAGGTGGCTCTGCAGCTAGCTGACCCTGGAAGGGGGTGAGAGCAGGAGCCTGTGCTCTGGTCAGCACAGGGAGCAAGGAGACTGCTCAGCCCACCTGAGGGATCCACGCAAAGCTCACACCTTTAAAATACTGAGAAGGTGGAACGAGGTGACATGGGTGCTCTCACTCCCTGGCACTCATTCATTCTGCCAGGATTAGGGCTGCTGGACACCATGCCCAGCACCATTATCCACAGAGCAGACTCCATTCAAGGCCACTGTGTCTACAGTCCCCACAGCCTTAGTCACAGGGGCTTCCATCAGAGGCCACCACAGAACCCACTAATTTCCCGTGGTTCAGAACTCGGGGCGTCCAAGGGCTTATACATGGCTGCCTTCTCACCACACCGGCTGCAGTGGGGGCAGAGAGAAGCACCAAACAGAGGCTTCTGCTTTCTCCTGAAACAAGACAAGGCCTGGGCAGACCTGCAGCTACGGGTCACCAGCGGGCTGCAGGTGCTGCCCCTCCACCCATCCACACCCGCTGTCTTCCAATGCCCTGCTCTGCTTTAGTCTCTTCTCCTTAGGAAAACTCGTTCCACCGAAAGTTCTGGTTCAGGTCCGTGAAGCTCTTTGCTCTACCTGGGTCTTGAGCCGCTAATCTCAGCTCTTCCTGGGCAACCATTACCCACAGCCCTCTGACTTTCTGCCCTGGGCTGCTGATGGGAGGCTCGTGAGCCCGGGGGCCACAGACTCCAGAAGCCCCGGCCACACCAGCGACTTGCAGCTGAAACCTGGTTGACCACAGGGTAAGTGACGCTCTCCATTTTCCAGGAGAAAATGCATAATTTCCTCCTAGGTGTGAGAACCAAAACCTTTGTGTACAGGGATGAACTGTGGTCCAAGTTCCTGCCCAGCATTACAAAAGACACAAAGGGACACCTCAAGAACACATGGGTGCTCTGAAGAATTTAACAGATTCACACCCTGCCTTAGCCATGGAGGTCAAGGTTGACCGCAGGAAGAAATTAGGTGTGAGTGCGACAGTTGGGTGTCACGGTGGTGCTCTGCATGAGCCAGAGGGGATGGGACAAAGTTCCCCATCCAGCCCCCCATGCTGCTCTGCAGAGAAGTGACATACAGGAGTTTGAAAGAACTGACTTGTTAGAGTGCTTTTGTACCTAATTACAGGGTGCATTTTGATGTTTCAATGCCTGTATACATGGTTCTGTGTTTAAATCAGGTTAAACATATCTATGTCCTCAAAATTATGTCATTTCTTTATGGAGAATGCAAGACCCTTCCTTACAGCCCCCTGTCACTTTAGTACCTGGTCCTTATCCACAGTCACCTGCTGTGCCCCTGTATGCCAGAACCTTCCTCCCAGCTGCCTGCAACTTTGTACCTTTGGTAAGCCCCTCCCAGCCCTCCCCTCCAGCCCCTGGTGACCACTATTCTACTTAAAAGAATTGAGCTTTAAAGTGAAATTTCCATTACAAAAGTCCAGGCTCCGGGGGTCTGTCCTAGTCTTTGAAGATGGGAGACTCATTAAGCGTCTCAATGGCGGTCAATAGCTCCTTGCATTGTCTTCTTCTCAGCACAACATTTTTTTTTCTCTAATTATATTGATTTTAGCAAACTGCAGTGTCCACTCTGGGCTGGTTTTTAAATATGAACAGCAACAGCTTTCAAACGAATGCTGTGCTCCTCTAAGGAGAGCATCCTTCCCTCCAACTTCCTACAGGAGAAAACAGGCATTATGAGGAAAGCAAAGCGGCCTGATGAAATGATGGGATTCTGCAAAATAAACAGCCACTCCAATTCCAGGCAATCATAGCTGCACCCCTTAAGTGTTCATTATTCTTCTTGCCTGAAAACTAGGTAAAAATCAAGGGTTGAATCTATATTTACAATTTCAAGTTTATGCCTCAGAGGGTGATCAGGCGACAAATCAAAAACTAAGCGATGTTTTAAAATCAAACTATTGAGTACTTTCATCATCCACACAAGAACAGCCAACTGCTCCTCTGCTGAAAACACCGGCTTTCCCTTTTAAAAGCAGAATGCATTTCCACAGGAGCTCCGCTGCCTCCAAGTCCTCTGCTTCCAGCCCTTGACTCCCTGTGAACTCTCCCCAGCCAGGACCATCTCCCGCAGCCAGCATCGGAGCCACCCCAGGCACGCATTCCATCAGTCAGTCATTTTAAATGCTCCATGAACATCGAGCATCACACCTTTGCTGGGCACTGTGCGCAGGGGCTCAGTGATGGGGTGGAGGGAACAGGCGTGGCTCCTACCATGGTCTCCTGAACCCAGCACCCACTTGTGCTCCTTGACCGTCTGTGTCCCTCTAGGACACCCCCATTCTCTTGGCCATCGTATTAGTCAGGGTTCACTAGAGGAACAGAATCAACAGGAGGTATGATTATAAAATGTACCAGGCTGCCTTATGCGACCAGAAGATAGTCCACAAGGGCTGTCTGCATGCAGGCTGGAGAGCTGGAGAGACCAGGAGCTGCACAGTCCCAGTCCGAGAGGTTGAAGCTCCAGTACAAGAGGGATCGATACTGCTACCCTAGTCTGAGACCGAAGGCTTCTGGAGAATCAGTGCCAGAGACAGCTCTGGAAGAGTGAAGAAGCAAGAGTCTGATCTCTCCAGATGATCACAGCAGCAATCAAGAACCGGTGCAAGAAGAATTCAGCTCTATCTGCTGGTGCTTCCTGGTTCTTCCAACTTTTACTTCATCCAAGCCATCATCCTATTGGACAGTGCTGCCCATGCTCAGGGAGGGTCTCCACTTCAGTTGGCTATTCCACATGCCAGTCATTCCTAGACACATCCTCATCCAACACTCAGAAGCCTCTTAATCTTCTGCATCTCTTAATCCAATCAAGCTGACGATTCAAATTAACCATTATAGTCACATAGCTTGGTGCCCCTTTCCTCCAGCTGTGTCCCAGCAATAAATAGCTGAAGGTCACGTGTGCCTGCTGCCTCCCCACCTCAGGGCAGGGCTCCCTTGCTGGTTTGCTGCTCCTCCACCTCCACCGTGGTAAAACGGGGAGACGATGTCATGGTCTTGAACCGTAAACTGGACCCAAGCTGATGGAGTCCACACCTTTTGGAACTGTGCCCGTTTCTGAGTCAGAGGCAGAGAAGGACAGGACTTGGCCACTGTTGTCCTCACGGCACAGCTCACACTCCGTTGGCCAAGGCCAGTTGGTGGCACTTCCCACCTGGAGGCTGGGCAAGGAGAGAAGGCGAGGGTTACAATGCTGCCAAGAGTCAGAGAAGAGAACCACAGCATTGAAGGCCAGCACTGGAGCCACCATGGACGTCTGCTGGGCACTGGTCTCTACCAAGCACTGACCCCACCTCACTGGACATTGGTCTTGTTGAGGAATCTCACACTCTTCAGAGCAGGACAGTCTACCTGGAAATTATACCTGATTCCCATAGCTTGGCCCAAGGTCCCCATCACCTCTGACCACCTGCCCTGTCCAGGGCAATGTCCAGTTTCCAGATCGCCACTCAGAGAAGTCAGGACTTTGAGCTTGGGAGAAGGGTGTAGCCGTGGTTTTCTATGCATAACCCTCACCCATCGTGGAGGTGGCTGTGTTGGGACACTGGGCTCCACTGCACTGATTTCACTGTCTTCTGAAGAGCTAAGGTGATGTTACCAGTAGTGTGCAGCGACCATGGTGATAACACGTGCCCAACCTCAGCAATACACAAACACTGCTGGCACCAGAAAATCAGGAGGAGCCCGGCCAGCCAGCAGGGTGTGGTCACACTTGCAGTGTCTTCAGAGAACCCTCCTGAAGTTCAATCAGTCAAATGTGTCAGTGTGAGTCATGAACTTGACCGAGTTATGTGAGCCCCTGATTCTCAGCAAACGCCAACGGCCCTGATTTCCAACCATGGAATCACAGCAGTGCTGCAGACCTTCAGAGGGCCACTCCGCCTTCCTAGGGTTCAGCTCTGACCAAGAAGCAACCTGGACAGAGCGAGGGAGGCATCGTGACTGGCTTCTTGCAAAACACCATGGGGACATCTCGCCAGGCTGGAAGAGGGCAGAGAGAGTGACCAGGGCTCTCAGGTCTGCCAGCACCAAGGATCGTGAGACTCCTTGAACAATGTGAAAGTGAGGGTGGCCTTGGGGGCACTGGACAGCATTCCTTTGTTGTGCTTCCCGTGGTTAAAGGACACTGGGATAAAACTGTTTGTCACCCTGGAACACAGGAAGTCAACGAGGGGACAACGCCCAACAGAAATGGCTGCAGTAAAAACAGGCTCTGCCCAGGTCCTCAAAATGATTGAGTCCCCAAAATGATTCTCTTGTAAACTGGAGTGATGAACTTGACCGAGTTATGTGAGCTCCTGATACTGGAAGAGTCCTCTCTGCCCCTGTGACTCCACCCATGGACGACATCTAAGATCTGGCTGCCAGTTCATCAACAACAAGCCTCATGCTTCTTGTATCTGGAAAATGTGATTGATCATCATCTTTAATACATTTCATCGTGGTTTGAGAGGGCAAATCCCTGGTATGATTTACTCCATGGGTGAACACAGCCGTTTCTATATACTTGACTATACACCAATTTAAACTGTCTTCTAAAACCATACGTAAAACCCGGATGAGCCATAGAACTACAACTGGAGTGGAGACCCCATGCACACCCAGGGTCAATCAGGGAAAGCTAATGTGTTGCTACAGACTGCATCTGGGATGACCCCAGCGCTCCCAGGACCACCACACGTGACGGGCATGTGGCTCCAGAAGGCTCTCCTCTCGCCCTGCCCAGGATGCCTGCAGAGCGAGGGCCGTCCCCACCGCAGTGAGGCCCTGGGATCTGCTCTGCCACACGTTAAGCATGGCCCTCAACATGGTGCTACCAGGAGGAGGTGGAGGCTTTGGAGGTGGTAGACCCTCTTGGGGGATCGTGGGACATCCAGCTCTTCATGCTTTTCCCATTTCCCAGCTAAGCAGTGAGCTGCTTCACTCCACCCTCAGCTTCCTCCAGGAAAACTTGCCCAAGGCCATGGGCCAGCTGCTCGGGACTGGACCCTCCAATGTGTGAGGCAGAATCAACCTCTCTCTCAGCTGAGATCTCAGGCATTTACAGAGCTGACAGAGGGCTGACGGACACAGGCAGTCAGGCCATGTCTCAGGCCAGGGATTTCAGGGATGACAGCAGACAGGACAGTGCGTTTGTCCCGTGAAGGAGTTCAGACACAAATATTTTAAAAGGAAAAAAAAATCCTGATGATACAGAAAAAAAAAAAATTATACCTCTTTGGATCGAGTTAGCCTTCTAGACATCAATTTGTAACTTCCTAGTCACATTAAAGATAAATCTTCACCCCAAAAGGATAAGGTTTGTGTGTGAACAAATATTTTAGCTTATGTAGAATGACAAAATGTTCCATTTTTAGATGATAAATAGCATGGTTACATAAATATGTAATGTAACATTTACTCTTGGGTGAAGATCTTGGTATTTCAGAAAACAAAATGGGAAAATCCACACTAATGAAAGCTTACACGATTTCTGAGTTATGTACCTGGAGCCCATTGACTGTATCTTAGGTCATGTCTGGACCTGCTGCCAGGAGCCTCCGTCCCTTGCCCCTGAGGGCTCTGTCCCCACTGGGGGTCCTGAGGCAGAGTCCCCAGGGCTGCCGCGTGTGATTGGCACGTGGTCTGCAGAAGGCTTTCACCTTGCCCTGCTCAGAACGTCTGCAGACCCAGGCCAGGCCCCACATAATATGAGGCCATTGGCTCTGCTCTGCTCAAACCAAGAGAGGAATCTGCCGTCTTTCCCTAGAGTTCTTCCCTCCAGAGTGCGTGTCAGAGCTCTCTGAGAGTCCTCTGAAGCCCCCACTCCAGCCTTGGGTGGGAGGACGGCACACGCCAACCCTCCCCCACACAGAGAGCTGGATCTCACAGCACAGAGCACCCTCCCCAAAGAAGACACTCACGAGCTTCCACTCCAGAATTCCCTTTAGATGCAGACACCGTTAGGTCCTTGATGTAGCTGAGGGTTAGGGGACAAGTTCCCACAACCCCTGCTCAATCTTAATGGAAACATCAGATGAGCCTAAACTGGGGAGCATCCTGCACGATATGTAGCCACTGTTCCCCAGTATGAACCCGGCCATGGCTAAGGGACAAAGGCTGATCCTCTGCTGTAGACTGGACAGAACTAAGGACACTCTACATCCTCAAGCAATGTGTTCTTCTGCGGTGGATCCTGGAATAGCAGAAGGCCATCACCCGCAGGTGCCAGTGTTGCTGACTTAGTTCTGACACGTGTACCGCGGGACTGTTGGACGTTAACGTAAAGGGCACTGGGTGGGGTCTGCAGGGGAACCATCTGTATTGTTTTAGAAACTTTGATGCAAATAGAAATATTGCTTCAAAACAAAAGTTTTAGTTTAAAAAAAAATAAAATTTTAAAAATGAGAATTGGAAGTAAAGGAGAGGGAGCCTTGCTCTAAGACGTTAAAGGACAGCTTGGATACCCAGGGACTCTCTGTCAAGTCCAGTTGGGGCCTGGCTGGCGTGTTCTTCCATGAGGGAGAGCACGTGTGGCCGGTCCCACCAGGAGTTTGGAGCTTATCTGGCCTTTGCTATGTTTTGCCTCTTTCCTTGTTCCTGGAAAGAAAGAAGCTGCAGAGTGGGTCTCAGCTCTCATGACTAAAGTCAGGAAACTTCCACCAGGTTATGGTTTGGATTTTTAATGTCCTCCCAAAAGCTTATGTGTTAGGCAAGGCAGGAATGTCCAGAGGCGAAACGAGATTTGAATCTTTGGGGGATACTTCATGTGAACACCATTGCATGTCCCTTGAATAAAATGGTGTAGTATTCCCAGGGGACCTGTAAGCACCTCCTATACGTTTACAGCAAGTCTAGATCACTTATAATTCCTAATATGAAAGAAGTGTGTGGAACAGCAGCTACATTGCTTACAAAGAAGGCCAAGGGAAAAGTCTGTAATGTTCTGTAGGGAGACATTCCTTCCACATATTTTTGATCCCAAGTTTCTTGAATCCTCTGCTGCAGAACCCACAAACACAGAGGGCCAACTGTGCTATAGCCTCCCAAGAAATGAAGGGACATACAAGAGGACCCTTAATTTTTTTCAAGGTATTCCACGGGTTTCAGTGTTTCAAGAGCAGTGCCAGCAATGACCGTCAATCACTGAGCATCTACAACCATCTGCAGGACAGGGATACAAGCTGTTGGTGGGGTCATTTGCATTAGAGGCTCTGTGCTTGGCCAGCTTAAGAGAAAGTCAAAGAACCCGTCTCTGAACCAAGTTCTTGAGCTTCCTGCAATGTTACAACGCCTCCACCTCAAATAGAGACTTAGAGGACGAAGTAGGAGGAACAACGGCACAGACAGAATTACCAACTCAGACAAGTTCAGGTTTGCCATGTCAGACGTCCTGAGGAAACGCTTCCTACCCGGGGATGCAGGTGAGCTGCAGTTGCCTTTCCAGCTAGACCTCCTTCTCCCGCCTCCCCGTGCTCGGCTTATTTTTACTTTAATAATCTCTGTCCTTTTGGCTTGAAGCCCGTCATTTTTCTTATCCAAGGATTAGTTCATCCTTTATTTTGTGCCAATGATAAAGTCACATAAATTCTGCAATAAATTTTCTATTTCCACACATCACCTTTTCACAGAAACTGCCCAGCTGGAGCAGAACAGCCCAGAGCCCCCCGCCCAGCCACACCAGCCCTCACACAGGCTGCGTCTTGCTGGAGGCCACACCTTCCTTTCCTCCTAGAATTTACTTTAGAAAACTTGCCATTATAAACCCTTTTTCTGCCCCTTTGAGATGTACACCTTCCCCGAGCCTCTTGCCAGGTTTACAGACCAGAACCGTCTTTCTCAGGGACCCAGAGCATGTAGTCATCCAGAAAGGCCAGGGCCCATTTCCCAGCCTCCGTGGCAGGAGGGCTAACTCGAGGAAGGGTCAGTTAGCAAGGCAGGTGGCTACTCACACTGACCAGCTTCCCCACTGAGTCCTGTCCTCTAGTTCATTTCATCACTTACAAACTCTCCCGATTGCAACAGAGTTGACGTCCAGCTCTCTTCTGTCTGCTGGTCTCTCTCCCAAATTGCAATATTCCTGAATGGCATCCGTCTGCCTTCCTGTTTAACTCCGACTGGTATAACTGATCTCGAAAAGCTAAGGGGGTCTAGATACCAGGAGATATCTCCAGATAACAGGAGGTGGCTGTGCCATGATGCCGGAGGCACTGCAGGAGCACAAGTGCCCCCTGGCTCTGCCCTGTGTGGGGTGACTGCAGTCACCCTGGTTTACTCTAATGCTCCAGACTTCAGTCATTTTTTATGACAACTTCTAAGAGTCTCATCATGATAAATCTCAACTCATTTGGTAAATAGACTAGCTCACATTAAACCCCTATCAAGTTTATTTTCAAGTCACAGTCTGTGCCAGACACCTTAAGTGGTCTGGAGAATAAACCAGCACCACACGCTGCCAGAGCGGGTAGGAGCTAGCATAGTTGCATGAGTAGCTTGGAGAAAAGTAGGAAGGAAAAGTGCCTGAATTGCAACTAGGACACAGCATAATTAGAAGGCGACACAGCACAAGATCAGAAATCCAGAGAAAAATTAACAAGTAAAGGGAGGGGAGAATAGGTAGACCAAGGGATATGGCGACATACAAACCTTAGATCACCCTTGCCACCCACCCTCCAAAACATTCTCCTTTTACAGGCAAAAAAAAAAAATGCCAAGAAAGAGTAGATTGAGAAGGGGAAATACTGGGGAATGATATAGACCAAATTATATTCTTATGTTTTGTGCAGGTACAAATATGTAAAAATGAATGTCACCATTATGTACAACTATAATGCACCAGTAAAAATATGGAAAAATAAAAATCTGCACAAAAAAAGAAAGAGGAGTTTGCTTGGTTCTTTGTAGAAATAAATAAGAATGCCCTCCTTCAAGGATCTTCCATTTCCAAACACGTTGCTGTATTGCATAAGCAAAAAATGTAGAAAGAGAAGCTTGGCGGGAGGAGAAACGGTGGCTGCGATGGTTTAGATCTGAGGCCTCCCCAGAAGGCTCACGTGTGAGACAACACGGGGATGTTCAGGGCTGACAGGATCAGATTGTGAGGGCTGCCACCTAATCAGCGGATTGATCCGACCTGAGGGGTTAATAATTTAAAAGAAGTACTGTCCTGGGTAGAGTGTGACTGGAGGAGGTGCATCACTGGGGGTTACAGGTTGTCCCTGATGAACGAGCTCTCTCTGTCCCCTTTGGGCCGTGTCCTGAGCTGCTTCTCTCCACCACACTCTTCCATCATGATGCTGCGCCTCACCTGAGGCCCACAGCTATGGAGTCGGCCGACCGCAGACTGAACCTCTGAAACCATGGGCCAACATAAAGTTTTCCTCCTCTAAATTGTCTTGTCAGATCTTTCTGTCACAGTAGCAAAAAGCTGACTAAAACAATGGCTATTCCCCAAGATGACTAGGAAATCAGGGACAAGGCCAGAGCAGAAAGTCAGGGCTCCTAATTCACCCTCAATGCTGCACCTTGGGACCCAGGACTCTTGATGCCGACAGAGCTAATTACTGAGCGTGGTAATTACATTCCTCCTAAGTTTCCCCAGCAATTTCAATTACATAAGGTGTTGTTCCTCCAAGTCAAGCTCTTGCTGATGATAAATAAGACTCTTAATAATCCAGTTGAAGTGAGATGTGATCTCAGCCCCTCGTGGCTTCAAGAGCCCTGGAGAGTTCATCTCACCCCACTGCTCGCCAACAGGAGGATACTTCTGTGCCAAGAGACTATTGTGGCTTCCCACTCTGAACACGTCCCTGGGGTGCCTCTGAATAAATCTACAGCTCCTTGGGTTTAGGTTTTTTTGTCACCATTTTAAAATGCATCTATTACTTGCAAATTCCTGAGTCAAGGTGTAATGAAAAACTCAATTCAATTTACGAGCAAAAGAATAAAATTCCCCCAAAAGATGGGGTGGGATGATAGGCAGGACAGGATTGGAGGGAGATTGGAAGGGTCCCCAGAGGTGCAGAAGATTAAAAACAGGGAAGTGTAGCTTGAAGAGATCTGCAAAACCCAGACAGTGCACTGGGGGAGAATTTCACAGACACCTGACTTCCTCAATTCCAGTGGTACCACCGGGACCGGGGCCCTTTCTGACCTTGACTGTCATTGTGGGGAAAGGTGAGTTCTGAAGTTGCCATAGCAACCTTCCTTTTCAGACTGTGCCTCTCATTTTCCTCAACTCATCCTCTGTGAGCTGCTTATCTCCCCCTCTTTATCAAGTTACTAGCTCCTCTTCAATTATTTTTTAAATTTGAGTTAAAGTCCCAGCTGTATTGTTGGGGTTCTATACACATTAGTAAAATAAAATCACTTCCCGTCATAAAGCAGCGGCTCATGGATGAGCTTTATTAAATAGCTACCCTCGGAAGCTCCTTTTAATTGTGAGTTAACGTCCTTGAGTAGAGTGAGAGGCAGGATGTGGGAGAGGAGGACTCCGTCCAGGGCCGTTCGTGTGAACAGGCTCGCCCTCCGCTCTGCATCACCTAAGGGTCTCAGGAGGGCAAGCAGAGAGGAAGCAGGTGGCCCAGGTGAGTGGTCCCACCCAGACCTCCCCCCACGCACCCTTCCTCTGCCAGGGCATGCAGTGGGTGTGTGAGGGGACACTGCATGCAGAGGCTCCACCGGTGTGGCCGCTGTGATGCAATTTCCATGTCTCCTCTGCCGTGGAAACTCCTCTGAGATGCCGCTGGTGCTCGCCCGTCAGCCACAGTGAGAACTGGCCATGAGCCCCTGGCTCCCTGGATGAGTGAGTCTGTTTAGGAAGAAGTTCCCCGTGTTTAGAGTCTTTTCTCCACGCTTGCTAATTGGCTTTAAATGATGGTAAAGAAGCTGCTACTGACGTAAACTAAAACGGCCTTCATTTCATTCCTTCCCAAGCCTTGTTTACCCCAAGCCTGGATTTATTTTTTGTTCAATGTGTTTAATCTTTTTTTCTAATCTTAGGTGGCAAAAGCACAAGGAGAAACATGAGTCAATGCTTAAGTCATTGGTGATCCAAGTTCCATAGCACATTATACATATGTAACATATTATACATGCTTCTGCATGGGTGGAAGAATTTGAGAACATTTTGGTAGGCTTTAAGCCCTTTTGCACAGCCATAATGTGAGGACTTGGGATTTATGAAGAACTGTACCCATGCATGAGTAATTTGGGTCCCAAGTCAGCTCCTGTGTGTATACACAATATTTTCTTATGGGTCTTCTGCCAATTTAGACATAACTTGTCATCTATGGGTTTTAGGATTTGAAAAAAGTCACAAGCTCTCTAAGGCATGGGGTCCATAAGAGCTACATCACCAACAGCCAAGCTTTGCTAGGTGATCAGGAAAGACATTCATGCCTGGCACAGGGGGAATTCCCAGGAAGCAGGTTGTGATGGGAGCAGGTCCACAGGCCTCGCCAGGCCAGCAGGACTTCTGTCCAAGCAGTGACCCCCTGGGTGGAGCAGAGCCAGGGAGCAGAGTATCAGCTCTGCTCTGAGCCCCAGCTGCCTGTGTAGAAGGGAGAGCCAGATCCACACGCCCGCCCCTCCCTCAGTCTGAGTACCCATGGGTCAGTTCTCAGCAGGATCACCAACCCAGTTTAAAGACGTCTAGAGGAAGAGGAAATGACTGTCTTCAACCCTAGCTCTCAGGGTTAAGCTATTAGCAGAAAACCACACAGCTGGTAAATGGCAGAGTGGGGAGTAGTACCGGCCTTTACACTAGAGCTCAGTGGAAAGGCTTGATGACCAAACCCTGGTGGAGATCAGTCCTGGCTCGGGAACCTGGGCCCCTGCCTCTTGCCCTGGTCCACGTGGCCCTGCCCTCTCCCAGGTCCTTCTGCAGAGACAGGCAGAACAGAAGGCCTGTGTCACAGAGTGCGTTGCTGCTCCGTGGTCTGCAAGGCCAAGGTGCTGTGCCTCTCACAGGACCATGCACTCCCCTCTCCCTGCTCCTGCCTGTCTGCCTCTCGGCTCACTCCCTCCCTGCCTGTCTGCCTCTCAGCTCACTCCCTCCCTCCCTCTGTGACGTGGGCATGATAAAGAATCCAAAATTAGACAGGCAGTCAGTACAGACAGGTAAATCGAGTCCGGTCTGATGAAAGAGGCCAATTTGAGTGAGTCCAGGAGGTTGGAGACTGCCCCCTGAAGAACTGAAATGCCTTCAGAGCCCTTCCTCCACCCTATCAAGGTAACCTGCCCTGCCCCAACCTGTTGCTAAGGTCACCTGTCCCAGGAGTTGCCCCTCCCTGCAGGGAGCTATGAAGTTGTTAATTACTGTGTCCTGGTCTGGTCCCTCCTGCCCTCCCCCTTCAGCCCACTGTCTCCCACCTTTTGGCCACCCCACTGGGCATCCCTGGGCCTAGTCATGTACACAGGAAGGAGAGAGATAAGGGGAAGAGGGCAGGAGAACAAAGGAAGCCTAGGCCATATTAAAAAGGCAGAATGCTGACTTCTTGGGAGACCAGGAAACCAGCTGCGGCCCCTTCTCCCTCCTGGGAGAAGTCTGCTACCTCTTTTTAAATAGACCCAGCTTTATAAGCTTGCCTCAGCGTGCTTCTCTAGCCTTACACTCCAACATGTGGGGAGCAGAATCCGTCACCTGCAACCGGTGGTATCAGTGACGTGGCCTGCCTCTGTGCACCAAGGTTGTGGGTGGGTCAAATGGACTCCTGGGACGTCTGTTCTCAGGTGCTCCTAAGGTCTTTGTTTTTCTTTTTGGTTTTGTTTTCCCTCTTAAACTCCTGAGAACCTGAGAGCTGTTGGTGAGGAGGCCCATCAGCAGGAAGCGCCCTGCAGCTGCTGATAATCTTGGCCATGTGACATCCACTGACCACCAGCTGACAGAAAGGCTCTGAGCAGAAAGGAAGGGTGAATTGCATGCTCTGGCCTGTGGCTTCCCATATACAAGACAAAAGGTACAGTGAAGACCACTTTGCACACAACAGATAAAACTAGCATTAAATTCAGATTACAGAGAATAACTTCCTGAGCTAGCACCTTCCCTCACTCCCATGTCCTCCCAGGCTGTTCAGGCCCAAAGCGGAAAGTCAAGCCTTCCAGTAGCACAGCTCCTTGAGAGCCGAGGACTGCAGCCGTGCGGTCACTGGAGAAGCGTGACCCTAGGGAGTCGGTTTCCAGGGCCGGCCACTGTCTCACTGAAGAGCGGGCGTGGTGGGAAGGGCACAGTGCTGCTCAGAGCCCACGTGGCCTGACACCCTACACCTTCACTCCAGTCACTGTCCCCTGCGGTCATCCCTGTGGCTTTTCACGTTTGAACTTCCCACTAGCAGATGCACAAGGCACAGAAGGAGGCAGCCGGCTGACCGATGAGGTATTATTTTGTGTCCAGCTGGTCTACAGTCCATCTGCAGAAGTGCCCACCGTGCTGGAGAGGTTTCCCAGGGTCCTCACAGCCACCTTAGAAGGCGTCCATCCTGCTGGCTCTGCTGGGTACACCGGGCATTTTCTCCTACCTGTACCTATCTCTTCCTGTTTGCTTGCTAGGGCTGCGATAGCCAAGCACCACACACTGAGCAGCTTGGCCAGGCGTGGACTGCCTCCATCCTGGACACTGGAGGTCCAAGGACAGTGCATAGCAGGGCTGGTGTCTCCAAAGCACTGTCTCCTTTTTGCGGGGGTGGGTACCAGGGATTGAAGCCAGAGGGGCTTAACCACTGAACCACATCCCCAGCCTTTTTACATTTTATTTGAGACAGGGTCTCACTGAGTTGCTGAGGCTGGCTTTGAACTTGCGCTCCTCCTGCCTCAGCCTCCGGAGCCACTCTTTTCTCAGCTTGCGGAAGGCTGTGTTCTTGCTGTGTCCTCATGGGTCCTCTCCTCTGGGCTCTCTCCTGAAGTTCTTCCTATTTCATAGGCTTACAGTTGAGGCTCATACCTGAAGACCTCACCTAGCCTAAGTCACCTCTTTACAGGTCCTCTGTCCAAGAGCAGTCCTGTCCTGAGGGTGGACCTGGGACTGCCACCTGAATCTCAGCAGGACCGTCCACGGCACAGGGTCATGCAGCAGGGTCCTGTCCACTTGGCCTGACCAGGAGGGGTCCTGGCTGCTCTTGGTGATTCTGCTCTTATTTGCTCAGAAGCAGCTCAGGGCGGTGATGGTGGGTGGGCGCATATAAAGTACAGAGTGGCCGCTGGGATGGGGAAAGGCCTGGGTCTCAGGAGACTGTCACTGGGGCAGAAGAGACGTGGGGCTGTCACTGTGACCCGGAGGTTTTCTCGTGCTGCCAGGAAAACCACGTAAAGATGAGAGGAGCCCGATCAATTTGGAAGTTTCATGTGATCAACCCAAAAGCTTAATGAGGGAAATAAAATGATCGTTAAAAACGTAGTCAGAGTCAAGAGCACATTTAACTTGTAACTAGGGGCAGAGGACTTTGGATAATTACCATGTGAACTTGGTTGAATTGCTGTCTTTAGAAGGTTTAATATCGAGGCGCGAGTGGATGGGGCGACTAGGCCATCTATCACAGGGCCATAAAGGAGGGAGCGCCACTGCCTACCGCGTCTTCCCGTCTTCCTTGAGCTTGGTAAACTAGGCATGCTTTCCCTCTCATTCTCGGGGTATTGTGAAGAACAGAGAGAGAGAGGGAAAAGTGAATCAAACTCCATGAGGACACAGACCTAGGCCTGGGGGTATGCTCCATGGCAGAGCTCTTGCCTGGCACGCGTGAGGTCCTGGGATGGATCCCCCAGTACCAAAAACAACCAATCAGAGGGGCATGCCATGGACCGCTCAGGGGCCTTACTCTGTGGTCACTGTGGACCCAGGATGACATTCCCTCTGAGGCTCGGGCTCCGGGCTCCTCTAGAGTACAGCTGAGGCCACAGCAGCCACCTTCCCACTGAAAACCCCGCCTGCGGCCTGCACTCCTGGCTCCTTCTCAAGCTCACGACTTTGTCTGTTTAACTATCAGATTTGTCCCTGCCACGGGGCAACAGCAGAGGGATGCAGAGAGGACTTCTGAGAGGGGCGGGCACTTGGCAGGTTGGAACAGATTTTGCAGAGGAAAACCCGGCTCCTGAGAAGCCAGCCGACCTGCGAGGGGTGGCCAGCAAGAGGGCCACAGGGCCCAGACAGGAGCCCGGCTCTGCACCCAGGGCCCAGCTCTCCCACCCCAAGCCCCAAGGGCTGCAGTGGGCCTCCTGTTGCTCCCCCAGGGCCTTGCACACAGCCAGACAGGGGCCTGCCTCATGACACCAAGTGGCCTGATGAGTAGCGAACAGGCCCAGGAGGAGCACAGCCGCCCTCATCAACCCAGGCCTCCTCCACCCGGGGCTGAGAGCTGCTCCCACGTCAGAGCCCTGAGCCACCTACACAGGCAGATGGTAAAATTGCTTCACGTCTGACTACACGTCATCTGCCAGCCAGCAGAGTTTCATTGCATTTGAGATATCGATGCCCAGAGGGAAGTTATTAAGAAGTGGGAGTTATTATCTGGACACAGGCACAGAGATGAGTCACCCCGCATCCCTAACAGCGCCCCGGAGACAAGAGGCCAGCGCGGCTCCTCCTCACCCTGCTCCCCTCCTGGGAAGGGCATCTGCTTCCTTCCGACCACTCTCCACAGCCACCTGGCGCGGCAGCCTCCCAGGGGTCTGGTCCTGAATCCAATTTGTCGCCTCCACGGGCGCATTGTTGATGAGCATGACGCCATGCACACCAATAAGAGAGCAGGTGTGGGCCCCAAGTCTCCTACCGTGACCACAAGGGGTGACAAGGAACAGCAGGACACTTTTTACAAATCACTCACTGTCCCCTAAACAAGGTTCTCACAAATCAGAGGCTGGCTCCTGGCCAGCTCCCCCGTGGCTCCCTCTCCTGCTGTGCGGGTCCTTGCAGCTCTGTTCTCACTCTGCCCAGGGCTCTCCTCGCCAGTCCTTCCCATGTCCACCACACCACAGTGGAGTTGGGCTCTCCCCTCTTTCCAATGGGGGACGCTGACTCAAATCACGCCGGCGCACAGAGGTGAATGGAAAAGCACATGTAGCTCCAAGTCCAGGCTCAGCTCCGTGCTAAACGTGGTCCCTGAGCACCATCCCTTCCATCTGTGGGGACAGCTCTGCTCCTGCCTCAGGGGCTTCCCCCAGACTCACCCAGGCTCCATGCCAAGCACATCGCAGGCCCAGGCACAGGAAAGGACTCAGAAGACTGTGGCTGTGACCTTCATCACCAGGTGCTCCAGGGTCCTGCACGGCGTGTGTGGGAGAGGAGCTGGTGAGGGGGCACCAGGTGCCCCAGGGTCCTACACGGTGTGTGTGGGAGAGGAGCTGGTGAGGGGGCACCAGGTGCCCCAGGGTCCTACACGGTGTGTGTGGGAGAGGTGCTGGTGAGGGAGCACCAGGTGCCCCAGGGTCCTACACGGTGTGTGTGGGAGAGGAGCTGGTGAGGGGGCACCAGGTGCTCCAGGGTCCCCCACAGTGTGTGTGGGAGAGGTGCTGGTGAGGGAGCACCAGGTGCCCCAGGGTCCTACACGGTGTGTGTGGGAGAGGAGCTGGTGAGGGAGCACCAGGTGCCCCAGGGTCCTGCACGGTGTGTGTGGGAGAGGAGCTGGTGAGGGAGCACCAGGTGCCCCAGGGTCCCGCACGGCCTGCGTGGGAGAGGAGCTGGTGAGGGAGCACCAGGTGCCCCAGGGTCCTGCACGGTGTGTGTGGGAGAGGAGCTGGTGAGGGAGCACCAGGTGCCCCAGGGTCCCGCACGGCGTGCGTGGGAGAGGTGCTGTCAGGTACCTGAGCGTGGGTACCAGCAGGTGGGCGGTGGGTCAGAGCACACAGCCATGCAGGAGAGAGGATAGCAACCACTGTGCCCACATCATGGTGGCCCCGCTTAGCACTCAGATGTGCCCCTGAGAATGGACACTTGTGAACCCAATGGCACACCACACACACCTCAGCGACAAGCTCACTGAGTCTGCCCATGAATGGCTCTCAATTTCAATTCTGAGCCCCTCACTCTACAGTGGACACCTTTGTCTCGGTAGCTGACTATCCCCTGGCCCTCCCCCAACTTTGGCACCTTGCCCTGGTGGAGTCTGACCAGCCTCTCATCTGGAAACTGAGGTCCGGAGGCTGCTCTCCGACTGGAGGCAAAGGCACACCCCACCTTGCCCACGGGGAGGCTCTCAGGGGGCTTTGGTCCTGGGGGAGGACTGGTGAGCTGGACAGCAGACAACTGGCCAAGGCGACTCCAGGGGTGACCTCGAGCATTCCGTACCCACTGCCACACTGGCATCCCAGGGCAGCGGGGACAGAGCCTCACCGCCGTGTCCCCAGGCAGGGAGCTGCAGGCCCCATGCCTGGTGCCTCTGGCCGCAACTCAGCCTCAGAGCCCTGACCTCCGACTTTCCCTGTACCATCTTAATGACTCTTTTTCTTACTTAAATTAGACAAAGCCTGTTTCATTAGCTTATACCCATGAATCCCCTTTGCCAAGCCATGATGAAACTAGAAGTCTGATATGCAATCTGATTCTGAAAGGTAGCCGGCCCCCTCTGCCCTCTCTTTACCCATGTAGGTCTCCACTGTGAGATGGACCACGGAAACTTAATAATGGTGAAGGCACTTCTTTTGCAAAAAATGTGACTCCTTGAAGTGCTCAGCCCTCACAGTCTAGACTCAGCGGTGTCCACAGGCACGCACCACGTGACACTGCAGGTCATATTGCCAAATGGCTTCTGATTTCTGAATGTGCGGATTGCCTTTGTGGAAGGACCTGTTGGCATGAGGATGCAGACTTCAGGCTTATTAAGTATGCTAGTTACACAGGAGAGATGATGTCACTGTTTTAGCTGAACATGGCAGCACGGAGGTGAGTCTGAATACCACGAGGCAGAGGAAGCAGCCTGATTTCTTGCAGAGGAAGCAGCCCGATTTCTTGCATACAGCATCTGACCTGACGAATGAGGTGTCATCTCCACCTGTGTGTGAATGAGAAGTCTTTATTCGCTAGTTGAGTCACACACACACACACACACCCCATGCATAGGAAGACTTGATGCCATTTCAAATTGCCCTTTCCCATCAATTCATAGGAGCCCAATAAAGTGGGCAATTTCTGATTTGTTTCTTTAGATGTTTTTACTGTGACCGTCTCAGATAAGAGAGGCTAATCGGCGTGATTCTATAGTGAGTCTTATGATGGATTTTCTGTTACTAATAAAATTTGTTGTCCAGCTCCTTGGCAGGTCTGTTTTCATTAAAGGTCATCCAGAAGGTGGCACACAGACGCTCCTGGAAGCACCCGGGAATTCCAGCGCGGCTCACACAGTGACACCTGGTGGCCACAACGTGTGCTTGCACTGCAGAGGCTACTACTGTGAGGTGGGCAGGGGCTGGGGGGCAGATCTGTGTGTGTCTCTGGGTGTATCTGTGTGTTTCTGTGTCTGTGTGTATGTGTGTCTGTATTCGTGTGTATCTGTGTGTCTGTGTGCGTCAGTGTGTCCATCTATGTATGTCTGTGTCTTCCTGTGAAAGGGAAAAGGGGGCTTGAAAGCCGGGAGCCCAGTTGCTGTCACCATGAGCCATTGCAGTCATTTCATCTGCCTGGGTCTCCATATCTGTTGCCTTTTATTCCCTGTGGTCCCCAAATGGAGACCTAATTTGTGTAAAGTGGATCTGGTTGGTTAGCTGATGAGTCTGCCCTGCCCTTCTGAGAAAACTCAGGAAGAAGCGTATTCACTTGGGATGAAGTTTCACTAGTATCTCCAGAGAAATGCCAACAGCTCACGTTTTCTAAAAATCTTCTATGGGTGAATTGACAGATGACCCTCACATCCTGAGGAAAAGAGAAAATGAAGCTTCTTCCTTCATGTCAGCGGCAAGAGATGCTCTGGGTTTTACTCGTTTTATTTCACAAGCTACCCCTTAGTCTCCCCGCTAGAAACCAGCCGATCCAATTCCACCCGTTAAGCCACACACTGCCCACCTCTGGGCGGTGGCCATGGAACAGGATGGGAGGGCGCTGGCCATGCTGACAGTCAGCCCTCGGCATTCCTTCTCTCTTTTACAGCAGGTGAACCGGCTGTTTTGCACATAAGGAAATCATGACTGACCAGGTGGGCAGGGGACCCCGCCCCAGGGAATCCCTGTGAGCACCACTCACAGGACAGAAGGGAGCTGAGATCAAAGCCATGAGGCTCCCGAAGCCTCGCCAGCAGGGAGAGCTGAGACTCCAGCTCCCGGTGGGGCAGGAGGCCGACGCTGAGCCAAGGACCCTGGGACAGTCATGAAGAGACTGGATGAGGGCAGTCCCCCATGGACGTGTGGTGGGACACCCAGAGAGACGGACAGGTGTGGGTTGGCTTGTGAGTACTTGACAGCACCTGTCCCAAGGGTAAGCTGAATAGCAAAGAATAGCGGGGGATGAACTCCAGGAGGGTGAGCGCTCGGGTTTAGAGAGCCTTGGATGCCCATGGGGAAGCGCAGACCAGACGGGGAAGAAAACAGAGCCCCAGGAAGGTGTTCCCTGGGCCTGAGGGGGAAGCTGCTTTCCTGCTCAAGAAAACCTCACAGCCTTCCACAAGTTCCATGAGGACTACTGGTGTAGAGACACCCCATCCCCATGTGAAGTTTACAAAGATATTTCAGTGCAGCTGACAAAGAACTGCATCAGTCAGTAAAAAATTAATCACCTGACATCATCTCTCTATGCAGAGAGAAGGTAGAAGCAAAATTCAAGTTTCTCCAGGAAAATCCCCCACCTTGGGATCTTTACTTGGATATCAGCAAAGACTCCTGCCCATGTAAGGGGCACAGGCCCAGAATTAGCACCTGGGTGCCTTGAGAGCCCTGCCTGCCTGCCTGCCCAGTTACCCCTCGGGGTGAGATGCTAAACAGATTTGCCTAGAGCCTGCAGGAATGCTGGACGCAGGTGGCTGAGTGACAGTTCTCCCTGCCCCTGAGGTGGTCACATCTACCTCTCCTGCTGCACCAGCATCCCACTGTCCAGTCTGGAGACGGCATTTTCAGATGCCTTCCACTGCACTGCCGGGGGTGAAGGGCAAAACTCTCCCCCACGTGTCTGAGATTAAAAACAAAATTGTATTAAACTATGGATGCCTTACCTTTTGGAAGAAGAATCCACACATCAATTGATCGCCACTCTATAATAAACTGTGAAAGGAATCATTCTTTCTACTGAGAGGCGTGTGCTTGTTATATACCGAAAGTCTTCGTTTTTGCTCCTCTGAATGTACGACTATTCATTCAGTGTTACATGAAAGTATATCTTTTTCAAGTCATTTAAACCAATAACCTGGAATCATAATTTCAGTTAGAATCCAATTGCAAGTGGTGTTTCCAATAAGAATCAGTCAACTGAGGTGACCATCAGATGACCAGGTTCCTTTACACTTGGGTCAAGTCCTATGGGTGGACCCTGTGACAATCACAGTGAAATTCACCTTTCTGCCCAGGGTTTGCATGTCTTTTGATTTTGAATTTAAAGTGCCTTTCAATTGCAGAAACTTCAAAACAATGATCTCAAAAAGCAAAACCATGGTGATTAGTTCTGGTCAGTTTCCCCTCTGCTCATGCAGTCCTTTGACTTCATAAAATGAAAACTAACTTTGCTAATCCCTATTCCAGACTAAATTTGCATGACCTTTGCTGCCGGTGTGCGTTTTATGGCCTCGCAGGTAAGGGGGGCATCATTTCATAGTTGCTCTGCCATAAAGTTATCTCCTCAAAAACTCACTAATTCCAAGTTCCTATTCAAATCCATCTCTGTTCCGGCAGATTTTTTCCAGCATTACATATTGCAAAGTCAAAAAGCCCTTCAATCTGCATAGAACATTACCTTTGAACAATAAAAATGTCACAAATTCCTCAGCACCATAAATATCACAAGGTGTTGAGCTTTAAAACTCAACCCTGTGATGTAGAGCTCAGATTAATACATTTCACATGCTACACAGGAAAACCATTTCTATAGACATTATTAGGATTAATCTATGATTCCAAGGAAAGACTTCCATGATGATGTGGGCTACGTTCATTCATTCGCTTATTCATGCATTCACTCTTCATTTACCAAACACCTGTTTAATAAGCATCTGTTCTGAGCTAGGTCACAGGGAAATGACAAACTAGACTAGACGGGAAGAAAGCAAGCAGGAAGTGTCTCCATCCAGATAAATTCAGAGTCCTAGGATGACACACAGGACCAAGTGATTCACTCCATCTGGAAAAGGCACTGAAATATTCTCGAAGGAGAAACAGTTTAACTGGGTTTTATTAAATGAATATGGAGTCGGCAAATGCAAAACAGATAGGAACATGTGCACGTGTGTTGGATTTCTACTGGGCAGAGGCCATGTGCGATGAGAAACTGGCACAGAAATCAGCAGACCGGCACCACAGCTCCCAGTCACCCGTCTGCTGTGTGTCCATGGGCACCTGGTGTCCCTCCTCCGAACCTCTGTGCTGCGGTAACCAACCAAGTGCCTGTCAAGTCTAAAACCATACGACCTGCACGCTCCAAACAGAAGCCACTCTCCCTCCACCATCCTCTCCCACGGACCACACAAGACCTGCTGGCCACAGACAGGATGCAGGTCCAGCACCAAGACACCACTCAGGGGAGTGACAAGCCTCACGGCACCAGGTCTTGTATGCCGGGGCCATGATTGATCACCGTCCTGGAGATGACCCAGTCCACGCCCATCTCCGCCCAAGGAGGGGGCACTTCCAGCAGAGGAGGGGGGACAGCAGGACCTTCCTGTTCCGGCTCACAGGCATTGGGGAGGAATCGGGATGTGGCTAGACTCCTCTACCACAGGACTCACGGAGTCGAGGTTGACGGGAGGTGGGGTGGGGGCGGTCCTCGGGTAGCACCATCCCGTCTTCTTCAGGTGAAATGTCCGAGTGTTTCCTGGCCTCATTCTTAACCTCTCCTCCAGGTCTCCCTTTGTCTAATAACTCTGCTCTTCTGTTTTCAAGGCTCTTCCAAAACACCCTCCCTGCCACGCCCAGTGCCCCAGCCACCCCGGCTCTGTAGCTCCCTCTCAGCCTCTGGCTTATCTCCAGCTGCTCCTGCCGACCTTCATCGTCAGGCAGACCACGCCCAAGCCCCTTCCTGACTCCACTGCTCTCCCTCCATCCCCTATCTCCCACTCCCTGTATCTGTGATGTACCATAGTATAACAGGCACTTTGCATATGAAATGTGACTTTTCCCGTGCAATAACCCTGTGGCAGATTGTAAAGAAGCAGAAAGGAGAAGAAATGTTAAAGGTTTACTCAAGTTCCTAAGGCTTGTAATTGGCAAGCTCAGAAACAGAACCGGTGTCTCGGTGATTCTGAAATTAATAGTCTTTGCACCATAATATTTTGAACTTTAAAGTCTTTAAAGTAAATGACCTTATTCCTCCTTTCTATCGTACTAACTTGTATTCTCATGTTAGTCCCATTTCTGTAAACTGGAGACACTGGGGCTAAAGACATTGCCACATCCATTTCTGTCCCCCACAGGGCTTCACACAGTGCCAAGCATACAGCGAATGCTTCATATTTGTTAAATTGAAATCATCTGAAGCATGTTCCAACTTGTAGTTCCTGAAAAAGCCCGAGGTCTTCCACGCAGGAAGTTAATGGCCCTTGCATTGCTTTTGTTTGGATGGGGAAAAGTTACTCTAGCCATCAATCTCGTGCCAGCTGAGCCCAAGGGCAGGGACCGACCCCAGAACTCTGCTGATCATCATGCATCTCCCCCTCTTCCCACTACAGCTGTTGGCATCGTGTCCCACCCCCCGACACTTGTTGTAAACAACCAGAATCTTCTTCCAGTTCAGCATCTGCTTCAAACCTTACAAATGGCAACCAATAAATGGCCTGTCTAGGACTTGGAAGGAAACCCTGCCACTGGGGTTGCACAGACCTGGGTGGCTTGCTCTCAATGTGCCCTGCATGCCTGAGCATCAATGGCATTAGGGTCAGTGTGCGTGAGGAGGATGACCAAGACGGTGGAGTTCAACACCAAAACACATCAGCTGATGCTCCACCACTTCAAGGTACACAGGAGCCTGAGATTGCAAAATACAGTGTCAGAGACGAGAAAAGAAAGGGCTCCAGAGCCCGACTCAGCACACCTGCACCTAGCCTGGGATCTCATGTTAATTAACAAAGCCAGGCTGTTTTGGGCAAGGTCTTTGACCTCCATTTCCCTAATGTTAAGGGAGAAAATTAAATCAGATGCTCTGTTTGTCCAAATGTTAAAGGGAATAAGTGGAATCACTTGTTTCTAGGTTCCCTTTAGCTCCTGAGGCTTGTAAGGCTCCATCTCTAGGCAAGGTGTTTTGAATGACTTTGATAAATCAAGTAGCTCTTTCAGGTCCCCAAGGTTCAAAGACCCTTTGAAGCCGGTGTCCAGTCAATGATTCCCCATTCGATGTCAGATGGAGCAGTACAGTTGACACCCCATCCAGGGGGACACATTCTGGGGTCCTCAGTGGATGCCTGGCACTGGGTAGTACCAAGCCCTGTCCATACTTGTGATAAAGTTTAGTTCACAAATTAGGCATGTCAAGGGTTAATGAGAATAACTAATAATAGAACAATCAAAGCAAAATAGTGCAATAAAATTTATTTAGAACTGTTTGTTTATTTCTGGAATTTTCCAGCTAGTGCTTCGAGACAAGACAACAAAGTAACTGAATCCACAGAGAAGGGGAAATGATGGTCCTTAGCCATGAAACCCACTTTCATCTCTGTGCCCCAAGGTGGGCAGTGTCCATCGCCTCTGCTGATGAAGGAGACAGGTGGCCGGGCAGGGCCTCCACGTGGCCACCACAGGGCAGCCGGAGGTCCTTCACAACACAGAGGAGGACGAGCCCCTCTCCAGGGGGCAGAGACCAGGGCTAAACCCAAGGAAAACCCATGAGGGTTGAACAAGGGGACGAGTCTCTAGTGCAGGGTTAAGGGCCACTTCTTGGCCCTAGGGTTTAAGGAAGTGTATGTACAATAAGTGCATTCCCAGAATTAATAAACTAGGCAGACTTCAAACACAGAGACAGGCTATAAGAAAGAGGTGCAGGAAACTTTAGGATTTCTGTTGCTTAATTTAATTTTCTACTCCAAAAAGAAGAAAATTAATACTGATGTTAGGAGAGTTTTAGACCAATCAGAAGATTTTTTTTTGAAGGATCTCCACTATATATCCTGATTTGATGAGTAGAACAGACCATAATAATAAACATGCATAAGAAATTACCAAGATTGCTGGGTGCGGTGGCACATGCCTATAATCCCAGCGTCTTGGAAGGAGGAATGCAAGTTCAAGGCCAGCCTCAGCAACTTAGTGAGACCCTGTCTCAAAATTTTAAAAATCAAAAAAGGGCTGGAGATGTGGCTCAGTGGTAAAGCACCCCATGTTCAATCCCCAGTACCAAAAAAATATTGACAAGACTGAAATTTTTTTCAATTCAACATATTTTCAGAAAGATACTTAACAGCTGTGCTCCTGAAAAATGTATCCTAACTATAATTGACTACTGATTAAGGTTTTAGGGGAACAGGTCATCAAATTGGTATCTTCTGTAGACACCTGAAAAATGACTTTCAGCTCAAACAGAGAGTTTAAGACTGGCCACATACTTCCAGTCTTGCTCAGTAAGAATCCAATGCTATATACAACTGAGTCATAATCATGCTGAATGTGTGTTCTAAGAGGAAATAGCAGGAAAAAATTGAAATGCTACTTAACTCGAGAATTTTTTCTTTTCTTTATATTTATTTATTTATTTATTTTTGCATTTTAAACTTTGGTGCTACAATTTCTTGTCCAAGAATATTTTTGTCGTGTTTGGAAGCAATACCTATTGAATAATGTCAAAAGGAAAAACTTTAGTTTTGTTGGAACTGATTTTTCTATAGTGATTCATGCCAGGTTCTGTTAACATAGATTTATCTGAGAACACATATGCAATCTATAACACTGTAATAGACCTAAAATCCAAATATAGATAGATAGATAGATATGTTCCAAGAGGAGAAGATAGTGTGATCTAGATCAAGGATGAGTTTCAGATTCTATTTTCATCAGAATCATGTGTCAGGCTTGTTAAAACACAGCATATTGGATTCCTTAGCTAATGATTCTGAATGATTCTGTAGAAATGGGGCGGAGAGTGAGAAATCACATTTCTTTTTTTTTAATTCATTCATTTATTTATTTGTTCTAAATTTGTTATACATGACAGCAGAATGCATTTCAATTCATAGTACACATATGGAGCACAATTTTTCATTTCTCTATTTGTACACAAACTAGAGTCACACCATTTGTGTCTTCATACATGTACCTAGGGTAATGATGTCCATCTCATTCCACCATCTTTCCTTCCCTCATTCCCTCTCCCTTCCCCTCCCTCCCCTTCGCCCTATATAAAGTTCCTCCATTCCTCCATGACCTCCATTATGGATCAGCATCCACTTATCAGAGAAAACATTCAGCCTTTGGTTTTGGGGATTGGCTTAGTTCACTTAGCATGATATTCTCCAACTACATCCATTTACCTGCAAATGCCATGATTTTATGCTCTTTTAATGCTGAGTAATATTCCATTGTGTATATATACCACAGTTTATTTATCCATTCATCTTTTGAAGGGCATTTAACAGTTTAGCTATTATGAATTGAGCCGCTATAAACATCGATGTGCCTGTGTCACTGTAGTATGCTGTTTTCAAGTATTTTGGGTATAGACCGAAGAATGGAATAGCTGGGTCAAATGGTGGTTCCATTCCCAGGTTCCAAGAAATCTCCATACTGCTTTCCAGATTGGTTACACCAATTTGCAGTCCCACCAGCAGTGTATGAGTGTGCCTTTTTCCCCCCGACATTCTTGCTAACACTTATTGTTGTTTGTCTTCATAATAGCTGCCATTCTGACTGGAGTGAGATGAAATCTTAGAGTAGTTTGATTTTCATTTCTCTAATTACTAGAGATGTCAAACATTTTTTCATATATTTGTTGATTGATTGTAGATCACCTTCTGAGAAGTATCTGTTCAATTTCTTTGCGCATTTATTGATTGGGTTGTTTTTGTTTGTTTCTTTGTTTGTTTTGGTGTTTTTTGAGTTCTTTATATGTCTTGGAGATTAGTGCTGGATCTGATGTGCATGTGGTAAACATCTGATCCCATTCTGTAGGCTCTCTTAACCTCACTGATTGTTTCTTTTGCTGAGAGGAAGCTTTTCAGTTCAAATCCATCCCATTTCTTGATTCTTGGTTTTATTTCTTGAGCTATAGAAATCTTGTTAAGGAACTTGGGACCTAATCCCACACGATGAAGATTAGGGCCTACTTTTTCTTCTGTTAGGTGCAGGGTCTCTGGACTAATTCCCAGGTCCTTGATTCACTTTGAGTTGAGTTTTGTGCATGGTGAGAGAGGGGTTTAAGAGAAAACACATTTCTAACACATTCAAAAGTCACACACCTGCAGCTTGTCCAGAAACCAAACTTTGAGAATCCCTGATGAAGCCAGTCTGACTCTGACCTGGGATTTGGGAAGCTGATGTCTAACCCTGAGTGGTGCAACATGTTTTGGGTTCATGTATACATTTATTTATTTGTCCCGTTTCCTCAGACCTCAAAGTCCATGCCCTCTTGAAGATGACTCATCCTGTGAAGTCCTGCACCAGGTTAAGCAGAGCTTATGAAGTAAGATGCAAACACCCTGTCTACAAGCCATCTGCTTTACAAGTCCAAACGGTAACTGTTCTTAAGAGAGGGTGCCAAGGCACATTCTGTCAGAAGAGCTTCTACTTCTAGGTTTCCTAAGAATTACCTAAGAGTGCGCCATTGCTGGGCCTGCTCAGTCTTGAAATCCAGTGGTCTTGGAGATGTCCCTTAAGAAAATGCTTCAGAAATTCTTCTCACAGGGAGGGATGTTGGTCAACAACTCCCAGCAAAGTAGAGGAATAAGTTCAAGAGTCTATTGGACAACATGGTGACTGCAGATAGGAACAATATTATACTCTTTAAAAATGCTCTTGCCACTAAAAAAAAAAAAAAAGGAAAAAGAAAAAAAAGAACTCGTGATATAATTTTAATTAGCTAGATTCAGCCATTACACATTGCATATATATTTTAAAACATCATATTATACATAATTTTTATTTTATAAACATTTCTCCCTCATATACACCCAATTCCTTAATATTAATAAGTTATATATAATTTTTTTAATGGAAGTTTGATTTAATCAAGATGTTCCCTTTGGGTATATGGGAAATTACCCACCTTAGAGCCACTTACCAAATCAAAACATTTTTGTGCCTCTAAATTCATTTGCAGAGAGCAGCTTGCACCCTCTCTATCGATTAGGTCTCTATTGCCATTGATAAGATTTTTACAAAGCCTCAGAGTGGCACATCTTTCCAGAGGTGGGGAAGCGTGGCCTGCTGACTCAGCATTCTACATCAGAACAGAGCACCCAACCCACTGAGTAGATGCAAAATTTGGACTAGTTGCTGGTGTCCAATTCAGTTTGCAGACCATTTTGTCAGAGTTCCCAGTGAGCCAAAGTTAATAGCAAATAGAAAGATAAATTCACCCACAACACGGTGCTGGAGGACAATCATCCCGGCAGCAATGGGGTTGTGCTGGCCGCAATTTAACGCCGTGAGCTGTTTCCTCGTCAAATTGAAGACAAGCGGGACAGGCTGCTGACATACCACAGACGCCTCCGACGCCGGCCCTGGAATGAAATCAGCACCAGCCAGGACACTAGGAAAGGCAGAAAGCAAGAGGTGCTCGCTCGAGTCGGAACAGAGCTTCCCGGGTTAGACCACATGTGGAACAGGCTGATGTACTCATCACTGTCCTGAGACCTGCTGGATTTTACAGCTGCCAAGAACCTTGGCAGTCAGGACTGCTATTTCTCAGGCTTTTTACTGTTTCCTTTTTGAACACTCATCCCTTAAAAGGAGTCTTTTGCAAGACCCCGTCCTGGCTCTTGATTCACTGAACTCTCTCTCAGTGACTTTCACCTTTATACGGATGACTCTCCAATCTTCATTTCCAGTCCCGACCTTGGTCCTGAGCGGCAGACTCAAACACGAACCACGTGCTAGACATCTCCCAGGGGGTGTCTCCGAGCACATTTCATTCGATGAGATGAACAAAAGCAAGCTTGCTATCTGCCCCAGAGAGCCGGTCACTCTGCTGTCCTGGTTGTCTGAGTTAATGGCAGTCCTGGGCTTACCATCACCTGGAACCTCACAATGCCCCACTGGAGGCCCAGGACCCCTTCCCTGGGCCACTGCAATAGCCCTTCTCGGAGCCTCCGTTGCCCACTCTCTCCACACCCTGGCAGCTATCTTAGAACCCAGCTCAGCTCCAGGGGCACTTTCCTGGCTTCAAAACTCAATATTCTTTCTTTGCTCTGCAGGATAAAATCCAGATTTCTTTAAATAAAAATGTCAGGTACCCTGACCTCAGTCGGCTTCTCAGCCTTACCTCCCTCGCCACAGCCATGAGTCTCTCCCTTCACCCACACACTGTGCTGCCTAGAGCTGTTGACGTGGAGGAGTCCGAAGGGACAATCCACAGGAAGGAAACACCAATCCACCACATAAAAACAACAGAAGTAAACGTTAAAGTGGACTAAGATTATATTTCCACGTATCAAATTGGCAAAAATCTAAAACTTTGCTAATATGCTCTCTAAGTCATGAAAAAGGCACCCCAGACATTACTGGCAGCAGCGTCCACTGGGAAATGTGACAGATGGCCCTCTTCAAGAGTCTTTCAAAATGTCCAGCGTGCTTCCCATGGTAGCCTCTTGAGAAGATGGCGTCTGGCCTTACAAAGCGATGCTACAGGTTTCAGGAGGTGGAATCTATTTCACCTGCCCTTGAACCTGGGCATGTCTTTGGCCAGCAGAATGCGGTGGTGTGCCAGTGTTGAGGGAGACCCCAAGAGCCCTCCCACACTCCTTCTGCCCCTGAATTCTCATCTCCGCATGAACCAGCCATACTGGCACCTGGAGGTAAGGTACACGGCTCAGGTGCCCCTGACTTTCTAGCCAAATGCTGACAATTGCATGAGCCCACCCAGGACTAGCCAGACCCATGCCCACCCATCAGCAGGCAGCGGATACTGACCAACCCCTGCTGATCCCAGTGAAGATTTGCCCCAATCTCTAGAGATACCGCGCAGCACTGTAGACTTCTCTTGATAATAAATGCTAAATATTCTTTGTTTTAAGCCATCACATTTTGAGATGGCTAGTTACATACCAGGAACCAACTGAGAGGCCCACTGAGGGGGGATCCAGCTTGGAGAAATCTGTTGTACAGAAGCAGTTGCCCAACTACAAAAATCAGCCCCAGCCAGGCTTTTTCACCACAGTTTGTTGGTAACTTCAAAAGAAAACAAAGGTTGTTTGGAAACATCATCGATAGACAATTACTAATTAAATTACAGTATACTGATATAGTTAAATTATACTAGACTACAATTAAATCATGGAATTGGCTCTACAAGGAAGGCTCTGGGTGCCTTCTGCAGAACCTCTGCCAAGGTGCGCCAGCTCGGGGAAACAGCACGGTTCAGAACAGTGCTCCTGATAAGCTACGGTTCATGGGAGAACACACTGTACTGTGGGTACACGCTAGATTACTTCAAAAGATACCCAAGAACCTGAAATCATCGGCTGCCTTGTAGAAAATAAACTATGAACAAGAGTTACAAAGACAATTTCAGTATGTATGTGTATGTATGTGCATTATATTTATATTTAACTTTTGAACATTGACCCAGGTTAACATATTTCAAAAATAAATAGCTTTACTAGGTCGTCCAAAAGACATTGTGCTGCCTGCATATGGACACTCCCCAACAGAGGTATCTGTACATGGATAGGACCTGCTAAGACAATGCTTAATTAATAGGAAGCATGGGCTTGGCTAAAAGCACAGAAATCAGCAGGCACTATTGCTGTCTTCCCGTCCCAACTGTGACTCACCACACACCTGAGCAGGTGGTTAGGGAGCTCTGGCTTGGCCCTCTGCCTCTCCCTGCAGCATCCTGGGAGAGGAGCTGAAAGTCAAACATGCCTCTAAAGAACAGACGACGTGGTCAGCTTAAAGTTATTTTCTTATGGAGACATTATGGATGAGCAGAGTGTCACTGCATTTGTTTAAATTGTGAAGAAATAGAAAGGACTTCCATCACCCACAATCAGAGGAAGGCTAATTAAATAAGGGCACACAGAGGGAATGGAAGAGTGGGCAAGCAAGGCCTCGTAACCCTGGGAAGCATTAGGCTCACACCACGGTATCAGCATTCCTACAGACACAGGAAGTCCTTGAAGAAACCAAGTGTTAGAGTCTGTAAACAAGTCAAGATGGCACCTGGCATTCTGCACAGGGAGTGGTTTGTGAAGTAACGCCAGTGAGCCATTAAGTGTGGAGATTCCTTATTGGTTGACTACTGTATCTAGTTTATGTTAATTAAGATAAGCTGTGTGGAATGTATATATACCCCTCCGGTCCTACAGTAAACGGCTCCCACTCCTGCTGTATCAATCTACACAAGTTGCTCGTCATCCCCAGGTTATTTTGCTGCAGCCGGCCTGCGGCACCAAGAGCTGGCCCTGAAAGGAAGTTCACCGTGTATGAGGGTCACCCTTCACAGGCACCCCCTCCCACCCTACATTTCTATCACATCCATGACGACACTGAGAATCCATATTTAGTAAAAACCTTGAACATCCAAAACGTATCTGCCAGCTGCTACAGTCTGGATGTGGTTTGTACCCCAAGAGGTCTGTGCGCTGCAAGTGGGGTCAGTGTGACATGTGGGGAGGCACAGAACCTTGAAAAGGTGGGGGCCAACATGAGGAATGAGGACAGTCAGGAGCCCGACCTCAGAGGGAGAGATGCCGGACTCACTGAATGGGGTTGGTTTTCACCAGGACAGATTGTTCAAAAGCTAGGCCACCCCACACGTTTGGCCCTTCCCCACATGACCAGTTCCACTTCTCTACCATATTGTGATAGAGCTCCGGGGGCCCTCGTCAGATGCCAAACAGATGGACTCACAGAATCTCAGGCTTTCAGCCCCCAAAACCGTGAGCTAAATAAACTCCTCTTCTTTGTAAAGTACCAGCCTTGGGTATCTCATCAGAGTAACAAAAATGGGCTAAGACAACAATGTATTGTATGTGATTAGAGAATACAAGGAAATGAAGGGCTGGGATGTATCTCAGTGGTACAGCACTTGCCTCACATGCACAAGGCCCAGAGTTCAGTCCTCAGCACAGAGAGAGAGAGAGAGAGAGAGAGAGAGAGAGAGAGAGAGAGAGAATATGATCATAACACTCAAGAAATGCCTAGTGCTTTACTTTGGTACACAACCCCAGGATCTCAACATCACCATAATAAAGTCTTTTTCTTGCCACTCAAAACTCAGCACAGGTGGACCAGATGTCCCCGTCCTTTTCAGTCCCTGGGGGATCAGGCTCCTCCTGCTCACAGCTCTGCTGTCTCCGGGTCCTCAGAGTCCTCCTCCCTGCTGCAGAGGACAGAACAGGAGGGCCCCCTTGGGAACGTGGCGTGGCCAGGTTTGGAAGTGCAGGCTCCACGCCGGCCCAGCCCCACTGGCTAGTGCTCAGCACATGGCCACATCCCCTGTAAGGGAGCTGGACACCCTGGAGCTGTGTGCTCACCAGGCAGGAAGACAGGGCAGCAGGGGGGACGGTCACCCGCCCCCAACACATCTTCAAAGAGGCTCATGAAAGAAGAAAATTTTGAGTTATTTCTTAAAAGTTGGAAATGACAACTTGGAAAAACGAACACAGAGGATGGGAAAGCTGGGTAGTCTGGCGTGACAAGGGCAGAGCAAGAGAATCAGATGAACCATTCTCAAGAGGGAAAAAAGCCCCGAGAGGCCGGCCTCTACATTTTGTGCTTTCTACCACAGTCAGGAAACTGCTTTAGAATCCAGCAAGGCTCTGCCCCACTCCCACTCTGCCTCTGTGAGGTCCTGGGCAAATCGAAGATCAAAACCCAGAGTCCCCCTGTGTAGGATGGAGGTAGAATCCCAGTCACAATGTCATCATACACGTCAGGGGACATGGTACGCATTCAGCAAGCCACAGCCCTCTTCACAGGTGCCCTCTGACCACAGAGTCCCCAGAGTCGATCCTGATTCTCATTGCCATAATTCAGAATCCGTTCTGCCTTGACATCATACGGAAGAGCAACGATCCCTATTTTCTAAGTTTTTAGGACATTTCAAACATCTTAAACTCACTCCTCCTTCATCACCCTCTAACTTAAATAAATAACCCAGGACAGAGGAAATAGAAAAATCATTTTTCTATGACAGCAACCAAATCAGGGATCCCTGAGCACATAGGAGGACATGCTTGCTTATTAGCTTAAGAATGGACAATGACATCAACATATTCATTCTAGCTGTACTGCATGGTTTTATGTGATAATTACCATCTATTTAACTAAAACGTATTTCTAAGTTTTGATCATGGAAGCACAACATAAGACCGGCACCATAATAATAGAAATGTCTTGAGGTTCCTAGTAGCTTTCACAGTGTCCAAACACACGGCAGATGTCAAAAAAGAAAAGAGCCCGAGGTTTCCGATGCTGCTTTGGCCATTTGAATGTACATCATCAGATTCGATTCGAGACTCGCTGTCATGGCATTTCTGTTTTGTCAGAAGCTTCATTTTGAACATTCCCAGAGGCCTTGGGCGTCCCAGCGCTCTGAGCTGCCGCGGGATGAAGAAAGCCTCCGCCCTCCCCTCCTAACCTGTCCTTTACCAGCTCTTCCTCGCCTGCTCCCAGCCTGGCTCTGTGTGGAACTCCGGGGAGCACAGCAGACCCCCGTTCCCTGCCCCCATCTCGCCCAGAGGAGGGGGACTCCAGCAACCGACACCCACACTGACGCAAGTGTCCCGACCTGAGGGGAACTTCTCTGTCACTCTTCCTAAGAACAGTGTCTGTCTCCGTCTGTGGGTGCTGCTATAACAAAATATCGGAGACGGGGTGAATCGGAAAGAACAGATCAAGTCCCCAGGAGGTTCCGTCTCTCCTCCAAGGTGGAGCCTGGCTGCCCGCTCGAGGGGAAAGGGAAGGAGGGGAAGGCAACCCTGCCCGAAGCCTCTTTAGTAAGGGTCACACACCATTGGCCAGGTGGGGCCCCAGGGAGCTGGCCACCTCTCAAAGACCTAGGTCTCAGTGCTGTCTTCGACACATGGGCTTTGGAGGGAATACACCAAACTACAGCAAATTATAAATGTGAATGAGTCTCATTTATGACACACAAGAGGCAGAAACCTGAGCCAGGGGAAAGGAGCAATCGAGGTGACGCCTGCGTGGCCTGGTTGAGCGATGTCCCTGGCAGGCCCTGGGACTCCCAGCCTCCCAGCCACTGGGACGTCCCCGTCCAGCCCACAGTGTGAGTGTCCACCGGGCGCGGCTCATCCCAGCACCAAACACAATCACGTTACCAGACAGTTGCAGACCCAGGCACCCCTCCCTCCCACGCCCTGCAGAAAGCACAGCTCCCAGCAAAGCAGCGTCCCTCTGGTCCTGGCAGGAGTGGGTACACGCGCTGGCACCAGGTGGCTGTCTGGAAGCCAGGCCAGTGTGGGAAAAGGCCGCTGAGGCCCCTCCGAGGTCTGCTTTCATGTCTCACCTTGTGGTGTTCAAGCTCTCACACCTGCCGTGAGGTGAGAAGCCACTTCAGGCCTTCACTTCATGCCAAGGCTTGAACATCGATTTCTAAGATTGAACAAGTGCGCCCAAGTCCTTGCCTGTCTCAAGTCTGTTTCCACAGCTCGAAATGCCCAGGCAAGAGAAGGTCCTGCTGCAAGTGACTCAGAAGGTGCTGGAGGCCACGGGGACAGAGACCAGGACGGGATTGCAGGGAGCTGAGAGAGAGGAGGGGATTAGGGGAGAGAGGAGGTTATGCTAAGGTGAGGGCCAGGGGAAGGTCAGCATGAGGCATCGGTGCATGGGACTTGCGGGCACTGCTGGCTGGCCCTGGCTGTGCCACGGGATTGCTCCTGGGGTTCTAGCTTCAACTCAGGTGTTCCCACCCACCTAATGATGGGCACATGCCATCACCCTCCACCTGAGATCGGGCAGCGGGAGGCAGTCATGGAAGGATGATTGACAGGGGCTCAGCCAGCAGGAGGCGTGAAGTTGACCATGGGGTGCAGCCAGCTCTTAGAGCCACTCGGGACCCTCCTCCCCAACAGCTGCAGCACACAGGCACAGCTTATTAGTTAAGGCTTGGAGCTGTTGGGATCCTTAGGAACTGACTAAGGACAGAGAAAAACACTTGTGGAAAACACAAAGCACAAAAGTGAGCTGCAGCGAGGCCAAGTTTAACACTTGTTCCCATCAACAGCCTCTGTGCCCTTGGACTGAGAGCCCTGGCATCGCCTCAACTCCTAACAATAATAGCAAACCTTCCCTCAGTGCTAGATGCCATTTCCAAGGCTCTCCACCAAGCACTGGAATATTCTAACTCATTTTACCTCCAGAACAGTCCTATTAGGTGCAGTCTCACTTAAATAATGCAGCAACAAACAACCCCAAAGGGTACGAGTGGAACACAGGGTTTACTTCTCTCTCACACATGACCCTTGCCGGGTGCTACTTCTTATGGGTGGCTATCCTCCAGCCAGGGACTCAGGGACCCAGGCTCCTTCTACTCTGTGGCCTCTAAGCCTCTGTTCCTCTCTATATTTGGGGGTGGGAAAAAAATCAGCATGCGGAATTGAGAGAGACGTACAGGTCCCTTCCCTTGTCTGTTTAATTGCCTGTTTACCTGCCTGGGTAGCATTCACTAGCTGTTACTCAAGCGCAAGGCTGTCCCTAACTAAGAGGAAGCTGGGAAATGCAGCCTAGCTTTATGCCCAGGAAGAGACAGGTTGTTTGGGAAATGCCATGCCATCCTGCCGCAGTCTCTGGCTGGGCACAAATCACGAGCCTCCACACAGCTTGTAGATTCAAACAGCAATTCTTTATTCCCAAACTCACACCGGCCGTCTACAAACACGTTCTGGGGGAATCCACGTTCTCTGCCCGAATCCACTCTCTGCCCAAATCCACACTCTGCCCTGATCCACTCTCTCCCAAATCCACTCCGCATGGGCTTCTGTCTCCCAAAATATACTGTCTGACCCTAAGCACTCAAGAGGAACTCAGCAGCAGGATACGCCCTATTCTAAAGGGGAAACACCCTACTCTCCTATTATGCTAAACTGCCCTATTCTAAAGGGGGAACACCCTAAACACGGATCCTGCCCTGGTCCTTGAGCAAGGTCACCTTTCAGAAGTCCTTCCACTAGACAGCATGGGAGTAAGCTGGCAAGGAATTTGTCATACCTACTTGGCTGATGGCTCCCAGCACCATCCTCTCCGTTTTGTAGACTAGGAAAATGAGGCAGGGGCGCTTCACCAACTTATTCGAGTCAGACAGCTGATAAGTGGCAGGGCCAGGGTTTGAATCCAAGCAGTCTGGCTCAACAGCCCTGCTCTGACCCATGACAGTTGATTGCCTCTTGAAGACCTGGTGGTGGACTTAGGAACTATCATGCCACATTTGTCAACAGGAGGGGCACCAGAGTAACACATTGCCTTCTTTCAAAAATGTTCTATCCCTCCCTCCCTCCCTCCCTGGCACCTGACTGCAGTAAGTGGTGAGATTCTATATGAAAAGCCCCCACCAATGCTTTGGGAGAGTTGGGTGTTGGAGTCCCAGTTTCTAAACCGCTGACCCAGAACAAGAGGCAGCAGCCCGGGAAGGCACTTGATCCAGAAGACCCCCCCTGCTCTGAGTGGCACTGATGAGCTGCCGGCCCCGCCCTGGAACTCTCCAGTGGAAAGGGCATTCTCTCGACCATGAACTCCTTTTCCATGAAAAATATATTTTTACAGAACGTGGGGTTATTTTTCCTCGAATTTGGTTCCGTTGCTCTTGAATCTGCTTCCCTTTGTCTTTGCTGCCTGGATCCACGTTGAGTTAATACTTCAGGCGTCTCAAGCTGCCTTCAGGAAACTCCAGTGGTGACAAGCTGCAGGCAGATGGCCTGGTGGACACAGCACAGGGACATGGCCAGGTTCAATAGAAAGTCAGGTCCCACAAAGGCTCATTGAACACAGTCAGGAGGCAGACGGCTCCTGGAGGCTGATGAGGAACTGAGCTGCAGTTTTAAGCAAACAAGTGGTTCAGGCCACAGACATCAGTCACCACCATGACCCTCCTCCCAGGGCCTCCCCAGCTCCCAAGACACAAATCTCCCAGCACTGTCACTCTACCTGACCATAAATACTGTCCCTCCTAGGAGGTCTGGTGTGCCCTACTTGCCAGGAGCTGACCCCTGTCCTGACCTGGTCACAGCGGGCTGCAGTGCTGTCCTCCCACCCTACCCTGCCCACTTTGGAGGAAAGGGCAACAGCTCAAGAGTCAAATCCTTGATCCTGGCATAAATGTGCCCAGAGCTTTGCCTCCCACCCAGGTGTTGTTGTTGGGTGCCCATCTACGTGAGAGCAAAAGGACTGGTCACTGTGTCCTTGTAGAGCAGCAGGAAAAGAGTAAACAATTTCCAATATCTAGGAAAATCACACTCAGTTTACTTTTATCAAAAATTCCTCCTCTTTTTCCAGTGCATACAGCTAAACCACATTTTCTAACTTCCCTTTTAGTTTAGTTATGTGCTTGAGTAATAGCCAAAGAATGAACAGAGGGGATGGATACCACTCCCATATTCCAATCCCTTCTCAGCCATGTGGTACAAACAAGCATAATAACATGGAAGCCACATGTTGAAGACATGTCCCTGAGCCCTGAGTCACTGCCTGGAGGAGATCTAGCCACCAATTGGAGCACCTTGTGAGGGTTATGTGTGAACAGAGACAAACGCCTGCTGTGTTTGATTCAACCTGGGGTGAAGAGTGTTAGTTACTGAATTATTTTCAGTAATATCCTGACTTCCAGGCAGGTGAGAGGAGTTAATATATGTACAGTGCAGAGAGGGAACCTCACAACTAGTATCAAACCAGGGGAATGCTTGGTATCACTACTAAAAGATGAGGTGATATTAGGGTTCTGAATCCAAGCAGATGGTATAGTTGATCAGAACAAGTGTTGAATATGACTTCAGTAGGCATCAGTTGTGTGTGTGTTTCAGTTAAGCAAGTTTCACACTAGGAATACCGCAGATGAAGGGCATCAAATCTCAATCATTCAACAATCAGGAAAAATGGGGCACAGACTGTATGCCACCCCCAGGGTTCAGAGGTGAGGATTCGCAGCCTGCAGAGTCATCCTCAGACAAGCATCAAGGCCTCCCAGGGAAGCTGTTGAACTCTTCAGCTCAGGCCCCATCCCGAGCGGGAATCAAAATCTGCATGTTGACAAGATCCCCAGGGAAATGGTAGGCACATTAAAGTTTCAGAAGCCTTCGAGAACAAAGGACACAGTCCCTGGCATCAAATCATGGTCCATTCATGGAAAAGAAAAGGAAAGGTAATTAACTGTGGCAGAGAAGTGTCAGGAGAGATTTAGAGCTTAAGTCATTTGGTGTTTTTGAATTTGAATCTTGACAGGGATGTGGAAGTTCACCAGGTGAAGGCTCAGGGCAGGCACCTCCACCCGGGGCCTAGAGTGTGAAGGATCTTGAGGTTGTTCCATGGGGCCTGGGGACAGATGGTGAACCAGAACCAGAGACAGTGTTCAAAGTTAAGCACACAAGGAGGTGGGCTCAGTATCCCCAAACCAGAGTGCTTTCCAGCAAGTCTCCTGCACCTAGCCGGGAGCTAGGAGTGGATCTCTATGCTGTTTCTAAACATTGCACAGAAAGCCCCCAGCTGGATGCGCCACTTCCACGGGGCTCACAATAAAGATCATAGAAAGGTGTCCAACTCCGTTTCCTGTACCCATGGCCTCCGGCCTCCGAGTGGAAGAGATGGAAACTCCTCACTTTCTTCACTTGCTGGCTGCCCTCTGTCCAGTGGAGAGTCTCCCATCCCCTGTGGGGCAGGGGCCAGTCTGCAGCACGGTGACCCTGAGCCCAGGGGAGTGAGGCGGGACTGTGCCTGTGTGGGAGGGTCCAAACACCTGGAGGATGAGCGCCTGCCTTCCTTCCTACCTCAGAGTGACTCCAAAAGGTCACTGTGCTCTGAAAACATTTGACAATAAAACAGTCTTTGCCCCTGAAGTGCAGCCAAACAGAAAGGAGAGTCACCTGCTTGCAAGGTTCCACCCTCATACCCATTAGCATATGAATTTAGGAATTAAGTTGCCAGCAGGTGAATGTGGAGCTTATTGACACCAAAGCCAGGTCTTTGTGTTGTGGGTTGAGATTGGATAGCACGGGGTGTCCCTGCCTTGTCCCTGGCTCTGTTGGTCAAGGCCTCCAACGTGAACACCAAGAAAGCTGCTCTCCCACTCTGCTGCGCCCAGCGACAGGCAGCCCACGCACTGTGCCTAGCTGGAGATTTGGGGGCGGCTTGTGGTAAATTTGGCTGGCTAAGGGAGTTAGCCCTGTCCAGTGAGGCCGCTGGAGGCTTCAGGCCCCTTGGCTCTCCTTTCGTGGGTAGGCTTGTCTCCTAGCAAAAGGATTTGTGATTTAAAATTTCATGTGCCTTTGCCTACAGCACACTCTTTCCAGTGGAGCTCCAGGAATGCAGAACTGAAAAAGCAAGGACACCTTGTACTCTCCACCTGCTCTCCCTGGGAGGAGATGCACCTCGAGGGCTCAAGAGAAGTCAACACCCTGGAGCGGAGCAGGGCTGGGAAAGGGAGATGGTCCTATTATTGCCTCCTTATGTGAAGTGATAAATAATTAGGATGATGAAGTTAAAGCAGACGGGTGACTAATGACAAAGAAAAGTAAATAAACAAGGTATCAAACAATGACTGGCTCCCCCCAGAGAGTTGTCTCATATCAAAATAGACAATGAACTAATTTACTGTTCCCTTAGCATTTTCTTTTCCTTTAGAGAATCGACTCTCCCCAAGAACTTAACCTAAGACCTCCTCAAACACCAGATCTCAGATGTTTGCCTGGGGAAGGACTGCAAACTCACACAGGAAAGACAGGGTTTGCAAAAAAGCCTGTAACCTGGAAGTTTTTAAAAGCTTTGATGAGCAGTCCTGCCGCAGTCTGGCTGCAGCAAACAAGGGGGCGGGGGGGGGGCGAGGAGCAACTTGTGTAGATTGATACAGCAGGAGTAGGAGCCCTTTATTGTAGGACAGGAGCAGTATTTATACATTCCACACAGCTTATCTTAATTAGCATAAACTAGATACAGCAGTCAACCAATCAGGAATCTCCACACTTAATGGCTCGCTGGCGTTACTTCACAAACCACTCCCTCTGGCATTTTGCCAGGCACCATTCAGACTTGTTTACAGACTCTAACATTTCTCTGGCAAAATGCCAGGCGCCGTCCTGACTTGTTTACAGACTCTAACACAGTTCAGCTCTATTCCTCTCACCACCCTAATTTTCTCAGCCATAAAAGGGATTTATATTGTGAAGAGCAGCTCTCTTACATGCAGAAGTTACAAACTGAACAAATAATGCAGCTCCTAGCAGGCAATGTGGGGTGGGGACACGTTAATGGACAAGAAATGCTGAGCTCGCTTTAAATGGCGCTTTTTTTTTTTTTTTTTTTTTTTTTTACTTCTAGAATAGCTCAGTCACTGTAGCAAAGAAGTCACCACCAACACTTCTTTCTGTCCAGGAAGATACATCTGTACCTTAAACTTGCTCAGGCAGTTGATACTGAGCCTGCTTCCTGGAGTGGGAAGATGTCCATGAGATATGATCTCAAGAGCCTAGATTTTATTTCTGAAAATAAATCTTACAGCTTGGTAGCCTGAAATGGACCATGAAAACCCTTTTGGTCTGGCAGGGGAGTCACCTGAAGACTGTTCAGCCATTTAAAGCAAAAGGGATGACTGGTTTTATTTTGAAGCACATATTCTGTTGGTACCTTCATCTTCCCAATAGTCCAATAAGGAATACTGAAAAAAACCTCATTTTCACATGAGAAACCACCAGAAAGCAAGTTACCCCACCTGTGCCCCATGGTTAGAGCGGGAAGAGCCAGTTGGCCATAGTTCAGTCCTTGTCTGTGACCACCCCATGCCCTTAGGCTGTCACCCGCACAGCTGGAGATGATGCCACCTTACGGTGGGCTGGCCAGATCTTAGCAGGGCTTTGTCACATTTCTGTCAAGTGGCTGAGTAGAGGACCAGGTGTTTCAGCCTGACACTCTCAGGTTAGCCCTAAAACATAAAGGAGGAAGGAGAGGAGGACGAGGACGATGAAGATGACAGGGAGAAGAACCTGGGTGCTCCCCCCAAAGCTCTATCAGGTGATTTACATGTCAAGGTGAGTGTCAGCCAGGGCTGGGCCACTGTGCCTGTCCTTCTGCAGTCATGGCAGAAGTCGGTCTTAATGCTCCAGTGCCACCCTTGAAGTGCACGCCCACTGTCCTGGAGGAATGGAAACACAAGGAGAGATGTGCTGCCGACATTTGCACCTTGTTTCCAGATTAACAGACCAGGGTCCAGGGATGGACTGTAGCAACGGGCACCTGGCTGCTCTTGAGCTCAACTAGTTTCAGGCAAAGTCCCTAAGTGCTGTGGCACCTCAACTCTTATCTAGGCCCTTCCACAAAGGGGCGGGTCACAGGTTTTGACTGGGTAGAGGACCAGCTATGGAACTGTGGGTCTGCGCAGAGCACCTGCTAGGCTAACGCGGGTCTCATGGTCAGTACCCCAGACTTCCATCCGAGGGGACGAACGTCTCTAACTGTGTGAAAACTAAGGAGTAAACAAAACCAACCACCTGGCAGCCACCGGGTGGGGACGAGGGTGGCGCTGAGGAGCCGGCTGGCTGGGGAGCTGTGCACCTCTCCCCTGGCAGCTGAGTGCTGCTGAGCACAGCCCCCAGCACAGGCTGCACACGGGGATGGGGCTCCCGTGAGCTCTGCGTGCCAAAGCTGTCTGTGCTCTCACAGCTGAAGGTCCCTTTTAACCACATGCTTCTGTACATCCATAATTAAAAATCCGAAATTTTAAGACCTTTCCAATTACAAGACCATTTCTACCTAAGCAATGTTTCAAAACTTTAAAGCTTCAGATGATAGTTCGCAAGAGGAAAATTATGTCTATTATCTATTCTGTATGTAGGTGCGGGGTTCTCTCATTTGAGGCTTAGGTTTCCATGGAAACAGCCTGTGGAACTGTTGTGGGGGAGATTTCCTTTAACATCTCCACTCCTATAAACATACCGGCAACCAATCTAAGTTCTCACAGTCTTAATCTCCACCACTAGATTAATATTTATTAGACACACTGAGCCCCAAGAGACAAGTGGGACAGTTCACGAGGAGGCCATACGACTTCTGGTGCAGTGGTCCAGAGCCAGTGCGTGCTCCACGGCCCAGCTCTGAGGGCGGAGAGACGCGTGATGGACGAACAGACGCTAAGAAACGTCAGCCGTGCCAGACACAGGCTACCCACGTGGGGAAGATGACGCGACTGTTTCTAGAGTGACAGGGAGCCCTGCCCTGATGTAACTTTTTGGAAGGAATAGAAATAATCCTTTGAAAACACAAAATCCCTTGGTACTGTTACACTCCTTCTGAAAATAAACAGGAAAATATGCTACACACCAATGTGTTTGTAGTAGCATGATTCCTAATCATGCAACTGAGGAAAACCAGATATCCACCAATAAGGAAGTATTTATATTCCATTGACAGGGCTCTATTTGTGCATTAAAATAATATTTATGAATATTATGAAAACAAATGGAAAATTCCTATTTATGGCAAATCTAAGAAGCGGTGTGCCTAGTGTGAGTTCCAATGTAAATAAAGACTGGACATGAATACCCCAGGATATTAACAGCAGTCCCCGTTGAAAAGCATCTAGAGCCGTCTAAGAGCCAGTTTGTAGTCAGTTCTCATGCTACTGAACAGCAGGGATTCAGGCTGCAAAGTTCGTGCCCATCCTTCCATTGAGGGTGGAGCACCCCATGATGTCCGAGTGAACCAGAAGCCCCTGTTAGACTCTTTGCCTTGAGCGGACCCAAGGCTTCAACTCCCATCCCAGGTGACTGTCACCTCTGTCCGTAAAAGAAAAATCTCAATTGTCTGCATTTGACAATCATTCTCATGGAAAAATCTGGCTTCACTGCTCTGATGATCTCTCTGAGTTCTCAATTTTCTCTTTATTGTTTGCTTCTAGGGCTCATTATTTCCCTACTAGAACATGATTCTTTTCACCTATTTTATCCAGCAATTTTAGTTGTTCTGAGTAGAAGGGTCAGTCAAGTTACCTAATTATCAGCACAACTAGAAATGAAAGTTGTCATTCATTCTTTCTTTCAATAAACATTTTAAACACCTATTATATGCAATGCAATTAGAAGCACTGACACAGAAACATAAATATGATAGATCATCTGCCCCCAAGGGGCTTAGAGAAGAGCGAGAGATACAAAGAGAAATCGATAATACAATAATGAAAATACAATACCTTGTAATTGGTGCGATAGAAGTCTGAGCACAGGGGAGAAAGGAGCACAGAGGGACAGGGGCACGGGTAGGGGCAGCAGATGGGCCCCATAGTGACACCAAGCCCTGAGCACCTACTTCCACTCACACAGACCTGAGACCAGAGGCACGGGCCACCCAAGAGTGACAGGAAACACACTGTGCCTCTGCAGCCCGGGCTCCATGCCCTCTGCCCTCCTGCTCACGCCCCACGCTCCACAGCTGTGGGGCGAGAAGTACACACACCCATGGAAGTGGGAGGCCCAGGGGTACACACTCACGTGTAAGTGTGGGAAGGAGTGAAGGTCTCCTGAAGAAGAACACAGAAGGACGGCAAGGGTCAACTTCAGTTTAGCTTTAGAAGGAAATGGGAATTCAGAGGTTGGTTCATCCCAGGAAAACGGAAGAGCGTGTGTGGGACCTTCCTGGGCAGGGTAGATGAGGTCCACCTGGCAGCACATGCTCCCATTGCAGTCACATGGGACAGCAGGTGGTGGTCCTGGGGCCAGCAGAGGGCCATGGGAGTCCTAGAGGCTGTGTTCTCCATGTGACAGAGACTCTTCTTTTTTCAGATCATGTAGACATCTCATGAGATGGGCTGACACCACAGCAGACAGGGAGACAGTGTTGCAGTGTGATGCAGTGACCCAGAAGGACAAATGACCAGGGGCTGCTGGGCCCCAATGGTAAGGCTAATAGAGTAAAGCTGGGTTCAGGAGGCATTTAGGAAGCAGATCAATAAGCTCATAAAAGCCAAGTGCTTAGCAGCAGCGTCTGGAATAAAATAGGTTCTCATTAAATAGTAGGCAGTACTATTAATAGGAACGACAGGACTTGATAATTAATTGCGAGGGGATGAGAACAAGGGAGGATCGCAAGATGCCTTCAAGCCTGGCACCTGAATAATAAATAACATGAACTAGGTCCTTCCCTGATACGTGGACCACAGAGGAAGAAAAAGTTTGTAAGAGAAAAATGATGAATTCAATAGAAGGTGAACTGTCACACCAACAACAACAAATGAAAAGTGACCAGAGAAATATCAAAAGAACAGTCAGACTGGTTGCCGACTTTTCAAAAAGAACAGTCAGACTGGTTGCTGACTTTTCAATAAGAGAAAGACAACGTCACTCTTGAATTCTACACCCTGCCAATCTAGAATCTAAGAATTCAGGTGAAATGAGAAATAAGAGACAGGCATAGCCACATTTTGCATAATAACTCCAAACCAAACAACCAAAATACGCATGCTCCCTAGAATGAGTAATTAACTGTGGTGAAAGGCTCTGAGGGGTACTGCACAGCTGTGGTTCTCAGGGTAGTGCCCATAGCAACAGCACCTCAGAATGTGCTAGAAGAACCAATTTTCAGGCCTCCCTCAAGCCTACAAAATCAGAAGGTCTGGGAGGAAGGCCAAAAAGCTGTGATTCACAAGTTCTCCAGGTGCCTTGGATGTACCCTGAAGCATGAGAACCTCCAGGAACAAAGAAGTTATGACTTGGATGTGAGGTGTCCCCAAAAGCTGGTGTCGGAGGCAATGCAGGAGTGGAAAGAGGTGACATGACGGGGTTACGAGAGCTGTAACCTGCAGTGGATTGATCCACTTGAATGGATTAACGGGGTGGTGCCTGTGGGAAGGTAAGGTGTGGCTGGAGACGGTGGGTCAGCTTTGGGTTTATCTTTTGTCCTGGTGAGTGGAGCTCGCCCCCTGCCTCCTGGTTCCATGTCCTGAGCTGCGTCCTCCATCAGACCTTCTGCCATGATGGTCTCCCTCACTAGGGTCCAGAGCTATGGAGTCCTCCTGTAAGGGTAGAATTTCTAAGCTGTTTCTAAACTGCAAAGCCTAAGTTAAAGTGTAAAAGCCCGGGCATTGTAAAGCTTCTAAGCTACAAGGCTTGGGTTAAAGAGTAAAAGACCAAGTATTGTTAAGTTCCCCTGCTATCCCCAAAACTTGAAATTCCTGTAGCTGTTAAGACAATACCCGAACTGCTCAGTAAATATTTCCTTTGACTCCCTGGTTGTCTAATAACTTGGGACTTTGAGTAGTTTGTCACGTAGGCATTTAGGCCCTAAAATCAATCAGTTTGAATGTGTACCCCACTTAGGAATGACCAATCACCCCAGTCCAATCTGTTCCCGCCAATGAATGTACTAATCATGTCTCAGAGTTGTTGTTCAATTTTCTTGCACCTCATGATGATTTGTTCTGATATATGCAAAGCCCCCGCCCTCCCCCAAAAGTGTACTTAAGCTCTGCTTGACCTCTGCTCTGGGCTCCGGGCTGCTCTCCCTTCTTGAGCGAGCCTGGAGCCTCAGCGCGCTGAATCGGATCCTCAATAAACTCCCTCCTGCTTATTGCATAAAGTCAGTCTCTTGGTGGTCTCTTCCTCCGACACTTCGCCGGACCCTTGCACACCAACCATGGACTGAACCTCTGAAACCTGGAACCAAAACAAGTTTTTCCTCCTCTACATTGTTCTTGTCAGGTCTTTTGGTCACAGCAATGAAAAAGCTACTACATCAAGTAAGGAGCAGAAACCAAACAAGTTCCTAGAACAATGAAACCAAACAATCCAAGAAAGAAAGCAGAGGTACAGGAACTCAAGTTGACCAGTCCACCTGGTCAAAGACTTAAAAGAAACAGATAGAACCCAACTAAATTGTCTGAGGACACAGAACTGAGAGTAAAACTGCAACAAAAATTAAAAATAAAAAGGATCATCTCCTGATGATAACAGCAGGAGACCACATTGGTGTGATCAGAACATTTAGGAGGGAGACCTCTGGGTATTGGTGATATTCTATTTCTTGACTTGGATATAATTATATAGCTGCTCATTTTATAATATTTTATAATACATACAAACAGATATATTTTCTACGATCTTCTCTACACATGCATTACATTTCAAAATGAAAAGAACATTGGAAAAAGTAAAACCAAGCTAACAGAAATTCTGGTAACCAGTAGGATCAAGTCCAGGCAGGGAGGGGAAACAGCTCAGGGCATGCACCACAGCAGGGAGCGGAGCACAGCACAGAGACAGAGGAAGCAGGTGAGGCTCCTGTCCTTGGTTCATGCCGAGTGGTACTGCCCAGAACATGGCTTAGTATGTCGTGGTCACTCACTAAATGCCCAATGACTAACTGCCGGCAGGAACCCGTCCAACAGTTAACAGGAAAGGAAGCAAAAGTAAAACTTCCCTCTGAAAACAATACAAACAGTGTTTGGAGAAAAGGGAGGAACCCAGCTACCAAGCAGAGTCAGGGAGAAAATGGATCATCCCCCTGTGGAAGACACGCCGTCCACAATGACACAGATGAGTCTTCAGCCCGTCTCAGGAACCAGACTGGCATCTCACAGCCCACCATCAGCCGAGGAGAGCTCAGACAACAGCTGCAGGGAGGGTGGGTGTGTGGCACGCAGGCTGTGTACACACGGGGACCCGGGGGCAGAGAAGGGACCAGAGGAGGTGGGCAGAATGCACAGGATGAGGTCACAGATGACTTTAGGTGAGAGCAAACTCGCCCCACAGAGCCGGTGGGGAGAGTGAGCCGGGCCTCTGCTGCTGTAGCCAGGTGTCTTCCTGCCCTCTCCTTCCCAGGTCTGCGCCTCCACCGCCTTCATGCCAGATCCTACCCACGGACCAACGCAATCTCCAGCCACGGTCCCCGCTCCCTGCTTCCAGGTCAGAACCTGGAGCCTTCCTGAGCACCTACCGGGTCCCTTTAACCCCTTCTTGCTTTGAGAAACATGCTTCACAAGATCCCCCCAGAACACTCACCCCATCAAGTCCCAAGCAGGCTTTGCCCTGAGGCCGTGACCTGGCCGGGCACACCACCTTTTTCTCGTGGACTTGGCAGCTTACCAGAGGTGTGTGGGTGCCTTGCCTTCCCCCAGGGCCCTCTCACTGCCAAACCACCCTGCTCAAGCAGCAAAGACCCTAAGAATTGGCTCTTTCGTATTATTCCAACTCACCTGTCCATGCCCAGGGAGCCAAAGCCCTCTCCACTGAGCAAGGAGAAGAACACCTGCTTGTGAAGCCCAAAGCTCACTTCTCTGCAGCATCCCGCCCTCACGGAGCAAGGAAAGAGTCCATCCATTTCTTCCCCACACGCAGGGGTGGGGGGTTTTGTTTTTTGGTGTTGTTTTTTTTTTTTTTCGTATATTTGAGCAAACCCCATGCATCTCCAGCATGCTTATCCTGTGGCCCACCAGGAAGAGCAAGAACTTTCGGGAGACATGGATTTTTGCCTATGGTGGCTCTGTGACCTCAGTCAAAAGGAGTCTCATTATGAGAAAACAAGACTGTGACTTCCTGGGACTCTCCTTTGACATTAAAAGCCTCCACTGGTAGTTAGATTTACAGTTCATCTTCTTTGGGGACATTGTTAATTGAATATGTGTCCCCAGACAGGCTGGAATGCTCCTTTATGAGCTAATAAATGAGACTTTTGGACTCATTAGGGGTATTTAAATCAAGAGAGAGAAGAAATATTAATCTCAAATATCCCTACTCAACATCCTCTGCATGAGGCTTCCAGTCTCGTTTGTGAGCAGGTCCAGAGCTCAGGCTGTGCCTCCTGCCAGGGAGCCCTATTTTCTCCAGTGTGTGTGTCCCAAACTATTCACTCAGGTCGAGTTCAGGCTGAACTCGGGACTCTCTTTTTTGGCATGGCCAAGCCCTGAGCCACAGAGAAGCTTCTGAGGAAGGGGCCAGGGGTGCAGGAGGAAGAACAGAGGTGGGGAAGGGCAACGGGGACCCTGATTCCCACGAACGCGCATCCACCAACACTCAGCCCTCGATGGCTGCCTTGTCCCCCTCGCACAAGTCCTCTTCTTCCAAGCCATCCCACTGTCTGACCCGTCCTGCAAGCCCCAGTGGCCCCTTACGAGGCTGCACCCCTCAGCCCCCTCCTGGGATGGAAGCCTGGAACTCTCGGCTTTCATTGCTCCAGGAGAGCCCGGGCCACAGGGAAAGGAAGAAAGAACAGAAACACTAACCACGGGCACTGGGGACGACTTCTGGTGCCTGTCACAGCCCATCACCCGACAGGATGGGTCTCCAAGGGAGGAGACGCCTGACCACACGCACATGGTCTTGGTACCTAACAAGTAGAGTCACAGGCTGCCTCTCGGCTCGCAGCCCGTCTCCCCCATCCTGCCATGCCCGGGGCCTTGTTCTTAGGGTAATGAAAGAATTTAGTTCTAAAGAAAACCCAGTTGGCACAGCAGCTCCTGCCTTGATGGGCCAGCAAAGGAAAGCCTCCAGGTTTCTGCTCTGAAAACCTCCACCGTGTGGCCTCCCCATCTGCGACCCCACAATGCCACTCTCGGGCACGGGACTCCTGCCAGGCCACCCAGAGTCATTTCCCAAGCAGAGCACACCCAGACAGGGAACCATGGTGGCGGGATGGGCAAGGCCACACCAGGCATCTCATGCCAATTAAAATCCTTGGGTGAGTCCGCCCAATGGCCAGGCACTGTCCCTGCCTGCTCCGCGCCTGGTTGAAACAGCGACTGTGTTCCAGTGTGTTCTGGGGCGCTGCCGAATTCCCAGTGGACAGCTCCTGGTGTCACTGTTTTATATTTCAACAGCCTTCCTACCAGGTGGGAGTCGAGAACCTCACCTGCTCGCCTCCGGTATCTGCTATTGCCTGTCAATGGCACTTGGACAGAGCAGCGACACGGTTTCACGGGGGTGTGGTTTCAGCTTTCTGGCAAGCGCTCCAGAAAACCCTGGTGCTTGGTTCCCAGCACCTAAATCTCCCTCCTGCGGCTCTGTGCTGCCATCCAAGGGGGAGGGCAGTGAGGGGAGAGGGAGACTCCCGGATGCCGCGGAGCAGGGGAGGGCGACTCCTGGCCTCTCCCATCCTCTCAGCTCCTCACCCAGGCCACGCTGGGACTCAAAGGGAAGACTGCTCTAAAGTGCAAATAGGGTGTCGGAGAGAAGGGGCTGCTGGAGGAAAATCTCTACGAGAAAACTGGAGGAGCCCCAGTGTGACGTCACTGTTCCTTTGAAAGACTCAGGACACTCAGAACAAGGGTATCTTTGTTAGGATAAAAGCGCATTCAGTGAAGCCCTTGGGCTCTACCTCAAGACTGGACGGTCCCCGATGGACTTGCCGAACACAAGAAGGTGTGCCTAAGCCGTGCGGCCGTGCTCCTACCAGCCAGACACGGGGTCCCTTTGGGAGAGCCTCTCTTTGGGGTCCAAATCCAACAAAGCACACAAGTTGCCTGGCATCACTCCCTGAGGAACTCTGTGGCTATTCTTTGGAGGCAGCCTGGAGTTCCAGAAATGTCCATTGGGTGGAGTCTCCTCCACCAGGTACCTTGGCATCTGCCGTTCTCAGTCCTTCCCCTTCTCTCCTCCTCTTGTGGCTTGTCCACCAATGTGACCAGTAACTCTGTTAAGGAGCTTCTGGGACGAATGTTTCTGTCCCACCCAGCAGGAGCAGCTCAACCCCATGTGGGACACCCTCCTCGCAGGTGATTGGAGTCACCTCCCCGGCTGGGAGAGAGGCGCTTAGACACGTCCCTGTGTCCAGAGCTTTCCCCACCCTTCTCAGGTCCCAGGGCTTGTCCGGGTGGAGGCGTGTCTGGCCACTACCCCTGAAGACCCAACTGTCGCCCCTGACCTTGGGACACTGCCCGCCTTAATCTTCATTGGATGGGATTTTCTTCCGAATTTTTTGTTCCCCAATAAGACTCCACTCCCTGGCGTGTTCTCAATCTCTCGCTGGCCTCTTCAGTCAACCTCGCTACCCTAATAGGTAGCTGGAGGCTGGAGGTAGGAGAAGCCGTCCTGGAGCTGGTTTAAAGGTAATTAGGGTCTGTCTCTCTAACTCAAACTCCCTTCTGGATTAGCCACAGAGCAGAACCTCCATTTAGGAAGCCTGTGCTGGCCGTGGGCTAACCCACCCTCCTCCTGTGATTTCCAACTTCCTTCCATTACTGCTGACTCCTAAATAGGAATCCGAGACAGTGGCCGTGGCTTGTGTGAGAACTTGGGAGGCGACTAGGGAGCTTCTATGTCCATGTCTACGTTTTGAATTTGAATTTATTTGCTTCCCCAGGTCCTCACAGCTTCACTCCAGGGGCCATCCCTTGACAGAGGAGGCCCCTTATGGAGAAGGTCTGGGGGAAGCAATAAGCCCACAAAACCACAGGGGGAGAGAGGGAATCAAGAGGGGACAGGATTACAGACTCCAGAGGAGAAGGAGAAAGAACCAACCAGCTGAGCACAGGGAGCAAAGGCCTGGGTCCCTGGGTTAGGGTCAGGGTTAGGTGGGTGAGGTGCAGGTACCGCCACCTGCTTGGACAAACAGGCACACAATGCAATGATTCCCTGAAGAAAGGAGCACAGCTGAGTGGCTCCGTGGGGAAATAATTGATTCTGTTATATTCAAAGTTCTTTGCTTGAAATGAATTTCACTTTCAGAAAAGTGACGCTAAGAATCACTTTTGAACTTCTCCCAATACAGAGTCCCACTGTGTTGGAGAACTACCATCACCTCCAAGGGCCTGGAGGAGATGCCCTGGACAGGCAGCACCTTCTCTGACATCAGGTGAGCTCGCTGACTCCCCCTGCAAACCCCAAGGGGAGACAGCGGCACTGAGAGTCCCTGGCGCCCTGCGTGGACGGCCACGTGGGCACACGTTTCTCTTTCCACCAGCGTCCGTCTGCTCTGGCTGCTGTGCGTGCCAAGAGCTCTTCAAGGGCTGTCACCTACTTCCTGAAGTAGGTGACATTCAAAGGAGAGACCCTGTGGCACATCCCAAGGCTGAATCCCAGCTTCACAGAACACAGCTGCCCTTCAGCCGTTCCGTCTTGCCCTTCAAGGACCCCAGAGGGCTCTTCTGAAGACGTTTAGTCTCCATCTCTCTTGGATCATAACTCCCCAAACTGTCCCTGGGCTTGGGCCTGTGCTTTTCCTTATGCTTCTTAGTTCTGAACACTCTTGAGCTGGGTCCCCAAGACAATGGACACAGCTTTCCCCTAAGGGCAGCCACCATGCTCACAAACAGAACCCATCTGGGGGCTTACACTGAAGTCTTCCTCCCCAGCACCCAGCACAGGACTTACTGTGCGAGGCTGCATAGTGTGTGCTGTGAGGACATGCAGCGTAGCATGGGCAGGGGGCAGGTTGCGTCAGCAGAGGAGCCGGAAGCTTGAGCACCAACCCAACCCCCCTGCTTGCTGGGCCAACTTACCATCCCTATATGCATTTTCTCACCTGAGTTGGAGACATTAATAATAGCACCATTTTTATTGAAAACTCAATGAAATGACAAGAGTAACGCACACTGTAGTGGGTACACGACACCTGCTTCACTAACAATACTTGTTCCCTAAATTCACATCCATGAGCATCTGCGCCGTGAGCTTCCAGAGGGTCACAATGAAAAAATTTCCACAGAGGAAATTACATCCATTGACCACCCGGATGTTCAGGGGTACATTGTGCCTCATTTCAGCAATTAGATCATATGCTACTTGAAAAGCTGCTTCAACCTGAGTTTGAAATTGCTAGCTCAGAGTGATTAGATAAATTGAATATACAGAGCTAGTGGCACTACCCTAAACTAACATATATTATATTTATGTATATCAATAGACATATTAATAGATATGAAGATATATATATATATATATATATATATATATATATATATATATACCAATGACATATATATGGATACATATAAAGTTTGCATCACCCCTGCTATCCTTTCTGCCTCTCTGAATTCTGCAGAGCTGAGACCAAAATAGGCTAAGTTTTGGAGGACGAGAATATAAATCAGGGATGCACACAATCAGCCAGACCAGTAAGATCAACCTCCTGGAACCCCACTTGCTTAACGTCCCTGCACCTTGGGTCCTCGGGCTGTGAAACAGTCTTTAAGGCCTCTCCAATCTTGACATTCTACCATTTCAATAAAAGAGGTGTAAATTGCAGGTAGTAGACAGTGGCTGTCTGACTCTTTGGCTAGTTTGTCTGAAGAGTTGATTTAAATGCAAATTCCCGGGCCCCCCCTCACAACTGATCTTGAAGGTCTGAGGGGGCTTTTGAAAGCCAGTGTGGAATTGTTCTCACACCAGCAATGCTCCCTTCTGGGAGTCTGCTCACCCACCACCTCATGAGTTGGAGCAGCAACTGTCTGCTAGAGGCTCAGGACTGATTCCACCACCACCCCTTTTTTTTAGTTATCTAAAATAATAAGCCATGGCCTCAGAGCTAGGTGGGTTGCTTCAGTGTTATTATTGTCCTGGAAATGAAAGCTAGTGGACCTATTTTAAGAGTTAATTAGCTGACAAGGGAGCTTAGCTCACCTACAGTTCATTTCAACCTGGATTTCAGAGAGTAGGTGTTAACAGTGGCCAGGCAGCAGAGAGCTTGGGAGGACGGGGAAAGGCAGGCAGCCCTCTCTCCCGGGCTGGCACAAGTCAGCAGGGACGTGCGCTGACTTTTAATTGGAGTGTAGTAATCATAATAAGTATTCCCTTTCATTTAGTGACTATGTTAAATTCTTCTCAATGTCATGGTGCAAGTGGAAGTTCAACCACTGAGGAGTGGCAGACTTGGGACCCTCGGGAGTGCCAAAGTCACACATGAACGGAGGGAACATGAAGCTGTCCTCTCCAGGGGGAGCAAGTGAGCCACCTCTGCACTGCAGTCTGGCAACTGCCCAGATCCTGCCGTGCCACCTGATTAGGGGTGTCCTTTGGGCTTGTACCCCACCTCCACCACTGAGTGCCCCATTTCATAGCTGAAGTTTTCACTATCACTTTTCTTTGTGGGACCTTCACTGAGGAGAGACACTTGGCCTACGGACCTGGAGAGACATGATTTCTTTAATTTGCACAAAGGCCTTTCAGGACTGGTGGTGGCTCTTTATCCCTTCCAGCGGATGCCCATCAAGTGGGCTGTGCAGGGACTGCGTGGGTCAGTGGGTAGCCAGCGTCACCACCTGCCTTCCCCAGAGCTATAATATTAGGAACAGTCTGCAAAGACTTTCCCAGCAAGGGAATGTTCTCTAGCTACTGCACACTCTGAGCCTGCACCTTTTCCCTGTGAGGTGGGGGCAATGGCGCTTTTCCTCAGAGGGTAATCGCGATTCTTAAGTGAGACTAGACTGTGTGTGTGTGTGTGTGTGTGTGTGTGTGTGTGTGTGTGTGTGATACACATATATAGCTTTACATAAAACGTATGCCGCTATAAAATAGAATACAGGAAGATCTATAAGCAAATATATATGCAGAGGGAGAAAAAAGGGGGAGCAGGTATCCCAGTGGAACACTCATTCGGTGGTATTGATGGCCTGTTCTAGAGGAACACCCTAAAAAATTTAAAAACCTTTTTTGCAACTTTTATTTTCAGATCTGAACAAATCAATGATCCACACTAGGACTTGACAGGAGGGTGAGTCTGGGATCTGGGGAAAGTCCAGTGTGCTCAAGGGAACTTTAAGAGCATTCCTGAAAATAAAGGAAATCACAGAAGAGCAGTCGTAAGCTTCTGGGTGACTGGAGAGATGTAGGTCCACCCGCTTGGCCACTGTGCAGTGGGCTTCAGGAGGGCGGTCAGGAGGGGTTGGTGCAAGAGGGACTGTGCCAGAGCAGGGAATCGCCAGTTGGGGGGTGGGGAGGAAGTACCAGGGATTGAACTCAGGGGCTCAGCCACTGAGGCACATCCCCAGCCCTATTTTGTGTTTTATTTAGAGACAGGGTCTCACTGAGTTGCTTAGGGCCTTACTTTTGCTGAGGCTGGCTTTGAACTCGCCATGCTCCTGCCTCAGCCTCCCCAGCAGTTGGGATTGCAGGCATGCACCACCGCGCCTGGAGGGAATGGCCATTTTTACTAGAGGCCAGCAGGCCTTCCCTCTCCAGAGCCCTGCTTCCTAGGACAGTGTCGAGACTAGGTACAGCCAAAGTCTCTGGGTTAGCCACAGATGGTAGGGGCTCCTTGCCAGTCAGTAGGAACCCTAAAGATGGTGAGATGCAGGTATGTGTGCCGTCCTCCTAAGCCTGTCTGCAGGTTTGCTAGGGCCATCAAGCCCCTCTTCTCACAGCCACAAGGAGCAGCCACTGGTTTTTTTTTTTTTTTGGTTTTTTTTGAGAGAGAGAGAGAATTTTTAATTTTTTTTTTTTTTTTTTTTTTTTTTTTTTTTTTTTTAGTTTTCGGCGGACACAACATCTCTGTTTGTATATGGTGCTGAGGATCGAACCCGGGCCGCACACGCGCCAAGCGAGCGCACTACCGCTTGAGCCACATCCCCAGCCCAGCCACTGTTTTCATGGGACAGATTCACTAGGTGAGAGAACCCAACCTAAATCAATTGTTTCTAAAATCTTTAGAAAAACTAAGCTATTGATCTAATTCTTAGGGGAAAAAAAATTGATCATGCACTAAACTAGGAGGAGGCGGGTATGATCCAGGCTCAGGAAGAAATGAGGCCAAGGGCAGAGAGGACATTCGCTCACTAGAGGAAGAGGATGCCGTAAGAGCGTGGTGGAGGCAGAGAAGGAAGATGGCCGCGAATGGTACACGCATCACCCCCGTGTACCGCGACACTGCGCAGGTGAATAACGAGTTAGAACGACCAAAAGCGATCTTGTTAGGAATTTCCAGCAAAATTGGGGTGCACCAAAACCTAGAGGAAGGATTTCCATCACCGAGGACCAGTTCCTGGGTCTCAAACGCAAGAGAACTCTGTGACCGGAGATCCAGGCTGACTGATCTGCCACCCGCCCCGCAGCCCACCCCAGGCTACAGACGGCGGGGCGCACAGAGAAGCAGCCAGCAAGCAGAGAGAAGTGGCGCTGCGGATTCTGTGGAGTCCTGCTGGCTGTGCCCTCACTGAGCTCCGGGCTGAGTTCAGGGTTTGAGACGGGGAAGGAAGCGGTCCAGTTCTATCCCCCACACCAGACAGTCCACCAAGGAAGCCAGCAGCCACCATCTTGGAGAGCTGACGTCACCATCGCCAGTTTCTGACAGATTGCAACAATAAAATAGGTGTGTGTTATTCAACCCATCTCCCATACAGCGGGGAATTCGCATAAAATCTCTCCCCGGCATTCCGGGGGAGGGATTATCAGAACGAGCCTGCATAGAGATGTGGGGAGCGGCCTCACACGGACTGTACCCTACAGCCAGAGGGCAAAATCTTGGCCTGGAAGGCACAGCACCACCTACTGGAAGCGAAGAAAATAGAAGCCTAACAGTGCCCTTTTATTTTCTCTTTTCTCATTTTTTTAAATTTTTTAATTTTAAAATTTTTTTGTTAATTATTTTTTTCTTCAATTGTAATTTTTTTAACTGTAATTTTTATTTTACTGCATTTTATTTTTTTTTTTTTATCATTTCTTTTCTATTCTTTTCTCTTTCTTTCTTCTCTCCCTCTCCATTTCTTGGTTTGCATCCTTACCTTTTCCTCATCTTTCCTCTTAAGCATGAACACCCAGATTACATATAACTTACTAAATGCAAATAGATGAATACTATGAATAGGTCTATAGTCCGCCAAAGCCCTTAACTACCCCCAAGTACTCCTGTCTATTCTCTTGTTAATATCTGCCTGCATTTGAGCAACCCCCCAAAGAAGCTAACATATACTAACCTCCATACCATCAAATCGCCTGACCTTAACATAAAATCCTAAGTCCAAACCTCAATTCTCTATATGCCATCAAAATCTGAAGGCCTTTAATGAAACTAATAAATTTACCTTAAATCACAATTAAATCCAACATCTCTAAACATTGTCTCCTAACACAAAGGAGAGATAGTGGAACTATAAAAACCAAAAAAAAATTTAAAGGAGAAAACAGAAACTCAGCAGTCAAACAGAGCTGGAAAGTAACTTGAGCTCCATGAAAAAACAAGGGAAAAATGGAGTACAAACAATGCAGGATAACTTAAATACACAGGAGAACCTAGAGGCATCAGAAAAATGGACAGAGAAAGAACTCAAGGCATACCTATCTCAGATGGAACGGAATCTTAGAGAAGACTTTAGACAGCAAGTTCAAACAATGAAAGTATATTTTGAAAACGAATTAAATAAGCAAATTCAAATGGCAAAGAATGAGCTCTACCAGGAAATAGAGATTTTTTTAAAAAAATCAAACAGTAATCCTAGAAATATAGGAAACCATAAACCAAATTAAAAACTCAAACGAGAATATTACAAATAGACTAGATCAAGTAGAAGCCAGAACATCAGATAATGAAGACAAAATTTATCAACTTGAAAAGAATATAGTCAACACAGAAAGGATACTTAAAATACACAAGCAATCTATCCAAGAGATATGGGATGTCATAAAAAAAAAAAACCAAACCTGAGAGTCATTGGGATAGAAGAAGGCATAGAGGTTCAAACCAAAGGAATGAACAATCTATTGAATGAAATAATCCTAGAAAACTTCCCAGATATGAAAGATGGAATGGATTGCCAAATCCTGGAAGCCTACAGGACCCCAAACATACAAAACCATAATAGACCAACTCCAAAACACAAAATTATATCCAACATACAGAACAAGGAGAGAATATTAAAAGCTATGAGAGAAAGGAGGCAGATTACATTCAGGGGTAAACCAATTAGGTTAAAGGCTGATTTTTCATCACAGACGTTGAAAGCGAGAAGATCCTGGAACAACGTATTTCAAATGCTACAAAATAATGGATTCCAACCAATAATATTGTATCCAGCAAAATTAAGCTTCAGATTTGACAATGAAATTAAAATATTTCATGATAAACAAAAGTTAAAAGAATTCGCAGCCAGAAAACCAGCACTGCAAGGAATTCTGAGCAAAATACTACAAGAAGAGGAATGAAAAAAGCACCCAAAACTAACAGTGGGAGGTAACTCAGTAAAGGGAAGGAAAAAAAATAACCAAAAAGGAAAAACTAGCCATATTAAAAATAAATAAATGAACAAGCATGACGGGTAGTACTAACCATATTTCAATAGTAACCTTAAATGTTAATGGCTTAAATTCACCAATTAAGAGACATAGGCTAATAACCTGGATTAAAAAAACAAATCCAATCATATGCTGCCTTCAGGAGACTCATATGATAGGAAAAGACATACACAGACTGAAGGTACACAGACTGAAGGTGAAAGATTGGGAAAAATCATACCACTCACATGGTCCTCGGAAGCAAGCAGGAGTGACCATACTCATATCGAATAAAATCAACTTCAAACCTAAGTTAATCAAAAGGGATAAAGAAGGACACTATATACTGTTAGAAGGAACCATCCACCAACAAGACATAACAATTATCAATATGTATGTACCAAACAATGGTGCTGCAACGTTCATAAAACAAACTCTCCTCAAGTTCAAGAGTCAAATAGACCACAACACAATAATTATGAGTGACTTCAACACACCACTCTCTCCTTTGGACAGATCCTCCAGACAAAAGCTGAATAAAGAAACTATAGAACTCAATAACACAATCAATAACCTAGACTTAACTGACATATATAGAATATATCAACCATCATCAAGAGGATACACGTTCTTCTCAGCAGCACATGGATCCTTCTCAAAGATAGACCATATATTATGCCATAGGGCAACTATTAGTAAATATAAAGGTGTGGAGATAATACCATGCATCTTATCTGATCATAATGGAATGAAACTGGAAATGAATGATAAAAGAAGGAAGGAAAAATCCTGCATCACCTGGAAAATGAACAATATGTTACTGAATGATCAAAGGGTTACAGAAGACATAAAGGAGGAAAGCAAAAAAATTCTTGGAGATGAATGAAAATACAGACACAACATATCGGAATCTATGGGACACAATGAAAGCAGTTTTAAGAGGGAAATTCATTTCCTGGAGTTCATTCCTCAAAAAAAGGAAAAACCAACAAATAAATGAACTCACACTTCATCTCAAAACCCTAGAAAAGGAAGAGCAAAACAACAGCAAATGTAGTAGAAGGCAAAAAATAATTAAAATCAGAGCAGAAATCAACGAAATTGAAACAAAAAAAACATTGAAAAAATTGATAAAACAGAAAGTTGGTTCTTTGAAAAAAAAAAATAAGATCGACAGACCTTAGCCATGCTAACAAAGAGAAGAAGAGAGAGAGCTCAAATTACTAACATACGGGATGAAAAAGGCAATATCACAACAGACACTACAGAAATACAGATATAATGAGAACAACTAAGAACAGAGCAGGGAGGAAGAGCAAGAGGAAAAGATCAACTTTAAACAGAGACATGAGGTGGGAGGGAAAGGGAGAGAAAAGGGAAATTGCATGGAAATGGAAGGAGACCCTCACTGATATACAAAATTACATATAAGAGAATTTGAGGGGGAAGGGGAAAAAAACAAGAGAAAGAATTAAATTACAGTAGATGGAGTAGAGAGAGAAGATGGGAGGGGAGGGGAGGGGGGATAGTAGAGGATAGGAAAGGTAGCAGAATACAACAGTTACTAATATGGCATTATGTAAAAATGTGGATGTGTAATTGATGTGATTCTGCAATCTGTATTTGGGGTAAAAATGGGAGTTCATAACCCACTTGAATCGAATGTATGAAATATGATATGTCAAGAGTTTTGTAATGTTTTGAGTAACCAATAAAATAAAATAAAATAAAATAAAAACAGAGCATGGTGGAGGGTGGAGAGGCAAAACTGGACTAAATAAGAGTCGTTCATGGCACTTGGAGAACTCTGGTGCACTTGGTGAACCCGTATGTGCAGGTTCTGTCTCCGCACCTGGGAAAGGAGAACGAGTCAGACTCCTCTTCACCCATCGGCTGATCTCTCCAGAAAGACGGATGTTTAGGAAGTCATAATGCAGCACGGTGACAGGAAAGTGGCAGACTCAGTGCTGAGCACCTACGGAGACATGGCCTTGGGGTGGAGGGAACTGACTCCCAGCTCCCTGACCTTGGGGCTCCATGGAGACCAAAGGTGAGGTGCTGATCATGAGGAAGTGGGTGGTGCAGAGCCCAGGAAGGACCCGGCCTCCCAGCTTCAGCTTCCTCATTGTCTCCCTGAGAGTGAGCTTCCGTTCCCTGTGACAACTTGATCCTCTGATGCAATGAAGTGCAGAGGCCCGTGGGACTCCCTCGCCAGACATTTCTGAAGGAAGACCTGAGGCCTTCCACCAACCTGCCCCCAGACTTCAGGCTGACACCGTTGTTCCAAGGAGTGTGCCAGGCCACCACGCTTCACGTTTGTAAGCAGGTAAACAGTGTAGATGGAGAGAACCGCCCATCCCCATTCTGATGAGGTCAGAATTAGCAGGTTGGAGTGGAATGTATTGGGATAGATACCCTCAATGATGTGGGTAACTGGCGGAAGCCGGCAGAGAGTGAAACTGCGATGCAGAATACTCTGACCCAGCGACCAGGGAAGGCAGAAGCACTCCCCATCCGTGGGGTTTTCTTTATGGATGTGGACACTGAGTCTGGAAGACGTCCTCACCGTCTGTGTAGAAGTAGAGGGCATCTTCCATATTGGGGTTACCAGTGTGCAAAACAGGTTTTGATCCTTCATTACTGATTTTTAATCTTGCCTTAACAAACACCCAACATGGTGATCAATTTCCACGCAAAACGCTTCACTTTTAAAGGTCCGCATCAATGCTTCCTTTTTCTATCTGAGATGGAAAGTAAAGAAATGTTGGACACCAGCAAACGGCAGCAGCACTGATTTATGTCGCTGTGAGTTGTATTTTCTTCTGTTTTCTTTTCCGCGTTTTGAACATTCTTATTGGCGTCTTCCCAGTTTGAATGCCAATCCTTCTTGATTTTAAATAAAGCACAGTGCGTATTTTAATAACAAAGCATTACGTGCTCCTTGTCAAATACCAGTGCCCCACCCCACCCCCCCAAAAAACGAAAAGAAAACCCCTCCCCCTCCATGGAGGAATGGCCCCGAGGGACTGAAGAACCGAGGGTCTGAGAAGAACTGAGACCCTCATTGTCCCAGAAAGTGACCTTCAGCACAGGCCAAAGCGACACAGAAACTAGCATGAAGGGCCCCCACGAGCCACGTCTGACAACCGGAGCGAGAACATGATGATCATATGGCATAAAATGGGAATCCCTGAGCTCTGTTGACATAGGTAAGTAGAGAGCAGAGCAGCCTCCATCCGTGGAATGCGACTGTGAATCATCCAGGACATGTCCAGTGATGCTGAGGCTCACGGGGGACAGTTAAGGAGAACATGATCCTCGGTGCTCCCAGCACCTCCCTCCCGATAGTCCCCGTTCAGGGGAGACACCTGAGAGACAGCGCTCGACCCCAGCCGGGGGCCTAAGGCCAACTGCAGTAACGGGGACCCACGGCACCTACCCAGCATGTGGTTCCGACCTCACAGCCCAAGTCTGGCCATCTGATACAGCAAACTGAGGGGCATTCCAGAAAGTAACCAGCCTGTGACCTGCAGGGGGTCGGGCCTCGAAAGTCAAGGAAAGATACAAGCCTTCCATCCAGGGGGCCGCTGAAGGCGCAAGACCACAGATTCAGGGTCAGAACTGGAGCAAGCGCCTGAGGTCGAACAGCTTGGAGCCCCTTGGTGGAGAGCGCGTGGGGTCTGCAGGGTGGAGAGGGGCACTGACCGTCAATTCCTTCCACTCAGAGAGAACCTCCAGCCTCCACAACCTCCACAGGACGCGACCCACAGAGAACCAAGACACAGGTGGGCAGGGGTAAGAGTCGAAAACGCTTTGTAGGTTTCCAGGTCAAGTTGATGTCCTTCATTTGTAAAGGAGACACTGTGCACCTTTCCAAGGGCAACAGACGTGCTGTGGAAATACGTTTGAAGGTACCGCCCAGCCTGCTTTCTGTCTGCCCCCATATAAAATTCTTCCTTTTTCCTGAGAGATATGACTCCAATTTTAAGTGGCACGAAGCCATCAAGATTTAAAGCTACCCTCTCAGTCTCCCTTCCCTGCAGCTGTGGCCATGTTGGCCAAGTTCTGGACAAGGCACTGCAGGAAGGGTGCTCGTCTGCCCCGTAAGGCACTCCCCACCTTCCCTGGCAGTCTGGAGCTCAGAGGACCCCCGCGGCCGTCACAGCCCTGGTCCGCCCACCGCCAGACTTCTTTTTGAAGACAGAAATCAACACCTTCCTTAATTGAGCCCTGGTTATTTTCTGATTCCCAACACCTGCCACAAATCCAACCCTGAATGATACCAATATAGGTTAAGGCCAAACAAAAGATTAAATCACAAATGAGCAGATCATCTGTATGAAAAAAACGTTTAGGAAACATTAAATGCAATTAAACATAGCATATGACAAAACATTGGAGTTAAAATGTCCTTACATGCCACTTGAAATAAAAGATAAAAAAATGTGCAAGTGATTTGGCAATTGTGGATTGAGATAAATCCAGAAGTCAGCAAATGGATACAGCAAATTGATGAGTGGGGATTGAAAAGAAGAGGGAAGTAAAATGTGCTGACTTGTTCTTCTTTCACAGAAGGGATCAATATATTCAGTTTCATTTATAAAGTGGATGACTTGAGAAATAGGAGTTTAAAAGTGTTACTTAATACGTTTGTGTCAGAATCAGGTTTGGCCAATAGTGAGAGAAAACTGAAGTCATAGTGACTTAACACATTGAGATCTCATTTTGTTTCAAATAAAATAAAGTTAGCAGTAAGGACGATCCCAGAACTAGTGTAGTTACTTCAATTTGGCATAAGAAATATAGGCTTGTTCTGATTTTCTGATTTCCATCTATGACATGTAAGTATCCATCTCAAGTTTGTCTCATATTCATGAGATGGGCATTGGAGCTCCAGCCATCTTATCTGCTTCCCAGCAGAGAAAAGGAAGGGAAATAGACATGAATGTACTTTAAGATTGCACTTTGCAACTAACCTTTAAGCACCTAACACTTGTTGCATTTCCATATAATATCAAAGAAAAATCTCAACAACTACTTGAAAAGCTTACTAAAGTCCTCCTTTTCCAAAAACCTGTGTGATGATCTGTGCGATGATCACCCTTTTTTGAATGTGGAAGATCAGAGCAGAGGGCACCTGGATGCATGCAGGGAGAGGAGTGGGGTCCAGCTCACACCCTGGCTTCTGTTCCCTGCCCTGAGGGGTGGGTACAAGGTGTGCATCTTCTAACAACTCCCCAGGCATGCTGAGCTGGGGAGGTCATTGGTGCCTGGGGTGACAGGATGGGGGCTTCCTGTCCTGGCATTGACTTTTGACCTGGGTGTGGACTGTGCTTGTGTTTTCGTTCATGAAAATGCTCTTGTTTTTCATGTTCTTCCAAAACGCATCGTAAGAGATGAACACAGGAGCAATCTGAGGACACAGCTGTCTTCCAGGAGGCCGGACCCTGAAGGAATCTGCAAAACTGTGAAGCAATGCCGCTCCTCTTATTCAGGTCTGGTGGTTTGGAAAACATACTACCATTGCTAGGAATAGATCGGTTATGATCATATGTGAAGCTCTACCATTTTTTATTTATTAGATGCTTTAGAAATATGTAAAAATTTCTAAGTCTTCATTTGGAATTCAGAAAATATTGTACCTAAGGAAAGGGCCCCGAGATCAAAAAGTCGGTTAAACTCTTGGCCCACACATAAAAGTAACCAAAACAAGATAAAATGAAAAAAGTGCTCTGTGGGGACCTCCGTGATTTTTAAAAGTGTTGAGATAAAGGATTATTACTGGAAACAGAAGATACCAGTTACATGAATTTCTCACCTCAGAGTTTACTACAGGTGCATGGCTGGATTGAAGCCAGGAGCTTGGAACGTCACCGGCCAGCAGCCCACAGGAGGCCCTCGGCCCCCAGAAAAGGTCTGAGCTCCGCCACAGCTGTGGGGAGCACTCTGGCTGGTTTCCTTCTCTGTTCTCTCTCAGTGCCGTTTCCCACTTTATCCCATTTCTTGCTTTATCAGGTGCAGTAAGACCAGGGCAATGTCCAAGGGTAGGTGGCTGCCCTGCTCCTCAGCTGCCTCACTGCGCTTTTAATTTGAACTTGAATCTCAGAAAAATCATGAACTACTGGGCTGCGTGGAGCCGCATGGTTCTTTACAGGGGTTCAGCACCGGGCATGAAGGTTCAGAAGCAGCAAATGTCACAGATATTTCTTTCTTATGCAAAAAGCACACCACAGGATCACTGCCAAGAGATCTTCAAAAACGAAATTATGGAAACCTGACAGTTAGAGGCACACGTTACAGATGGGCCGTGGGGCCACCTGTGGGAGGTGTCACCACACTCTGAGAAGATGAAGCCAGAGGTGGACCTGGGAGAGAGAGTCCCCAGCCAGCAGCACCCGGAGGGGGCTGAGGGCAAGGGCTGCACCAAACAGGAGCGTCTGTGGCTGGAGTGGAACTCCCACGGGACAAACCCTCTTCACAGCCAAGGGAGAAACGTGTGGCCCCAAATACCTCCCCAAACCCGAGCTCTCTGTCGGCACGAGTCCTGTGGTTTGGGTGGATCACGTTTAGATTATTATATTAATGGCATAAAAAACAGTTGGTATTGCTGCTTTGAAACTCAAGTCACTGGAACATACACACAAGGGTGTTTGTGAACATCTCTCTTTTATACCAGAAGATGAAAATATCCGTCAAGAGCTATTTTTGACAGCTTTTAAGGGTGGAGAATAACCAGATTAAACAATTAAAATGTCATTGTTATTTCTTTTTCCCCTTCTTCCTCAAAGAAAACCTAAGTTCATAAGTTCACACGCCAGGGGGAAAATGGGCAATTTCACTGCTGATTCTAGTGCTGATTTCTGGTGTCTAAGATGATGCTGTAGTTCCTCAAACACTTTTTTTTAGCCCCTACTGGACGACAGCATGTGCTTCCCTGGTTGCCTTAAATGTGATATTGCCCACCCTGGGCTGCATCCATTCAGTAAGGCCTTCTCTGATGGAAAGGCTCTTGATCCCTCCTGTTTTTGATGAGCATGGATTGATCGTGACTACCCATGGCCTCCAGTGGGACCTTTCCGTATGTGCATATGGCGTGTGCTGACCTCTAGGAAGAGCCTGCGCTGGGAACACTGGGGTAGGAAGAGTGATGGGAAGCCCCCAGGTGATCCCTGACTCCCACAGCGCCCCCGTGGGCGAAGTCCTGCAGAAGCACTGGCTCAGCCGGGTGCTGTCTTCAATCAGGTCCTTATTACTCGTGTTCTATTTGTCCGTGGGCACAATGACCCATAAACTGGACTACCTTTCCTTGTCCATGGGTTTTTTTATTGCTGTAGTCTCTTCTGTTTCTTTGTTTGGTTGGTTTGGTTTCAGAGGGGTGGATCTCAAAGATCCCAAGGCTCCAGAATGAGTTTCCTGTCCTGCAGGATTTGTTTTTTCTTTTGGACGGTGTTGTACAGAATCGCACTCCTCATCATCCTTGACTGGTCAGACTTCTGCCGTTGGTTTCTATGTGCCCCATATGTAGGTATTCATACATTGATGTGCTTGACTGACGCATTATTTACAGTAACCAATTATTTATAAACCCCAAACCCAACTTAAAAGCCAAGACACTGGCCAAGCCTTCAGCCTCCTCAGTTCTCACCACCAGTCCGGCCCTCACCTCCTCTCAAACGTGATCACCATCCCCCTGAATCCTGTTCCCATTCTTCTCTTCTTTCCCTTTTTTGCACTTTTATTCATCTAATGTGCTTTGTGGCTGGCGTTTTTTAACGTTCCTCAAATTAAAAAAGCAACATATGCTGACAGTCCCTGATTCTAAAGTGTCATAAAACCCATCTGTAATGGCACTTGCTGGGAAAGACAGGGTAACAAGATCTTAATTATTGAGCTGACTTGGAATTGCTTCTGACTCAGACAATGAGCACACTCGCGCACACACACCATCACCAGGTGCCCCCCACAATCACGCACACACGCCAACACAGGGTGCCCCCCCTCCGCCGGGGCAGAGAGGGAGTGGTTAGCATGGTAAATAATCCAGGAATCTTCCACAGGGCCCCAGCTAGGAAAGGCCCAGCTATCCTGGAACTTAACTCCAGTGTCTTACAAGTTGTCAGAATGGGTGACCCAGTAAATCCTTAATATCTGATAATCAATGCTAAAATGTTGATAAAAGGAAGCACCCATTGGTGGAGCCCTCCATCTTGAATTCTGCAGGCCAAGCACATTTCCTTAGTGGCCCCTGGCTCTCTGCTGAACTGCTTCAGAGTCTTCTCACCGCCTTGCTCAACAGCCCTGGAGGAGGGTTAGGGTCTGACTGATTGTGCTGATTCTCAGGTGGCTGCGGAGCACCTGGGCTATTTCACCTGCTTGGCGGGAGCTCTCTGAGCTATGCGTGTCTTGTCCCTGCACTCCCCGGTAGAGGACACTTTAACCACGACTTCTATTTCTCTGAGCTTTCCAGGGAGCCACTGTTGGAGCCATTGCCGGCCCAAGCCAGGATGCACAGGGCTGTCCTCTCTGTGCACACGACCAGCCCTAGACACGGGCACAGCCCACTGTCCTAAGGATTGTCATAGTGCCCCCTGACGTCTTGACACAGTGAGTGGTGTGGACAGTCACTACCTCACCAGGAAGAACTGGCTTCCAGAGCACAGCACTTCCCTCCCGTGGAAGGGCCGACTCTGACAGGACGGAAGTCTGTTGTGTGTCCCCCTTGCCACAGAAGCGTGGATGGAGAACGCAGGAACCAGAGTCACCTTCTCCAGAGGACACGGGCGTCCTGCTCTGGTCGCTGCTGTCACTTCTCATTTGAAGCCCTCGGACCTCGAGTAGATGGCCACATTTAACTGCTGGCTTCAGATGTCTTTGAAGAGCTGCTCTGTTTGGGTTGTTTTGATCTTACTCATCTCTCCTGTTGGAATTCAGCTATTCCTTTCCAGTTTGTTTTCCGTGTAGCTCATCACGGCAGCCCTTACTCTGCCACCCCAGGCGCCCACACTGCAGGAGCCCGCTGCCGCCATTGCTCATCTCAGAGGCACACAGACCTGCTCCTGCCGACCACGGCAGGCTGCGCAGTCCTCAGCCTAAATTATTAAAGACACAGCAAAGACCCACCCATGATCTCCCTCCCCTTTGGAGGTCAGAATTTTCTTTTTCTTTTTCTTTTTTTCAATGGGGATGGCTTTAATCATCGAATGTGTTTTTAAATCTCCAGGGAGCGCTGTGCTGAAGCCCCTCTGCATTTCCCCAGACACACGGCACTCCCTGCCCACCCGCTCTGCCCTCCTAGACGGCCCTCTTCACACAGGCACAGCTAGTCCCTTGCATCTGTCTAGACCCTGCTCAAAGGAGACCACTCTGCAGAGATTCCTCCACTCTTTCTAGAATCCACCACTAGCCTCTTCTCCACCCTCATTTGCAGGACTATTAGGGCTCTAATGGCACATGCTAGGTCACGGCAGGGCAGGGCAGGGCAGGAGCAAGCTACAGGGCCTGCCCTTTCTGAAGGCTCCAGCCTGGGCACCCTGACTCCTGGACTCCCATCCTGATACTCCAGTGTGCATCCTGTGTTTTGTAGCCAGGCCCTTACATGGGACTCCCACCTTCAAACTCCTCCATCTGAAAACCCCTACCTGTCCTTCACAACGGAGATGAAATGCTCTCTCCTCCAAGACTCTCCTCCGCCTCACCCTCCCCTCTCCTGAGCAGGCTGGACTCCTCACCGTCACAGTCTTCTTCAGATGACTCCCCAGAGGGCATGGCAGCCGTCTTTCTTTCCGTTCCTCCCACTGAAATGTGAGTCCACCCAGTGAAACCTCAATAAATATTTATCCACTAACAAAGATAAACGAATGAATTGAGCTGCTATAAATATTGATGTGGCTGTATTACTATAATATGCTGTTTTTAAATCCTTTGAGTATAAACTGAGGAGAACAACAGCTGGGTCAAATGGTGGTTCCACTCCCAGTTTTCCAAGGAATCTCCACACTGCTTTCCAGATTGGTTTCACCAGTTTGCAGTCCCCCCAGCAGTGTATGAGTGTGCCTTTTCCCCACATCCTCACCAACACTTGTTTGTATTCTTAAAAGCTGCCATTTTGACTGGTGTGAAATGAAATCTTTGAGAAGTTTTGATTTGCATTTCTCTAATTGCTAGAGATGTTGAACATTTTCTCATGTATTTGTTGATCGACTGTGTATCTTCTTCTGAGAAGTGTCTGTTCAGCTCCTTAACCCATTTATTGATTGGATGGTTTGCTTTCTTTGGTATTAAGTTTTTTGAGTTATTTATATATCCTGGAGACTAGAGGTAAATGGATGGAGTTGGAGAATATCATGCCAAGTGAAATAAGCCAATCCCAAAAGCCAAATGCTGAATGTCCTCTCTGATAAGTGGATGATGATCCATGGGAAAAATGGAAGAATTTCGACTGGGCAGGGCCTTCCCTTTCTGAAGGGCACCTTTGGTGGGGAGGGGAGGAGAGGAGGAGGGAGGAGGAGGGGGCATGGGAACAGGAAAGATGGTGGAATGGGATGGACATCATTTGCCCTAGGTACACGTATGACTGCACAAATGGTGTGACGCTGCATCGTGTACAACCAGAGAAATGAAAAGTGGTGCTGCAATTGTGTACAAGGAATCAAAATGCATTCTGCTGTCATGCATACCTAATTATAATAAATAAATAAATATTTTTTAAAAAGATAAATGAATGATGAATTGGCAACTTTGGCATTAGAAAGAAATTTCAAATCCTTGGCAAGTTATAGAGCTCACAGGAGAGGCTGTCTCCCTCCCTGTGGGCCAAACATTAGCCACTTGTCTGGTTTTATGTGGAAAATAAGTGCAACTTGTGCACATGCCCTCTTGGACCTAGGAGCCCGTTCATATTCATCAGTGTTCTTGCCTCAACAAAATATTTGTTCAGTGAAGCTGCTGTTGGGACCCGACTGGAGATCCCTGCAGCAGCTGGAGAGCACTGCACGCCGCCGACTCTGCAGGATGTGAGGGCAGAGCAAGAGCGGAGGAGCAAGCAGGCTGGGCCTCCAGGGGTCCTGGCGCTCTACGGGCACCCCTGTCTCCAGGCGCAGCATCTCCACACCGTGTGCCAATGTGCAGCACCAGCTCGCCTTGTCTTCAGTGTTCTTAGAAAGTGACGTATGAAGTACAGATTGAAAACTCCCTTGTGCTTCAGCAAAAGATGTGTCTCACAGGGTAGCTCTTGTGAACTGTGCTGCTGTAGACATTGATGTGGCCGTGTCCCTATAGCTAAACGGTGGAACCAACCTAGATGCCCCTCAGGAGATGAACAGATGTAGAAACTGTGGCTTTTATACACAATGGAATATTACTCAGCATTAAAAGAGAATAAAATCCTGGCATTTGCAGATAAATGGATGCAGTTGGAGAAGATCATGCTAAGTGAAGTTAGCCAATCCCAAAAAAACAAATGCCAAATGTTTTCTCTGATATAAGGAGACTGATTCATGGTGAGGATGGAGGTGGGGAGCATGGGAGGATTAGATGAACTCTAGATAGGGCAAAAAGGAGGGGGAAGAAAGGAGCGGGCAGGGGGTAGGAAAGACAGTGGACTGAGATGGACATCATTACCCTAAGTCCATGTGTGAAAATCCGAATGGTGTGACTCTATGTTGTGTACAACCAGAGACATGAAAATTGTTCTCTATAGGTATAATATGAATTAAAATGCATTCTGCGGTCATGTATAACAAATCAGAATAAATAAAATAAAAAATTTTAAAAATAATATACAAAATAAACAGAAAAAAATTTACCAAAAAAAATAAACAAGAGATTGGTCTCCTTCGTCTTGTTGTGTCTGACCAGGTCAGTATGGTCACTGGTCACCAGAGCATCTGGGTAGTACCTGACGTCCTCTGCCTGCAAAGCTTCAAGTGAATATCACCCCCAAATCCAGGGCAGATATGATTTCCAGTGATTTCTTTCACGACATCCAAACAGAGTGAAGACGAAGGTCATTATCTGGTTGTGACCTCTTTATGGTCTTAGGGACCAGACATTGAGCACACAAGTTACTGACGGGGATCAAGCATGAGAGCAAGTACAAACTGTTTCAAAAAGAAAAAGAGAAATAAAACAGTGGAATTAAGCGTGTAAAGTTCTTCGGGCAGCCACACCTGATTGCTTAGGCATCTATCAGGAGGCCAAGGCAGGGGGCAGGCAGGAGGTGTCTCTGAGCAAGCAGAAGGGACGGGCTCCAGACCCCAGCGCAGGACACCACAATCCAACACCACTCCCCTGGGAGGGCACCGAGGGAACCCGGGTCACAGGTCACTCTACCTCGAGGCGCTATGGGGTGAGTCTGTGAATGTCCTACTGGCCAGGTGGCATCTCTTTCCTTACCCTGCTGGCCTTGGGCAGAGCCTCCTCACGCATTCACTCAACTCCCAGCTGGCCCCGGGGCTCTGAGCCGTGATGCCCTGCTCGCCTCCAGCAAAGCCACTCCTGGGCGTGCTCACCTGTGCCCACCGCCAGCCATGTGCCTGCTCAGGGCCAAGCCTTGCACACGGTCTAGGCTCGGACACACTCGTGGCCCACAGCAACTAACCACGCCAGGTACAGGTCACAAAGGGAAGGCCACCATGTTGGATGGAGAGAATGAGAAAATTTTCCAAAGGCACAGCAACGAAGCCGGGCAGTGCTGCTCCGACCGAGGCTCCTAGGAACCCCAGGAGGGCTCACACCCACGGTGGTGACCGGTGTCCAGTTCTCTGCACTGTCTGCAGCAGTCACTGACCAACTCTCCTCACCCTCAGAGATCCTCGCCTTAACTAGCCTCCATCGACCACACACCATCCTGTCCCCAAAGACTCATTTCCATCCGCCCCTCGCAGCTGGCTAACTTCTTCACCCTTCCATGGCTGGCCCCAGAGGCTTCCCTGCCTGCCCGCCCTCACTCCTCCCGCCTACCATGCTTGGTTAGTGATGCCTTTTGTGGGCACAGCAAGAGCGAAGCTCCTCACGGGTGCACCAGTTACCACCAGCCTTCAGAGACTTGAATTTAAAAAAAAAAAAAAAAAAGAATCTTTAAAGGTGTCTGTAGGTTGGACATGATCAAGTGGTTGAAGTCAAGTGTCCCCAAACACAAACCCACTGACCCCAGGATGAGCAGTCCACTCAGAGCTTGAAGCCCGTCCTCCGCTCTCTTCCATCGGCTCTGTGTTCCGACACTTCCTTCCCGCAGGGCCATTTCCTAACACGTGAAGCCACCTTGGGCTGATTGGAAAGCAGGGGAGGGGGCGCCACGGATGCCATCTCAGAACAGGACAGAAGGACCAGCCCCGACAGCGCAGGCATCCTCACGGGAGTGCAGGGGACACCCTTCACTTTCAGCCAGCTTGAAAGAGGACCCAAAGGCAAAGGTGCCACAAAACTGTATGGGACAAAAACCAGAAGGGTTTAAAATGTCTTCACTTACCTGCATAAAGAGGTGATGTCTGAGGAGTAGACGTTTGTCTGATTAAAACCTCACGAGTGCGCGGCGTCCGTGTGCATCACATAGGAGACCATACAGACGTTCAGTTGTCGTGTTTTATGTATCCACTTAAAAACAAACTTAACTTAAATGTTTTTTAAAAGGCTCATCAGCAGCATGTTCAAGTGTAGCTTTTCAGCCCTCAAACCCTCGTCCTCTCCTGAACTGATACGAGGCTCCGAGGCCATGGGCGATGCCACTCTCCAGCCACAGACACACAAAACATAAGTATTGAGGGCTTTTGTTTTGCTTCATTTTGTTTTTATTTTTCAATGACTTGAGCTCTTCTCTGTTAGAATGCAACATACTTCGCCATTTGCCTGCATCATTTTTCTCCTTCAAAGTCATTCCAACTGCTCCTCCTACCTGCCAGCTGCAGCTAAGTTTAGGCTCAGGGTGTAGGTCAGCTGTGGAGTGCCTGCCTAGCGCAAGCTCCATCCCTGGCCCTGCAGGGTAGACAGACGACACAGACACATGTGCACATGCACACACACATACACACTCACTTGAGGTAAAAACTCCAGAAGAGTCTATTTTTATTTTGTTTTTTGTAAAAACTCCATTCTTCTTATTGCCAGAAATTTCAACATCTGATTGATTTATGGGCCACATCAGGGTTAAAAATATTTTTAAAAACTCAAAACTAGCACCAATGCAGCAAATAAAACCATAGATTCAAACGCCAGCCGGTGGAGAAGAAGACTCCCAGTCTCAAGCACGGCACTGAACCTCTGCTGACCTCCTCGGCTCTGCCACAGAGTGGCCAAGGATCCGGAGAAGCTGGCTAGACACAGTCGCTTGCAGTAGCATCAGGCTGTGGGAATTCAGATCCCAGCTTCTCACTGACCAGCTCTGGGACCCTGGAAAGCTGGCCAACCTTCCTGGCTAGTTTCCTCGTCTGTAAGATACAGATAGATCAATGCGGCTTAGGAAGCACTCAGCCTCACTTGGGGGCATAGCAAATGCTCAGTGACAGTTTGCCGCCACTTGTGCACCCTGCTGTATTGGGAAAGCTTCACATGGGACCCAGCAAGCCCCTGGTGGTTAGCAGCTGTCTCCTCCCTCCCAACACACAGCGCAGTGGCCAGCTCCATAGTAGGCGTTCCAGCAAGCCTTTTGAACAAGTGGGTGAGATGGGTACCTTAGGATTTGCAAAGGCAGAGGGAATGGGAGAAAATTCTAGAAAGACTGACAGTAATCAAAAGAACTGGCAAAGGAAATGGCAGGGAGGGGGAAATGAGGACAGGTGTTCAGTGGAGACAGAGCCCCAACAGAGCCTTGCCCATCACAGAGCCAGCTGCTTCGGCCCTAGGGCACTGCCCCCAGAGGAGCCTGCGCTGCTGGTCACACACCTCTATCAGGAAGGCTAACGAGGACCTGGAAGAGGCACACAAGCCGCAAGAACCAGGAAGAGAAAAGCGACTGCATGAGGCATTGGGGCAGGTGCACCTGGTCCCGGGACTGCCCATCTGGGTGGGTCTGGAAGGGAGGGATAGCTAACGCTCATTTCCTATAGCCAAAACCAAAACAAAGCCTCTTTTCCAATGCCAAACGAAACCAAGCTCTTCAACTAGACCAATGTGTCACTTGATGTGGAATCCGCGGGAGATCGCATGGATCAGCGCTCCTACTGCAGAGCTGTCAGGGGAGGGTGAGGGGAGGAAGAACCCAGAGGCTGCTCTCCACAGCGGTCCCTTACAACATGCAGGTGACAATGTCCCCTTCAACCTTGTTAGGATACATGATTTGAACATGAAGGTGCTGGGACGGGGGCTGTCACAGGGAGCTCTGGCCTACGTGTTCGCTGCCTTACAAACAAGAGTTCAGAGTCAGCACAGTTGCTGGTGCGGACCGGGGCGAGGCCGTGCACTGGGATCAGGTGACCAACACGCGGTGAAGGGGAGGCAGCTCCTCTGAGGAGAGGAAACCCGAGAGGCCAGCAAGGAGGACAGCCAGGCACCTGGGTGGGCATGTCTCTAGGCCAGCAGCCAACCCCTAGGGGAGAAGGAGAGGAACTGGATCCGCAAGGGGAAAACACTGACCGCCAGGTGCCAGGGTTTCAGTCAGCTATTTCCTGCTGTGACTTAAGGACCGACCAGCACAACTGCAGAGGAGGAAGTTTATTTGGGGGCTCACGGTTTCAGAGGTCCCAGTCCATAGACAGCAGGCTCCATTCCTCAGGGCTCCAGGTGAGGCAGGACATCAGGGCAGAGAAGTGGGGCAGAGGGAGGCAGCTCACCTGGTGATCCGGACGCAGAGAGAGACTCCACTCTCCAGATACAAAACCTGTACCCCATGGCCACACCCCCAGTGCCCACCCCCTCCAGCCACCCCCCACCTGCCTCCAGTCACCACCCAGCCAATCCCATCAGGGATCGATTCACTGATTAGGTTAAGGCTGTACCCAGTCATCTCTCCTCCAAACCTTGTATTGTCTCACACGTCAGCTTTTGGGGGACGCCACATCTAAACCCTAACAGCCAGGAACTTGCATATAGTATGTAATGATCAGATCAGGGTAGATTAGAGGATCTAGAAAGTTTAAAGCAGAAAGAGGTGAAGTGGTTTCAGTACCACTGAGAATCAGAACCATCTGACTGAGTCAGGGGTCCCCAGTCCGCCAGCCTCTCCTGGAAGGCTCACTCTTTGACCAGGGCGATGCCATCTCAGGCAGAATCTGGTGCAATTTCACAGGGGGCATGTACCCAGGAAGGCAAGGATGTGTGAGGGAAGGGAGAAGGGCCGTGTGCAATTGGAACAGACCCGGCACATTCATGCAGAGGGGAACGAGGCTGCACTTCTAGTGGTGACCCTGGTGAGCCGGGCAGGCAGCCTCCTACAGAGCAGCGAGCAGGCAGCTCCCACTATGGCTATTCCAGATGCAGCATGGACAAGGGAAAAGGAAGGAGCCTGAGCTCAGACCAGCGAGGGCTGCAAAGGCAGAGGGGGGACTGATGGATGAGCCCTGGGCTGGGGAGTAGCTCAGGAGGAGCACTGCTCAACATGTGTGAAACCCAGGATTTCATCCCCAGCTCCAAAAAGAAATTTTTTTTTAAATGGGGAGAAAGAAAGAAGGTGGAACATGCCTCCAACAAGAGCACTCTCCGTCAGTTTGTTTTCTTTCGTCTTATTTTAAGAATTCCAAGAACAATGCAGCATCCAGTTCTTTTTGATGGGATTTAAGCTATTTTTTGTATGTTTTATTATTTTTTAATATACAAATTTATGGGCACTATGTGATAATTTCATACTTGCATATAGTATGCAATGATCAAATCAGGGTGGTTAACATTTTCTCTCCTTAAGCATTTTTAAAATTTTTTGATTAACATGTGATAAGTGTGTATATTCATGAGGTGCACTGTGGTGTTTTAATGCAGGACTTTACTTCTCTGCTATGTTGGGTCAATCTTTAGTGTTTAATGATTTGTCCTTTCAATCAACAAAGTCTTAATGAGTGCCTCCTATATCCCAGACACTGTCCTAGGATACAAAACACAAGGCACTTTCCCTGGCATTGGGGTGATCATAATCTAAAGGAGGAGATGGAAGGAGAAATCAATGGTTATAAAACAATGTGCAAGGGACTGGCTGCTTCCAAATAGCACGGTGTTTCTGAGGTTCGACCGTGCTGTAGCAGGCATCAGTGTTTCCTTCCTTTTTATGGTCAAGTAATACTCCACAGTGCAGATGTGTGCCTTTTGTTTACCATTCATCACTAATGGACACCTGGGCAGTTGCCAGTTGTGCTGTAGGTGATGAAATCATTCTAGAATTTGATCTCATCCTAGAATGTGGTCATGTCTGCCTGACTCTAAATATACTAAAAGCTATTGAACTGTATATTTTAAATGAACAATTGTATGTGAATCATATCTCAATAAACTTCAGTTCCTATCCCCCACGCCAATGATTTCGACACACCCTCACTGACACACCAGAGCCTCTCAACCTTTGGCATCTCTTTCTTTTAACTTTTTATTTATTTTTATTTACACATGACAGCGGAATGCATTAAATTCTTATTGACATATGGAGCACAATTTTCATATCTCTGGCTGTGCACACAGTATATTCCCACCATGTCGTGTCTTCATACCTGTGCTTTGCGTTACTAGTATTTCTTACAGGAAGAAAAGAGAAAGAATCAGACCACAGTAAAAACGGCAGCGTATTCCACACACCACTGGGGAAGTGTGCAGGAAAGATCAGACCTGTCCCCACACCAGGCTCAGAAATTTTCTCTGAACAAATTCAAAATAAAAAGAAGTTATTAAAGTCACAAGCTGTTTAGGAAAGAGGGATCTATAGATAACCATGAAGCCACGCATTTCTTCGTCCCATGATGAATGATTAAAAACCTTTGCAGGTTTTCCTTCCTGAACCTCGTTCCGCAATGAACTCAGGCCAGTGAGAATCAAAAGATGCTGCTCAAACCGCAGCTCTGCCACCTTCCTGAGACCCCGTGCCTCCTTATGAGGGCCACCAGGCTTCATGGGCATGAGTCAGTTGGTATGTCCATGGAGAGGCCACTTAGCCATGAAATATCACACCAGAAACGTCATAGTATCCAATACTCGCTGGTCCATGAGACCCCTCTGTCCTGCTGGAAGGTCCGTTCTTACATAGCTGACCCCATGGTGCCTTTTCAGGGTGGTCTGTCTGAAAATCGGCATTCACTCAGGGAGCTCCTTTTCTGCCACTTAAAGGTTGTCCATTGTGGGTCACTAGCTAGAGTCTGGCCCTGACATTTGTAGACTGCACTGGGCAGCAGGCGAGCTGGCCTCCTGTAGAAGGACTAACCAAGCCGCCCAGTTGCCTCTCCATTTCTATAGTCCCATGAGTCCCACTAGTCTGAGAAGTCTTTATGCCACTAACCAAGGACAGATTCTTATGCAATTTGGAGAATGGGTCACATTTAATAAAAAAATATATATATATGCAATCACAAATTCAAAATCCAGTGCAGACCCTTGGAAGGTGCCATGGGACCTGGGGCTTACGCCTCAGGAACGTCCCCCGCAGTACCTCTTGCTGGGCACACGTGGTGACGGACTCCTTTTCTGCTGCCTCTGGGGACTGTTGGGCTTATTTACTTATATTGCTGCTTGTTCAAAGTGTGATTTAAGTTGACTTACTGAGCTACAAGCAAGAAGATAAATCTAAGCTCAAAGCAAACAAGTAAGCCTGAATTAAAACAAAAAATAGCATAAAGCTAGGAATAGAATTAATATTCAGAATAGTCCCTGTCCATTTGGGGGAGATAGAAAATAACCTGTAAGTTTCCTAGCAGAAACATGGTGAAGTGAATGACTTAGGCTAATAGCTAATAAATGAATGTGCAGCTAGCGGGGAAGTCCCCTCTCAGTGTCCCATAACGTGAAGGCCACGTTCTCACGGGGCCAGTCTCTCAAGGAACCTCCACAGTGAGACAGGTGGCTCTGGCTCCGGTGCAGGGCAAGACTGTGCCTGGCACATACTCCACAAGATCCTCTGCAAACACCACTCGCCTCCCATGGTCTTACTCACAAAGCGCTGGGAACGGTGGGTGAGAGGTTCTGTCCCAACGCGGCCAGCTGAACGCCACTCCCGCGCAGGCCCGCTAACTATTCTGTGTCTACAGAGAAAGAACTTGAGTGGACCAACAAGACTCAGTATCTGAATCAAAGACCAACTCAGGCATAGCCAATGGACAGCCCAAGAAATGATTTGGGGCCTTGTGCTAATGTGTAAAAGAACTTAATGATCCAAATCAGTATCATTCCTCCATTTTTACACATTCATCAGAGTTTAATATTTATTGTCTCATAATAGTTTACATTACTATAGGATATTCAATAACTTCAACCCACAGAAAGTTAACCTGGGATGAAATCTAGAGTCTTGCTTATTTGTTACTCAAAATAATTTTAAGAAACTGAACTCTCACCCCCACACATTTTTAACTTAACATTAAAAAGTTGCAAAAGAATATTACATTCATACAAATTCTGGTGTGTTGTTAATATTGACAATAAAAACTAAAACATTACCATTCTCTTTTACACATATTAAAGGGAACATAGATATAAAATCAATTTAGCACGTGAACAATTTCCTATGTAGCAGCTGGAAATTTTATATTATTTGTTTTTCACCTTGAATTTTTGTTTTCATTCAATAACTCCTGGTAGAATTATAGTAGCATTTTACTCTTGGGTAAGACATTTTATGCTTATACTTCCACGATATGTATTCATATGCATGTGTGTGTTAATGTGTGTCTTGAAAGAGAAATTACCCTTTTAAATTCCCTATACCATAAGATTCTAGTACTAGCTATTTCTTCTGGATTAACCTATTATTGAAATTTACTTTTATTTTTGAATGTAATACATATTTTATTTCTTGTTTTTTTAAATTTATTCTAATTAGTTATATATGACAGCAGGATGCATTTCAATTCATATTACACATTCAGAGCACAGTTTTTCATCTCTCTGGTTGTACACAACATAGAGTCACACCATTCGTGTCTTTATTCATGTACTTAGGGTAGTGATGTTCATCTCATTCCACCATCTTTCCTACCCCCATGTCCCTTCCCTTCCACTCCCTCCCCTTTGCCCTATCTACAGTTTGTCTATTCTTTCCATGCCCCCCTCCATCCATTATGAATCAGCATCCTTATATCAGACAAAACATTTGGCATTTGTTTTGGGGGGATTGGTTAACTTCACTTAGCATGATATTCTCCAAGTCCATCCATTTACCTTCTAATGCCATGATTTTATTCTTTTTTAATGCTGAGTAATATTCCATTGTGTATATATACCACAGTTTCTTTATCTATTCATCTACTGAAGGGCATCTAGGTTGGTTCCACAGTTAAGCTATTGTGAATTGTGCTGCTATAAACATTGATGTGGCTGCATCCCTGTAATATGCTGGTTTTAAGTCCTTTGGGTATAGACTGAGGAGTGGAATAGCTGGGTCAAATGGTGTTTCCATGCCCAGTTTTCCAAGGAATCTCCACACTGCTTCCTATATTGGCTACACCAATTTGCAGTCCTACCAGCAATGTATGAGTGTGCCTTTTCCCCACATCCTCACCAACACTTATTGTTGTCTTCTTAATAGCTGCCATTCTGCCTGGCGTGAGATGAAATCTTAGAGTAGTTTTGATTTACTTTTCTCTAATTGCTAGAAATGTTTAAAAATTTTTATATATTTGTTGATTGATTGGGAATCATCTTCTGGGAAGTATCTGTTCAGTTCCTTTGCCCATTTAATGATTTGGTTACTTGTTTTATGGTTTTTGGTTTTTGGTTGTTGTTGTTGTTGTTGTTTGGTGTTAAGATTTTTGAGTTCTTTATATATCCTAGAGATCAGTACTCTATCTGATGTACCCTGTGATAAAAATTTAAAGACCTCTAAAATGAAAATTACAGAACACTAAAGAAAGAAATTAAAGAATACCTCAGAATATGGAAAGATCTCCCTTGTTCTTGGATAGGCAAGAATTAATATTGTCAAAATGGCCATACTACCAAAAGCACTATACAGATTTATTGCAATTCCAATCAAAATCACAATGACATTCTTCATAGAAATAGAAAAAAAAAAGCAAACATGAAATTCATCTGGAAAAATAAGAGATCCAGAATAGCTAGAGCAATCCTTAGCAAGAAGAGTGATGCAGGTGGCATCACTATACCAGACTTTATACTAAGAGCAATAGTAATAAAATAGCATGGTATTGGCACCAAAACAGACTGTAGACCAATGGTACCGAATAGAGGAGACAGAGACAAACCCACATAATTACAATTATCCTATATTAGACAAAGATGCCAAAAACATGCTTTGGAGAAAAGATAGCCTCTTCAACAAATGGTGCTGGGAAAACTGGAAATCCATATGCAACAAAATGAAATTAAACCTCTATCTCTCACCATGCACAAAATGCAACTCAAAGTAGTTCAAGGACCTAGGAATTAAACCAGAGACCCTGCACCTAATAGAAGAAAAAGTAGGCCCTAATCTCCATCATGTCGGATTAGGCCCCAACTTCCTTAATAAGACTCCTAGAGCGCAAGAATTAAAACCAAGAATCATTAAGTGGGATGGACTCAAACTAAAAAGCTTCTTGTCTGCAAAAGAACCAATCAGTGAGGTGAATAGAGAGCCTACAGAATGCATTAAATTACTTTTATAATTATTAAAGATTATTTCAAACCCTGGCAATTATTTACACAAGCAATCGAGAATAGTTATTTTATTAATACTTATTTCCATGATTATTACAAAAGCAAAGCTGGATTTTAAGAATATGCCTTTTTTGTCAATTGATCATATGCTCATGAATGAATGTAACACGACTAGGTTAAAACAGAGTTCCACCCAGCTCTCTCCCTGTTGCTGTTTATGCTGGCATAAGCCCTGGGAAACCCGGGTCAGATCCAGAGTGGCTCTAAGGTGCATCGTGCTCCTATGAAATGGAACTGTGAGGAGGAAGGAGAGCCAGCCAGCTCCTCCACAGGCAGCTTCCCAGGAGCAAAGAGTTTCTGTTCTGTGATGTGGAGTCTGGATTCCCAAAGGGTGTGCCTGCCCCTGCCAGCAACTGCTGCCTAGTGAACCTGACAGCAAGCACCTGCCCCCCCGGCCTCTGCGACGCAGACCTCGCTCAGCAGGCCTCTGCAGCTCCCGTCTACGGTCACTCCCACCGTGGGTCCATCTCAGGCTCAGCCAACACCAGGCTCTCCCTGGCCTCCCTGGGACTGTTGGTATCAGGGGACTGTCACCCTCCTCTACCCTTCTCACAGCAGGACAGCCAGAATTCTTATGTCCCTGGGCTTCAGGAGGACAAGTCCCAGTTTGCAAACACTTATCCGCCTCTGCTTAGGTCACTCTTACTGATGTCGCAGTGGACAAAGCAGATGCCATGGCTAAGTTCAGACACGGAATCAGAGGTGCCACCTGAGACCATGGCTTGTGACCATCTACTCCAGTCCCCTCTCAGGTCCCAGGAGAATATCTTCTCCATGTGCCAAATACTGCTGCTACTGGAGACCCCCGGGTCTCGTTCAGGCTTAAGTCCATGGTCTTGACGTCTCACCTTTACCCCGAGCTATTTCTTACCTTGGGAATCTTACAAGCCGGAGCCACTGGAAATGTGAAAATGTTTTCTTTCCAAATCAGCCAGTCCTGGCTTTTCTGAAGTTCCTCTAGATTCTCCTGCAGACTGAGCAGCTCTCACTAAAGCTCATCTCTCTCTTCCCATACCTTCCTGCAGGCTGTCAAAAGAAGCCAACTGGCACTTTGTCATTCCTCCTGGAAGTCCCCTTAGCCAGAATCACAAGCACATCGGGTGTTTTCTCCTTCCAAGCCACTGCAAACGTGGCCCTGCCCATCACCCTCTGGAGGCTCTGGCTCCGCCCCCTCCAATCCCCTAGGGATTTTTCTTCCATTCCCCTTGCTTTGCTCACAGCCCCTGGTCACTTTTCCAACTTCCCTAATACCTGGAGCCAGAGTCACTGCCACGTTTCACATTTGTTTGCTTTTTTTTTTTTTTTCTTTTTGGTTTAATAATACCACCTCTCTTCCAGGCACCAGCTTCTGTTTATCTATACAACATTGTTTAAAATTGACCTCATGAAAAACTGGCTTAAATCCACTGCAATTTGTTGCTCACAGTTCTGCATTTCATGCTCTGCTCAGCTGGGCGGGTCTTCGGCTGTCTGGCCTTCAGTCACCCACGGGGCTGCAATGATCTCGGGCTCAGCCAGGATGGATGACCCAAGGGGCCTTCATCCTGTGTTGGATGGGCAGCTGGAGCTGGCCCGGCCTCTTTGTTCCAGGTTGTGTTCCAACAGGGAAAGCTCCACGGGGCAGGGTTTAGTGAGCCTCTGCTTGTATCACAAGTGCTAAGCTCCGGAAGCCAAAGCTGGCCACTTGGCCAGGCCCAGGGTATGGATGCTGAAGGCTTGATCCAGGGAGGGGCACCATTGTAAGACTGACCACCTGTGCTCACATCGTCCCTTGGAAAGACTCCCTCCACCTACCCTGCCAAGATATGCCCATCTGTATTTGAGAAGAGCTGACAGCACTGGATCACTGTGGAAATGAGCGGCGTTCGCAGTCACTGAGTGACAGCCAGAAAGCAGCAGTGGGGGCAGCGGCTCCTGCAGGCACGTGGGCAGGAAGAGCAGCAGCCTGCAGCTGAGAGCCCCGAGAGAGTGGTCCAGACAGGAGGTTCCCAAGGAGAGGGGAGAGGCCCACTTCCCCTGCTGCAGTTGTGTCTAAGCCGTGAGATTCCGAAAGAAGTTCCGAAGGTGCCTTCAGTAACAAGAGTCTCAGAAGCTCAGAGTAGGTGACCTCTGTGTGCACAGAAAAGCACCCTCCACACTTGGGCCTTGAACAGGTGAACAGAGTGCCATCCGCTCACAAACTCTGGTTCCAGGAGGCAGCTGCCACCAGCACGGCCAGGGCACGCAGCGTCCCTGGGTAGGCCACACGTCTGAACTAGTGGCTCGCCACACAGTGGCTCTGCTAGGCGGACGGCAGATCAGTGAGTCATCAGCGCTTTACTTACAAGATCACTCAGGAGGTGGAACCCATTTTGTTTTGTTTTTAAGTCACAGTTGAGAACCCTTTGTTTCTATTCGGATGTGCTCTGCGTTCCTTTCTTTACCTAGGGATGTGAGATTGCTAGTCGTTCTCTTCTCATCCAAGGAATATTCCCGTCCTCTGATGACTTAAACTGCTGTCCGGCGATGGTAGATTAGTCCCAGAGACTTGAAACAACCCGAGCCATCTACTATGTCCTGGGGACAATGAGGCCCTTTGTCATCCGAGGGAGTGGCCATCCAGTGGGGACACTGGTACTCTGTAGCGAGACAGGTGCTAAGCCAGGTGGGCAGGACACCACAGGAGCCCCCTGGCAGCACACAGAGTCCAGCCTGGGTGCTCAGAGGGGGCCCGAGCAATGGACACCTAATGGAATACTTAGCCAGACAAGTGAAGGGGACACGTTCCAAGGCAGTGTGACCTCAGGTTCTCCCAGGGGAGCACACACATCTGCACACGTGTGGTACATGCAGGGTGGTGCCACTGCACACGAGCACATGTGGCAAGAGACCAGGGGCAAGAGGCTGACAGGAGGGGCAGAGGCCCTCTGGGGCTGGAGATATGGAGCTGTGAAGGCCATGTTCAAGGCCATCGGCTGGAGCAGTGCCAACCAAGAAGCCACGTGGGCAAGAGGCTGACAGGAGGGGCAGGGGCCCTCTGGGGCTGGAGATATGGAGCTGTGAAGGCCATGTTCAAGGCCATCGGCTGGAGCTGTGCCAACCAAGAAGCCACGTGCTGAGATGCGACCTCTGAACAATCACCGCAGCCATGCGTTGGCTACCTGGAGGGGTGGGGTGGGAGCAGACAGGGGAAGCAGAGGCAGGGGGTTCCTGACCAGGGATCTGTGGGCCCCCGGAGCCACGGAGGGGGTCCTGGAACCCAACGATGTCACAGAAAAATGTCACTGTGCAAATGTGCACTTGAGTCGAATCTGATTTTTAAAGGTGAAAGATTCAAAGAACTCTGTGACCAATCTTATCACCCTTACGTTAGCTTGTGCCTTCTTTTCTCCCTCCCTCAGTGTCCAGCTCCCCGTCCAGCCAGCCTCGTGCTGCTTTCTGTAACCTGTGCCCCTCCTCGAATCCCACAGCAGCGGCAGCCAAGCTCTCCGTCTCCACAGAAGACCAGGTCCTTTCTCTTGAGCTTCTCCTGATCGGGGAAGGCTGCCTCAACCCCCCAAACCTCTAACTGGAGAACACATGCGAAATGGGCAGATCCAGCGTGCACAGCTGGGGTGTCCCTGTCCCACACCCCTTCCAGGAGGGCCTGTGAGCGCCTCTGCTGCTTGGCCCTTTATAAACGCCTCCCCAACAATCTGCAGTGCCTCTATTGCAAAGAGGGCTGTATCCCCGTGAAGCACCCTCTGTCAGCAACGTCACACCAGCAGGAGGTACTAATGCAGGAGGTAGAGCTCAGGGGAGCTGCAGAGATGGTCCGTGAGCCATTCCTGGAGCCCTGAACCCTGAGAAAGTCTCAGGGACCTGGGCAGAGAACCTGCAGGTGGGGTGCTCAGTCCCACCCTGGAAGAACTGGGTTTCATCTGTGTTTTTTTTATATTATGTTATGCTCAAGAACTTACTCATACAAAGGATCACACAGACTTCTTAAAAATCATCCAACCCACTAAATATAGATAAGTGGACAGATGGACAGACAGACAGATGGATGGATCCCACTAGCGTGTCAGGTACCTTTCCCAGTGGGCGGAAGTGGGAGAGAACAAGGTGGGTAATAAGTGCATATATCCTAGCCCTGACCTAGCCTGAGCCTGTGCCGGGGTGGAAGGGGACCGAGTTGGTCAGCGTGGGGATGTGTGAGCTAGAATGTTCAGGGGTGAAATGGTTGGGCGATGAGAGCCTTATCCTGATCAGAGCATTGATCCACTGACAGGGATCAGCTGGGTGGTGGCGGTGGTAGGGGGGTGTGTGGCTGGAGGAGGTGGGTTACGGGGGTGTCCCCTGGGGATGTTTGTCCCCGGGAGTGGAGCTCTCTCGGCTCTGGCTGTCACTTTTCTCCTCGTCACCTTCCCTCGGGATGTTCTGCCACATCTCAGCCCCGAGTCCCACCGCTGTGGAGTCCGCTGACCACGGACTGGACCTCTGAAACCATGAGTCAAAGTAAACTTCTCCTCCTCCACATTGTTCTCATCAGGCCTTTTGGTCACAGCAACAAAGAAGCCACTAAAACATCGCAGTCGACTCTCCAGCGTCTTCTTTCCCTTCTCCTGGAGCTCTCACCTCTGTGCCCTGAACCTCGCCTTCTGCTCCAGCTGACGGCCCAGCTCCCCCTCGCTCTGCTGAGTACTGGGCGGTGCACAGGCTCCTTGCCCTGGCTGTTCTCTGGTCCAGACTGACCCAGCTGTGGGGCCCAGGAGGGGGCCAAGGAGAAGCCCGAGTCCTGCAGGAGGCTGGCACAGGGGGTCAGCAGAAGACTCCTCCAGGCTCAGTGGGTCACGACTTTTCAGAAACATCAACTGTTGAGAAAGCTTGTGGAGACACGGGCTGAAGGGCCTGGAAAGACACAGACAGAGGTCCAGAGAGGAGGATTCCCAACAGGGCCAGATGGGGCACAAGCCTGGAAGGCCGTCATCCCAGAGCACAGGTGTGAGGTGGGGGCTGGGCAGAGAACCTGCAGGTAGGTGCCGCAGTCTGGCTGGGCACAAGATCACGAGCCACTCAAACAGGAACAAACTTTATTTGAAAAAACCGCCAATACCACGGTTCGTGCCCGGGAAGCTTCCCGATCCACCCACGCGGCGTTCCGCCGGTTCCTTCCCGGAACTCCAGTGCAAGCGCCTCCCCCGGAATTCCCTCCTACTGCACTTTCCCAACCAATGGGAACTCTCCAGGAGTCCCGCAGCAGGAGTCCGGTATCCATATGAATGTAATTTTTAACATAATCATATCATCTCAATGGCTAGCTGGCATCACCTTTCAATCAAAAATGCCATGCATCATATTAATTGGCTGTGGCTCCCAGCAGGTAGGGATGAGCAGGTGATGTGGGTTGGGCCAAAGACCACCTGGAGAAGCAGAGCAAGCACCTTCTGACTTGTCTAGACGTCTACGGCCAGCCTAAACACACTGGCTGTGTATTCCCAGAGGAAGGCAAAGCAGGAACTCAAACCAAGAGGCGGATAGATTTTTCAATGTGGTCTACAGACAGAAGAATGTTCACCGACCTCCAAGAGGAAGGAACCTCTAACACATGCACGGGTGCAGACAAAGCTAGAAACCACTGCCCTAAGATTTGCTGCTGTCAAATGTGCCTAGCGGTCACAAGAAGACACTGTGTGTTTCCACCTTCACGAGGGACCTGGAGAAGACTGGTTCATGGAGACAGAGGGATGGGGGTGCCAGGGACTGGGGGAGGGAGGGGAGTTTCTGTTTAACGAGAGCAGAGCTTCTGGTGGAAGATGGAGTTCTGGAGACGAAGGTGGTGATGGTTGCTCAGCAACGGGAAAGTACTGGGAGCCACTAAGTGGTACATGCAGAAGTGGCTGCAATGATAACTGTTGTTATTTGTATTTTCTACAAACTTCTAAATATTTGTTAAGAATTACTGATATCTACATATTTGGAAGTATGCTAGGACAGAGCAAGGTGGACTGGCCCTGCACTTGAGGATTCGTGCATTCTGGCCTGTAACTCCTGTGTGTTATCTTCCTTGTGAGGCACAGCGATGTGTCAAATGCGCTAAGTGTTCATAAGACTCTTCCCAGAGGACCCCACCTCACAGCACATTCTAACTTGTGAAGAGGCAGCAATGGGATTACTTGGAACGATCCTATCTCCCCTCAAATGCCAAACCCCGGATGTCATGGCTCCAGTACCCTGGCCAGCACGCTGTGGCTTCCAGCATCAGAGCACAGACAAGTTCTCTATGGCTTCTAATTAAATCACCACAACAAATCTGAATTAGCCACGCAACATGTGCTTGCTGCTTCCGATTAGAGTCTGCTTTCTGCTTATTTGCTTGATAACAGCAGAAAACAGAAATGCTGGTTTCACACCAACAGGAACCAGGAAGCATTAGCATTTTCCAAGTCTGGGATTCCCTGCGCTCCCCAGCTTCCCTCTCTCCCCCACCAGACTCACTCCCAACACGGCTGCAAGCCAGGGACGAGTTCCACAGCCGCCTTTCAAATCAAAATCATGAAGCTATGAAGCACTCGCACAAAGAAGAACGATAATTTCTCAAACGAACAATACAATTATTCTTGGTAAATGAAACTAATGCAAAAGCAGTTATGTATACCCTGGACCTTGATTAAAAATAAATAAAGGGTAGCCTCAATATCAACTTGGAATTTGGAAATGATCTCATTTGTAAAGATGACTGCCAACTCCCTCGGCCTCTTCTAGTTGTTGAAGTGATCAAAATTCGTTCGGCTCACATTTGTGCACATTGCTCTCCAAGATCCCACAGGTTACCAGAGAAGCATCTCCGAGCGGCACATTCAAGGGTTTTGTTTTCCTGCAGACCCTGCCGATGCCCGGGAAGTGTGGACGTGCTCCTTCTCTAGAGTACGTGAGGGGTACACCGAAGACACCAGGGCCTCGGGGACCAGAGGGAAAATTAGAAAGTCAGGCCATGACTGGCATTGAGCTGAGCTCAGGTGTCTGCCACACCGGGAGTGGGGTTAGCCAAGAGGGTCCTTCACTCTGTGCAACCACGGGGACACTGCTTTGAGCCTGCTGCAGGATGCTGAGCCCTCCCGGAGCTGCTCCGGGCACTGCCACTTCTGGAGCCTCCTCCATGCTCTTGCTCAGAGCTTGCTTGGCATTATTGATGCAAGAAAAGCCAGTTACACCCAAGAGTTTAGGTAGAAGAAAGCATTCTCGTTCACTTGGACTTCAAAAAGGCACTGTGCTCAACAGGTTTAACATCTAGGCCTTGGCACTTTCCCTCTGTGACTTCAGCCTCTGTCCATCGGGCCCGAGGATGAAGTGAGACCCCTCTCTGATGGCATCCCGTTGGACATTCCTGGGAGCCCAGGAAAGGAGAAGTTTGCAGTCAGCAGAAAACAAAGGTGAGTCTGCATCCGAGAGGCAGGTGGTGGATCGGGTGTGAGTTTCAAGATCCATTCTTGGAAGAACACTCCAGGGCCGTGTTTCAAAAACAGGCAGCCGAGCACAGCAGCTCGCACCTATAATCCCAGCAGCTTGGGAGGCTCAGGCAGGAGGATCACAAGGTCAAAGCCAGCCTCAGCAACTTAGGGAGTCCCTAAGTAACTCAGTGAGACCCTGTCTCTAAAAAAAATTTAAAAAGGGGCTGGAGATGTGGCTCAGAAGTCAAGTGCCCCTGAGTTCAATCCCCAGTAACAATACCCCCCCACCCCCTACCCCCAAAAAAGAAGGTGGTAACCAGGTGGAGTGTAGGGCAGACGACGGGCCTTGAACTGTTTTGATCAGTGACTGTTGACTACAGGTGGTAGCTCACCTCGGGTGAGATTTCCCTCCTGTGCTGGGGCTGGCCATCCTATCTGGGTGAGTTTTTATTAGAGAGCCTTAGGTCTAGCCGTGGTAGAAGGGATGCTAGTCCAGAAGCTAGGCCATCTGGTTACATTTTCCGAGCCGCGTCTCATGCCAGGCCCTTTGTAAACAGCACCCGCTGCTGTCCTAAGAAGCTTCCTGTTTACAGATGAGCAGAGAAACCAAAGGCCCTCACACTTAAAGCAGGTGAGCCAGCAACTGGCCAGGCATTTCCCAGAACCTGCTCTCCTGGCCCCGTACGGGACAAGTTCCTGTCCTTGTGCCGCTTTCCAATCTGCCTGCCACCACGGTATGCACACTGCCACCTGCCTATCAAGACCCTCAGGCCATTCGTCATCGGGGAAAGGGAACCTTGCAGGAAAGCACATCTTGGTTCAGAGAAGACAGTGAGGGGAACCCGATCCTAGTCCAGTGACAGGCACAGAGAGGGCAGCAGGGTCTACAGGCAGAGGGAAGTTGGTGGTGCAGGTCGGCTGAAGACAGGAAGCCTCGCTTGGGTCCCCAGATGGAGAGCGATGAAGACACGTAATTGGAATGTAGAGCACTGCTCAGAGTGAACTGTCAGGAGAAAAAAGAAAAAAAAAAGCTTATACGCAGCTTGACAAAATTTATAATAGTGTGAATGCTCTTGTTGGTTGATAGACTCAGTCAAGACTTCCGGGACGCGGTGTTCCTGGAAACCATTGTGTGAGGCACTCAGACAGAAGCCAGTCTTCCTGGAAAGCGGGGAGAGACAGTCCAGGGCTGCCTAACATGAGTGGCTTAGTGAAAATTAGTCATACTGGGAGGAATGAGGAGCAAATCCTGCTCCTTCCCCGTCCCGGGGGCTCCTGCAGCCGCCCCTGCACACATGTGAGTCAGAAATGCGCCAAGTGTTGGGGAATACTGAGCCAGACATTGTGCACGCTGGGCTTTGTGGTGAGATGGCCACAGCTATGCCCACACATCTCGAGTCACCCAGCCCATTCTGTGACCTTAAGTTAGACAATGTCCCTGAAGCCAGCACCCAGTGAGAACATCTTCAGGGGAGGTCTGACATTCTAGACTTCCTGATTCTGCGCATCCTGCTCCTACTCTTTGCTCCACATAGAACATCTGGTGGAGAGCGAGATCATGACCCAGGACGAGGACTTCCTCCTGTCCTGAAGCACAATACAGCTTCTACTCAGCAAAGTCCAGAGAGCCCAAAGCACCCTTTGAGCGCCTATAAGTGTTCGCCTACTTTAAGGCACTCTGGGTGGTTGCAATCTAGGAACAGCCCTGTCTCCTAGGACAGCAGCAAACAGAAGCATTGGAAATTACATACCAGTGAGGAATTATCCCACTGTGAACAACAGAAAGCCCTACTCCAACGGCATGGACAACAGTAAAATGTCATTCACTCAAATGATTCAGAGCCCAAAGTCCAGAGCCTCAGGTGAGGATCGATCTAGCTGCTCAACAGTGACAGAGCCTCCTCTTCCTGCCTCTCTGCTCCTGCCTCCCACCGTTCACAGAGCTGCCAGCTCCTGGCAGTGCTGAAGGTCATGTTCTCCAGCCATTCCCTTCCATCCAGGGAAGCCTCATTTCCAGCCTTCCTAGGAAATGCCCGGAGCTTCACTTGGATCATCCAGGTTGGAGTCACATCCCACCCGATCCCAGAGGGGCCAGGAATAAGCAAGGGCCAGTTAGTTTCCCCGCCGTCCTGTGCTTCACCCTGAACTGGGTCAGAATCAATGTCTCTGAAATGTTACAGTCAGAAAGAGGACACAAGGGAGGGATGCTGAGAAGGTCATCCACAAGGCCCACTGTAAACACTACTGTGGCCTGGCCATGAACAAGCAGGGACACTTAGTTTATGAAACAGTCAGTTAAGGGTGGTTGTTTTAAATTCAGCGTTTCTTAACCAGAAGTCTGAAAAAAAAAAAAAAAACCCTCATGAATTAAAGAACTGAGAAGCCCCTTGAACTGTATTAGTAGAGGCTCTAAGTACCTTCTCTTAAGCAGATAGTTCAACGCATTCATTATTCTCCTCAAAACTCTTTCACCTCTGACCAAATTGTCATTGTTAATTAATATTTATTACACACACCTGGGCCTGGGCCGCTGGAGTAAGGCTTCCTGGAAACCAAAGATGTTATCGGAACCACAAGCAACAAGATTGTCTGCGCCATCTTTGAGCATCGAAAGCCCTGGAGGGGCTCATTGGAATGAGTGTGTGACGTTTTCTCATTTCTACAAAAGAAATTGCAATTACCTCATTTGCATATAGTTAATAAGGAGATCCCCTTTGGACCCGGGTGACTCAGACAGGCATATGTTGAACTCAGGCACAGTCCTTTCATCTGTGAGCCAAATTCTCCTGTGTCATCTTTCCGGGGCAGGACACTTTCTCAGGTCCTCCTATTTCCAAGAATTTTGGAGGTGTCCATATTTCCCAGAAGCTGTGACTCCTGACAAGGCCAGATACACAGCCTGCCTTACTTCAGGAAGCCACCGAACCTTGCTTTTCACATTGGGACCCAGAGCCACCCATCCAGAAGCAAAAGAAGGGGGCTTCTTATTCAGACCAGAGGAAGTGTCAAAGGGTAAAGGAAACTGCAACGCAAGGGACAATCAGATAAGGGCAAGGCCAAGTTTGCACCCTGGGATGAGGGATCCAGGCTCAGCCTTCCTGGCCAGGTCCACACGGGGCCCATCAGAATGGAGGCCTCTGTCCTCGACCTGCCTCCTCCTTCATTCCCGCCCCTCCTGTGGTCCAGAGTTGAGGGTACACCTCACACAAGGACACTTTCATTCCCCACGTACACACAGGAGTCAGAAATGTGCTGAGCGTTGGGAAATACTGAGCTAGCACTGCACAGACTTGGTTTTACCGTGAGCTGGCCACAGTTGGCCCCACATATCACCAAAAGGAGGGTCAGCACCCAGCCCGCTCTGTGCCCTGGGGTTGGACAATGATCCCTGAGGCCAGCACTTGAAGAGAGCACCCCTGGCCCTCTTGGCTAGTTTCCTGGGGGCACTGAGCCCTGCACCTCATCATGTGCCACATTCTCAGACCTGTCTTCCCCTCCTCACCCTCCTGACGCCCTCTCTACTTGTTTCCCACACGTGCTGGTGTCATGTCATTTATAGGAACTCGGGAACCAACGTCCATTGAACCCAGGTCAGACCCCAAGGGTCATAACCCCAGAAGCAACCCTAGATTCACCTTGATCCCAAATAAGATACCAACATTCAGAGCCTCCATTCTTAGATTTTAAAAAAATGTTTGATTTATACATATGTGCTATACACATGCACACACACACGAAGAAGAGCATTTATGTGAATGTTGTTTTTTCTTATTTCCATAATATTATAAATAAGAGTTAATTATGCTTTCCTGGAATTCAAAGTCTATTAAAATTGTTGAATGGAGTAAGTTGACAGTGGATGGATCTTTCGTTCTGAGAATATTCTATTCCTGGAATCTATTTGATTAAAATGCATAGTCAGCCGTGGCCGAGGTAGTTTAATGAGGAGGACAAACAGCCTTCTCTGACCTAAGTCCGTCACCTGTTTTGTATTTATTGTATGTAAAATCCTAACGGCATCCCATGTACAAATACTTAGTAAGAGACTTTGAAATAGTTGGAAATTCTCGCAGCCTGACAGCATGGAAGACCCCTTGACAGGCTCCGGCCACCTACGCGGGAAGACAGGGACAGCGCCTGAGTGTCCTGAAGCCCATTAGCTGAAGAGGAGCCACCTCCCCTGCCCAGAGTCGAGCACTGGGCTGTCCCTCCCCTCCGTGCAGGGCTGGGCCTTAGGTTGCTCTTGGTTGGGGGCTGCAACTGAGGTGGAGGAGCAGCAGTGCACACTGGTAACTACTCAGGTCAGCGGCTAACTTGTCCTGTCCACCCACCCAGCTGCCCAGCTTCCGGCAGGTGGCTGAGTGACCAGGAAAGTGAGCTGGTGTTTGCAGCTTTGGGTGCACAGCCCCTTCCAGGTCTTCTCCAGAACTCCTGGGCAGCATCGACCCTGAGCACTCTGTCTTCAGCACCAGCTAAGGACAACCCACACCCCTGGATTCCCAGAAAGAGAAGGACCCCGCCACCCAGGGAAGGCTGCCCCCTCCTCCAGGACCTCAGAGCTGCCCCAGACCTGGGTGCGCTCCCTCTGCCCCTCAGCGGCTTCCCCTGCATCCTGCCCCTGGGCATTTGGTTGCCGGCCCTCCCACCCATCCAGACCCATTCACTGCTGCCTTTTCCAACAGAAGTCTCTTTTGTGCTACGTGTACTCAGTCCAACCCTTGCTGCCCACCGTAGGTCTCTGGTCTCATGCTAGCCCTGTCCAAGAGAGCACAGTCTAGGCACCCAGTCCTGGCTCCCAAGACAGTAAGCTAAGAGAATAAGGAAGGGTCAGAAACCCAGGAAGGAAAGCAGAAACACTGTCCAGCTTTAGGATAAGGAGGGCCTGACGTGGGCTCTTGATGAGTGTGATGGAGAAGAGACAGCGGAGTCATAAAGAGCCAAAGAGAGAGTAAAATCCACAGCGTAGCGGCTGGAGTTGTTGGGGTGCTTGCGGGAAGGCCCTCTTCCGCCCCAGGTGGCCCTCCTGATGGACCCTCTCATGTTAGATGAACCACCCCATCCTAACCAGAGACCTTCTCCCCCTCCCTGACAGAGACTGCCCATCTAGCTCCACCAGTAGGTTCACTGCCCTCTCCAACTGAATGTGAACTTGCTGGGTAAGAAGGTTCAGGATGAGTGATGGTTGTTACGGTGGATTGGCCATGATTTAGTCTATTTCTTCAGGGTCTTTTCTCAGCAAACGAAAGAATGACCAGAGCATCTTCTCCCAAGTAACCAGAGGGTGCTGGTCACCAGCTGCCCACTGCAACCTTTAGTCTATGGGGCCACCCTCTCTCAAAAGAAAAACAACTTCCACATGAAAAGCAAATGATTTTAGCTCCACACAAAAGGACACTGCATATTATTGAGATAAAATCCAGTTTTCTTTAAAAAGCAAATATTTATGCAGCCATTTCACTGTGACTCTAAGTATTTTGCAAATATTGCTTGTTAATTTAATAACCACCCTGTAAGCTAGGTGCTTTCATCACCCCCTTCACATACACCTCTGCACGGAGAGCTAGGAAGCCATGCCGGGTTACCCAGCAGTGCGTCCTGGCAGACAGTGACCCAGTCTGTGTCCCCATCTCCAGCAATGCTCCATGTGTGGGAAGTGCAGGTTAAAAAGGGGAAAAAACAAAACTTGTTATATAAACTGCAGATTTATTGATATCAAATTGGTTCATTGTAGCTAAATGGAAAATGAACCAAATATTAAGAATGCAATTTAGAGGTTCTGTCTTTGAATTGGATGTTTGAAGTTATCCAGTTTCTTAGGCAACGCATGAAAGCAACTTGCATAACCCAATGTCATGCCACCTCTCAGAATACGGTGCTCTATGGTTTTCTCACGGTTGCTTTTTTCTCCCCATGAATACAGCAAGGCCTTCAAAACAAATTGCTCTAAAATAAGCTATGTACTATTTCATGTTCTGGTCTTTTAAGAACTCTCTATCCTATTCTGTGATGTACCTAAAGATGTAGAATATTGTAAAATAAGAGGTGACTTGCGGTACACTTCAATAAAACGTAAAACTTGAGAATCGTTTGCATTAAAAACATCAGATCAGGGTGGAAATGGAGCACAATGCTATCTTAAAGCAGCAGGCGCCATCAAAATAGTCACATTAGAATCAAACTAGGACTGGTAATTCTTTTTCAATATCACCCTGTGTACTCTGCTACTGCTGAACAGCGATGATCGGCAGTGTGTTGGGAAAGGGAGCGGTAAGCAGGACTTGGAGATTCCTTAGCTGAAAACCCTAAGAGTTACAGAGGATATTCTCAGTTTGAAGGTAATGCCATAAAAACTTGAATTAACTCAACTATTTGTCTTAGATACCTATTCTTCATTTTTTTAGAACTATGGTTTGGTGCAGCCTCCCTGAATTCTTGAATCTCATCTTCCTCATCTGTGAAGGGGCAAGAGCCCCCTGCAGCAGACTGCAAGAAGATGGAAAGAGCGAGGGAGGCGTGGTATCCAGGGGAGGCAGCCACGGGGGTGGAGCCGTGCGGGGACCCTGTAGTCTGTCCTGCACCACCAGGACAGCTGCCTCGGGCTTCATCATCAGGAAACAGCAATCACCTCTGTAAGGTGGCTGTGAAGATTGTTAACCAGCACACGTGGCTTACATTAGCACAGAGCCTACAGTAGAGAAACCAGTCAGGTGTTAGCATCCCTGCTATTACTACCACGATGGTTGATTTCATATTCACAAATTAACAAGATTTTCTACTCTTTCACTTATTATGAGTTCTACATCTCGCTTATTCCTTATTCTCACCTCATCCATTCTCCATTGTCTCAGTTTTGAAATCCTCTGAGTACTTAGACTTTAATATGGTTTGATTTAAATTAATCATTTAGACCTTGCTATAATTCTGGATCTTAAATATTCCCCAAACGCCCCTGTGTTAAAGGCTTAAGAGGCAGAATTTAAGGGGAGGCCTTAGGACCTCCCCTTAAATTGGGGACCTGCTCTTGAAGGGGGCTATGGGTCCTGGCCTCTTGCCCCTCTCTTTCATGTCCCATCCAGGAGGTGAACGGTCTTGCCATGTACTACTGCCATGCCGTGCCGCCTCACCACAGCCCAACAGCAGCAGGACCAACCAGTCACCTACTGAACCCTCCAACCTGTGGGCCAAAGCTATGGCATGTATTTCTACAATAATGGAATTTTGACTAACATAGGGGCTGACCTGGCCACTGAGGAAGAACTTCCCAGCTTCCTCCATAGTTCAAGGGGAGTCACAGGCCTGGGTTCATGCTAACAGACGGTAGCTGGAAGCAGTGGACAACACTTGCAGGACTGACCTGAAGCCCCCGGGACAGTGCTGCATGTGTCTGCTCGTGTGTGGAGGAGGGGACATCATAAGATGGAGCCTGGATCCCTGTGTCACAGCCTGGAGCAAAGCCTCCCAGAGCTGCTATCCAGTCTGCGCGGTCTGCACTGGGCTCCAATGTGAACCAGAAATAGACATTTACTGGGCTCAAGCACTTAAATTTCAGGGTTTATTTTTATTGACTCACATCCTAGCCTACTCTAACTAATAAAACTGGTAATCAAAAAGTGGATTATGGGTAAGCATCAAGATAAGATGAAAGAGGGAGGCAGAGGGAGGCAGAGTTAATAGAAAAATCGTGAGGAATCATGGAGCGAGGGCATAAAGAAGCACAAGAGAGCCTGGACATGACCCAGCAGAGGGCGAGTTGAAAACCAATCCACACTGTTACCTGAGTGTAATTAAACTGTACAACAAAACAATTCTCCTTAAAGTTTCAGTGTAGCATGTCTTAACAGATTGTTCACAAGTGCAATATTTATGAAGACACTTTTTTCTTAAATTACACGTGGTGAGATTGTTTTGACTTGTAAATACTCAAGAAATAAACTTTTTAATGCTCTCTCCCTGGAGACTGTACAGAATAAAGTCCTTGACTTCAGTGGGCTCAAATCGATATCAATACCTTCAATCATGGCGGTCAGGTGTGGTTACAGAGAATCGCGGTGGTGGTGGCATTAGGGGACACGGGGTCCACCTGTAGGAACAGGCACCTGGCCCTACTCCCGAGCTCTTTCTTCCTCGTTGACCTTACCATTAATGAGTGTGCCGCCCTTGGATGCCGCCGTCCACTTGCCGGCCAGCCATTAGTTCCTCAGAAGCATTGATCTGTGTGCAGCATTTGAAGTTCCAGGCAAGACCTAAGTGCAGTTGCCGAGGGCATCTTAAGGGGCGCCTGGGCAAATGTAACTTTTGAAAGGTTTCCTGGAGCCGTAACAACAGGAGCAGCCCAGCAGGCAGCCCCCTCTTCAAAGGACATGTGCTTTATTATCTCAAGAACAGTATCCCAAAGCACCTCACAAGTCCAGGAGAGGGATTTCCAAACAAGAAGCAATTCTCAGCCATAATCTGCACAATTTGACACATTCCTATCACAGTGCAGATATGTTAAGTGAACTGACGTTAGACGCAAAAAAATAAATTAGATTTGATTCTGCCTTTTCTCTTCAGGGAGTACCCCATAAATAAAATACAATGAACCCAACTGTGTCCCTTCAGAAAATGTGAGAAAACTGCCTCAACTGCCTGTCGAGCACAATGATAACATTTGTTCTCACCAAGTGGAGCATTTCATCCAAATCTTTGTGTTGGTCTGACGACGTTCGTCATTGAATTATTCTACAGTGGCTCCTTGTGCCATGGTCCCCAAGGGGTAAGTGCAAAGCAAAGCCTATTGCTATTTTATAATTATTTCTTGTGTTCTTATCAATGCTGAGCAATGGTTATTGTCTTCTCGGTATAAAAGTAAAAAGAGAAGGGTCAGGGAAAGAGTTCTGCCCTAAGCACTAATGGACCACTGACCTCAGATGTCAGGGACAGAGATAAGGACAGGACTCAGATAGCCTGACTCTGAGTCCATGAACTGTGAGTCTCCCAGAAAGAGGATGGGGAAGATGGAGGGACAGTGGTCAACAGGTGCAGGGTGTCTGTTGGTCAGGAAGAATGACTTAGAGTGCTCCACAGCACAGAAGGGTTACAATGTGTTGTGGTCTGGACATGAGGTGTCCCTCAGAATCTCCTGTATGAATGCAGGGATTTTCAAAGGTGAAAAGATTATGAGAGCTGGAACCTCATCAGCCCATCCCAGTTTGAATGAACTAACTGGATGGTAACTGTAGGCAAGTAGGGTATGGCTGGAGGTCAACGTCCCTGCCACCCATCTCCTCTGCCATGATGCTCCACCCACCTCTTTGTCCCAGAGCAACGGACTCAGCTGACCATGGACTGGACCTCTGAAACTGTGAGCTCAAAATAAACTTCCCCTCCAAGTAGTCCTTGACAAGCATTCTGGTCACAGTAATTAAAACCTAACAATAGATGACAATAATCACTCAAATATTTCAAAATAGTTCATAGAGAGGATTTTGAATGTTCCCAACTCAGAGAGAAATAAATGTATGAGGTAATGAATATGCCAATTACCCTGATCTGATCACTGCACGTTTACACATGTATTAAAATGTCACACTGAACAATTATTATGTGTTAAATAAGAATAAATTACATATTTTTTTATTTTAAGAAAAACATACATAAAAATGGCCACCCAAGGGGATTGTCAAAATGTAGAATATACCTTTTCTTTAAATTAAATTAACCTGCAGCTTTCCCATCCCTACAACTGTTCATTAATTAATCAGGAGACCCTGGCCTGAGGCACTCTCTGTATTTTGAGTTCCTATGCAACCAATCACAACCTGACTAGAGGTATAACAAACAGCTGAGTTTCAGCCAATCACAAAGAGCCACACTTCAGCCAACCACGGTGGTCAACGCATCACACCATGCCCATATATGGCAGATGCCACCCAGCTGCAGCCAATCAGGTGAGTTCTCCACCACCCTCCTTCTCTGCCTGTAAAAGCCCTCCCCATGCACAGGTGGCACACTCTGAAAGTCTTCTGGTTCCCAGTGCTGCCCCATTCAGGTAGCTTTCTTTGCTCAAATAAACTCTGCTAAATTTTATGTGTATAAAGTTCTGCTCTTAACATGATAAACTCCAGAACTCCTAAAATATCCCCAGGGCTCTAGGTGATGCAAAGCGGCCTGCCCCTCCTGCCCACAGTGAGGGTGCTCAGCTCCAGGACCAGCACCCAGGCCTTGTCTTGGCTGGACCAGCTCCTGCTCCCCAGTCCTGGACTCTGGATCATCCAGAGCCCCCTTCCTGGAAGACGCCTTCCTGTATATCTCATGTTTCTGTTCTCCCTATGTTTTACCCCTTCCTCACAATACTGACCACAGGTGCACATACGTGTCTGAGGCACATGGTGTCACACAGGGCCTGGCCTGCAGAAGGCGCTCCACAGGCACGTCATGCTGCATGAAAAGGTACTCTGTCCCCACACAGATGACAGGAGGGAAGAGAGGAAGTCAAGATGTCTTCCTCTAGAAGTGCTAGAGGAACTTTAATAGCTTAAGTTTGCCCTTTTTTAATTTAGATTTTAATTCTTCATGAGTAGATTTCCCTCAATGATGTTTCTTTTGAAGCTGGGAAAGGAATTAAAAACAGAATCCTTCTGGTGATGTTTGTATTTTGTGAAATTTGAAATGGTACACTGTCCAAAACAACTTCTGATTTCATTTTGAGTTGAGTCACTTCAAAGAGAAATTCATTTATAAAACACCATATCTCTCTGGTCATTCACTGAATATTTACGAGAACTATCACTTTACTAGAAAGGAAGTTAATGCAAGAAAATAACTGTGACCAGAAAAAAACACATTAAAATAAGTTTTCTCTGCTTCCTGCCTCTCGCCTCCTCCAGCTTCACCCCTTTGTCCTGCTCAGTTTCCACGAAGCCGCACATGTTCAGCAAAAGCCTTCTGACTCAGCCAGCACCATCCCGAGCCCTCTGGAGTCGGGCTTGCTTGGATGGGGTAAGAAAAGCAAATACCTCTACAGGAAGAAAAATGGAAATGCCAAGAACACAAGGCTGACTTTGGACAAGTCTGGGAAGGTTGAAGAGGTTTTGAACAGGAGAGCATCTGCCAGACTGTGCTGAGGCGCCTGGGAAGGAGGCCAAAGAGATTCAAAGTTTGCTTTTATTTACAAATTAAATACGTTGGTCTCTTTTCAAGAGACCACCTAATGATTTAAGATCATTTGCTGTTCCACCAGGGTTTGAACTTGTGTATCTAAGTAGCCTTCAGAGAGATGTGAGAAGCCCTGTGTGCAGGTGCAGTGTTTCCCAGCCACGTGGGGTCCTATGAGCCGAAGCAAGGACGTTAATCCAGAAGGGTCATAAAGGAAAGTAGGTATTGATTATATGATCTGATTTCCAGAATTTTCCTTCCAATCTGAAACATTAATGATCATTGATTCTGGGGAGGGGAAGCGGGGAATGGAAGGACAGCAGAATAAAATAGACATTATCATTACTGTGTGCATATTTGTGACTGCATGACCAATGTGATTCTGCAACCTGTACACGCAGAAAAATGAGAAATTATACCCCATCTGATTCAAATCTATGATATGTCAAGATCATTGTACTGTCATGTGTAACTAATTAAAACAAATAAATAAATAAATAAAAAGATCATAGATTCAAACCACACACCATGAGTCCTGCCTCGGTTCTGAGAGCGGGAATAGGAGGTAGGAATGACAAGACAAGACTCCGCCCTTGGGGGCCCCCAGACGGTCAGCAGAATGGGGCACCAGGGAATTGTCAGAATGTAGAATAGACCTTTTCTTTAAATTAAGTTATCAAAGTTCACAAAAGGGGCTGATTAATATAACTAGCCTCATTGAGAGGAGTTTTCTCAAAGAAGAGATAACTTGAAATCAGTAGAACTTGAGAGGGTGACAAGGAGGAAGAGCAGGAGCAGGAGGGGACCATGTGGAGAGGGGCTGGAGGAAGCAGGGCTCATCTGGCTCCAGGGAGACTCTGCAGGAGAAGAGGAGGAAGTGTGGCCACCGACCTCAGATAAAGGGACCGCTCCCTGTGGAGCCGGTGAGCCCCTCTGTGACTACAGGTCATCTCAGAGCAGGGAGCTTCAAAACAGGAGCCGGGCTTGGGGAAGTGTGGAGACTGACCAGATGGCTCATCCCTGGGCCCGTCCAGTGGCTGAGCAGAGGGCTGTGAGGTCCTCCTGGGGGCCACCGAATGTCCACAGAATTAGGTGCCTTTTGCTTTTAGCGGAAGATGATTCATCCCTCAAACATTTTGTTGTCCTTCAGAGCCCAGGGATGCTGCAGTCTATGACAGTCCCAGTTTACCCAGGACTACCCAGGCTGTGAGTGTCCTGGTGTCATTACTGTCAGAGTCTCCTTCACTCTCAAAGGTATCCGGTTCGGGTGACACTCATATAGTCATCTTCTTGACAGGGGTTTCGTAGTGATTGATGACATCATTTTTCAATATTCTTAAATGTTGCTACTTATAAGCTCAAAGTAGCACCTGTGATCATATTTGGTGACCTGAACTAGAGCGGTCTTGCTGTTCCCAAATCCTAGGCAACAAAGCAAAATCTCTATTGCACGGGGACATGCAGGAAATACTCCAAAGTATGCCCAGTTCACCATCATCGCCCTAGAGTTGGCTGTGGGTGTTGACCGCTGCCATTTCTCACATTTCAGTTATAAGTCCTTGGAACCTTCCTTCTGAGAAGCTCTGCCTGTAGGACTGTTTGGCCCATCCATGTTTGAAGGCCACTGGGCCTGCACTTTAGGAACTGTGTGAACTGCAGTTGAAATGGGAACCAGTCGCCCTCCCACAGATGAAGGAAATCTGTGCCTGGCCCCTTCCCTGGACAAGACACCTGGGTATTGTCACCAAGTCCTCTTCCACGGGAAACTGTGGAGAATGTGACTGGGGTGTCATGTCCTTCCCAGGTAGACAGAAAACACGTGCACAGTCCTTGGCCAGTCAGAGGTCACAGTGGGGAGACCATTTGGGGCTCTGCAGAAGCTAATCAGGACCGCAGTACAGAGCAGGGCAGTGGGGGGTGGGCCATGAGACTGGGACCTGGAGAGATGCTCCGTGCACAGGACCACTCACACTCAAGAACTTCTTCTGGAATCCAAACCTGAATCTACAATTCTTCTTAACAGATCTAACCTATAAAAAATGATTGCTTCTATGCTATTGATATTTGTTTCCAAATTCTCTTTGATTCCCCGATTTTTTGATTCAGCTCTACAGAATGATGAGAGGGCTAATTTCTTTAATCCAGAAATTTATTTGAGGATTTAAACACTTTTAAAGTCAAGGTAAGAGAAGCAGTGTTACAAGTCTCCATTTCACAGCCAAACATTAATCCGTTGCTCAGATTGGCTTTCTGACAAAAGGTCGTTTTGAATATAAACATATATTTTATAATTTGTATCCAACAATTTCCTCCAAAGAATATTCCTCACTTGCCCCTAAGGAAAAAGAATGCCTGCTCTGTTCAGAAGAGGAACTCAGGAGCTCACGGAGCTGGCAGGTTGGAGGCCTCCTAACTTACACTAAGCTTGTGTCACATAGGCCTGGGGCGTGGCTCTGGAGCACAGAGCTTGTCCGGCATGTGCAAAGCCTGAGTTCATCCCCAGTACTGTAAGATAAATAAATAAAACACATTTTTGACCAGAGAAGTTTTGCAGATTGCAAACCAACACATTAAAAATGACCTGACTACACTTTTTGCCACTGACCAAAATAAAACATTTCAGTTACAAGTCTTGAACTTCTCAGGTTCAAGGTGACATTGAGCTCTGAAAGTTGTTAGAAAACTCCACCCAGAACAATACAGCCAGCGATATGGTAAATCTTCCTTCCAGGCAAGGGAGTAAATCATTAAAAGCATTTCAATCCTTCTAATACTGAACACCATGGAAAGAACATTTTTATCCATCCTTTTTCTGGGGATTAAGGTGTGTATGTGTGTGTATGTGTATGTGTGTGTGCGCGCGCGCACACACATGCATATGCTCACACACAATCTTTTCTCTTCCTGCCTCTAGGTTTCTCCAAATGATTAAAAACAGGATCTAGCCAGAAACATCAACTACAAGAGCTATTTGAATTTTTATTTAACTCATGCATCTACTAAAACTAGCAGTGTTTGGTCATTTAAGTAAAAATTGGCATTCCAGTCGCAGCCCTGAAAACACTCAGCTTGGAGACAACATGCCTGTGAGTCATGAAGGAGCAGGAATGTGCTCTGTGTGACACCACCACTTATCTGTCTCTCACCGTTCCCTGCACGTGGAGTTCCAATCTGAGCAACTCGCCCTGGTCCTCCACCAGAGTCCAGATGAGATGCAGGCTGCGAATGCTGCCCGGAGGAGCTGCAGATGCCAAGCTGAGCACCATCAGAGCAGGCCGGCCCAGCCACGGGACATGATGCCACGTTGGTGATAAATTGACAAAGAAGCCAAGGAGGATGAAAGCTCCCGGCAGTGCCCCAGGGGGCCCATCCGTGTCCTCCTGGGCCTGCAGGGACGCACATCCAAAGAGGCAATCTCGCTGGAGTGTGACAGAAAACCCCAGAGCCTGATTGAAATTAGAGTGTGGCTCCCCAGCAAGGCCCTCCTGATCCACACCCCCAGGACCACTGGAATATTCAGGAAGGTTAACAGCCAGATGCCCCGAGGAGTTAATAACAGGGCTGGCAAGCCTGTCTCCAGCTAGGCCTCCTACCTCAGGCAGGTCACATTGTCGGTAATTAAAAGTCGAACATGGCGAAGCCTTCATAAAATGAATCGCTCATCTGCACCAGCGTCAAAGAGAAGACATGCAATTTCCAGGCCACCAAAGGAATCCAAAGAGCCGGATTTAAACAAACCTGAAAAGTTGTGATTTTTCACCCATGCATCCACGCACACACACCTATTCGACACCTATTGTATACTTACCCCTCGCGCACAGAAGACTTAACAGACCAAGTTACAGCAGTGAACCCTCAATTGCTCACTATAACCCACCCGTAAATTCTCATTCTGAAGAGAACCCCCAAACCGTGCTCTACTGAGCTTAGCAGTCTTCCCCCCAGGATCCTCTGGGCATGTTTGCTTCCTGGGATGCTTTCTCCACTTCCCACCCCATCTGTTTGACCAGCTTCCAGTTGTATTTCAGGTCCTCATTCAGGAGCAAGGCAGAGAGCTTCTGGCTCCACCCCAGGGGGGAGTGGCCACTCCCCCTTCTGCCTGGGTGACAAAAGTGGATGTCACACACACTGCCACGCTGCTGTCCATCCGAGCCCCACTTCTGGCCTGCAGACCTCTCCCTGGCGATTCAGCCAGCCTTGCCTGGCAGGTCCAGCACAGGCCCATAGACATTCAGTGAATGATTGAGTTAGGTAATGAAAGCCATGGCACCAAAGGCCTGGGGTCCCAGTGTCCTCTCAGACTTTGCTGCAGTTGATGAAACCAAAGGGAAGTAGCTCAATGTATGTGATAAAATCCCAGCTGGGCCTGAAGATGCCCTGGTTGCCAAGTGGCCACCCAAAGGTAGAAGGCCAAGGGTCTCCCATGCACCTGGGCTGCTGAGGGCATGACAAGCCTGTGGCTGCTGGAGGAGGGACGGCAAGGTGGAGAGCAGGCAGCGGGGGCCAGAGCAGGGCAGGGCAGGGGCCAGAGCAGGGCAGGGCAGGTGCTCAGTGCACAGGCTTGTGGGGAGCGTGCCTCCTGGGGGTCTCCTCCACCCCAAGGCCTTCAGGAGCCGTGTCCAACTTGTCTACACAGGAAACTGAAGTCTACAAAAGGAGAATCAGCTCAAGCGCTTACCTCAAAAGCAGAAGCAGACCTGAGTGGGTCTTTGAACACACACACATTCCCTCTCTGTCCCTCTGTCTCTCCAGGTCTCTGCCTGTCTACCCCATCTCTTCTCCCCTGTGTCTCCCCATCATGGTCTGTCTCTGACCTAGGTCTCACTGTTTCTCTCCCCCACCTCCGACTCTGCCTCTCCTCCCACATCTTTCTCTCTCTGTCTCTGACTCTCTGTCCCTCTCTTACACACACACACACACACAAACACACACTGGCCCTGCCTGCAGCCCCCACTGGAAGCACACGGGTCAGAAAGGATGCGCAAAGGAGCCCTCCTTTGAATGGTGGCCCCAACTGACCACTGGGCCTCAGGGCACTTGCTGTGTTCACCCAAAACTGCTGGTGACCAAGACGGGGCATGATGCTGGTGAGCCTCTCTGCCAGCCGTGGGGAGGAGGAGCGGCTCTCACACCAGTGTCCTGGTAGAAGAGCAGGGCATCGTCCTGGAGCAGCTCTCATCCATCTGCTGTCATGGACACACGAACCCAGAGCTTCCACAGATCACTTGAGTGTACCAGACATTGGATCCCCAGGACCTCTGAGGACAGAGCACGGGTCTCCACCTCTGCCCCCACCGTGCTGAGGGGACCCTTTGTGGGTGTGGATAAAGTGGTTTTCATCTGGAAACATGCAGTCCAACTACCTAGCAAAGATCGCCGCTTCCTGAAGGGACAAGCAGGACACGGTGCCCAGTTGCAGTGTGTCCTGTTCCTTCTGAACAGTGAGCCGAAGCACAGAAAGTGGGATTCTTCTTTCCCTTTTGAGTCCTTAAATCCTTATCAGGACTGAAGTGTCAGGGCATCAAAAGGGAGGAAACCAAGGGCAATCAGAGCCCAGTTCAGCCCTTTCTCACAGTCGTGCAAAATGCATGAGCTAATCTCACTCTCACCCTCTAAACAGGAGGAATATCTTGTTGGAACCTGTAGCATGGCTAATTTAGAGGTCACAAGATCAGCTGGCGAAGATGCGTTTATTCTTATCCACCTGAAGTCTAGTCTATCCCCTGGCTCTCAGTCCAGGCGACAGCAACACCTCGGATGAGCAGATCTTGCTGCACTGCCTTTCGGATGGTGCCCCTGCAGAGCTGCCCTCCTGTGCTCCCAGGACACGAAGGAGCTCTGTCACCAGGGCAGAGACAGAGGACAAACGGAGCAGGAAGGAAACTTCCATCCTGCAGAGACCACTGCTTTCATTTCTGAGGGGCCAGGGGAGGGGAGAAATATTGCCAGGTGGACTCTCCTTGTGGAATGGCTGGGCATCCCATTTGGAGACAGCTTTGCTAAACCACCATTGGTCACAAAGATAACTCATCTCCTTCTTAAAGGTAGCAAGGCAAGCGAGGTCACAAACAGGAGAACTCTGCGGCAACAGGAAGGGCTATTTAGCCCCAGCCCACCCGTGTTGACTGCACGCTATCCTGGGCCAGCAGGTCCACAGCAGCCTGCTGCAGGAGCTGTGCCTTCCACTGCCTTCCAGTGGTCGGAGCAGAAGAAAAACCAAAACCTTAGCCCATGTATGTGTGAGGAACTATAGAGGAGGAGGACAGAGGAGGAGCAGCCAACCACGGCCCCAGACCAGGTTGTCATCCAAGGAGCTGGCACCACGCATGGGTGTGGAAGTGTCAAAGCACAGGACAACCAGGAGTGCATCTGAGTCTCCCCAGAGCCCCTGACGGAGCCACTCAAGTGGCACCCCACCTGTCCAGCACAGCCCTGTTCCGTGGGAACTGCTGGCAGCAGGTCTGTGTGCTGAATGCGAGGAAGTAGGCGTCCCGGGGGCTGTTCGCAGCCAGCTCACTTTCCAGTCGATTTCTTTTCCAATTAAATGGTGGTTGCGGTAATCTACAGCATCTTCTAACGAGCATCTGTCCGTCTCTCACTTTCACAAGATGCTGAATGCCTCTTGAGGGCAGAAGGACATGAGCACGTGTGGGTCCCCAGAAGTGGGACCAGAGCCTTGGCGCGTGAGGTCTGGAGCACCTACTGTGCAGACGCGAGAGGAGCCGAGAGCGCCAGCTTCATCCAGCGCGGCTTTAATTACTTCAAGCAGCGTTGACCGAACAAAAGCTAAAATAATATATATGTGTATATTAGCATCAGATGGACTGCCATGCGCACAGTGGCACTGTACACAGTGTCATTATACGTCAAATATATAATGCAATTTCAGTGAGCACAGACTGTGATCTAATTTCACTGTATTACATAGATTTACCCTTGGCTCCCTTACAGAAGGAAACTCCCATATTGAAACGGAAGGACACGTTGCTTGACCTGTAAAGACGCAAGGGACCTGGCGGGCAGCAGAGGAAGTGTCTCTGGAGACCCCTAAGCCAGCACACGTAGGGAGCAGTGAGCCTCCTGCTCTGCAGTTGCTCTCCGCGTGGGACATGGGTGGAGCTGCCTCTGACCTTGAGGCGCGAGAGCTCAGGGAGACCTGCACCCACACCTGCGGTGCCCTGGCCAGCGTGCGGTGGGAAGGAGCAGCGGGACCTGGAACAGGAGGCCCACGCTGGCCTTTGAGACTTACTCCAAGGTGAAGTGAGGGTGAAGGTGACTCTTCCCCTTCCTGCAGCAGATGCAAGCGGACGATGTCTCCACAGTGTCAGGGTCCTCTCCCAAGCTGGGGGGGTGCCCGCCTGACCAGGAGCCTCCTCTAAAGAAGCAAAAACGTTTCCCCAGCAGGAGGGTCCGGCACACCGTGTGTAAGATGAATCGAAGTCTTTGGAGAAAGGTGCTGTGTAAATAACTGGCATTATCATGTCCCTATCTTGATACAGAGCTCATTTCAATCACGGTGTTCGGAACCAGAGTAATGTGCTCAGTTATTGTCAGTTTCAATTTACTTCTTCTGGAGCTTCAAATTCAATTACATTCTGAGATGAACATGAAATCAATTGAACAGCTGGATGTATGGTGATCCTATTTACCCAATTCTCTTTAAATTCCATACTCTCATAAGATAAATCCCTCTTGTGTGCTTTAACATTCTAGTGAACTTTGGAAGGAGAAAAGAGAATTATATTAAGTGTGCTCCCTAGAAGGATTTTAAGAACGTGGAATCTGTGTAAACACAGGTGTGCACACGTGTGTGTGTGTGTATATATGTCAAACAAATGAACCTGGAATATCCATTCCTTCAGCAAGGTGACATTAACTGACTCACAATGAGCGCATATTAGGGGCACAATAACATCTTAGATAGTGTAGGTGTTACCCACCCAAGAGAGGTTGGCTTTAAATTGACTAGAACTTTCTTTTCGATTTATTTAACTTTTAAATAAAAATGCTTGTTAAAAACAAGTTGTTAAAAACAGACCGTGAAGCCTCATGTAAAACAAGTATTTTCCTATGATCTCAAAACTGTTCTTGATGGTTTACTTCCCTAACATTTTATCTACTCCTTAATTTGTAGTCAAATGTTCTTTCTTACATGCCCAGAAAACTAGGATTATGCCAGGCTCAGTCGTGCCAGGGGGCTTTAGCCTGGTGGGACACAAGTGTGAGCTTCATGGTGATAAGAAGAATGTGGAGGGCGTTAGGCAGAGAACTGGTGGCTTCCGGGGAAGTCCCATGGCTGGTGGGACACACAGGGGCAAGAACCCACAGCAGAGGAAACCCTCAGAACTGGACCAGAGACACAGAGACACAGAGCAAGGAATAAAGCAGGAACAAGTGCCCAAGGAAACACAATCCTAAGCAGGATCATTGTGAAACCTATTCTTCTACCCATCAAGAGTGCTTCCTCACCGCACAGCTTGAGTGATATATAGGGGTTGGTTTGAGATTTTCTTCCTCAAAAAAAGCAAATCTTTCAGTTGGGTTCAGTTTTGTTTTGTTTTTTAATCAAATGAAAGAAAAACATTCAATAAGACTGAAAATTAGTACTATCTGAACTGCTTTAAATAGAAAAAGATGATTCTGGCAATTAGGCCAACGAGAGAGAGAGAGAGAGAGAGAGAGAGACAATTCTGGCAAAATTTCATTACAGATTATCAAATGGACGATTACTAAATAAATGATCATCTAACAAAAGGTTGGTATAACCCCACACTCAGGCTTTGATCACTAGGAGCCCAGGGAGCTCACACAACATGGCTGTAAACAGAGTGGCTCTCCCTTGGGACAGAAGTGACCTGCAGGGCTTCCCAGCAGTGGGGAGATTCTGCAAGGCTAAGTCTCCCAACATAACTTTGTGCAAGACAAAGCACTGAGCCAAGTCGGGTAGGGACCCAAAATGGCTGGGGGTGGTCCTGACTCCCTGAAAACATCCACAGCCGGGGTGACCTGAGTGCAGGAGGGGCAGTCTCCAGGGCATGCGGCCCACACTGGCCTTCCCAGGCCCACTCCCAGACTCGACCATCCACTTTCAGGAAAACAGGGAAGACGGGCAGCTCAACTGCGGCGGACGAAGCCGGAGCGACAGCCCACCCCTCGTTGGCTTAATCGGTCCCCCCAAGGCCCCGACAAGTAGAAAGATAAGGCACAAATAAATAAATAAGTGCCAATGGGGGCCAATGAAAATCTAACCACCCAGAAATTGCCATGTCTCTTCTGAATAGTGGCGGGGGATCCTGGGAGAGGCAATTCACAGGATATCTTATTATTTATTACAACAGCTAATGCACCACACAGCTTGAGTGAAAACGACATGAAGATGTAGAATGGCAATAAGCATCTCCAAAAAAAATTTAAATAAAACAAAAGGAAACGCACACGTGATCCCATGAATGGAATCCCGGAGCCAGAATGAGGATGGTTCCCGCAGCCAGAGTCTCCTACCGGCCAAGAACATGGCTGCATTGTTCCCGGCCACGGGGCCAACTTCTTGCACCTGAGGAAGAGAAGTGATCCCCTGTTTATCTATCTGACTACGGCCTTCCTCGTGTCTCCAGCATCTTCCCGTTGAGGAGCTGCTGCCCTGGTCTCCCCACGGAAGGGCAGATTTCTCTCCTCCCCTGTGCTCTGCTGATACACCCTCTGTATTCTTATTAGATCATCTTCATACAACAGGTGTGCTTGGCTGCCTCCCCACACTGCCTCAAACAGGAACAAAGTTGTGTGCGTCCTCCTCGTGGTCAGAGCACCCGATGCACTTTCTGCACATTTGCAAATAAAACTCAGCAAAAGCAGGTGAAGAACAGCAACAGTGGGGTTCAGTTGCAGCACAGTGGGAGGCCCAGCCAACGCAACTGGTGCCTGAGGGTGGGGAGGAGAGGCAAGAGAAGAGTTAAAAATCGATGTGAAGCGTAACAATGGAAATGGAGGAGCGGAAGCCCTGGGGACCAGGGAGGTGCTGCTGTGACCACACCTGACGCTAAGACCTGGGATGAGTGATGGCACTTGCTGCATGCATGCCACCTCACCAGAGGGCAGTATCACTGCCTCCAACAGGAAGCAGCCTCAGGTCAAAGCCCTTGCTGCCATCCCAGCATTGGACTCCACTGTCTCATTCCAAAGAGCTGAAAACAACCTCCAGAAATAGACATATCATGAAAATAAAGTGGAAAAGTCACAGCAAGAAAAAAAGTGAAAATATGAAAAACAAAGCCAAGAGCGGATTCTGGGCCAGTACGTTTCACCTGGAACACACCCCTACTGACCTGACCTCAGTCCATTCCCGAGCTCCTGACTTCATTTTTTTTTTTCTTTTTGGATTGAACCCAGGGGTGCTTAACCACATCCCCAACCCGTTTTGTTTTTTATTTTGAAACAGAGTCTCTCTGAGTTGCATAGGGCCTCGCTAAGTTGCTGAGACTGGCTTTGAATTTTCGTTCCTCTTGCCTCGGGCTCCCGAGCTGCTGGGAATACAGGCGTGGGTCACCATGTCCAGCTCTGACGTTCCAGTTTTTTACTCAGCAACTACAGTGAGAAATATATTCAACATTGCAACAAGCAAACTTGTAGTTAATCATTTTTTAATACTTTGGCTGTGACTTGCTAGTTTAAAATACATTATGACTTATTAATCATATAATCACTGATATATTTCAACTATTTATAAATTATACAATCTATCCAACAGAGATAACTATGGCTTCAAAGAAAAATTTAGCACTTTATTTATGTAGCAATCTATAGATTATAAGATACAATCAGTTCTGCAGTGACATGATGTATGGATTCCCAAACATCAATATGTTACGCAAAATTGCAGAATAACACCACGAGGCTGATGCAGAAAATTGGGTTAGAGGAGAATGCTCAAAAGCTCTACCTGCGACTCCTAAATTTTTAAAAGATAGGAACTTCATAATAATAGTTGCACACGTTTTTACATCTTAAATGGTTGAAAATACTGTAATAATGTAACACTTTATTTGAAAATGTTTGAGGTATGCTTGTGGAAGTAAGTTCCAAAAAGATCATAGTGTGTAAATTTTGTGAAGGGGCAGAAGGGTCATCAGTAAATTGTAATCACAGTTACAACTTAATCGCTGTACAGTTGTAACCGCTGTTACACTAAGAACCCCCAGGCCGAGCTGAGGTCCACGGTGCCTGTGTGAGGTGACGGGTTTGTGTAGACTATACAGTGTGATTCTGCTGGGTGCAGGTTTCTACAGTCACAAGGTATTTCCCACAAGTGGAATCATTCGTAAGCAAACTTGAAATTCACAGTATGCACAAATTGCTTCCCAATTGGTCAATTGCATTAGAATAGATTGACATTTTCTAAATAAGGATTATAGCAGAATCGACGACCTTCATAAAATTATTATTTTTTTCCTAAAAATATCGCATATATGTCATCTCGTTTTTATACACATGCAACCTATAAAGCAGATTATCGTTCTTGTAGCCCCACCTATCTCCTGTTGAAGACCTGAGGCGAGGCTGTCCTGGAGACCTGGTGCTGTCCGTTGGCTGACAGCTTGGTGGCCAGGCCTCAAATTCAAGTATTCTCTCTCAGATTCCTCTGTGCTTTTCCATAAATTATTTCCCACAAACACCACTCAAACTTATTTTGTATTTTAAAATTCACTGCTTTAATCCTACGTGTATACATACAGAGATTTAAGTAAAAAACAATCAAATCCACAACATCCACCATAACTTTATAAATGTGAATTCCCATTCCTCATGAAAGACACTTTTACACACACGTGTCAATGAGAACCTATGTCCTCATCTTACAAGTATCCTGCGTTTCTGGCTGACACAGAACACCTACCTACCAATGGCTATATTTGTCTACTTGAAGTTGTTTTTCTATATTTAATCTGATATGTATCTGAATATACTTAAATTTGGTCCCTTTGTCATTATTTCTTGTATTATTGAATATCATTTTTTTAAGTTACAACATAAAGTGAATTAATAAAGAAAATAAGTGAGAATCTCAGAAAAGATGATGGTGAGCTGAGAGGGTGGGGGAGGGGCATGAACATGAAAAAGGGTGAGTGCACCGGGGGGGGGGGGCAGAAGGGAGGACAAGAGGGGGTGGACCACTTAGTCTGCCACCAAGGAGAGAAGACAAGATGCCACCTCTGTAGGTCAGAGAAGTCAGCGCAGTCTGAATCCCTTGGTCGTCCCCTGGGAACAGGAGGACGTCCAGACCAAACACTCTTAAGTAGAATGCGCCGTATGCTCATGTTTTGCTTAGAAAATTCAAGAGAAAAATCTTTGAGAGAGGAAGTGTCTCTGCCCAAGACCAGAAACAAATCCTCAAGGCAGAGCAAGAGCCCCATGCACTGTGGAGAAGCGGGTGTGACCCTTCACGAGTTCAATGGAAGCTGACAGTCACGAGTGTGACTAGAGCCGCCCACTGGCCTGTGAGCCTCCCAGCAAGCTCCAAGCCCCACTCAGATGGAGTCCCTCCCTAACGCTGAAGCCAGCACAGAGCCACTCCCCATGCCCCAGGTCCTGTTCTTCCTTCACTTGTCACAGAGGCCAGAGAGGGGGGAGCAAGGCACTACAGCATGCCACCCCACGGCCATCTACTATCCAGGGCAGAGAGACTGGCTTCTTACTGCCCGGTCCAAAAGGTGCTGCACCACTGGCCCTGGGCTCCTAGATGGTGGCACTACCTGCTGTGCATGTGGCTGCTATGTAGGCTCAGTGCATCGCTCCAATGACCTGGGGCTCCCTACTGACACCTCTGCTGTCCCTCTGGCCCACTGAGTCCCATTGTCTACTTTGGGTACTGAAAGAGCTCTGGCCAATGGCCCACTTGCTGTCCGAGTCATTGCATTTAGAGTTTTGGTACTGTGGTCCTCCTCAGTGGTAGGAGTCAGCGAACTCGTTCTGCAAGAGCAAACATTGTAGTAAATACTGTGTGGGCCTCAGAGACTCCGTCCCAACTCTGTCCCAGGTCTGCCATTTAACACTGAAGCCTCCACAGACAGTATGAATGAACAAATGAGACTACATTCCAACACAACTGTTCTTACGGACACTGGAATTTGGATTTCATGCTATTTTCACGTGTCAGAATTGTTCTTCTTATTTTTCTCAATGATCTAAAAATGTAAAAACTATTCTTAGTTCATAGGCCATAAAAAAACTGATGGTGGGCAAGATTTTGCCAGCGGGCTGTTTGCCAACACTTGCTCTGTGAGCCTGAAGCTCTTCCCTGGAAAACTGTGATAAAAGACCAGGACTTCTCAGAAGAGGGAAGGCAAGAGGCCCACACCAAGTTCACAATGTTGAGGAAGCTCCCTGAGAGTTTTTAGCAAACGTTCTCCAAGTTACGGGCATGGGGGACATCCCAGGCCACTCTGCCCCGCTTGTCAGTGCCTGTGAGTTGAGCCAGAGGGTAGAGGTGGAAGAGCGAGAGGGACTGGACAGGTACCCAAGTGGTTCCTGATTACTGCCTGCTCTGCAGAGGGCACCCCACCCTACCAGGGAAGAAGCACCACTGCACTGAGTGAAAAGCCTCGGGGGGAGCCCACCCTGGGGCCAGTGCACCCTCAGAGAGAGCGGCAAGATGCAGACTGCACTGAGAGCAGGCAGAGGGAGACCCAGGGCGTCTTGATGGACAGGCTGGAGAGCCCGAGAGACTTCGCTGGTGCAACTGTGCTCCCAGGAGGGCCAGAAAGGTTATGTTCCTAGAAGGTAATGGGCAGCACCCGGGCTGTATCATGCTCAACCCCCTGCTCCAAGCCGATACGCAAACATTCAGCAGGAACAGAACAATTCTGCCATCTTGGATTTCGGTTTCAATGACTTCACTAGGGCCATCCAGAAAGGGTTCTCTGAGGCCAATAAAATCTCATGGAATGCCTCTGAGACTGAATGGCAGCAGGATGAAAGACCCTAACACAGAAGATCGGCCAGTTTTCAAGACACGGCTTTCACATCTCACCACGATGGCAAACATGGCCCACTCCACTAATTTTGTTTTTACACCAGCAGCCCTGAGTAGCAAGCTGTGATAATTTAGGGCCAAAAGATTCCAGCATAAAGAAAGAGTCTCATATACTAGGCAAAGTCTCTAATCCAAGAAAAAAAAATGTCAAAATACAAACCGACCTCTTCAAAAGAATTCCATCCACGGGCAATCCATCATGTGTCAACACATGAGGTCCTCCGGAAGAGACCGAAGAGTCAAGAAACCCAGCCCACATATGAAGGAAGGGGGGGCCCCAGCAGGCGGTTGTCCTCCATGAAGAGCAGTCCCCTACCACAGGAACCCAAATTACTCCTTCACCACCTTGGCTTCCTGAGGCCAGGCCTCTGTGTCCTGATATGACAGCATTTAAGAGAGGGGGAAACATAGCCAGTCTTAGGTCACTCTGTCCCCAGGGAGATCTGGAGCCTTCTGTACAGGGAGGGTAAGATGGGGCAGGGATAGGGTTTCGCTGGATACCGGGGTCTCAAGGAACATCTGGACAGGTTCCCTCGGTGGACCAGGTCCACGCATTCAGTTGACCAGATGTGGGAATGATATAAAACAGGACAGGAAGTAATGGTACCCATCTGCCCAGGCTGTTCCGACCCCTACAGGGCCCCCCTGTTCTCACACCCCCCGATTTAGAGTCAGTGTTGATGTTCTATGTGTTTGAACCCTGATGCCGTCTGACAGTGAGTTTTCTGGGCAACAGATGCCACTTGCAGAGAAATCATGGAAGGTCAAAAGCATACCAGACACTAGCTAGGCTTCCATGTCCCTCCCATTGGCCTTCAGAAGAGGAGCCGAAGATCGCAACCTGATTTAACACCTTAAAGAAAGCAGGGACATGGAGCAAGGCAGAATCCCACTCCAGGGGCCCCCGGTGGCCAGAGAAAAGGCTCACACAGCTGAGGACCATGGTGGATTATTACCAATGGAACCAAGCTGTTGCTCCTGTAGCCCCAGCTCTTCTGAGCACTGAGCCTGTACTTCATATGAAACCTTAAATATTACTGATGATTTCTTCTTGGACAACTGAAATCAAGACCTTTACTCTATTCGACTCCAATACATTTTTACAGTGCTGCTGTGATGCAGCTGAATTCTATTATTTCCCACCAAGGAGTGATAGACGTGGGGCAGTTTCCTGTCCCTTTGGGACATTCAGTCCCGCCATGTTGAAGATATCATGTTGATAGGTCCAAATAAGGAAAGACAGCACCAGCTTTGGAGCAGATAAAGATCCACAGGAACGTCTACGGGTGGCTCGTGACTCCTGACACACTACTCACCCCTATGTCAGATTCTCAGAAGGAATGAGGTCTAAGTTCAAAGACTGATCCCTGAGGCAATGAAGGAAAATCCACTCCTGTCTTGGTTTAGATCAACAACTAAGTTGAGGGGGAGAAATGAATTACAGTAGATGGGGTAGAGAGAGAAGATGGGAGGGGAGGGGATGGGGGACAGTAGAGGATAGGAAAGGCAGCAGAATACAATAGACACTAGTATAGCAATATGTAAAACAGTGGATGTGTAACCGATGTGATTCTGCAATCTGTATACGGGGTAAAAATGGGAGTTCATAACCCACTTGAATCAAAGTGTGAAATATGATATGTCAAGAACTATGTAATGTTTTGAACAACCAACAATAAAAATTAAAGAAAAAAAAACAACTAAGTTGAAAATCCAAGTAGTCTTTGTTTATTAAGTGAAATTATATATTCAAGCAAAAGGGGCACCTGGTCCCTTGGATAAGTCCTTACATAAAAGTTTTCTACTCCCCTGAGCTCTCCCTTGGGAGCCAAAGCCACCTGAGGTCCTCATAGTAAGATGTGCCTGCGCATGCTTGGGTTTGGCCTAATGGTGATTTGTCCAGTGGGCAGTGACCCCCAATGGCCCACTGGACAAGTCACCATTCTGGATAGTAAGAGCCAATACCTGCAACGGGCCAAATTAGAAGCCATTACCTTTGCCCTGGACAGTACTCCTAAGGATTTTATGTTCTCACAGATCCATGGACTGAGGCTAATGGCCTGGCTGTCTATTTGGGTACCTGGGGGATGGCAGACTAGAATGTTAAGACATCTTTCTGCACGACATTGGAGCCATACAGTGAGACACTCATGTAACCCATGGGAACATCCCTTACCATCATGGGAAGGACCAATACCAAATGATACTGAATGGAACCACGAGGCTGTCAGAAGTGCAGAGCCCAGGCACCCGGCTTCAGCCCCTGGATTCAACCTCGGACTGGCCTCTCTCAATCCTGCCACTATAACCCACTGGGCTTAAAAGATGAACCCCCATCTCTAGCCCAAGGACCCTGAAATGGCCTACCTGGCCTGGCAGCCATTGAAACAGGGACATGTAGCTCAAAAATGTGCCTGAGCATACTTGCCAAATAGACTACGTGGTCATCTGCCACCACCTGGTGGCCACAAGTATCAGGCCACAACAGACACTTATTTCTTGTGTGAATGGCAGGTTCTGGCTACACAATTATAGCACATAAGACTGAAGTGGCCACGTTTGTCATTGTCCAGACCAGCCGTAATCAAGTGATGAACACCATCATGGCAGGAAGGACTCCACCGTGAACCCATGGCCGTGACATTCGATGGAAAACCTCCTGTCACCATCAACATGCTGAATGGACTTTTCAAGGACTCAGCTGATGAAGATTTCTGGACAGACTTCATTATCAGCAGCATAAAGGACACATCTCCATCAGGGAAGGCGGGCATTAAGTGCAGCTGCTCCCTGTAAGGGAACGGCCCTTTGGAAAGACAGAAAGAGAGAGGGACAGGCTCTCCATATCTGTGATTCAGCATGTCAACCTCACCTGCTCCTCTGTCTGTCACGACAGTAACATGGGCACCAGGAAACCCTGACACGTGCTATCTTTGCGTCACACCAATGGGTCGCTTCTCCCACCAGCTGGTTTCAGGCAGAAGAGACAGTAGAACACAAGGACCCATGAGTCATGGACTCTAGAATGTCCCCAGAGTGGCTCACTCAGGCAACCACGGGCCCTGCAAGTTCTGTCATCCTGCCCCAATCTCCATGGCCTCTTTTCCATGAGGACACATGTGCTGTGAGGTCGCAGCAAAGAGAAATAGTGGCTCTGATTAGACAAGAGATTATCTGGCTGTGGAGGGAGAGCAGCCCCAGCAGTGAGAGAGGCTCACCTCCTGCATCCAGCAGCGCACCCTGCCCACAATCAGGAGCCCCTGGGGTAAAGCAAGGTGACCACAAACCCGACCCTCGGGGGGCCCATGATTCTTGTCCACCAGTGATGAAACAGAAAAGCCCATGTGACCGTGGTCAGGGCCCAGTTATTCTGACCCCCTCCCCTCCTGTGTGAACACCAGAGCCGCACACCCTCGTCCTCTCCTGATCCAAACTCATGTGCATCTCTGGATGCCCAGCTGGTCAGGAGTTACGCCATACGAGGGAAGTGAGGCCGCAATCTCCTTATGTCCATGTCCCTGTGGCATAACAAAGTAATATTAATCTAAATAAACACAACAGCAAATGCCAGTTGGGGGTACTTTGGCCCTGTGGGTATGATTGGATATAGGGGGGAAGGAACCACCCCCAGTGGAGAGTACCCTGGGCCTACCTATCACTCCCTGTAATTACTTGCAATGACATCATGTCCCCCTTATTGGGTCCCCATGCAAAGAGGTCCGCACCATCTGGAAATGCAGAACTCCCGAGCCCACCCAGCACTGTGCACACTGTTCCCTATCCTCAGAGTGCAATCCTGGAGACAATGGTCAGCGTCTTGTCCTTAAATTTATCCACCCCAACCAATGAGACGGCACACCCTGGAAGATCATTACCCACTCACTGTGGGTAGCTGGCCCTACAGATGATAAACCAGCCTTAGGCCAAGTGTGCCTGCTCAGGGAGGCATGAGCACTGTCACCAACTCTTCCACAGGTGTGACAGGTCATACTCACTGGAACAGATAGATGCTGCCCAGTTATCTAAATTAGACCTACTAGTCATTCCCTCAGAAACTTGTTCAGATGGTTATGTTCAGGATCTAGGAATACCTGAAATTCATATTTCTAATTGATCTCACCCCAGCGACCAGAGTCTGATGATATTGTCTCAATCAAGTGTTGTATGAATCAAAGTTGATAAATCTCGTCCCAGCCCATCACTGTGACAAGGTGGCATACTTGGGTGAAAACTTGAGTTCAGGCAAGAACTTGAGGAACCAAGAAGCAAGTTACTGAGATATCCCTGCACTTCCCTGCAGACTGAGCCAATCCCCAAGGCTAACCATCCTCAGATCTGAGGCATCTCTTGTCAAGCAAGCATAAAGCAGACCAAGGCCCAAGAGCCTGGGGTGAAGGATACGGGCTGGCTTCCTGAGTGCTTCGTGAAAGGCGCTGAGCCCTTGGCCCGAGGATCTCAACCTTGGCACAACCCTCCGTGCGCATAGCACAATCAGCTCCATCACGTCCTCCCATGGAACCAAGAGACAGGAGGATCCGGGGCCCCGTCTTTCTGGGCTGTGAGTATAAGCTGTCTTGCAAGGGTCACCTGAGTCTTGCTGCCTACTTTTCGCAGCAAAGGAACTGTCTCAAGCTGACCTGATTGCTGGAAGCGTCATCTCGTTTGCATTCTGGTCACCTCTGCAGGCTTCCTCCCTGATATTGAACAGAGGATGAGAACAAGGATTTCCCACGGAGCCCAAACCTGGGTGACATTTGACTCCAGAGCCGGCATGTCTCAAAGAGAATTTGTGATGAGATTCGAGAGAGAGGGTGGTGTTGGGGCCCAAAGGCCTTCGTCCCGGCAGCAGTGAAGACTTCGTGGCGGGGAAGAGACATGGGGGAGGCATCTGGACTAGGATGGGGTAGAAGAATGGACCAGGCTAAAGGAGTATTTTGTATTCCTCTGACCCTCTGCTGTTTTGACAAGATGAGCTCTCCAGCGAGATGAGCACTCTCGATGTGGCCGTGGGTTAGACGGGAGCAGGAGGAACACTGAGGCTGAGCTGCTGCCTGGTGACACTTCCTTTCAGAAAGCACGCATGGTCTCATTTGCATAGCCCCACACTTGAGATTTGAGCATAAGTCTGTGGAGATGGAAAAGAACAGGCTTTCCCTACACTAACAGCTAAAACAGATGGCCAAGGATCCAATTTGTTTAGAATAAATTACTGCTACCATGAGTGGAATAATTTACATATATGATTTTTGTAAATCCTTCATCTAAATTGGCTAGTCTTCAATAACATTACTTGGATAATGACTCTCCTTAGAGAATATAATTTATTGGGAACCAGGTAAACTTAAATTTACAAACGCAACTGAGTAAAAGTTTTAAGTGTGTAGGTGATGAGGTAAGAAACACATATACCATATATAATATGTAGCACTTCACAAACAAAAAACTTGTTTCATTTATCACATTATCTAATGTTCCAGATATTGTAAGGCACATTATTATTTTATGACCACTTGAAAAGGAAACAATTACTACTAATTAGATTTACCTAATTACAATTCAGAACCCTTCCATACAAAAGCAGTGTGGAGATTCCTCAGAAAACTTGGAATGGAACCACCATTTGACCCAGTTATCCCACTCCTCAGTATATGCCTAAAGGAATTAAAAGAAGCATATCATAGTGATGCAGCCACAAAAAATATTTATAGCAGCTCAATTCACAATAGCTAAGCTATAAAATTCACCTAGATCCCCTTGAATAGATGAATGGATAAAGAAAATGTGGTATATATACACAATGGAATATTACTCAGCCATAAAGAAGAATGAAATTATGGCATTTGCCAGTAAATTGATGGAACTGGAGACTACCATGCAAAGTGAAATAAGGCAATCCCCCCAAAACAAAGGCCAATGTCCTCTCTGATATGTGGATGATAACTCATATTAAGGGGGGGGGCAGGGGGAAAATAGAAGTTCATTGGATTTGACAAAGTGAAATGAAGAGAGGGAGGGGAATGGGGATAAGAAAGCAGAATGAATTGGACATACTTCCCCATGTTCATATATGAACACACCACCAATATAATTCCACATCATACACAACACAGAGTGGGAAGTTATACTCCATGTATGTGTGATATGTCAAAATATATTCTACTGTCACGTATAACTAAAAAGAACAAATAAAAAAATTAAAAAAGAACGCTTCTATACAATATACAGAGTTCCATCGAAAACCTTCTTTTTGTAAGAGATGTGCAGTTTCTGACTCCTAATCTACTGACAGCTGTTCTTCAGATTCTGAGGTTCACAGTTTTCACACTTTCCTAGAACATGCCTTTCTCTCTACAGTCCCCCTCTCCCAGAAAGATCATGCACTCTCTTGCCTTTGAGGACTGCTGATCCCCACTCCTAACCTGCACAACTCCCCTGCACTCCAGAATCACACATAGCCTGCTTCCTGGAGATCTCTGGTTGTCTGATAGTATCTCACTCAAAACTGAACTCCCAGCTCCTCTCAAAATCCATTCCATTACCTCCACCACCTGGGCTGAGAAAAGTGCATTTCTGCTTGCCCTTGGAATCCCCCAGACACACCTAATGCCCTACACTCTACATCCAGCCCATCAGGGAACCTGGTTACTCCCCTCTTCTAGAAAATACCAAGAATCTTACCACTTCTCCCATCCCCATTGCCCACCCTGGCCTGAGCCACCACCGTCTCTCACCTGGTTACTGTCCTCACCTCCCAGCCTCCTCGCAGGTCTCCTTGCTCCTAACCTTGCACACCTGCAGGCCTTTCTCAACACTGTCGCCAGGTAGACTGAATCCTATCACAGTCCTGCTCACAGGCTGTCCAGACCCAGAGTGTGCTCTCCATGTGTCTTAGGAGACTCCTTATCTGCTTCAGACTTCTAACTGGAGTCAGGTTCTCCAAGAGATGTGCTGGGCCACCCACTGACACCACCACGCCCTCCCCCACCCCAGCCACTCCCCTTCCCTGCTCGCCCTCACCCCTTGGCACCCATCCTCAGCTGCCCACTGGGTAATTCACGTTTTATTAGTAGGGAGGCACATTGTCGAGTGAAGGAAAGAAGAAAGCGGGGAGCACACACAGGGATGGATTCTACGCGATGCTAAACTGCGAGGTATTAGAAGGCAGGAGATGGAGCTGCAGGTTGCAGAAGCAGAGAGGTTATGGTGACAGATCCACAGGGACACTAGGAACAATGAGAAGGAAGGCCTGGGGCAGACCCAGACACTTGGCGTGGAGTTGAGGTGGCGCTCTCCAGGAACCCCTCGGAGACTTGCCAGCGGCCCGTCCCTACACGTGGCCCGAGCTGATTCCGTGTAGAGCAGGAAGCCCAGAACGGGGCTTTACCTTCAGTAGGCCAAAAGCTAAGGAACAGCACGTGGCCTCCAGGTTTGTCATGTCAAGTCCACAGACCCACCATTTGAGGTGGTATAAAGCCATCCCAGCCATTTGTTTTTGAAGTTATTCAGAATCAGTCGTGTGGAATGATGGTACTTACCTTTACTTGGGAAATTCTCATGAAATACCTGTATTTGTGTAAGTGTTCTTCATAAAAGGAAAGGAATGGGACCCTATGCTCCATGCTCAGATGAATAGTTTTGGAGGAAGAATATCTCAGATGAGCATATTAGGGGATTTCCCTAATACCAAAGGTAACATTTTGAATTGCAAGTGTGATCACTGTATGTGACTCAGTATCACAGCAAAGCAAATTGCCTGTGAAGGTGATTTCATCACCAGCAGAACTGTGTATCCCATTCCAAAAGAAATAACTCAAAAATCTCAGATCCTAATGTAGTTGAAGGTGCTTAAATAACTACATTTGGATGTGTGTGTGTGTTGGTGCTGAGCTTTGCAAACAGAAAAATCAAAGAATCCCATGGAAGGTCCCTGTGATGCTTCACCAAAAGCATCAACCAAACAGGTCCTTGAGCTTTTGTGTACTGTGAGGTGGCAGAAGCAGGTGCCAAACCCAGGTCTGGCTTCCTTGCCCTTCCTCCTCGGAGACGTAGCCACTTTCTTTAAGAGGACCTGACTTGTGACTGTGTTATAGTGTATGTGCATTGAGATTTGTGATATGATTTAAAAGATTTGGGGGAGCACATAAAATGTAATCTATATTGATCAAAACTATTATATTTCGCTAAAATTTATCTTGGGTAAAATGGAAGAAGAGGGCAATAGTACTTTTGTGAATGTCTTTATTTTCGATTTTATGGTCTTTGTTGAATGGATTCTGCATTTGATCATACCATAATGGCCTCCCTGGAGAACCAACTATCTTGCAAGTGAAATTTAAGGACCTTTACAAACATAACTCATTCTTGTCCCGTGCTCCAAGCCTGTGTTTTTGAAAATTGTGTTCTAAGAACTCTATGACTCTCCCCTCCAAACCAAGATTTTGTGGTAAAATAAATTGAGAAACGCTGCATGCGATAATCCCTCCTTTGAAAATGTCTAATTATCTTAGCATATGAAGAGCTCTGTTTATTGAACTAATGAGTTTGGAAAATATGGAAATACATGGAACAAATTTTGAAATCTTTCCAAATCTATTAGCTATTAATAATTCTATTGGACCTTTCTTAAAATGAAAATATGCTAAGTAGGAGGATTAATAGAATCATAGAACTGTGAAAGTTGATGACAACGCCAGAGAAGTTTCAGCAAAGGGATGAAACCACAGTGAGCGTGAAGCCCCATCAGGGGGCACATGGCACGCACTAACACCTGGGCATGAGGAGCACCTGGGAGCGCTTAAAGCAGATTCACTGTCTGCCTGTCAAGTCTGCAGCATGATACTTGGGACCTGTCTGCCTACTGGTGGTGAGCTAACCCTTAGTTCAGGAGTCAAAAAGTTGAAGAGCTCAGTAGCTACAGTGGCAGTTACATATTGTGATTCACCTACATTCACTTTGCATTTCAGAAGAATTCAACAGTGTTGTCGTGGGTCTCCGAGGAAGAGCAGCTGGCATCCTGACAGTGCACTTTAATGGGGAAAAAGAAAATGAAGGCTTCCGCTTGAGAGAACGGGTGTGGGATGATCATGCCACCAGAAATCACTAGTCATGGTGAAAGTCTATCAACGTGTGGCTCTTCCAGATAATTCCCTCAAACCACCTAAGCACAGATTCTTGATTCTGCTGTTTCTGGGAAAGCACATTTCCATGATGTGTGTGACATACTGAGGGCCACCTGCCTCGGCTGACCTTGGACACAAAGCTACTTAACTACACAGATGTGCAGCGAAGTATCACTTAGTAAGAACGCACAGAGGGTGCTCATGCTGAATCGCAGTCTGACGAATGTTCAGACCAAGGCGGCACAAGTTATTAGTGATGATAATTTAACAACATGACATCAGCCACTTCTAGCCCATGCCAGAGGCTTGCAGGGATGCACCCCTCCTGCACAAAGCTCCAGTTGGGCCAGCTGGGGAATGTTAGCCCAGCGCTGGGAAGAGCCCTGAGGAGCTCAGGCGAAAGGCCACCGCCCCATCCCCACCATTGAGCACTCTGGAATCCTGCGACTTTGTGTCCAGTAAGGTGCTTCTTGCTTTTTGCAGCTCTTTGGGGCGTTCTGTAGACTCTGCGATAGAGGGTCAGCTTTTCTATGGGGCTGAACTGTGGGGCTGCCTGGAGCTGACGGCATGGGGAGAAAGGCGAAGCAGACACTGGGACATCTGTGAGAGAGGTGGAGTCCTGAGGGCGAGCACCAACACTGGGACCTAATTCCACCGGTGAGAGACAGAGTAGAGACCAGGCACGTCTCCCCTACGGCACCCAGAACTCCTGGACTCCCCCGGTCACGGCCAGAGGCTCCCCATCCTGATTGGTCCCGCAGCTCCCCTCCTGATTGGTCCTGCAGCTCCCCATCCTGATTGGTCCTGCAGCTCCCCATCCTGATTGGTCCTGCAGCTCCCCATCCTGATTGGTCCCGCAGCTCCCCATCCTGATTGGTCCTACAGCTCCCCATCCTGATTGGTCCTGAAGCTCCCCATCCTGATTGGTCCTGCAGCTCCCCACCTGATTGGTCCTACAGCTCCCCCATCCTGATTGGTCCTGAAGCTCCCCATCCTGATTGGTCCTGCAGTTCCCCCATCCTGATTGGTCCTGCAGCTCCCCCATCCTGATTGGTCCAGGGAGCTCTTGTTCCTCCTTCCACCATTGCCCATTATGTCTCTTCTGGGAGGGAAGCTTCTGTTCACCTTGCTCCCAACAATCCACAGCCCCAGTCTAGACCACTGTAGTGTTCCTGTCTCTGCCTCCTACTTTGTCCAGACTTTTTTACAAGCTTTCCATCCCCCTAGAATAAAATCCAGAGTCAGCCCCCCTCAAGGACCCTCATCATCTGGCCCTCCCCACCTTGGTCCCGCCATCCTCCTGGCTCTTCCAGCAGCCAGGTAACCTCTGGGTGCTTGTCCCTGGTCCTCTGGTTGTTCTGATACTGGCTCCAGACGCCCACGGGCTCTTCTGCCCCCTTCAGGTCTCTGTTTCATGGCACTTTGTGGAGAAGCGTCACTGACCACTCCACCCCTCCCCGCCGCCTCCCCTGCCGTGCTGGCACTGAGCTTCTTTTCCCTCTTCAAAGCACTTAGCACCGCTGACACACTGCATATTTTATGTGTTCCTCTCTGTGTGTCTGCATGAATTTCACTCCATAGAACAGGGTTTCACTTTGTTTTGTCCCCCACTATATCCACACTTCCTGGCACATAGTAGGCACTAAATGCATATCTGCTAATCCTGAACATGGTCACTCCCTGCATCCTGTAGTGTGGGTCACTTTATGGAGCCCTGGAAGCTATAATTTGCAGCTTCATGTGACTGTAGTCTGTGGGTCTTACTTCACTAATTAATTACAGATCCTTTTATGGATGTGTGGTAATAATGGTGGTTTTTTTATCATCTAAGATAAGAACTAGTTATGTTGTGATTGAATTGTAACTTTGCATTAGTAATTTATTCCACAGAGATAAATGGATGGTTGTAATTAGGAGTGACTAAGATAAGATTTAATAAGCATCTTGATCTTTCTCAAGAATCTAATTGCTCAGATTAGTCTGTCATCTCTGAAAGCCATAAGTAGTACAAACAATTTATGTATCACTCTCAGCAACTTACAACACAGGGATGCACTGGGACTGCTGAAGAACCTGACACCTCTCATTATCATATTTGCCTGTTATAGATTTATGGGCATGGTGAGTTTTTAAATAAAAGGTCATTGTAATTTTTCCAGTTATCTTTATAAAATTATACCAATTAACTTGTAAAGTTTATTTTTATTATTCCAAAAAAGAAGTTTTAGCAACATCCGTGTGCTCTATAGGAAGAAAAAAAAAGAAAGAAAGAAAGCTTTCAGATTGCCTACTCATTCTGTCCTGGCTGAAGAACAAGCATAGAGTCCTCTCCTATTTCCTTATTCTGCTCCTCTGGAGAGGTCTATGTGATGCTTGCCAAATTGCCTGAAAGCAGTGTCTCTCGCTACTGGGCATGGGTTTCAAGTGACACACATGATGATACAGAGGGCCAGATGATTGAAGAGAGTACCCCCATGAGCTGTGTGCAGTGCAGAGGAGGCATACAGAACATGCAAAAACTTTGACCACTCAATTACCTCTTCACTCATCTATGAACGCTAACTATTCATAAGCCAGACATTTGAAGTAAAAGAACATCTAAAAGCTATCTTGTTAGGCCTGGGGTATGAGATGTCCCCCAAAAGTTCTTGTTAATGCAGGAATAGTCAGAGGTGAAATAATTAGATTATGAGAGCTATGACCTAATCAGTCCATCCTAGCTTGAATGGCTGGGTGGTAACTGCAGGCTGGTGGGGCCTGGTTGGAAGAGATGGATTGTTCTTCCTAAGGTCACTTTGTGTGTGCATTCTCTCCCCCCCACCCCCCGCCTTCTCTCCCACCTACCCTCCCTCCCTCTCTGAATTTCCCACCACCTCCTTACTGCCCTGAAGGGAGCAGCGTTTCTGCACTGGGCCCTTCCTCCATGATGTTCTGCCTCATCAGGCCCAGAGCAATGGAGCCAGCCATCTATGGATTGAGACCTCTGAAACCATGAGCCCCCAAAAAACTTTTCCTGCTCTAAGTTTTCTTACCAGGTATGTTGGTCAAGCAACACAAAAGACACAGACTATTAGTTCAACAGATTAGCCTGTGCTGAAAGAAAATTCTCATTTGGAGTGAGCAAACACTTGTAGAAACACTTCTTCTAATGTCTATACAGTCACATGTTTTTTTAAACTGCAAAATTAATATTAAAAGTGAGTCATTTCTCTCCATCTTCTTCTCTTCCATCTCACTCTCAACCAGTTCTTGAAGTGCTGGATTCCCTGTGAGCATTGCTGGCACCAAGCCAACTGGAAGTTGACTTGGGTATATGTTACTTTGGATGGAGTGGAATATATTTAAGTAGTTGTTAGTCATTTAAAGTAATTAGATCATGGCCAGTTGTTATGGTAATAGTTGGATGGCTTCTAGGAATACATCTATTTCTCACTGTGCCAAGTCTCCCAACACTGAGATACACCAGCCAGGGCCAGAGAGCACATGGATTATATTTATGTGAAACATATGTTATGGACTTCCAATGTGCCTGTTATGGGAGCATGTGAATGATGGAGATTCAGCTAAGTTCAAATTGTACAGAGCCAAATCTCATCTGTGAGAAATGCTTTTCATCACAAATATGTGAAATGATACATAGAAAATATATGTCCAGTCATAATGGAAGCTGTCTTGTATCAGAGGTGGCACATGCAGTTATAAATGCTCTATATAGTTCTGCTTCTTTTGGATGAGATTTACAAAAAATAAAATTATGCAAACTGTGTTGACACAGCACAAGCTCTGTTAGTGACACTCTATACAAACACATCTGCATGTTAAGTTTCACATCTGAGACTGCAAAGCCTCGAGTGTCATCCAAGGCACCCTGCTTGGGGGACATCTGCAGGTTCCAGGTAGGGAGGCAATTGACATTTACCACCAGCAGCGGTGAGACAGCCTGTTTGGGCAAGTGTCTCAGTGACAACTCTTGGACATGTTTGAAATGATCTTGAGTATACTGTGGCCAATTTGTATAACTTTTGTATTTCAGATAATTAATTTTATGTAATGTTTCATAAATGATTCTCTTCAATCTGAAAAAGAATTTAAGATTTCTCAAATTTGAAATGCTTAGGCATGTTAAAAACTCAAGCAGAAGAAAAAATTGGTAAAGATTTCCCCGAATTTGACAAATTCCCTACACTTTCATAACTACAAACTATGAAGCTGGAAGAAACTTACCCTAAACAATCCAAAATAATCTTAAAGTTTTTATTAAGCACGATAGACCAAAAAAAAATCTCTATTGCCCTATAAAAACACTTATAAAATCATTATTATATAAAGGGCCAATCAAAATATGAGCCATAAATTATAGGGAAAAAATACAATAGAGATGTAGGTGGTTAATAAAAACACAGTGTTAATGTTCTGTTGGGCAATGGCCATGTATTTGTCAGCCTCTAGTCATTTGAAGCTTGTTTTTACTCCTTTTTGCATTGTGACTAATCCTTCAGTGTCGCCTTGGTTTTAGTTGAATTCCTGTGTTCTCTTCCTGATGAACAGCTCAGGCCCCACCAAGCGTGCTCTGCCTGGAAGCCCAGCCACGGCGCACAGCAGGCGAGAGGTCGCTGCAGAGATTCCTTCTGAACACTCCTCTGCGCCTCCTCCCCAAACCCCGAGAATTCCGTGGCCATCAGGATCCCCGTCCACACGGAGCCCCCTGTTTTAGTTGGAGAGAGACAAACAATACAGTAAAGGAGAAGCCGTTCAGAAGGTGAGCTGTTGATCAGCGCTCGGAGGGAGCTCAGCGGGCGCAGGAGGGGCGCTCCAGGGGGACCTGGGGGTGGGCGCGGGACAGCACCCCGCCAGAGCCCAGCGCTGGGCCGGCGCGCAGCGTGGCCGCTCCGAGCCACAGAGGGCCCAAGGAGGAACCGCAGAGGGCCCCAGAGGCCTGCACCTGCTGTAATATTACATCAGAATACAATAGGGCGAAGCTACCAGGGGGCAGTGCTAATGGGCATCAGTCCGAATGCCCAAGATGTGCAGGTCCTTTAAGTGTTTCCAGGTCTCTGTGTGTTTGAAATATTTCATAAGTAAAGAGATGTTTGGGTCTCCTCAAGAATTTATTAGAAAATGAGAAAGGTTGAAAACATCGCATCAGCCTGGGATGAAGACCGCAAAGGCCTCGGAGAGAAGGTCAGCCTCGCAAGGGGGAAACTGAGGCCGAGAGAAATGACGTCACCAGCCAGGGCAGGCCGGTGGCAGAGCTGGCCTTCAGAACCCAGAAACGACCATTTCTTATTTTTCTTAGAAATGTGTTTTCTCTCTATCCATTTTTATTATTTCCACATAAACATTCTGAAAATCATCTATTTTCCTATTTCAACTGTAGGGTGTAGAATCACCTGCAATTACATATGATTACACTATCAGATTTTAATAATTCTACTTTTATTTTTTTTTTTGTTTTTTTTTTCTTTATTATAAAAATTTATATTTATTTCTTTTTTTTTTCATCTTCCATACATTTGATTTAAATGAGTTATGCATTTCCATTTTTACCCCAAATACAGATTGCAGAATCACATCAGTTACACATTCACAATGTTTACATAATACCATATTAGTGACTGTTGTATTCTGCTAACTTTCCTATCCCCTACTATCCCCCCTCCCCTCCCCTCTCATCTTCCCTCTCTATCTCATCTGTTGTTGTTCCATTCTCTCCCTTCCCCCCCTTTCCCCTCACAATCTTGTATATGTGATTTCGTATAAAAATGAGGGTGTCCTTCCGTTTCCATGCACTTTCCCTTCTCTCTCCCTTTCCCTCCTATCACTCGTCTCAGTTTAATGTTAATATTTTCCTCATGCTCTTTTCCTCTGTTCAGTTCTTAGTTGCTCTCCTTAAATCAAAGAAGACATTTGGCATTTGTTTTTTAAGGATTGGCTAGCTTCACTTAGTATAATCTGCTCTAATGCCATCCACTTCCCTGAAAATTCAATGATTTTGTCATTTTTTATTGCTGCATAATACTCCATTGTGTATAGATGCCACATTTTTTTTATCCATTCATCTATTGAAGGGCATCTGGGTTGGTTCCACAGTCTGGCTATTGTGAATTGTGCTGCTATGAACATGGATGTGGCAGTATCCCTATAGCATGCTCTTTTAAGGTCCTCAGGGAATAGTCCGAGGAGGGCGATAGCTGGGTCAAATGGTGGTTCCATTCCCAGCTTTCCCAGGAATCTCCATACTGCTTTCCATATTGGCTGCACCCTTTTGCAGTCCCACCAGCAATGTACAAGTGTACCCTTTTCCCCACATCCTCGCCAGCACTTATTGTTGTTTGACTTCCTAATGGCTGCCAATCTTACTGGAGAGAGATGGTATCTTAGGGTGGTTTTGATTTGCATTTCTCTGACTGCTAGAGAAGGTGAGCATTTTTTCATGTACTTATTAATTGACTGTATGTCTTCTTCTGAGAAGTGTCTGTTCAGGTCCTTGGCCCATTTGTTGATTGGGTTATTTGTTATCTTATTGTTTAATTTTTTGAGTTCTTTGTATATTCTGGAAATTAGGGCTCTATCTGAAGTGTGAGGAGTAAAGATTTGTTCCCAGGATGTAGGCTCCCTATTTACTTCTTTTATTGTTTCTCTTGCTGAGAAAAAACTTTTTAGTTTAAGTAAGTCCCATTTGTTTATTCTTGTTATTAACTCTTGGGCTATGGGCGTCCTATTAAGGAATTTGGATTCTGATCCCACAATATGTAGATCGGAGCCAACTTTTTCTTCTATCAGGTGCAGGGTCTCTGCTTTGATATCAAGCTCCTTGATCCATTTTGAGTTAACTTTTGTGCATGGCGAGAGAAAGGGATTCAGTTTCATTTTGTTGCATATGGATTTCCAATTTTCCCAGCACCATTTGTTGAAGATGCTATCCTTCCTCCATTGCATGTTTTTAGCCCCTTTATCAAATATAAGAAATTTGTAATTTTGTGGATTGGTTTCTGTGTCCTCTATTCTGTACCATTGATCCACCTGCCTGTTTTGGTACCAGTACCATGCTGTTTTTGTTACTATTGCTTTGTAGTACAGTTTGAACTCTGGTATCGCTATACCTCCAGATTCGAACTTCCTGCTTAGTATTATTTTTGCTATTCTGGGTCTTTTGTTATTCCATATGAATTTCATGATTGCTTTATCTATTTCTACAAGAAATGCCATTGGGATTTTGATTGGCATCGCATTAAACCTGTAGAGAAGTTTGGGTAATATCGCCATTTTGATAATGTTAGTTCTGCCTATCCATGAACAGGGTACATTTTTCCATCTTCTAAGATCTTCTTCTATCTCTCTCTTTAGGGTTCTGTAGTTTTCATTGTATAAATCTTTCACCTCTTTTGTTAGGTTTATTCCCAAGTATCTTATTTTCTTTGGGGATATTGTGAATGGGGTGGTTTTCCTCATTTCCATTTCAGAAGTTTTGTTGCTGATATACAGGAATGCCTTTGATTTATGCGTATTGATTTTATATCCTGCCACTTTGCTGAATTCATTTATTAACTCTAGCAGTTTCTTTGTAGACCCTTTTGGGTCTGTTAAGTATATTATCATGTCATCCGCAAATAGCGATAATTTAAGTTCTTCTTTTCCTATTTTTATGCCTTTAATTTCTTTTGTCTGTCTAATTGCTCTGGCTAGTATTTCAAGAACTAAGTTGAATAGAAGTGGTGAAAGAGGGCATCCCTGTCTAGTTCCAGATTTTAGAGGGAATGCCTTCAGTTTTTCTCCATTTAGAATGATGTTAGCCTGAGGCTTAGCATAGATAGCTTTTACAATGTTGAGGTAAGTTCCTGTTATCCCTAGTTTTTCTAGTGTTTTGAACATAAAGGGATGCTGTACTTTGTCAAATGCTTTTTCTGCATCTATCGAGATGATCATATGGTTCTTATCTTTAAGTCTATTGATGTGGTGAATAACATTTATTGATTTCCGTATATTGAACCAGCCTTGCATCCCAGGGATGAATCCTACTTGATCATGGTGCACAATTTTTTTGATATGCTTTTGCATTCGATTCGCCAGGATTTTATTGAGAATTTTTGCATCTAAGTTCATTAGAGATATTGGTCTATAGTTTTCTTTCTTTGAAGTGTCTTTGTCTGGTTTTGGGATCAGGGTTATGTTGGCCTCGTAGAATGAATTTGGAAGAGCTCCTTCTTTTTCTATTTCTTGAAATAGCTTGAAAAGTATTGGTATTAATTCTTCTTTGAAGGTTTTGTAAAATTCTGCTGTATACCCATCCGGTCCTGGGCTTTTCTTAGTTGGTAGTCTTTTGATGGCCTCTTCAATTTCTTCTTTTGTTATTGGTCTGTTTAAATCGTGTGTGTCTTCCTGACTCAATCTGGGCAGATCATATGACTTAAGAAATTTATCGATATCTTCACTATCTTCTATTTTATTGGAATATAGAGTTTCAAAATACTTTTTAATTATCTTCTGTATTTCTGTAGTGTCTGTTGTGATATTGCCTTTTTCATCCCGTATGTTAGTAATTTGCGTTCTCTCTCTTCTTCTCTTCGTTAGCGTGGCTAAGGGTCTGTCGATCTTATTTATTTTTTCAAAGAACCAACTTTTAGTTTTATCAATTTTTTCAATGGTTTTTTTTGTTTCAATTTCGTTGATTTCCGCTCTGATTTTAATTATTTCTTGTCTTCTGCTATATTTGCTGTTGTTTTGCTCTTCCTTTTCTAAGGTTTTAAGATGTAGTGTGAGTTCATTTATTTGTTGGTTGTTTCTTTTTTTGAGGAATGAACTCCAGGAATTGAATTTCCCTCTTAAAACTGCTTTCATTGTGTCCCATAGATTCCGGTATGTTGTGTCTGTATTGTCGTTTATCTCTAGGAATTTTTTGATTTCCTCCTTTATATCTTCTGTAACCCATTGATCATTCAGTACCATATTGTTCATTTTCCAGGTGATGCAGGATTTTTCCTTCCTTCTTTTATCATTAATTTCCAGCTTCATTCCATTATGGTCAGATATGGTGCATGGTATTATCTCCACACCTTTATATTTACTGAGAGTCGCCCTATGGCATAATATATGGTCTATCTTTGAGTAGGATCCATGTGCTGCTGAGAAGAATGTGTATCCACTTGATGATGGTTGATATATTCTATATATGTCTGTTAAGTCTAGGTTATTGATTATGTTATTAAGTTTTATAGTTTCTTTGTTCAGCTTTTGTCTAGAGGATCTGTCCAATGGCGAGAGTGGTGTGTTGAAGTCCCCCATAATTACTGTGTTGTGGTCTATTTGACTCTTGAACTTGAGGAGAGTTTGTTTTATGAATGTTGCAGCACCATTGTTTGGTGCATATAAATTGATAATTGTTATGTCTTGTTGGTGGATGGTTCCTTTTAACAGTATATAGTGTCCTTCTTTATCCCTTTTGATTACCTTAGGTTTGAAGTTGACTTTATTCGATATGAGAATGGCCACTCCTGCTTGTTTCCGATGGCCATATGAGTGGTATGATTTTTCCCAACCTTTCACCTTCAGTCTGTGAATGTCTTTTTCTATCATATGCGTCTCCTGAAGGCAGCATATTGTTGGATTTGTTTTTTTAATCCAGGTTACTAGCCTATGTCTCTTGATTGGTGAATTTAAGCCATTAACATTTAAGGTTACAATTGAAATATGGTTTGTACTTCCAGTCATGTTTATTTATTTATTTATTTTAGATTGGTTAGTTTTCCCTCTTTGGTTATTTTTCTTCCCCTTTACTGAGATACCTCCCACTGTTAGTTTTGGGCGCTATTTTTCAGTTCCTCTTCTTGTAATATTTTGGTCAAAATGTTTTGCAGTGCTGGTTTTTTGGCTGCAAATTCTTTTAGCTTTTGTTTATCGTGAAATATTTTAATTTCATTGTCAAATCTGAAGCTTAGTTTTGCTGGATACAGTATTCTTGGTTGGAATCCATTATTTTTCAGTGTTTGAAATACGTTGTTCCAGGATCTTCTCGCTTTCAAAGTCTGTGATGAAAAATCAGTCGTTAACCTAATTAGTTTACCCCTAAATGTAATCTGCTTCTTTTCTCTCGTAGCTTTTAGTATTCTCTCCTTGTCCTGTATGTTAGCTATCTTCATGATTATGTGTCTTGGGGTTGGTCTATTATGGTTTTGGATGTTTGGGGTCCTGTAAGCTTCCAGGATTTGGCAATCCATTCCATCTTTCATCTCTGGGAAGTTTTCTAGTATTATCTCCTTTAGTAAGCCATCCATTCCTTTGGACTGATTCTCTGTGCCTTCTTCTATCCCAATGACTCTCAAATTTGGTTTTTTGATAAGATCCCATATCTCTTGGATAGATTGCTCGTGAGATTTCAGCATCTTTTCTGTGTTAACTATATTCTTTTCAAGTTGATAAACTTTGTCTTCATTATCTGATGTTCTGACTTCTACTTGATCTAGTCTGTTTGTAATATTCTCATTAGCGCTTTTAATCTGATTTACGGATTCTTGCATTTCTATGATTACAACTTGATTTTTTTTTAACACCTCTATCTCCTGATAAAGCTCATTCTTTACTGATTGAATTTGTGTGGTTAGTTCCTCTTCAAAATATACTTTCAATGCTTGGATTTGCTGTCTCATGTCTTCTCTAATATTCCGTTCCATCTGAATTAGGTATGCCCTGATTTCTTTCCCTGTCCAAGTTTCTGTTTCTGCTATGTCCTCTTGTACATTTAGATTGTCCTGCATTGTTTGTAACCCTTTTTTCCCTTGTTTTTTCATATTGTTCACGTTGCTATCCAGCTCTGTTTGACTGCTTTGTAACTGCTTTCTCCTATACATTTGTTTTGGCTTTGTATTTCTCTGTTGTTTCTCTTTTGTGTTGGGAGATTATGCCTAGAAATGTTGGGCTTTGTTGTGCTTTAAAGCAGATTCATTCAATTCATATAAGGCTTCTAGGTTCTGTATGCATATAATGTTTTGCTGTTTGTTCTTAGGTCTATACGTTTAGGTTAGGTGCTCTGGTGGTACGATGGTTAGTATGTCTTGGCTACTTTAGAAGATTGCTCCACTGAAGGTGGATACTACCAGGCAATTGGATCAGGGTGTTGTTAGTAGCTAGGTATTTGGGAGTCTTATAGACAGCCTCGAAATATTCACCTATTTGCATTTAGACAATTACACGCAATGGAAGATGTAATGCTTGGGATGAGAGTTGGGGGGTAAGGGGATGAAGGTGCTGTTAAAAAGATAAAAGGATGGAGGGAGAGATAGATTAGAGGGGAATGAAAAGAACAATAAAACTTGAAATGGGATAGAAAGAGAGAAAGAGTAGGGGGGAAAGGATCAGGGAGAGAATAAGGTGAGAGAAAAAAAAATATATCGGCAGCATCAACCACAACAACAACAACAAAAAAAAAAAAATTAAAAAAATAAAAATAAAAATAAAAAATAAAAAATAAAAAATAAATTAAAGTCTTGGAGATCCTCCTTCTTCTCTTCCAGTAGGTGGAGCTGTGCCCTCCAAGCGGAGCGTCTGCTCTGTACCTGCCGATAGCTATCCCTGTAGGGCGTCTTCTGGGGGTCTCTCAGACTTGTCAGTCCCGAGCCATTTCACTTCTCCAGCTCTTAACCCCCTTCCTCCTGTCAGCCTGCCAGCCAGGTCCTGTTCCCCAGAAGTGATTCTCCAGAGGTCTAGTTACACTTGCAGCCCCACCGTGTGTCCCTTTTAAGCCCCAGTGCTGTGGTAAACTGGCGGCTAAGACCCTGGCGGTCACCGCTGGTGATATGGGGGCCTTGGGGTCTGGGATCCCCTCTGCTTCCCTACGGACACGACCCCTGAGAAGTCAATGAAGTTTCCTGGCTGCCTGTATCAGTATGGGGAGTCACGCACCTGCTAAAGTGGATTCTGCTGGGAAGGAGTTCCGCCGGCCGAACTCCGATGACGTCACCTCTCTGCTATGGCGGGCCCCAGGCTCCTTGCTGTAGTGTCCGAGGGGAGGGGTGGAACTGGTCCGACCCGGTTCGCCTCAGCTCCTGCCTCGTGGGGGCTTGGCTAAAGACTTCTTCCTGCCAAGCTGTGTCTCGGCATCTAGCGGGACCCAGTCACTTTTGCTGCGGGCGGGTGGACGGATCTGCAGCTGTGCCCGCGGTGCGCGGACTGTGGAAGGTGAATCTGGTACTCCGCGTCTAGCGGCAGGGTCCTGCTCGTCCGGGTCACATAGACGTTTTTTTAAAAAATCCTAGTAGCTCCCGGGCGGTCTCTCTTCAATGGAGTTTTGCTAGGAGAATCTCCGTTGGAAGGATCCAAGAGTTATCCTTGCAACTTTATGCCCCCATCACTGGGAGTACAGTGAAAGTGCAGCCTCTCTGCCCGCCGCCATGTTCTAATTCTACTTTTAAAATAAAAAAGATCACTAAGATTTACAGTTTATAAGCCGTTTATTTCTGTGTAGGATCAATTACATCATATGGTTCTCAGACTGTAGGAGTATGAATTCTTGTTGTTAATTACATTGGAGAATGTTGGAAATGAGTTTTCTGTACATACTTAATGTGTTACCCCACTTCTTTTTGCAGCACTAAGTGAACCCTGTAAATTCAATCTAATTATTCATATCCCAGAGCTGTAAGTAAATACACATTTAAAATTAAATACAAGCATGCTCATGCTGAGAGGGAAAAACTCTAATAAAATAGCACAGATGTACTTAAAACAAATTTCTGAGTTAACTCAAAAGTAATTAAAAACATTGCAAAAAAAGGTTCATTGTCATTTAACAAAATTCAGCTTCATCTCTAGAATATGTAATCAAATTTTACTTTTTCATGAAGGCATGACAAAGTTGAGGATTGATGAAAGCTAATTTTGAGTATGATATAATATTACAGCAAAAAATGTAAAAGCATAAAATATCCATCTTAATAAAATGCTATCATAAGAGCTTAAGCTTCTCTAATGAATAGCATTGCAATATTAATTAATTTTAATGACTTTCAAGTGCATAACAGAAGGTAATGCATTATCAGAAAAATACTTAATTCTACCCTGATATTTGGTCCAGGAACAGCTTCATGACCCAGCACAAAGTAAATCTCCTTAGGAATTTGTGAACAAGAAGCCCCTGAGCCTCCTTGACAAACCAACTCTCTCCATGTTCTCTCCAAATAAGAGGTCAAATATGAGTTACTACATTTTCCCAGCCACTGTTCGATGCCTGGATTAAAAAGTTCATCATCAACTTATGTATTCTAAGATATTGTACATCCTAAATAAAAAAAAAAAAACTTAATTGACTCATTCTGCAGCAAAATTCTAAAGTCAAAACTACCTTTATCCCATTAGGTGAAAATGTACTTATATAAGAGATTAAGAAGCACATTTAAGTTTAAAATACTAACATTTGATTGATACCCTTATCCCAATAATTAAGCTAATTCTCAAGAAGTAGGAGTGAGATCCTATAAAATCCTTAAGCTAGCTTTATCAATGAAAATTAAAATAACATTTACAATGACTCCAAAAGAAAAGATGAAATGTCTCAATCAAGTTATTTTTCCCATTTTCAACAATACATACAATGTATCATTCTAATAGCCAACTTGGCCTAAGTGTTTATAATTCATAAGCACCCTCACATCTCAATGTAGTACTTTTTAGAATTTTATTGTCTGAGAGTATTTAACCTGAGCTCTCCCATGCCAAAGAATCCTCAGTGTCTGAGACTGTGTTAACGGCAGGCACAGTGCTGCTCCACAGATTTCTAAGACTCAGGCACCTTGCAACTGTACACCCACAGAATATCAACTCCTCCTCTCCCTGCTCCTCTTCAAAACCAGTATCAAAATCCACCCACAACAAATGAGAAAAGTGTGCCCAAGGGCTTTTATGAGTTTTTAAGTTCTCATAAAAAGTGCCCAGTGGTGCCAGGTCACGTGTTCAGTTCTTCTGCTCCAATCATGTGCACTCTACCACTCCTCACCAACGAATAGCACAGATTCGTGTCTACAAGGGCTATGCATAATGGCAGTGTTTTTAGAATGAAATTCTTGAAAATCAGTCACACACTTAGCACTGGATTGGCATATTGGTGTCGTCAAGTCTAGAAGTTTTTGATTCCTTCCTTTAAGGTAGGTAACACATGAACTGAATCAATTTGACATGAGCCACAGATGGCCACCTAATCTATACATTAGATTAGTAGTAAGTCATTTGCAATTTCAAATGCATTCAATTGCTTCTATCCTGCAAGAAATCATCAAGAACTCACGTGAGGGTAGTCATCCTGGGAGCAGCTTTGGAATCAGAACCTTTACCTCCATTGATAAAAATTGTTTGGAAACACATCACAAATTATCCCAAAACACCAGATTACATAAGTAACCAGGCTGCAGGTGGCATCTGTAAGGCTTTGTTATATCTAAAAGGCCCAGAGTTTCCGCGATTGTCTGCAGACACATGATCCAGGCTCGTGGCGGGGATCCAAATTCTATTCTTTCAAGCACTCTGTTGTCACTTTAGCTGCTCTGGAAGTGGCACGTGTGAAATGCCAGATTTGGGCTCAGGAACATAAGAAATTAGAGGAGAGCATATTTTAGTATCTGTCTTCTCTTGTTTCATACACCACTGAACAATGACATTTTAAAGTAGTTCCTGTTAGATAGTAATGGTTAACTATGGATCTGAGCATGGAGGGCAATCAGAAGAAAGAATAGCACAAAAAGCTCCTGGGAAAAGTGATTAAAGAAGAAAGTTAACCAGATGGGACCCACGAAATTCAGGACTCAGCCTCCAGCTGATTCTCCCCCACCCTCAACAGTGAATCACTGAATCAGACATCTAGGGACTGTCTAGTACGCATCATGCTCTAAACTTGCTACTAGAGGAAACACACTCATTTATTCTTCTTTTAGAGCACTTCAATCACTTAAAAAACTAGAGTCCTATATATAAAGGAATTCATGAATAACCCTAGAAATTAAGAATTAGTGACAAATATCAGCCCTCGATACACATCTGTTGTTGTGTCTATATAGGTACCACTGGGTTTTGGTTTGGGGTTTTTTGTTTGTTTTGCTTTGTTTTGTTTTGTTTTTTGGTACCAGGGATTGAACCCAGGGGCACTTAACCTCTGAGCCACATCCAGCCCATTTTATTTTTTTATTTTAAGACAGGGTCTCACCAAGTTGCTTAGTGCCTCACTAAGTTGCTAAGGCTGGCTTTTGAACTTGTGGTCCTCCTGCCTAAGCCTCCCAAGCTGCTCAGATTACATGTGTACACCACCACAGCCAGCTCCACCGCTGTTTAAAATCAGATGTATTAAGTTTTTGTTTTATATCTACTTAAAAATAAATGTTGGCTTTTACAAGAAAAAGCAATATCTCTATCACAACACATAAAACACACACACAAAAATTTCTTTTGAACTAAAAATTCTTATTGGGGGCTCAAATTACTTATTACAATCACCATAATGATTAAAATAAGAGAAGAATTACCAACATGGGGGACAACTGCTTCCAGCCATAGAAGAGTCAGGCCTTGAATTTTACAGAATGAAGGTCTTGGAGAAGGTTTTACAGTTATCTTCTGTGGTAATACGGAAAAGAAGCTATGCATACCTAATTGATTCAATAACTTAATAAACTACAGATTTTGGTAAATACCAAACAAGAGCATTCTTTTTAATTTTAATAATTTATCAAAAGAATTAATGATAAAAGTAAAGAATAATAAAAGTAAAGAATGATAAAAGTAAATGTGTAGTCTTAAACCTAAAGTGAGAGACTTTAAACACTATGATAGAGGTTTGATTTTCACTTCTGTAAACAGATAATGGATTTTGACAATACAATGCCACTTTCCTTGAACTTTCTGAAACACATGTAAATATTTTCTTTGGATGATAGAATATGACAGTACAATAATATCCAAAGGTGAATGGGAAATTTACAATGTTGCAGCCCTGAAATTTCAGTAACTGATGGGTCGTGGGTTTTATGAGCCAGTGTTGATTTGTTTTCAGTGCTTTACAGAATACAGTAGGCTGTCCAAGAACAGAACAGAACTTGTTACTCAGAATGCCCTCTCCCACCTGACCTTCAAACATCTACACATATGAACTATTATCTTCATTTATATGTGGGAACACAGGACTAGCTAGAGAGCCCATAGTTACAAATTCTGAATGTCCCTAACAGGCAGAATATGATGGAAATGTCTAGATGTCCCCACAGAAAAAAAAATGATAGAACCTATTACCTTGAAAAAGAGACTTCTATTATTCTAAGTTTTCTAGATTTCTGTTTACAAAAGAGACACGTACTTGTTTCCTTCTGCAGATATATCACAGGGCTCCTTAATTCAGTAAAATAAACACTTACATAATAGGGTGCCTTCTTCCAATTTTCTTTTCTCCACAAAGTCTGATTTATCGGGAAGAGCTGTGGCTAAGGCCCTGAAGAACAGGGTGGTAGGTATACTTTTCATCTAAAAAATAAAAAGGATCCTTATTAGAGATAGGGTCTATGGTGGACCTTTTCCACACGAGAATCTCCTGTCTTTAACTGAGCACGTAACATTTCCACCATCCCCAAGGGCTCGGCGAGCCGTGGAGCTGGCCAGTGTGATATAAATGAAAGGTGTTCCGTGGACTTCCCAAAACTCTCCTTCAAATGCACATAAGGAAGATGATCTCCACCTCCGATACCCATGAATTAGCTAAGCCAGTATTCCCACTGAGAAAATCTAAACAAATGCAGAATTCTGCCTGAAGAACTTGTGAAGCTAAGGAGTCGGTGAGCATTTACAAATTGAGAGGGAAGAGAGAGAGAGTGCCCCCAGCAAGGAAGGAGCAGCCCCTCCAGCTGCCTTCCTCCAGGGTACATGTTCCCCCAAATCAGCAGAAAAGACAGCACAGCTCTGCACGGCCTCATGGAGACAGCAGCACAAATACGAGACTCCAGGACCCACGTCGGAGAAGGGACTTGGAAAAGACGCACTTTGAGTAGGAATCCCAAAACTGCATCTTTTAATTAAAGATGCAAATGAAAACACCCGACCCCAACAGGAGAGGAGTCGCATTCTGTCCACCCTCAATCACTGAAATGAGTCTGTGATGATCAGATTGGCTAGTGTCCCTGAAGATCAACAAGCAAATACAAAATCTTTGAAAAAGAGACAATATCTCACAATTTTAAAACCTCTGAGGCACATATATAATACAGGCCTATATGATCAAAAATTAAGAGAAATGAGGCAATACAAGACAGATGTGCGAGAGATTTAGAAAATAAAGTTACAAGGTAAAATATTTTCAATAACTCAGTTTAGTATTTTCAGGAATGCTGGGAGCCATCAGCCAAGTAGGTATGACAAATTCCTTGCCAGCTTACTCCCATGCTGTCTAGTGGAAGGACTTCTGAAAGGTGACCTTGCTCAAGGACCAGGGCAGGATCCGTGTTTAGGGTGTTCCCCCTTTAGAATAGGGCGGTTTAGCATAATAGGAGATTAGGGTGTTCCCCCTTTAGAATAGGGCAGTTTAGCATAATAGGAGATTAGGGTGTTCCCCCTTTAGAATAGGGCGTATCCTGCTGCTGAGTTCCTCTTGAGTGCTTAGGGTCAGACAGTATATTTTGGGAGACAGAAGCCCATGTGGGTGGATTTGGGCAGAGTGTGGATTAGGGCAGAGAGTGGATTTGGGCAGAGACCGTGGATTCCCCTAGAACGTGTTTGTAGACGGCCGGTGTGAGATCGGGAATAAAGAATTGCTGTTTGAATCTACAAGCTGTGTGGAGACTCGTGATTTGTGCCCAGCCAGAGACTGCGGCACAGGAAGATAATTTTTTTAAAAAAAACATCAGGTAAATAAAACTGAAAACGTGTAGAAATGAAAGAGCAAGTAGTTGAAATTAACCATCTAAAGGATGTGCTTAAAAGCAAACTGGAGACAAAGAAAAAAAAAAATAGTGAATTTGAAGATTGGTCAGAAAGAAACATCCAGAGTGAAGCATGACTGAATAATAGGATAAAAAGGAGCATAAAACTAGAAGGTACAGAGAGAAAGGACGTTGTATATGCCATTGGAGACCCAGGGGGATAAAAGGGAAAGGACGGAGCCAGAACTATTTAAAGAGATGAGATAATTCCTAAAAAATTCCCCAACCTGGGAAAAGGCATTAAAGATGGAGATTTCAGAATTCCAGAATATACTAAGCAATAGATAAATAAAAAGCAAAGCACTCACTAATAGACTCATTAGTGTCCTCAAAAAAAAAAAGAAAAAGAAAAATCCATGTCCACCCAAAACCTCAGATGGTGATTCTGTTTGTAAGTAGGGTCTCTGTAGATGTAATTAACCACGGACTGCCGGATGAAATCACCCTGGATTTAGGGTCCACCATAGACCAACATCCAGGATCCCTATAAAGGAGGAGAAGACAGAGACACAGGGAAGAGGGCCATGTGAATGCTGCTGTCACCAACCAAGGCACACCTGGGGTCACAAGAGCTGGCAGGTGCTGGGAGGATCCCTCCTTCCCTGGAGCTCCAGGGAGAGACTGGCTCTTCTGATCCCTGGGTTTTGGTTCAATAACACTAATTTCAGACTTCTGGCCTCCAGAACTGTAAAGGAATACGTTGTTTTTAAGCCATCTGTATTTGTCCTTTTTTATGACAGCCCTAGGAAACTAATACACAGACCAAGAACCTTATACTAAAGTTATAAAAACAGAATCAAAGGGGGAAATTACCTTCAAAGAGCCCATTGTAAAATGCACAGGAAACTTCCCAACAGAAACAAAAAGAATCGAGAGGACAGGGAGAGCCCTGAACTGAACAGGGTGAGTACCATTCCCCACTGCATAGGCGGTTCCTCCAGAATGTGGTGGCCAGAAACAACACATGGTTATTGTCTTTCAGTTTTGTGAGTAAGGAGCCCTTATATAGCTCCAAGGGCCCCTTTGGCTCAAAGTCACTTTGCACTGAGCTACTAGCCAGGGTTAAGGTCTGGTCTGGTCTGAAGGCTCATCCTTGATGAGTAAAGAAAAGCCGTTTCCACATTCTCCCACAAGGTGGTTGGCAGGACTGCATCCCTGACAGCAGGTCCCTGGACGGGATGCCTCACAACACAGCAGCTAGCTTCAGAGGCACAGGTCATTCACAGTCAGGTGTGGACGAGCCTTTAGGTGTAGGCGCTTACACCCAGCAACACCAGCATTCTTCATCATGGCACCGTGGTCTGTAGACCTGGGAGAACAAAGACTAGGTCATCTTCTCCAATACACCACACCACATCGGTGGGACAGGAATAAGACAACCACTGTGGACAGTCCTGTTCAAAATGAGGAAACAAAAGCCACAAAAGAGCCAGGAATCCACACAATTCTGAAATCCCGATGTTAAATGCTGGAGGTTCCTAAGGAGTTCTCTAGGTCTGAGAGTAATTCCCACGGTTCTAGTTCTGCCCTCCAGACCTGTGGTTCCACCCTCTGAATTATCTTCTCTTTCCAACAAAAGGTTGCATAATTACAGCTGAAAAGTCCTCCGTAAACTTTGTGCCAGCCACTGCTGTTTCTGCTTATGTAACTCTTAAAAATATTGTGCTCTCCTGTCAATTTCCTGATACTCACTCCATGAGAAAAAGCTATACCCCCAAATTTATTTGAGATAAATCCCTCTTTATCTTGGCTTTCTACATAGGAAAAATACTCCTAAGCTTTTAGAAGCATATTATTTGATTAAGAGGATCTATGTGTTGCATCAACAAAATACCTAAGGGACTTTCACCTGCCTCACCTTCCGCTTTGTCTTTAAAGCATGCTTTCCTGAGAACACCTTGATGAGATCTTTGTTCTGAAGTCTTGTTATAAACTATAGCCTTGTTTGTTATCTGGATAGACTGAGAATTTTGGGAGCCATTAAGTCTGACTTCCCATAGCTTGACAGCTCATCCCTCAATGTATCTGGCTTCTCACATTGTACTCTAAGATCCTTCAAAACTTTGGAAATCTTAGATGTATCATTTATTTCAAGAGGGAAATTTTCTACCTTTCACAAACATTCTGCCTCAACATAACAAGGATCCCCTTTCTCCAGTTGCAATAAGTCATTCCTCATGCACAGTCAATACTCACTGGCAGCATTATGGAAGATCACAGGACTCCTAGTTACACTGTGTTCAGTGCCTTCGACTTTAGCTAATGCTTCTCAAAGTCCAGTAAACTGTCCCAAAGCTACTTCCTTAAGTAAAGCACCCATTTATACTGTGTGAAAAATGAAAACCTTGAAGAACTCATATGATTTCAATTATGTAGCATTCTTCAAACAACTACAGATTACAGAGATGGAAAACAGATTAGTGGTTGTCAGAAACTAAGGATGTAGGGGAGATGGCTCTAGAGAGGTGATATAAAGGAGCCGGTAGTGAGAGACAGTTGTGTGCTGACTGTCATGATGACTACACATCTACACATGTATAAAATCATATCAACCTTCACACACACACACACACACACACACACACACACACAAGTCCACGTAGAACTGGTGCATCGTGAAATGTGCTTTGTGGGTCCTACCTTTGCTGACTTCCTGGATTTTATACTGTACTACAGGAATGTCAAATGCTCCCATTGAGGGGAACTGAACCTCCACGTATATGTTTAGAACTTTTGGCAAACCTATTATTATTTTAAAATAAATCTTTAAAATATTTACCAAAATTGACATAAGAAAACTGGGAAATCGGACCATTTCATTTCTCTTTAACAGAGTTCATCAATAGTTATAACTGAATAAATAAATTGAATCAACATTTGGGAAAATCAATCATTAGCAGAATAAAAGAAAAAATAATATAGATCTCAATATATGACACATATATGTCAATATATGATAAAATCAAATGCCATTTCAGAATTTTTAAATGCAGAAAATTAGATGGAAGACTTGAATGCACAATACGATTTTATAAGAAATTAGTCTCAATAAATCTACATGTAAACTATTAAAAATAAGTGAGCTTAATAAGGTTGCTGGAAATAAGGTCAATATGCAAAAATAAATTCTATTTTCACGCTTTTGCAACAAATACTTTAAAAATTTTTAAATGATACTGTTCACATAACTAAAAGGACACCACCCACACAGAGAGAAATTCACATGGTGCTCTACAAAACCAGGACAAAGGAGACTTTAAAACATTATCAGAGAAATTTTTAAAATTAAAGTAGAAATACTTGAAAAATACAACAATATGGTTGAGGTGAGAACTGTCCCCAAGTTGTCTTTAGGGTCAATGTAATGTCAACGAAAATACAAGTCACTTTTTCTGTGAGAATTAACAAACTGTGAATTTTATATGGAAAAGCACAAGATCAAAACCAATCAAGACCCTCTTGAAAAGGACATCAAGAAGGATCTACCATATAAAAGACTTGCTCTGAAATTGTAATAATTTAGATCATGTGGTATGGCCACAAGTTTAGGCAAAGGAACAAACAGATTTCAAAAACAGACCTCCTATGTGGAGACAAAGCTGGCATTGCAAAGCAGATGTACATCCTCAAAGAAAAATGAAGCAAATCTTCGTCTCCACGTCACACAATGCACAAAAGTCACTCCAAGTAGGTTTTAAATTTCAATGTGAAATGCAAAGCAATGAGGCTTCTTGAACATTCTACAGTATCCCCTGACCTTGTGGCAACGAAAGATGGAACAAAATGCAAAAAATTTTAAAAAAGCAAAACCTCAAAATAAATAGGTCTTAAATTAGATAAGTCAAGCTATAGAGTGGGGCAGAATATTTGCAACACATTCAAGTAACAATAGAATCCTATCTACAATATATTAAGAGCTAAAAAAAAAAAAAAAAGAAAAAAAAAGAATTGGAAAAACAGCCCCACAGAAAAATGGGCAAGAGAATTAATAAACAGGAACTGCAATACCCAGAAGGCTATAAATATATAAAAAGTGTTCAGCCTCATTAGTACTCAGTGAAATGAAAGCAAAACTATAAAAAGAGACCCCTGCACATCCAGGAGAAGGACTGCAATGAAGAAGAGAATACCAAGCACAGAGAAACACGGGCGCACCGAGACTCCGCTCTGCGGAGGTGACCCTGAATCGGCTCTGCGCACGCACAGCAGCGCCCACAGGTGCCTGCAGGTGAGTGCAGCCACGCTCAGGTACCACCACCCCTAGTAACCCTGGATCAGAAACACCCCAAAGTCCCCCCGTGGAATAGCTCACTCCAGAGAAATCCAACTCCAGCTTCCTATAGCCCCAGGATGAAATCACACATGGATTTTTAAGAGAAGGTGGGTTCATAACACCATAGGGCTCCTTTTGTCTAAAATTCAAAAATAGGCACAGAAAGCAGAGCTACCTAGGGAAAAGAAGAGGGGCGACCAGGACCAAGGGGTTCGCCACGCCTACTTCTTGGAAGCTGGGCTGATTCTGGACCCAAGCTCTTCTCCAGATAATTCGTGGAGCCTGACATTTGGTTGTGCACTTTCCCCGCGGGTACTGTGTGAGAACCCAAGCGGCCTCATCCTGGGTCCTCCGCCCTCCTTCCCTTCTGTCCACCAGCTGCCTCGGCTGCTTGCGGGACCTCAGGCACCTGGGTCCCGGCGCTGGAGCACCCCCTACGACGTGTTCTGGGCAGAGACAGCCAGGAGGCTGTGTGGAGGCTCTGTGCAACCTCACCCTGAGACCTGGTCTGATGAATGAACCATTCCAGAAACGTCATATCCAAAAAGTGAACAACAAAAAAAAAAAAAACATTTATGCAAAAATAAATATGGGAGGCAGTGCCAAAAAGCTTTGATTGGAAACTTTCTGCTTTGTTACACCTTTCAAATCAGTGTTTCATGGTATTGATTTTTTTTTTCTTGTTCAGCCTCAGCGACTGTTACTTCCTTAAGTCGGAAAGTAACCTTTTCTTTCTTCCCACGTGATCTCCTTCCTCCTGTGTGTTATTACTTGGCAAATGATTTTTCCTGAATAAGCAGATATTTCTCAGTACTTGGCTGGGGCTTTCCCGTGACCGTCATGGGGAATGTTTCACATGGAAATGGAGAGAGAGGGGCAGAGGGAAGTGTCATGTGAAGACGGGATTCACTCGTTTAAAACGCCCTTTTCTTGCAAGGGCTCACTTGAAATGTTTCACAGAAGATATTTATGGCCACATTATCAAAGGGAGTAAAGCAGAAGTTGGGAGCCGGGGCTGTGAGTGGGAGGAGCAGTCCAGGGAGCGGGCAGCCCCACTAGGAATCCACAGGGCCTTCTCCAGGCTCCCCCCCCCCCTCATTCTCACTAACTTGACTTTCCAACTTGAAAACCTTGACAGGCAGACTCCGACCCAGATATTCGAATTTTTTTCACGTCTTCGATTACTGTTGGAGCTGCTCGGCGCAGGGTTCTCCATCTCTCTCACTCCTCAGCCCTGCCGGCCTTCACCCCTGGCGGGAAGTAGGCCTATTGATATAAAAATGTGCCCCAGAGGGGGGTGAGAGGATGCTGTAAACGGAAGGTCATGTCCTCCCAATTCCCCTGTGGCTCCGCCGTCCCCACATGATGGTATTTGAAGGTGGGCCCTGAAGGATGTTGGGGTTCTGTGGGGTCTGAGGTAGGGCCCCAGGAGGGGTCAGTGGCCTCATAAGAAGAGAAAGGGAGCCAGAGCTCACTCTCTGCCATGTGAGGACACTGGAGAAGGCCGGGAAGCAGCCCTCACCAGGAACCGGCGGTGTCCCCGCAGTCACCTGTGCGATGCTGGGCTCCGTCTTGAGACTGGCCACCCTTCATGCAGCAGGCCACCTGCCCATTGCTTCTGCTCCTTATGAAGTGTGTGTTTGTAGGGACAGACTGGTCACGGAGTCAGCAGTGCCCTCCGACAGGGGTCCAAGTGGGTAAGTCAGAAGAGGATGGGCACATTTCTCAGTTCTCCAGAAAATCACTTCTGATACGTTTGAAAGTGGGTGTTTCATCCTGCTGGGAGCTGAGGATGCAGAGGAGACGTAACACAAGGAGAAAAGCCAACAGGAGCTCCCTGCAACCCCACTGGACTATCACCCGCCTACCTGCTCTACTACCAGTGACTGCGCCCTCCTCCCCTCTTCCACCCACCTGCCCCTCTCCCCGCTTGGCTGAACTCCTGGCATCCCGTCTCACCAGCTCTTTCATATTAGACAAATCACTACACTCTTCTGAGCCTCAGTTGCTGTTAGAGTCTGTAAACAAGTCTGGATGGCGCCTGGCAAAATGCCAGAGGGAGTGGTTTGTAAAGTAACACCAGTGAGCCATTAAGTGTGGAGATTCCTGATTGGTTGACTGCTGTATCTAGTTTATGCTAATTAAGATAAGCTGTGTGGGATGTATAAATACCTCTGTTGTCCTACAATAAAGGGCTCCCTCTCCTGCTGTATCAATCTACACAAGTTGTTGGTCACCCCCCCCCCCTTATTGAATAACCAGACTTGTTTACAGACTCTAACAAGTTGCCCCTTCTGCAAAGCAGGCATGCTGACGCTATCCTCAGAAATGGTTGTGCAAGTCCAGTATGGGATATGGAGAGTGACCTTCATGGTGCCTGGGGTGTAGAGGGCTCTCGTGAATGTTCCCTTCCCCTTGAAAATCACCCAGTGATGACATGTAACAAGGACAGTGCACACTGAGCATTCCTACAAGTCCGAATCTCCCTCTTGTTGAGTGCACCTAAAACAGGAACCTCCGGTTCAGGAATTTACTGAACTTCTCATGCCTCTGTGAAGCTGGACAGAGCTCTCGCCTCACAGCGGATTTGTGAAAACGAAACACAGGATAATGCCTCCAAAATGCTAATCCAGTGTCTGAAACCAGGCGCATTTCAATACTCTGGAGCCCCTGACAGTCCTTCATTGATCTGAGCTGGTGTACCTCAGCCCTGCTTAAGCTAACGCCATCATATGCCACCCCCCAGCTGCTCCAGGACAGCCTGCCTGAGAGCAATCGATGCTTCGACACAGCAAGAGTCTCCACCCTCAATCAAGGAGCCTCTTGCCTTGCCCCAACCTGTGAAAATGGATTTTTGTCATTGACTAAAAAAAAAATAGTCTCATCCCCACAGTCAAAAGGCCAGTGTACCATCGTACCTTGCTCCGGCTAGAAGCAGAGTTGTAACAATACACAACCATGCAGATTTCCAAAGAAATTAATTCACAATGAGTCACGAGTATTTCTTTCATTTACGAAGTGGGAATAATATCAACATCCCCTTGACAGGGTAGATGTGAGGTTTAAATGACAGGATGCACATGAAGCATAGTAGACACTCAACAAACAAGAGGAACTGTGGTTGTCTTTATTATATGAGAAGACAGTGTTTAGTTACCAAGGCAGTAGAGGAAGGAAGAGCCCCAAACACAGGGCACCACAAGGCTGCAGAGAGGATGTGTCCTGGGGGCCACTGGCTGAGCACCTGGTGGATCCACTTGGGAGGGAACAGCTGTTAACTTAGTAAGTGTGACAATAGTTCTGTGGTTACTAATGCCCTTATCTTTTGGAAATTATGCTGAAAGCATTGAGAAATGAAGTCTCATGATCTAAAATTTACAATTCAGAATCACAGAGATGAAGTAAATATGGCAGCCTGGAGCAACGGGGCCTCGGTGGTGGGTGGACGGGTATTCATTGTACTGTTCTTTGTGCTTTCCTGCAGTTTTGAAGATGCTCATCACTAGAGAGTGGCAGGCATACACTCTGTGCCCTCTATGTGCTCTGTAGAACCAGGTGTGGGAAACCGTAGACCATGTGCATGACGGAGTACAGACATGCCACTTCAGGGACCAGGACCCTCCACCTGGGCACCGCAGGAGCTCTGCAGTGTGCCTGGACTGGAGGGACAGAAGCTCATGGGAGACTTAGAATGCAGGACCATACAGAGCTTGCTTCTACTCCAGCTTCACCACATTCTGGGTCAATCTAGCAAGTCCCTTAATCATTCTGAGCTTCGCGTTTTGGACTTAGGTTTGGAGGTGGCTGATGGATTTGGGTGAAGACTTTCGCAAGAGGCTCGATTCTGACTTTGGTCTCTGCCTATGCACAATGCACAAGGAACTCTTCCTTCTAAGTATTTTCCTCTGAGTCATCATGCATAGCCCGGTGCCCACAGGACACTTGGATGTTAATTTGACAATGGAAAGAATGGATTTAAATTCTTCAAAGAAAGCCATCTTTCTAATTCCAACTTAGTCAATGTGGCCATGAACTTAGTTGAACTTGCCCACCCTTTCCAAACTCCCCCAATGTAAACTTGGGATTCTGATCCACTCCTTCCTCTGTTTGGACTCTTCTGCAGAGGCACCTGTGAATTCCCAACTCAGGGCCCTGGCTCACCTTGTTTCGCCCCTCAAATGTGTGCATCTCTCCTTCCTTCCAATGCCCAGTGACCTAGAGCACTGAACAGGGCAGAGCCACAGTGGCTCAAGGGTGCAGACCAGAGGTGGAGACAAGACAACCTGGGGTTGAAATACCAACTCTTCTGATCAGTTAGGTAACCCTCCTGAGACTCAGTTATATTACCTGTTAACTGGGCAGAATCACATCTGTGGGTCTGCAGGGATTAAGGAACCTAATGTTGGTCTCCCAAGTTGCTGGTGCCGCATCGACTCTTACATAAATTAGGAACAGGAGAAAAGGTAACATAGCCACAAAGCCACCACGCATCTCCCAGAGAGGCTGGGAGCACTGAAAATTACCTGGCCTGTTCTCCTACGGCACTTGCAAGCCCGTACTTGTTAGAGGCCACTGCCTGCACACCTCACCTCTGGTTACAGACATCAGAGTAGCTCGCAGACTTGAACTGCACTCTGGCCAAAAACACTATATAAAGATTAAGTATGTGACAAAAATTTGTAGCAACATCAGCTAATTGCAAAGTTGAGGAGGAGAAAGTAATTAAAGTTAGAGATGAGCCAGCAAGTAATTCCCTTAATTGTAAGCACAGAATGTTCCCCAATCTGTAATCCTCACTTCCCCTGGAAAAAAGGGGGGGCTGCAGAATGCCCGAGCCCACAGTTTTTAAGCCAGGTTCCTGCTGGGCTTCTCGGGATTGATACAGGCTGCCCATTGCGCTAGCCGCCACAAAGTAGATCAAAGCAATGCTGCCTTGTGTATTTTCTCCTTGACTTTTTTTTTAAAAAAAATGTGTTTTCTCCTAAAGAGAGTATTTTCTCCAGTAAGCTTGTTTTAAAAGAAAACAGGTTACCGTATACTCCATGGTCAGGTGGTGAGACATGGCCTCTGACCCAAGGCTGCAGATACTTTGCAGAGACACCAGGGGGCAAAACCCACAATCCTTGCAGACACCCATGGGTGCCTATATTTGGGAGTCTGTTTGAAAAGGAGATGCAGCTTTAAAAGTCCAGAGAGTAAGTAAGGGAAGAAAACTCCTATGATGGAGGGTGTCTGGATGGTCTCTGCGTGTCTGTGGGCCTATTTTTTTGTGGCATTTTATTTGGTTTTTCAACCTGAATGTTTCTGGAGGCATCAAATCAAAAAATCAATGTCATTTCAGCAAAGCAGCATGAAGCCCCACACCTTGCCCTCTCTTCCCAGCTGGGCTGCAGGTCTTGCTGGCTGACCTGCATGCTTCTTGTTTCCCATTTAAGAAGTCTCAGGAAGCTCAGCCGAAGCAGCAGCAGCAGCGCCTGGGCTGACTTCCTGAGGGCGGGCGGGCTAGTGTGGGCTGCCTGTCTGCACCCTGGCGCTCCGAATCCAGCCAGACTCACACTGAGGGTTTTTTTACTTTAAGTCCCAAACCCCAATACCTCAGGATGGGACCTTATCAAGAAATAGAACCATTGCAGAGGTGACGACGAGGTCCCTCTGGAGTGGGATGGACATCTCATCCAATGAGTGGCTCCTCTACCAAAAGGTGACATGTGGACACAGAGACACACGCAGGGTGAGCCATGGGACAATGAAGGCAGAGATCTGGGTGATGCATCTACAATCCAAACACACCAAAGATAGACAAGAAGCCACCAAACGTAACGGCAAGACCTAGAACAGATTCCCCCTGGAAAGGAACCCGCCCTGCCAAGGCCTTGATGGTGAACTCCCAGCCTCGGAAGCGTGAGGTAATGGAGTCTGCTATCCTGTGTCACTCCATTCTTGGTGCTTGGTAATGGTGGCCCTAGAAAACTACACACAGCACTCTGTGAGGCCAGTCTTTCTTGTCCTAGGACACGGTGGGCTTCCCGTTTGGAGCACATGAGGAGCACAGGGAGTTGTGACCCAAGGCCACCCTGGAGGACCAGAGTGGACATTGGTCCACAGGTCTCAATGTCACATGACCTTGAGCTCCATATTCTGTGACATTGATGCGTCAACCTCACCGGGTCATGAGGAGAATAGAAAGGGACAAGAGAGAACGACCTTTATGATCCAGTCAGTTAAGCAGGGAATGTGGGCCGTGGTTCTTGTCACGTTCTGAGTCTAACTAGGCAAACTGGCCCCGCCCTGACCCAGGGAAAACTGCTCATTTCAACTTATATATTGATTGATTGATTGAACAACTATCCACTTAGGTCTCACAGTGAGCTGTTTGTGTTTGGATCATATGGAAGAGGCAAAGGTCCCCCACTTTGTAGACCTCACATTTGAAGTGGACACAGAGCTTCAACCATGTCTCTGAAGATGGATCCTGGCCAGTAAGTCAATAAATGAAGCCCCCGGGGCCAGGCCGAAAGCAAGAGGAACACTGGTGAACCTCCAAAACCCAGCCGAGGAGGGGCCTGGGTGCAGGTGAAAAGCTCACAGCTGTGGCTGATGTTCCCCTGGTGACAAACGAGAACACAGGGGACAGGGGCACTCTTCCGCGTGATGTCTTAGTTCAATCTCTCTGTTACCTCAGACTCCGAGGGACAGGAAATGCAGCAGTGACAATTCCAGGTCATCATCTAAGTCTGAAGAGACAGGAGAAGGTTGTTTGCACACTGGAAGAAAACCTCCCTGGCAGCCTTGTGCAGACCCCCCCTCTGCCCTCCACCTTTTGGTAAAACACCCAAAGTTGGAGAAACGAAGATCAGACCTGAATGCAGCCGATGGCAAGTCAGCTAGCGTACAACAGAAACCAGGCAGGAACGTTCAGGCTGGTTGCCGGGCGTGAGAAGATGTGATTGGGCCTTTGGCTGAGGAAAGGCTGGAGCTGAGCTGTGAAGGAGGGAAGTGGGCAGAGCTCCCAAGGAGGGGAGGGTGTTGGGAAGGGCCATGGAGAGAGAAGGGACCGGAGGCCAGCGTGACCACAGAAATGGGGAGCAAGGGAGGCTGTCGGGAGGGATGGAGAGGAAGCCGGATCCTCTGCCAAACTCCTGGGATGCTTCTCTGCTAGGATGGCGACCTGGCGCTGAGCCCTGAGGCCATGTCTTCCTTCTTGGAGTGACGTCCACATAATCATTGAAATTGCAAGACTCCTCCTAAGAAATGCACTGTCTTAGGTGGCACTTGTTTCAAACTTAAATTTACAAAATGCAGGGTAAAATCTAATGACCACACTGGTTTCCTACAGTGCAAACGTCTCTACCTCCACCTCAAAAAATACACCAGGAGGTGAATATCAGATTTCATCAAACTGCTGAAGGGACACACAGACGTGGAGCTATACAGGTGCACGCGTGCACACGCAGACCCAAACTGGCAACCGCATTTGAAGATAAACTTGGCAATATTAAATCTCCAAGAAAAGCAAGTCATTATTTTCTGAAGAACCTTCAGACGAATATGCTTTCAGTTTTTAATACCTTACAAAATAATAATTCAACTTCACACATATTCTAGATGTTTCTGTTTCCTTCCAAGAGTAGCAGTGGAGGGAAATTTCAATGGGTGGAAGAAGGAGGATTTCACCTCCTGTTTTATGGCCGTCATGTCTTGACGTTGGTAACGCTCCCGTCTCCCGACCCTACTCCAGTGTCCTTAGCATTCTGCCGTGGCTGCCTTTCATTCCAGGTCCTTCTCAATATCTTGAAAGCTAGAGACCAAAATCTGTCAACTCAGCCCAATCAGAGCTGACCTGTCTCCTCACTTCTCCTAAAGATGACAAAACAAAGAGGAGGCTAGAGAACCCCAGTCCCTCTGGAGATGGGAGGAGGAGGACCAGGCAGCGCGACAGAAAAGATCAATTCTCAGCAAGCAAGGTCTTCAGGGAAACTTGCTGAGTCTCCACCTCCGAGCAACCGTTGCGACAGACCCACAGCCAGTCAGCCTGGGGACTGTAAGTTCCCACATGAGAAGAAAGTAGGCATCTGTTACCAGAATCATCTTCTGACTATGCTCTGCAAAACACAGCAAATGAAATTCTCATGCTGTGCCTATGCAGGGGCTCCAGCTTGCTCGATGCATCTACATATTACTGATGAAAGAGTCATAATTACTTGATAATGACAGACGTTAAACCCCTGTTGACCAGAAGACCACAGGCATATTGGGAAAAACAAGTGCAATGTGGCTACTTTCCCCTCTTCCCATAACCTTTAACCTGAACACTACCGCTTCACATGGCAGCATGGGTGCACCAATTTTTTTTCCACAGTGCAAACTAAAAATAAGATTCGGCAGGCTGGCGTTGTGGCTCAGTGGTAGCGCACTCTCCTAGAAAGTGTGAGGCCCTGGGTTCGATCCTCAGCACCACATGAAAACAAATAAGGTATTGAGTCCAACTACAACTAAAAAAAAAAGAAAAAAAAGATTCGGCTGCATAAAGTTAGAATGACCTTGACAGAGAGCTTAACCACAATTAAGGCTCATGGATTTAGAGTGAATATGCAGAAGATCCATATTCACAAATGTGAATCAACACAAGATGATTTAATTGTAGGTGGAAAATGTTAGCAGCAGTTAAAGAATATTGATTTCCCGTGGTAATGACCATGTGGACTCCAGGAAGAGTCAGGAGGAGAAGGGTGCAAAGCCGGAGCTGTCCGCCCTCTGCCAGCTGCATGTTGCCATGAAGAAGAGCAATGCTCTCGCACCACTTAGTGCTTCCTGTCAGTTAGGAATGAGAACATCCTGTATTCTTGGCTGTGACCTGGTCTGTTAAACAATGACAAATAGGACTCAGCCATGAACACACTCCAGTTGTTTTTATTTCATTCCACCGACTTGTGGGTAAAGAATTTTTTATAGCAACCCGAGTTTAAAAAATACACACATAAATTAGAATCAGAGAATATTTAAGTTTGCATGAACATTTAAGCCTGTACAATCCACCCTCTGAGTTTCCAAGTGCAACTGGCAAAGGAGGGAAATGCACTTCCCACAAGGTCAGCACCAGGAACAGAGGAGTCCACTGGATTCCCAGTGCTCGTGGGTCAGCTTCACTCCTGCAGCTCTGGAGAGAGCAGAAGAAAAGGCAAAGCTGGACTGTTAAGAGTCTGTAGACAAGTCTGGATGGCGCCTGGCAAAATGCCAGAGGGAGTGGTTTGTGAAGTAACGCCAGCGAGCCATTAAGTGTGGAGATTCCTGATTGGTTGACTGCTGTACTAGTTTATGTTGATTAAGATAAGCTGTGTGGAATGTATAAATACCTCTGTTGTCCTACAATAAACGGCTCCCACTCCTGCTGTATTGATCTACACAAGTTCCTTGTCACACACACCCCCCCCACTCCCGGTTATTTTGCTGCAGCCGGACTGCGGCACTGGACAAGCAAGTTCTGAATGTCAGCAGAAGCCACCAAGGTCCTCTTCACCCCCTGGGGCTCCCGTGGTCCTTCTGCCCAAAGCACCTATGCATACAAGTCAGTCCCCCAGAGCCCTGCCTAGAATTCCTGGTTGGCTTCAACTGTGATCTCAGCACTGACCTCAGCTTGAGCCAGGGGCCACTTGTCTGTGCAGGACCCAGGACGGACAGGCTGGTAGAAACTAGGTATTTAGATACCAGGTCATAGCCTGCTATCTGGAAACCCTGTTTACCCTCAGCTCTACTTGAAAAGCCTGGCAGTTTCGAGAGAGCAGTTTCGAGACGGACTTCCCAGTGTGGTTATTTACTGTGTTAACACAGAAGCACACAGAACACTGCAATGCAATTTTGTTTTTATAGTATTTTGATAACTGCTTTTATTGTAATGACATTGCATGAACTATAATTACATCTGTGAGATGTATTTACATTTATACTGTATAAATATGTATATTTATATAATTACAAGTTTTATTTTTATTGCACTTACAAATGTAAATAAGATGCGATGTCATTCCATTACAAAGGCACTTCATTGTCATCAGGCTCCCTGGGAACCCTATGTCTTTTGCTATATGTGCTCAAAAACATTTTTCTGGGAAGACATCCTTAGTGCCACCAGCCTGGCAGGCGGGTCCCTTGAGCTGCAGCCTTTGGGAACCCCACCAGGTAGCCTGGCACCTCAGGCCGGGTCCTCGCTTGGCTCCCTGCTGCCTTCACCCCACCCAAGCCCCGAGCCACAGCTCCTCCCCGCTGGTGCTGTGTGAGCGGCTAGTTCTTCCACACCTGCAGTTTCCGCCCAGTGTCTGATCCACGATAACCTTCCCTGCCAGCCGCCCTCCCTCTGTCATCCCCTTGACCAGGAGTGGGTGCATTTTTCTGTAAAGTGCAAATATTTAGGTAATAAATACTTTAGGCTTCACGGTCGGTTCGTGTTGCCAGTAGCAACCATTCACGAGGTGCAGGCACGAGCAGACAAACAAGCTCAGGTGGACTGTCCCCCAGCCCTGGGCGAGGGCTCTGCTCTGCACGTGGCCAGTGTCCCTCAGAGCAGTCTCTCTGTCTGAGCCTGTCTCTTCCGTGTCTTCATGTACCAGATGCCCCCCAGCTGCAGTGGCCCCTTCATGCATCCCAGAACCTGGACTCACATTCTGCCCACTCATGACTCAGCACCCACAACACTGCCATCTGGGCGTTGAGTGAATGATAAAAATAAGTTGAAGAGACTCTGGTTCCAAAAGAGCAGAGTACGATACATTTTTAAAACACCTTCCTTCCTTCCTTCCTTCCTTCCTTCCTTCCTTATTTTTTTTTTTTTTTTTTTTTTGATAATGGATAAAGTACACGCTTTTCCAGCTGCTAGGGTGGACCATACACCACAAGATCAGGTGGTGTGGCCAACAATTCTCCAGAGAGACTTCCCCCAAAATATCATTGATCAGAATTCAAAATATTCCTTTTGAAGGACACCTGGCCCCTAGCATAAGCCACGGAACTGAGCAGAGGAAGGCACAGGACAGGGGCGCCCCACTGCTTTTCCTTTTGTGAGACTCTCTGATCAGTCTCACTTGGGGTCACAACCCACCTCCGCCGGCCGCTGGTTCCTGGGGATGTTCTGTGTGTTCCTGGAGGCCCAGGCCGTCACACTCGCATCCCCGTGCAAGCACAGCTGCTCCGTGTGGCCCCATCTCTCCTAGTCACGACTCTGGTTAGAGGCAGTGACAGGCGCTCTATCCCCAGCTCATCTTGTAACACTGAGGGCCCTAGCGAAGCGGCAGGATGGTTCCGTTCATCAGGGGGCCCAGAGGGCCCACCAAGAATTACAACGCCTGCCTTTTCCATGCCTGATGTCTTGTTGAGCACTTCATTACCTCATTTGAACCTTTCCAAACCTCTGACCTAGTCAAGCAGGAGTCATGAAGCCCTCTTGCTAGAAAAGAAAACTGAGATTCCACCCGTAGTAAATCCCAATCCGAGGCTAGCCAGGTTCCTTCTCAAGCGGGCTGACAAACTGCCAGGGGCCTGCGGCAACTCACACACTGTCTACCCACACCGGATCATTGGGCGGAGCGGGTCTCTCTCCTCCGCTCTTGAAGCAGGAATGATACTTGTGTCTATCTCCAGGGTTGTTGTGAGGATAAAACTAGATGAACTATTTTATGAAGTTTGAATCACATTGCACGTCTTCATTTTCACATGTAAGTTTTTATAATATTAAATAGAGCCAGAACGTTTAAAATCTATGTACTAAATTAAAACGAAGTTGCCCACAACAGGTTTCTTTGTTATGCTCGAATTTGGGACCCCCAAAGACCACCAGAGACCCAAGATCGATGTAAGCAGCAAAGAGGTGTTTACTGCGAGCTAGCTCGGTCCTCCGAGCACACACACAGCAACTGGTGACGCTATGAGGCCCCGAGCCCAGGGTTTGCAGCAGTTTTATACATTTTTTGGAGAGCCCAGGGACTTCACATACTTCATAGCATCCCTTAGCAAATCATAACACACCTCAGGAAAATCAAATAACAACTCTAAAACATGATCAGCACATTCACTGGTGGGAACAAGTTGGGTAGGGGTGATTGGTCAGTACAAAAGGGGTATTCGTTTGAACTGATTGGTTTGAGCCAAGAGGGGTGTACGTGCTGAACTACATGGTTTCCCAACTTGTTATCAACCACCATAAACCACTGGCATCCCAGGTATTTCCCTGTCTCATGCTGATTGGTGGTTGCTAGGGGGCTGCTATGGATCCCCACCTAGCCTGACAGAGTCAGGGACTCATGGTGCAGCAGATCTCTCCTGTTATTTGTAGATAAACAACTCAGCAGGGTGGGAATGTGCTTAGGAGTGCTCTGTGGGTCTTTCCAAGGACTAAGGTCATGTCCCTTCCTTGGACAGGCTTTGCTCTGAGATAGAGGCTGGTTTTTCATCTTCTTTATTCATCACTCAAGATTCTACCAAATATCATCATGGCTCTTCATTAGGAGGACACTGTTTCCAAGTTGTGTTGCATTCATTCAATGCACGAAAACTTGTGTTCTTTAGAAATAAAACATGGATTGGAATATAAATGAAGAAAGAAAGAAAGAAAACTGAAGCCCTGGATAGGTGGTTGGATGAGGTCACGATCTTCAAGGCAAGAGATGACAGTTCTGCCAGCCTCACCAGGCCAGGCTGCTGTCCCCGAGTACAGGGCAGGAGGACCGGGGACAGGTGGGGCCCATGGGGAGCATGCTGCTGGTGAGGGCCAGGCACCCTGGGGCCTTTTTCTTTAATTATTCCCTATAAGGACCATGGAACATTTGCAAACGGATGGGACAGGGTGAAGCCAGATTTAAAGTTAGGTAGTCAGTGTAGTTAGGTAAATCGGGTCTAATATCCAGTGAAATCTAAAATGGAGGCCATGCTGGGAATGATTCCAGGAAACGCAGGACAACTCATGGAATGTTAATGAAGTCCTGAGAAAAGCCCTAGGCCCAAAGCCCATCCCAAAGAAGTATTCATAAACAGCCCCCAGCAAACTTGAAGGTGCTAACTCAGAAGTCCTTCCTGCTCAGACTACTTCTTTGGCCCACCTGTGCCCCACCCCTTGGGCCTTCCCACCTACATTCCATCACTGAAAGAACTATAAAAAGGGGAAACAACCGCACTTCCAGGGATCCCACCTCTTGGGTCCCCTTCTTCCTCCGGGAGAAGTCTTTTCTGCTGTCCTTTAATAAACTTCTAATTTCTACTCTGACCTTGCCTCGGCGTGCTTCTTTGGTGTTATTCTTCAACACCGGGAAAGCAAAGACTCGTCACCGGTCAACAGGTAACAAGGGGAACCCCAGAATACCTAGGTAACCAACAGAAAGGTATCTGGCATGTTCCCACACCATCTGTATTTAAACATTAAACAATACTCTCCTAATAACCCATAAATCAAGGAGGATAGCACGGGGAAATCAGAAGGTATTTCCAATTACTTGAAAATAAAACACAACATATCCAAATTTGTGCAGCATGACCACAGCACAGCTCAGAGGAAAACATTCAGGATTAAATGCTGAGATAACCAAAGAAGAGACGTCTCGAATCAGTGATCTGAGCTCCAGCCTGAAGAAGCTACAGAAGAGCAAATTGAAGGAGTTCCCAAAATTAGAGGGGGAAATGAAGCCGGATTTAAAGTTAGGTAGTCAGTGTAGTTAGGTAAATCGGGTCTAATATCGAGTAAGATCCAAAATGGAGGCCATGTTTAGGATGAATTCTGGGAAAAGCAGAGAAACTCTTGGAATATTAAGGAAGTCCAGAAAAGCCCAAGACCAGAGCCCATCCCAAAGAAATGTTAATGAAGATTACTTCTTTGGCCCACCTGTGCCCCACCCCTCGGGCCTTCCCACCTACATTCCATCACTGAAAGAACTATAAAAAGGGGAAACAACCGCATTTCCATGGATTCCATCTCTTGGGTCCCCTTCTTCCTCCAGGAGAAGTCTTTTCTGCTGACCTTTAATAAAGCCTCTACTTTCCACTCTGGAAAAAAAAAAAGAAGAAGAAGAAGAGCAAATTGAACCCACAGAAGGCAGAAGGGGGGATACAATTAGGACAGGAGTAGAATCCATGAGATCGAAAAGCAGAGAGAAAAGTCAATGAGATCAAGAGCCAGGTGCTTGGAAAACCCAATAAAATTAATAAACCTGCAGCCAGACTGATGGGCACGGGCACATAAATGAGTGATACCAGGAACTGAAAGGGGGGTATTGCTGCAGACCCCATAAGCACTCAAGGGACAGTGAGCCAACAACCATGAGGAATGCTGTAGCCATAAATGTGAGCACACCCATAAAATGGAGCGTTCCTTGACAGACATGACCCACCAAAACTCTCTCTCTCTCACACAAATAACCCAAAACACTCTACATCTTCTTTAAAAAATTGAATTCATAGTTTAAAATCTTGTATCAAAGAGAACTCAGGCCCCCAGGGGGCTTCATGGATTAATTCCTCCAAACCTTTAATAAAGATACAATAACATATCTATGTACATGTTCAGAAAATAGGAAAGGACAAAGTGTTTCCTACCTCGTTACCTGAGACCAGAATACCCTGACACGAAAATGAAACAAAGACATCACCAGAAGAACAAGAAACAGCAGACTGTTGTGACCTACCATAAAAACCCTTAACCAAATATTAGCAAATTGATTCCAGCAGCAGGCAAAAGAAGAAAAATATGCCCTGACCAAGTGATCTGTATTCCAAGAATAAAAGATTGGTTCAGTGCTAGAAAAGCAATAGAATTTACCCTGTCCATAGAAGAAACCAGAACAAACCACATGATTATCTTAACAAATGTGGGAAAGCACTGACACATTTCAGCAGCCACTGATGATTAAAAACTCTCAGATGCAGGACTTCCTTCCTGAATGACTTCAGTTATGCTTTGTCTCCCTGCTACTTTCTTTTTGAAGCAGTCACAAGTCCACTCAGACTCAAGAGGAAAGAGCACAATGCTACTACCCCTTAGGTTAGCCAGGGTGTCCAATTTTAAGCAACTTAAAAAATCACTACAGACCATCTTCTGGCATCGAATTACTGAAGTTCTTCCACACACAAAACCACTCGCCACCCTTCCAAGACCCCATTTCCAGGTACCAGAACTGACATGAGTGACAGCTGAGGTGGCACCACAGGCTCTTGTCTTGGTCACTGTGACTCATGTATTGTGCCCAGAGATCTCCCAGAAGAGTCCAGCTACCCCAAGGTTGGCATGCCTCAAGGAAGACCAAGCCACACAGAGAAGTCACATCAGGTCACCTGATGTCCCCAACCCTCAGCACTGTCCTACCTTACAAGATCCCATGAGCATAAGGCTGTCCGATGTCACAGCATGCCCAGATGCTTCATGAAGCATCCTGACAACTGGAAGAACTGGCAACTGGACACTGCTCTTGCTCTGTCCAGGCTTTCCCCTCCCCAGCCTAAGGAAGTCAGCAATCCTCCCACTGATACAATGTTTGCCTGTCCATATTAAAGATTCTCAAAATTAAAAACCCATATACTCCTTCAATACACACAAAAATCTCAGTCTTCTCTTGTGTTGCCTAGAATTTCTACATAAATATTTACAACTTCATTTTCAAGATCCACAGAGGGGTGCAAAGAGCTAACTCATTTTGAACCTCTCACCTCCCAGAGCGTGATTTGTTCCCTAACACCAAATACCATGTCACTCACAGATCTGTCCCTTCGTGTCAAGCACAATCCTTGGTCCAACAAAAGCATGGATTTCCTGTCCGACTGTGACACATGCATCTCCAGAAACTCCAAGCAATCACTAGAGACCACCATCTGATATTCAATATTATATGCAATGTTTTAATTTGCTGGTTTTCCCCAAAAGTATAATCCAGAATTTTAATTGACTGCTTACAGTAATTACCTATGCTCCAATATATCAAAAATTAAAGAAATAAGGTAGCATAAGTAAACTACAAGTGTAATTATAAGACTTCATTATAAGAAAAGAATCTCTCATTGACCATCTGGCAAAGAGAGTTTTCTTTCCTGTAAATTGTCTTTCGGTTCCTCCCAAATCTCTTCTTTATCACGTGAGAGCCCTCAAAGACAGTAGGGACGACCCTGCGTCGATGGACTCGGCTACGGTGTGGTCATTTATCCTTTCCTTCCACCACCTTCACCTCCTCTTTCTGTGACAATGTGCTTTCCTTGTTTTCATTCGTGTGAGGCTGAAGACACTATGGGGCTTGGTTGGGTTTTTGCTTTTTGTTTTTGAAGTATAAAAGACACTTCCAGGTATCCAGGACAGGACTGTGGGTATTGATGAGAAGCTTGTTCTCAAATTCCGCACCAGCCCAGAGCATTCATTAGTCCTTGACGACCCCAGGACTGTGGTTAAAATGGGCGGACAGTGCTTACATCACAAGCACATGTCGCATTTCTTTCACAAACAAATAATGATAGGAGAAAAAGTATTACTTAAATCATCTCAAAACTGCCACTTGGACATCAGATCATCACATGATACTGGATCCCCTGAGACTGGAGAGCAACTTGAGCCTAGATCAGAGAGTGTGCCCCGAACTCGGGTTAGCATGCTCAGGGTCAGAGGCAGCTAGGCGTAGTCTTGAAACGTTAGCAGGAGGGTTGTTCCTCTTCCACCATTTTGCATACTGTCACAGTGTGCTTGGAGGCATTTAGGGGACAGCGAGCTAAAGCTCATTGTCAATAAGACCAAGGACCAAAAGGCATGAGTCCTGCTGCATTTGCCTGTCCCTCCTCTGCCGCCTCCAACTGAAGCTTCTCTTCCAGGACCCCCCAGAAATCTTCTCCCTCTGGGGCTGCACCAAGACTGCTCCTAAATTGTAACCACTTTATTAGGTCCTCATGCAGCAGACACCATCAAGTGCCTGTTGTGCGCCAGGCGCTATCTAGGCATCGGGTTGCAGCAGTGGACAAAACAGACGAAATTGCCAGTTTGCAGCAGGTTGGGCACCGGGCCCAGAACGGACGGAGGTGGCAGCAGGAGAGGTAATCAGATTGCAAGCGAAATTCAAGGTAGTGCTGACAGCATTGACTGACATTTCAGAAATGGAGTATGGAAGAAAAAAGAAGCAAACAACTTGGAGGTCTACATACCTAGAAAGATGGGGATTCCATTTCTGAGATGAGGAAGAAGGTCAGATAGAGGCATTGGGGGCAGATCAGGGACTTAGGAAAGCAACTCTTTCTGTCAACCATCACTTCCCTGAAGGAAAAAGAGTCACTGCACCTAAGAGTTCATTAGGCATTTTGTTAAATGAAGGACCATCTCCCTTATCTCTCCAAATACAGTACACACACACACACACACACACACACACACACACACAGAGAGAGAGAAAATAGCAAAAACTCTTCACATTAACTTTTTAGAGAAGGAATTAATTTTTAAAAGAAAAACAGTTCTATCCAGAGCAAGTGCTGGGTTGGGAAATATTTTTTTTTTCATCATCTTAAAGTTCTATTCCAGAAATCACTTTAATGGGTATGATTCTGCTTTCCCCCAATCTGTGTGTCACAGGTTCTCTTCATGCTGTGTGTGATTGGTGAAGGTGTGGGCCTGGGTCGGCATGTGCACATGAAGGAACAGCTGTTACTCTAAGGCTGCGTAATTCCCCCTGAGAATGACCGTGTTCTTAATGAGAAGGCGGGAGCCTGGGCCTGATCTCCACTTTGCATATCACGCCACAGCTAGAGGCAAGAGTACACCAGTAGGGACGTGAGAAGTTTTCTTTGTGAAATAGTAGATTAACTGTATTCTCCTCTTATCGCCTAGTAAAGCCAGACCTCGATCTAGAAGACTCCCCTCCACTGGCATCACACATTCTCCATCAGTCACCTGAAGCTTACGGGGTAATGGCCTGTGAAACAGGGTCTGAGTGTGGGAGCCAATGGGGCACAATCAGTACTGCTTTCCCTATTTCCCGGTCCCCTTCAAGGTAACTTATAAATTCCTCTCCATATGCCAAATTCTCTTCTTCCTCTGAGGGCTCAAGTGACAGAAGGAGAAAATGCAGACCACTGCCAGGTTTTATGGGGCCATAACTAACCGTCCAATCAATAGGCGGCTTCACAAGTGACCTGCTTACAGAAACTGCTCCTAGCAGTCCGCTGCTCCTATTATGCAGAACTTCAGCCTCGGCCCGGAATTCCATGAATTGGATATGAGGCCACGGGCTGCTTTATTTCTAAATTGAGAGTGTGCGGCAGCCAGCGCCCCAGAGGCCATCTATAAAGCCTTGGTCCTATCCAGGGCGTACTTTCAAAATGACCTGTTCCGAAAGCTAATGTTCCCTGTAGTACAGAGAACAGAAAATAATGAACCAAAGCCCCCATAAAACATTTTGATAAATACCTGGTCTAATAGGCCACTTCACCAGGATCAGTCTTATCTGGATCCAGTGTTCCTCCAAAGTCAGCTGCTCTGCCCGGGGATGGCAACCCACCCATGAGAACCTCCCCAACCGCAGACCATGAAAGGCGGTCCACCAGCAGACGGACCTGCGGCTGACCGTTCTCCCATCTCCAAAGCAGAATGGGTTCGGCCTTCTTTCCACTGGGAGAATTCTAAAAGCATCTACACCCAGTAAGATCCTTGCCACACCCATCTCTGGTCAAAGCTGCCCTGTTCACCTCAGATTGAAGTCACTTCGTTGAGGCTGGGAAAACTTTCTCACACACCGTTATATATTGAGTAGAGATTTGACTGGAATCACCTATTTAAATTCATCAATGAAAAGCCAAAGCCGAATGTTCTCTCTGCTATGTGGATGCTAACACACCACATGCAGGGGAATAGAAGCTCACTGGATCAGACACAAAGGAATGAAGGGAAGGGAGAGGGTGGGAATGGGAAAGACAGGAGAATGACTTGGACATCACTTTCCTGTGTTCACATATGTGAACACACCACCAGAGAAACTCCAATCGTGTACAACCACAAGAATGGGAACTTTTACCCCATGTATGTGTGATATGTTATAATACATTCTACCGTCATGCATAACTAAAAGGCAATGTTAAAATAATGAAAGAGGGCTGGGGATGTGGCTCAAGCGGTGGTGCACTTGCCTGGCATGTGCGGGGCTGGGTTCGATCCTCAACACCACATAAAACATAAAAATAAAAAAATAAAGATATTGTGCCCACCTAAAAACTAAAAAATAAATATTAAACTGTTTTAAAAAATACTGAAAGAAATCTGTTTTCTGCATTATTAACCTATGTAGACGTAATTGTCTCCTCTCACTAAGAGCAACGATTCCAGAGAGACATTTCCATCCCAGGAGCTGCAGGCTTAGCACTTCACTGCACTTGGATTATGTCGATGAGTCATATTCTTGTCCCCTAACACCTTAGCAATACCCACATCCAGCCATGTACCAAGGAGGAAGGGACTGCAAGTTGCTCACTCTGGATGTGACGCTCCTAGTGCTTTTAAAGCCATCATTTAAAAATAGGCGTTCATTTAGTAAGCCGTGGGCCCACAGTGTCACAGCCATGGGCTGGTCTCCCAGAAGCCTCCAAGGTGCTTGGTGGGGATTCGGTGGTGTGATGTGATTCTGAGCAAAGCTGGCCCTAAAGTACTTCCTCCTCGTTACCAAAGGAGCTTCAATATTAACTTCTTTACAAGACACTCGGGTGTGCTCTGATGTGCAAAAATGTTAATTCTTATGCATTCAAGTGAATAAAACATTCTGACCAGCAGGTACCCCAAAGACGAGGCTCCTCTAAACTCCATACAAGGAGGCTGCTTGATTTTGTGACCCCCAAAAAACAAGATGGTAAAGGAGTTGCTCCTTTCCAAGACGGCGGCTGAAGAATGAGCACACGATATTGCTTCAGTCGCACCTCACAAGAGCCCAGTACTTTTAAAAAGAAAGAGAAGAAAACTCTAATTCCCTCCTACACAAGCCTTAATCTTCCTGGTACAAGCTGTGACTTCTTCAATTACCAGGGAAAGAAGTAGGTCTCCTAGTAAGGTGATCCCCTGGAGGCGTCTCTTTCTCTTCAGAAACTAATAAGGGCACTTTACCCCTTGAGAAACAGCAAGGCCAGCAGAGCCCTGGTTGCAAGGAGATTTTAAAGCCGTTTAAGTTCTATTCTGAGCATAGACCATTCCTAAGGATGCTGAAGTCACCAGGAGCTCACGAAGGCACCTTTCAGCATCCTTTATTTCCTGCCGTGCCACCAGAAAAATGTCCTCTGCCCTGAATGTGCCACAGCTCAAAGGCCCCAGGCTCCTTGGACCACCTTGTCCCGTGCAGCGAATGGGCTGAGCTTCTACAAGCAAGAGGCCCCAGAAGATCATGGGCCACTTCTCTCCTTATCATCACTAAGAGGTCACTGAAGGGCCAAGGCCGCCACTCACAGGTTGAGCTCGACCATCCTGCACATGAGCTTGCTCTGGTAGGAAACCAGGAGAGAGGAATGCTCGCCCAGGACCCCGAGTCCAGGCCTCTCCTGGGCTGGTGGCCAGAGGTGGCCAGGATGTTAGGACTGATTAAATTCTCACGTAAGGAAAAGGCTTCCTCCTTCTGAAATAAGGGCTTACGAATGCCAGGCGCAAGGAGAGCAGACTGGGCATTGTTCTCCCCTCCGAGAATGAGAGTGGCCATGTCACCTGCCCACAGTGGCTGCTTAGATGGCTCTGCTGGGCCACGTGAACACGGCCACAAGCACACTGGCTGGACGGGCATGGCTGTCCTCTCTCCTTCCAGCATCCCTGTGTGCAGAGCTGCCTTAGACTTGCGTCCCCCTCATCCTGCCAAACCTCTCTCTGCTCCCAATGAAATCCTGCGCTGGTCACAAGCTCCACCACCACTTCCAAGACCTGGAAGCTAAACAAATGGAGGGCAGACATCTTCCCTCATAAAAGAGGCAACCAGGAATCCGCACACACCCCTTCTGCTCCTGTCCCACTGCCAGAACTCCAGCTGGGCGGCCTTCTTCTCGCTGCATCTTAATACTGGTGCCTTCCCAGTATCACATGGGAAGTCCCATGTCCCAGGACGCCTGCAGCCCAGCACCAACACTAAAGTGCAGCTCTGCTGAAGAAAAGAAGCTCTCCTTCTATTTGGATTATCCCCTGGCCCACAGCCTCTCAGTCCTGGGTCTTATCCCTCTTCCCTTCTCCCTGGTGCCTATTTTTATTCATTTAATTGTTTGCTTATTTATTTTTACTGGAGATTGAACCCAGGACCTTGGTGCATGCTAGGCAAGCACTCTGCCCCTGAGCCTCACCCCCAGCTCCCGGTGCCTCTTTTCTAACATGAGCCTGTCTGATGGGAGGGCACCTTTCCCTGTTATTTAACAAGGGTGCCGCCAGTACTGTCTCTTCCTACAGCAATAAGGAGCTCTGGGGAGAGGGCATCCTCCCGTTTCCTTCCTGTACACCCAGAGCTTCACTCCTCACTAGACATGGATAGACAGAGGTGGACAACAGGCACACAAACGTTCTTGTACACACAACACAGGTGACGTACTGTAACAATGAGCCCCAGTTTTCAGGTGACATTAATAAATGATCTTACCTTTTAATGTGCTTTCCTATGTTTTCCAATTTCTCTAAAATAGCTGTTCATTGCTTTGATAATTAGAAATTTCGTAAAACATTTGCTAAATTAAACAGTCATCTGCAGGAGGGAAAAGTGGCCTTCACTTCAACATCTTGGTCCATGATGGTAATTCTCATCCCAGCCAGACAAGCCCTTCTGCTCAGCCCGGATCTCCTGTAAACACCAGTGTTCTCCCGTGACCCTGCAGGCTCATGAGCACCTCTGGAACAAACACTTGTGACATTGGTGCTGACTCCATGCCTAGCACTATTCTAAAAATTTAACATACTTTAATTCATTTAACACTCCGGAGGAGCCTTGAGGCCTGAGGCTGGAGCAAGGGGGGGGGGCTGATGAATGACTCCCCACCCTCCCCACCCACGAGTTGACTTGAATGGCCTTAGGGCTTTCTCTGTATGGACCCAAGAAAAGGCAGGGTTGTTTACTTAAATACAAGAATCCCGGAAGCCTTTCTTTTCTTCCTGCTGTAGGAGAGCTGAGAACTTTAATAGGGTGAAAGCACAGAGCGTCACTAGAAGAACTCCTCCATCAGTGTCATCCAAGAGGCTGGGTTTCTGCCTGGTGCTTTCATTCCTGCCTGTTATGACCACCACCACCTGCAAGGGCAGGTGGCCGACCCTTCCTGCCGTTACCTAGCTTTCACAGTGACTGTTTTGAATTCCACTCTCTTTACCCAAGCACACCGGTTTATACACCCCATTGTCCAGATGGTCAGATATTTAAAAATATCCAACCTATTCCAAAGTTGAGTCTAGAAATGTCTTCTCCACCAAGCTAGCCAGGAGATAGAAAGCTGAAAGGGTAAAGTTTCTTAGCTGCAAAGCCTGAATTAAAGTATAAAAGACCGGGCATTGTATTATTAAGTTCCTCTGCTACACCCAGAACCTGAAATTCCTGAGGCAGTTAAGACAATGCCCTACTGGCCATTAAGCTGATTAATAGCCTAGGGCCCTGTGCAGCTTGTCACGTAGGCATTTAGGCCCCAAAACCAATCAGTTTGAATGTGTACCCCGCTTAGGAGTGACCAATCACCCCCGCCCAATCTGTTCCCGCCAATGAATGTACTAATCATGTCTCAGAGTTGTTGTTCAATTTTCCCGTGCCTCATGCTGATTTGTTCTGATGTATGCAAAGCCCCCCCCACCAAGAAGTGTACTTAAGTGCTGCTCAACCCTTGCCTGGGGCTCTTGGCTGCTCGCCCTTCTTGAATGGGCCGGGAGCCCCAGCGCGTTGGAATGGATCCCCAATAAACCCCCTTCTGCAATTGCATGAGTGAGTCTCTTGGTGGTCTCTTCCTCCGACGTTTCGCCGGACCCTTACAAAGCCAGGACCAACTTCTATAGCATCTCACATGATTAATGCTTTCAAATGTGAATTTCCCACAGTTGACCAGAATCAAAGTTCTCATTTTTAAATTGGAATCCACTGCTCATTAATGGAAAAATCATTATCAAAGGTTTGCCTTTCAGAAGCTCAAGGGTTAAGAAGGACCTTGGAGGCCCATCATAATGGGGTGGCTCCTGCCATTCACAGGTTCCTCCAAACTGACCAAAGGGTGAGAGGATTTTTTTCCTACAGTCGAGAACAAATAATGGGCTGACAATGTTTTCCCCAAACCAAAGTAAGGAAGAGCAGTTTCCATGACTTGGTTCAGAGCAGGGAGCCCCTGGCAAGAGCACAGCACAACCTCAGCCTGGGGACAGTGAAGGATTGGGGAGAAAGATCTCATGCACCCCCAGAGATGTAAAATGCCTCCATCCAGACAGCTTCACGGGGGAAGTGTGCAGTTGCTCAAGGTTCTAAGACTTGCTTTTAGTTCTAGACTTGTATTTACCTTTAAGTGGCTTTCAAACATTTTGCAACTATCTTAATATTTGAAAGTGTGAAAAGAATCAGGCAGCTGGGGCTCTGACAGATCAGATGTCTTGCTAACATCACCTGTCTCTTGGGCCTCCGACAGGCACTTCATCCAGAGCTTTTTCTTCCTTGCTTTGTAGCCTGTAAGAACCCAGAGCAGTGCAGAAGAGAACCAGTCCCCCACCACTCAGCAGGCAGGGAGCGAAACTAGGTCTCATTCAGGTGGGGCTGTAGAGCAGAGTGCCAGGGACTAGATGGGTGACCAGTGACTCACATTGTCCTGGGGAAGACCCTCTTCCAGGGCCTCCTGCAGCAGCTGCAGATGGCCGGCTCCTCACCCTACACTCACACGTGTAGTTCAAGAGGCTGGGAGGCCTGTTCATAAGGACACTGGTCCCATTCACGAGGCCCCCTGGGACTGATTGCCTCCCAGAACCAGTTCCATCCCATAGAGCTGGGATTTCAACATAGGAATTTGGGTAGGGTGAATCATTCAGTTCATAACAAATACCCCCAAACCAGACTGTGCTTTCAGAATCGCACCCAAAACTGCTTTTCTCTTGGACACTCCTAGGTGAGGCCTCCCACCCACCACTGCTGTTCCTCTGAAGGACTCTCTGTGACATGTGACAGTATGCTCCCTTGGCTCCCGACTTGTCTGCCATACATCCTTCCATGTGGTACTCAAAACTGAACCCTGGAGCTTAGTGGCCGGCTTCCTCCCAGAACAGCTGCTTCTAGCAAAGGCAGTAATTCCAAAACCCAGCTCTGTATTAGTTCCCTCCCCACCTCAAGCACGAGGTGCAGGCCCGGGGTTGGCACTGGGCACAGTTGCACCTGGGACCTACTTCAGGCTCTCAAGTGCAGTATAAATCCCATAATTTGACTTGCATCACTTGTATACTTATCAGGTCATTGACTCAACAGACATGCGTTCTCTGGAAGGTGCCAGGCATGGTGCCAGATATTGGGGGTGAGGACCAAACAAAAGAGGCAATAAACAAAAACAGTCCTGTCTTCAGAGATCCTGCAAACTAAGGAGAGAGAGAAGAGAAGGGAGCCAACACCCAGTTGAAGTGCTACTGCAGAAGCTGGGGGAGGAAGTGGGGACAGAGGCAGGGCCTCCAGGAGAATGGTGCGGAGGCCGGCAGGAAGACGCAGATAAGGAGAGGGAGGGTTCCGGAGATGGTGCGAATCAACAGCATGCAGCCGACCTGCGGTCCTTGCTTCTACCTTGACCTGCCCACCTTCTCCCAGACTCCTCCCACTTCATGTCTTACCTCATGATGGTGACTCTCAGAGGCATGGCCTGGATGATGAAGACTAGGAAAGAGAGAGCAGTAACACAGACACATCAGTGTTATAGCAGCACAATTCACAACAGCCAAGCTATGGAACCAACCCAGGTGCCCTTCCACAGATGAATGGGTAAAGAGAATGTGGTATGTATACCCAGTGGAATGTTACTCAGCCATTAAGAAGATGACTTTATGACATTGCCAGTAAATGGATGGATCTGGACACTATCAAGCTAAGTGAAATAAGCCAGACCCCAAAAACGAAAGCTCAAATGTTTTCACTGATATGTGGAAGCTAACTCAAAATAAGGTGGGAGAGGGGAATAACAGATATTCAGTGGATTAGACAAAGGGGAATGAAGGGAAGGGAGGGAAAATAGGAAAAGTAAAGACAGTGGAATTAATCCAAAATAATATTCCTAAATACATACATGAGTACACCATAGTAAATCCCACCATCATGAACATCCATAAGAACGGGGTCCTAATTAAAATAAGGTATACTCCATGCTTGTACGATTATATCAAAATGAATTCTACTGTTATGTATGACTAAAGAAGCAATAAAAAAAGAAGAGAAAAAGACTCTCTCTGAACCTACAAATCCTATTGGCATGAGAGGGTGGGAGGACAAGTGTGGGGAAGTAAATGACACCATCCATCCACCCACTCGTCCACTCATCTGCCCACACATTCAGCTTCTCATGCATCCATCCACCCACCCACCCAGCCATCTACCCAGTCATTCATCTATCCATCCATCTGCCCATGCATTCATCCACCCACCCACCCATCCACTCACCCATCCATCTGCCCATGCATTCACCCACTTGTCCCTCAGCTCCCCTGCTTACACCATGTTGGTTTCTCCCCAGCAATAGCACCCACTGCTATGGTTTGGATCTTGAGTGTCCCATGAAGACCCATGTATCTTGGTCCCTGTTGCCATTATTGGGAGGTGGTAGAGACTTTAAGAAGTGAAGCCTTTTGGGAGCTCTTTGGTCCCTGGGAGCATGCTCCTGAAGGGGAGTGTGGAACCTGGTCTCTTCCTTTCTCTCTCTCCCTCACTTCCTGGCCCTGAGGTGAGTGCTCTGCTCCACCACACACTCCTACATGATTTGCCTCCTCACCACAGGCCTAAAAGCAACAGGGCTATGAGACCCTTGAAACAGCATGAGCCAAAATAAACCTTTTTTCTTTATACGTTGATGATCTGATGCATTTATTATATTCATGGAAAACTGACTTACATAGAATATTGGTACTGAAAAGAGGGGTCTTTGCCATTGGGATATACCTGACAATGCGGAGAAATCTTGGAAACTGGTATGCAGAAAGGATTTGGAAAAGTTCAAAGGAGAAAGCAAAAACCCCTCAAATGTTGTACATAGGGCTTAATGGGTGACTCCAGAGTTAGGCTGAGGTCATTTCAGATGGAAATGAGATTCTACTGGAATTGGACTCAAGGCAATCCTTGTTACACCACGGCATTTCTCCTAGCGTGACTCTATGTGGGAAGCTGAATTTAAAGGTGATGGACTAGTTTATCTGGCAGAGGAAATTTCCGGGCTGCAAAGCCCTCAGGCTGCAGCATGGTGTTGCCGGCTGCCCTTAGGCAGCCATATGGTGAGAATCTGTGCAAACTAGGAGGAGCAGAGCAGAAAAGTTTGAAAAACTTACAGCTTGGCAGAAAAGGAGAACACTTAAAGGGGATGCCAGGCAGTTTTGGTTATTTCACGCCAATAAAAAGAAACCAAGTGCTTTACCCTGGGACCACAGGAAAGGTGCCTAGAGGAATCTCAGGAATCCGCAAGGCTGCAGCCATCCAGGCTCAAAGGTGTAGGAAGGGAATTTGTTTATTTAAGGAAAGAGCCCAGGAGTGCCCTGCATGCCCCAAAGCACTAGGGGTTTGCCTTCCCATGTTTAGCGTATCTCCACTGGTGGAGATGGTGATCCTGTCCTTTCCTAGGTTAAACTGGCTTTGAGGGGCAAACCATGAGCTCTAGAGTGACACTTTGCAACCTTGAAATTTCCAGTTTAACCTAGGCGTGTTTCTATGGTAATGGTTTCCAGGTTCCAACCAATTTCTGAACAGCCATTTGAAATGCATAAAACCCACGAAGTATTTTGCATCTTTAGTCTTCTTTAAGCTCATTGATTCCATGAACATGTGTTGAGAGCCTGGTGGGTGCTAGGTATTGTGCCAGCGATTAAGAGAGAAATGAAAGGCTGAAAACCCAAAGACCCTATGGAAGGCTCACGTCTGTCAGGGAGGTGAGTGATGTGCTCAACGTGAGGGAACAGCACTCCACTCCGGAGCAGGAAGGAGACACGATGACTTCTACTCTGTGGCCAGAAGACCTAGCAGAGTGAGGGTCATCAAGACCCTGGGATCAGTCACAGGAGACATGGGGAGGGGGTTGCCGGCTGCAGGCACAGCATTAGTGAAGCCCACAGGCACCCATGAGCCGAGCACTTGGGACTCAGAGAGTGGCCCTGGGTCAACCGCAGGAGTGGGGGTGGAGGAAATGTGGCCAAACAAAGACAGCCTTCAGCCTCGTTGAGGATTCCAGACTTTCCCCAAGTCTGACGGCCGTTGAGAGCCATAGGAGAATTTAAGCAGGGAAGAAACGTGATCAGATTGGTGTTGGAGAACGACGACTCTCAGCAGGGTGAAGAATGGATGGGAGAGGGAAGAAGCTGGCTTGAGAGCCAAGATAAATCAGGGCATCTGCAGTCTCCGCCACCTTCCTGCATAGACCTGAAATGTGTCTTGAATGGATTCTTCAAATCTCCACACGAGGATAACAACCTAGTGAAAATTATAGCATCTGTGTCCACCAATTTAAACTCCATTATTATAACCATCCAGGGCAAAGCACGTTACTATTTCAAACAAAGAGGTTGCCATTGAGACACGGGCAGGTCTCTGAGTCACTGAGGGGACACGTTCAAGGTTGTATAACAGCCCCCAGACAGCCGCGCCTGCCATTCAATCTCAATGATGGTGTCTCCTTCTTGCTTAGGAACCACATTCCTCGCACTCAGAAAGCGCCCCTCGGTGCCCATGCTCCCCGTGTCCCTGACAGCTCGTGGGGAATGTGCTTCTGGTGGCTGACGTATTACTCCAGCCACTCTTTTCCTTTTCTCTTTTGTTTTTAAGCAATCGACATTCATCACTTTGGAGCATCGTGTCTTCTCTTTCCGCCTTAGTCTAACGTGGGTCTGCCGTCATTCCCAGGCAAAGCTCTCCTGCATGAGCTGGCCTCTAGATTGCAGGTGGCCGGCATCTGCCACAAGCCCCTGTGTCCCCACGCCACTGTCTCGGAGAAACTCCCAGGATGAGCCAGGGTTCTCCAGGAGGGAGTGGGACTCGAGGATATATGAGAGGCACGAGGAGGCAGCGGAGGCTGGGAAGGCCCGTCCCATGCCGTCTGCAAGCTGGACACACTGGGAGCCCAAGGGCCGGAGACCCGAGGGTTGGATGGTGTAAGTGCCAGCAACCAAAATCCCAAACCAGGAGCCACACTTGCTGAGATAGAAGTTGAAAGTTCCAACTCAAACAGGAGAGTGAGTTCACCCCCTTCTACCTCTGTCTCCTGCTGGGTCCCCAGGGACTAGGTGATGCCCAGTCACCTTGCAGAGGTAGATCTTCCCAACTCAGGATGATTCAAAGGCTCTGCCCACGTAGGGACACCCTTGCAGACAGACTTTACCAGTTATCTGGGGTCCCCCAGCCAAGTCACATTGACACAAGCAACCGTCACACGCTTTTACCCTACTCTTTCTCCTGGTGACGTAAGGTCATCTGATTGCCACCTTCCCCCAGACCTGGCCATGGGCTTACCATCCCCCCCCCCCCCCCGACTCCACCTTATGGTCCAAGCAGGGCCCGTCAGACCCATCCCTGGCATTCCTAGAGGCAGAGGAGCCAAGCTCCCTTCTCTGGCCTACAAGCTTTAACGCCACACATTGCTGGTGACTCTAGGCTTCTGGGAATATGGTTCTGAGGGTGCAGAGTTGAGAGGGAGGTGAGGCAAGGCTCCGTGGCACTGCTTGAGCCCTCAGCCGTGACTGACTACTGCCGGGACTCCTCGGCTCGCCTCTGGCAAGTCCGAGCTGGGCTTCCAGCACCTGCCACAGGTGAGTTGCAACCAGCAGACTGTGGCTTTCCTGATCTCTAGAGGTCCCAAAAGAGTGGCCAGGTCAAGGGAGAACTCACACAATTCCTCCGATTCTTATGAGTCACTCTCCCTTCCCCCACTCGCCCCCAAGTTGCACGGTTCCACTAGCTGCCCTCCTGAATTGCCATCACCGTCCTGTCCTCCTCCACTGAAACTCTTCTTGTGGGCCAAATGCAGTAGTTGGTTTTGTTAGACCCTAGCTTGGGACCAGATAATCTGCACAAGGAAATGGAGAGACCCAGGTGTTTTGTGGGAGATTATAATTCTAAAACCTCACGGAGGTAGTTGAATCCTCTCCTACAATACTCACGGGAACACACGTTCCCACCTCACAGTCTTCCTGGACACCTGAACACCAAGCCGACGCCTGGTTACTACATCGTAATGCAAGTGGAGTCAGTATAACTGTGTAGTCTGCGGGGGGAACGTCAGGAAGCGAGAGCTGTCCTGGAGGTCCGTGTCTAGGAACAGTGCTGCTAAGGAGGTGTCCAGTTCTGAGGACTGAGAAGAGCAGTGTGGGTGAGGGGCTGCGGAATCACTGCAAATAGAGAAACGCACTGAGCAAAGACCCCTGTGCCGAGTGTGGCAAGCCATGCAGCACGGCCCATCAGAGGGAGACTCCAGAAGGCCAGGAGCGGGTGAAGAGAGGTCCTGAAAGCCAGGCAGGTACGTGTAATCCTTCAGCAAGGTGTCCTCTGAAAGGTCTCGGAGCAGATGGGTGGGATCAGATCTCTCTCTTCCCCAGCCGAGCTTGAAGCTTGCCAGGAGCATCCACGAACCTGCTGGAAGGAAAGATGCAGAGTGCCAACTGCTGGACCAACCCTGTGGAGTCAGAAGGGACCACACAGTCCCGTGGCACCAGGTTGCACCAGCCCTTTAGGAAGACAGTTCTTTGGCCAGGTGGGAGTTAGCACACAGGCAATAAGGAGAGGTGGCAGACCTGATGCATCCTCACTCCAGCTGCCTCTTCCTCAGCTGGACAGCCCTGCAATGCATGGCCACAGTACCCGGGACCCCACACCTCCAGGGACCAAAAGTCCCAAGACGAGACGTGGCCCCGTGGTCTGCTGTCACCTGTAGTTTCTTCACAGATATTAGACAGAAAATAATTCCTTCATTACATGGTGCTGAGAATCCCTCACTTTCTAAAGACAAGCAACAGTGTTCTAAGACTATTTCAGAATTCTAGCTCCATGGGGTTGGAAACAGCCTGTGTTCCTCACGAGGCTTCTCCAGGACACACCTACAGACCATTTTTTAATTGTGTATTCGTTTAAATCAGTCGACTATGCATTTTGACATGAAAACATGAACGTACTCACAAAAAAAATCTGTAGATGGCTCCAGACACTCTCCTGGGGAAGGAGCTGTGCGCCAACCCACACTATGACATAAAGCCTTAATTTAATATTAGTAATTGTAGTGTTGCATCCCAAATCCAAAGAATCAATTTTAATCTCTGTATTGGATATAAAATCATTTAACATGATTTGACAATGCTCTGCCTCAGCAGCTAATTAATTTTGTTACCACCCACCGATCAATAATCACAGACCAACACTAGCTGATGAGGACATATGCCTCCCCACCCTCGATGTGCTCAGAGCCGAAATTTCCCAAAAGCCTTGTCTGACTATAATGCCTGGTCAGTGAGAGCCAGTGGGGCTGGATGGCACCCCCTGGAGGCCTCTGCGCAGACCCATTTGCTAGGCCAACTACCTTCATCCCCTTCCTCTCCCACCACCAACCCTGTGTGTCCATTGGGCAAGACCACGCTGGCACGGGCAGCTTCCTGCATTCCCGTGCAGACAATCAGGGAGTACGAGGGGAAGTACTGCAGACACTCAGGCATGTGGGCCACAGCCTGCTCTTGCACAATCCTGAAACTAATCCAAGTGGAGGGTTTGCAGAGCACAGGGAAGTGTGAGGACACACAGCAGGACTGCCAGGGGGCGCTTGGCCGAGGAGGCAGTGAGCCTGCACTCTTCCAACATGGATTTGATGCTATTCTCCAGGGAGTTTGCAGACCTTCAGTCTCTGACTGGGGCTGCATCATTGGTCCCTTTGGTTCTGAACCTCCATCCTCTTGGACTGAGCATCTACGGGTTCCTCCAGGTCCTCAGCCTGTAGACAGCCATGGTGGGACGACCCAGCTTCAGATCCTGTAAGCCAGTTCCCCCTTTCTTTAAATACATATGTGTGGATGAATGGGTTAGGGTCTGTAAACAAGTCAGGATGGCGCCTGGCATTTTGCCAGAGGGAGTGGTTTGTGAAGTAACGCCAGCGAGCCATTAACTGTGGCGATTCCTTATTGGTTGACTGCTGTATCTAGTTTATGTTAATTAAGATAAGCTGTGTGTGATGTATATATACCCCTCCTGTCCTACAATAAACGGCTCCCACTCCTGCTGTATCAATCTACACAAGTTCCTTGTCACCCCCCGGTTATTTTGCCCAGCCAGCCGGGCTGCGGCACGAATGGATGCATGGATGGATGGATGGATGGATGGATAGATAGATAGATAGATAGATAGATAGATAGATAGATAGATAGGAGATAAATCAGTCAGTCCCATTGGTTCTGTTCCTCTAGACAGCCCTCACACAGATTTTGGACCCTGATTAAAACAGGAAGAAGGTAAAAAAAAAAATTACTTTAAAACTCTTCTGCATTTGGTTAAAGGAACTGCTCAGTGGTGGATTCCTTGGACATGGCACAGCAGCAGAGCAAGAAGAATGTTGAAGAGCCGGTGCCAAGACCAGGGGTTCCCCGAGGCTCGAGTGAGGGCCACTGACTCACCTCACCTCCAAGATACCAGACAGCTACTCTGTGCTTCAGCAGCATCTCCTTGCTTTCCTGAGGTCAGTAACTCAACCAAGCTCCAAGGTCTGCAGCCCTTTCCTCTCAGCTCTACAGTCCACACAACAACCTGCCCTTCTCTGTCATGAAGCAAATGCAAGACTAGCATAACTAACAACTCCCAGTTTCAACGTCAGAAAAACTGAATGGCTTCAAGCAGAGGGTGGTCCCTAGTCCTCTTTCCACAATACACCATGGACACACACACACTCTTTTGCTCCAAACAGCAATGTCACTCTGCCAGGATAAATCAGGATTCCAACACTGAACGACACTGTTGGGGTTGTGGCTCAGTGGTAGAGCACTTGTTGGAAGTGAGGATCTGTCTCTTGTGTTACAAATTCACACCTTGACACATTTGGAAGTTTGTTATTTTGTTTCTACTGAAGAAGTTGAATTTAAACATTGCTATCCTAGGGATTATTAAAAAAAAAAAAAACTTTAATACTTTAATAAAATTATTTTTTACTCTATACCCCAAGTTCATCCCCAAGCTACATAAAATGATTCCTGGACTCAAGTTGTTACATAAAACTGTACATGGAGAAATAGGAAAAATAAAAGTCTTACATTTAGTTTTCTGATACCACAAATGTTACCAAAGAACCCATTTAGGAAAAATTCTCCGAGTGGGTAAGTTGGTAAATATTTTTACATGGTAAGCATATCAAGTCTATTAATTCTTAAAGAAGTATTTTTCATTCTTGAGAGGACTCTAAACCTCCAGGAAAACTTGGAAGATTGGACACATGCATTAACATGGTGTCCTGAAATCCCACTAGCTGTTGTGCACCAATTCACTGACTTAGGAGAACAGGGGAGGAGACTGCAGGGCTGGCATGCAGGAAGCTGAAGCCTTCCTCACCCGATGCCCCAAGACTCATTAGTGGAGCTGACCAGAGCCTACAGCATAGACAAAGGGAGAGGAAATCAGGAGCAGCAGCTGAAAGTCTTCTACTAGGACAGCGAGACGCTGCAGACACCCTCCTCCAGCCTGGAGGTTTGTTCCACACAGAGAACACTGGAGTAGCCTTGCCTGGCAGAGCAAGATGGGTCTGGTGTCCATGCTGGAAGAGTGGGTCCCCCAAGGCCTGCACGTGGACCCTAGAATGCTCCCCTTGGGTCCCCTCAGTGCAGGCAGCCAGGTTTCAGTCCTGAGGCAGGATACTAGAGGGTCTCCCCCCCCCCGAAACTAGGAGTTTAAGAAAAGGGACACACAGATACAAGAGTTAGGGATGCTCACCCAGGCACCCCAGAGAGCAGGCTTCTCAGAGCCTGGTCGGCTGGGGTCCCTCACTCTCCAGGACCAGACTGCAATGACCCTCTCCTTGTGTCAGTGTCCACCTCTGCAAGTTCTCTCTGGCGAGGCCTGTGCAGACAGGTGCTGTTCTTACTTCACCCTTCTGAAACTTAAGTGGAGCAACTGTCAGGGAAAGGGGAAAGGTACTGGGCTTCATCCAGCAGATAACGCCCCGAATAAAGGTGTGCTTGCCTGGTCTGTATATGGACACGAAAAGTGGCTCCAGTCCCAAGTGGAAACTGTTAGAACACACATCATCTAAGCGAACTGAGTCCTGAGGCCCTGATTACTTGACCTCCCTCCAAGAGTCTCTCACAGCTCTGCTCCGAGGGGATGGCCTTGCCTGGCCCTGATGGGGGCAAACTGGGGCACAGAGAGGGGACAAAACAATGGCCCAGAGGAGAGGCTTTCTGAAGAGTGAGGTTCTGGTTTCTGGCCCACAACTATGTGATCATGGGTCAGCAATTTGCTTTCTCCAAACCTAGTTATTAAAAATGAAGATTTTAAAAACTATCTCAGTGGTAGAGCACTGGCCTAGCATGTGTGAGGCCCTGGGTTTGATCCTCAGCACCGCATAGGAATAAACAAATAAAGTGAAAAATCCATTGGGAACTAAATAAATAAATAAATAAAACCTATCTCAGGAGATGTTTGTGAAATTACGGAAGAGAAGCCGTGTGTTAAGCTCTGCATGGTGCCTGGGAAACAGCAATCACTTCTGCAGAAGACATCCATTCATCATCATCATCTAGTGGAATTACTTGATGACACATCCACATTTTGCATAAGATGAAGTAAGGTAGTTAAGAGCAGAGATTTCACTGAATTGGAAGAGTCAAAAAGATTTTTGTAGCAATGGTCATCGAGATGATCCAAATAGCGTTGGTATACTCGCCACCCGGCTGTGACTCAATCCCATTGAAGCAACGGTTTTTCTTAGGTTTTCTAAGTGATTTATGACTAAGTGATTTTCGCAAGCGTTTGGCTAGAACTGAAGTCGACCACAATGGGATGCCTAAATGCAGTGCCTGCGGGGCAGTCTCCCTGGGGCCGATGACTCCACCAAGTCCCAGGGAACAGCCCTGAATGGTGAGCACAGTGGCTTGTCAATCCACTGACTTCGGCTTTTTGAGAACAGTCCCTCCTGCACTCCAGACTGTCTGGTGGGGTGTTCATGACCAGCCCACCCCCACATTGACGGCATGAGAGGTAGCATGGTCAAGGTCTCCATCTCCCACGCAGAGATGCACGTGTGATCTCATCAGGGCTGGTTAGTTCTCTCCTGGGATTGGCTGTGGGGACTCTGGGATGAAGAGTGGCTTTCTCTTCCCTTTGGAACAGGCTGTGGCCCCCAGAGGTCAGAAGTGGTCTTTCCTGCACTGCAGTCAGGTCATGCCTGAGAGTAAACCAACATATGAAGGAAAGCAGAGCCAAGATAAGGATGGAGAGAGACAGAGAACCAAGGTACTGTTTGACCCCGGGGCCAAGTCACACCTGAGAATCCTCACATACCCCGAGTTGCATGAGCAAAGATTCACCCTTTCTTAAGCTACTTCGATTTCTGCCGCCTTTTACCAAGTTCTCATTGATTCAACTGTTTTCCAGAATACTCATCACCTCTCTGTGACCAGCATCCTGCCTATCGGTATGATTAGCCCAAGTACCATTTTGACCAAAATGTTTAGAAGATTTACACAAAGATTGGGCCAGAATCTCTCATTAGTGATTTGCAGTTTGAGTTTTTTTTGTTTGTTGTTTTGTTTTTCCCTCAACTTAGGGTCATCCTGATGGTGGCGTCGTATTTTGTCGCCTTATGTATGCACTTTTTAATTGAGCCTAATAGACAGCACTACCAAAGTACATAAATATTAAACAGCAATAGCAAATTTTAAAATTCCGAGTGGATTGTCATTTCGCAATCACTCAAACATGAACAAAAGGAGCATTGCATTTTCAATGTTTTCAAATTCATTTCAGAAAACGTGTAACAAATGCATTCAGATGCCAGGAGGGCTCCGTTTCCATTCCTTGAAGTTCGGGACTCAAAGAGTCATTCCCAGTGGATCTCACAACCGTGCAGTGAGGGGAACAAGGACCCTCGGAAAACAAGTACAAAAACGGAACTGGACTTTGATTCAGTGCAGCTGAAGCTGAAAGGACACTGACAGCTGAGGCTCGGGACTGACGGCACTGACCCCCTCTGCTGTCTCTGCAGCCACTCGTCTGCCTTGTGAAAACCTTTCCTTCGTTTGTCATCAGAAATGTGACATTTGCTTGGGGTAAAATGCAAATGAACAATAACAGAGCTTATGAAATAGGAAATAAAGCTCTCTGCCTCGCTCCACTCGGGCCCCATGCGGCAGTGTTAACAAGGGATGAATATCAGCTTCACTGAGAGCTGGTGACTGCCATTCAGTCATGGGATGTTGGTGACATGTAACACAATGATGCAGGCCAGAGGCCTCCTCTGACTCAACAAAAGAGTTCTGGAAACGAGAGAAAACTCAATTCTCCCAGCAGGACCTATGGAATGATAGTTAGAATTGTATGTTAAAAACACAAAGGTGATTTTGTCATTAGTCAACTTTGCAGTGTCACTTAGGATAGTTTCCTGTGACAGCAATGTGTGTCTCACTTGGGAACAGAATGTGGGTTCTAGTTCAATCAATCTTTAGCAAGAAACCCACAGAATAAGGTGGGTCTCTAAAGCACTTGGAGGTAGAGGAAAGCATAGTTTAGGTGATGTCCAGGCCCACCATAAAGGTGGCCCAAGCTGGGACTTCCATAGCTTAAGGGAGACATCTAAGTCCTGCAGACAGTGAAGCCGTCAATCGAGTTAGAGAAGCCTCAGGAAGTGATGGCAGCAGGAAAACAATTTGCAGAAACATCTGCTGAAGGAAGAGGTTCCAGCTCATTGAAACTTCACTGACTGAATGCTTGAATGAATCCCAGAAAAACAGAAATCTGTGCCTTATTATGTACGCAAGGAGACAACATGCACACAGCCTCTGCTGCCCACCATCAGCCAGCTGAGTTCTCTCTCCTCACACATCCCATGTAAAACAAAGTACATGCCACCAACCCAGCGTGTTCCACATTTAATTTAATGATGCATTCCCCTCCCAAGGACCCCTACCCAGTACAGTGACATGAGCATATGCATCTCTTTCCATAACATGTATCAGCGGATCCAGACAGAATAGCATGCAGACTTTAAGGTATGCTACAAAATGTCAAGGTGGGGGCTGGGTTGTGACTCCGTGGTAGAGCGCTTGCCTAGCATGTGCGAGGCCCTGGGTTCTATCCTCAGAACCACATAAAAATAAATGAATAATTTTTTTAAAAAAATCCTAAGATTAAAAAAAATGTCAAGGTGATACATGACTAATGTGTCATAGCATCATAAATATCCAATTCTGCTGCACTGTCACCCTTTTTACTGAATTGTGAATTTTACCCATAATGGAAAGTTCCTAATTGATCATAAAATCGTTCTACCCATGTGCCCACTGACTGATGGCAGCAGGAAATTGGGAGAGACTTGAGTCTCTCACCATAGATACGTTGTCTTTGCACCAGTTAGTGCCAAAAGAAATTCAGTTTCTTCACTTCACACATCAAAGACATGAACTGGTGATTTATTTCAAGAAAATAAAGATGAAAGCAAAGAGGATGACTTACCAAATTAAAATGCACTTTTATCTTCATTGTGGGTGCACCTGATGTTTCTGAGGAGCACAGACCATATTGGAACCTATGATTTTCTAGCCAAGCCTGCAGTGGGGGAAAAAAAATGTGTTTCCTATTGCTGGGCTCCTTTATCAGCTGAGCTTTGGGCTCCTTTATCAGCTGAGCGTTGGGCTCCTTTATCAGCTGAGCTTGCCTATTTTTTTCTTCCATCAGTAGCTCTTATTTGTCTAGTAAGTCACATGGCAGAAATAGTCTGATGCCTTTCCTAAAATGCTTCTTGGTGCCTGGTTGTGTTCTCAACATTTGCACAGACTCCCAGAGCACGTGATGTCTTCCCTGAGTCAGGGGCATCACTTGTGTATCTGGAGAGAACTAGATTTTGGCAGAGGTTACACAGACAGCCTAACAGATCACTGTTCCTCTTACAGAGATGCAGTATTACGCTAATCACACAGAGAACCATCCTCCTCCTCAACCATCTCCCTCTCCCAGAACTGGATAGGAGCAGAAAGGAAAAGAAAAAGATTCTGACAGCTAAGTTCAGAAAGACTTTAGGAATCAAGTCTCTGATGTACAATTAGGCCCTTGTGCCTCTTTTCAATCACATTAAGATGACCCAATTGTATATTCTTTGCCTATTTATATAATGTCTTTATTAATGCATATATGTAAAGATGGATTTGTTTCTGTTTGGAGCGTTGCCTATTATCTTAAGCACCAGCTGTGGCTTTTAGAATCCATGTCAGGGCCCAAACTACTAAAAAATGAAAGAGGAAGCACCTGCCTGGTGTGCCTGGAGAGTTCGAGAAGGCCGGCATAGCTCAAACTGAAGCCCTGCCTGGCTCAGGGCTCCAACCTTGGCCCAGGGCACTGACTTGGAGTCAAAATCACAAGGGTGAAATCTTGGGTTAGTTATTTGACCCTCCCTGAGTCATGACACTTTTAACCAACTTTCTGCCTCGTTAGATTGGAAACAATAAATTTTAGGGAGTTTCCAGACTCTTATGGGAGAATGTAAGTGGAGATTGTTATGTGAGAACCGCCTTTTCCCAGGGACGAAAATGCATGAGTGGACATACGTCGGGCTTTGTTTTGGTCAAATCTGGGCAATTTTATACAATAGGGAAGCAGGGAAGGATGAAAGGAAAACAGGGAACAAAGTTTGATATGTTCACTAACCTCACACACCCAAGACCCACCCAGATCAAGCAAGAACCCTGTTACATAATCGTACTGCTCTCTCTCAAAGGTGGAGGATTTTGTCAGAACACCTGCAGAATTGGCAAGGCCAGAACCTCAGTCTCGAAAGGTTGGCAGGACATGCCAGGGCAAAGCAGAAATTGAGCCCATCTATTTCTTTGGGGTAAATACTATGGTATCTGTTTCCATGTGAAAGACTCTTGCTACAATTACTCCACATCAGCAAGTGAGACCAAGGAGTCAAGGTGATTACACACTAAACTTAGGATAATTTCATTTACACTCACAATCTGGCAAGGTGCAGGGAAATCAAACGCCAACTCTACGTAAAGTTTCAATCTTACACGAGGAGAACTTGACAAATTCTCCCTGTCCTCCCTTGAGAGGCTGCCTTTGGCCCTGGGGGCCAGCTGTCTCCAAGCAAATAACACAGGGAACTTATCCTTCCCAGAGCCCCTGGAAGTGTTCGGCACAAACCAGAGTTGGTGAGCATGGTCTGGGGCATTCCCCGCATGTCTGATCTCTGGTTCTGCCACCCTGTGGGGCTGTGAGCCAAAGGCATTCCTAGTAATTCCAACGGTCCTATTATGGCTGAAAACCTGAATTATCCAAGTTCCCTGGAACGTTTTTATATTTACAGATACGTATAATGTGTTTTCAATGTGTCACATACATTCAATAAACAACTACTTTATCATACAAAGGCAGTTGAATTTCTAAGTTGAAACCACAGTAGTGTCTTTGGTTTTTGTTTCATGTTTTTTTTGATTTATTGATATCTTTTGTGATATCACTTGTTAAATGATTTTATTGGTGCATGATAATTATACATAATAATGGGATTCACTGTGACATATTCATTCATTAGACCATTTTCATTCCCCAGTACCTCCCCCTCCCACTTTCTGATTCTCTCCTTCTACCTTAACAATATCCCTTATATTTATATGAGGTTCCCCCAACTCCCACTTTTATTTTTTTTTTCTCTCTAGCTTCCACATATGAGAGAGAATGTATGACCCTTGACTTTCTGAGTGTGGCTTATTTCACATGCCATATGTCCTCAAGTTTCATCCATTTTCCTACAAACAACATAATTCCATTCTTTATAGATGAATACAATTCCATTGTGGACATATATACATATATATGCAGACATATATACGTATGTATTATGTATGTATGTATGTATCACATTTTCTTTATCTATTCATTTGTTGATGGACACATAGGCTGGTTTCTTAGTTTGGCTGTTGTAACTTGTGCTACTGTAAACACAGACATTCAAGTATCTCGTACATAGTATGCTGACTTTAATTCTTCGGGGTAAATATAATGGAGTGGTACAGCTGGATCATACCATAGCTCCACTCCCAGTGGAATCTCTATACTGATCTCCATGTGGTCATACTAATTTACAATGCCACCAAGGGTGAACAAGTGTTCAGTTTCACTCATGTGCTTGCCAATATTTATTGCTATTTGTGTTCTTGATTATTGCCAATCCCACTGGAGTGAGATAAAATCTCAGCATGGTTGTGATTTGACTTGTCCCTGATTGCTAAAGATGCTGAACACATTTGGCCATTTGTCTCTCTCCTTTGGGGAAATGTCAGTTTCTCCAAAGCCCATCAGCCCTTTTATTGATTGTGCTATTTTGGGCTTTCTTGGTGTTAAGTTTTTGGAGTTCTTTTTATATTCTAGACATTAATCCTCTGTTAGAAGAATAACTGGCAAAGATTTTCTCCCCTTTTGTAGTCTCCATCTACATGCTATTAATCATTTTCATTACTGTGCAGAAGCTTTCTAATCTGCTGCCATTCCATTTATTAATTCTTAGGTTTTTTTCCCTGAGATTTAGGGGTTCTATTAAGGAAGTTCTTGTCTGTGCCTAAATGTTAGACATTTAGTGTTTGACATCTCTTCTGGAGATGGCAAAGTTTGGGGTCTAATTCCCAAGTTTTTGATCCATTTTGAGTTGACTTGGGTGAAACTTTTGTGTGGGGTGAGAGAGAGCAATCTAGTTTCTTTCTTTTACATAAGGACACACAGTTTTCCCAGCACCATTTTTTTTAAAAGGCTATCTTTTCTCCAACATACGTGTTTGACACCATTATCAAGAATCAGAGGACTGTATCTGAGTGGGTTTTTCTCTTTGTCTTCTCTTCCTTTTGTCTCCATATCTGTTTTTATGTCAATACGATGCTGTTTTCATCACTATAGCTCTGTGACATAATTTGAAATCTGGTATTGCCCCAGCATTGCTCTTTTGCTCAGGATTTCTTTGGCTATTCTGGGCCTTTTGTTCTTTCATGTGTCTCTTAGAACTGTTTTTTTCTTGTTTGGTGAAGAATACTATTGGTCTTTTGATGGGGATTGCATTCAATCTGCAGATCACTTTTTGGTAAAATGGGAAATTTAACAATAATAATTCATCTTATGCATGAACAAGAGAAGTCTCTCCACCTCTGGTGTTTTGGGGGTTTTTTGTTGTTTTGTTTTGTTTTTTCTTTTTTCAAGAGTTCTACAATTTTTGCTGCAGAGGTCTTCCAAATCTCTAGATTTATTCCTAGGTATTTTACTTGTACACTATTGCAAATGGAAATGTTTTCTTGATATCTTTTCTAGCAAATTTCATTATTATTGTACAGAAAAGGTACTGATTTTTGCATGTTGATTTTGCAACTTTGCTGAATTTGTTTATTGGTTCTATAAGTTTTCTGGTGGAGATATTAGGACCCTAAGTAGAGGATCGTAACATCTCCAGTGATAATTTGGCTTCTTTTCCCCTATTTATATTCTTTTTATTTCCTTAGTTACCCTGGCAAAAATCTCTAATGCTATATTAAATAGAGGCAGTGAAAGTGGAGTTGTCTTGTTCCTGATTTTAGGAAAATGCTCTCGTTATTTTCCCCATTCACTCTGATATTGGCTTTGGGTTACTCACAAATAGCCTTTAACATTGAGATGAGTTTCTCCTATTTGTAATTTCCTCGAGATCTCTATCATGAATGGTGCCGAATTTTGTCAATGGCTTTTTCTGCTTCTTCATGATTTTTGTCCTTGGTCCTATTTATGTGCTGTATCATGTTAATCTATTTGAATATGTTGAACTATTCTTGCATCCCTGTAGAGAAACTAACCTGATCATGTGTAAAATCTTTGATATGTGCTATTGAATTAAATCTGCTAATATTTTATTAAGGATGTTTACATCTACACTCACCATGATATTAATCTATAGGGTTTTTTCCTTTGATATAGCCTTATCTGGCTTTTATCAGGAAGATACTAGTTTTGTGGAGTAAATATTAGAGTATTTTCTCACTTTCTAGTTCATAGAATAATTTGAGGAGCACTAGCAGTATTTCTTCTTTAAAGGCCTGCTAGATTTAGCTGTGAATCTAACTGGTCCTGGGCTCTTCTTTGTTGGAAGGCCATAACTGCTTCAACCTCATTGCTTCTCATTAGTTAACTTAGGTTTTCTACATCCTCTTAGTTCAATTTTGGAAGGTCATATCTGTCTGGAAACCTGTCCATTTATTCTTGATTTTTCACTTTATTGGAAGATAGATTTTCACAATAGTCCCCAATGTCCCCCAAGATTTCCATGGTAGCTGTTGTAATAGCTCCTCTTTTACCTCTAATTTTATTGTTGTGTTTGCTACTGGGCGTTGAACCCAGAGGCATTCAGCCACTGAGCTATATCCCCAGCCATTTTTATGTTTTATTTAGAGACAGAGTCTCACTAAGTTGCTTAGAGCCTCACTAGATTGCTGAGGCTGGTTTTGAACTCGTAATTCTCCTGCCTCTGTCTCCCTAGCTGCTGGGATTACAGGCGTGCATTACCACACCTGGCTCTTTCTTTTGGTGAGTTTGGCTAAGGGTTTATCAATCTTGTTTATATTTTCACAAGCTAACTCTTATTACATTGATCCTTTGTGTTTCTTATTCTCTCTTTCATTGCTCTGGGCTTTGCTGTTTATTATTTATTGACTTATACTGGCTTTGGCATTAGTTTTTTGAGATGCAGCATTAGTTTATTTATTTTGGATCTTTCTGACTTTTTTTAATGTAGACACTCATAGCTGTAAACTTTTCTCTTAGAACCACATCTGTAAGGTGTCAGATATTTTGTTGTGCTGTATCTCTATACCTGTTTGATTCTGAAATTTTTTTAATATCTCCCCTGATTTTTCAATGACCCACTGATCATTCAAAAGTGTATTGTTCAATTTTCAAGTTTATATGATTGCTGTATTTTTTCTTACTGTTCATTTCTAATTTCATTCCATTGTGATCTGATAAGATGCAAGGAATCAAGTCAACTTTTTGTATTTGCTAAGACTTGCGTTGCGGCCTAAAATGTCTATTTTGTAGAAAGTTTCATAAGTGGATGAAAAGTATATTCAGTTATTGTTGGATAAAATATTCTGTAGATGGCTGATAAGTCCATTGGACCTATCTTTTAAGTCTGTATTTTCTTTGTTTATTTTAGATCTGGATGGCCTATCTATATGATAAGAAAGGCACATTAAAATCACACAATATCATTGTATTGATATCTAGCTGAGTATTTTTAAATATAATTTATGCCACAATGTTTGGGGCATAAATATGTACTATCATTGCATCTTCTGGTTGGATTTCTCCTCTTACCAGTATGTCATGACCTTCTTTGTCTTTTCTAATTAATTTTGTCTTAAAGTAGGCATTGTCAGATGAAAGTAACTACAGCTTGCTTTCAGCTTTCATTTTCATGGGTTATCTTTTTCCATACTTTCCACTTATATCCTGTGGATATCTGCCTACAAGGTGTGTTTCTTGAAGGCAACATATAATTGGGTCTTGTTTGTTAATCCAAACTGCTAGTCTTTTTTTTTTTAATTGGAGAATTGAGTCTATTTATACTCAGTGTTATTATACAGAGATGCTTATTTTTTCCTGCCATTTTGATTTATTTCTAATATTTGATCTGATCCTAATTTTCACATACTTATTTACTCTTCTATTGATATTTATATTGGGGGGACTTCCCTTGGTTGTTTTTATCTTCTTCTGTGTGTGGAATTTCTTTAAAAATCTTGTTCAATACTGGTTTAGTAGTACAACTTGCTGTAGTTTATGCTTATATTGGGAAGTTTTGGTTTCTTCCTCAGTTCTGAAGGATAGCTTTGCTGGATAGAGAGACCTTGGTTAGCAGTTATCCTCTTTCAGGGGTTGCCCTGAACTTCAGGGTTTCTTCTGAGAGATCTCTTACTGTGGTCATTGGGTTTCTCTCTCCAAGTGACCTGGTGTTTCTCTACTGCAGCTTTTAAAGGTTTTTGTTTTTTTCCTGATCTGGATTTTTGGCATCTAAACTATAATGTGTCCTGGGGAGGTGATTTTCTGGTCTTGTTTCTTTGATGTTCTAAATGCCTACAGTATCTTGGCTTTCTCATCCCAAAAGTTTGGAAATTTTTCTGATATTATTTCACTAAATAGATCATCAATGCCATTAGCCTGTATTTCTCCTCCTTCCTCTTGATGTTTCCCAGAGTTCGTGGATATTCTCATCATAATTTCTCTAATAACTCTTTAATGCTCTGATGTGTCCACCTTGTCTTCATGCTCTGGAGCTCTGTCTTCTATTGGATCTAATCTACCAAAGAGACTCTCAACTGAGCTACCAGCTTGACCAACTGTGCCTTTCATTTCAAAGATAACTGATTGTTTCTCAGGATTTCTACCTCTTTATTGAAATGCTCTTTTGTATCCTGTATTGTCTTCCACCAGCCCTGCTTTGAGAAGAGTAACCACCAGTAAAGGTGGTAAATTAAGAGCAAACTGTATCAACATATGTAAATTTACTGCTAATTATCTCTACAAGTCTACTAACCAATGATAAAAGTGGTGGTAAATAATATAGAATAGGCTGAAAAGCTAAAATTAATGATAGTGTATTTAATACTAAATTATATTCAGAGATGAGGAAAAACAAAAAATAAAGGAAACTAGTGGGTGAGGAAAGGGAGACAGATGAAAACATGAGGAGAGAAAGAGAGAGACAAGGGAAAGGAATAGAGACGGGAAAGAAGAAAAGAGGTGTGCAGAAAAGAGTCCAAATAATTAAAGGGATACATGAAATTAGTTGGAACCATGAAAAAATAAGGAGACAAGAGACAACAAAACACTTTACACAAAACAACAAATGAACCATCATTTTTAAAAATCCAGTTTTCCCCTTGGTGAGATCTTCAGAGTGGGGACGCTTCTCTTGCATGCTCTTGTAGCTCTAAAAACAGGTGTCATCACCCCCTCCGTCTAGTTTTCAGTGTTTTGGACAGGAAGCACCCATCAGAGCAGGGCAGCTGGAGTGGGGGTTGGCAGCCAGCGCCTGATGTGCAGGGCAGTGGCTGGGACCCAGCGGGACCCAGCAGGAAGCTGGGGCACAGAACAGCCAGGACTCAGGAGTGTGAGGCTGCAGCCTGGGCACAGGGGCAGATGCCAGCAGCAGAGGGGTGCCACCACTCTCCAGGCACGTCCCTGGGAGAGGCATTCAGTGGGCACAGGTATGTGTTGCTCTTGAGGTGCACACTCTGGAAGGTTGCACACTCTGCTCCACCACACCCCGCTCCTGATGCAGCCTTCTGCTCTCAGCAATCCCGATACACAGGTGAGTGGTGACCTGCTTCAAAGGCATTCCCTATGATATGATTAACTGGTGTCTCTGGGTGGGAGGAAGCTGCAGAGATTTAATTGCTTCCCAAGCTCTAAGCTTAGACATGGTCTGTGCAAAATGGCTGCCTGCCACTGTTCCCCACCAGCAAGTTGAGAAGAGCAGAGCACTTGTTTACCAGGTGGCTGTGCAGCTCCTGCCCCAGATTAATTCAACCCGACTTTCCCTTCCACCACCATTTCCAAAATGAGCTTGTCAGATTTGCTTCTCCTTCTTTCTCTTTGACACCCTCCCTTCCCCCCCCCCCACCCCTGATGCTCAGGTGCTGGATTCAGCTTCACCAGCTCCTCTCTGTTTTCTATTCTGGTAACCAGAAGTTCCAAGTCCTCTAAGCTGACCTCCCAGTGTCGTGAGCTGCCCACCCCTCCTGTCAGCTCGTCTCTCGCTGCTTTGATTCCCAACTGGGGAGCTGAGATCTGCAGCCTTCCTCTCCTCTGCCACCTTGGACCCCCACCCAGGCAATATTGACAGGAGGGAGGGTTATGACAGAGAACTAGGGAGAGAAAATAGCTGCTCTCCTGGGACTTATGGCCACAGCTCCAAAACCACTCTGATAAACAAATGCATTCTAATAGTGGGGTTCAACCAGTTTGGTCTCAGTGTTCCAGTTACGCTAATCCATCACTCTGAGCACTGACATTTTGTGTTCGTAACACTTTTTACCAAGACAAAAAAAAGAAAAAGAAAAAGGCCATCATGGTACCCCTCACATCAAAGTGCCTTCCCGTTCCATGGCTATCCACAGGGATTTGTAATGATTCTCATAATTTTCTCCAAAAGTGTTTTTTGGGTAATTTGGTGGACAGGGTTTGTAAACTAAATTGGCATGATCTGTGCACTATCAAAGCCCCGAACACCATAACTAGAGGAATTCCTGGGAAAAAATTGGCAAACTGAGTACATAGAAAGACGAGAGAACCAGCTGGGCCCCAAATTAGTCCTTGCCGTTTCTAAGTTGTTGTTTTTCATTGCTTTGGCTTCCCCTGCCTGACTTCACAAGTTAATGCGGGTTTTGAGGATGGCTTTCCACGCAGGGCTATGAGATAACACCTGAAGCACAGACTAATGGGAAATTAGATTACGTATTTACTATAAGGAAAAATCTGTTCGGCTGCTGCTCAATATCACATTCAGCAGCAGCAGTTTTACTTCCAGAAGGAAATTCTTGGAGACAGTCACAATTTCACGCCACACAAGAGCATCCTTCCTGCTATTTGTCAGGACGGCATGTGGTCAACAGCCCCAGCCTTGCTGGGGTGAAACAACACCATCTGGCCACGGAACATCACACCAATAAAATAAGGTCTTGCTCGTGTTTTAAAAAATAAGATCAGCCGAATCTGTAAAGCAGAAAGTAAATATAAAGTGAAACATTCAGGAACAAAAATGCATCCAAACTACAGGGCATGCAGACATATTCAAAACCAGTCACTCTGAAGCCACCCTTTATAATCCATTCTACTATCATAACCATCACCTTGCCTTCAAGTAAATTCTGAGAGTAGGACAGAAAGTCCCCAGAACACTAAAGTCAGCTCATGGGTAGGACTGCTCAGCGACCACACTAGGTTAATTGCGGAATTTGTTGGTACATATTTGTATGTGCACGTAATGATATAACTAGCCCAATGCCATTCCCCAGGGTTTCCCCTGTCCCTTTTCTCTGCCAACCCTGGTCCCTTGCCTCTGTTGCATTTTCTTCCATTTTCATGAGATGGCCTTTCCTTTCCTTTTTCCTCTCTAGCGCCCATGTATGAAAGAAAATGCATGACCTTTGACCTTCTGAGTTTGGCTTATTTCACTTAACATAATGGTCTCAAGTTCCATCCATTGTCCTGCAGATGCCATAATTTCATTCCTCTTTATGGCTAAAAAACAACAACAAAAAAAAAACAACTCCATTGTGGCCAGGCACAGTGGCACATGCCTGTAATCCTAGTGGCTCCTGGAGCTGAGGCAGGAGGATGGTGAGTTCAAAGCCAGCCTCAGTGAAGGCAAGGAACAAAGCAGCTCAGTGAGACCCTGCCTTAAATAAAATACAAAATAGAGCTAGGGATGTGGTTCAGTGGTCAAGTGCCCTTTAGTCCAATCCCCAGTACATCCTCCCCACAGAAACATCATTGTGTACATATACCACATTTTCTTTATCCATTGATGGACACCTGGATTGGTTCCATGGTTTGGGTGTTGTAAACTGTGCTGCTATCAATGGAGGCGTGCATGTATCACTATAGTAAGAGGACTGTGAGTCTTTAGGATAAATTCCAAGGAGTGGTTTGGCTGGCCCATAGCGGGGCTCCATGCCTAGTCTTGTGTAGAACCTCCTTACTGGCTGCCATAGTGGTCGTACTAATTTACAATCCCACCAGCCGGGTAAAAGGGTTCCTTTTTCTCCACATCCTCTCCAGCCTTGACTACTGGTTGTATTCTTGGTGGCTGCCCCACAAACTGGCAGAGTTCCACAGGATCATGCGACCTCACAGGTCCCTGGAGGGAGGGAAGTCGTGGGGAGTGCAATCTGTTGAGGTGTCCCCTGCTAAAGCAGACAGCACTTTGTGTCCCTTAAAGCAAGCGGGACCAAGCTGTGCTCAGGACCATGGAGAGAGGCACAGGGTGCCAACAGGGAGGTGTGCCCTTGGGGACCACACTGAATGAAAACCACGGAGAGGAATATTGTGGGTGCTACTGTATGGAGTTCTCCGAAACGCGTTTTGAAACTTCCTGCTATCGTATCAGTATTAAGAGGTGGGCCTTTCAGGGTGACCGGCCTGTGAGGCCACAGAAGTGGACCATGCTGGACCACTGGGAGAGTGAGCTGGGCCCCTCGGTCTGGCTCTCTGTGTGGAGCAGCAGGTGGTCCCCTGCCAGACCAGGCGCTCCAGCGCTTGCTCGCGCTCTCTCTCTCTCTCTCTCTCTCTCTCTCTCTCTCTCTCTCTCTCTCTCTCACACACACACACACACACACACACACACACACACACGACTTACCTGGTAAGTAAAACTACATGGTGTCGACTATTAGTACGAGCTGATAAAAATGTCTTTAAAATAGTATTCATCTTCCTTAAAAGCACACCAGAGAGTCCGCTGTCTTTGTCTCTGCCTCTCTCCAGGCTTCTGTCCCTCTGCCACATGAGGACACAGTGGGAATACAGCAGTCTGCAACCCAGGATGAGAGCCCCCAGACCTGGCCACAGGGCACCCTGATCTCTGGCTCCACCTCTAGAACCTGGGAACAACAGTCTGTAGTTTGCGGTGCCCGTCTGCGGCCCTGTCCTCCCCGCTGCAGCAAAGCAGTTGCCCCTCTATGGAAACGGCGCAGCGTGCTCACACAGCGAGGAGCAGGACTCTGGGCTGTGAACACAGGCTCGCGCACCGTCCTGCCTCAGCCACACACTGGGCTGTGAGACCTTGGCAGTGATGGAACCTCTCTGTGCCTCGCTTTTCTTACGAGGGTCGCTAGTGACAATGGCAACGTTGAAAGCATCTACCTTACAAGGGTGCCACAAGACCTAACCGAGTTGTTACACAGGCACCACGTGGATGCAAAGCTGCCACGTCAGTGTGACTGATAAGGGTCGAGGAGAATGTCCGATCACTATCAAGCTGAGCCTGTTGCTTCATCTCCTTGAGCCTCCGTTTTTCCAGCTCTAAGATGGGCTAACTTGTGAGGAAAGCGTCACCTTGTAAATTTGCTCTGAATATTAAATGAACCTCTCCATGTATACCACTGCCCGTGGTTCTTGGTACACTGGACATTTCTTCATTGGTACAAGACTTAGGCTTGATTTTCGACTCGTCTTTGGGGTCCATGATTCTGGATTTTCTTCTAATCCAGATATATCAAGCCTTACATTGGCTTTTTTACTCCATTCATGACAAAGGCAAATAGCAAAATAAAAATCCAGGTTGTGCGGGTGGTTAAGCAAGAGCACAGAGCATCTGTCAGACTTACTCAGCAAACTGACACAAAGGAGAAGCTGAGGCCCCTGGGAAATCCTGCGCGAACCACTGGGAAGGGTACACCCAGAGGTGCAGGCAGGCTGGGCACAGGGAGGCAGGGACTCGCCCACGGGGAGGAATCTGACCAACAATCTGCAGGATGATCAGGACGGCAGGACGGCAGCATCTCTTCTGCTTACAGCTGGGCTTGCCACGGGAGGCACACCCGCTCACAGGCACATCTGGGGACCCTGTCCTGCACCTGCTGCCTTGGGGAGTGCTAGACTCAACTATGGCTCACAAACGCTAACTCAAGACAGCTGGCTCACCAGCTCCCTTCTTATCCTAATGCACTGTAAATAGAAAAACACACAGGTGCAAACCCGGTGCTCTCAGCTAAGAAGCTAAAGCCACAGCCCGTCAGAGGTCAACAACACATTAAAAGCCCACATTTTTACAGTTATTTTCCATTTGTAGAGAACATAGGTGAAATTATTTTAGACAACTTTGCTCTGTACTTCAGCAAAGAAAAAAAAATACATTCTTTAGTGGAATGCATTTCTCAAGGTTAAAGAAAATACAAAGCACTGAAAAAGAATCTCTAATGACTTCTAAAAATATAGCTTGGTTTTTTGCTTCCATCCAGATACCACTTCAGATTTATACATTTTAGCTATCTAAATTAAATAATCTGAACTGAGTTAATGTTAAAAATTAATTTTTAATTCACAGACATTAAATCCCCACTGAATAGAGTGAGTTTCACGTCTAAACAGTAACAACGTCAAAATTTTCCGTGGAACTTAACATGTTAACTGTAGTTCTATTTTTCTTTTCCTTTATTTTCTCCCACTAATCTTGCAAAACTGACCCAAGACTAAAAGTGAAATGAGGGACAAGCTTCATTCTCTTTCTGCATTTTCTGCAAAATAAGTTAGAAAGCTATTTGTTCCTCAGGGTAACATGTTAAAATAGTGCCTCCCCCCCCCCGCCCCCCTTCCCAGTGAGTCCCTGCAAACTTCCCGGTTATCTGTATGAGGTTGACAACCAGACAACGTTCTACTGTTGAACTTCCTCGTGTCACATTGAGAAACACTTCTTGTACCATCAGTAGCTTCCAATGTTTATAAATAAGATTATCACTGGCTGGAATCGTGAGAGAAATCGCTGCTATTGGGGTGACTTGTAAGAGGACCAAAATCAATTAGCCTCATGATGCAGACAAAAGGTAGTCATCTACTGAACAGATGACTGTGTATAGTCCAGCCTGATGTTTCACTTTAAAGATACTTAATTGTTCAAAACGGAGGCAGCAGCATCTCTGTCTGGTTCTGAGCCAGTATCCACACATACGTAGCAGATGCAGCTTTTCAGGATAAAAACCTTATGAGGAAAGAAAACCAAAGAGGCGATGTGGCATTGCCTTAGGAACAGGTCTTCGTCATTTCAGGGTGCTGTGACAGATTGCTGTAGACAGGGTCGCTTCAACAAATATTTATTTCTCACAGTTCCATAGGCTTAAAATCCAAGGTCCAGGCACTGACTGATTCAGGTTCTGGGGAGGGTCCACCTCCTGGTCCCTAGATTCCACTGTGTCCTACGGTGGCAGAAAGGAGCAGAGCTGTCTCTCCTGGGTAAGGGCATTACCTCCATTCAGGAGGATACGTGACCTAATTAGCTACCAGTGGCTCTCCCTCCAAACACCATTGCCTTAGGATTTCAGTCTGTGAATTTGGGCAAGGCACAAACATTAAATTCATTACATCATGATTTTCAAAATATTATTATTTAAACATATCATCTCTGTAGATGATTTTTTCTGCTTTTGCAAATAATATACTTGTTTTGCATGTCTAGGCAAAAAAATGTCTATAGGGTTAGAATGTGATAATTAAAAATTTGGGATTCTCCATATGCGAAATACATATTTGCATATATATAGGAACAAAGTAGTCTAACAAGATGTTCTACTGACAAAAATAATATGATTATAATATTAATGCTATAATTATAATCACTCCCCATCCCTCATTTCCCTGGTGGTGCTCCACCACCTCTACCCCAGCACCACCTCAATTGATTTTCCAGCTGGCCATCTGCTTTCCTATGATGGGAGGTTCTGAGAACCAAGTGGAAAGAGAGGGAATTAAGAAGAATGTGTAGCTCCTGTTTTCAGGAAGTAGGTCCCAGAGGGCAAGGTGTGCTCTCAAGAGAATGCAAATCAGGAACAACGCACATTGGGATGTGAGCACCAGCTACGCTGCCTGTCCAGCTTATCCCCTGTAGTCATACCTGCCATCTGTCACCTCCAACGCAGTGAGCTGATCCGGGAGCCTGAACTATGTTACCACACATGGTAAAAGGCGCTTTGCAGGATGACCAAGTGAGGTCTCTGAGATGGGGAGTGGACCTTGGCTTATCTAGCTGCCCGTGCTGTCATGAGGGTCCTTAACAGAGACAGGCGAGGGTCAGGGTCAGAGAAGACGTGACGGCAGAGGCGGAAGTCGGGTGAGGAAAGCAGGTACCCTCTAGAAGGAAAAGGGACCAGGAAGTGCTTTCTCCCCTAGAGCCTCGGGAAGGAACCCAGCCTTGCTGACACCTTTACTTGAGCCCGTTTTGGAGCCCTACCTCCAGAACAGTGAGGTGGTAAATCTGTGTTGTTTTAGGCCAGTAGATTTGGAGCCATTTGTTATAGCAGCAGTAAGAAACTAAGAGCACGCAAGGGTTCCGGAAGTTGGGCAGGACAGGCATTCCTTGGAAAATTTGCTCTGAGCAGTCCAATTCTACCCATTCCCCAAAGGCTGAAATGCCACTGAGTAGGAAGAATCCCTGGGCATGACCTGCAGGTGCTCTGGTGGCCTGCCCCACACCTCCCTGGGAAGGACTCACACCCATCTGGATTAAGGACAGTCACTTGTGTCAACTTGTTGGTGTCTGAGATGTGTCCACATTAAGCAATATCAATAATGGTCAGCTTCCTCCTTTGTTATTAAAAAAAAAAAACACGTATGAAAGATCAGTTAGTCACATGCCCTTGTGTTGGTAATGCAAGAGGGAGAAGGATGGATAAGTCCCGCACTGTCGCTGCGGAAAAACTCTACATTTCAAAGGAGGTAAGGGCCATTAACATAGATAACCTGTCAAAGCAGCATTGGTAAGTGTCAGAGGAAAGTGAAGAATAAGGGTGTGAGACATTCACAAAGAGCAATATTAGTGCCTCTTATGGAGCATGCATCTAATAAATAGATCTGCTTGAGTTCTAGCTGAGGAGTCAAGGATAATTTGGTGAAGGCAGGGGTAAGCTGGCTTAAGACCAATTCAGAACAGAAAAATATGCAGCAGGACCAGGAAGCGTGTACTAGAGACCAAGGTCCAGGCCACAGGGACTTGTCCGATCTGTTCACTCCTCTACCCCTACTGCCTGGGACTGAGCCTGGCAATAGCAAGTTCTCACAAAATATTGTTGAGAGGGAGGCAGGGGGAGAAAGGGAGGAATGGAGTAAGAAGATTCTGATGAGGATAGGAGACAGACATTGCCAGTCATCCCATTCCGGAAACACTGCAGCCACTGGATGCTCTTCAGAAGAACGCGGTGTCCAATGCAGCATGAGCTGTCTGGAGGGGAGCCTACCCCTAGAAGCACATGTCTATCAGCCACAAAAGCAACTAGCATCTATTGGGTGTTTCCCAGGTACCAGATATAATCCTAAGTTCTCATCATGCACAACCTTAGATCTTCATAAAGTTCTAGGAGAAAGTCTTCTTGTCACCTCCATTTTTAGGCAATAAACTTAGGCAGAAAAAGCTTAAGCAACTTCTCCAAGATCAAACAGATACCAGCAGCAGCCCTCTGACTCCAGAGCCTGTGGCCAGTACCCTGGCAGAGAGCTGTCTGTGCCCTGAGCTCTGGCCACTCTGCTCCTATTTGGTTCTTTTGCCTATTCCATGGTGATTTTTAAAAGAACACACAACATTGATAAATGAGCAGGAAACTAAAGACGGTATGCTCTAACGTGTGGTCACTCCCAGAGAAGCAACATGGCAACAGGTGACAAAGCTGAGGACAACTCATCTGTGTCTATCAAATTTCTAAGAATCTGCCCCAAGAAGATAAGCAGAGTTACAGATGCTAAAATAACAGCATTTTCTTAACAGCAAAAAATTAAAATCAATCTGTATATTCAACAATAAGAACTAAATGATGTGGGAAGTACTCTCATGTCATTTTTAAGTGAAAATGCAATATCCCGAGCCATGCAAAAAATCCCTAAGTGTCAATGAAGACCATACTGTACACAGACACAGCGAACAAAATGTATCCATATGTAACACACATATGAAAAAGAGAAGCTATGGAAATTCCTACCATGAACCTGTACAGAAAAACTGGAACCATGCCTCTGAGCAGTTATTTTGAGCAGAGCACCTGGCACACGAAATACACTCAGGTAGTCATTGGATACTTACAGATGGATTTTTTTTTCTTTTATTATCTTCTTCTTTTTTTTTTTCTTTTTTTACATTTTTCTCTCAAGAATAAGGTCTCTTTTATAGTCAGAAAACTTAAGGATTATAAAAACCCGTCTGGGTGGGTTCACTTGCATTTGCTTTTCCCTGTGCTCAGGGAGGGCGGCCAGGAGGGGGCTCTGCCAGTGTTGAAAGGAACCCACTTCCAGGGGGCCGTGGCATTGGTAATCGGCTCAAATAAAAGGAACACGCTAAGTGCCAGAGTCTGGTCTTCCTCCACGTCCCTGCAAGCTGCTTGCCTTTGATGTGAGCAGCAGCTGCGGGTTTGGATCAGCCCGAGAGGCCAGGACAAGCGGCCCGTGCTCTTTGTTCTTTCTCCTGTGCCGCCGGAGGCATCCCCTTCACAGGAGACACACAGCACGGGGGAGACAGCAGGCTGCCAACCAGGGAGCAGGCCCTGGCGATGGCCAACAGCGGTGAGAGTTTGCCTAGGTTGGGGTCGTGGTTAAATTGGGCCTCTAGGGTATAGATTTTCATTCTCAATATTGATCATAAGTTTTCCACTTTTCTGAGCACTTTTGTTCTAAGAGTTTATATTGTAGAAACCCCACATGCAAAGAATAGTGAAATAAAGAGTCTTTCTCCCAGATTCTCCTGTTCAAGCAGAAGGACAGTGGGGTCAATGTGCCCTCTCCCCAGTTCACCTGAAAAGGGCTTCCGTGTCCCCACGGCACAGAGGAATGGTTCCCTCGCAGCTCCCTAAGCACATGTGCCCCAGGCACACCATGAAGCACCAGAGCAGCGGGTGGATGCTCCTGTCGGAACCAGACAAAGCATGGCTGTGGTTGAGGGGCCCTGTCTCTCAAAAGCACACCACCTTCCTGGACCCATGCAGTGGTTAACTTTAAGTGTGTCCCTCTTGGCTGCGCCGTGGTGCCCAGATACTTTAGTAAAGATTATTCTGGGTGCTTCTTTGAGGGTGTTTGGGGGAGATACTAACATTAAAATTAGTAGATTTTGAGTAAAGCACATGCCCTGCATAACACAGGTGAACCTCATCCAATCGGTTGAAAGCCCAAATGGAACAAAAACTGACCCTGCCCAGTCCAGAAGCAGCTCTCCAACCGATGGCCTTTGGACCTGCACTGGCCTCACTTGGGTCTCAGCCTCGCAGCCAAGCCCATGGATCTGGACCTGCCAGCCTCCATAACTGTGTGGACCTACTCCATATAGTAAATCTCTCACACACACACACACACACACACACACACACACACACCCCACTGGCTGTGAGGCACCCTGACTGACACAACCTAGTACTTTCTAGAGGCTCTTTCCTTGGATCCACGGCAGCCTCTGCAGGCACCAGTCTCCGATTGTGACTCCACTGCCATCTGCGCAGTATCTTCCCTCTTGATCCACGTCAGTCCCTGATCTGCTCTTGCTCTGATGACTCTCCACCATGTGCCTAACCTGAGCCTTGCCATTTCATGCGTTAGTATTTCGTCTTGCACAAAACAAGATGAGCCAAAGAGAGACTCAAAACAATTTCGCTCCTGGGAGCCAACTTGCATGCTGCTATGTGCAGTTTCCTTATTCTGTTCCCTTCCTCTCTACCGTCAAACACTGTCCTCTCTCTGTTTCTTATTTGGACCCAAAGAAGGGGAGTGCTTGCTCAGTGGACCCTGGCTACCTTTTGTAGCATCCTTCATCATAGAAAGGGCCCTCTGATCACCCTGTCTGCGGACGAAGGTCAGAGAGAAAGGACCCTGACGATGACGTCTTCAGATGCTCCTAAAGGAGATTTCAGTGCCTCGGGGATCCTGGAGCTGACATTCTGCCATCTTCATAATAGAGAAGGGATTTTTCTGTTGGTTTGTTTAGTTTTGTTTTTTGCACTTTTGTGGTTTTAACAATTGGATAAATTGTCATTAAGTGGAGCAAAGTCTCAGGGTCTTGCACTTTAACTGAACTAGAAATTATGTATTGGTTGTAATAGTGATTAGACATTCACAAAAGGGATCATTTTGCCAGGGCTAAAACTTATGGAGAAATACCAAGTAAAAATTAAACATGTTCTTTTAAAAGTAATATTCATGATTTTTTTTTTTTGGCTCACTCGGTTAAAGACTACATATTGAGTATATTCTGTACATAACCAGAAATAAATGTACCTTTCCTAAGCCTGGCTAGATGCGCGTCACACATAAAATCTAGTCTAAATAATGTAATTAGACAATCCTCATCATCATCTTAATCAACACTTGGTTACCTAGGTGAAAAAAAAGAGAGAGGAAGGATTTATCGAGAAGCACTTGACTGACAATCTAATCCTGTAGTCTTTGCCTTGTAAAGAGTCAAGTGCATACGGCATGTGAATCACATCTTCTTCAAGAGTGTACTCCATCACTTGCCCCAGCAGAAATCTCATCAGAGCCATTCTGTACTAATCTATACTCCTAGGCTGAATTAAACCTCAAAGAAGCATCCTGCAGAATTCCGTGTCTGTTGTGGATCTGAAACGGCACCAGTGCATACATACCATGCAAGTACTCCTGCTCAACCTCACAGTCCATAGATTCAAAGAGCCCATATGAAGCCTGTAATAAACTACAGACTCAATGAGATAGTGCAGGTGCAAGATAAAGGGTAATAAAAATTCATTACCTGATATAATAGTTTTCCCTGAGGTGTCTGCAGGTTCTAAAGGGCAGGTTTGTGTGTAATTAAATACCAGGGAGTGCAAGAGACTCTTGTCGCCCCTCCTCTGCCTCTCCCTTCAACTCACTACTGTTAGGATGAGGTTATGTCTCCAAAACAACCATCTCTTCCACTCCAATTCTTTTCTCTGCAGCACAGTGAACAAAGACTCACATAGAAATCCAGGCGCAGTAGAGTGGGGAGTGGCCATTAAGATTCAGAATCAGAGTGTGTGACTGCATCACCAGGATCGCCTTGGCTAAAACGACTCCCAGCTCCACCCACAGCCTGCCCAAGATGCTTCCAGAAGGCCCCTCACCTGGCATCCAGAGTGCTTCCCCGGCTCTCCTCCAGCACCTCTCCCACGCGCCACCTTTTGCTCCTGGTGGTGCCCTATGCACCATCACTGCTGATGGAGACCTTCCTGACTCTGCCCCAGGCACAGCGCCCTGGCTCCAGTCTGGACTTCAGCAGCCCTCTGTTTTGTGCCTGGTGACAGTCCCTCCTCCCCATCCCCCCTTCCAATGCCAGAGATTCCCACTCGCCTGGAAAGGGAAAAGGACAGCTGGAAACAAGCGTGAGTCCGAGTCTATGAGTCCTTCAGTGTGTTTCCTGAAGCAACCGCTGCAGACTGCGCTCCCTGCAGCTGAGGGCCGACCTCAGGTGCTGCAGGGCACCGGAAATGTGTCTTGACTCCAGTTCACATGCTGGATTCGTGAGGGTTCTCCAGAGCAACAGATCCAGTAGTGTGTGCAGATGGATGGCAAGAGACTCACGGTGAGAGGCAGTCACTCAGAGAACTGGCAGCCAAATGTCTACAGTGTGGGCTGAAGGCTGGAGACCCAGGAGAGCCGGTGGCTCAGAGGCCATCCAAAGCTGGCTGCTGGGGAACTTTCCCAGTCCTTGTTCTATTCAGACCTTCCACTGATGGACGAGGCCCACCCACATTATAAAGAACCATCTTTTTTATTCTGAGTCCATTGATTTAAGTGTCAATCTCATCCAAAATCACCTTCCAAGTTTGCACATAAAGTTAACCAATGATATTATAGACCTAAAATTCAAACATAAGACAATAAAGGTTTTTTAAAAAATTGGAGACTTTCTCCTTGCCTTTGAAGTAGGGAACTATATTAAACAAGACACCAAGAAAGTGAAGTGCAAAGAGAAAAATAATTGAGAAATCATCTTATACTATTGTACAATGAAACTCAGCAAGCCACTGGGAAGGAGAAGATACTTGCAAATAAACATAGCCAGTGAAGTATTTGTATCAAAAAGATGTTTTTTAAATGTCTGTTCATCAGTAAGAAAAAAGGCAGTAGCCTAATATTTTTAAATGGGCAAATAACTTTAACCGGCATGTTACAAAGGTTATATAAATGGCAGATATTCTCACATAATCCTACTATCCACTACTGACCGGAGGGTCACCCTTGAAAAGGCTATTAATTCCAAGGCTGGAGAGCAGAGCAGGCAAAGGGAACTCTTTAGGGGGTGCTGTTGAGACGGACCCCATGCTACTGGAGCACTCGACCACTGAGCTGCAGGCAGCCCAGCCCCAAAGGGAACTCTTCTGAGGTGGTGAGGAGGAAAGGCACACAACCGGCTTTAGAAAACTGCCTGGAATGTACAAGCAAAGTAGTACCTTTGTGCACCCTCCATGTAACCCTAGCAGATAAGCAGGCCTATCTGGGTGGAGATGTTTGTATTAGTACTTTTCATGTTGACCAAAACCCAAAATGTCCAAATACCCAATAACAGAATAAGGAAATGAACAGCGGCACACTTCAACGAGAGCAGACCGGCTGCAACCGCGAGCAGCACAGGGGTTCCTCGCAGGAGGGGGAAAGAAGCGGACCCAGAAGCATCCCTGCCACAGGCTCCCACCCCCAGGAGGCTGGCCAGCAGGGAAGATGCATCGACCAACAAGAGCCAGCCCCCAGGAGGATGCCCACAGACAAGGAAGGGCTGAGCTAGCCCCGGGTATCATGGGTGAAAATACTTCACAAAAATGCAATGAACTGTACATTGATGATTCGGGCATTTTTCTGAACATGTGTCATAGTTGACTTTTTAATAAAATTATCAATCTGAGCATTATTGAACAATTCAGGGCAATAACTATGTTACCAAGGAACAAAGGCAACAGAGAATCTTCCTAAATTCAGGATAAATTACTTCCGCTGCTTCTGTAGCCCACAGGGTCCCACAAAGCAAGTGGAAATTGAATGAATTTGCATACAAATGGCAGGTGGGTTCCAGGAGGCCTCACGTGTCCGTTCTGCTGAGAGATGCTGGCAGGTGAGTTAAAGGGCCTCTCAGGAACTCCGTCCTGCTCCGCTTTATTTATTTTAATCAGACAACAAAACAGAATTAATAATTTAGGAAGACATTTTCCTGAAGATAAGATAGTCTCCAACAAACTTGATTTTTAAATGACACTCACAAATTACCTAATTACCTTACCCCACTGAGACCAAGAGTGAAAATACCTGGGCCTGTGCTTAGGTGTAAAAAGGGGCCTGCTTAGGTACCAAAACCTCAGAGCAGGGATAGGGAGCTTCAGACCTTCAGGAAAGCAGACCTTACTGGAGACGCAAAGGCATTCGAATGCAGGGAACTGCCATCTTCTTATCCTGACGTCAGGTGTTTTATTGTATTTGTGACAGAGAATTTACCGTCTTAACCGTGTTCCAGTGTGCAGTCGGGCGGCAATAAGAAGATTCCCATGTTGAACAGCCATTACCTCCAGATCCCTCTTCAACTTGCAAAACTGCGCCCTTCATATATTATTTCCCAGTCCCCCTGAGCATGCCACATGAATGGAATCCTTTAGTATTTGTCCCTTTGAGACTGGCTTCTTTCCCTAAACGTGATGTTCTCACCATTTATGCATGTTGTAGCATGTACCAGAATTTCTTTCCTTTTTAAGCCTAAATAATATTCCATTGTATGTATGGATCAAATTTTCTTCATCCACCTTCCATCATCAATGGATATGTGGAGTATTTCTACCTTTTAGATTTTGTGACACATTTTTAATTTGAGGTGTTTCATGATCAAATGAACGTGGAAAGCTGGGATACAGCTCAATGGTAGAGCACTTGCCCAGCTTGAAAACCAAGCACTAGATTTGATCACCAGAATCCCATAAATAAAATCAGAGATGGCCAAGCTATTTGACACTCCTCCAATTGGAAGGTGGGATTAACCTTCTCTTCCCTGGAATCTGGGTGAGCTCCAAGCCCGTTAGACCAGAGGAGTACAGTAGAGCAGAAAGAAAACCAGTATCTGTGTCCAGCCCTTAAAACCCAGCAGCCTCTCTCCCCACTCACTTGGAGGCCACAGTGCTGGACCATGATACTGGAGTGACCACATGCAGGTGTCCTGTCCTCTGTTCTCACTGACCCTCCTTTCCCATCATCCCAGCCAAGACCCCCAACAAGTGAAGAAAGCCTCACGGGCCCTCCCGACCAGCCCTTCCGCCGTAGACAGAAGGACACACAGTCAGAGCCAACTACAGCACAGTCAGCAAGTCGGCCATGCCTACAATATCCCCAAATGTAATAAAATCTTTCTTCTAAGACACCAAGGCTGGGAGTACCTTGTGAACAGGAATAGGTAACAGGACAACCATGACTGCAGAACTTCAGAAAATCCCAGAGGTTTGCAGGGAGCCTCCCACCAAAGAAGGATCATGGGCTCATAACCAACCAAGCAGCCACACAGGAAGGCCCACCCAGGGCCAGGCAATGAGACACCCAGGCAGTCTGAGCAACCAGACCACAAGAACACTGGATTTCTATCCTAGGTTCTTAAATTTCCTCTCATTTAACAAAGCTGCAACAAACACGGGCTGTGGGTAGACACTGCTGGGCACCAGGGTGGCCAGGGTGAGGTCACGGCGCACCTGCCCTCCCTACCGACAGCTCCTGGTTCTCACTATTCCCTCCACCAGGTGGCTGTCCTCCCTCCCCGACTTTCCATTCCCAAATCAAGACGTGCTCCAGAGGTGGAGACTACTGTGAGCCGGAGGTTCCGGCACTGCTAACACCACCCCACCGCTGGGTGCAGCTCTAAGACCACAGCTGTCTCCCAGGAAGAGTCATTTCACCTTTGAAAAAATTAAGTGAAGCAATGATATAGCCAGGACTATTTGAAATTGGCGTTTTCTAGTATCTGCTAACGAATTGTGCTCATTCATTTCAAACGTACATTCTACTAGAAGTTTCCCAGGGTGCGTTTTAGAATTCATGGGAGAGACAGAAACTCAGTGTTAACTTCTTTGGTCTAAGACAACACATTGAATCCAAAAGGAAAAGTGAGCAGAATACAAATAGCTCTTAGAGAAAAAGTTCTCTCTCTACAGGAAGATAGAGCCAGCCGATTGCTTCCATCAGGGCTTGGAGAGATCATGTTACCATGTGTAGATTTGCTTTATTTACTTCAGAAGGGGCCTTGCTCCAGGGGTTGGGGGGTGGGGGCTCACTTACATGGTAAAGCAGAATGAGCTCATTTGAAGTCACAAGAAAAATCCACTCCCCCTGGCCTTCCTCGGGGCTGTCACTGTGTGTGCACCCTGGTGACTTCAGTGCAGGGACTCAGCCATGCCTACTCCTAGGCCATGTGGGTCCAAGCTGCACATGGGAGGAGACCCATCCTCACCAGCAGTGCGTCTCTAGCATTCGCCTTGGTGATATCAAGGGTGACAGACCAGGAGGAGAGCCCCTGAGCTCTGGCACCCCCTGAACTGCAGCCTTCCCTCCTGTCCCATCTGCTCAGCCTGAAGTGGGAGTCTCCCTCTCCTTGCTCTCACTTACAGTGAGTTGGGTAGGAACCTGTGATGAGCTAAGTCCAGTGGAGTCCACACCACCCATTAACAGTGCTTCAGTGGTCTTAGAACACCCCAAACATACGACGGCTCCTCATCCCAAGTATCCTCCCAAAAAATGTGAGTAGAGCGTGCATATTAGGGTTCTCCAGAGAAACAGAACCATGGGATACACAGAGGTAAAAGGAAGCTCAGGGGCTGGGGCTGGGGCTCAGGGGCAGAGAACCTGCCTCGCATGTGTGAGACACTGGGTTTGATCCTCAGCAGCACATAAAAATAAATAGCTAAAATAAAGGTGTTGTGTACATCTACAACTAAAAAACCAGTTTTTTTAAAGGAGGCTTATTGTCAAAAATTAGCTCATGTCATTATGAAGACCAAGAGTCCGGCAGCCTGCCATCTGGAAGCAGAAGCCACAAAAAAACATGCGGGGCAGTTCAGTGCATGACCTAAGGCCAGAGAACCAGGGAGCCAAGGGCACAAGTCTGCAGCCAAGTCTGAAGGCCAAGAACCAGGAGGGCATGGGGCTGGGGTTGTGGCTCAGTGGTAGAGCGCTCGCCTGGCACGTGTGAGGCCTTGGGTTTGATCCTCAGCAGCACATAAAAATAAATAAATTAAATAAAGATACTGTGTCCAACTTCACCTAACAAATAAATATTTTAAAAAAAAATGAATGGAGGGGGCTGATGTCTGTGGGCTGGAGAAGTAGTAACGCCTCCCTACTCTGCCTGTCATTTGAGCCCTCAGTGGACTGGATGGCACCCTGTCACATTGGTGAGAGCTCATCTTCTTCCCTCATTCTACTGATTTACATGGCAGTGTCCTCAGAAGACACCCTCATGGACACACCCAGAAAAAATGGGTTCCAGCCACCCTGGCACCCTTTGACCTAGTCCCGTTGCCACCAGCATGAGCCCATTCTCGCTTCCAGCACCACCTCGGACCTCAGGCTTGTTCTGGTGCACAGCCCACCATAGCGGTCCCCTGGGATGTGACACTCGCCGTGGGCTCTGAACATGGATCGGCCCACTGCCCAGAGTCCCGCCACACCCAGACTGACTCCCACAGCTCAATGTGCATCTCTCCACCTCCCTCCCTTTGCCCTGGCCCGCTGCTGGGATTCTGTGCCCTTCCTAACAGAAGCTTCCGGAATCGTGAGAGGTCTATCCATCCACAGACGGGCTCACGGTGAGCCAGTTGGATAGCGGGAAGCAATCACCGACAGTCCTTGGCTTGTCATCACACCGCTGTGCTAAGGAGGAACTTCTTCACATTGTAGTGAGATCCTCTTAGCCAGGTTCCTAGACTTGAAGACCTGGAGACAGCAAGTGACTGGTCTCAGATGTGCTGTGCAGGCTGGTTCTCCTCTGTGCCAGATAGGAATCTCAGGAGTCACAAGCCACGGAAGCTGGGCCAGGCAGCCCTGGGCCTCCACACCCCCTCTGCAAAAGAGGCAGAGATGCCTCTGGGGGAGCTGCTGTGAGGACCACAGGAAGTGATGTCCGTGAAGCAGATACAGGGTCGAAGCCAGAGTGTGAGAGTCCCTGTGACTCTCCGCTTCTGCTAGTGGGTGGGGTCCGGGTATGCTGCAGCCCCCCCCAGGCAGACAGAGCCTGACTGAGTGGTAGCGGCTAATCCATGCCGATGCCTGCCAGCGTCACCTCCGAGCTCACAGCAAAGCCAAGCCTGACTCTCTTCCACTCCCATGAAGTGGTATGTCACAGCCTCCGTGTCACAGCCCTGAAGAGTGGCTATGCCCTCTAGAGTGGCAACAGACCCTAGCAGCTCACCACCGACTTCTTTCCAGATTCTTGTCTCATAAATATGAAGAATGAAATTCCCAGGATCACGGAAGGTATGAGGAAAAAGAGAGAGAGTTATTCAAGTGAGAATAGACACAGAACTCTCACAGGGACGAGAAGCAGGCTGTCACTGGAGCATGCTGGTCTAGGGGTCTGTGCGGCACTTAGGTCAACACTACTGGTCCAAATGGATGCTGATAGGGTTTGGAAAAGTGCCCTGCTTATGGTGAGCCCTGCAATCCCATTCGGTTTGCCCACTACCATTCTCTTGCTGCTCCTGGAAAGTGGGAGGTTGAGGCCATCAGATCGTGGATGCTCGGGGCTTTGGGGCTGTGGTGCTGGATGGAGCGTCCTCCTTGCCTTGCCAGGCCACTGCAGGGCAGTAGGTGGTGTCTTACCTCAGCCGGTGCTCACGCCCCCTTCCCCAGCCATCCTGGCCCACTGCTCCCTCCCCCACCACTTCCCAGAGGGAATTATGGCTTGGCTGCAGGGAGCCAGCTCACGGGAAGGAAACGCACAGTGCAAGTAACCTTATCAGCATTGGCCAGGTTTTTCTTGGGGAAACAATCTTAATTTATGAACCTCAACAAACTGCAGTGTAGACAGAAGGACCAGAGGCAATAAGAGCTCCAAGAAGGGACTTGGGTATTTTTCCTGTTGAACATGGTTACAGCAAAAGGAAAACTGATTGTGTAACAAGAACCAAAGATTTTACCCGAGGCCTCAAGGAAGCCTCAAGGCCTTCCCGTGGGAAAAACCAAGAAGAAGGAAAAATTGGTTCCGACTCCTGGAAGCCTGGGTGTTTTTAACATCACAGTGACAGGGATTATTGTAAATACTCTGCAATTAGATGGAGTAAGAAAAATCCATCAAAAGAAAGTCTTCAGGAAATGTTTGTTTACTAAAGAATATTTTACCTTTTAAAATTATAGCCAGATCTTGAGAGAGAATGAGGAAGAAGTTTGGGGGGAAGGAAGATGCCAAAGTCCAAGGCTTGTCCTAATGGCCTGCATGCCCACCCGCTGCTGGACAGGAGCGTGGACCTCAGGCCTCAGTCCTGCACACTGCCCCCGGCTGTGCCAGCTCTGTGAGTAGGGGGCATCTTTCTCCCTGGACCCCTGCTTAGTGTATTTTTTTTTCCAGAAAGTGTCCCCCCACTCCACCCCGCCTTTTAAGTAGTGGTGAGCCTTCATAGAAATGTGAACAACACAAACCTGCACCTACCAGGAGAAGATGCAGGCCCTGTTCTCCAGCATGTCAGCCTAGGAACCGACTTCCTCAACAAGACACCTAAAGCAAAGAAGTAAAATCAAGAATCAGTAAATGAGATGGTATCACATTGAAAAGGAAACAGTCGCTTCTCGGCCTTTTGGCTAATATCAAGTGTACAAAGGAAACAAGCACGTGAAGAGAGAGCCTACAGAATGGGAGAAAGATCTTTGCCACCTGCACTTCACATAGAGCACTAATCTCCAGGATATATAAAGAACTCAAAAAACTTAACAGCAAAAATCAAAGAACCCAATCAATAAATGGGCTAAGGAACTGAACAGACATTCTCAAAAGAAGAAATACAGATGGTCAACAAATATATGAAAACACTTTTAACATCTCTAGCAATTACAGAAATGCAAATTTAAACTACACCAAGATTTCATCTCCCTCCAGTCAGTATGGCAATTATCAGGAATACAAATTACAGTAAATGTTGGTGAGGATGTGGGGGAAAGGCACACTCATACATTGCTGGTGGGACTGCAAATTGGTGCGACTACCGAAAGCTGTATGGAGATTCCTCAAAAAACTTGGAATGTAACCTCCATTTGACCCAGTTATCCCACTCCTTGGCATATACACAAAGAACTTAAAGTCAGCATACTATAGTGATGTGGCCACATCAATGTTTATAGCAGCTCAACTCACAATAGCTAAGCTATGGAACCAACCTAAGTGCCCTTCAACAGATGAATGGGTAAAGAGAATGTGGCATATACACACATGGAATATTACTCAGCCATAAAGGAGAATGACAGTTGATGGATGAATCTGGAGACTATCATGATAATGAAATAAGCCAATCCCAAAACACCGAACCTCAAATATTTTCTCTGATATGTGGATTTTGACACACAATAAAGGTGAGGGCAGGAATAGAAGTTCACTGGATCAGATAAAGGGCAATGAAGGAAAGGGAGGGGGGGATGGGAATAGAAAACATAGTGGAATGAATCTGACATAATTTTTCTGTGTACATATATGAATACACCATAGTGAATCTCACCATCATGTGCATCCACAAGAATGGGGCCCGAGTTAGAGTAAGATATACTCCATGCTTGTATAATTATATCAAAATGAATTCTACTGTCAAGTATATGTCATGTATCACTAAAAAGAATCAATTTTTTAGAATAAAAGGAATATGAGCACATCTGAAGTGCTCCTGATAAAATTTTAGCTTCAGCCAGGCATGGTGGTGCATGCCTGTAACTCCAACAGCTCGGGGGGGGGGGGGCACTGAGGCAGGAGGATCACAAGTTCAATGCCAGCCTCAGCAAAAGCAAGGTGCCAAGCAACTCAGTGAGACCCTATCTCCAAGTAAAATACAAAGTAGGGCTGGGGATGTGGTTCAATGGTTGAGTGTCCCTGAGTTCAATCCCTGGCTACCCCCCACCCCCAAAAAAAGTGCAAAAAAATAATTAGCTACAAACATGAAGAAGGACATTTGTGGTAAGCACCTCTGATTTCCTCTTTAGGGCTAAAGGAATTCAGACTGAAAAGACTCATAGCTATGACCCTATTCCTCTTGTACTCAGCTTGACAGAGGAATTTTCATTTCCTCCACCCAAAACTCTTAATGCGGGAGCAAGGGAGTAGAATGAAGAAAACAGTCCTTTCTCAGTACCCACATGAAGTGGATCCCTTCCCACCCTCCCCCCCCCACCCCTGGGGAAACGAGAATTCAAGAATGCTCAAATCCCTTCCTTCTATAAAATGAAATAACATTTGTTCACAATCTCTATACATGTTCCTGTACACTTTAAATCATCTCTATATCACTTAATACCTAATGCAAAGGAAATGCCTTATTAATAGTTTTACACTGTGCTGTTTGGGGACTAAGGATAAAGAAAAGAAGTATGTATGTGTGAAGTACAGATACAATTATTTAAAACATTCCTGCTCCATGGTCAGAGCCAATCGTCACAGGTAGATAGAGTCCAGAGACAGGGATGCAAAGCCGAAGAGAAGGAAGCCAGCGGAGACCGCTTCATCCCCACCAGCTGACAGCCTCCGCACCTGTTCCTTTTTGTCGAAGACTTATTGGGCATCTCTAGGATTCAGATGTAGGTGAGGCTCTAGAAAAGCAATGAGGTACAGTGCCACATCTGGGCACATGAGCCACAGCCTTGGGGAGGCTGGGCTCTGTGTCTGGCACCAGGAGACCCCACGTTCGGTTACACACAACGTCAGAGCCAGCTCTTGGCGAGGGCTGAGAAGCAGTCGAGAGGAGAAACCACCGCCTTGGAAACATGGGAGGAAACAGAGGCTTAATTGGTGCTGCAATTTCAGCATTTTGGATTTTTTGCCACTAGATGTTTATAAGATTTTAGATTTCTGGTGACAGATATTCTTTAACAAAATAAACTGCAAATACGTGGGAATAGTTCCTGTCTCTTTTTCCAAATAAATGCTTGCCTTGATTCATGCCCATATTAACAGAAAGATTTTTTCCCATCACACTCCTGAACACCATGACACCTCAAATGAGAATTCTTGTTTTTATCAACCCGAGCCATTGCAGGGAGAATGTGTCTTTTTATTTAGCTTCTCGGGTGCTAATCAATTGCTAATTATCTTTAACCATATCGACCTTCTCCCACTGGTTTTGCCATATAGATTAATGAGTGACATTCTAAGGAGCACAATTTCATGCACTGAGAGGAATGGGTTCATGCATTATTCACTCCACATAAATACATGCACTTTTATTTGGAACTTTCAAAGATCTCAGAAAGAAGCACAGAGGAGAGACAATTTAACAAAGGCAAGAACTGGGACAGGAAGATTATACACAGTTGAAATGGAGAAAAATAGACCAATCTGTGCAGAGATGAAGCAGCCAGGAAGAAGCAAGAAGACAAACAAGTACGGACCTCCCGCGACTCCAGAGTCCTGCCTGGGCAAGGGTCACGTTTGCAGGCCCTCTGCTGGACCTCCTGGGTAAACACACCAGGACAAACCCAGGCACATGCAGGCTCTGTTACAGTCCCCACCCCCTGGCCTCCTGTCCTCTGGCTTCGCACCTTGCAAGAGCAGAGCCAAACCATCTTCAGCATTTAAAAAAAAAAAAAAAAAAACTTCTGCCAGAACTGAATATATTGGCTTCTTTCCCCTGAATTTTCCTCTGCTCTCTACTTGGCCAACCACGGAAGGCAAAGAAGGTTGGTCAGAAAAGAGAAAACCCAGAATGAGAATCCATGGAGAACCCTCCAAAAAAGCCGTGGTATGATGAAGAATGAAGCTGGGTTTGTCCCCAGCTCCTGGCCCAGAGCTTCATGACCTTGAAAGGCTGTTTTAGTACGAGAGTGTTCGCTACACTAATGGATGCCTCCTGGTTGCTGCCAGGTGTCTTGAAGGCCCCTGGACTGGTCACCAGGAAGACCAAGATATGACTAGAGTGTTGGGACTCTGGGCTGCCCAGCCTCTGGGAAAGAAAGCACAGCAGGAGACTGTGTTCACAGGGCAGCCAGTGAGTTATTCAGTCAGCCCCCAAAAATCTTTGGCAACTAAGGCTCAGAGAAGCTTTCTGGCTGGTGCAAATATAGAAATGCCAAGGGTGTGACATTCCCTGACCCCCCCAACCCACCCCGCAAGAAGGGGATAAAGGAGGTCTGCCTCTGTCTTCATTGGCTATTCCTTGTCTGAGTCCTTTGTTATAAAGCTGTGGTCCTAAGTATAACTCTCTTTCCAGATTGCAGCAAACTCACCAACCTGGGCACCGTGAGAACCACAACTTGTAGCCAGGTGGCTGACAGTGCAAGTGGCCAGGAGACCTCTGGAATGGGGCTAGATCCTAGCAGGGGCCGTCTTGCCGAGGACTAGGCCCTCATCTGGGCAGAGGAGCCTGATACTGTGAACGGCAGCTCAGAAGTGGACAGCAGCCCACCCACTCAGGGTGCAAGCCAACAAAGGCTCCGGACCCTTTCACCTTCGGCTTTTCCCTCTGACACCATGGTACCCTTGACCTCGACTGCGGAGCATGGAGTGCAGCAGACTAAGGAACCCAAGCTCCCGGTACAGGGGTGGTTTCCAACTCTTTCGTTGAGCACCAGGATCCCTTAACAAATAGAATCTTATGAAACCCCTAATAAATAAAACAGACAAACACACCATCTTACCAACACTATCTAAGAGTGATGCTCCACTTTACATGTACACATGTGTGACTCTACAGTGACTCATGACATCAGCAAGCTAGAGTGCCAGTGGTTTCCAGGGTGGTGACACTTGTCTTGACTGTGCAAGTCACAGAGGCTAAATGGAGCAGCTCTGCCTCTAAGGTACACTGCCACATCAAGACGGTGGTCTGTCTTGTGATATGTTTAGGAATGAATAATTTTAAAAATAAATATTTGAAGAAATGAAGGATCTTTGACTTTTTCGATGGAATTATTTTCAAAGACGTGTGGAACACCTGAGAGCACTCTACATAACAGGGCCTGAGCACCCAGCCTCACCCTCATAGACAAAGAGGACTTGGGTGAAGTGAGGACAAGAAATGAGACCACAGGAGGTCACTATGACACCACAGCAGGACATTATAACATCAAATGGCATTGTGGCAGGTCATTATGACATCATTAGGACTGAAAACCCGCTAAGGACGAACACATCATGAGAGTCAGGCAGAAGAAACCACCCACTGCCACAAAAACACCACAATGAGATCATTCGCTCCTGGAATTTGGTTTAAAAAAAAAGAAAAGTTTCTCATAAAAAACTGAAAACTGAGTTTATATCTAACTAGAGCAAAGATGAGCCAGTATTTACTCTCCAACCCATTCTGCACACTTTGACAATTCCTGAACTAAAGCATGGGGGTTCCAACTCATTCTTCCTAGATTATTCAGAAGTGTCCAAACAGAGAAGTTCATATATGAAAATTAGCCTCAGGATTTTAAGATCACTGAGATTTGAGGCAGATGTAAACACAAAATCGTTCACAGAAAAACTCACAGCCTACACCATACTGGGTTCCCCAAAACAAAGGGCCACTGAGGATGAGCTTACCATCAAATCCTACAAACTTGTGAGAAGGGCACTCACCCAGAGCACAGAGACACCCCGGGGACAGTCACACATCCCCAGGAGACTCAGCAAAAGAACAATCCAAAAGAATGATAGGATTAAAATACTCAAAAATTCTTTTAAAAAGTTGAAAAACATGAAAAGACATTAAAAAGAACCAAATAGAACTTAGTTGGAAAGAGGAAAAGGAAGGGCAAAGGGCCTACAGAATTCTAAGTTCCATCATTTATCCTGTTTGATAAACTATTGGAGAGAACAAAGAAAAAGAAGCATCCATCAAGCGTATTTATTAAACTTTTAAAAGAACAAAATACAGAATATTTTCAAAAACTAAGGGAAAACGTAAACATTCAGACTTTAAAGTTTCATGTCCTGGATAAGAGGATCGTCTGAATTGGCTCCTACTGATCCCTATTTCTTGTACTCTCATCCTAGAGTGGTACCTCACCCTTGAGTGCAGGCTGGACATAGCTCCTCATTTCTAAGAAGCAAAAGGTTGCGGGGTGGTGGGGTGCCACTTCCAGATTCAGCCTGCCTGCATCTTCTCTTTGGCTCTCGTTTGCTTATCCCCAGAGGGAGGTCCACCAAGGAGGAACTGTGGGTGGCCTGAGCCCACAGCCAGCTGGGAAGGAGGTTCTCAGCCTAAGAACCCAGGGGTAGGCTTTGAAGCAGGTCCTGCCCTGATCGGGCCTTGGCATGACTGCAGCCCAAGCAACGACCAGATTGAAGCAGAGGACCTGGAGAAGCCGGCCTGGATTCCTGACCCACAGACACAGTGACATAATAAATGTGTGCTGTTTTCAAGTGGCTAAATTTGGGGATAATTTATTATTCCATAATAGATAGCTCAATGCATCCCAATAAATAAAAATAAATATTCAAAAAGCCACTTCCTTGTGAAACTTCAGTGTAGCAAACACAAAAAGAATATGTGAAAAACAAACATTAAGGAAAACATGGTGCATGTACAAATGAATAAAGATCAACACTGAAGGAGCCAGAAGATGACCAGTCAACAGCCCCCGCCAGAGCCTAGGCCCAACTGCCACCTTCCTGGAGGAGAGCGAGAACGAGACACAGAAAAGAGCATGAAAAAAGGAAGTTATTAATCAGAGTAAAATATTCTTAAGTCTGCGTATTGTTCAGTGGAAGGATGAAGAGACCTGCATAACTTCAGATTTTGTAAATACACTGTGCCTAAGGTCAATCCCTAAGAGAATAGAGTACAGGTGTTACAAATCAGTATTGAAAAGGAGGTAGACAAAGAAAGCCTAACCAATAGAAAGAAAAATCAATATAAGAAGGAAAATAAAAGAATGAGGGACATGTTAAACATCCCAAGTTGAGTGGGACTGTGTTTCAGATTTAGAATGTTTTAGATTTTGGGACAGTTGCATCTACATAATGAGCTCCCTTAGCGAGGGACCCAATCGAAACACAAAATGCACTTGTTTCATAAATACCTCATACACATAGCTAAAAGGTCATTTTATATAACACATTTAATAATTGTGTGCATGAAACAAAGTCTCACCATATGGAATTTTCTACTTGTGGTGACATTTCTTGTGATTCCTCATTTCTTCTAATATTTATTTTAAAAGTTACATATTCTTAAATAAAACTCAAAAGTTTCAGATTTTGCAGCATTCGGGATTTTGAATTTGGGGATTAGGGAAGCTCAATATGTATAAGTAAATGTAGAAATACCACATTTCTTTTAATTATAAAAATATTCTTATGAGTTTCACAACAAGAAAGAGGGTTGGAACTAAGAAACTTGCTACTGGGCTGAGGGTATAACTCGGTGGTAGAGCACATGCTGAGGATATATGCAAGGTCCTGGGTTCGATCCTCAGCACCAAAAATAAAATAACTCACTGGAATTAAGGGAATAAAATTTAACAGATACGTAACTATACAGAAGTCTTCATACACCTTCCTGTGAAAATTGATAAAGATTGAATTTCAGCCAATAAAGTTAGGAAAATAGAGAAAGAATGGTTGCATTTAAGTGTAGAGCTGAGACTTAAATATAAGGATTAAAGTAGTAAACTGCAAGGTATGTGTTATATTCCTTGACACTGTAAAAAGGATTCAAAGTGTAAGTGTGTGTGTGTGTGTGTGTGTGTGTGTGTGTAAGCAGAAGAAACAGTGCATTGCAAGAGATCAATGTCAGAGTCAAAGATTAAAGAGAGTCACACAAGAAGGAAAGAATCAATCCACCAAGCGAGTAATCACAGCCTGTGTGAACTCATTAACCTTAACAATGTTGCCTTGAAACCTATACTAACAAGATGTAAATTTTTTTTAAAGTTCCAGGGAAAAGGTTTAAAATCATAGTGAAGAGTATAATGTGCATTCTCTTAGCAAATGATAGAACAAGCAGAAAAAATAAAGCATCCCAAAAATGTGAGCTAAACAATAAATAAGCCTAATGTAATGAGTGCATGTAGAACCCGCTCCAAGCAACTGGAAAATACATTTTCAGCACACGTGGAACATTTGCAAAGATTGCCCACACACTAATTTGCACAGGAATTCTCAACCAATATAATTGAATCGATATCATATTGACCATGTTCTTTGACCATAAAGCAATAAAATTAGAAGTGTCCAAAAGCACAACCAAAAGAAAGCCACGTATTAGCATTGCCCCAGAAACATCAGGGCAAAGCAAGCCTGTGAGTCAGCGAGTTCCCCTTCTCCTCCTGGAAATCCTGAGAAAAGCAATAAGAAGAACCAAAGTCATTTTGCAGACTACATTTTTTCAGTGAAACTGGGAGGCCCACAGACTACAAATTATGTATGGAAGCTGCCCAAAGCCACCGATTTGGGGCAAAACCACTCATCAGGGCCGAAGAGAAGACAGACAGCATCAATCACAAGACACACCTCGTGCAGCCTTTCCTGGGGGAGGGAGGACAAGGGCTGGGAACTTGGGACCAGCCACAGCCTGGGCAGGGGGCCCGGCACTCCAAAGGCAGGCTCTGCTCCTGAGTCACGTTTGTCTCTGTGGCCACCACAATTTGTCTTCCAAGTCATAAAAACTACAAACTGTAATAAACATACAAGAACCAGGGAACATTGTTCCCGTGAGTCTTCCCGAGAAAATGAATAAAGGAGGAATCTCAGTCAACCGAGGTAAGGAAATAGCAGGGAAACCAAAGGGGGCTGTGGTGTTTAAATATAGAACTAGGACACAAACAAACACGAGATTAAGGTGTAGCTGCAATACATCTGCTCGGAACCCAATTAAAAATGCAGCAGGCAACGGAGAAGAAGGGGCGGACGGCCGAGGAATGTCACTGAATGCTTAATTCCAAATATCCGGGAGTCTTAAATATACTTTAAAACTAATGAGGTAATTAAAGCATAAACACACATAATAATACTAAGACAAAACTATGCATGATAATATTAACAACCATGAATGGGTGCTTAAGGGTGGGACTGGGTGAAAGGGAAACAAGCCAGTGTTATTGTTCTCAGAAGGAACTTAAAGATATGCTTTAAACAGAGGGCTGGAGCATGATGGGTAAAAATACCCTTTGAGTAAAAATGGCAACTTTACTAATTATCCACAGAGTTAAGCAAAGAAACAAACAGTTCACAGTTCATAATACATTTTAATAGACTTTGTTATTAGAGCAGTTTTAGGCTTACAGCTAAACTGAAGAGGAACTGCAGAGAATTCCCACATACACCCCTACCCTGCATATGCACAGCCTCCCCCAGATCCATGTCCCCTCCAGAGTGGTACTTTTGTCACCATCAGAAACACATGGACTCATCATGACACCCAAGCCCCTGGTTTGCATGTGAGGACCCCTGTGCACCACAACAGTACCCCTGCCCGAGCATCCAAGGCCTGCACCTATTCATCCCTCCCTACCCAACACCTGGAACCACTGATCCTCCTAACAGTCTGTGCCACTTTGCCATTACCATGTCATATGGTCTGTCACCTTTTCAGGCTGACTTTTCTCATTTAGTAATGTGCCCTTAAGATTCTTCCAGTCTTTTAGTGGCTTGATATCTCATTTCTTTTTATTGTTTAATGATATTGTGCTGTTTGAAAGCAGCATGGTTATTTAACCACTCACCCTATTGAGGCATCTCGGTTGCTTTCAAATTTAGGAAATTATGAATAAAGCTCTTATAAACATTCATGTGCAGGTTTTATGGACCTAAGTTTTAATTCCTTAGTGCAAATACCAATGAGCACAATTGCTGGATCTCCTATTACATCGAATATGTTGGATAAGAATAAGAATATATTTAGTTTGGGGCTAGGAATATAGCTCAGTTGGTAGAGTGCTTGCCTCACATGCACAAGGACCTGGTTTCAATCCTTAGCACCACAAAAAGAATTAAATTAAATTTTAAAAAAAGAATATATTTAGTTTTGTAATAAATTTCCAAACTGTCTTCCTAATATTTTTAAAACATAAAAACAGAAAGCAAAACATTAAATGCTCTGAGCCAGGACCTAGCATCACTATCATCTAGCAAACACAAAAAGACCTCACTCATGAGAAACAGATTTTCAGACCAGACCACAAAGCAAAACCAAGAAAGTGATAATAGAAAAACTTGGGTGAAGTTATATCCCACACACTAATGCAGGATCGCCCCCTCATGTTCAACGAGAGCTTCAGAATACTGAGAAACCACTGAGTGAGTGAACAGAGAGGCCCTTTGCAGTGGCACAGGCTAAATGCACACTGGAGACAGCAGTACTGACTGTCTAGGTCCCAAGTTCCCAGAAGCAAGAGAACACGCAAAACCAGGGAGTGCCAGGCGAGCAGGCAGAAGTAGTAGGTGTGGGACACTTTAAATTCATCTCTCTCCATCCAGGGAAGATAAACACTCCACAGCTCAGTAACAGTGGATAGAGAAAATCCGACTTTGGCAATGAGTAAGGTACATCTTATTGATGTATTGATATATGTTAAGTTCTATACCTCAGTAATAGAAAATAAATCTTCTCTCTGAAATGTTCATGAAATGTTTACACAAGAAAAGACCATCTAGTAGGTCTTGCTGGATGTTATTGATAATTAGTGCATTGAACATGGACACTCTACAAACAACACTAGAACAACTGGATCATTGAATGTTATAAGAAAAACCAAAATTTCTGAAAAACATGATGTAAATCTTTGTAAATGGTTTCTTGAATTAGACACAGAAAAATCAAACACTGAAGGAAAAGATTGTTAAATATACCTATGTTAAAATTAAAAATTAGAATTAAAAATGTAAACATACATATAACAAAAGACATCATGAGCAGAGGGAAATGAATCCACAGATAAGAAAAAGATAGATTTAGCTCATATAATCCACAATGGATCTGTATGCATAACACATTAATCATTCATAAATAAGTCAATATGAAAGAGATAAATGACCAATATTAAAATGCACCAATGATACCACAGGCAATTCACAGAGGAACAGACCCAGAGAGGATAAATATGCAAATAGAATTTAACCTCACAAGATTTAGAGAAACGCAAATGATGAGATAACATTTCAGGCTCTGCAGATTGGTTGACATTTAAAAATCTATGTGTTTCTCTCTCTTACTTTCTATGTCTTCCATGCTTTGACATCTTGGGGCATGGCTGACCAGGGAAGGACTGCTCCTCCCAGGGATAGCTGGTCCCTAGACCCAGGGGAGCATGCCTCTCATGGCAGACCAGCAGCTCCTGACCTCCCACTCCTGACCGAACACCCTCTTGGGTCAAGAGTGTCTCTTGCCCTCCAGGAGGCAACAGTCCTTCCTCTGGCCAGGTCCCAGACAACCAGAGACAGGTCCCACAACTTAGAGTCCGCTAGAATCATTCAGACTGACCACCCTACACCTGCTCGCTCTTCTTGCCTTGCCTTCCTCATAGAAGCCACAGTAAAGGCTCTGACTCAAGCCTGACCCTCCCTGGTCTTCCCAGAGAGGACCCACAGGGTGCGGCAGGACCCCATCTCAGGAGTTGCAAACTGTCTTTTCCATGGCAGTAGGTTCCTGATCCTATTTGAAAAATAATAAAATCTACATTTTAAAACATCTGCTAATACCAGTTCTTTACAAGAGTGTAAATTGTTAAAAACACAAAAGAGCAATTGGCAATATCCAGGAAATCCATATACATGCCAGGCCTTCTCCCTGTCACTTCTACCTGTTACTTCTAGAAAAACTCGTGCATATGTACTCCCCACCAAAAAATAAATAAGTAAATAACATGGACAGGAAGAATCAGTTGAGAGGCCTTTTGCAAAAGGCAAAATCGTGGAGACAACTTGGCTGCACCTGGGCAGGAGGAAAGGTGAACTGCTCCAAGAGAGTGTCGTGCCTCAGTGGAAGGGTGTGTTGATATCTGTAGCACAAATCTATACCTTCATGCAGCTCAACAGCCTTGATGCATGGTTCAAACTAAAACTTTGTTTATAAATGCATCCATGCATGAAAACAGCAGAGGTACTGCGGATGCAGCCTATCACCTTCAGGCAGGCAAGTAGCTGGGGAAGGGGGAGAGATGCCATGAGACTCCTTTCTTTCACCAAACAGGAGGAAGGAGAGCTCCCAGGCCAATTATCAGCAAACCTTAAGCCTCACTAGATTCACAGACATCTCATATGATTTTCTACTTAAAACATTGCACAATTTTTCTCATTGAAATATAGAAACATTTTTTGCCACTTGAAATGTGTGTGGCTTATTATTTTGATCTTAAAGAAAGAGAGAACACATGTTTAAAATTCAGCATGGAGCCAACAGACAGACACTTCCCATAGGCAGCTCTTTGGAGACTGCCCTCTCCACTGGAGTGGCCACCAGCATTGTGATGTGTAATTAAAATGGCTCTGTCCTACTCAGGTACTGTGGAGCGGACACAAAAGCCAGACCAAGGCACACCAGGGCAGCCCAGGAGTCAGACCTGTCCCCCTCAGTTACAAGTGCTCACAGACCCTCCCCAGACTCCATGTCCCCTCTCCCCAGACCTTCTTCCTGCCCTGTACTCATCTCCCAATCTTTCTGTGATCTCTTGGGGATCAGTTCAGAAGTTTATTCCTCTCAGAGGCATGAACACTTGAGTGAGGCAGTCTATAAGAAAACTTGGACAATGGAATACCACTTCACACCCATTAGCATGGTTATCATCGAAAACAAAACCAAAATATCCATGTCCAATGTGTGTGGGATGTGAAGAAACTGGAACCCTCGCGCACCATGGTAGGAAGGTAGAATGGGCAGCCATGGTGGAAAGCGGGGTGGTGTTTCCTCAAGGAAATTAACACAGAACTGCCACACAACCAGCACTCTTTATGGGGACCTATCCAAAAAGTCTCAAGCAGAAGCTTGGCCAGATAGTTCTTCCCTCAAGCTCACACAGCGGTTCTCACACACCCAAGGCAGAGCCAACCCGACGTCCATCTCCAGAAGCTGAGAAAGAGAATGTGGCCTGTGAGTCCAATGAGATACCACGATACTTTAAAAAGGAAAGAAATTCTGACATGGGCTACAGCAGAGATGAGTCTTGAAGACACTGTGCAAAGTGGAAATAGCCCCCCAAAGGAGCGGGCGCCAGGACTTAGTGGCAATGACTGGAAGACAGTGGGTCCTTTCTGTCACACTTAAAATGGCTAAAATTTGTACATACTGCTACGTATCTTTTACCACGATAATAAAAGAGATGCTTCAGTCTCCTCAGTCTTGCTTGGATTTTTTACTCCAGGCAGACAGAGGGAAGAGGTTTTGAACAGTAATGGGAATAGGGCAGTCTCCGTTGTTCATTAACAGGCTTAAGCATCCACTCCACACTGCATACCAGAATGGGAGCTCTGTAGTTTATTTAAAGAACAAATCAGCCAAAAAAAAAAAAAAAAAAAAGCAAGTATAATGCAGAGAGATAAGTGCTGTCAGAAGATAGGCCCCGGCTAGCACCCTGGAAATGTCTGGCATGAGGACCTGCCTGGACCTGCAGACAGCACCTGTGTGTGGAGCACAGAGCCCGGACCCACAGGCTGGCCCTTCTGAAGAGCAATCACCGGGGCTGGCAGGGGCTCGTCCATCAAGCCACATTTCCAAGCTTCCATGTGTAGACCAGACATTAGCTTAAAATCTAGGTCTTTGATATGATTTCTGAGCTTGGTATTTACTCTGAAAGAAATATGCAGAATCTTTTTCCTTTAAGCCACAGATGGAAAATCTCCTGGGTAATGTTAGTTGGCTGGTTGCTGTATGCACAGCAGTGACCTGGCAAGGGCAGTCCCCACAGCAGCAGCTTGTCTTCTGAAAAGTGATGGCACCTCCCTCTGAGCCCTTCAGATGGGTGGGGGTGGTGGGTGGAGCCGATTTTCCTTGACAGTTCCTGCTCCATTTTACTCAGGGATAAAAATGAGGTTGAGAATGAAAATAGAGAGTTTGACTCCTCCTTTGGTTTGATACTAAAGTCATAGATGGCCCAGGACTGGGAGTATTTTTCCAGATTTTCATTCCAGCACTCCTGCCAACTCCAGAGAGAAGAGGCTTGCCGGTCCAGGCAAGGCAGGGGCCCAGCAGAGCTGACAGGAACCTGGGCTGGGTTCAGGGGGTTCTGGAAGAACCTTCTCAGGCTTCCGGTGTCTCCGTGTTCTGAGCAACATTCTTTTTAGCAAGTTGGGCCTTGTTGTTTAAACCATTCCTCTTGCATATGTCACATCTTCCATTCTTGGCACTAAATCCCCAGCCAGATGAGCACTAGGTAGCCAAGTATTAAGCACCACTTTATATTTCCATTTCTCTGAGTGTCAGCACTAATAAGCCACAGCATCAATATGTGCTTTCCTGAGTCGATGGCACCAAGCAGAGGCTTCTGGAAAAAGCCATGGGGGGAAGATAAGTAAATGGTAGAGTGCTTAAGACAGTAGGAGGTTTGACACAAAACAAGGGCCTCTCCAAATAGCAAAGGAAACCCAAATTCCTGCAGCTGAAAGATGATCTGTGTAACATGGAAAGATTTTTAATCACAGTTCAAAGAGGCATTTTTCCTCTTAAATTGAGTAATAGTATGTTCCCTGTTAAAAAAAATAATAAACTCGGAAAAATACTCCTTCTAAAAATTACTTTTAGTCTAAGCTTTGGAAAAAACATTATTAACATTTCAGTGTAGGTCCTTTTAGTATTTAAAATGTTTATGAATATGTGTAATGGCATGTGCTTGTATTTTTTTAGCGATGTATACCTACAAACCACATTTTTCCAATTGTTTTCTTTTCACTTAGCAATACATTACAAATATTGCCCATCTCCAATAAGTCTCCTTTAAAATTATTTTAATGAATGTGCACTATTTCAACCATATATCTGGAAAAGCAGCACCAAAATTTACTTTACCAGTTCTCCTTTTGCAAGAAATTTAAATTATTTCCAGTGTCTCACTTTCATAAGCAAAGCCAAGACAAGTGTACTCACACATACGTCTTTGTGTAACTTTACAATTGCTTCATTCAGATCAAGTCATAGAAGTGGGGAGGGGAAGTCTCCTGACTTTTATTTAGGAAAATGGCAAACCTATAGAAAAATGGTTTACAATATCACAATGAGTGTCCTTAGACCCTTCATCTGCAGTCACTAATGGCTGACCTACACCCAAGTTAACTTTACTTCTCTCATTTCTCATTTCCACCCTCCCCTGCCCCCTGACATTTCACCCCATGTACTTTAGCATCTTTAAAAAAAAAAAAAAAAAAAAAAAGCATGGATTTCCTCCAAACCACAGCACATTAGTAAACTCAGGGGGGAAATGATGTCAATACTGCACCACTATCCAACCTGGCAACCATGTTCAGAGCTCCTCAGTTGTTCCAAAGGTAGCCTCTCTGTTTTTCACCCAGAAGCCAGTCAAGAATCCTGCTTTTCATGGAGCAGTCCCATCTGGGCAGTCTCTTTTAACCTTATCAGTTACCCCAGGCTTTTTGTTTTTCATGAAATTGATGGCTTCCAGGCCAGTTGCCCCGCAGAAGGCCCTCAGTTTAGATTTGTTTGCTGAAGATGGGATCCTGGTTAACCCTTCGTGGCAGCAGTGTTCAGGAGGCGACAGTGCCTTTAGAATCCCTCCGGGAGGCGGGCCAGCCAGTTCATTTCAGCATGCTTGGGGATATATCTGATCGCTTGGTGAAGGTGTGTTGTCTGCAGCATTTTCTGATTATAAAGGCACCATTTTCCTTTGGAATTAGAAGATCGTGTGTGGGGTGACAACTTTTTTTAACACTTTGTTTCTATGTTGCCAAGCTCCCTCCAGAAGGTTTGGATGGCTCCTCGGCAATAAATAGGAATTTGGGGCAAGTTATTGGAGAAGGACACCAGGAAATGGGTTGGAAGCTCTTGGTGTTTCTAAAAGGTAAATCCATTGAATTTGTTTGAGGACTTGTACACACCTGTGTTTTCTTACCAAGGAAACAGGAGTTGCAAGAGCTCCATCGCTGCTGTCTCAAGAGAGGTGAATGTTCGTGGGTGTGTGGTTGTCGTATCCATTTCCAATAATGTAAGAGTTTGACAATGAAAAGAACTCTGGGCCGCTACAATTTGGTCTCAGGTTAATTAATTTATTTTTTTAAATGCCTGCCTAAGGTACCTTGAAACAGCCTGGCTCCAACTGCCCTCTCCCCTTATTCTCCTGGGGACCCCAGCCAGCCGTGGCTACTCATAGCCATTTCCATCTTGCTTCCTCTGAGGTTACCTCTCATCCGACCCCTGTCTGTCCCTCTGCTCTCCACCTGTCCTCTCTTTGGATTGGTGCCTTGCTGCTCCTGTTCAAACACTGCCCAGTTCTCATTCCTCGTGGTGCTCCCCAGACCTGGAGTCCCAGGAGGATCTGCTCTGAGGCCAGATTTTGACCCCAAAGACTCTGACAGGATACTGAAGCTGGGCTGAGTCAACTAATATGGTTATGAACTAAATAACATGGAATGAGATATGGGGAAAAGGCAATGGTTTTCCAAAACTTGGCCCTAAATTTCCCTTTTCTGCAAATAATAGGAACAGAGAGAAGCTTCCCGGTTATGGAGCTGAATTTCACATATTAGACCACAGAACTCCTGTGAAGTCGGCTCGCCCTTGGCCGGGGCCAGGTTCTAATAGGGGCAGTTTTCTCCACCTCCTCCTCTGGGGTCAAGTGCTCTACCCGTAGCACCCTCTATTCTTTCTACCACCCCTTAATTCCCACTTACTTTCTCCTACTCAAGCCAACAATCCTAACTTCCAACTCTGAACCTCAGACTTGGAACCTACCCAGGTCCCTCCACGAATCAAAGTATAATAAGCTCAATGACCAAAGTGTGTCATGATACCAAACTCCCCTTCAGCGCTGGGGTCCCCAAGTCCCTGTGGCCTGACACCTGGTCCTTGGGCTCTGACCCCTCTTGTGCAGTTCTCATGCTACTCTTCCTCCAGACTTCCCGCCGGCTGACACTGCCCACTTTCAACTCAGAACACACACTTCCCTAAGCTGGCTGGCATTCTCTGATATGTGTGCTAAAGTGAGTGTTCTAGAAACAGGGGACTAACTCTCTGTCAGGGGATTAACCTGATGATGTCACTCTCATTCCAAGAATAATGAGCCAATACTTGTGGTCAATTCTCTCACACCCTCAGGAAACACGCGTTAGCGTCTGTAAAGGACCAGGTAGTGAATATTTGAGACTTTGCAGGCCAAGAGGCAATATCGAGGATGTCTAATAGGTATTATTTAACAAGAAATAAAACTGATTTCTATAAAATGTTTGATAAAATTCAAAATATAATAATTGAATACTTCTTTCTAATGTAGATCTACTATTGAGAAGGATGCAATTCTTCCATGAGGAGTAGGTAATGTTTCACTTAATTGAGGATCCAAGTTTATGTTCTCTATCACCCAGATCCATGTGAATGTTCCCCGTTAGTGTTCACCTGTACTATGATTGGATGTGTTTTGCCTTTGAAGATGTTGTTCCACATGGATAGGAACTATCAAATACTGAAATAAATCCATGGACGTTCATTTTAAATGAGGCTATTCATCACTTTAAATGATATTTTAGAATTCTATTAGAGTTTTCTCCCAATAGTTTTAGTATTTCGCTGCATTTCAGGTAGATCACTTCTATTGAATGTTAGGTACAAACTCCTCAACCTCATCGTTAAATGGGTTTTGAAATATGAGCATTTCCTTTGCATTTGCAATGGGGCCTAAAAAATGTCACTGATACTATAATGTGATCTTAGAAATTATATCTATACCAGAACTGTGTAGGAATAGCATTTTCACTTTTTACTTTAGCTTTTGATATCACTGCAAATGTATAAAGTAACTTGACCTTATTTGTGACCCAAACATTAGTTATTTATCAAAATGACTTTACAGCAATGTAAGTTTCACACAAAGACATTGTTTTGACTTGTAATTTTAGGTTTGATTCATTTTTTAAATGTTGTCAAGTCTGTAGCAAAACTAATTTAAAAGTCATTCAGTGTTCCATAATAATGGTTGGGAGTAGTTCTTCTCATTTAGAAAAAATTTAACCTTGACCCTAAAACTTTACTATTGCTTAGCTATTAAACTACTGCATGGTAAGACAGATGGGAACATATCACTTTTATTTCTGACAACATTTTATAGAACTGATCTCTACAAGAGCAAATGTAATTTAACATTGACACTACTTATCCAACAATGCATGATGTAGTTAAATATCATCAACATTGCTCCCCCTGATCATAATAAAATAAGTAACTACAGGGTTTGAACACTTTGAATTAAAAAGATAAGCTTTACAGATTTGTCCAACTAAGACTTTTCCTGCCCCACACATATTTTTGCTATCATTAATTGTAACACATCTTATCAGATTCCACTTCAGATTATACTTAGTGGTTTCTCACTTCTTTAAACATAGAACACATCCTCAGATGTGCTCTAATTATTCATGGAGGCTAATTCTTCATTGCTTAAAAATTAGCTCAAATCCCTCAAACAACTGAACAATATTGGCAACATCTGTCTCTCATCAAGAATGGTGGGGGTGCTACTCAAAATTACTTGTTTTGTTTTTTGACTATTGACATTGGTCCTAAATTCTTCAACTCTTCACACAACTCTTCAAAGGATGATAGTCTTAAACAAGTTTATTTTAAGCCTAGTTCCTTAGGCTGTTGACAAACAATTTAATTAATTTACCATCAGTAAATAGCTTACCTTGCTTGATGAATAAATGAGAAACTTAGAAACTACTTTGTTTGCAGCCTTATTTTCCTTGTTCTTTTTTGTGAAGAAATTCTTCTTTAATATTTTAAATTTTCTAATTTTTTGGATATTGTTTTCCTTCAAGTTAGGAACACTGTAATGAGAGATTAGTCTAGTTATGATAATACACATTGCATTTTTTAAATAAGCTATATCATCATTCTACCACAAACACAATCCTTTGCCATCTAATTGAATAAGAAAATAATCAACATTGTACTGTGTCTTAGGTGTAATTTTTCTAAAGTCCACATTTTCTTTCCTTTTTTTTTGTTGTTGTTAACATGATGACATGTATTTGGTAGCAAATGAATAACATTTGGGTACAGTGATACGTATGGCACTTGAGAAATGGTTGAGATTCAGCTGAGTTCACTGTGATTTGTAATATGATGAGCAGGAGTGGGAACAATGAGAGTATTCAGATGGTATGTCATATCACACAAGTCACATAGTCACACATAGTCCGACACTGTTGCCCCAAAGCACTGATAGCATGTAAATGAATAAGCATTACCATACTTTAATAAAACTTTATCCACCCTAGAATGTGAAGTTTATATAACTTTCAGGTGTCACAAAATATTTTTTATTTTAAATATTTTTTTCAGTCATATAGAAACTACTCTTATCTAGATTTGGCCCACAGGCCATGGTTTACTGACCTCTGGCTTAAAACAGAAGGCAAGCCAGCAAAAGCTAAAATTATGTGAGGTCTGGCGACATAGGATCTGTGCTAATTTGGGTTTTGAATAGTTCTGATACAAAGGAAGCATATATGAAAGTCAAGATGAGAGAGGAAATGAGAGGGCTGGTGTCCAATCTGATTCCCACATTCAAGAAATTATGCTGTGAGCCTGCCAACAGTCCCTCAGGTCCCATAGCCAGCAACTGTGGCTAATTAAGAAAAAATATTTTTCAATTTTGGGGTTTTTACAAATGTTTACTAAGTTGGTGGTTCATAAATGTTCATTAATTCATTATAATATCTCTACTTAAATACAGAGCTATTAAATATATTTTTGAGCTTAGGGACTCCATGAAAAAAAAATTACTGAGACACTTAGGGATCTGTGAACCTGCCAAGTTTGGGAACCTGTCACCTAGTCTATGACTTAAGTTGGGGCCAGCTCCTTCCAGAACAGGTGGGGCCTCTTGGGGGAGGCCCAGAGTCCTCCCACTCAAGTCAAACCCTCTACCACAGAGAAGGCTGCGAGGGTCCCTGTGCCTGGGACTCCTCTTTTCTGATGACTTGAAACCTGTGGGTAAATAGAAACAACCAAGAGAAAGTAAGTGCTAGGAACAGTAAATACTAAGAACAGCAAGAAGCCAATGGAGAGTTGAAGACAGGGGCCAAATGTCTCCCCGGCCGAGTTTCATTCTTTCTTCTCCAGATTGTTCTCGGTGCTGCATCCCACCACCACTGCGGATCCCAGGCTTGTTTGTTGATTTGCTTAGGCTGTTACCGTGGAATTTGGTTTTATTGAATTCCCAGCATGAAAACAATCCTTGCTGAAAGCACAACTGTATGTGACAGTGTCTCTTCCTTCCAGAGGAGTGATGTGAGCAATGTCCCCCGAGGGAACCGATCTGTTTCCTGGAGGTGGGCTGCAGGAGGCCAGCTGGCTGGGAATGGCCCTCCCCTGGAGTGGTGCACAGAGCCCAGCACACCCACAGCAGAGGTGGTGGGGGTAGCAGGTCTTACAACAACCTGTCAAGCACTTACTCCACGTCCTTTGTCCCTAACCCATGGAGGTCTGGCCACCTGCGCTGTCGGGAGTGTCGGAGAACCCTAGGCACTCGCCTCTCCTCAAAGGCCTCAGCGCACACCATCTTCAGCCTCATGGGACCACCCTGCATCCTGAGCACAGCCACGCCAGCCCTCCGCCTGGACTGCCCACGCCTGCTGTCCATCTGATAAAAAGATATTCCTCTTCCAAAACAAGCACAGGGACTCCTTGACCCCCTGAAGTCAAATCAGTGTGTCCTCCCATTGCACTGCCTCTGAAGCCCGAGCCTCCTGACCGGATCCTCCGCTGACATTTCTGTCCCCTCCACCAGGCCCCGGCCTGTTGGAAGATGAGCCTCTCTTTCATCTTTGTCTCACAGTTGCCCTGAACAGCTCCTGACATGTGGGAGGCACTGGATGAACATCTGTGATGGAACAAATGAATAATCGAGTGCTGTCCGCGTCTTCAGAGCACCGCGCGGTCAGGGGAAGCTGTTGAGGGTCAACTCGCCAGCCCACGGCAGCATTTGTGAGCTTCACGAGCTCAGATCCATTTAGGCTTTCTCACTACCCTCGGCAAAAGGGTTACTAGGACCAGTTTCATCTAACATCTGAAATGGAATTTGAAACAGTATGGGACCTAGCCAAGGACAGATAGTTATTAATTGGCAGATGTAGAACTTGAATCCACATCCTTCTCTCAATAATGATACTTGCTTATTCAGACCTTGAGCGCCGCGCTAGCTGGCTCTTCCTCCTCCACGGTGTCTGAGGGAGAGAGGGGAGAGTTCAGTTGGCCTCTTTGGTCATAAACAATAGAAACTGACTCAGACTAATGTATGTAAAACATAACTTACTATCAGCAGGTTGGGAACTCATAAAGTCCATGAGTGGCTAAATACCTGGGCAGACCCCCTAGGAAGTGGGATGCCAAAGCCACAGCGTCTGTCTTGCAGCAGAACCCGACCTGGCAGGACATCCAAACCAGGGTGAGGCCCCCACAGTGACTCCATGCATCCTTGAGCCACGCTTTCAAGAGTCAAGTCCAGGGGTTGGTCCAACTGGTCACTGGCTCCTCTCTAGCTGGATGTGGTAGGAAAGGACGTAGTCACTTCAGCCTCCACAGAGGGAGAAAGACACCCACGCTACTGTCCCCTGTGACTGCACAAAACATGGGGTGAATAATTCCCCAAAAGGAAATGGGGGTAGACTAGGAGCTGGTAAATGCTGGACAATGATAAACAAATCCATATAACACTCAAGGTCAACATTACCCATGTGGAACACTTTACATAGACAAGAAACAGAGAGGGAAACACGCTCGTGTTGATTGTTCTCCTAACTAGAACTATGATGATCCTAATAACTAGCAAGGTCATCTGTACCTAAGAGCCAGATAACAGGGGCTGCGATGGAGCTTAGCAGCTGAGCAGTTGCCTATCGCAGGAAGACCCTGGGTTGCACCCCCCGCATTCTAGGCAATTTTTTTGAAAAGTAAAATTCAAATAACAGTGTTCTCAAACTCATGGGAAAAAAAATGTAAACATTGAGACTGCTGTGCTAGAGAAACTTAGTGAAGTCTGCTCCTATCCTCTCTTTTCCAGGCCTACTGAGATACAATGGACAGATAATCTTTCTTTTCAAGGATCTACATCCCATTATACAGTGTCGTTACCTACATTTGGGTTTCTCTAAAATCTTTCCTAATTTGATGGTGTCTCTTCTTATCAATAACATTTCCTGGGACTTGTGTGTCTGTCCGGCAAGTTTTCTTTCAGGATATCAGCACACCCGACGACCAAGTTTTCTAGAAGCTGTCAGGAACGGTAGCCCTTGGTACCCAGCCCTGGCAAAGTCCCAGCTCCCCTCAGCCCCTCCACAGGCGTGATCGGGTCTCTATTTCTCATGGCCTTGTAGGCAGTTGTGACCTTCCAAAATTTCCCATTCGAGGTTATTTTTTCCTTTGTTGGAAGGATTCCTATGGAGTTTGTTTTGCCGAATGCTGATTGCCGAGACCGGCTACAGCAAATGAGTCAATTCTGGATGTTGCTCAAGTTTCTATTGATCAGTGAAATTTCAGGGGAAAATCAATGATTAGCAATTTCTTTTTCTTTCCGAAATATTGAAGAAAAGAAAGACATGGGACCAGTTATTTACTATTCCAGTTAGTACATCACAGTTAAAAGCTTAACCCATAGTCACTTAATCTTTCTCGGCTTTAATAAAGCTCCTGCACTAGCTTCAGCCTCGGGTCAATCTGACTGATGGCCATGGGACTCGCCAAAATCACCTACCACTCAGTTGCTTAATTCCAGAAGCCGGAGAAGGACTCTGGAAGGCAGCTTTAGCAGGAGGACTGCTGTCCTCTACAATCCAACTCCCACAACCCCCTTCACCTTCTTCCAGATGCAGGAGATAAGGCTGGAGGTAGCTAAGCCAAATCCAGAGAGGGTCGTTTAAGGTTTCCACCTTCATAGATCCCAATGAAGGACCCATTAGGTGTTCAGCTTTTAGTTGAACCATATGAAATTGCCACTGTTATTGGTGGAAAACATTCAAATATAGGCAATTTCATATGTTCCAACCTACACAAGGCCAGCTAGGCTCTGGAAATACAGCAGAGCGAGTTAGATGTAGCCCTTCCCTGTGGCAGGAAAAATAGACACATTTTTCCATTACACATCCTTAATGACATCTTTGGGGTTTTCTAGGAGACCAAGTGAGAAGAACCTTGAATCAGGGGCTCGGGGACCAAGGTGAGGGGTGAGCTCGACTCAGAACTGGGAGTGAAAACCCAGCAAAGGCAAGAAAAGCATCTCGGGCTGAGGGGCCCCTCAGGAACTTGAGGGTGGTGATGATCAGGAAGACCTACCCGTGGGACACACCAGGGACCACGTGAGTCCCCGAGACGCCAGCCCTCCGTCACACTCCCAAGGCAATGTTGCAGAGCTCTGAATGCTGTATACTAGTGTTGTCTCTAGAGGCAAGGAAACCGCGACAGCTGATGGAAAGACCAGGCCGAAGTAGAGAGGACGTCAGCAACTTGGCACTAAACCGTTCCATTTGGAACCCAAATGGGGATTTAGGTCCCACCTGACTTAGGAACACTACCTCTTGCCGATTCGATTGTAGAGATTACCCAGGTGAGCTGAAGAGAACAGGAGGCAGCCAGGCCCAATCTAACCCAACTCACCATGCGGCTTTCAAACTTAGGGTTTTCATCCAGTACCTGTCGGGATCTATTGTTCCCCGGGCGAGTTAGTCCCCGTTTCCTGGTTTAAGACGGTTCCCTTCCTGCTCAGCTTGCGGCTCTCTGGGGTTGTTTTATTTCTTGGCTACCATTATTACTAAAGATGTTGGCCCAAATGGGCCTCTACACCAAATCTGTACACACTTCTTCCAAAATTCAGGTTCATTTTGGGGTCAGAAGCTTTTCTTCTTTAGAAAGTCCACATAACAGAGTCATTGGAAATAAAACCCCACACACACAAAAAAACGACTGTGCCTTGATGTAGACTGGGCGTCGGTCCTCAGTGCTGTGCCAGGGGCTTGGCACTTGACCACTCCAAGTCACACTACTCTTTATTTTAAAAAAGGAGAGTAAACAATATCTGGGTAATAGTGTTTCACAAACAGCAAATGGGATAGTGTGTAAATTCACTTAATAGAAAGCTTGGCACATAGTGTTTAAGAAACAGTGATCATCATTTTGTGGAGTGTTATCTGCAATTTCTCTTCATGATTTTTCTGAATAATGGAATAATAATCACCTTTATTGAACCTGTTCTCTTAGTATAGACCCTGCTCTGAAATTTTTACATTTATTGCCTCACTAATTTAAACCTCTCCAAGGTTGATCTTATTTTTATCAGTTTTGAGACTAAAGCAGTGAGGTGCCTTTTAGGAATAGTTTCTCAGAGGCAGAGAGACTTGAGTTCCATCACCAATTCCGTAATTTACTAGTAGGAAGACCTGGGTCAACTGTTCAGTCTCTCTGGGTCTTTGATCCTCATCTGAAATAAGTTACATAATCACAGGCCTAGATGGACTGTGGGAACTGCGTGTGACATGTATGTAAATTACAAAACACAGCTCTTAGTGCATAATAAGCTTGAATGGACCCTAGCCATTTGCATATTTCCCAAGCAGGGGGATGCCAGCCCCTCGGCAGTCCTGCTCTCAAGGCTGATCAGCCCACACTGGCTCTGCTTGCTAGTGCCATCACCAGAGTCAGCCCCTCTGGGGACTCCCAAGGAAAATGGAGTCTCTGGCCCTGCGGAGCTTGCCTGTGGCAGCCCTCCCATCGCCCTGCATCCTGCGCAGACTCCGGAGCTGGCAGCAGGCCTGCCCGCCCTGCCTTCATCCAGGTCTGTGTCTGTAAGATGTGTCTGCCTCGCTAGTGTGAAGTCGGCCCAGGTGCTGGGGAGCACGCGTGTGCTCAGCACTTCCATAAAGAAGTCAGCTAAGGCTCACGAAGCGCCTTGGTGCCCAGACTCCAGGACACAAGGCCGAACGCCGAGGTTTATTTAGACTCTGACTCCGAGATGAATGGAGTCCCCCTCTGCCCTCGAGGAAATAGCCCTCTAGCACAGGAACTCCGAGTCTGGAGAGTGAAACCACCCGACAAATCGAGAGGGGTCTGTTTTGCTGTAGAATAGAAGGGAGCTCCGGGTTCACTAGTCCTAATGTGATCTGAAGCTGTCATGGGAGCAAACGTCACGCCCTGGGCCCAGGGAAGGGAACTGTCACCTTGCTGCACGGGCACAGACCCAGAGCCCTGGGCTCCCCACTCAGTCTCTGCTCATATCCCAAGGCAGGAGGGACCCCTCATTGCTGCTGAAGGCAGGACTGGGAGGCCGCTGGCACCTGATGTCCCCCAGGTCCTGAGTGTCCTAGCCATCTGCCTGCCCCCGCCCTTCACAGTCTTCCTGTCTGTTTTGGGCATAATGTTCAGGGGTTTAGCTCACAAGCAGGAAGGATAGAGAGGAGTCCTTCTGCTCCACCCCCCAAACCCATGCCACCCAATGCCAGCCCGCCCCTCGGGCCTCCACCAGGGGAGCAGGAGGCTCATCTCTCCGTGATGAAGAAGCCCCTGTGGGCTTCCCACCCACCCCAACTCGGCCCCCCATTCATAACGAAACCACACACCGCAGCCACCAGTTCCCAGAAAGGTGGACAGGACAGGAACCAGACGAGAAAATAGTCATTTGTCTCTGGACTTCATTCTGTGCTCTCCAGCCACCAGCATCACAAGCCACATGCTATGCTGTGTTCCTGGCTAATAGCCAGCAAGAAGGAAATGAGCACATTTATGAATTATTCTGTTGATGTTCTTCCATGTGCAAATCCAAGTGTTATTTTAAGTATTATCTCTGCCAAAATAATCATTTCCCACCACTGATGTTTCATTTTGAAAATAACCTTAGAAACTGTCTTCTTAATATTACATATTCATCTTTTTACATTTTTAATCTACTTTTAACCTACAAAGTTTAATTTCACAATGACTACTGACTTACAAGAATCAATGCAGCATTAGTTAGCTAAAAAAAAATACAGTCATTGACCTGTATGCAGAGGAAACAGAAGACATTATTACCAAGGTCTACTTGGATAGTCAATGCCTTTTCAATATGTCAAATAATAGTTGTAGGGAAAAAATAAGCAAGTTAACATTTGCTTACTAAAAAAAAAAAAAAAAAAAAAAAACTGTCTTTGAAGTAGAGGTCAATAGTAAATCCTGGCAAGCACATGATAAAACAAAACATTCTCATAAATAAAAAATTTAAAAATCAGAAACTAAGCAGAAAAGGTGGATTTGCTCTTCACCCTCCAGTGCCTCCTGGTCTCTCGGCTCTTCTCTGTGACCACTGGTGATTGTGTAGCCTAGTTCTTTCTCACACGCTTCTGAATGAGGCCTCCTTTGCCAACACACTTTGTTAATGCAGCAACCTCAGGAAGCAGCTCGCAACCCGAGACACTGTCACCTCCTAGCTGCTCATCCCCACAACCCCAGTGCTAGGCCGAAGACCAAGAGGCACAGTGAACACACACACACACACACACACACACACACACACACGCGTGCGCTCAGGAGTGAGGCACCCAGGGCAGGCAGGTGCCACCCACGTGCCACACGCCTTTCTAATCTCTTGTGAAACCTCCCCAAGAGCAGTGGGTCTAGCTCGGAGTCCTGCAGCCATGAGAAGAACCCCCCAAAATGAAAGGCCTCCACTGCCAGCCTCCACCAAGCACAGCAAACTAACAAAACGCCTGCCCAGCTGCTGGTCTGCATGCCCCTCATCGCCCTTCCTTCTTCGTAATGGCCACCTTCCCTGACCCTCGTACTTGCTCCCCACAAAGCTTCTCCCATGGACCAGCCATTGGATCCCCTGCCCAACACATGGCATCACGCGCTTCCTGAAGCATCAGCAGTAGGTGGGGTGCCGAGCTAGGAAGGGAGGGGGAACCCGAGAGCTGTCCCCGGAGCTGCGCACCTTCTGCACACGCTACTGGTGCTCTGTGCCTTCCTCCCCGACACAAATCCACTGTCTCCAGAGGTTCTGTTTCCTCCGTGAGAAACACGCTCTCCTCCCCACTGCACGGTACAGGATGCTCTCCAGTATGCCCAGTGCACCTGTCCCCACAAGCCTGCCAAGGACCAGGAGGGGGTTTCTAGAGGGGTCCACGTCCCACTGCAGACTTCAGAGCAAAGGTCCAAACTCCGAACTCCAGGAGATTCTGGAGAAGTGGGGTGGCCGTGTTTACCCCTGGGAAAGGGTGAGGGAGTGCTGCAGGACTTTCTGTGCAAGTTTCAGTCCTCCTGAGCTTTGTCCAGGCCACTCCCCTGTGCGCTCCGTCTCTCACTGACCTGAGGACAGCTCCTTCACCAGGCCATTTCTTTCCCTCCTTCTCTATCCACGTGTTGGATTTCCTCTTCCTTCACTTCCTGTGGCTCCTTGGAAACTCTGGCTGTGTCAGAGTCTGGTCTTGGGTCTGGCGCCTGACACTGTACAGTGAATATTCAATAAATGAATTAACTCATGAATGGCAATCAAGTGAAGAAGCAGAAGCAGCCTTTCTTCACCCCCACCCTGCCTGCCCTACTTGAAGCCAACTGAGAACAATGCCACGTCTCCCCTGAATGTGTTCCCACAGCGGTGCAGGAGTCGTTTCCCTAGAGGCCGCGTACACTGCCACCCAGGAGAGTGTCAGCCCACCCCTCCTTCCCAGGCAGAGCCTGGCGCCATGCACCAACCGGACACACTTGGAATTGAGCATCTTGGTCACCCTCCCAGGTCATGCTGGATGCTGAAAGCCAAGGGCCAGTGCATGCACTGCGGAAGGTCTTCACAGGGTCCAGGCAGCTCCATGTGCCCTGAAAATGCAGCCCAGGACTTCGCCTGTGGGTGAGCCAGGCCTGTGCAGCTCTGCTCTGCTGCCTGGGTCTTTTCACTTGATTCACAATTAATGAATTCAAACACCTGCTTTGTTGGGAGCAGGAGGAAATCTTGCAGAGCACGTATAGGACATTTCATTACAGCTGATGCTAAATACATTTTAGGGGCATGCGAGCTCACACGTACACACACACACACACACACACACACACACACACACACACGGTGATCATGTAAACCCCAGCATGTCATCCTCATAGCAGAGCATGGACCTACATGTGTGTGCTTTTCTTACAGATTGTCCCCCACATCCCTTCCCTGTACTGCCTTGGGCAGCAGAGCCTGGTGTGTCAAGAGAAGGGAATGTGGTCTTTCCATTACCCACCATCGGCCATCTCAAGTCAAATCCCCAAAACATAATCAAATTATTATTTGATAGACCAATTAAAATATTCTCAATTTTATGTTGTGCAAAAAAAAACATCTTAAATAGTTGCAATTTATGTTGATTAGTACCATGTGATCCAAGTTAAAAGTCTTCATCTTGTTAGCCAATGTTTTTCTTTTTATTGGTGCATCATAAATATACATAACAATGGTATTTCTTGTTCCATATTTGCTTGTGCACAACAGTATAATCTCATCAATTTCTTGCACTAAAATCCAGTGTTACAACAAATCCATGAGCCCCTCTCCTCATCTTCTTCCATCCAAATCGCCATGTCACCCCACCAGCCCCAGTGAGGGCTGCCCAGGGCCAGGAATAGAGATGGAGATCCCGACAAGGAGCTGACAAAGCCTAACCCAGGAGCCAGCCATTGCTTGATAGAGGAGGCCCATGATGAGAGCCAGGCTGACTCAAAAGGCAAGGGGAACAGATTGGAGGAGACAAGTGGAGAGTGGGGCCCATTTAGCATGGGAGAGCCCACGGAACCAAAGAGTTGGCCCAGGAGAAGAGAGAGGGGACGGGCTGTGGTCAGACAGGGGGACGTCTCACCTGAGGCCTCCAGGGAGCTGTGCCGAGCCCCGTGCCTGGCGACCAGGCAGAGAGAATGAAAATAAGGGGCCACTCTGTGAGTGTCGGTTCAAGAGGGAAAAAGGTCATGAGCAGGGAAACTCTGAGAACAGCAACTGCAGGACCACAAATCCCAGGACAGAGCCAGAGCTGCAGGAAGACGTGTGGCGTGAAACAGAAAGACAGCCTCACACAGACTCCAAGGGAGCATTCTCCCGGTTACACCCTCACGCTCACCTCCAGCGTCTTCCCGGTTACACCCTCACGCTCACCTCCAGCGTCTTCCCGGTTACACCCTCACGCTCACCTCCAGCGCATGCCTCGTCTTCCTCACCTTGCTGAGCACATCGAGGACAGAGAAGAGTCAGCTGCAGAGGAGAGAATGTGGGGTCAGCTGAGTCTGGAGGGCAGGGGAATCAAGTATCCACAAACCAAACAATAAAATTATAGCATGGAAAAAATATTTTGAGCATAAAATCCTTTTTTAAAAAAGTCATACCAAGTTGTTTTTTTGTATCCTCCCAGGCAATATTTTTAAGAAAGGGGAAAAAAAAAAAAAGAGTGTTTCTTATCGATTCATTTTGGTTAAAATATTGAAAAGAGTCTCTAATACAGAGAAAATTAGCTTTTACCTTTATTCAGTTTAAGAATACAGATTGAATGATCACAAAGCTGTCTCATTAATGTATAAGTTTTTAAAAATAAACATGTCATGGGCTGGCATGGGACTCCGTGGTAGAGCACTTGCCTAGCATGGGTGAGGTCCTGGGTTCAGCCTCCAGTACTGCAAAAAATAAACAAATAAATCAAAAATGTTGTCCTTTGAGCTCTAGGCACAGAGCAGTGGGGACAAAGAACTTGGCTGGTCCTCAGCCTTGACCTTATAGTTAGAGAAACGTGGACCGAAGGCCTTCTCCTCCAACCTTCTCCTCCCACCTGCAACACATGGGACCCTGGGCCATGTGGCTGTGCCCCCCCTGGGCCAGGTCCACTGGCCTTGCCTGGCTCTCTTTCTGTGCTGGGGTGTGACTGTCAGCACTCAACTCTACCGCTCTAGACTAACACTGTGAGGCGGCATCATGACACCATTATTCATCCCAGCTCTGGTGACTATGGCCTCCACTGGGTCATTTCTACTGTCTCCCCCCAGGTACCACGGCATGACCATGCCCAGCCCCCAAACACAGGCTAACTTGTCATCCTGAGACACTCACCCAGCTTTGAAGCTACAGTTTCAGATACACCCGACTCACGTGTGTTGATTCCCACAGCCACATCTCCCCCCCCACCAGGCCTCTAACCACAGACCCTTCCACCTCCTCCACCATCACCCTCCTCAAGGCTAATGCACTTCAAGGAGTAGCCCCAGGGGGCCGGTCACATCAACCCCCTCCTCCAGCTGCAGACTCCCTACACAGGGTGGTTCCTCCTGGCTGAAGGGCTCTGCCATCTTCAAGGAAACTCCTACTCACCCTGCAAGTCCCAAAAGGGTTCCCTGTGATTGTATTCGGATGCTCTCTCCTAAGGAGGAGAGAATCAGCTCATGGTTTCCCACACATGATCTGGTTGCTTCTCCTTCCTTGCAGTAAAGTGAGTCACCTATCACAGGCCATACAGAATGTGGAAGAAATGGGAACCCTCATTACAAAAACACAGCAGGTCTAGTATGAACTATTCTGGATGCTGTGTATGTTTGCATATACATTTATGTGAGATTACAAACAACTTCAGTTCCCTTTGCAAATGCTGGAAACTCAATCATATAAGGTAACTGACATGGCCAACATGAATCTCTACAGGTATACACAGGTGACAAATGAGGAGACATAGGCTAAGCGGTCTCACCCTGTTGAGACCAGGGGTGGAAAACAAAATCCTCCCTGTCAGCAACTTTGAGTAAAGAGAGAGACTTCTCAACACCCCCTCTTTACCTGCAAACCTCTGATACAAAGACTAGGAAGAGCATTATCATTTAGAGTCCAGTGGCTGGGCCAAGGCTCAGTCAAGCTAAATGGAGATTTCACAAATACCTCATCCTTGTCCTGGAACAGCAAAAACACTCTCTGCTTTGTCCAGTTCTTGCCCCAGAGCCTCACTCCCTGGGGAAGCACACAGTCTCAGGGAGACACAGGAGAGGAGGAGAGACCATTTGATGGGTGCCTATAACTATGGGTCAAACTATTTCCATTTTCTCTAATTCTCAAAAAAAAAAAAAAAAAATCTCAAATGCTCCTAGATGGATGACATTACCCCCATTTGAAGGACATGGAAACCTGGAAAAGATTGAATGACTTAGGTGAGACCAGAACAAGTTCCCTGGTGAATAAGGAGAAGGATTGGACCTAGAGCCATGGCTGGTCCTCACCCCACTCCCTGCCCTCGCCTGGTTGGCTCCCCATCCTGGAGGGGGGCGTCCCATGTCCGCCAATCTCCAAATGCCATTAAGCTAAAGAAACTTCTGGGAAGTAAATTAGTCCAGGAATATCATCAAGGCCACGGCAGAGATCGACACCACACCTCTCCTCGTGGACGTGTTTATGTAAATGGGACAAACAAGCCTGATCCGCATCAGTATGCTCAATGAGCGCTGCCTGACTTTGCATAATGAATTTCAACCTTCAACTCCTGCAGGTGAGACTCAGACACAGAAGTCAAAGCAGTGAAAGGGAGCCTGCCTCAGGGACAGGGAAAGGCCAACGCGACCGTCACCAGGCTCCAGAAGGCCCGAGTGTCCTTCAGGTCCCAGGAGGTGAAAATGAGGAAGTAGGTCACAGGTGAGGAGCATGACAGGCCCTGTGGACCCTGGCCTGGTCCACTGCACAGTCCATGATGCAGTCACACCCAAAGGGTCAGCAGAGGCGGAGCCAGGGCCCCACACTGAGGCCCCCACTCACACACCTACCTCCTGCCTTCAAAAGCCAGGCTGTGTCCAGATCCCCGACTCAGACCGCGAGCAATGCTGGCCCTCTGCCCAGTGGACTTTCACCTCTCAGAACCCAAGGGCACCTCCTCCGGAAAGAGAAAGTCAATCAAGGGACAGCTCTTCCCAAAGGGGAGAGAGTGCTGGCCAGGTTAGATTCCGATTCCGATGCACTGGGAACAGTTTGAAAGCCGCGATTTCACAGATGTTCTCATAATGATTCCAGATGACGAGCGTGCCTTTTTTTCTTCCATAAATCATCTATATTAACATCCAATTTATATACAAAAAAAAAAAAATGTGCCTACCGTAGGTCCCACTTGAGGTGTCTGGACAAATGCGTACACCACTGAGACCACCAGCAAGCCAGCGGGCGGGGTCTTTCCATTCCTCCAGGAAGCCTCCTCCTGCCCGTCCCAGCCCCAGGCGACCACTGACCGGCTTGTCTCCCAGAGTTGTTGTTGCCTTCTCCAGACCTGGTAAGTGAGCCCATTTGTATGAATGTGTTTGCGTTTAGTTTCCTTCACTCCAGTCTCCATCTGGAGGCTCACCCGTGTTGAGGCGTGTAGTAGCGACCGCTTGCTGCGCCATGTGGGTCTACTGTCATGGATTTACCCGTCTGCCTGCCGCTTCTGGTTGGGTCTCCCGAGTTCACACTCCATCAGCATTTGTGAACAGTCTGTGTGTGAACACAGGTCATGATGTCCCCCAAGGGGACTAGGGGAGTGAAACTTCTGGGTCACGCAGCGTCTATCTGTACAACTTGTAAGAAACCGTTTCCAAAGCAGATGCACTGTACTGTACTCCTGCCAGAAACCACGGAGGGCTCGGATCACTCAGCGTCCTCATCAACATTTTGAATTATTATTCATTTTAGCCACAACTGTGGCTGTGAAACGCCATCTCACTGTGGTTCCCGATGGCAAGTGATGCTAAGCATCTTTCACTTGCCATTTACTTGATTTCTATTCAGATCTTTCTCAGTTCTTCTTATTGGACTGTCTTCTTAATCAACAATGTAAGTTATTTAAATATTTCAGTACAGGTCCTTTATCTAAGAATAGAGAATAGTCTCTCTCCACTGTAGCTTGCCTTTTTCTTTTTTCCAGTACTGGGGATTGAACCCAGGGGTACTCTACACACCCTTAACCCCCTCTATTTATTTTACATATTTATTTTTTAGTTGTAGTTGGACACAACACCTTTATTTCACTTATTTATTTTTATGTGGTGCTGAAAATTGAACCCAGGGTCCCGAACATGCAAGGCGAGCCACAACCCAAGCCTACCCCCTCTATTTTCATTGTGAGCCTGGTGCGGAGGAACATGCCTGTAATCCCAGTGGCTTGGGAGGCTGAGGCAGGAGCACCACAGTTCAGAGCCAGACTCAGCAACTTAGCGAGGCCCTAAGTAACTCAGCAAGACTCTGCCTCTAAATAAAATTTAAAAAGGGCTGGGGATGTGGCTCCGTGGCTAAGTACCCTGGTACCAAAAAAAAAAAAAAAAAAAAAGTGAGGATTTTTTTTTTTTTTTTTGAGACAAAGTCTCAATAAGTTACTAGACTCAGACTTGCAATCTTTCAGCCTCCAAGTCACTGGGATAGAGGCATCAGCCACCATGCCTTGCTCTGCCTATTTTCTTAATGGTTTCTTTTGAAGAACAAAAATTTTAAATTTTGATGAAATCCAATGTATCAATTTTTTTATAGTTCATGCTTCTTGTGTCTTGAGAAATTCTTGCCTCCCCCAAGACTGCTAAAATGTTTCCGCCTTTCTTATCAACATTTCATAATGCTTATCTAGCTTGAGTCCATGTCCATGCTCTGTGTATGGTGTTAGGGGAGGATTGGGTTCCATGTTTCTAAATGTACATCCAGTTGTCCCAGCACGTTTTGCTTTAAGACTCTTCTATCCACATGGCAGGACCCTGGCTCCTTTAATGAAAATCCACTGGTCACACATGTGTGGGTTTCCTGTTAACAAAAAGAAATTAGCAGGAGAAAAAAGAAGAGTGACCAATGCTGGGTCTCACCATCATCTGAACTTGTTTAATGATTCATGTTCCCAGTCTTTTGGGAAGTTTTGAAGCAGTTTACGAAAATGCTTACAGCATAATAGCCAGAGGCTCTTTCCTTTTCTGCGACTGCCATGCTATGCAGGAGATGATGCCCAGGCTCTGTCTGTCAATCAAGTGTCAAGTCCCCACCATGGTCCAGCATTACTCCTGGGACTGAGGATAGAACATTGATAGAAGTAGAGTCCTCTGTCCTTGAAGAGCATCTATTCTAGTAGAAGGAGACAGAGAATAAACACTCCATGGACAGATGGGAAGATTGGGGAAAAAAAGAAAAAACCAGGAGTAAAAATTTCAAGCACTGACACATTCCCAGAATAGGATTAGGCCAAGCAAACTAAAGAATGATTAGAAAGGGCTGCCACACCTTAGGAAAGACCCAGATGGTGAGGAGGAGTGGCAAATGGCAAAGGGAGCAGGGGCGCAGGGTCCCACGGGAATTTGGTGTGCCTGTTGAAGACGCAGAAGGCAGGCTGGGCACACCCTGGCACACCCTGGGGACAGGCGACGTGGGCGAGGTGTGCACAAGCTCACAGGCCACAGCGGTCTTTGCAGTTTACTCTGACTCACGAGAAGCCACTGGAGAGTTTCAGACAGGCCGGGGCGGGGGGCGGGGGGGGGCATCTGACTGGTGCTTAGGCAAGGTCACTTGCAGCTGTTCTGTGGAGGCAGGGAGACCAGCGGGAGCTGCTGGGCAGCAGGGTGGGGGCGAAGTCAGGCAGGAGAGTGTTTGGGCAGAGAAGAAGGAGTCAGGGGGATATGTGTTCAGGTGGGAGGGCCGTGGGGATGTGCTGCAGGTGGATGTGAGGAAAAGAGGGATCAAGGGGCTCCTGGGCGGAATCGGATGGAGGACGGGAGTCAGTTCTGCTTGGGTGGTGTGAAGTTCAAGACACTCAGAGACATTTCAACGTGGATTGTGAGTAAGCAGCTCGATACACCACACAGGGCTCCAGGAAGAGGTCTGCCATAGAGCTGGGAACAGAGATGGGAAGGTGTTTGTGGCCATAAGAGTGGACAGAATCCCCTAGGGTGACAGCTGACAGAGGACCTCTCTCCTTATGTGAAGATGGAGGAGGGAAACACAATGTTTGTGAAGCAGCAGGTTCAAGATCTGCAGAGTGAATTGTGACTTCTCCCTGTGTCCACCTACTGTAATGTCTGACAATCAGTGACCCATTAGCACTTGTTGCTATATTATGTGACTAGAATGTCCCTAAGTGGGTTTCAAGGATTATCTCCTAAAGAGATAGCCTCTGTGAGGTTTTGTTTTCCTATGAAAGAAGGATGAAGACAGTGTCTAAGTAATGTTCCCAACCCAGACAGTGCTGCTTTGGGGTCCTACAGTACCAAAGTCAGGAAACTTAACCACCACATTGTAGTGTTAGTATAAGAATCAGGAGCTGGGGCTGGGATTGTGGCTCAGCAGTAGAGCCCCCACCTAGCACAGGTGGGACCCAGGTTTGATCCTCAACACCACACAAAAATAAAGGTATTGTGTTATGTCCATCTACACCTAAAAAATAAAGAAATATTTTTTAAAAATCCAGGAGCTTACACCTGTTACCTCTAGTCCATCTGCTTTAAAATGCACCCTCACGTGACTGTAAGATGCATCTCATAGAAGAAAAAAAATTCCTTCCCCTTAAACTAAGACACAATCACTTAGAACACTCATAATTCTTGAAAAAACTCATTTAGACTTCATTAGACAAAGTTTTTTTCCTATATTAATTTGGTACATTACAAAAGAAAAATTATAAGCAGAGGAAATTTTCTCTAAATTCTTTTCTAAAATGTGTCATGTTTGAGTGCAACTCTTCTGAAACACTATTTTTTTTTCTCAGAGATGTCAATGTCAATGTATTTTTTTTTTACCCACAATCGTTAAAGAGTGGGGGATACAGTCTTTCTTGAGAACATCCATGATTCAAGTTAAAGCTACTGATGGGCTCGTAAGCCTGCTCTGCAAACAGCAGGACTCGGCTGCTTCTGGTCCCCACGCAGAATGTTGGTGACACGCCTGTTCTTCCGCCTTCCTGCACTGGACCTTTGGTCTAGAGGAGTCACAGACAGAGGCGTGCTTAGCCCTACAGTCTTTCTTCCAGCAAATGTCACCAGGGCTCTCCCATGCTCAGGCTATAACAGCCACGGCACCACTGCCACCTGGCCCACAGAGAGGGTAAAGCAGCAGGAACAGCAGGACGTGTCCCAGATGCAGAAACATGGGCTACTAAGCCATGTGCATCCACGCTCACGAGACCTGTGCCTACGACAGAGGGGAGGGGAACTGGGGAGGCCGGCACAGGGCGATGTGAAGAATCAGCAGGGTCTACACAAGCAGCCTCCTGTTCCCTAGATGTCCATCGTCACCAAGTAGCCAAACTTGCAGGTTTGAAAAAGCTGTGTTGAAAGGCTATAGGAAATTTTGTTGTTTTTTTTGACTATCCACATTTCCCAACTTTCCTGAATGGAACCTAGGTTATGTCTGGGGTATTTTGAGAGCAATATTCTGTGTGATGTTTTCTTGTTCCACCTAATTTTACTAGCTCTTGTGCCTATCCTAACATCTCTATCCCCAGAGCATCGGTGTGCAGAATTACCGTATGGTGGGAGAGGCGGAAATGTGCTTATGAGTCCCTTTGCACAGTGATCACCTGTTGCAGGTACGCTGTGGTCAAGCGCCCCCCTCAAGGTGGCAGGTGCTGCTATCTAGCTGTGTCACTAGACTGCTGTTTGGCAAGTTGCGGTCCTTGCCGTTTTCAAAGGGGAGCAGCGCCATCTAGTGTTCAAGCCAGTATTGCTGCCCCTTCCTCTTGCCCAGCGTGGGTTTTGGCCTGGCGTGGTGATTAAACAAGACCTCTTGTCCAGCTTTCCACTTGTTGAAAAGAAAATTCTGCTTCTAGTGGTGACACAAGCTTTATAAACCACCACAAAACTGCTAATACTGCAGATCTTCATCAGTTCTGGCTGTACATCTTGTGAAAGTTCTCAGTGACTTTTCAGATCTTTACAAAAGTTGGATTCTGTTGGCAAGATCTGACACATTTCACCTAAAGACAAATGCATTTCAATGTTTCCTTATAGAATTATATCAGAGAGTGAATCTTGGTCTACAGGTCTCCTGTCCTCATTATTTTTCAAATAACATGAGAACCCTATCACTAGATTCATTTTCTTATTACTCATCCATTAATTAATCTTTAGAAAATTTTAACTGCATAGGGGTTCTGCAGAAAATATCTCCCATGAATCCTTTCTTGAGATAGACACTTTCTGGGAGTTTAACAAGTGGCGTTTCTGGGTGTAAAACATGACGGATCACCAGTTCTGCACAGGATGTTACACTGAATGAAGTTAAGCCGCTTGCCAACAACACCTGCTTTGCTTCCATTTCAGTTTCCTGGTTCTTTTTGGATTCTTCACCACAGCTTTGTGCCTTTAATTATCTTCCTCTCTTTTTCTGCAGTGAACAGCAGCAACAGCACCGCAAGATTGCTGGAAATGTCCGTTCCTTCCCTGTTTCCAGAGTGATAAGAATGGTGCTCATGGGCATGTTCCATGCCAGCAAGACCCCACGCAGCTCGTCCCCCTAACCACATGGCCCCGGGGTTACTGTTTCTCTGCATTTCCCACCAGCTAGCAATCTGGAAGTCACCAGGCGGAGGGCAGCGTTAAGAACAGTCATTCCAAGCTGGAGTACAAGACAAAGGGCGAGCGGCACATCCTCATGGTCAGAGGAGAGTGAAGGCCACAGGTCACTCTGATTGTACTGAGTAAGGTTCCCAGATTTGGCGAAGATGTGTGACGTCATGGATGTAAAAGTGACTTACAAATATGAAAATAACTTCTGTCCAGAAGAAAAAGCAGTTACCAAAATACCCATTTACTGCCCTACACATTTACTAGTCTGGGGTCAGGCTCTGGGATTTTATCCTCACACCTTTCTGCTACATTGTTCCAAAACACAGGGCTTCCCAAATGGTCTTTGGAGCACTTTTAAGAACTTACTGTTTTCCCTGCTGATTAGCAAGTTGAGTAACTTCTCTGAGAGGTGCTCAGATTTTAGATTTGCAGAGTTTTGCCTTTTGAAAACTATGTTAGCAGTTGGGACTGTGATTGGGTCCACCTTCATACCCTGAGACCAACTCTGTGATAGAGGTGCAGATGGAAGTTCCAGTAGAGGCATGTGGGGTTGTGGGGTGGGACCCTACGCTGAGGGTGTGGTCGCCACAGAGAGCACAGCTCCCATGGTCAGGTCTCCCTAGTCCACTTTCCTGCCTGTGTGTTAGTTTCTGTTGCTATAGTAATGAGTTGCCATATATGCAAGGGCCTGCCCCTGACCTGTTCTGGTATCTGGATGCTGCCTACACTCCTGGCTTGTAGCCACATCGCCCAGCCTCTGTGTCCATCATTAGTCCTCTCCTGACTCTGACTAGCCCCCCTCCTTCGTGCAAGCACCCTGTGATGACATTGCACCCACCCGCTGAAGCTAATCCCATCTAATCTGCCCAACTCAGTTCCCTTAAATCCTGTCGCAGTCTGGCTGGGCACAAAATAACCGAGCTGCCACAAAGCACTTGTAGGTTCAAACTGGAACTACTTTATTGCCCGAACTCTCACCAGCACTCCACTTTCGCTCCCCGGGAACTCTCCCAGCCCTCAACCGGGCTCCACAAGAACTCAAAAGTAGCTGGCACCCGGAGGCAGCAGAGCCACCCTATTGCCAGACAGCAGGGGTCTATATACAACTGAATACACAGCCTGTTTCAATCCAGCATCATCCAGTCACAGCAATTATACACAGCTTAACTTAAGTATCATCATCTTAATGGCTTGCTGGCGTCACCTCTCAACCACTCCTTCTGGTAAAATGCCAGGTGCCACGCAGCTGTGGCTCTCAACAAAGTCTCATCTGCAAATCCCATTTTGTCATAAAGGCAACACCCAGTGTTCCAGAAACAGGACGTGGCCTCTTTGAGAGAGCTGTTACATGACCTGCCCACCACAGGTCCTAACACACTGAAAATACTCATGGTCATGCTTTAGAAAAGAATGATGGGTGCCTTACCTGTCATGGGCTACGGCCTTTAAAAATTCCAAATAATTTAGTTCACCCATATAACGGATAATTTAACACACCGTATTTAGTGGTTAATTGCTGGCTTCTGACCTTAACAGCAGTTATTACATCTCTCAGTACCTTCTACAAATTTTCTTTAATTTTGTGGAATGTGGTATAACATAGTTATGGAGGCAAAGGTCTGAGGTCAAGCAGATTCCATCCAGTCCTGGCCGTAGCATTCCATCTTGGTCAAATTAAGTAACCTCGTTAGCAGCAGTGTCACCGTCTATTCAAACAGCAATGATCCTGCCGACAGGAAAGGCAAAATGAGCTCGAGCATGCAGGGTGCTAACCAGAGTGGCCAGCACACAATGGACTGTCGGGAAGTCACTGAACTCTGCCCCTCGTCCACTCTCCACCGCCACCACGTCTCAGCCATCATCATCCTTGTGCAATAACTGCAATATGCACTTGCTTTTCCACGCCTCCTCCCACACACCTGACAGACCATTCTCAAACAGCAGGTGGAATAATCCTGTTCACACTTGTGGCAGATCTCACCACCTCTGTTCCACGCTGGGCTCTGACTCTCCATTTCCCTCAAAGTCCTCCTTGCTCTCTCCCCAGCAAGCCAGGTTTGCTCCAGCCTTAGGGACCCGGGAGTCTGTGCACCCCGCAGAGACTCTGCTCCCACCCACCAGCACCCCTGGGAGGTCCAACGCCACTCCTTCTCTTGAGGTATTTTCTTCATCTCCTTTGCTCAAATGCCCGTGGACCCTGTGCTTACTGCCTTTTAAAAGTGCAGACCCCCTCTTCACCTCCCTCCACCAACATTTTTAACCCCTTTCCTAGTTTAACGTTCTTGGTAGGATTTCTCACCACCTAATAGTTTACATTCCACATATTTATTCTGATTACCACATATCACCCTTGGCTAAAATATAATTTCCACGATAATAAGAATGACCATTTTTTAAACTAATGAATATCCACGTGCCAAGAACCTGACCAGCACATATGAGGGGCACAAAAAGTACTTCCAGAATAAGTGAGCAGAGAAACCTGTACTCTGATTGCCGAGACCATCTTTCCCAGTCTTTCCTTCTTGCCCACCCCACCCCACCCCACCCCAGACACTGCACAGGGCCCCGTGACTGTGGACAGAGACGCAGATACGTGAAACCCTGGACTTCACCTGGGGTACTCAGGGGATCTTGGAAATGTAAAAAATGTCCATGTCTCTTAGAACTGCAGTTCTTCCGCCTGAGAGGTGCCGGCCTGGGCATCAGTAAGTGGAACTGTGTCACTTGGAAGCCATATGTGTTTAACTGGTCCCTAACTCCACAGTCCATTTCCCCTGAGGAGTGGAGAAGATGCCTTTGCTTAAATCTCACCATCCTTGTCGCATCAGGTCCTATGTGAAGGTGCCTTATGAATATTAAGGTGCTATAAAATAAGCTTTTCAAAACCATTTATTGTGGAAGTTGTCCAAATTCTCACACACACACACACACACACACACACACACACACTGAACCACTTCACACTGCCCACAGGACTACGATGAATGAGGTGGGCAGGAGCATCTTGCAGGAGGACATGGGAGACAAGGGCTTTCACACTCTGGGGTGGGAATATGAAGCCACATGCCCCGTGGGAAAAGAGTTTGACAGTCTATGAAAAAGTCAAACACAAAACTCCAAGGTACTAATTCAGGAAGGGTAAAACCATGGAAATAAGACTTGTATTGGATCATTTCAAGAAGCACTATTTCTGAAAAAAGCAGGAAACCATCCATTCATCAAATGGAGAGTGGGTGGGCAAAACGCATATCCACAGGATGGAATACTACCCAGAGATGAAGCCAGTGAGCTGCTGCCAGGTGCCACACCACGGGCAGAACTCGGGAACACTGGGCCAGAAATGGTAGAGGGAGGATCCCCAAACAGCTGCATAAAAGCAACAGAGAAACTGGCAAAATTGCCAAAGATCAACCTGTTCGGCACTGTGCAAATTAACCAGAGACTTGCAACAATCTGGGACAAGTTTATTCAAGAAAAACAGCTGAATCTCAGTAAGAACATCCGATGTCTTGTCACAGTAACCAGCCCTATTCCCAAGCCCCTTGCTCCAGCTGTGCAGTAGCCTTGAAAACCAACGTCCCCAATCAGATAGAAACATCAGCATAGCAACCAGTGGAGAGGAAGAATGGGCTTGGAGCTTCCCGAGTCCCCCTTCCCAAGAGGTTGTGATTACCTGTTCCGTATGGCAGTTCCCTGGGAACCTGCACTCACAGGGTTTATGTTTACTCCATTTCATTCAGAACTGGCTCAGTGAATTGGCCTTACTCCAGGGCTTTTGTTGAAGATGATCAGAGACAATTTTGATATGTAACTCCTCTTTTTTTAACTATGTAAATGTATGAGGCAAGATTATCAATTGGTGCTATCTGGAAGCCAACCAAAAAATGTAAATAAAATGGTTGTGAAACGATATTTCCACAGGGGGCTTTGAAATGCTCCGACAGTATTCTTAGTTTCCCAGAAAGCTGCAGGTAGTGCTTTGCCCATGACAAGGACAGACGGGAGAAAGCCCTGGCCTCTCACCTCTGAGCTTCAGGCTGAGCCAGCAGGAAGGGAACATGAAGGCAGAAACAGGCGGAGGGCCGAAAGCAGGCTCCAGATGCGCACAGAGCCCCCCACCCCTCGCAGACAGAGAGCCGCTCCGCTCAGGCAAGGAAATCTCTGTCCAACTGAAAGCTGACCACTAGGCTACTCTGGTAGAGACTTCAGGGAGAAGGAAGAGCAGGAGGAGAAAGTGGGAGAAGGAGAAGAACAACTTATGGATTTAGTTCAGAGAAGTCCCTGAACAAATAACCATTATAACAACCACAACAACCACAAACAACCCTGAGGAGGGAACAGAACTCGATTTCCATAGTGATCACATTATATAACATAAAATGTTCACTTTTAAACAATTGTTAGACACACGAAGAAATAGGAAGCAGAACTCATACACAGTGGTAGGGTAGACCCTCAGCAGAATTTGTCCTTAACGAAAGCCCAAATGCAGATTTATCAGGCAAAGATTTTATCAGCTATTTTAAACATGCTCAAAGAACTAAAGGAACCTTTGTCTAAAGAATGAAAGCAAAGAATGAAACTTCTGGGTCACCAAAGGAAATATCAAGAAAGAAGTAGCCACTATAAAAAGGCACCAAACCGAAGTCTGGAGTTGAAAAACACAGTGATGGAAATGGAAAATGCCTCAGAAGAGCACGATAGCGGACTCTTATAGGCAGAGAAATCTGGACATCTGAAGATCAACCGAGTATCCAGGAAGGGGGAACAGAAACAAAATGAGCAGAGCCTCAGAACCTTAGGACTTATCAAGGTTAACAATGTGTACACTGGAGGAGGGCCAAAGGGAAAAGGGAGGAAAGGAGGCAGACACAATATCTGAAGAAATAATGGCTGAAAACTTGCCAAAACTGATGAACTACATTAATCTACATACCCAATCAGTTCAACAAATTCCAAGTAGCATAAACTAAAAGAGATCCATGCCTAAACCTGTGACAGTCAATTGTCAAAAGCCAAAGGCACAGAAAGAATTTTGAAACAGCAAAAGAGAAAAGACTGGTCACACATAGGGATCCTCAATAAGCATAACAGCCAATTTTTCATCTGAAATTGTGGAGGCCACAAGACAGGGGGACATGTTCAAAAATCCTAAAGAAAATGAACTGTCAACCAAAAAGTATATATTTGGCAAAACTGTCCTTCAGAATTGAATAAAAATTAATAATATATTTGCTAATAGCTTAAATATTTATTCACATTTTACAGTGTATAAAAATTGGGGGGAAACATTTTAGAAAACATAAGATTCTAACATGAGTTAGATATACTAGTTAAATATTGATATTAAATAAGAATTTTTTACTTTAGTGTAACAGACACTTCTTTCAAAAAGTAGAGTACTGAACACCAAAGTCATTTCAAATCATAGAGGAAGGGCCAGGCATGGTGGTGCACACCTGAAATCCTAGCAGCTCGTGAGACTGAGGCAGGAGGATCACAAGTTCAAAGTCAGCCTCAGCAACTTAGTGAGGCCCTAAACAATTCAGGGAGACTCTATCTCTAAATAAAACACAAAAAAAGGGATGGGGACGTGACTCAGTGGTTAAGTTCAATCCATGATATTAAATAAATAAATACCAAATCACAGAGGAAGAAATTTAAACATTCACCCACTTGTGGCTTTCATAAGTCCCAAATAGAGAGAAACAATATGCTACCTGGTCCAAGTGTTTTGCCTCAAATCAAAATCAGAATTCTTTTTTGTTGGTGGTGTTCATTTTTTGTGGTGCTATGATTTGACCAAAGATTTGTTTGTGTTATTAAATTTTTGTACTGACACCATTCAAGTAATTCCTTGTGAGATAGCTACACCCATATACTTAGAAGTGTTCTGTATATCCTGAATAACACACACACACATACAAACACACTGTTATTTCCTGTGATATTATATCTAAATGAAAAGCAACTGAGTTGACAAAAACCTGACTCGAATATAAAGCAGCTGATAAACTTAAAAAAAAAATGCCTTGGGCTGCTATTGATTTAGTTAAGTGTATTTTCACAGAACAGTAAATTTAAATTCCAAAGCTGAACTAGATCACCACAACTGTGACTATTTATTGAAGATCTCCTTGGGCAAGATCTGCAGCATTCATTATTTCTAATTTTCCCAATGACCCAGCAGGTGGATTTCATTATCATTCCCAAGTTGTAGAAGAACAGAACAGGGCTCCCGACAGGGCTGAGGTCCTTACCCAGGAAACGGGCAGGTTCAGGTCTGAGGCTAGACCACGAGCCTGCGCTCACTCTCCCTCACCACACAGCCGCCATGAGAGGATGTCCCCCTGAGGTTTGCCCCCACGGTCTCCCTGCCACGGAGCTTGACGTGGACACTCTCCATCCTTCCCTTCGCTGGCCCTCTGGCTTTGGCCATAGCTGGCCCCTCTCTCCTGGGCAACCGCACCTTCCCTTGTGCTCCCCAACTCCAGCGCTCTTGTGGCTTCTTCCCGCCCTCGGACTTGGCCCGCTGCACCTCCTCTTCCTACCTGTGAAAGGTGGAAGCGCTGCAGAAATTTGTTGGAAGCTGTTGTTCTGTTTCTTTGTTCATCTATTCAATAAATATTTGTGGACCCTCTGCTGGGGGTGAGCACGGACTCGGCCTGTGGGTCTGGTAGTGGGCACGGAGGCAAGCGTGACCAGACGACAGCAGGAGGGAGTGCATCCTTACGGCTGGGGAAAGGCTCAGGCTTGGACAGGGCCAGAGAGGCCGCTGCCTGAGGGCAGTTCTCCTGAGGAAGTGACGCTTAAGTTGACGTCTGAAGGATGAGTGGAAGTTACCAGGGGGGGAGAAGGATGTCCCAGCAAAGGCTGAGGAACGCAGTGGGAGGCCCCAGCAGGTAAGAGTCGGGAGTTTCTGAAAGCTCAGGAAAGGGCAGAGCCTAGACCGGAGCCTGAGATGAGCGAGGAAAGGTCAGTCAAGCCTCAGGCGGCAGTGAGGACCCTGCGTGTTCCCTAAGGATGGCAAGGTCAGTGAAGGACTTCTGGCAGCAGAGTGGCAGGACTTAGTTGTGTTCTCATAAGATCTCTCTGGCTGCAGCAGCGATGGATGGGGCTTGAGCTGCCTTTGCTTTCGTGGACTTCAAACGGTTTCGTCATCTAGATTATTGCTCCTCTCCAATGTGGCCATCTACATGAACTTTTTTCCCCTCCCTATTTTTATCGCATATTTAGAAATTCAAGAGTAATATACGTGAACACATTCTCTGCCGCAGTCTGCCTGGGCACAAAATAACCGAGCCACTCGAGCAGGAACAAACTTTATTTCTGAACTCCCCGGAACGCCACGCACGGCCTTCTGGCCTTCTCCCGGGACACACCACACACCAACTGGAAATGGAAATCCCTCCTCCGGCACTTCCCCAACCAATGTGAACTCCCCAGGAATCCCTGGGAGAACTCCAAAGTAGCAGGCCAAGGTGGACATCAGGGGTCTAATATACAATTGAATACACTGCTTAACATAACCATCATCTTCTCAATGGCTTGCTGGCGTCACCCCTCAACCACTCCTTTCTGGCAAAAATGCCAATGGTCACCCCCACTAGGCTGTGGCCCTCAACAATTCTCATTGTAAACACAGTGTTAAGCACAGGATAAAAGTGAGCACCTACTTTACTCTCCACTATGAAGCACTTCTGCCCAGCAGGGAGAGTCAGTCTGGACTCCCCGCAGCCCCCCATTTCCAGGTCCAGGTGCAGAAATGAACATGCCACCACCAGGAGGTTCGGGTCATTTACTTCCATCAGATGACACAGGTGTGAATGTAAACCCAGTGTTACTGAGGACGGCTGTAGTTATGGTGGTAGATTCTTGCTGGGCTGTCACAATAATATTTTGTGGCATGGGTCATATGTTTTGGAGACACCTCTTACAAATATATGTGGACGCTGTGAAAGGAAATGGTATTGATGGGTCACCTTCTATGTTAGTCTCCTTGGCTGCGGCAGTGATGGACTGGGGTGGGCGCGAGTCCCAGTGAGCCATAACCAAAGCCCAGACCTAGTGGCTTAAACGACAGAAATGGGTTTCTCACAGTTCTGGAGGCTGAAGTCCAGGAGAAATGTGCCAAGCTCCATGGCTCCTGGGACCGGCTTCTGTCTGACTTTCAGGCAGCCACCTTCACCTACACCCTCACACTGGCTTCTCTCTGGCATCTGGAGGGAAAGGGAGAGAGATCTCGGGTGTCTCTTCTTCTTCTTATAGGAGAACAGTGACATTAGGCTAGGCTCATCCTCATGGTCTTTAGAGCCACCCTGAAGACCCCATGTCCAAATACAGACACACCAAGGGTTACAGCTTTGCTTCGAGGGGCCGCGATTCCGTCTATAACAACTGCCCCTTGCTATTCTTTCAGGCATGACCTTGGAATGCTGCAAGGCCAGACCGTGAAATATCCCAGTGCTACCAGGCTGCAGTGTACCTCAACACACGGACTTGAGGAGACAGAGTGTTGGCAGCCAGGTGGATATCAAAACCCAGACTCGCCTCTGGACTGGACACAACCTTTGGTATCATATCAGCGTTCTGCCGAGAGCCCCTGATCTTGCAATCAACACCCCTCCACCTCTGTGGAGTTGCAGAGATGCAGACTTGGAGAAGGACTCCCGTTCTCGTCCAATATCAAACGACAGGCCTCACCTTTCATTTCTGCCTACTTCTCAAGTCAGCCCAACTGGTCGAGCTTTGGCCAAGGGTTCCGTGAATCATGCATTTTCCATCTGCAGCTGAATGCTCCACACCAGAAGGGCTTCGGGGCAGAGCAGAGGTGCCCTGAGTTTGGCCTGTCCCCCTGATAGTCTCAGGGGCTGATAGGCTTGGACTTCAAAGTCTCCATTCTGATGCGTCCCTCATTATGTAGGTAATCAATAAGCAATGTTTTGAACAGACCCTTCACCAAAACCAATGAAGTTTTGCTGCCCTGAGTCTTCAGTTATAAGTTTTTGAAGGATTGGTATTAGAGTATGAATTATCTAAGTAATTTCTCTTCTGGAAAATACAAGTGAAACACTACCAAATGAAATTCAGATTAAAAGAGCAAAAAAAAATTGAAAGCACCGTTGAACTGTGCAGCACTTCTGCGCTGGAGGAGAAAATGAAGACAGCTGCTGGCCCCGCGGGCTCCAAGATGCGTTAGGAAGAGCTCGGTTTTTAAAAGCACTTTTATATTACTTTTTGATCCAAATTTTATATGAAAAAGTCACCTAAAAATTTAAATGGGAACATAGATAACACTTCCCTCCACAATTGCAAGGTAGTGTTTTCATCTTCTCTCATTTTTTTCCTCTTTCCAATCATTCCATTTTCTACCCAGTTTTTATTTGGCTGCCTTTAGTTCCTTGGGGCTGTGAAAGTTAGCACTGCTCGCTGAGGTGTGTGTTTATATTCCTCTTCCCTGGCTGACTCGTGAACTCTTCTTTTCACTGCTGAATTGCCAAGAGTAAAGAGGCTCAGCAGTGGTGACCAGAAGAGTGAGGAGGTAGCCTCAGTATTGTACCTACATGTAGCCATCGGATGGAGGTTTCTGCATGAATGAATAATAACGTCAGGCAGAGTGGTTTCACAACCCTAAATACCCTCTGGGCGCCACCTGACAAAAGGCCAAGAGAGGGTGCAGACCCAAGCCAAAGCACCAGACTAATTCCACAGGGGGGCTCTGTACTATAAATTGTACCTCAAAAATTGACCCCAAGAGCCAGCATTCCACACTTGATGGGGCTGCAGGTGAAAGGAGCCTGTCAACCAAGACCAGCTGTCAGAAGAAAGCCCGGTGTGCCTATGCTCCTGCTGTTGAAAGCCCACACCCTCCCCCATACCATAACATACACGCTCTCACACAGGAAAACAGGAGCGAGAGGTGACCCGAGAGCACCCCAGTGCTCAGTGTGGTCACATGAGTCAGTCAGGGGCATTCACGCACCATTGCACAGTGTTTAGTAGAGCAATGATGATAGCATCACATGTGCTCATGTGCACATTTTCACGTAAACATGCAATCATTGCACTAGTTCTCCTACTTGTGTCCTGCTTGCATGACCAGTTTCTGAGAGGCGTACATATGAATCTCCCACTAGAGCTGCTCATTTATTTCTTCCTTGCAATTTTGAAAGTTGTCATTGGGAACATGTTGAAGCTGTATTTTTAGGTGCATATTATGCTCATGGAAAATGATCTGCTCCATTTCAAGTCTTCCTTGGGTAACCCAAGCTTATCTCCCTTATCAGGAGCTGGTTGACCTTTTGGCACAAGCCATCTTCTATGACCAGGTGGCTGCCACAGTTAAGGTGTGTGGCCTGGTGGGAGCATCTTGCTTCTGGGACCAGGACCTCCAGACCCACAGAGGCTAGAGTTGGGGGGACATAGCATTAAGTGGAGTAAGTCAGGCATAGAAAGACATCTACTGCACCCTAGCACTCTACGGAATCTAAAAAAAGTTAACTTCAGAAGTAGGGAGCAGCATAGTTACCAGGGGCTGGGTAGGGGAGGTGTTGGGGAGATGAGAGGTTAGTTAGTTGGCAGAGCTGGAAAGAAGGAAATCTTGGTGTTCTACTACACAAAATGGTGACTATACTTGACAATATTGTATAGTTCAAATAGCTTAAAGAGATGATTTGGAATGTTCCCACCACAAAGAAATGACGAATGTTTGAAAGAAATGATGGATAAGCTAATTACCCTGATTCGATCACTGCACAATGTATACATGGATCAAAATGTCACATCAGACCCCATAACTATGTGCAACGGATTATGTTAATTAATTTTTTAATTTAAAAAAATTAAAGTAGGAGACAAGAGCAGTTGCAGTTAATTTTGTTTTACAATTGTTTCTGCATATAAGGAGACATAATTATAAAATATCTAACAGCTACTATGGCACAGGCAGTGACCACTCAGAGGAGACATCTGGGGCCGAGTGTCCTAGTCTCTGCCTGGACAGCTGGGAAACTGGGTGAAAACCAGAAGAGGCCTTAAGGTGGCTAGAGCAGCAGGTCCATTCACATCAAGTGACAGTAGCAATCTTCAAATGGAGCAAGTATTGCTTATTTTAGCAATGCCCTGGCTTGAATTTGGGGGATAAATGTTGAATTTTACAGTTGAGATCCTACCATTCCTAACTAGGTGCCTTACTTTTTTCAGTTTCATACCATTTGGGGACCCTTGTCCCACAGCGGGCATTTTCTACGCTTATCTTTTTGCTTTGGGAACAGCAATTTGGGAGGCGTGTTTTTACCATGATTATTCCCTTGGGAAGATATTTTTCTTACTGTTACTTCCCGTTCCCTGGACCTTTCCCTAATCTATTTCTGGGTCTTTACAATTCCTTTCTCAGGATAGTCTAAATTCTTAGGAAAGCCCTCCAAACAGTCTCCTCACAGCCCCAAGGCATCTGAGAAAGAATGCAGACTCTGGCCCCAGGAGGCCCAGGCTCCCTTTGATGTGGTAAGGAGGCAGCCTTGAGGTGGAGGCCAGGCAGAGTCTGAAAATGGATTTCCTGCCAGTGTCCCACTGCACCCCCTTCCCTCCTCCGTTCACACAGAGGGAAGCTGTGGTCTCATCCCTGGCCCCCAGACCCAGCTTGGAGACAACAAGTTTTCCTCTGCCTTCCAAAGCCGGCTTGAAAGACCCTGCCTGTGGATCTTGGTGGGGTGCAGCAAAGCCTGCCTCCCTGGGACGGGGTGACTCCTAGAAGGGGGTTTAACCAGAGCGTTGAGGAACAGTTGCCTAGGCCTCCGAAAACTCTTTCCACCTCCCTGCGCAACCCGGGATCCTCCTCCCTGGCGCTGGGGTGCACTGGTCCCTCCCTGCCCAGGGCCCACGGGAGGAAGTAGGCAACAGCAGGGGTGAATGCAGGGACAGGGGCCTGGTAAGTGTAGTAGGAAACAGGAGACAAAGAGCTCACTCACGTTTTTTAAATTCTGGTTACCTGGGTAACCCAAAACGACGTTTTTAAAAAAGCTAGCATTTGCAATAGAACCAATTCCCCGGCAATCTGTCTTGCAATTTTCCTTTATTATACCAAAGGGTAACAGTTTCAGGATTCCGAATGAGTTTTACATAGATCCTACCGGGAATAAAGATTGTGGGCTGCGTATTTTTCAGCATCTAAGTGAAATGGCTAGTGAAAGTAAAAACTTCTTTCCTAATAAGCCCTAACTGGAACTCATATTCCACTTCATTAGGAATAACTACTCCACTGTTATTCATTAGGAATAACAACTTAATTTAGCTATTAAGTTCCATTTTTTTAAGTGCTGTGACACATTGAAAACCAAAATTCATCTATTTTTTTTCTAGAGTGGAACACACACCTATGATGTGGAAGGTGCTCAGTAAATACCTATGGGGAGGATAGAGACTAAAAAAAAGATGGAGAGAATGAGCCTCGTGGCAACATTCTGAGTTTCAAAATCATCACATAGCATCCTCATTTTAGAACATATAAGACCTTTATTTTGCCAATGAAGTGGCCCACACCTGTGATCCCATCAGGCTGAGGCAGGAGGATCACGAATTCAATGCCAGCCTCAGCAAAAGTTGAGGCACTAAGCAACTCAGAGAGACCCTGTCTCTAAATAAAATACAAAATAGGGCTGGGGATGTGGCGCAGTATTCAAGTGCCCCTGAGTTCAATTCCTAGAACCCCCACTCCCCAAGAAAACCTCTTTTTAAAAAATTTAAAACAAGGGTATTTTGCTAGTATTAGTCAGAAAAACTGCTAGATGAGCTTCTAACATAAACATCAATAGAAAGCTGTTATTTTAATATAAAATTTAAGTTTTCTATCAGATTTAAGGTCTAGGCTCTCAGCTGGCTGTCTTCCTCCCTGGACCTCTCTCTCCTTTGCTTTTTGATTTAAAAAAAAAAAAAAAAAAAACCATCAGGGAAAGTGTTTTTGCATGGTCTGTGCCTTACCTTTGAGATCAGGACTCCTAGGAACCAGAAGTACCACCGCCTTAAGTGTTTATGCTGCTGAGGTTGAGAATGAAGCTTCTACAGGGCACTTCAGACTCCAAGGCGCCAGGATTTTCCTTCTGAAGCTGAACCTTTTACCTGACTTGTTTGCCAGGACTTCTCAGAGATGTTTGCATCCTGACTCTGTCCAGTGCTGTCAGCTTGTTAGGAAGAACTCTGAAAGCCTTCCACCTGCTGAGCCAAAGCGGGGGCCTCACAAGAGTCAATATTTCCAGTTTTTTCTCTGCCTGAATCCACTTAAAAGGACTTTCTAGTGTAGAGTCCTTTTATTGCAGGTGAGTATTGGTAGAGAAAATGGCTTTCATCTTTTTTCCTTCAGCAGAGAGTAAAAAACATATGAACAGAGTTGCATCATTTTAGTGTTCACCAGGTCCCTTTTTAAATGGGATTATTTCATTAAAATCCTGAAGGGAAACACAATGACAAAAAACAGAACTACAGCGTATCAGCGCGTAGTCAGATTTCTTGCATGTATTAATTTTAATTGCCTTGCTCAACACTGTTTCTTAGTCTTGTGCTTTGAAGATGGATAGTCCTTCTAAAATAATGAGGAATTCAAGTTAGCTTTATTGTCACATATCTGAAGTCTGTCACAGCCCCTACGGTGTAGGGAAATACCTATGGAAAGACTATGGAATGAAAAAAAATGGGCAGACTGAATCTCATAGCACTATCTGAGTTCTAGAACTGACACTTGTCATGGGAGAAGAGATGCCTCTGAAGAAGTGTCCCAGGAGTTCCCCAGAGAAGCAGGAACTCAACTCTGGACCTCAGCAGTTTGTGGCAAAGGTGATGGAAAGAATGTCAGAACATGCCAGTCAGACACCAAGGCAGAGGGTTATTTAGTACCCAGTCGAGGGAGAAGGCGGGCCGCCTTGAGAGCAAGAAAGGTGCTTTAGGGGTTCCCAGCTCTTCTTTTTAAGGGAACTTGGTGAGATGTGGGTGTGGTGTGGGAAGATCTGTAGGAATGGCATTAGTCTGGGGATCCCAAGACCATTGCAGGTGGTCTGGTCAGTCTCGGGACATGGTCTTCCTTTTCTGATCAGTAGATCACACCAAAAAGTCATTAATTATAGAGTCCTCGAAATAGCTTATCTCCCTTTATTTATAGATGGGCTAATAAATCAACAGTGTGCAATTTATAGATCTCTTAGGAATTTGGGAGTAGCAGCCTGGAAGAGAGATAGGCTTAGTATTAGAAATACTGAGGAACCCCAATAAATCAAACAGGTGCTCATAAGCAGGCAGGGAGGCCAACGTTGCTTCTGCCAGAAGGGCGCACTCACTACTCACCCCAGAGAAAAACCCCAGCATGGCGTCTAAGGACCCTCTTTCTCCTCTTTGTTTCTTTCACTGGCGCCAATGTTCAAACCCTGCTGGTGGGAAGCCTTAGCCCCAATTAGAATTAACTTCTTGGGCTCCGGAACTGACATATGGAAGAGCTTGCCAATAAATGGGCGACCTGTTATCTACCTCAGCCCTGCGACCTCTCCTTAGACCTATATAAACACACAGCCTTTTGTAATAAAGTGGAACCTCTTTGGTGATCTGTGTCGTGTGATGCGGCGTCTTCCAGTCTTACAACTACCAACCCTGATTAGCATGCACACCTGGTGGGCAGTCTGTCTGCTTTTACCCCTACCAAGGTGTTTCCCCTTGCTCTGATAGAAGCTTGGGGTTCAATCAGCTGATTTTAAAATTGTCATGGGCAAAGGGAAGGGCTATAATTAAAATGGCTACACATGGATCTTACATCCCAATTAAGGGTAAACACTATATTTTGAAAACAGACCACCTAACTTTCTGTTTCTCACATTAGGGAGTTGTAAGGGGACAGATTGGAGCATGATGGGAACACAAGGTTAAGAGAATAATTCTAGGGGTTGGGGCTCAGTGGTAGAGTGCTTGCCTACCATGTGTGAGGCACTGGGTTCGATTCTCAGCACCGCATATAAATAAATAAAATAAAGGTCCATTGACAACTGAACAATATCTTTCTAAAGAGAATAATTCTATAAAATGAGCCCACTGTGCTGATTCCTCACATCCTTTTGTTACCGCTGTTGCCCGGTGACGAGTCCTTGTTTCCCCAATGTTGAAGTATAACACCAGAGAAGCACGCCGAGGCAAGTTTAGAGTGGAAAATAGAAGTTTATTAAAGGACAGCAGAAAAGACTTCTCCCGAAGGAAGAAGGGGACCCAAGAGATGGAATCCGTGGAAGTGCGGTTGCTTCCCCTTTTTATAGTTCTTTCAGTGATGGAATGTAGGTGGGAAGGCCCAAAGGGTGGGGCACAGGTGGGCCAAAGAAGAATCTGGTCAGGAAGGACTTCTGAGTCAGCACCTTCAAGTTTGCTGGGGGCTGTCATTAACACTTCTTTGGGATGGGCTCTGGCCTTGGGCTTTTTCCTGGGCTTCATTAACATTCCATGAGTTGTCCTGTGTTTCCTGGGATTCATTCTCAATGTGGCCTCCATTTTAGATCTTACTCGATATTAGACCTGATTTACCTAACTACCCTGACTACCTAACTTTAAATCTGGCTTCACTTTCTTCACCAAAAAAGCAATCTGCCTGCAGCCCCACCTGGCCTGAGTAGAGGAGATATGTCACATTCTTCAGCAAACTGAGACAGGGGACAAAGGTAGATTGTGAGAGTCATCAGTGGTTATCAAAGGGAGGACAATGGGTTGTTAACCTCTGTGGATCCTGCTCCTGGGCACTCTGGGTGGCTGACAACCTCCATGTCCCTGCCCTTGGTCATATACTGGGGTAAGAAAGGAGAAGGGTTCTGGGATCCATAAAGTAGGACAGACCTCCTCCCACAGACACCCAGCTCTGGGGCTTCTCCTCTTCAGAGAAGTCTGTGGCTCTTCCTTTTCTTTAATAAAACGGGCTTTCTACCTTTGCCTCAGCGTTTCTCTCAGGTGTTGAATCTTCCACATCAGAGCAAGTTCAACACCAATTCCTGGTATCAGAGTGACAGATTTAACTTCTGAATTAAGACCGCTTTTACTGGTCCTCCTTTATGTTTCCGTTCTACCTATTTCTTATTTCTTGTATTCAACCTAACACTAGTGTAAGTGGGTCTGTGCTGCTCAGCAGTTACCCATATTTCCCCAATCGGTGAATCAAATAGGTTGGATAGAAGAACATCATTTAAATTGGGTATTTTCCTGTGTCAGGGGCAGGCCTTTCTCCAAATGATATTGCTCACTCAAGTCTTTTAAACCACCCCCCCAACAAAGCTTTTTGACATGTGCTAAAACTGCCCTTAACACAGCACAAAAACCAACCAAACCCAAGTCACGCAAAACCAAGAGGCTGGTAGTAGGAGATGATTAGGTCTAGCAGGTGGGGGTCTTTGGGAGATGGTTAGATCATGAGTATTGGGAGGCCTCGTGAGTGGGATTGGTGCCCTTATAAAAGAGGCCCAGAGAGCAAGCTAGCCCTCTTAGGAGAAGACGCACAAAAGAAGGCCCTTTACCAGGCACTGAATCTGAGGCACCTTGTTCTTGACTTGAGCCCTCAGAACTGTGAGAACTGCTACCTAATTGCTGGTATTTTGATATGTTACCGCAGCCCTGACCAGACTAAGAGATTAAGTTAGTATCTTTAGTGATTGATTTGACGTTTTGCTTGCACATTCTTGGACCCTTCGTTGGAGTTTCTTTACAACTGTGCTGGGTAGCCTCAGGCCCCTAAAAGTCCCATCTGTTTTAATTGCAAACAGTAATGGCATGCTAGTTCATCAGACTTCGCCCTGTTCCATCCTGATCCTCCCTACCAAGGTCGCCTTCTGCTACATTGCCCAGTGGGAGTTCCCATCCTGCTTTGTAAAAGGGAGGCCAACTTGACAACTAAATAGTTGTGATGGTTCTGATTGAGCCAGTCGAGAGGAATTCCCGCTGAGAGGTGGCCAAGTGCGGGCACTGGGGTTTCGCAAGGTCCCGAGTGGAGAGTGGAGGCGGCGCTCGGGCGCACCAGGTTACAAAGGAGTCCTCTAGCTTTCCGTGGGGAGGGAGTACGTTTTCTGATGCAATAAAGATGGTACTGAGGGCGAGGGTAGAGGAAGGCGTTTTTGTTTAGTTTTGTTTTGTTTTCTCCTTAGCGCTTCAGCCGGGTGCTTCAGGAAGACTAAGCAGAACTTTATCAACCAGCAGGAGCCTCCTTCCCGGGCGCTCACCGGCTGCTGGCGGGGCTTATCGCGCCTCGGGGCGGGAGGCTTGCCGCCTGGACCCGGCCCAGGCCGCCCCGCAGCCCTCGGCTCCGGAATCTGCGGCCGCAGAGCCCCCGGGGAGCGGCACCCACACCCCGGATCCTGGCTGGAGGTCTCGGGGCGCCCGTCGGAGCCCGGGCGCCGCGGGCTCTGGGTGGAGGAGCCTCGCGGGACGACCCGGCGGCGGTTCGGCTCACGGTCGCCGACAGCACCCGAAGGCCACCCGTCGGCAGGGCGCGATCGCTGGGCGCGGAGGCGGGAAGCCGGCGCGCCGAGCCCTCCCAGCCTCCCCTCCGCCGGGCCCTGCGCTGCGCGCCAAACCAGAGGTCGGACTCGTGGAGCGCGGAGGGGCGGTGCTCGGCCCGCGCATGCCCAGTGCGCGTCTGTCGGTTCGCCCCGCGCGGTTTCCCTGGGTCGCGATCAGCCGCGCGGCATGGCAGCCCCCGGAGCCGCGGGGGGCGCCTTCCTGAAAGGTGAGGGGTTCCCGCTCCGCGCTCGCCAAGCCGGGCTGCGCCGCTGAGGGTGGATCGCGAGCGCGCGGGGACCTGCGGGGAGCAGTCCTACTGGCCGCCCGCCCCTCCATCCCCGCTCGCCTCGCGGCTCATCCCCTTCCACTCGCGCTCGTCCCTCTCCGCCCCACGCTGGTCTCCTACCCAGGGTCCCCCCAGTGTCGTCCCCACCCCGACAGGTCTCTCCCTCCCCACTGGTCTCCCCTCCGCCCCCAGCTGGTCCCCTCTGCCCCCGATGCCCTTCCCCCCCGAATGCCCAACTCGGGGGGCTGCCGCCCGCTCTGGCGACTGGTATCCGAGGCCCCTGTGTAGGGAGGCGACTGAGGAAAGGGTTCGACTCGCCCTTCCCAGATAGCCCGGTGCCTCTGAATGGCCGAGTGACTCTAGGGGCGTGGGCAGTTGTAGAATCCGGAAAAGAAGTGACACCACCTCCCGGGCTGCTCTGACATCCAGAGTGACCGTTCAGTGTCCCGCAGGGTGCGTGCCTTGTGGTAGTGGCTCATTCTACCGGCCGCAGAAACTGGCATTTTACAAGTGGAGAGGCTAGAGCTTGGAGTTGGGGTACCTCTGTTTTGCACGTTGGCCTGCAGAGCCCGCAGGGGGTGAGCCCCTTGGCGAATCTTCTGACCCCCATCCGCTGCTCTTAGTTCTGGTGGCTGCACACTTGCAAGAGCTGAGGATTGAGGCAGTGGCCAGGTGCATGTTGCTTGGCACTGGAGAAAAGGGGTCTGTATAGGTCAGCTTGGGTAGCATAAAAACTTAGTCAAAAGACCAGTGATTTTTACATGCCCTCTAATCTCCTGTAGTTAATTTCGTAATACTATTCAGTATCTTGTAAAGTGAACTTGACCTTCCTGTTGCTTGGCTCAGTTGTTTACCAGTGACACAAGGAATATTCTTCTAAAACACCAGGTTTTTAGAAGTTATCAACTAAAACAGAGGTACTGTTTTAGTGCCCTAAGCCAAGGCCATATCTGGCTTGTTGCCTGTTGTTGTAGGACCTGCAAGCTAAGAAATTTTGCCATTTTTAAGTAGTTAAAAAAAAATGACAAATTTTAATTTATTTCCCCATGTTTTTTTGAACACAGCTATGCTAGCTCATTAAACACCGCCTGTGGTTAGGCTGTGACCATGAAGTTAAATAGTCGGAAGATGCTTTTTGTTCCTCAAAGCCTAAAATATTTACTTTCTGTCCCTTCCCAGAAAGCTGACTCCTGCATTGGAATAATTAAAACTTGTTTAGGAAATTGGGAAGAGCATTGGGTATTAGAAATGCAAAATGTGATATCAGGAAAGGTGTTGGATTAAGTTTTTGAGTACCATAAATAACACTGGTACTATTAAGTTTTAACTTTTTCAATAGAACAAGAGAAAATCTATTGGGCAAAGGGATGCTGAAATGACCAGTGTGTATTTCACGTGAGCGTCTTGTGTTTTCAGATGTTGTGGCCTACGTTGAGGTGTGGTCTTCCAGTGGGACAGAGAATTACTCAAAAACATTTACAAACCAACTCCTGGATATGGGGGCAAAGGTAAGAATTCATTTTACTGGTGTTCCATATAACAGTCTTAGAAGTAAAGAGACGCACCTGCCTTTTTTTTTTTTTTTCCCCCTTGGTACTGGGGATTGAACTCAGAGGTGCTCAACCACTGAGCCACATCCCCAGCCCTTTTTTATATTTTATTTAGAAACAGGTTCTCACTGAGTTGCTTAGAGCCTCACTAAATTGCCGAGGCTGTCTTTGAACTCGTGATTCTCCTGCTCCAGCCTCCTAAGCTGCTGGGATTAAAGGAGTGCTCCACCACACCTGGTATTTGCCTTTTCTTCTATCCGGTGTGATTACTTAGAACACGAAGGACCAGGTAGTGGGAAGTGGTGTGAGGAAGAACCAAAATAGGAAGCGTTGAGAGCTGGTCTGGTAGGTCTCAAGTGTAGAGGGACGGTGGTTCCGGCATTGGTGTTGGCTGAGTCTACCAGGGTGAATTAAAATGTAAGGACTAGGATGAGGCAAAGGGTGCCTGGGGCATAAGAAGACCCTTACCCCCACCAGAGTTTCTACATTTCACACAGGGGAGAGGGCTGTTTGACCACCCTAGCCACTCCCTGGGGAATAAAGGATCAAAGGCTGAGATCAGACTTGCAGGAAGAGGAGTTGGATTATAGACCCTCCCACCCCCGTGATGAGGTTATGTTCTGCTATAAACCCATTGTAAATTGAAGATAGGGAATGCCAGAAATTCATTTAACACAGCACAGCACAGGGACAACTTGGTGATCGTGGCCGCTGGGGAACCACTGCTGCATCCCGCTGTCCGGCGTCTCCAGAGTATTTCAGTGCCAGCCAGGCCAAAGACCAAAACTCCAACCGAATGTGTTCCACTCATGTGTATTTTTATTTAGGTGTAGTTGGACACAATACCTTCATTTTTATGAGGTGCTGAGGATCGAACCCAGGTCCTTGCACGTCCTAGGTGAGCGCTCTGCTCCTGAGCCACAACCCTAGTCCCAGTTTTGTGTATCTTAAAGTCGGGGGGAAAAAAAGTGTAATCATGGTAAATCGGGGACCATCTCTATAAAAATCCAGCCTTCAGTGGAGAGAGATGTCTTTTTTTTTTTTTTTTTTTTAATATTTATTTTTTAGTTTTGGGCGGACACAACATCTTTGTATGTGGTGCTGAGGATCGAACCCGGGCCGCACGCATGCCAGGCGAGCGCGCTACCGCTTGAGCCACATCCCCAGCCCCGAGAGAGATGTCTTACTGGATATGGTAGTGTTAAGCAAAGAGACCCGGCTGAACGCAAACTTCACAAATAATTTCAGCCTTTTTTCAGGAATAGAACTACAACTACGGGAATGAGCCCACTTTCCTGGTGGAAAATGAGTGACCCAACAAAGAAAGGGACTGGGCTTATAGGTTGTGAGTGACTTGGTGAGCATGTCTGGGCACTCGGGAGTTTGAGTCCTTGGGCTGGGGTCAGTGGCCAGCACCTGGAGGAGTTATCTTGGAAGAGATTAGTGTTTCCTGGAGAATCATTCTAGGTTTGAGGAAACACTTTCTCCCTGCCTGCAGTCAGTGTCTGAAAGGGATTTACCTTTCCTTTTCATTCCCCTTTCTCAGGCCACACTGCCTTGGGGTTTTTCGTTTTCCATATCCAATAGGTGGAATGTGGGACTCAGGTTTCCAGCTTACAGGTGCTTGACCTGGTTCCTAGATGCAGCCCTTGGCTTCTTGACACCAGGCCTGGGGATTTCATTAGACCCCCTTCTGTTCTGAGGCATGTGCTCCAATTTTCACCAACCTCACCTCCTTAAAAGGTGTTCAGAAGTGCTGCTAGTTTGCAAAACTTGATAAAGGCCTTGGGGGAAATGGCCCCAAATGCTTGAGTGGCTCTCTGGGGTCAGTCTTGTCCTGAAATCTCAGCCCAACCATTCCTGACTGCATTTCAAGCTCCCCCTGTGCGATATTAAAAGGACAGATGGGCAGGGTGTGCAATTGACAGCACAGACCTGGCAAAGCAGCAGCCCTTTGTTTCCCGTGTTGAGCAGCTTGCTTATCCCTGAACACATTACAAAACCCCAGGGGATGCCTGAATCCACTGATAATACCAAACCCTGCTTAGACTGTTTTTCCCATACAGTCATTTGTTTTATTAATTGAGCATAGTAAAAGGATTTGCAGCAATAATGAAGGAGAACCATCCTAACGGTGTCCTGCAGTAAGTTGTGAATGGCCTGTGTCCCTATTGAAATGCCCCATGTACTGATCCCCTTCCACGATGTGAGAGGGCCTAGGAGATGAGAAGTGAGGCCAGAGACCTCGGCCTTGACCTTTGGGCAGTGTCAGTGAGGACCCTGGAGCCTGGGCAATGCCAGCGGCAGCCCGAGGGCAGGTATGACTTCAATGAAGTTGAACATACAAAACGGGGGTGATTCCACATCCAGAAAGGATACCTAAAAGGCTGATTTTCTGATGCTGTGGATGTTGGAATTGTACCATCTCCTTTGGTGTCTGGCTGATTATAAAATGGTAGCACATATTTTTTCCCTGGAAGGCTTTTTCACTGTTTCCTCACTTCCAGTGTTATTTCTTACTATGGGGGGGGGCTACTTTCCCTTTTCACCCCCTTTGGAAGACTGTTCTTTATTCCAACATCCTGAAACCTGCTGACTTCTTACATGTGCTTGCTGTGGCCCCGCTTCTACCCTGGTGCTGGGCCCCTGGGGGATTTCCCGTGATTCAGTATGCATGTCCTGAAGTTTAAGAAATTTTTCTTCGATTATTTCTTTTGTAATTTCTTTAGTCCCCTGGTTGGCTTGGTCCCCACCCCCCAGTCCAGTAACAAAGATATATTTCATCTTATTTTTCCATTTTTTTTAATTGGTGCAGTCCAGTGGTGGGTCCTGCTCTGCCCTGTGCTTCTGATGTTTCTTTTACTTCTTCCCCATCTCCTGTGTGCTCTGCTATCGGGGATATTTCCTCAACCTCACTGTCCAATATTTATGTACAGTTTTTTTCTCATTTTAAAAATTTCGAGTACCTCCAAGTCTGATCCTTTCAAGAGGTAATCTTCCAATCTTATGGGGAGTGCAGTGATTGGAAATATTAAGTGCCTTTAATGTTAGATATGCGATTCCTGTGTCCTCTGAGTTTTTTGTCTCACTTGAAGGAGCGGTGGTTCTCAGGAGCCTTAATGGTCTGATGGTTCCCTCTGTCCTGCCCCTAAGCCGTGTGCCTCCTCTGGTCCACTTTTCCTCTCATCTGTCCTCGTACAGCTTCGACTCTGCCTTTTTGAGGGGAGCAGAGGTAAGCGGGTGGCAGGCACCCATTCTAACCAGCTACGTCGGTAGCAGCAGTACACAGTCGTCAGTGTGCCAGAATGGAACACTGGGTGTAGGGGCTTTGGACACTTTTATTGACAGATATTGATTAACATATCCTTTTTGATCACTTGTGCATAAGAAATTGAGCAAATAGTAATGTACTTTTGGTTTTCTGTGTTTTGTCTACAGGTATCAAAAACTTTCAACAAACAAGTAACTCACGTTGTTTTCAAAGATGGGTACCAGAGCACTTGGGACAAAGCCCAGAAGACGGGGGCAAAGCTCGTATCCGTGCTCTGGGTGGAAAAGTAAGTACCGCTCTTCTGTTGACGTTATCTAGTAGTAAAAACCTACTGCTGATATTTTGCATGGGTCGGAAACCAGGTAGTTTCCCCTCTACCTCTTATTGGACAATTTGACTTCTTCAAGCGCTCAGTTTCTGTGTATGGTGTGAACCAGTTCTGTCTAGAGGGCAAGTGGTGTGAAGACCTGAGGGGCAGTGTGCTGGGTATCGGGGGCGGAGCATACTAGCCAACTCCTGCCCGGATGGCCACATGCCCTGGCCTGGGGAAGGCCCCATGTCCAAACTCCAGGGGTCCCCAGGCTTGTGTCCTGAGCCTCTCCTTGACTTGTGTAGAGCCTGCTTCTCCCCTTGTCTTGGGTCTTCCCTGTGTGTCTGTGTCCCAACCCTTTTCGCCAGGACGCTGGTCAGATCGGATTAGGGCCTAAATCGGTGACTTGGCTGTGGCTGGTTGTCTTTTTAAATATCTTGTCTCCAAATGGGATCACTGACTACATTCCTGGGGGTGAGGTTGGGGACACACTACAGCCATCGCAAGACTGGGAGGTGGAGGCCGAGTTCAGAGGGACGTGGGAGCAGAGTGTGCAAGGCCCCGTGGTGTAGAGAGCAGGCCAGGGCAGAGGCCAGCAGATTACAGGGAGGCTTGGAGCCTAGGCTGGGCCTGCTGGTCGCAGTGTGGCACTGAGGGTCAGGAGGTGTTTTTGAAGGCAAGGGCAAACCACATCCCCTGAGGATCTGGTGTTTGCAGAGAAGAAGAAATCGGGATGACTGAGAATTTGAGGCCAGAGGAACCAGAAGATGGTTTTCCACGTACTGACTAGGAAGGCTTCAGGAGGCTTACTGGGGGATCGGGAGTTGTTTGGACACACCGAGTTAGAGGCGTTGATTCCACATGCTGTGGAGACATCAGGCAGGCAGATGTCTGGAACTTGGGGGGAATGTGGGAGTTGAGTTTGCAGATGTCAAAGCCAGCAGCTGGAGGGGCTCCTTGGTGGACATAGAAGGGAAGGGAGAGGTTTGGGATTGAGTGCTCCTGAGTTTTGGAGGCCAGGAACTGAAGATCCGCAGCCAGGAGGAGGGTTCTGGAGGTCTGGTGACGCTTTCAAAGCCGCAGTGGGCCGAGTAAAGGAGTTCTGAGAGGTCACCCCTGGAATCGGCAGCCAAGCCACATGGCATCTTGGGGAGCCAATTTGATTTGTGGGAGTAATAAAGATGGGAGTCCCTGAGATGGAAGTTGGGAGGAGAGGGTTGCAGGTGCAGCATGCTGGCCACTCAACGGGGCGAGGCGGGCAGCGTGGTGAGTCTTGTAGCATCCCTGTGTGTGGCCTGAGAGGGTCCAGTGCAGGGCTCAGTGATGCTGAGGCCCGGGGAGCCGTCCACCAGTGCAGGTGGACTGTGGGTTACCTCAGTGGGTGGGCAGGGTCAAGGACAGGTCATTGGACCATCCTCCTAAGTACAGGAGGGAATGCAGATGTTCTGGGCAGTTCCTGTTAAGTGAGTAGATGTGGCAGTCAGGACTTGTGGAAATCTTTTATTTTGAATTTTCTTTTTGGTACTAGGGATTGAACCCAAGACACTTTACCACTGAGCTACATCCCCAGTCCCTCTGTTGTTTTGAGATAGGGGTCTAGCGAGCTTGCTGAGGTTGGCCTCAAACCTGGTCACCTAACTCGGCCTCCCCAGTCTCTGGGATCACAGGGGTGTGCTTGCTTGTTTGCTTCCTGGGTGAGAGGAAGTAAGGCTTCCCTCTGAGCATGAGGGCAGGGTACATAGTGTCGGGGGGCTAAGGAGAATACTTGACATAGCTGTCTAGGAACAGGGGGAGTGGTTAGAGAAGGTCTTGCGCCAGCTCTGAGCTCGGGGCTTGCTTGAGGATGTCTGAGGCCAGGGGAGCAGGACAGTGGTTTGTCCAGTGGCCCTCAAGCAGAAGGGCGCAGGGGTCTTGTGCTAACCAGGGTTGGGGCTTTGCCAGGCAGTCAGACCGGGAGAGGGAAGGCTGTAAGGCCCCTGCAAGGCCGTGATCCAAGAGGTCATGGGGCCCCGGCTCAGGAGCACATGGGGAGCGGGAGGCTGTGAGGTGACAGTGGATGCCCTTGGATAGGTTGAGGGGTGGTTGGCTCTGCAGAGACTGGGTTTGGAAGGAAAGGAGGGTGTGGCTGGAGAGCGTTAAGCTTGGAGGGTGGGCCGAGAATGGAACTGGGTGGCACCTGAGTGAGTCCACAGGGGACCCTTCTGTGTTGAGCCACTTTTCCTGGAAGTAGTTCTGCATTCAGCAGTGACCAGCAGAGAGGTACACCAGGTGCTCTGGAGATCCCAGGACATGATAGACCTCAAATAACTCCTGACCTAGGGGAATGATAAGGACGCGGCAGGCAGGGCCTTGCTGCTGCAGACCTGGGAGCCCATCTTCCCTGTGGCATCGTCCTGGAAAACCTTCAGAAGCTCATGTCTTCCCAAGAGTCTTGAGGCTGCACCCTACTGTTGTCCATCAGTGGACTTTACATTTGGGAACACACACGCTTGGTGTCTCTGTGGTCTTGGCCTTCTGATACCAGGTATCTGCGGTTTTTCCATGTCAAGCTGTTCTCCAGCACCCTGAGCACCAGCTGGGTGTCCTAGACTTTGGGTCAGTTCTCTGGATCACACAGGTAGCGGTGTGGTCCCATGTGTTTGTCCCCACCTGAGCTGCAAACTGCAGGTCTTGGCCTCTGCTCCTTCAGACCAGACACCACCCCGGCCCCAGACTCTAAGTTTGCTGATTACTTAGAACAGCTCACAAAATGCTTTCCTTTCTGTGATTGGCTTCTTCTAAAGGGTACAAGATAAAGGACACATGGGGCGAGGCCTGGGGTGTCGGCACAGGTGTGCCAGCCTCCTGTACCTCCAGCCCTGTTCAGCAACCCGAGCCTGTTAGACTCCCCTTTGAAGAGCTACAGAGCTTCATCTCCGTCCCCTCCCTGACCCCTCACTTTTCTGGAAGTGTGCGGATGGGGCTGAAAGCTGCAGGCCTCTGGTGTTCACCAGGCTTCCCAGGACCAGCCATCCAGGGCCCCACCCTGAGTCAGTCTTGGCACAAGCGCAGGCCTTGTGAAAGTGGACCCACGTGAACAACAGAAGACCCCTCCTTTGGGAATTTTCAAGGGTTTTAGGAGCTCTGTTGCAGGAAATGAAGACCAACTGTATTTCAAATTATAGTACTCGTGTGTTTAGACCAGTTTTAAGGTCCCAGTAAGATTGATTGAAAGTAGGCGTTCCTCATGGCCCCCTCCAGAGCTCCTGGACCCTGACCTCACACAGCCTTGCCCCACAGCCAGCTGGGCCCTATTACTCAAGGCTTTCACTAAATTTAGTGAGAATGTAGAAGAGTCTTGGGGCTTAATTGCTGCTGGTGATCTGCTTTAATTCTGTGTGGCTCTAATAGTGGATGTTTTATGTGATCAGTTTTGGGAGAAGCAGTTACAGGAAGCTAAACTACAACTAAGATGAGCATTGTCGGCTCACATTAGTATAATATGCCACCAGAGATGCTGCCCAGGAGAGGTCGGTTTGCTCCTGGTCTTAGAAGCTGAGAGCAGGATGGGGCTGGGGTGATTACTTTTACCCTGTGGTCTGCGGTGTGTGGGACAGGGGTGTTGAGGGCCACAGCCTGGGGATGACACATGGCATTTTTGCCAGAATGGAGTGGTTGAGAGGTGATGCCAGCAAGCCATTGAGATGATAATGGTTATGTAAAGCTGTGTATTCAATTGTGTATTAGACCCCTGCTGTCCACTGCCTCACCCATTCCTGGGGAGTTCACCTTGGTTAGGGAAGTGCCGGAGGAGGGATTTCCCGTGTGTGTGAGTGGTGTTTCCCGGGAGAAGGCCGGGTGCGTGGCGTTCGCGGGAGTGCAGAGAATAAAGGAGTTCCTCTTTTGAACCTACAAGGCTGTGTGGCGGCTCAGTTATCTTGTGCCCAGCCAGACTGCGGTACAGGAGCATGTGGCAGGGCAAACTGCCCCATGGCCTAAAGCAAAAGGAGGAGCTGGAGTCCCACAGTCCAAAGGAGGCCACGCCCCCAATGGCCCAGGACCTCTACCACCTCCCCCTACCTTGGGGACAAGCCTGTAACCCCTTTGCCTTTAGGTAACACCACAGCAGAATACTTTCCTCTGAAAATTTCTTTTTGAAATTTCCATTTGAAGATGTCTTGGGAAATACACTTTGAATGTGTGGCAATCCTGCCTCGTGATCCCAGCACCCTTTTGTGTAAAACGGGTGCTCTTCACTGGGTTGTCCTGAGATCGGGTAGTCAGAAGCTCCCTAAGTGATGGGGTGCCCCACCTGCCCTTGGTGGTCATGTTTACTGCAGTCATCTGGCAGAGTTTGAGTTTTGCCCTGATGTCCTAGCTACGTGGTACTGGGGGTTGAGCCAGGTGTTCTACCACTGAGCTACATCCTCAGCACTTTAATTTTGGGACAGGGTCTCATTCAGCTGCTTTGAACCTGTGATACCCCCTTCTCCAGCTCCCAAGTAGCTGTGTGGCAGGTGTGGTTACCACACCATTGATGGTTTAGAGCTGCCAATGGGAGGTGTCATCTAGCGCCCAGGCCTTCTGCTCCTTGGGGCATCTCTCCATCTCTCCCTCCCTCTGGTGCAGCATCGTGGCTGATTCTTGTCCAGTCTTACCTATAATTCTTGGTTATTGTTCTCCACGCCCAGCACCACCTTCATGTGTGCCGTCCGCCACCCGCACATGCCTGCTTGCTTCCGTGTTGAGGATGAGTATTCCTGACCCATTTATGCCTGTTTTTCATCGACTTATCAGTTTTACTCTCTGGGGCTCCTGTTGCTCAGGTCTGCTGAGGCTGGCTTTGAACTCGTGATTCTCCTGCCTCGGCCTCCTGAGCCATTGGGATTATAGGCGTGTGCCACTGTGCCTGACAAGATGTATTTTTTTGCTTTGTGTTTTTGGTAATTCTCAGTGTACAAACTGTATACTCCATTGATTAAGTTTATTCCAAAGTATTTTTGTCACTTTCATGTAAATAGTTGTCATCTTAATGTCATTGTTGAATTTTTGGTGGTTGGAGTATTTGGAACTAAACCCCATCTTTGTGTCTTACATTCGTCAACTTTGGTAGACTTGTTCTAGGTCTTCGTGGATTCCTTAGAACTTCTGTACACAGTGTTGGGTCGTCTGCAAGTAGAGGTCATCTTCTTTGCATCCTGGCTGCCTCGTGTTTCTCTTCCTTGTCTAACTTCCCTCACTAGAGCTTCTAGCATGTTGAACAGCTGTGACCTCGGGAGGGAAGCCTTCGGTGTTTGAGTGTGATGATAGTCGGAGGCTTTTTGTAGATGTTTCTAAGTTTTTAGTTGTAGTGGACACAATACCTTTATTTTCACGTGCTGAGGATGGCACACGGGGCCTCGTGTGTGCCAGGCAAGCGCTCTGCCACCGAGCCACAACCGCTGCCCTGTGGATGCTTTTCCCGGTTGAGGAGCTCCCCCCATTCCTGGCTTTTTGGTTTTTTTCCTAATTAAGTGGTGTGTTAAGTGCTTCCTGGGCATCTGGAGGACGCGAGCACTTTCCCTGCGATCTGTTAGAGTGGGCGCATGTGGCCCTGTGGGGGAAGCCACCTCGCGTTCCCAGGGTGAGGCCTTCTTGGCCGTTTTGCTTGCTGTTTCTTCAGTTGCTAGCTTAGATTGCTTTTTAGTCGACGTTCTGGGTATTTGTGGAGTACCATGTGGCCATCTGATACATATGATAAAGACCAAGTCGCTGTAATTCTCTGGGAGCCTTTGAATTCCTCTCTTCTGGCTCTCTTGAGTGGGTCCTGGCTATAATTGAGATAAATTACAGTCAACCCAATGTACTGTAAGTACCCATGTTTTTGTTTGTTTGTTTTGGGAGGGGGGGCGCTACTGGGGATTGAATTCATCCCCAGCCCTATTTTGTGTTTTATTTATAGACGGAGTCTCACTGTCAGCACCTCACTTTTGCTGAGGCTGGTTTTGAGCTCGATCCTCCTGCCTCGGCCTCCTAAACTGCTGGGATTACAGGCGTGTGCCACTGTGCCTGCCCATGGTTTTTGTTTTGAAGTTCACTCACTGAAAGTTGAAGTGCAGACTGTGATCTTAAGCCAGGGGATGTTGGACTTGGACTTTGTCCCCTAAGGTGTGAGGTTCTGGTCCTTTATTCCTGAATCCTTACCTGGCACCTGGTGGTCCTGGCTGTGCAGGCTTCTCCCCGGGTCTGTTCAGCTGGGTGACGGCAGGTTCTTCTGGTGCCTTGAGCTGCCCAGCGCCATCGCTCCCCCAGAGACTGCCCTCCTTCCGTGGAGAGGAGGGAGTGGGGACCACAGATGCTCCCTTTAGGGTTGCCTCTCCCCCGCTTCCAGAGCTCTTCACAGTGCGGACTGTACTGGGGCGTTGGTTTGGGAAGAGGCAGAAGTGGGACCTAGAGTGCTCTCAGTGAGGAATCTGGTACCAGTGTAACTCCCTGATCTCTTCACCGGGAACTCCGGGTTTTTTCCTCCCTCCTTGTGGCCTGACAGGCTTACTGTAATGTGTTTTGAACTGATCTTTTCAGTCTGCTGACTCTGGATTGAACCCAGGGACGCTTTACCACGGAGCATATCCCCAGCCCTTTTTTAACAATCGTACCTCATTCTTAAGTTACATATGACGGTAGAATGTGTTTTGACAAGCTATACACACACAGAATATAACCTATTCTAATTAGGATTCTATCGGGGCTGTTACAGAAATGTTTCATGATGGATCTGCAGACTCTGCCTGCCTGTCGTGGACAGAACTCTTCACTTGTCTGGCCTCGACCTGTCACACTGCCTTTCTGCAGACGTAGGAGTCCTTCCCTGGTTCTGGTTTGGGTTCAAAGGGTTTTATATTCATGCCTGATAGATGCTGCCTGTTGCTCCTGGAAAACGTGCTCATCTCCCCTGTTTCAAGCAGCTCAAAGGACACCTGTTTTAGCACCTTTCTTTCCTAGTGTGTAGGTGAGGAGTGGTGTCTGCATTTGCGTTTCCCTGACTGTCCTAAGCTTACCTGAGCTCTCCACGGAACACGGGTAAGAGCTGTAATGACCTCGCATCTGCCACACATCAGCTTATTCACTGTCCCAGGACCCCTGTTTCTCCTGTGGTGTGTACATTTTGTGTGCGATCGCTAGGTGTCACTAGAATCCCATTTTGCTGTCTAATAGCCACCGGGAGGATTCTGACATTTCCTTTGGACAGCAGAAACGTCTATATTGAAAACACGAAATCAGGGTCAGCTGGGCTCTCGCCTCCAATTGTGAAGGAAAGCTGATCATAAAGTTAGATTTCTGAACTAATCGGTGACACGGGGGAAGGGTCCTTGCCATCACCCTGGGGTGGCTGTTTCCCAGGCTGGGGACAGGTCCTGCATGGCATGGGCAGTGTCCATGGGAAACCCTCTGGACGCCTCCTACCTTGGAGCCCTGAGCCTGTCCCTTACTCTCGGGCTTCCTGAGGCTGGCGCTGTGGAGGACTGCCAGTTCACTGTGGGCAGTGTTCCCTGGGAAGCCCCACAGCGCCTGTTCTCGCTGACCTCTGGTGTAGTGCGATCTCCGGGTGGTGTGCTGGCGGGGGCACTTCCTCATGGCCAAGGGCTCCTTGTGCAGTGCGCTGGGCGTGGGCAAAAGTCCTTCCAGTGGGTAAATAACCGGTCCTCCTTGCCCTCACCAGGAGTGTACCCATGCAGTGTGACCTATGTTTGATCTTGGGAGACTCCCAGGTCACTTGAGATTTCCCTCGGGGGATGACGGTGTCTCATTCTAAGGAGGCCACCTAGATGGCTGTGGAGGACACTTCTGAGAAAGCCTACCGCAGGATGGAGGGGAGCTAGGAAGGTGGGAGACGGTGCAGTCGCCAGGACAGACGGTCATCAGGCTGCCTCTGACCAAGCCCATAAAATCCCGAATCCACAGGTTTTGGACTTGGGCCTGGCAGGGGGATGCGCCAGCTGCAGTCGCTGAGCGCGCCTTGCCCGCTTATCAGCTGCTCTGGGGATCCTGGGACTCTTGTCCTGACTTATGGGCCTTAGCACCATGGCCCCGCCTGCCACCCATGCCCTGGGCCAGGCTGTTCTGCCTGAGGGGAGGTGCTCCTCGTTCAGCTCCAGTCCCTGATGGACACTCGTCCATCCCAGTCGAATCCTGACCTTCGGTCCTGTGTACTGCTCTCGTTCTGCGGCTCTGGTTCTCTGGGCTGTGCTCTGCATGGGTGCCCCTCTGGTGTGGCCCTGTCTGGTGCCTCTGCCCCATGCCAGAGTCGACGCTCCTTCTGTCCCTGTGCCCTGGGTCTGCATGCTGGAGGGGAGCGGGCCCCAGGTGCTGTGTACTCGGACATGGAGGGCTCGTTGGAGGTGGACAGACAGGCTGGCCATCTGAGTCAGTTCACTCGTTCTTCGTGCTTCAAGCTGCCATGCCCACTGTGTGCTGAGAAGTTGTGTCAAAAGAACAGATGATTTTTAAACCTGCCAGTCAGATTCTCCAGGACCTAACGGTTTTCATGTCCAGATGCTTAAGAACTGCCAGCGGCCAGTATGGGTGATGGCCAGCTGTGGCTGTCCAGGTCTGGGTGTGCGTGGTCACACCTCGGGCACTTCTCCACAGTGCTCGCTCACCCCATGAAGGTCAGGGTCTGCCCACGAAGGCTCTGAAGCCCCGTGAGTGGGCAGGGTTCCTGGGGAAGCGACAGGATGGGTGGGGCTCGGGCTGAGGTCTGAAGGCTGCCTCAGCTGGAGGGGCCTCTACGCTCGGGGTAAGTCTTGTGAGTGGCTTTGGAGGGTGTTGAGCACGTCTGCCCCAAGTGGGGGAAGCGCCACTTCACACGGGCTGGCTTTGTCCCTGGAGGGTGGTGGGGCAGGTGGCAGCCATTGGGAAGCTGAAAGGGTTCTCCTCCTGCTCCGGCGTGTCCAGTTCCAGCACTGGCCAGAGTTCATCACTCACGGCCACGGCGATTGTGTAGCTCAAGGCAGGCTTATTGGGATCTGTGACTCACTGAAGGTGTCACCAGACCAGGAACCTGCGTGGTCCCCTTTACTGAGGAAGTTTTTATGTCCTGGGCGTACATTCCGAGAAGATCCAGGGTGGAGTCGAGCCTTCTGCTCACAGCAGTGCAGAAGCCCCTGCTGCAGACCCAGGAGGGCTGCTGGCAGGAGCCCATGGGAGGACAGTGTGGCCAGGCGAGTGAGTGTGGAGGGGAGCTGGGGCCTTCCAGAACTGCTCACGTGTTTTCAAGAAAAGTCGGTGAGCAGGAAACTTGCTGCCTTCACCCTCTTCTGTCTGCCCGCCTTTCGGAAAGTCTGCATCTCCACAGTGTTTGCACCCCTAGTGTGAAGGTGAACAAGTCCTCTTGCTGTGGTCCCTTATGGAGGAAGTCTGTGGGCCTCATTGCGCTGGCTTCCTGTGCACGTCAGGAACGAGGCTGCTGAGCAGCAGATGGCCTGGGGCAGCTCTGCTGTCCTGCTCTAGTTACCTGCTGCGGTGTTGCCTTCCAGTGTCCTTCCCTCGCGTGCCCTTGTTAAAGATCTTTCCTTTTTCACAGGCTGAGTCCTAATGCTGTCTCCCGGTCGGCTTTCCAGGAGGTAGCACAGTGCTGTGGAGATGCCCACTATGCTGGGGCCCCATGGGGACGCGGGGTGGGGCTGCCCAGGCAGGCGAGCTCCTGGAGCCCGTCCACAGCGGGGGCTCTGCCCACCCAGTTCAGGTTCACCTGTGCTTTCCCTGTGCTCACAGAACACTCTCCTCCCAGCTCCCCAGGGGCCCTGCTTGGGCTCATCCTTGAACCACGGGGACATGTGTGCTTGCAGCTGGAATCATCAGAGGTGACGGTCACCGTCCCTGTAGGGGATGAGGAGGTTGCTGAGCTGACTGGGCTCAGAGGGCAGTGATGACGGTGGGCGATGCGGCAGTGAGGTTGGACAGGAGAGTCGGGGCAGCCTGAGGGCCAGGCAGGTGTGCTGCGGGAAGCCTGGGGGCAGGAGCTCCGCAGAGCAGGGCTCCCCAGAGGGAGGGGTGCCCCTTTGTCTCCATGGGCTCTGGAGCTCTAATGCTGGAGGCCGAAGGTCAGAAAGTTGACTCCTAGAGCTTTCTTGAAATACTTTTCTTTCTGACCACTAGGTGGGGGGCTAATGTTATCTTATTTTCCTGAAGAAAATGGGAATGCAAGCTTTTTGTCCGACTAGATCTCCCTCAAGTTCCTGTCGGATGTGGCAGGCTGTTCGCATACAGGGTGACGGGACCCGCCTTGAGACCTGTTTGCTTCATTGTGGGGACAGTAGTTCAGCCTAGGCAGACGGGATCCGGGGACTGTGTCCTCCAAGTCTTCAAATCCCCACCAGCGGCAGGGAAGCTGGACCTCCAGTGGGCAGACCACCTCGTTGCCTGTTATTCCCGCCTTTCCTGGAGCTACCAGCTGGGAAGCCACTTGCAAATGATGCTGTGGGCTGAGCCTCCTGTCCTGAGGTGGAGGCCCCTGCCTGCTGGCCTGAGCAGTGCTCCAGCCAGCCAAGCTGCACCCGTGTGCTCACGGTAGGGCGTGGTGCTGGGACAGCTGCCCCGTCTGTCCATCCTCGCCTCTGTCCAGCTGTGTGCACTGCTTCTCCTCCTCTTACCCGTTGTTACTGGCCTTAGTGGTAAATAAGTGATATTTTGCTGAAGTGAGAAGCCGGTAAAACTGTTCAGGGTTGAAATTCATAACTTAAGGGTATTTGAGAAAGGGGCCATCTAAGAAGCCGGCCATACCTGTTCTCTTCCACCCCTCCTCCTGGTTTCTCTGTTCTTGGGGCCAGTATTCTGCTCACCATGCAGTTAACAGGCTTTCTCCAGGCTTGCGTGGTTTATCAAAATTGGCTTTGTGAAAACAATTTACAGGGCTGGGGTTGTGGGTTGGTATTGGAGTGCTTGCCTCGCATGTGTGAGGCGCTGGGTGCGATCCCCAACACCACATTTTTTTTTAAAAAAAAGTATTCACGTACAACTAAAATAAAAACACAATTTATATAAAGATGCTCCTTCTAACAGTACAGATTGCTGAATTCTGAAAAATGCATCAAGTCACCACCACCAAACCCAGAGCCGTGTGGTCACTCAGAACCTTCCCACAGGCCCACACCGGCAGGTCCCTGCATGACAGGGAGGGGACGGGTGGCGCCTGCATGCCGTCTTGGCCTGGCTCCTCTGTTCCTGAGGTCTGCGGTGTCTTTTGGGTGCGGGTTGGGGGGGGCGCTTCCTTTTTACAGCCGAGTAGCATTCTGTTGCTGTGCCGCAGTGTGCTTATGCGCTCCCCAGCCGAGGGGTTTGGAGAGGTTTGTGTTGTGGTTATTTGGATGGAGTTGCTATGGATACATGTTTGCTTTCTTTCCTCTTGGGTTGTTTCCCAGCTCGGTGCCGAGGTGGTTGTAATCCCGCCAGCAGTGCGTGAGCATTCAGTTTTCTCCCCATCTTCACCAGCATTTTTCCATCTTTGGTATTTATCATCTTCTGAATTTTAGCCATTTGAGTGGATATGCGGTAGTGTCTCGTGTTCTTGGTGTGTTAAGATTTAATTGCCTACAGTTCTCTTAAAATATTTCACTGGTTTTAAACATTCACATAGTTGTGTGGCCATCACCACAATTTTAAAACGTTTTCATTGCCTGGAAACAAAACCTTCTACCCTCTAGCCATCACCCAACCCCAAGGCATCTGCTGACTTGCTCCATCTCTGGATTTTCCTGTTCGTAACATTTCACATAAATGGGATCATGTATGTGCTGCTTTGTGGCAAGGTCCAGGTGTCGGCGAGCAGCTCCATTCCCTGTCCTGATGGAGTGTGTGTGTGAAACATAATACTGACCGGGAGAACCCCCTTCCCAGGTGCATAGTGGAGAACAGACCCCTGCTTGGCTCCTAGGCATGCCGTTTCCACAGGTGTTGCTTTTGCCCCCATGGTTCCAAGCACAGGCCATGCTGCTGTCTTGATTTTAGTTTGATGTTCCCTACCTACTTCTTATCACTCTGACAGGGAGAGGTTTGTGGCTAGCTCCCTTCCAGGGCACCCTGCTCCCTTGTACATGCACCCGCTGTTTGCACAGTCGCAATCTTCCTGTTTTTATTCCAGTCTCCATAAGTTTTCATCAAATCAGTTGTCTGCATTTGTATTAAGACTGTAAAACTGTAGCTGGCTCTGAGTCTACCAGGGCACATTTCTCAAGTGGAGCTTTCTTCTCCCAGAGCTTGGCCTGGATCCTTGCATCCAGAGCCAGTCGGTTGGCCATCTTGGGCATTGCTGCAGCCTTGCAGGGTCCAGCAGCTCTCAGCTCCTGCGTACCTCCCTGAGGTCCAGCAGCCCTTTGCTCCTCCACCCAAGTCCGCAGGCTCTGGCTCCTTCACACCTCCCTGAGGTCCAGCGGCTCTTGGCTCCTGCACTTGAGCCCACCCCCCCACAGGCTCCCGTACACCCCTGCCCGAGGTCCAGCACCCTCTGCCCCTGGACCCGAGTCCCCAGGCTCCCATGTGCCCTGCCCGAGGTCCAGCACCCTCTGCTCTCAGCTCCTGCACTTGAGCCCCTGGTCTCGGGTCTCCTGCTGCCAGGCCTGGCTTTCCTTTCTCTCTGCGTTTTAGTTCCTCAGACAGCTCTTATCTACTTTTCACTTTTGTTGGGTTTTCTGTTTTCCTGGCATTTTATTGGGACTTTTGGGGGGGGGTAAGAGAAAATCGTGTTTATCAGACTTAACCAAAGGTCAAGGACTTTGTTTCATTACCTAAAGTTTGCTCAGTTCGGCCCCTATCCCCACCCCAAAGCCCCTGCTGAGCCTCGGTGCCACCTCCCTCGGTTACAGTGGTATCCCCGACTGGTCTCTCCTGGGTCATCTTCCTGGACCCAGCCCTCTGTCTGTGAGCACACGCCTGTGACCCTCCCTGGCACCCTTCCTAAGCCGGAGCCCACAGGAGGGGCCCAGGCTCTTGCGCTTGGCCTGCAGCCCTGAGGTGCCCGGTTCTCTGGCCGTCTGACTGCTCATCCCCTCTTTCCAGTGGTGTTTCCCAAGAGTGCCACCGCTCACACGGGTGCCTCTGCCAGAGCTGTGCTTCTGGGTGGGATCCCTGTCCTGAGTCTTCCTCCACAGCACTGGGCCTGGGACCTGCTCCGGCCGCGGCTTGATCTGGCCTGCGGGCGCCAGTGTGCTCTGCCTGGTTGTGCTCCTCTCCTACAGTTGCTGCTCTTCCACACTTTGCAGATTCCTCCTGTATCCTGCTTCCTTGAAGACGGTTGTACTCTTGTGTCTGCGGACAGTTTATTGGTGCCGAGGTCCTGAAACCCTGTGTGCACCCACAGGGCCTGGGAAGTTGAAGAGAGGCGATGCCAGTTGTGGAACAGTTTTGCTGTTGCATGTGCTCAAAAGGGTGTCGGGAACAACAGGGTGTTCTGAGCTCCAGACTCGCCGCCCTGGTCACGTCCTGTTTTTCTTTTAACATTCTGTGTAAACCATGTACATCACACACATCTCTGAAAGTTCCTCCTCTTCTGGTGTGTCATGGTGGATTCTATACCCGTGGGCAGGCATTCCTCATTGCACTTCTTTAGTAGGTTATTTTTTCAAACATCTGTCTGCATATTAGACGCTGACCAGTGACAGGCTTGTGAGAGGTAACCAGAGATGTGGTTAGGGGCCATGTTATAAGACTTGACCGACAGGTAGGCGAGAGCGTCCTGCAAACACGGGAGTGACGGGAGGTCTTTGACTTGGGTTGGAGAGAGAATGCTCTGAGATCTCGGTGATACAAGGGAATCGGGGGTCGCAGGTCCCTTGGAAAGCAGATGCGCTGTCTGGATCTGAGTGACGGTGCCCAGGGGGAGGGTAATGGTTGTGGGGATGAGCAGGGTGCTCCGAAGTGGCAGTGGAGGGCTGGGGTGGAAGGCACATCTCCAAGGTCATGGCATTGCCCACCTGGTGCTCTGGGGCCTCTGACAAGCATGGGAAGGGATTTGGAGGAAAGTCTCTGGCTTCAACTTTGTCTTGTCCCTCCTGCCCACTCATCTTACGACCTGTTCACCCTGATCTTCTTAAACACTGAACAGTGTCTGCTTTACCTCCATGAGTGTCATGCACTAGTGAGTATAAAGTGTCACAAGCCTAAAATTGTTACATAAAAATCGTGCTGCTTGTACCTGCTACTCCTCTTAAAGGTACCAAAACGCCGAGTGGAGAAGACTTAGAAAGTTTAACGCATATTGATTTGAGTTTGGTGTTGAGTGTGCTTACTTTAAATGACCCATGCCTGAATCTCCTGGATGGCTGACACGCGAGCAGGTCGGATGCTGTGTGAACGTGACGGAGACCCTTCCTAAGTGCTTCTTCATCTTGACCACACAGGTGCAGGACAGCCGGAGCGCGCGTGGAGGAGTCGCTATTCCCTGCCACCAACACCAACGAGCTCTTGCCGTGCCTGATGAGGAGGAAGGTGAGTGTGCCCATCCGCCGCGGGCCCAGGCAACCGATCCCTAGGAGACGGGGCTTCCGGAAGTGTCTTCCAGAGTCGTCTGTCACGCTGGTGATCCTGTCATCATCTTCACATGGTGCTTTGGCATATTATAGTTCATCTTAGCCCATGGCTGCTTTGATTTATGAAAAGGGGAAATCTGTGGTTGACCCAAGTGGAAAACTAGCAGTTGCTGACCTCGGGTGCTTCAGTGTTTGCTTAGAACTCAGTTTAGACCTGTACTAAAGGTCTTTGTCCCTTGCAGAATCTCAAGAGCCCAATACAAACACATCTGAGTGTGCAAAGCCCTTTATTATTACAGGAGGTCTGCTTCACAGCTAGCGTTGGACATTGCCTGCATCGAGTCCAATTCACATTTGAACTACAGCCTCTTCAGTTTTTGACTTGTTTCAAAGTTTTGAGATTTGAGGGTAGCTTCCTATAAAAGTGAAAGCTAGACTAGAATCTCTGCTAGAGACTTGGAAGATTTTGTTCAAACTGAATCGGGCACACGTGAACGGCTCACTTCCTGTAAATGAAGCAGCCGTGGCTTCTCCAGGTGGTATGTGATGGCCTCTGTGCAGCCCGGTTGTCAGAGCAGTGGTGGAATGAGTGTGGGCTGCGTGCCCAGCAGTCTCCCGACTGCGCCAGCGGAGAGAACATCGAGGAAACCCAGATAACACGGATATCTATTGGTGCCCCTTCCCTCTAAATAAGCAACTTTCAGTTTGCAAGGGTCCTGGAGGACCGCCTCAGAACACACGTGTTGCACTCCTCCGTGAGCTCTGCGAGCCTGGGGCTCTGCACCTGTAAGTGGTGGTTATGGGGTTGCTTTTGCTTTTCCACTTGAGAGTGGGTCTCGATGGTCTGCCATTGAGGTCCTTTGTGGAACTGTCTCTGCACCGTGGTACACAGTGTGGATGTGCCTCTCCCCAGGTCATGTGTGTTTAGCTCATTGTCGGCCTCTGTGAAGCTTTTTACTCGTGGGACGTGTTTGAGTTTTATATCTCCAGGTTGGATACCTAGAAATTACTGGCTCAGAATACACATTTTACATTCTGTCAGAAGTGTATTTCTTGATGCTGATCAGTGCTGGATATGATCTTTTTTTTGCTGATCTGATGCATAATGACTGCTCATATACTTGAATTCTGTCTAAAACTAAAACTTTCCTTTTCTAAATGCAATTGCAATTTTTATTTTTATCCTAGGAATTGAGCCCAGGGGCTTGTTATCACTGAGCTACATCCCCAGACCTTCTTATTTTTAATTTTGTAATGGGATCTTACTAAGTTGATAAGGCTGGCCTCAAATTTGCTATCCTCTAGCCTCAGCCTCCTGGGTTACTCAGATTAGTAGGTATGCACCACTGTGCCTGTTTTTAATTTGCAAATTAAACATGACTTGAGACCTTGTTTGGAAGTTCTCTGCTTTTGTCCATGTCCGTGTCTACTCCTAGCCTAATAGTCTGGCTTGCTGCTCAAGACATACCAGGACTGTTTCTGTTTTGAGCCATTTATTGCATTATCTCCTCCCTCCATTTGGAACATGTTTCTCCCAAATCCATCTATACGACTTGGTTTCCAGCTTCCTGAAGGCTCTCTGTGAATGTTACTTTCTCCCCGGCATCTCCTCTGACACCCTGCATGCTGAAGCTTTATTTCCTCTGGTGCCAGCTCTCCGGTCCCTGTCTGTAGAGCTTGCGATCTCTCCCACTGCAACCATGGTGACAGATGGGTTTCAGTTACCAAGGATTCACAGAAGCTCAAAGTAACAAAGGCTCCAAATCTACAGAGCACCTTGGAGCCAGGAGCACAGGTAGAGCTTGTCCTCTGCTGGTGGGAGGCTTAGTTGACCCTACCCCTTGTAGAGTCCTCTGGGCAAGCCATTAGTCCCTGGTGGTAAGCAGTGTCAAAGGCTATACAGCCCGTGTCTGCACTGTGTGGCCCTACGGTTACAGAGCAGCCTCCTCGGGGCACTTCATGCTGTGCAGCCGTGTGTCTGCTGAGGTTAACCTCCGGCACCCAGGAGGTATAGTTTGAGCTGTATTTGGTAACCATTTTTTACCAGTAGTGCAAGATTCTTGATGCCAAGGATCTTTCTGGGTAACAAGGCCAGTGCCAGACACATAACATTGTCAGTAAATGATTGAATGCATTACTAAAAGTCGAATCCTGAGAACAAAAGTGTGGGCATTAGCCTTGAAGGACTAAAAGCAGTTCATGCTAAGACTAAGGAAATTGACTAGGTTCCATGTCAGCTAGTTGGGGCTGTGGCTTCAACCCAGAGAGCTCGGGTGTAGGACGGAGGGCAAGTTGGGATAGTCATGGGATTCTGGGCTCAAGAGCGGAACAGGGTCAAGCCAAGGACAGAAGGCAGGAAAGTCAGAGCTGAAGTGGTCTCAAAGGGATGTCTGTCTCCTTTTTGTTCAAGGATAGAAAAGCTAGAAAGTTAGCTGAGGCTTTGGATCCCGGGTGTGAGATTCAGGTGTTGGTGAGTAGTTAGGATTTGGATTTCACTGTCTGAATGGAGTTACTGTGGCTTAAAGGCAAGGAGGAAAGACTAAATGATTGTTTCCTTCTTTAGTTATAGTAATACAATACAAAGTGATTACTTTATGTCATGATTTTTGGAGGGAAAATGATGTGAGAATAGCAAAAAATATGAAGAGGCTAGTTCTACGAATTTTCGAGGAAAATGAGTGCCGAGAGCCAGGAAACACTGCATGGTACACAGCCTTTCATTTAAACTCTCAAATTCTGTCTCTTTTAAAATTTCCAATTTACATATATGCAAAAAATATTAGTGATAATTAAGAGATTTATATCAGAAGCGTATGGGAAAGAGTGTTTCCTATCTTAAAACCAATTGTGATATGGTATTGATTTTTTTATGTCCCCTTTCCACAGCGTAAGTGTATGCAGCCCAAAGATTTTATTCCTAAAACACCAGAAAATGACAAAAGACTTCAAAGGAAATTTGAGAAGATGACTGAAGAGCTACAAAAGCAAAAGATGACCCCAGGTAGGCCCAGCCTCAGGCAACAGCCCTGGCCCTGGGTTCACTCCTGCCCTGTGGGCCCAAGGGCCACAAGTAAGACCGAGTGGCCTTGTCCTAGGAAGGAGCACAGAGCTGGTGTGGGGCCTGCTGGGAGCCCAGCAGACGTCAGGGGCCAGCACGGTCTCCATCGTTTATCAGATTGGTGGAACCTTTGGGAGTGATGGTAGAAGAAAAGCAACCTTGCTAAACCTTGTTGAAACAGATTCCGTTGGTTTGTCTTCTTATTGATACTAGTTCTTATCTGAAATAAGCAAACCTTAAATGCTGTATCCTTCCGGAGTTGGGAACACCAGACCTGCTGCCAGGGGTGGCTGTGTTGAGCTTGTGAGCTGGGGTTCCTGGGAGCAGCTCTGGAACCTGGGTCTACACCACGCGTAGGAGCTCGGTTGCTTTCAGCTTTGCAGCCTCTTCATAGCCATGTGATTCCGAGGTATTTCCTCATCTTTCAGTGAGGATGCAGGGTCTGAGGTAGGTCTGCTGAGACCAGTGGGTGCTGTGCCCATCACAATGCCGGGGCATGGCCTGTGCAGCGCGGTGCCAGCCAAGAGCTGCAGTGGCACCCATCTGTGCTGGCGTGATGCTGATGGAGAAGGCTATGGGGCAGGATTCCTTGAAAGGAGTCACGTTGTGGAATGCAAAGCTGTTCTCTTGAGCTTACATTTGATTTTTGTCGTCAGATAACGACTCATCGATGTATAGTCCCACAACTCAACTTGGTGACCACCACAGAACAATGGAGAAGAGATTACAAGACATGAAGGAGAGGAGGGAAAATCTTTCCCCTACATGTAAGTGGTCTTAGAAAATGAAACTGGGCAGGCAGGTGAATAATTATGGTGGAACGTTTTTAACCTGGATATTTTTAGCTTTTCCTGATTTCTAACACTTTGACCTATTTCAGTAAAGATCTTTTCATTGTTTTTTTCCAGAAAGTCTTCGTTAAGAACATTTATTGGGCATACAGTGTCCTCCCGGTTTAAAATCCTCTGTAGTGTCTTGTAACATTTTCAACTAGTTGGGTAACAGCTGGGCACGTTCCAACAGAACCCTGTAGCCAAGGGTGGAAGTTCCTCTTCCTCCAGTTCCCCCCTTCTGCAAGGGGATCTCTGTCAACTCCGTCTGTTTTTCCAGATCATCTTCACGCCATCACTTACCTGTGTGCACATGATAGAGGCTGGGTTTCTGTGGAGCTGTGATTTAGTCTTTACTGCAGTTGGATCATGGTATATACATTTTAATTCTCCCATTTTTAGTTATAACCCCACCTGCATCTCTCACAAACACTTATTTTCCTGTGTACTGTGTGTATTTCTGAATATAAAGATAGGATTTAAAACTTGGATAGATTGAAATGACACTTCAAAACTGTGGGGCCTTTCACCCTACACCATTATTTACCGTAATGCTCATTCTCCATGCTTGGGAACTGGATGGCACTAGCTTCTAAGTCTTTCAGTCTGGAGGTTGGACAACTGTATTTTTGTTAGTTCTCTTGGATTTTTAGTGAGGTTGAAAGTCTTCATATGATTGACTTTTTTGATTTGCCAATTTTTTTTATGTAATCAATAATTGCCTTTGAATTTTATGTTCATTTGCTTATTATTCTTATGTATGAGCTTTCTATAAGGTCAGACCTTTAACCTGTCTTACTGCACCTGTATCCAAGAGGTTGGTTTTAGCTACATATAACACAGAAAGAAACAAACTGACTTGAGTTAGAATTGCATTACTCTGTCAAGTCAGAAGTAGGCCATTGGGCCTGAGTGACCTTCTGTGGTGTCCTAAGAGTTGAGGTTCCCACCTTCTGTTTTCCTTCCTTTGGTGCCTTTCCATTCCAAGATCTACCTTCAGCCTAGTAAGCTCCAACCACCTTCCCAGACATGACCACCCATCCCACCCGATACTCCTGCCTGAGTCCATCGGCGGGACTTAGCTGATGACCGCTCCTGGCTACAGCCAGGACTGCAGTGCAGCCTGGGAGACGGTCAGGCTCTGTGAAGAGGGAGCTGAGAATGGACCTGGTGGAGCGAGCTGGGCATCCAGACTGCTGGGACGTGTGACCACCTACATGAGCCAACCCGCCTGGGTCTTGACGTGTCAGTTACGTTGTGGAGTTGGTCCTGCCTCCCGAGTCTGGCGTGGTTTAAAACTCAACGTGGAGAACTTTCTCCAGGGTCATCTTCCTTCCCTGAATTTATTCTCTTTACAACTATTTTTAACTGGAGAATGAACTCGGGGGCACTCGACCACTGAGCCACGTCCCCAGCCCTGTTTTGTACTTTATTAGAGACAGTCTCACTGAGTTGCTTAGCGCCTCGCATTTGCTGAGGCTGGCTGCCTCAGTTTCCCAAGCTGCTGAGATTTACAGGCCTGCGCCACCGCACCTGGCTAGATTACTCTGTTTGCATTTTTGTTTGATCAAAGTGTTCACAGAAAAGTATCCTCGGGGTCTCTTTAAAAGACGTCTTTGGGTGTAGACCTGAACATGCCTTTGGCTTCTCGTCTGTCGCGGTGTGCAGGTGACATACAGGCTACCTTTGTTACGTCATTCTTGTTTTCACCAAAAGCTCCAGGGCTTCTCGACCTCAGCGCTGCTGGCATTATGGGGTGGGACTGTCCTGTGCTTGGTGGCATGCCCAGCAACCCTGGCCTCTGGTCACATCCCTCCTGCAGATACTGAGGATCTGCTGGGAGCTCCAAGCTCCCAGTGAGAGCTATGGCTCTGGTGGGGAGTAACCATGGTGAGCTTCCTGCTGAAAGGGCTGAGGTCCTCAGGAGCCTCCGCCTCCCCGTCCCCTTGCTGGGACTCTCATTAGCTTCAGCAAGTTGAGTTTGTTTTCCTCTAAAGATTTCAGCTGAGCTTTGTGGGGTTTTGAGGTTTTGTTGCTGTGCTGGGGCTCGAACCCAGGGCCTCAGACATGCTAAGCAAAGCCCTGACTGAGCTAGGTCCCCAGCCCCTTCTGGTCTTTGATTCTGTGTGATTTAATGCTTTTTAAATAATATGACTGCCTCCGATTATTCACGATTCCTGTCTGAGAGTTTTGACTGGGGATTTTTGTGCTTCCTATTTGTATTCAGTCTGGAGTGGTGGACCTGAGGAGCAAGTTGGTGTGCATGTGGCATACATGAATCTATCTCTATCTTTGTCTTAGCTGCTAGAAAATACTGAAGTTGAAAATACTGAAGCTGAGAATGTTTCGTTTTGTTGACAGCTTCCCAGATGACTGAGCAGTCCCGTGAGAATCCAGGTAACCCTGCGCCTGCATGTGAAGCGTCTTTGAACATTTCACCTGATATTTTGTGTTCAGGTAAAATTATTTTCTTTGTGATATTTTGAGATTTAGAAATAACTTTCTCGCTTCGTTTCATATAGTTCCGTTGAGTAGAACATCTAGGTATAACTAGAACTCAAAATTTGGTATTGGAATAAATTAAGACCTGAGAAATGCATAAGTTAAATCTCCTTTTTTGGTTCCTGTGGGTTTTCTCTTATGCATTTGTTTCCTTGCTACAGGATCAATTGCTCATCTTTAAAACTTGTAGGAACTGCCCTACACACCATATAAATAGGCCCGAGACAGTCAGCTGAGTTGCTCCTCGTGCTGTTCCGTGAACACGTGGGGTGTGTTGAGTGGGGTCAGCGGGTGTGCATGTGTTATTCTAACGGGGCCTTGGTTCACTGGGGATGACGGGTTTTCAGGGCTGCGACTTCTCTGGTTGTAGTGGGTTTCCTAGATTTCTCATCCATCCCACAAGAGGGCCTGAACAATGGCAGTCAAGGACTGCTAACATCTGAGAGGTTCTGGGGCCTCCTCATGGAGGCTGCAGCAGTGGCAAGGCCCAGGTGTTGAGCCGTTGGGAGGTTCGGGCCCCTTCCCCTGCCTGGTCGCTCCCTGTCATCCCTTCTGTGTTGGCTGAGGTCATTTGCCCAGTTACCTAAAATACCCTTTTTGTGCCCCTGGTTTCCCACGGGTTGGAAATGGAGGGTGGTGGCAGGGATTGCGGGTTTACCGCTCATGGACGCTGCTCTGCCCAACTTCCTGCTGTATGGGGTCCAGGCTCCCGTCAGCCCTGTGAGCTAGGGCACCACCACGCCCACCCTCCGGAGGGGACCAGCACGCAGGGAGGCCAAGCAGCTTGTGCAGGGTCCCCGGTTTGTGAGGGGCAAACCCAGGCTTCTGACTTGAGGAGTCGGACTCAGAATGCGTTCTCTGGACGACCCTCACGTTGCACGTCGGCATTTTGGAAAGTGACGAGCGTATGCACCTTCACAGGCCAGTCGGTGACTTATATTTCCAGCTTCTTCCCCGAAGACAGGTTGACCTAGGCATAGCATGGCCCTGCCCCACAGACTCTAGGAAAGTTCTTCCTTTGGTTCTTCCTGGGGCGGGGGGGGGCGGCATTAAAGATTGATCCTAAGGGTGCTCTACCATTTTTTTCTTTTAACTTTGAGATAAGGTCACACGGTTGCTGAGACTGGCCTCAAACTTGTGATCCTCCTGCCTCAGCCTCCTGAGTTGCTAGATAATAAGTGTATGCTACTGCACCCAACATTGAACTTGGTTTATAAAAGTAGAGGTGGAGTGATCTCTGAAAGTTACAGCAACCTATGTTGCTTCCAGACTGTGTAGCCAAAGTGGGGGCCTCCAGCCAGCCAGCAGGCTGTGTCCACAGCGGAGCCAGGCCTGGGCTAGACGCGGCTGTCCTCTAGCAGTCTGTGGCCTGGTGAGCAGGACAGTCAGCATGGCAGGTGTGGTGCACGTAGGTGCCACAGGAGAACCTGGCTGACTAGCCTAGACCTGGCTGCTGCTCAAGGGAGTTTTGGAGGATGGATCATACCCAGAGGGTCCGAGTCGAGGGAAGTGGGGAGGAGTGTGGAAGGGTGCAGAGTGTGCACGTGGTGTGCAGCAGCCCAGCCTTGCTCTCAGGGAAACGGCTTCTGGTCTCAGCAGCCTGGTCTCCCTAGTGGCTCACTTTTGAGTATAAATAGGATATAAGGCCTTTACTGGAGGCAGGAAGGCCGAGGCAAGCTGTGGTAATTGGGGCACTGTTTCCTGAAACTGGCACACGACCTAATCTGAGTGACCCAGGACACTCTACCGCTGAGCCACCTCCCTGGCCCTTTTGACTCTTTCAGACTGAGTTGCTAAGGCTGGCCTTGAACTTATAGTCCTTCTGCCCTGGCCTCAGAGCTGCTGGGATTATAGGTGTGCACCGCCACACCTGGCTGAACTGTAACTGTGGGAGACCAACCTCACTGGTGACTGAGTTGACTCCCCTGCTGGGCGATGTGGCTTCAGTCACCCCTGCTGCTAGACTGCCCGCTCTTCTAGGGTTCCAGTGACTGTGTCTTCATGCCCAGGCTTGTCTCCTACAGCCCCATGGGTGAAGCCATGCTCACCTGTTCCTTTGTAATATAACCCCTTGCCCTCTTTAGGATAGAATGTTCCATGGAAGTGCCTTGTGTGTGTCCCCTCCTCTTACTGTGCCCTTGGGTGTGGCCTACCCAGATGTCAGTCAACCTGCTGACAGTGGACATCATGAAGATAGATTCAGCACCCTGAAACCTGACCCTTTGCCTCATTTGAATAGCTTCTCAAGAGAGTGTGTGCTCTCTCTCTTGGGACCCTTAAGGTCAGAGGAGCCATCACAGCGACCCCAAAGAAAATATTTGCCTCCTGTGTGGTTATTTTGCTCACCCAGTTAGCCCAGTTTACCTGGAGTGACCCCTGAGCCTTTTAGTGGCGAACAAAAACCCGGCAGTATAATATTTAAACCATTTTTAAAAAGTTAGGTCTTTATGTTTTTCAGATGACTTCTTTGCTGGTGGCTCACGCTCACCTTTGGATGCTTTCCGTGGAGAATCGAGATGTAGAAACCAGGGAAGCCCATCGGGAAGGACTAGTAATGGAACTAGAAGTGACACGTGCACGTCCTCGTGTGTGTTAGAAACAGACAGCACTTGTTCACCAGCTCTGTCTGGTCGCCTCTGTCCCTCAAGCCCTCAGAGATCCGCGAGTCCTCTTTTGGAGGAGAGGAGTTGGCAGAAAGGCGCTGTAGGAGAAGCAGTCGCCCCCGACGGGAGGCCAGCCGAGGGTGTGTCTGGGGACCACTCCACAGCGCCTGCTTCCACAGTGTTGGTGCACTCACGGCCCTGGAGCGCCTCCCCAAGGCGGGAGAGAGCATCCGTGGACTTGGGCTCACCTCCAGAAGAGCAGGTGAAGAAAAGGAGACTCAGCCGAAAGCCTGTCACACCCAGGTCGCAGCTCGGGTTGGAGCGTGGCCTGCTGCTAGCCGCCAGGCCTGCGCCCGCCACTCCTGATGGTGGGGAGTCCTACGAGGACTATTTCTCACCTGACAACCTGAGGGAAAGGGGTTCGGAGCAGTCTGCTGCTGGCTCTCCACTGCCAAGCCCTATGCAGCTCGGCTGCAGGAGTCTTTCTAAGAGGAGGGGAACGAGTTTAATAGAAATGGCTGATTTTTCCTGCATTGGTGAAAGCCCCAGATCGGTCCCCGTGACTCAGTTAACAGCAAAAACTTGCTCCCAACTTCAGAATCCTGAAAAATGTGAAGAGAACCCAGATTCCAGTCGCACAGCTGCAGGGGAGACGCCTGCCTCCGAGGACGGCCAGGGGGGTGCGGGGCAGGCCCAAGATGCTCGCCCACGCGGAAGCCCTGTCCCACCAAAAGAACGCGAGGGCGACTTGTGTCCCCCCAAGCGAAGCGGGGAGGACGTGAGCGGGTCCCTTTGTGTACAAAGCAGGCAGGAAAAAGGCTCCCCTTCCTCAGTGCTGGACCCTGCCAACGCTGGGTGCTTCACCTCCAAACTGAACGTTGAAGCTGATTATAATGTGGGGAAATCTACAGAGGAGAAGGAAAACCTGCCCACGGCATATAGCGCAAGTATGTGGATCTTTTTAATATTATGAAAGTCTAACAGTGCGTCCATACTTAAAACCTACCACAGTCTTCGTAATTTAAACCGTTCTTCTGATTTTAAAGAAGTGATAAGTCTTTAGGGGTGCTTGCTTGCCCTGTGGACTTGTCGGCCAGCTCTTATTAATACACTTCCCCAAGCTTTCTCCCTGGCACAGGTGAAAGGGACAGGAGTCCTGGCGGGAGCAGTTGGCCGGGCAGCGCTTGTCCTGCCCTTTGTGGGCTCCCTGTAGCACAATAGGACTTTAAAATCTGGGCTCGACCCGGCAGCTGCTCATATAGCAAGAAATTAAGATGGCATGAGCTGGTGATTCTGTCAAAGAAGGAGGTGTGAAAGGGGCAACTTGGAAACATCAGCCTTTATTTTTGAAGCAGGTTTGGGTGATGTTAACTTTATTCCTGTCTGTACTCTAATTGTAACTATTATTATGACTTATTTATTGAGCAGCATAATAGACTGTATAGAGCGTCGGGGATTGCAGTAGAAGTAGTAATGATAAACATTTGGCACTTCATTGAAAATTCTTGGCTCTGACCATCCTTACCTAAAGATTTGGGTAAAACCGGAATAAGACTTGGTTGACTCCAAGTTGTTTCTCTAGTATTACAGTGGTTTTAACCACCATTTTCAAGAGGGAGAGGTCACCAGGAGTGAAGTAACCAGAAGTGTTGCATATCTTCTCCTGGATTATAAATTCTCCAGAATTGTCTCACTAAAATTATCAATATAATTCTCTACATTTTAACCCTGATATTTATCTTAACATGTCAAATTGTAGCTTGAGCTTAGTGTTTTCAAATTGTAGACTCGTGTTGCCTCTAAAGTGGGTGTGAAGAGTTTGCAGTGGGCTGTTCTGGTGGTCAGAACACCATGCTCCTCAGCCTGTGCTCTTATTCCGTTTTTATCTAGTGTATTTTTAAGGTTTTGAATAGCTTTTAGTGACATGCACACATGAATTACATGCAGGAACACTGATTCCAGACAGTGTCGCCCCTTAAATCCCAGTGTCAATGAGAGTAGAGCAGTCCTTAGGACTGACGTGGCTCTTGTCCAAGGGCTGAACCGGGGTGTCCCCAACCCTGAGTGCCTGGCTTCAGTGGGAGAGGACGAGGGGCCAGGGCTGGTTGCCTCCCTAGGACTTGGAGACGTTAGACGGTGGGGGTGGGTGTGGGCCATCACACGGGTGTGCATGCAGGCAGCTCCTGTGTGACTTGTCTGACTCGGATGCGAACCGTGTGTGCGCCTGGTGTAGGGCATCTTCTGGAGCCTTGTGCCTCTCTCCATTCACATCATCCCCAAGAGACAGAAATCATCAGATCCTAGGGCAAGAAGAGACTTCCATGCTGTGTAGCCCCGTCGACCCTCTTTACTTGGATAATGGAGACTCATTGATGAAGTATCTGCTGTCGGCCACTGGGTCTCGGGCGAACCGCCTCTTGGGGGAATCTACCACTGCAAAACCTTGAGGCCCTCAGTTACACGGACACGCGCTCCTGCCGCACCGTAGCTGTGAGCAGGAGAGACGGCCCCCTTCAGACGAGGCCTCTCCAGACCTTCCGTGCTGAAATAGTCTTTTCAGTTCACTTGTGCTTTTTGCTGTTTTCAACGTCTCGTGGGTGGAAAGGTTTAAAGAGCAAGTTACAAAGACTCAGTGATAAATAAGACTTAATTGTGTTTAAGATGTTGACTTCATTTCCATGTTTTAACTTACAGGCAATGCATGTGTTTGTTCACATTGTAGTAAAGGTGTTGGGTGAGGTGGCAGCTCTCGGGTGGCACAGATCACCAGTGCAGAGGTGGAAAAGGGCCAGTGGCTGTTCCTGGCACCATTTTGATCCAAATCCAAGGTGACGGCCAACATGAATGTCCTAAGGCATTTTGGAGGAGCAGGGGGGCCAGAGCAGCCATGAGCCCTTGAGCCCTTGGAGCGGGGGATGGCCTGCGTCCCCAGGAAGACCAGCAGTTTTAATTGGCTTTTCAGTGTGATGGAGTCCCTTGGGTGCTTGGAGCACAAGAGTAATCAAATGTGATGTTTTAAGTGGACCCTGGATGTTTTGGGGAGCAGACTGGCTTACACCTATTGCTGGAGGCAATCACTGTTGACCTTGTCCTTCAGACAGACACCTGAGTGTGCAGAGGGACAAACATTAACTGTTTGCTTGTGCATATGTAGAATTATCCTGTTGCCTTGAAGTTTGTTGCCTTTTTAAAGTTAAAATGCCATATTTCCATGATGGTATTGATATGCTTCATTTTTTTATTAATCTATATCAAGGGTCAGTAATTTTCTGTAATGAATCAGTAAATATTTTGGGGTTTGTGGGCCAAGTCAAGGCTTGTAGGTGCTTGGGCAAATAAGACATTTTCAGTTTTAATCAAACAAACTCTGAGTAGATTTTTTATAATGTAGGGCTATTGAGAATAGAACTCTTTAGGTGGGGAGAATAATATTGAGGCTCAAATTGAGTTTTCCTGTCACAAATCATTAAGTGTTCATTAAGGCTGATGTGTAATAAGACATCTTAATAAGATTTTCCCTATTTCACCTGGGAAAAGGCCTTTGCATAATAGGTTCTGTCAAATTCTGATAACAGTCCAGGAGCAAATTATTTTCATGGTGCCTGTTTGCTGCTGAGAAGGTATCATGAAATTTGAGACTGTCCCTTGCTGTGCCTTTCAGAATGTCCTTGCAGTACAGATTTGTCAGTTGGAAGTTAGAAGGCAGCTCAGCTGTGCTGGTGGAGGGATTTTTGAAGTGAGAACATCTTTGCTCCTGCATCAGGTCTGGAGAACACTGCTGTAGCTCAAGGAAAATGTCCACAGCAAATTCAGATAGGCATGGAGAGTCCATGAGATGAGGTTTCAGTACGCTGCTGAAGCTGGCCTGGTGCTAGCTCATGGTCGTCCCGCCTCAGCCTTCTGGGTAGCTGGGGTGACAGGTGTGCACCACTGTGTCCCTGACGGCCAAGATGGGAAGGCTGCAGAGAAACATCTCTCCTGCCCTAGGTGCTGACCACGGCCTTTCAGCCACCTGACATTGGTTTGAACTGCCGAGCTGGGCTTCTACTTGCCTCACTGATGAAGGGGGCAGAAGGGTGCTGTGTGGCCATCCGCAGAAGCGAGTCCTTTTCACACTGCACCCCACTCCTGCCTCCTGGTTTGATGCAGATTTCTCCTGTGCTGTGTGATGGGAATTTACGTGTCAGCATTTTGTATACGCGGGCTATTTGAGCAACTCGGCGAGTCCAGCTGCCAGATTCTTTTTCATAGCTAGTAGTCGTGAGCTGTTGGAGATAGATGGTCAACTACTCTTCTAGCTGTCTACCAGGTCTTAATGAAGCAAGTTTCAGACAAAGTGACTCGGGTATCTGTTGACAAGCAGAGGAATCGGTCCACCAGAGGGCAGATGTGCTGAAGCCCCAATCTGTCCCTGCTTGAGTGTGTCCATACTTTATCTGAAAGGTTGACCAGTATTCTTGGCACACGTGTCTGATCTTTTCAGCTACCAGGTATCTTCAGTTAGATGCTTAGGATGCCATTGAGGGATGCCAGCTGTAGCTCACTCTGGATTTCCAGGCTCTGTGTGAGTAGGGTTCGCCCCGGAACATTTAAACCTATCCGTTTTTGGAAGCCCGTGAATTTTACCAGTCAAACTTTAACATCTACTATGCTGATGAATCAGCTAGTGATGTCACCAAGTTCAGCTCACTTGTCACACCCCTGTGGCAGTTAACAAAGCCTCCAGTGTTGGCCTGAAGGACTCTAGAAGCTGACTTGGAGTATGGTCTGCTAGTGTTGTGGCTGATGCTTCTGGAGTGGTCTGGTGGCCTGTGCTGCTGTTGTCACGAGATGCTTCACCTTGCTGGTCTGGTCTGTGACAGATGTCATGCTGCCTATACTGACTTCAGGTGGGCGTGGCCTCTGCCTGCATCTCTGCCTGGGAAGGACCATGGGGTGGCACCCTGGCTCTGAAGGAGTGCCTGCCTAGGGGAGGTCAGTAGGGCTCAAGTTGAAGTTTATTTACATCACGACTGAGAACTAGCGGCAAAAATGCTACAGTAATTGTGGAGGGCATGTATGTATAGAATGCATAATCCCAAGGCAGAGAATCGCATCTTTACATTGGATTTGCACCACTGAGCAAGCTTGAGAATCTTGGTGTTTTTTAAAGTCGTTCAAATCATCAACGTACACCTTCTTAAAAATTTAGTTAAGGTATTTTGTATGTGCTTTGAGAACTAACCCATCCACTCATAGGCATTTAGGTGTTCATATCTGATAGTCTGTACATTTCAGTATTTCTTCATTCACGAGGAAGTGTAGATTATTGTAGCAAATAAGTGTACATGAATTCCTTGAGTCTTTTAAATTGAAGAGTAACTATTGCACTTCTGGGTGATTCAGATCATCTAAGTATGGCAAGGAGAGCATTTCTCGGCCCTCTTCCCACAGTCTGCGCCACTCCCTGGGGCCTTAAGCTGCAGGCAGTCTGAACAGCTCAGCATGGGTGTCGGCTAAAACAGGAAGGTTGGCTATGAGGCAGGGAGGCTGCAATCCTTTTACGCCTTCTCGTCAGTCAGATGTTTGCATCTACTATATGCAGGGTGTTCAGATAGATGCAGGTAATGTTAATACAGAGCTCACCTCTTCCCTTGGGAGGTTAGGCAAATAGGAAAGATAGTCAAGCCACTGAATGCCAGGGAATTCAAAAGGTGCGGAAAACTCCCGATGGGAAAATTATGTAGTGTTAAAATATGGGTTCTATGTAAGTTAGTTTTAATTGTCTGAATGGAAGTTTCTGCTTTATAATTACCTCAATCTATTGTAGACCATGATTAGATTACCCCCCCCCCCAAAAAAAAAGTTAAAGTGAACTTGGTTGTAACGGCTGAGAGCACAGTCCCAGATGAGGCTTGCTTGTGTGGAGCCTGTTAATAAACTGCACATATCCCAGTGGTGGGAAGTGTCTATCCTGTCTTAAGGTTTTTTCCCCGCAGTTTTAAGGTTTTTTGCATTCTTCTTAAATTCATTATTCATACCTTGGACTCAAATATTCCCATTAAAAAGTTCCCATTAGGAACTTTTTAATGGGAATATTTGCATGTTAAAATCACGGGTTCTTAAATTGCCTTCAGAAGCCTTTTTGGCCCTTGGATTCTTCATGGTGCTCCTACACGTGACTCATTTGTCAGATACACCAGTGTCCTTCACCTGCACGCCTGTCCTGGACTAGGAAGAGGGATGTGCAGAAGGCAGACCGGGAAAGGAGAGCTTATTGGTTTCCAGGCAGACCTTCAACACGGGCTGCTCTCCTCTTTCTCAGCACCCTCTTCCCCTCTCCCTCCTTCCCCGGGACTTGATTCACTACTGTCCTCATGCTGCCATCACTACTGTCCTGGTCCTGCCTCTGCAGGGATCCCATCCCACGTTTCCCCAGGATCAACTCCTTCTTAACCTCACTGTGTGCGTTGAGAGGCAGAGATGGTGATGCATGCTGAGAGGTGAACGGCCCTTTGCTAGCTTTCCTTGGAGTGACTGTGATATCATACAAACTTCTAAATGGTGAAACTTCAGGTCATACAGCATGACACATTCGGCAGTGATGGAATTCTTTTATCTCTGAATTTGGTTATTCTATGAAAACTTAGACCCGAAGCACTGAAAAGAAGCTAGCATGAGGAGTGGGGGTATGATAAGGAGATGCTGTGCACTGAACTGTGACCCCTGAAAATCCTTGTGTTGGAGCCTTGCCCCTGAATGTGCTGACATTTGGAGTCTGGACTTTGGGATAGGATCGGGCTTAGAGGAGGTCATGAGGCTGGGGCCGTCATGGTGCCGACCTGCCTTTAAAGGATGAGAGACCCCTGAGGCTTGCTCTTCTGAGCCCTGTGGAGGCGGCTTCTGCAACCCAGGGAGAGAACCTGCACCAGAACCTGTCGCGTCACTAGGATCTCAGTCTCCAGGACTGAGAAAATCCATTTGTTGCTCAGGCCACTTGGTCTGTGCTATGGGGTCACAGCAGCCTAAGCTGATCAAGATGTCCATCAAACCAGGCTGTGATGGAGGAAGAGAGATGAGGGTGAGACCGTGGGCATGACATACTACAGTTCCTGAGACTGTCAAAATAGATGTCCACTAACTCATTGGATATATCCATTCATACCCTACCTGGGATTTCTGGACAAGGGACAGAATCGGGACTCTCCGTAAGGCCCACTTTAAGGGGGCAAAGGGTGAGCGTTGAAGTCATCTAGGGAAGAAGCCTGTGAACGACCCATGACACAGGAGCACTCGGGAGAAGCAGGTGGGAACCAGAGATGGCAGGTAGACCTGCCTCCGGACCTGCAGCAGGTGGACACTGAGCCACCATGCACACTCGGCTGCTTTTGGCTTCCTGATTAAAATCCACAGAGAAGACATCAGTAAATCGCTGGTGAATAGGCAGAATGTTGGAAATGTAAGTCTTTTACTTCCATCATTTTGTGACTACGAGACCTGTGGAATTGTGAAAATGCACCGTGATTGTTGGTCTTGATGTTGAGGTGGTCATGATGCTCTGCCTAGAGCTTTCTGCCTGCAGAATATTTTGCCACCTGTCTCTGTTAGGCAAGAACCGAGACAAGTACTGAAGCACGTGGCTGCTGACCTTTTTTCAATATACTAGGAAGCTGCAGGCTTGTACATGATTCAGTATTGAGAGACTTCATCCCTAAATTATCCTTAGTCCTGTTTAATTTTGATATACTCTTGCTTTAAATATATTTTAAAATGAAAATGCATAGTGGTTACAATTAACACTGATTCTAATCTTCTAGTTCTTTTTAGTCTTAGACCTTAAAGATGAAGGGCAGGTTCATCCAGGTTCCACCATAGGGCTTAGGAGTTCTCGGCACTTAAACAAGACTACTGAAAGTCACAGGAGTGAACAGCAGTAAGAAACTCGGCTAGATCTTGGGACAAACTGCATGACATCCTCCCACACAGCCTCTCGCCTACTGCTGTCTTCCATTGCTGAGGTCCATGTTTATGGGACAGTCAACTGGCGCTGAGCAGGGCTTGGGAAGACTGGACACTAGACTGCAGGGGACAGGGCATCACAGTGGCTGCCATTTCCAGAGGGACCAAGGGTAGGAGTTCATAGGCAGAGAATGTTGGTTTCTTGACTCGGAACCTGACCTGAGATGAATCGGGACCAGGGTTGCGAATGACAATTAGTTTGGATTCAGGAAAATGCCTCACCGTTGTTGTCCTGTGTTTTTTGAACTGTTTTTGAAAAGTTTTCAAATCAGACTCTTCACTTAGTTGTACTTGGTTATATCTTAGTGTCCCGTCTGTAGACTTTCTTAAGCAATGTGAACTTTGGGAGTACTGACATTATTTTTTGCATCATGTGTATTTCCTTTCCTGTTGGTTGGGACAGTGTCTCATGCGTTTGCATCTCCAGAGGGAGCCTCTCGTCATTGGTGTTTGTTGATGAGCACATCAGTGAATGAGTCGGGTGTGCAGTTAGGCTGACCGTCACCTGACTAGGGCTGGGACCGAGGCCCCTGCAAGCCCTTTGTGCCGGCGTATCAGGACTGCATGATGGCCCTTGTCATGTTCTCAAAAAATCCAACTTTAGTTCACCAAGTGGGCGACTTAGGGTGCAGAGAGGATGGAGCGCCACGTAGGGCATCAGCAGGAAGCAGGTGCACCCCAACATAGCTCTCTTCATCGTGGGTTTTGGGGGAGTCCACTCGGTACAGCACCTAACGGAACCACAGTGCACTCGCTGGTGTGTCTTCATGGCAAGATGTTGGCCTAAGACGGGAATCTTGGGGGAACGTACCCAACTGTCATCTGCAGATTGAAATCTGGAGCTTTGCACTGTAGACTGTTGTGGAGAAACTCGCCTCAACGCTGAGATCACTTCCAGCCTCTCACCTAGAACCACCTTCTCCAAGGAGCTGCGTTTTGGTGATTGTGGTGCTACATTGTACATGTAAACATCCCAAGCAATTCACTTAAATGGACAGTCAGGGCAACTCTGCCCATGTGGTTACAGTGTAGCATCACACTTGTCCCTTTGATAATGCAAGACAAGGTATGCATATGTATGCCTTGGACTCTTGGACTCCTGGACTCCTGTCAGGGACAGGAATCTTCAAAGAGCAAGACAGGCAAGCTGACGTAGAGGCCCGCAGGTTCCCGTCACCACTGAACACAGTAAAAGGGACTCCTCGTTGTTTGCTGACATTGCTTCAGCATTCATTCCACCTGCACTCTAACCTTGGTCCACTTGGGTTTTAGGTGCCACGGGGAAGGCTGCTCCAGATGGCTCTCATGAAGGCTTTCAGGACTGCGTCCAGCCTCCTGAGGAATCGGAGGAAGGCGGGAAAGGCCAAAAGGTGAGTGTGACATTGTAATGTTCCACCTTGCATGGAGGAAATGAGTCAGCCACTTATGTTCACTTAAAAAGTTGACTGTGGGTGAATGTCGGAGAGATCTGGATCTGACAGCTGGGGTCTCACTCGGGACAAGCTGGCCCTGTCACTCTGCCAGCAAGTTCCCTGCTGGCAGAGAAGCCTGGAGGTCTCTGGGGCCTGATGGGCTGTGCCCAGGTTAGTTGCCCTTTTGTAGCTTCAGCAAGTGTTTCCTGGACAGGGAGAGAACCCAGACAGCTTTGACCTAAGACTCTCAGCCTCATTTGTATGAGGCCTAGGAGGCATCACAGAGAAACTTGAGTTAGAGCTACAGGAGGACCACAGAGCACCGAATGCCAAGACCAGCTTTGCTTCAGCCCGAGAGTTTCAGAAGTGCAAGTCTAGAGAGCGGTGCAGAGATGAGTGGTCACGGTGTATCATGCTGCAGGTAACTGGGAAGGAGGAGACCTGTATTTAACATGCAATTCTAGGTGTGAAAGCTACAACTTCCTGGTACTTTGAGATCTGATGTGGAGTGGGGAGAGGCATTATGTCAGCATCTTGGGTTGTGACCAGCCAACAAAAACACTGTCTAGTTTCCTTGTATTAAGTCCTCTGCAGAACCGCACAGGGATTGGACTAGTGAATTCAAGACAAGTTTCTGACCTATGGCTCACAGGCCTCGAGGGTCCTTGGTATCTCAGTTATTCCCTTTTGACCTGCGGAAATGGAGGTCTTCCCTGCTTGTTTTTGTTCCCTGTTAGATTTCAAGTTAATTTGTGTTAAGCTGAAATTTGAGACATTTTAACTCAGTCATGTTTTTATGTGTAACTATATATTAAGGGATTAGATTTTATCAAGCACCAAACTTGTTTTTTTTCTTTAAAAAACAAAAATAAACCTTGTAATTGAATTTTGACATTAAGAAAAGTAAGTTCATGACCAGCTCTTCCGTCAGCTAATTCCTGAAGGACCTGCATGTACTGGAGGGGGCTGGCCCTAGGGTATGGGGTGGCCTCTTACGTTGCTACCACTGGTTACCTGTGGTGATTCCTGCTTCTTCGCAGGTTGAAATAACACTAGAGAAGCACAGCGAGGCAAGCATATAAAGCAGGGTTTACTTAAAAAGGGGTAACAGACTTTTCCCGGGAGGGAGAAGGGGACCATAGCTGATATCCTGGTATCTCAGGATACCAAGAAGTGGAGGGTGATCTGCCTTTTTATATGTCCTAGGCTTCCTTTTTCTCCCACTCTCTTCTCTTTCTTTCTCCTTCCTAGGAAATGCTAGGTGGGATGGCCCTAAGGTGGAAAACAGGTGGGCTGGAGGGGCTGGGGAAAAGGATCCTGCAGGAAGAGGCTGTACCTAACTTCTCCCTGTAGGGAGGGATCGTCCCTGGGCAGGTTGTCTGGATAAGGTGGAGGAGGAGCTCTGAAGGAATCAACCTCTCAATCTCTCCATTCTCTGGGTCTGGCCTGGGCCTCTCTGCCTGTCTAACTCTGGCTTCAATATCTTCACCGGAGGGCTGGCTTACCTACCCTTTCTGAAGTTATGAAACAGATTGAAATTCAGTTGTCCTGTGGCCTGATGACCTTTTTTTTCAATCTGAAGCTTGGAGTTGTGCATTCAGGTCATGTCTGCCTTGGCTGCCCTGCAGAGCAGGCCCAGTAGGGGTGGCTTATCCTGAATTCTGTGTCATGGGAAGGTTCAGGGTAAAGATGGGCAGGTCGGGAAGATGGGGAAGTAGGAGCCTGTGGAGGCAGTAGCACCTGCCAGAGGGGTTGGCCTGGGAATGGATGCCAGAACCTGCCGGAAGAGAGGTGTTAGAGTGGGCCCAAGCGCACTGAGCCTCCGTGGTTCCCCGTAGCTTCACTGGGGTGGTGGTCTCTCTTGAGGGTCACTGGCCTGCCTGTCTTTGATCTGTTCTGAAAGTTCCCAGCTGTTACTCCGTCCCTTTTCCTCATGCCTCCGTGGCTGGGGATGCAGTCACACGTTGGCCTCTGTGGCCCACATGTCGTGGTTTCCTGTGGAGCTGTCCTCTCGCATCGTACTTCATTCTGGGCATTTTTACTGACTTCTTGCCCATTTCATCCTTTCCTCTTTGTCTGTCTATTCTGGTGCTGAACACACCCATTGAGCTTCCACATTTCATCCTTTTATCCTTGTAATTTGACTTTTGTCCCATAATTCTCTGCTAAAATCATTAAACCTTATTTTATGTTTTTGAGCACGTGAAGCGTATGTAGTTTGGAATCTGCCTGATAACTCCATTTTGGTTTTTGTCTGTTTCTTAGTTTTCAGTCATATGTCCCATATTTCAAGTCAGGAGTTGAGATGATTTGAAGTTGTGCTTCTGTCCCTGAGGCCCGGTGTCCCCAGGGAACTTAAACCTCTTGTGCTGCTTTGAGTCTGTGGCTTATTTTTCCTTGTTTATCACCTGGCCCGCTGGGCGGTGTCTTCAGGTAGCATGTGTGTGTGTCTCTGTCTACACTCTGGCCAGCTTTTCTAATTGATCACAGTGAAGAGGTTGTACAGGACTATAGTCCACCTTTACGTTTCATTAAAAATGTAAGGTCAGGCAGCGGTGACCAAAAGGAGGCAGATTTTAAAAGGCTGCTGAGCGAGGCTTTATTGAGATTTCGCTCCCCGGTGGAACCCTCAGACCAGCAGAGTGGGTCTAAGGAGAAGTGTGGGGAGCGCGACCAGACTGGAATTTTTACTGGGCTTAAGGCTAGGAAGGGAGGGCTTGGGACAGGAAAAGCTGTCTTTAGAGTCCCTTGTCCTACTGGGATGGATTGGGGGAGCTGGCTAAGATCCAGGATTGACCAGGAGACCCTGCTGATAGGTGGTTCCGCGGGCGCCTGCTTGGTGGTTCTTTGACGCACACAGGTTGCTCAATCACCTCAAACCGACGCAACAAAGATGGCTTCTGTAGACAGGGTTTCTTTTCTGCTCTAGACCCTTCTGAGAAAGGAACAATGAAAGACCAAGACAAGAGAAGGGCTTTCAAAAGGTGAACTTTCTAGTCCTTGTTTGCAAAAGATATTTGGGATGAACTTAATTTCTTTCAAAGAGTGAAAACGATTACTATTCAATGAGGAATTGTAGAATCTGAGATAGAACTTCTGTTATTAATTCTTATTGTTTATTTGCTTATTAACTTTTGATTCAGTATGTACTGTTAACGGGAGAAGTCGTGAAAGGAGGAACATCTGTCGGAGCTGATGAGTAAAGGCACATCTCTCTATAGACAAGGGGGGCAAACGAGGCTTGGGGTTCCGGACTTTTATATGAGGCAGGGATTAGAGCCCGGAGGGTCCTAATGAAGTGGTTAAGGGTGGGGTTGGTATGAGGGAGTGGTTAGCCTTTCTCAGAAAAGCCCTTCGGCAGAAAAGTGAAATTTTTCTTAAAATGGCGGCTATCACTTAAGAGAGCTGTCTAGATGCTAAGCAAGGACCTTACAGTCACTATATAAGTCAGTGGAAAAATCAGACTTCCCTAATGTTTTTGGTTTTTGTACCAGGGATTGAACCCAGGGGTGCTTAACCACTGAGCCACACCCCCAACCCCTTTTATAAATTTTAGAGATGGGATCTCACTAAGTTGCTTAAGCTCTGCTAAGTTGTGAAGCTGACCTTTAACTTGTGATCCTCCTGCCTGAGCCTCCCAAGCCACTGTGATCACAGGAGTGCACCTCTGTGCCTGGCCTCGTTGAGCCACTTTTGAGTTAAGCAATCATCACCTCTGTCCTCTTGGCTTATAAATCGTGGGTCACTGGCAGAGAAAGATGGTAGACCCCGACTGAAGCTAGCACTCTGGTAAAGTACATGGATGTTTTTTCCTCTAAGGTTTTTATTTTATGACTTCTCGGTTTACTCTTGTTGTTGAACGGGTTATCAGCAGTGATTCATCCAAACGGCAGGTGATGTTTGATTTTTTTTCTGGGACATTCAGCATGAGTGTCATTACACACTGAGGGAGCTGCCACACCTCCTTGAGGACGACACACTTCCTAACTGTCCGTGTCTATTTCCTGTTGTTCATCCTGCTGCATGCAGGGAGATGGAGGCCTCCCGGGTGGCAGGAGCTTGGAGTGGCGCTCACTTGAGAGACGGCTTACCGAGACCAAAGCTGCTCTGGATTCCACTGGGTTTCCAGTGGGCTGTGATTACTCTGATAAGCCTCTCTTGGCACAGCCAACCCAAAGTTGGCAGAGGTGCGCTGGGCTGGTTGTGACAGGTGTGGGAGCTAGCAGGTGTTACTTTATAAAGCCCCTGGAAAATCAGCTGCCTCTTGATGGCTGTAGTTGATTTCAATTTCTATTAGCATGCTATTTTTTTTCTTTTTATGTGTCAAAGAAAATATTTCTATAGAAAACATTAAATAGAATTTTCAAAGAGCTCCGTCTTTTAGCATTATTTCCATGCCCTATACTGAATGGCTCATTTTTGCAAGCATTTTGAAGTATGTGGTTCAGAAATCATCAAATGTGTTTGGACTGGAGGTAGTAGAAGCAAGGGCCAGGTGGGGTGGATCTCCTTAGGCCCTCAGTGGTCATCTTGGGCCACAAAGGAGTGGTATACTCCCTCCTGAGCAAGATCTTTTGGGGCACTGAGAGGAGCCATGTGAGGCTGTCCAAGATCTACTGGTGGGCGGTCAATGCTCTGGGCAATGGAGAGTGCACAGGACCACTCTAAATACTTTTAGCTGCTGGTTTCTAAGGTCCAGTTTACCAAATGTACCACTAGGCAGATATTTGCTAAATGATAGTATACCATGGTAATTTGCTTTTTAAAGTATCAAATTAATCAGTTTGGGATATGTAGAAACTCAAATAACTAGCTGCACGAGTAAGCTTGAGACCTTGTGTCTAGAAAAATTAAAGTGTATTCAGGAGTGAAGGAACTGGGTGAGAAAATCCATGCTCGGCCCTGGACCTGCCTGGTGTAGGCACCTGCTCTTCAGTGATGGGTGTTCGTTCTTCAGTTCCGTCCCACCTTCCCAGTGTCCCCAGAATGGACTCAGCTGATCGTGGACATCCTGAATGTGACTCGCTGTGCCCAGTAAGAGGTGAAGGGAAGTCTTACGGCTTACTGGGAGAGTTCTGGAAAGTGTTCTCCCACTGGAGAGTCCTGGAGAGAAGTGGCCAGAATGGCTTGCACCCTGCATCAAAGCCAGAAGAGTGGAGTGCAGAGGAGCTGGGCAGGCGGGCAGCTGCAGACCTTGCGGCTCACTGCCCTGACAGCAGTGCTTGCAGACGGACCACTGAGTCCTGTGAGGCAGGTGTCACCACTGTGCCTTTGTCCCCAGCCAGACCTCCTTATGGTGGGTGATGTCCCAAGCAGTTTTAATTCTGTGCCTTTCCTTAAGCTCCTTAATGCTAGCTCTTAAAAAAAATAATAATAATACAATTCTACTCTAGGTTCTTAAGAAAATTATAGTCCTTAATGCTGGGCACTGCAATAGACATAATCAATTCAAAGCAAACAATTCTAAGTTAATTGTAAACACTGCAAACACTTAATCATGACAAACCTATGACAGACCTATTACACTCCCTCTGCGTTCTAAGCTCAATATTTAGGAATGTAAGCTGTTGGACGTTACTCCAGGATAATTTTTTAAAACATTTTTTTAGTTATAGATGGACCTTTATTTTTATGTGGTGCTGAGGATCGAACCTGGTGCCTCACACAGGCTAGGCAAATGCTCTACCACTGAGCCCAAGCCCCACTCCAAGATAATCTTTAATTCTGTTTTTATTCTTTATTTTTAAAAAAATCAACAGTAAAGAGGGTGCAAAGAAGAGTAACAATTGAAAACTGCAACTTAAAATATAGGAGGCATTACTACTGAATTTTTTAGAAAATAAACTGAGGCATTTCAACTAGCATTTTTTGCCATACGCTTCTGAGTTTTGGGACATAAGACTTGGTTCATATATCAATGGAGAATCCATTAAAGAAATGTGATGGGTAAAGGTACGACTTAGGCAGTTGAAGGGGAAAGAAAGAATGGCCACACGCTTCTGCCCTTTTCAATGCTTTATTCACTCGAATTAATACAATTCCACTCTAGATTCTTAAGAAAATTATAGTCCTTAATGCAGGGCACTGAAATAGACATAATTCAAAGCAAAAAATTCTAAGTTACTTGTAAACACTGCAAACACTTAATCATGGCAGACCTATTGCAGACACTCCCTCTGTGTGCGAAGCTCAAGTGCCTGATCTAAAGTCTCAAGCCTTAGGCCAAGTCCAGCAGATGCACACTCAGACCGCCCTGATCAGGTTAGGGACCAAGGCAGGCTTCTCCTGGGGTGGAGCTGATGGCAGGCTGAGAAGAGGGTTATAAGGAGAAGTCGTGGTTCTCATCAGGATCAAGATGTGGGTGTGGAGCTGGAGAGCAGTGAGGACCAGGCACAGGACCAGGCAGGTAAGAGTTGGGATGTCAGTCATGGTCCTCATCAGGCTCTCTGGCATGTGGGCGTCGGTGTCGGCTGGCTGAAGGTCTGTTCATTTGCTCCGTCATTTATGTTAAATTTGGGGGCTTCTGCTCACCCTTTCAGTCCCTATCGGCTATCACCAGGTTTCTCAGTGACGTCTTTCATTCTAGGGTCAGGACATTTGGTGGCTTCCACACTGGTCTCTCACCTCCGACTTTGTCAAGGTGAAGGGTGAAGATGTCACTCTGAGTTTTATCAGGGTTGTGGAAAGTGACTTATCAGGCTATGCCCGATGACGATATTGGAGGGCTCTGTAGTCGTGACTGGTAGGAACTGCAGTTTATTTTAAAATGGAATTACTTAGGCTAAGGCCCTTCTCAGGTTAATCCTTAGGTCATCCTAAAAGAACACCATGTACAATCACACTATGTACAGTCAGCTTGGCATAAACCCTTATTATCTTCATTACCAGTGATCTTTTATTTCAAACGCTTGTTTTTGAAGTTATACTATTTCATTTTTATGCAGAATTGTTTTCATTTTAAAATATTTACAATCTGTTTCTCAAAGGCACTAAAATCTGTTAGTATTAATAGAGTTGTTGGTTCTTAGGGATTCCCCCCCACCTTTTTTTTTTTTCTACATGGTTCTATTTAGGTGAATGTTAACTAAAGGAAGACTGTGGACAGGAAACTGGGAGTCAGAAGCAGTTTTAAGTGTAGAATCTGTGGTGTAACCCTGGGAGGATTTGTAGGTAGTGGTTGCATCTGTCTCAAATAGCAGCACTAACCAGGAAACTCCACAATTTGCAAAACCCCTCCGGGTTTTTTGGTAAGTCTGGGGTTGTATGTAGAGTGGCTGATGAAAGGAGTGTCTTTCTGCCCTGCATGTAAAGGTAGGCAACTTGACCTGACTTTTAAGTACTAGGGATTTAAGTACGAGGGATGGAACCCAGGGCACTCTACTGCTGAGCTGCATCTCCAGACCTAGACCTTTCTTTCTTTCTTTTTTTTTAAACAGGACCTCACTAAGTTGCTGAGGTTGGCCTAGAACTTGAGCTTTTCCTGCCTCCAGCCTCCTAGGTTGCTGGGATTACAGGTGTGCACCACGGTGCCCAGCAAGCGTGGCTTTTAAAGTCCACACCAAATGATTGACAGTGTGAAAGCATGTGGGCAGAGGTTCTGCACTATGTGGGGCAGTGGTGTCCCTACAGAGCCCCAGGTTTAGCCTATGAGAGCCCCCTTGAAGGCGCCCTTGACCCACACACTGAGGCACATCCTTTCCTGGAACAACGAGGCCTCTGGGCTCCTCCTTGCTACCCACTCCCAGGGTCTGTTCTCTGGGATGGAGAAGGGGTGCAAAAGCAGGATCCAGGGCCAGGTGCCATCCTTGTGGCAGCGTCTACCCTGCCCCTTGAACCAGAGAAGGAGTGTGTGTTGACCCAGGCCAAGGCTTGGGTTTCGCGGCTACATTTGATAAAGCATCTTGGATCTCTAGCAACGTAGGCATCGGTGGTGACTTACTTGGTCATGCACTTTGTTTGCTTTTCACTGTAGAAATTCACCCTCGTCCAGGCCAGTGGGCCTTCAGAATTTACAATGATGCTGCGCCGATCGCTATTATCATAGCTGAGAGCATATAGAAAAGATGTTATGGTTTTTAGGAAAAATGACCCAAATATCAGGAGTCTCTGGAATTCTAAACAAAGATTTCATATAAGGAAGGAAAATGAAGTTATGAGCTATTGATATAAAGAAGTACTTGGGTCCAGTTTTCAGCTTTGCAGAACGTGAAATCCATCAAGTGAAAGGCGGGGATCAGCAGCATGAAGGGCACACTGTGAGCTGCTTGGTTGTGAACACGGAGCCTGGGGACCATGGACAAGGCCCTTTAGAAGAAGAACGATGTGGCCTCCAGGAATCTGATCAAATCCACAAGGAGAGGTGTGAGGGCACTTCTCCAGAGTTTATTTTTTGTCATATTTGACTCGGTCTGTTTAATTTTCTCTCTAGTCAAAATTCATATACTTGATAGTGCTCATATATTTACATGGGGACTTATCAATAGCTTATCAGTAGTGAACAGATCACTAATCTTTGTACATAGGTGGACTATCTCCTTACTTCATTTCTTTTAAAGGAAAAGTAGCTTTTACTATTTACCTAAAAACTGGTACCTAAACCCAAAAGACTTCAAAGCATGTTTTAAATTTTTTTTTTATTGCTAATAAAACAAATACATTTGTTTGACTTACCTTTGATCTTAGTAAAAGAAATCAACCACCGCATTTCCCAAATGTCATGCTCTCCCTTCCCTCCCTTCCTCACCCCCGCCCCCCTATTTCTGGAACCAGTGCAGTGATCCAGGTGCCCAGTGGCTTCTGGTTGGGGTGTCTCCTGGCCTGTCGGGCTTTGTCACTGCATGGATCAGCACCTTCCCGTCCGGGAAGAGTCCTGCCTCTTCTATTTCCATTGAATAACAATCAAAAACATAAAAGGCTTGTTTTCTTTTTGTAATGGGTACTTCAAAAAGGGAAAAGAAGTGACCAGAGTGGAAAATAGACGTTATATGAATGCACTTGCAAACAGCAGCTTCAAGTTTCCAGCTTTTCTGGGGGCTGTGTGCTAGTACCATCTTGATGTTTTTCCATGTCTGAGACCTTCGTGTTGTAGGCTGGACGTTAGTGTGTGTGCTTATGCATTCATTTGTTCTTGGGTTGCATAAATATAGTGAGCCCATGAACACATGTAAGCTTGTGGGGCCCCAAGCCGTGCCCTGCTGACAGCGTACCGAGACAATCAGTGGACCCCTCACTTTGTGGAGGCTTCTTTTGGCTCCATCAGAGGCAGATGTACAGATGGTTCTTAACCTGTGACGTCCCGGGCTGGGGAATACCCACGGCACTGCTGTAGGCCGTTCCTTCCTTCCTAGTAAGATTAGGAAGGTCCCTCTTTTCTCTGAACTCGCCCATTGCCAGGTGATTAGCCTGATTCTCTCTCCAGTTCTCTGCACAAGAGTTGGCCACGGTCTAAGGACTGCTGTTCTTAAGGTGTTGCCATTGTTGAGAAGTAAAAGATGTTCATGGCTGACGGCTTAATCCTCCACGGCTATCCTCCGCCAGAAGTAAACAGATGTCCTGTTGCAGTGCTGGGGGTTGAACCTGGGGCCTCACACTGGTAGGCTAGTGCTCTACTACTGAGCAATATCCCAGCTCATTTTTCTTTTGAGTTGGGGTCTCCTGGAGTTGCCCGAGCTGGCCTCACCCTTGCAACTGACCCGAGCCTCTGTGTGGCAGAGGGAGACGGCCCAGGAGGCCCTCTGTCACCCATCCATGTCCACCTGTGCAGAACCCTGCTGCCCTTGGGCGTTGCCACTCCCGTCATGGAGTCCAGCGTCCCTTTCTCGTCCCCATGGGTGTGGTGGCACCTCCAACCTTTCCCATCCAGGCTTTTGTGGGAGTCACATCTGTCCCCTTACCTCCACTTGGGACAGCTATTTGCTGCCCTAAGAGCTTCTATAACGTCTGTCACCTAGGCAGCATCTTGGTGAAGCCAGGGGCACTACTCCAGGCTCCCCGGAGCCACCGTTTTTCACACGCGCCCTCTGCAGGTCTTTCCCATCTGGGGGGCAGTGGAGACCCTGCCCCATCTGCCAACTCCTCTTCCTCCTCGAAGCCTGAGCTTGTCACTTGTTTCTTTAAGGTGCTGGGCAGAGTTCTCTTCCCTCTGCACTCTGGACTGTGCTTGTATCTGGTCATAGACATGACTGGATTGTAATGGCTCGGAATCCTAGTGGCTTCGCCAGGGCAGGGATGACCTGACCACCTCTGTATCACCAACCTGGTCCTGTGATTGGTGCATTGCTGTGGCTCACACGTATGTCAGCCCTGACTGGGCCATGTCTAGGGACGGTGCCCTTTCTCAGAGGGAACCTGAGCCTGTCTACTCTAATTATGCCAGGGCTTCCTCCTCCTTCGTCAATTTTTATTTGAAACCCACCAAAGGTAAACTTGGAAGATTATTTATGCTGTATAGCTTTATAAGGTTTCAGTGAAAGGCCAGCTGAGTCAGTCATGTCTTGGTCTTCACAGCCTTTGTCAAACCTCTTCCCAGGTGTGTAAATAGACGCTATGCTGCAAGTACAGTGGCAGAGCGCACAGCACAGCTAGGGGTTGCTCAACAGGCCTGCGGCACAAAGTACAGAAGGCACTGCACAGCTAGGGGGCGCTTAACAGATGTGGGGCACATAGCGGACAGAGCACACAGCACGGCTAGGGGGCACTCAACAGGTGTGCGGCACATAGGGGACAGGGCACTGCACAGCTAGGGGACACTTGACAGATGGAGCACGTACAGGGCAGACTGCACAGCACGGCTAGGGGGCGCTCAACACAGACGTGGGGCACGCATGGAGACAGAGGGCACTGCAAGGCTGGGGGCACTTAACAGACATGGGGCACGTAGGGGGTAGAGCGTACAGCACAACTAGAGGGGCACTCAACACAGGTGTGGAGCACATAGGGGCAGAGAGCACTGCACAGCTAGGGGGCACTCAACACAGACGTACGGGGGCGCGGAGGGCACTGCACGCCTAGGGGGTGCTCAACACAAACGTGGCACACACTGGGCAGAGGACACAGCACAGCAAGGGAGTGCTTACCACAGACGTGGGGCACGTACAGGGGCGGAGGGCACAGCACAGCTAGGGTGCACTTAACACAGATGTGGGGCACGTGCGGGGTTGGAGGCACTGCATGGCTAGGGGGCGCTCAACACAGACGTGGGGCACATACGGGAGCAGAGGGCACTGCACAGCTAGGGGGTGCTCAACACAGACGTGGGGCACGTACGGGGATGGAGGGCACAGCACGGCTAGGGGGCGCTTAACACAGACGTGGGGCACGTACGGGGGCGGAGGGCACAGCACAGCTAGGGTGTACTTAACACAGATGTGGGGCACGTCCGGGGTTGGAGGGCACTGCATGGCTAGGGGGCGCTCAACACAGACGTGGGGCACATACGGGAGCAGAGGCACTGCACGGCTAGGGGGCGCTTAACACAGACGTGGGGTACGTACGGGGGCAGAGGGTGCTGCATAGCTTGGGGGTGCTTAACACAGGTGTGGGGTCCGTATGGGGGTGGAGGGTATTGTACTGCTAGGAGGCGCTCAAACAGACGTGGGCGCATCCTGGGGCAGACGGCACAGCGCATCCAGGGGGCGCTTAACACAGATGTGGGGCACCTACGGGGGCAGAGGGCACCGCATGGCTAGGGGGCGCTCGATACAGACATGCGGTGTGTCCAGGGACAGAGGGCGCAGCGCGGCCAGGGGGGACTTAACACAGACGTGCGGCATATATGGGGCAGGGGTTACAGCACGGCTAGGGGGCGGTCGACACAGACGTGGGGCGCATAGGGGGCAGGATGTACTGAACATCCAAGGGCTGGCTGTTCAGATTGGGGTGGTGTTTGTGCTCACAATGGGGAACACCCGAGGCAAGGACACTCGACCCTCACAGTCAGGCACTCGACCCTCACAGTCAGGCAGATCGAGGTCAGTAGCCTAATAGCCGTCAGAGGGTGAAGCGAGGCCTGAAGAACCTTAGCGCCAAGGGGCAGGGCGGGCCTGGGGCCAGCCTGAAGCTGAGATCAGGATGGAGGCAACAGCTATTTGAGGGCCCCGCCATAAATTGGGGTTCCGGTGCCAGAGCTTCTGGCACCTTCCACAATAGGAACCCAGGTGCTTTGGGGCCTCTTGTGGACACTTTATTCACCAGGTGGGGGCCAATGCATAGAGAGCTCTGACCCACAACTACGGTCTCTCACACAGGACCCTTTTCTGTCCTGGCTGACACCTTGGTGCTCATATCTGACCTGTGTCCTGTTTACACTGACCTGGCTATCTCTTTGGTCCTGGGAATGCTGCTTTGAATGCTCCCTGACATCCCAGGGGAATCCAGCTGGGGGCGAGGGTAGCCCTTGCTGTTCAGCTGGAAGGTAACTTCCGCATACCACCTCATACTGCCGCAATAAGGGAATGAGGTCAAAGACACTACCTACGCTTCTTGAGCAGAGTTTGCTGCAGATCAGGAGGGCAGTCCTCCATCCCCAGGTCAGGTGAGGAAGGGTTGAAGAACCAGGGACATACTAAGGGTCCATTCCTTGATCAGGGTCTCGGGTGTTACCCAAATAGGATTGCCATGGAGCATTCCCTGGCGGGTTTAGAGCAAGCTAGAACAAGCTCTGTGGCACCAGGCTGTGACTGAGAGATATTCACTGTGGCATAGGTGTGAGCATCAGTGGGACTAGTCAAGTAGACGCATATCCAACTGTCTTCTGGAGAGGTCCCGGCCTCCCTATCTCATGGGAGCGTAGAAATTACATGTGCCAGTGCTGTGACCCCAAGAGTATCAGCACAGATGCTGGGCAAGTAAAAAGTTTACTCATTCCTTAAAATCTTGATTTGACATCCTCATTGTTTTCAGAAACTAAAAGTTGAGAAACGTGAATGAACCTTGCCAAGAGTAAGGAGGAGGAGGTTGTATAAGGCAACCATCTGTAGACCTGGAGGAGGTAGGTTTAGACCTGGAACTGTTAAAGTCCTGCTTGTGTCCAAGAAAGTTAAACTTATGTGTTTTCACTACAGTGCTGTGTCTGTAGTACAGGCACATAAACACATAAAATAGTTTATAGCTTTAGTTCTAGAATTTCAGTCAGGATCAGGCATAAGTACAAAAACAAAAACCCTCAGTGTATCTGCTTCCTGGTGGTATGAAATTCTTTGTTGTTTTGAGCTTAATTCAGAAAAGCAAAGAAACTGACAATTCTCATGAATTGGATTCTGCATTGTTTCACCAACAAAGTCAAGATCTCTCTAAACCGTCTGTTCATAAAGATCACCAAAAGGTCAGAAGAAATAAGAATTTGATTTTGAATATTTTTTTCTATCATGCTCCCAACTGACAAGTCTAGAGCCCAATATCAGGAGCTTGACTCTGCCAAAGGTCCCTGGATCTCCATTCAGGAGTGAGGCATACAGGTCACCTAGGGTCCCCTTTTCCTGGACCAGGAAGCAAGACCTCAGCCAGAGCAGCAAAACTGGGAAGGTCAAATGCACCCATTAAGATGATGTTGTTCAAACTGCTGCAGTAGAGATGTTCCAGAGGAAAGGAAGGGGCTCTAGGAGCAGGCCGACTGCATCGCTAGTGAGTCTTACGCCCCGTGGGAGGTGATAGCTGTGGTCTTCTGACTCGCTGGCCAGGAGTGGAGTGGGTGTCAGCTTGGACTCTGGGAGAGCAGAGGGGTCCTTTGGATTAGCCTCTTCTCAGAAGGCAGGCCAGGGAGGTTCCTTGACCGTTCCTCTGTTTTCAGGGACATAGTTAACTAAGTTCGACTTTGTTGCAGAGAATCGACTGTCAACAAAATAGGCATATATAATGTACCTATCTAAGACTCAAATGTAAAGATCTATTCAATTTTTCAGCACTTAATTTGTTGATCTTTATGTTAGTTCGTCCTTTTGGTCTTTTCCAGTGATATTACATGAAATTTACTGACTAGGTTTGTGCATTAGTACTATCGTTGTACACTGTAGATTGCATTGGGAGTGGGAGGGCCAAGTTACCCTTATTAAAGTAGTTAAATTTCTCAGCTTCTTCATCACTGTAGTTGAAATGTGATGAAGAAAAGGTTATATAGATATATTACTGCATTGAGAAGTGGCTCATATTCCCATGTAATTACATATGATGAAGATTGTGATTTACAGAACTCCTATTGTCAAGACTGACTTTCAGCAGAACCATTGACCCTGTGGTGCTCTGGGAGTGATCTAGTGTGGCATCTCTTAGATGAGATCTGAAGACGAGGTGGCCGTCGAGTGCACACCCACACAGGAGCGGCAAGCCTCCCTGAGCTGGGCTTCTTCTGTCTACTGGCAGCAGTTTGTCTTCTGCATATTCTTGTGTGATTGTAATGTTTTGGGGTTTCCAGTAGTGATAGCATTCTAAGCTACAGGCATGCAGCCTCTCAATTTTGATTGACCAAAACCTTGAGCGTGAATTCCACTGTCTGTCTCTGTTATGGGTGTTTTTGATCTCCGTATGGAACTCACAAGTCGGCGTCACATCAGTTGAATATAATTCTTTGTTCTTATTTATATGGTCAAAGTGAGACTCACAGATGGCTGCATTCAAACATTTAAGACCTAAGAGTTTGCATCCCATCATTTTGTCAGGCTCAAAACACAGAGTGTAGTCCTACCAGAAGCCCCTAAGAACCAAGAGTTCAGTAGCACTCGGATCCAGTTAGTCGCAGTCCGTTGGGACTGTTGGTCTGCTTTTCATTGCTGACAAAACAGCTGAGAAACAGCTAGAGGAGGGGAGATCTGTTCTGGCTCATGGTTTCAGAGGTTTAGTCCGAGGTCAGTGCCTCCATTGCTTTGGGCCTGTTTGCAAAGCAGAAAATCATGATGGGGGCGGCTTGGCAGAGAAGAGCTGCTCACCTCAGGTGGTCAAGAAGTTGTGGGGGGGGGCACCACAGGTCCCTAAGGACCTGCTCCTTCAAGTAGCTCCTGCCTCCTACAGCCTCCACCCTGCTCAGCTGTGAAGCCCTCAGGTTGATGCACTCATGAGGTCAGAGCTCTCATGATCCAGTTTCCCAAGAGCCGTCCCTGAACACTGCTGCCCTGGGGACCAGCTTTCAAGCCTTGAGCCTTTGGGAGACGTTCCAGATCCAACGCATGCCACAGGGTGATGGCAAATGTGGACCATCATCTGCTGCGAGCAGTCTGGCTTAAAGGCTGTCCAGTTAGGTCGTTAACCTGGTGACTTGCCTTCCAGTAACCCAGAGACTCAGCAGAAGAAACAGGAGAGACTCTTGGAAGCTCAAGGCTGTCATCTGCTGTTAGCTCTTCCTATTAACACGTGTTTCTTTCTCTTGATAAACTTCTTTAATGTATGTGACAGCTGTATAAAGACAGGGATAAAGCAACAACACTACCAGCCCCCTTGGTAATCAAGCCTTCTGTAAGAGCAAAGTTGGGAGAAAGATCGGTATATTGTGTTGTTCAATACCGTAACTTCTCATTCTTCTGGTTGTACGTGATGTAGAGTTACACAGATCATGTAATCATATGTCCTACCCTCCCTAAAGTCCCCTCTGTCTAGTCCGAAGTACCTCTATCTTCCCTAGCCTGCACCCACCCCCCGCATTGTGAATTAGCATCCACATATCAGAAGACATTTGGCCTTTGGTTCTTTGGGATTGACTTATTTCACTTAGCTTGATATTCGCCAGCTCCATTTACCAGCAAATGCCATCATTTTTTTCCTTATGCCTGAGTAGTTTCTTATGTGTATATATACCATGTTTTACTTACCCAAGCAAATGTTGAGGGGCACCTAGGGTGGTTCCTATAGCTTAGCTATTTACTGTGAATTGAGCTGCTATAAACATTGATGTGGCTGTATTACTGTAGTATGCTGATTTTTAAGTCCTTTGGATATAAACTGAGGAGTGAGATAACTGGGTCAAATGTCAAATGGTGGCTCCATTTCTGGTTTTCTGAGAAATCTCCATACTGCTTTCCAGACTGGTTGCACCAATTTGCAGTCCCACCAGCAGTGTATGAGTGTGCCTTTGCCCCCATATCTCTGCCAACTTTTATTGTTGCTTGTATCCTTGACAATGGCCATTCTCTCCCTCCCTCTCCCTCTGTCTCTCTCTCTTTCTCTCCCTCCCTCCCTCTCTCTCTCTCCCTCCCTCTCTCCCTCTCTCTCTCCCTCTCCCTCCCCCTCCCTCCCTCCCTCCCTCTCCTGAAGCTTAAGATACAGTCGGAGCCATCAGTCAGCATCAGTCTCATGTCAATCAGTTGCTTAAGCCTTTCAGCTAGTCTTTTAGAAGCCTTTACGCGCCATTCAAAAATGCATCCTGTTGTTTCTGAGACCTTCGGGGTTTCTCTCCCTCCCTCCAAAGCACCCTATAGTTGAGCAGTTCTATTTAGGGTAACTCTGCTCCACGTGGCTATTGTGACTTATGTTATTTGGGGAGGGTTCACCTATTTTTTTTTTAAACTGTTTCGAGGTGGAGGCACCTGGACTCCCTGAACTCAGATGGACCCATCTTTCCAAGCCAGTCTTGATTTCTGTCTGACCCACATAAATCTACAGCCTCTAGCAGGGTCCAGTCCTGGACTCTGTGCAGTCCAAACGTTGCTCTCATGAACTTGTAAAACTTAAAAGCACAGTATGTCGGGGTGGGAACCAAGAGGACTGAGCGGCACCCCAGTTGCTGGAGGAGTCACAGACCCTAAAGGTGCTTCACCTGTTGGCTCGGTGCAGCTGCTGGCAGAATGGGCTACTTTGAATCCCATTTCTGATTCCAAAACTGTAGAAATTAAGACTTTCTTTTTTGTTATTTAATGTGGTACTTGGGATTAAACCCAGGGCCTTCTGGAGGCTGGGCAATGCTTTACCCCAAACTATATATATAGCCCTTGTTCCAAAAGCTTTCAACAAACTATGACAAAGAATAGTTTGCTGGTTGGACAGCCCTCAGAACCAGAAGGTTCAGAAAGCTCCGCTCCACAGCAGGGCAGACAGTGCTTAGGGACACAAGACCTGATTGGTTGCCCACTGGCAGCAACAAACTTGGCCGGCTGGTGCTGGGCTGGAACTCAGCTCTCCATTACAAAAGTGGACCCTGAGTTAGGCCTTCATCTAGCCCATCACATGTGGACTCAAGATACAAAAGCCACCTTGAGCCAAATTTAACAATTGCAAAAAATATAACTAGATTCTCTGTTTCTGCCACCAAAGAGAATTGATTTCTCTGATGCTTAAATTCACTTGTGTGGAACACCCAAACGATTAGCTCATACAAGCCAGTTTCTGCATGTCGCTTTCTCCATAACTTATCCTCGAAGGAAGCAAAACAAAGCTAAAAGCTAGCAAAGGGGAAAGTTAAAGGTAGAGAAGGTAGAAAAATGGAATTCGCTGTTCTTCTACCACCACTGCTAGGATCCACCTCTGCAGGCAGGGAAAGCCGTGCCTGAGCTCCGCCTCCCCACCACCCAGCATCAGCCCAGGAGACACCTTGAAGACTGTCAGAGGGACTCCATGACTAAAATAAATACATCATAAGGATTCCACTTAATTCATTATCTTACAAGCAAACCAGAAAACCGTTTTCTCCTGTCAAAGGAGAATCAAAAGAACACAGTGACAGAAATGCCAAAGACAAGAATTATTTGCATTACTTAGAGTTTTCTACTTAGTTGTAAATATATCAGAAACAGTGGCAGCGTGTGTGGTGAGCAGTGCTGTGTTCCAGTTCCCACCCCCAGCCCTGACTTCATAACTGTTACCTTTGGGCTCTTTTTTCAGATTTTTTCTCTTTAGTTATGCAGGACAGTGTATTTTGATATACATAGATAGAGTATAACTTCTATTCTTGTGGCTGTACATGATGTGGAGTTACACTGGTCTTGTGTTCATATATGAACGTTATGTCCAATTTGTTCCGTTTTCTCCATTTCCATTCCCCCTCCCTCCCTTTCATTCCCCTTTGTCTAATTCAATGAATGTCTATTCTCCCCCCAGCACACACACACACACTCTCAGTTGCTGACATCTGCATATCAGAACATTTAGCCTTTGGTTTTGTGGGATTGGCTTATTTCACTTAACATGATAGTCTCCAGTTCCATCCAATTACTGGCAAATGCCATAATTTCATTCTTAAGGCTGAGTAGTATTCCATTGTGTGTATTTGCCAGTTTCTTTATCCGTTTATCTGTTGAGGGGCACTTAGATTGGTTCTGTAGCTTAGCTATTGTGAATTGAGCCGCTATAAACATTGATGTAGCTGTGTTGCTGTAGTATGCTGACTTTAAATCCCTGGGGTATAAACCGAGGAGTGTGATAACTGGGTCAAATGGTGATTCCATTCTAAGTTTTCTGAGGAATCTATACTGCTTTCCTGGTAGTTGCACCAATTTGCAGTCCCACCAGAAATATATGAGCATTCCTTTTCCCCATACCCTCACTAACGGTTATTATTACTTGTATTCTTTTAAATTTTTTTTAGTTGTAAGTAGACTCAGTACCTTTACTTTATTTTATGTGGTGCTGAGAATTGAACCCAGTGCCTCACATGTGCTAGGCAAGCACTCTACCACTGAGGCCATCCGTTACTTGTATTCTTGATAACTGCCATTCTGACTGGATTAAGATGGACTCTCAGTGTAGTTTTATTTGCATTTCTGTAATGCTAGAGATGTTGTACGCTTTTTCATATATTTGTTGACCACTCATTTTTCTTCTGTGAAGGGCCTGCTCACTTCCTTTGTTGGGCTGTATTTACCATATATCTCTCCATGTCTTCATCCACCAAGCTTCTCATCTTTCAGTTTGTTTCCAAGTAGTTGCAGACATCAGTAGCTGTCATGTTCTTAGGAGCTTCGTTGAGTAGCCAGAGGAATCATTCTGCATATGTTTTCCAATCCCTTGCTCAAACTATCAGGAAGCGGATCCACGTGCTGTTACTGTAGATTGCTCTTTTTACTCACTGGCACACGGGCCAGGTCATTTGTCACACAGCCTTGGCAAGTGCCATCTCTCTTGGCACACTCCAAGGGGGTATGCACCACACTCTGTGGGCACTTGCCTCTCAGGTCCTGTAGCTGGCCTGAGGGAAGAACCTTGGGTCTTCCAGATTTCTTTTTAGCTATCTGCAAGCCAGAGGGATGCAGAAGAACAGTATTCTTTTGTATGATCACTTTCTTACCTTCCCTCTATTTTTTCCTTCTATTTAGGGTTTGGAGTTTCTTTATAGAGATAGTTGCTCTCCCAGGGCCTGGGACGTGCTGCCATGGCTCTGGTTGACTTGGAATTGTTCAAGCTGTACTTCATCCTGGCCCTACGGAGGTCTCAATTTGTTTGAATGATATTAACAGATACGGCATTAGAGACTGATAGGTAATATGAAATATATGCATTGATCTGTAGAAATCGACTTTCATCTCCTGTTTTTCATTGATGCATTTATGATAGATATCTGACAAATGTTTGCTTTCCTCCAGGCCCTGCCCCCGGGGTTGGAACGCAGCAGTGCTTTCTGTCTGAGCAAGTGCCTGCTCTCAGGAGCTCATGGGAGGGGACCTGGACATGCTGTCCTTTTTCCTGGCTTTTCTCAGCAGGTTTTCAAGGTTCATCGTGTTGGAGCACGTACCAGAGTGCCTGTGCTTCCTAAGCCTGGGTGGTTTTCCATTGTGTGTCTGCCAGCTTTTGTTAGTTCTTCATCTGTTGAAGGATGTGGGTTGAGCCCAGCTGTGACTGTCTCAGTTTGTGTGCTGGGGACTTTGTCCCCAGTGCCCGGGGTGGGAGGTGGGACCTTCCTGAGGATTAGTGTGTTCATCCCTAGAGCACTTCTACTGCAGCAGTGAGCCCTTCTGCCTTCTGCCATGGGACACCTCCCCAAGAAGAGCCCTCCAGGGCTGGCCCCCCAGTTCCAGTCTTCCCAGTCTCCAGGATTGGGTAGAATGAATTTCTCCTCTTCAGAACATACCTGGTCTGATGTCCCAGCACCACAATCAGATGAAGCCTGGTGTTCGGCCTTGGGCTGCCCCGACTGTCACTCTGGTGGAGTCACTGTTCCCTTTGTTGAATACCCAACCCCGCAACACAGAAGGCTTCACCGACCTGCTCCTTCCCGCTGCTGTCTTCCATTCTGTTTGTGGGTGTTGTTGAATAGCCGACCTGGCGGGCTGGAGGCTGCCATCACGAGGTGGGATTCCAGTTCCGGGGAGAGCATGTTTTCTCGTGCTTGCTGCCCGTGCGCTTATCTTCTCTGCCTACTTTTTAATTAGGGTTTTGGCCTTTTTTACCACAGTCCGTGTAGCCAGCCCATCAGGTGTGTGGCCGGCAGTGTTCGCTCCTGTCCCTGGGTTGCCCTTTCCCTCTCCTTGTACACTTCTGTCCTGTGGGGCCTGGCTGGTTCTACAAGTCCCAGTCCTTCTCTGCCTGAGCTCTTGGTCCCATATTCAAGGGACCATTGTCAGATCTAACACCATGAAGTTTTTCCTCTAGGAATTTTATATTTTTATTCTTAAACATAAGGATTTGGTCTCTTAAGTTGATTTTTATACGTGGTGTAGGGGTAAGATCCGGCTTTCCCTTTTCCATGTGTATGTCCAGTGTTCTGGCACCATTTGTTGAAGGCACTGTCATCACCCACTTGTGTCCTTGTGAAAAGAATCTGCTGACCCAGATGCAAGTGTTTATTTCCAGGTGGTTTGCCTGTCCCTATGCCTGCACCCCGTAGTTCAGAGATGTCGCTTTGCAGTATGGTTTTAGACTTGGGAATGTAGGTCCTACACTTCTGCGGTTCAAGACCGCTGTTGCTGTGTGGGACTCCTGGAATCCTATAGGAGTTTGGGGGAGGTCTTTTTTCTTTTCTGCAAAAACAGAATAAAAGACCATTGGGGTTCTGATGGGACTCGGGTTGCCTCTGTGGGAGCCTCTGGGGTATGCTGCTGTCTTAACACACATCTCACATGTGAATGTAGAACGGTTTCCTGTACTTGGGTCGACTTTACTGTGCTTCAGCAATATATTTTTAATTTTCAAGGCATAAATCTTGTACCTTGGTTAAATTTATTTCCAAGTATTTTATTCTTTTTGATATTTTAAATGGAACGGTTTTCTTTCTTAGTTTCCTCTTTGAATTGTTTCTCATTTATACTAATATAATTGACTTTTATGTGTTGATTTTATATCCTGCAACTTGTTGATTTATTAGTTACTGGGATTTTTTCCTGGATTCTTCAGGGCTTTCTGCATATAGACTCATCTCATCAGTGAACAGATAGTTCTTCTTTATCTGGATCTCACTGGTTTCTTTTTCTGGCCTAATCACCTGGTGAGAGCAGAGGTTTATTTTGAATGCGTTAGATTTGAGATCCTTATTAGACCTCCAGGGGCACATGCCAGGAAAGGGGAATGCTTGAGTCTGGAGCACAGGGAATAGGACCCTGCTGCAGATGTGACGCTGGAAACTGCCACCAGATACCCTGAAGCTGGTGTGTAAACCAGAGGGCCACCAACAGGAGGGAGCTGGTGTGTAAACCAGAGGGCCACCAACAGGAGGGAGCTGGTGTGTAAACCAGAGGGCCACCAACAGGAGGGAGCTGGTGTGTAAACCAGAGGGCCACGGCAGGGGCTGGTGTGTAAACCAGAGGGCCACAGCAGGGGCTGGTGTGTAAACCAGAGGGCCACAGCAGGGGCTGGTGTGTAAACTAGAGGGCCCCACAAGGCAGAAAGCTGGTGTGTAAGCCAGAGGGCCGGCAGCAGGCCGGGGGCTAGTGTGCGGTCAGGGTGAAGCACGGGGAGGAGGCCTCGACTACACAGCTCCAGTAATGGAGAGTTCCCTTGTCAGTGTCCCATTGCTGGTGTCCTGGAGATGGGCACGCCCTACAAATGGAACACCACAGGTTTCTTTTGGGTGGTTCCACAGAACCATTTTGGGTGGTGCATCACGGTGCACCTTTGATTCCTGTCTGGATGGTACTGAAGAGCAGGCCTGGGTTTCGGCCACCCGTGTTTGATAACCAGAGATGCCGTGGAAAGCCCTGGTCTCCACCTGACCCAGGGAGCTGCATGTGGGGTTCCACGTGTGGTGTATGAAATACAGAAGAGCTAACCGTGGAATATTCCAGGAGGCTGGCAGAAGGACGGGCAGCAGTCGCCAGTCCTCGGGTCCTTCCTTTGAGTATTGTTTTGGTTCGTGCTCCCCCCCCCCCCCACGTTCTTCCTCTGACTCCCAGACGTCAGGTCCCTCCAGGCCTGCCGTCTGTCAGCCTGTCTGTCCCTCATGTGCTGCATGCTGGCCATTCAGGACATGAGTGATGTCAGTGCCTGGCTAAGGGTCATGCCCCACAGTCGGCCACGTTGGAGGCACCTTGTGTGCACCACGGAACCCACGGGTCATGTGGATTCAGGTAAATACAAGCCATAAAACGTTCAGTAATAAATGATTCAGTGTAGTTGCAGGATATAAAATTGACAGACAAAAATCAGTTGTACTTTTGTTAGTTTCCATTTTGTGTTGTTTACTACAAAGATTAAATTGTACACCAGCAGACTCCCAGAGAGTGTGCTTTTGGCTCAATAAGTCACCAAATTGTCAGAAAAAAAAATATATATGTATTATTATTATTATTATTATTATTATCATCATCATTTCTGGCTGGTACAGTTACAGAGGATTCATATTTTATTATTTTCCATAGTGTTTGAGCTTTTTTATAGTTATAAGTGTGCATTTATTTCTGAGTATTTAGTCTTCTAAGAAAACATGTACATCTCCAGTCGGTAGCAAATGCCAGCACTGTAAGCAAGGCCCATGCTGCTCTGTGGGGACCTGCTGACCCACACCTACATCTGCAGTGCTAGTGTGGTCACCTGGGAGCCTCGGGGCAGGGGAAGCCTGCAAAGGCTATTCTCAAAGTTCTCACCGCTCACAACCAGGTCTGCATGTCCATGTGGCCAGAGGCCCTCCAGCCAGTGGGTGGACATCTCTCTCCTACTTCATGTCTGGATTATTTGGGATTGGTTTGGGAATAGTATCTTAATTTCTATCTTGTGGGCTGTTTTTCCCGGGAATATAGAGGGTTTTTTTCTTTGATATATGTTTTAATGTTTGTTTTTAAGTGATGTAACTTTTCAAAAAAAGTATTAAAGTTTATTTCTGTGAGAACAACATTTTTTTTTACTGTTTTTTTGTTTCTTCTCTTTTGAAATCTCTAGCCAACGAGAACATTAGTCATGACCAGCATGTCATCCGAGTAAGTCCTTGTTCTTTTCATAACTTTCTGTTCAATGTGAAATCTGGTAGTCCTCCTTGCTTGCATACTGTAGTTCTGTGCGCTTTGGGGCAGTTACAGGTCTGTCCTGTGTCACTTTTATTGGATGTAATTAATATGTGAGTTAGAAAATCATTGAAAACTAAAACTGGCTGAAGGGGAGTCCATATTTGTTCCTAGATTTAAAAAAAAGTTCATCACTTTCTCATTAAAGAATTTAAAAGGAAACTATTATTTAGGCCATAGTCTTGATTTTTGTGTTTGTTTTTCCTAATCCTGGAGAGCTGAGGGGTGTCCAGGCAGTGTGGGGAGTGGCCTGTCCTTGCTGTCCTGGGCCTGCTGAGCTCCTGATGGCGTTACCTGCCCTCCCTCCCACACAAGTTCAGTGAGTGGAGCAGCACCAGCCGGCACTTTGCTGAAAGGTCTCCAGGAGCCCTGGGTAGAGCCTTCCTGAATCCGTGTCAGGCAGCCATCTTCGCATCTTGCCGGAGGGTTAATGGCTTGCTGGCCTGCGCTTATCATCTCCCTTCAACATTTAGTGCAGCAGAGAGCATCCAACAAAAACCCAGGGCTGTATTCCCTGGGACAGATTGTTAAATTCCTATTTGAAGGGGAAAACGGTGTTTTTTATATACCAATCATAGATTTTGAGGTTTTAAGACATTCACCAAAACATTCGGCATGTCGCTGAAAAATTCACTGCAGGAGAGCGCATGTATGGGCCACATTCTGAAGCAGGCTCCTTTTCCTGCCCGTGGTGTGGAAAGGAAACAACTGATTCTTTAAAAATGGGTCATTATGTAGTTGGGGGGGGAGCTCCCTTTTAATTTTTGTAAATATATTATGAAATATATTGAACATTTTAAACAGTAATACAGAAGTAATATTGAATATGGGCATAATGTTTTAAAAGTCCACATTTGTTCCTAGGTTTAAAGAAGTTTATCATTTTCTCATTAAAAAATTTAAAAAGAAAATTTTCATTTAGGCCATATTCTTTTTTTTTTTTTTTTTAATCCTAGAATGCTGTGTGCCTTAAGAAGGAGACCTGGACAGTCTGATACTGCATGGGCTATCCAGGTCTTAAAGATGCGTCTAGTCATTTGCACATCTGCTGGTAGCCGGCAGACTGGCAATGGAGAAAATCAGATATTCAGAAATGAGTTATTTAGATTACTTTAGAGAGGTTTTTTTTGCTGTTAGTTTCTTTTATCTTATTTGTCCTTATTTTTTTTTTCTGTATTTAATAATTTTGACTACATTCTTAGCCACGTCTTCCCTGGTGCAGATGGTGTTGGACTGGGTTCTGACCCTCTCGTCTCTGCCCTGCAGAGCCCAAGGTGTTACAGCCTTGCCTCACAGGTGAAGCACCTGATCACCAGAGGTGGACAGTGCATGGAGATCAGCTGAGATCAAGAGCCACACTCAGTGGGGGAAGCTGTGCCAGCATGGAAGACTGCCTCTGCCCCCTAGTCGCCTGTGCAGAGGACAGACGCTCACTTCTTAACCCGCTCAGTGGGGCTCGGGTGGCATTTCAGGTCCCGGCATCTCCCCACGGATTCCCAAGCCGTGCTGGGAGGGGCAGAGAAGGGCACATCAGAACTGAAGGTGTTGGGAAGGTGATTGTGAGATGGGAGAGACTTGAGAGTCATTTGCTCAGGAAGTTAGAACATTTAAAAAGAAAGTTTGTAAGGCATTAAGAGAAGATGGTAAACAGTACTTTGTGAAAGGGGCTTTCTGTCGAATTTCCTCCAAGCTTTGATAGGATGACTTAATAAAAAGTGTTTTTCCTCCTTTAGGAGGAAAACTGAGTTTGGCACTCAAAAAGTGTTGTATTTTGGTTGGGTTTGTGGCTCAGCAGTAGAGCACTTGCCTAGCACATGCGAGGCCCTGGTTCGATACTCAGCACCACGTAAAAATAAATAATAAACTAAAGGTACTGTGACCAACTACAACTAAAAAGTAAATAAAACAAAAAAGTTATATCTTCAAAATAAGCGTTTGGTGCTGACCATGCCCACATGGGACCACACATGCCCAAGAAGTGGGTAATTGGTATGGAGGGGAGAGCTCTGGGCTGGTGTCAGGATGTTTCTGACGCTGACTCTGTTCCTCATCCACCCAGTGACCCTGTGAAAGCCGCATATGACCTTAGGGCCTTTTTTCTGGGCCATTAAAACAGATGAATTGGAATTGAGATCTGAAGATTTATTTCTCTAAATCTCATTTCACTAATTTTTAAAAAGTTAAGGCATGAACACAATATCCAAAACTGGCTTAACACCTTAGCTTCCCTAATCTTCTAATTATTCAGTGCAACCACCTTGATTTATGTGCAGCAGACATTCATTTTGTGTCCTCCTTTGACAGGAAGCAGAATATCATCATCCAGGTGGTGGATAAATTGAAAGGCTTTTCCTTTGCGCCAGAGGTCTGTGAGACCACCACCCACGTGCTGGCCGGGAAGACTCTGCGCACCCTGAACATACTGCTGGGCATTGCGCGTGGCTGCTGGGTGCTCTCCTACGAGTGGGTAAGCCCTGTGCTGGAGCTGCTGCTCTTGTGGGTGTTGGATGGGTTTGGTGGTGCACAGTGATGGCCCCGGGAGCCGACCAGGGCGCCCTCCAGCCAGTGCAGAGGAGGCCGTGAGGCAGGGCCACTGGAGCCCCTCAGTGGTGGTGAGACCTGAACACACTTGGCACTGGGAACGCCAAGCACGTTTTCTTACGCTCAAACGAGCCTTGCTCTGTTGTTTGACCAAGAAATAATGTGACCTGTGCTAGTGACGGTTTGGAAAGCCAACAGAATCCAGCAACTGTTTTCACAGATGGACTTACTTAGAATGGAACATGTTCATTCAATCCCATTGGACACGACTGTCTTGCACACATCTATCTGTGGCAATATTTGCCCTTATTTCGGTGCATTAAGGTGACTTTTTAAAAATCATCATTTTCATAACTCATAAAGATTGAAGTGTTCTGCTCTTCCTCCTGTTTTTACTTTGACCTCAGCCTGAGGTCACTGTGGACATCCCTTTGCTGGTTCAGTACTTGTTGTGTGTTCCGCTGTCCACCCTCCTCTGCCCCCACGGATGTTATATTAATACTTTACTCATTTAAGCCAGTGGAATTATACTGTGCACACAAACCACAGATGTGCTTTTAAGAATGGCCCTAGTTGTTTTCCTTTGTTGTAACTTGGCCCTGAAACTCTCTTACAAGAGGTCCAAGAGCTTAGTGCTTAAAGTCACAAAGTACGAAAGGTTGGAATTCTAGAAAAATGTGCCGTTTGCATTGGTGGCAGCTAGGGATTACCTTACCTGAGTACTAGCACAGCTTTTTGTTTGTTTTTATGAGATAGAACTTAATTCTAGTTTCAGTGCATGAATTCCCCGTTTGCTTCCAATTTAGAAAGTGTCTTCATCACTCAGCTCCTTCCTCCATGCTTCAGAGGAAAGCCATCTTCATTTTTCATGAATATATGTGTCTGAGCTGGATCCTGTACCCAGGCTATTCTTCTGAGACTTTGAGCTGTCCAGAGAAAGCAAACGAGAATTTAGCATTGGCCGTTGGCCCTGGACATCTGTAGGCCTCTGCTCAGGTCTGGCACCGATCAGTGCTTTCCACTGATTGTCCATGAAAACAGAACTAGGAGGAAATGTAGATGGTGCTGACTCTGCCTGAGTTACCTGGTCAAAGTGGGCAAGGACGTTATCAGTATTATTTGCAGTAATGGGGACAGAACCCAGGGCCTCGGGCATACTGGCAAGGACCGTGCCACTGAGCTACACCCCCAGCTGTCAAACACATTATTTAATAAACTAATGTTTGGGCTACACTCCTGCCTGGAATGAAAAACATGAAGCAGAGAAGTGTGATGGCAGCACACGAGTAACATGAAGGAAAAGACAGAAAAAGCTGTGTTCATAGGCATCACGGCATCCATGTGCTCAGCTGCAGGAAACCTGCTGAGAGGTCTTAGAGCCAGGAACTGGGTTTAACAAGTCGTCAGGATGCAAGTCAAAATAACAAAGTGTAAGCCCATTAATGTGTGTGCAGGACCTGTATGTTGACAACGGTATAAGGCTGATTTAAAAAAAAAAAATTGAACATTGATAATTAAACTCCATCAAAACAGGAAAATTTCACCCTGTGAGAAACATTAGAAAGGAACTGCAGAGGCCTTTCAATAGTACTAATATTTGCCAATCTAGTATCTGACAAAAAACTTACATCCAGAATATATAAAGAACTCTCAAAATTCAAGAATAGAGTCCAAACAAATTTTTTTAAGCAACATCTCACCAAAGATCCACAGTTGGCAAATAAGTACATGAACAGATGCCCAATACCACTAATCATTAAAGAAATGAAGAGTGCAGTAAGATACATTACGTATCTACTAGAATAGCCGCAGTGATTGCTCTGGGGCAGATATTTGCCTCAGAGATATGAAAGCTTATGTTCACACAGAAATCTGCATGAGTGTGTGTAGCTTTTGTAGCTTTCCTTAAAATCACCCAAATATGATTATGAACACAAAAGCTCCTGGGCAAGTGAATGGATGAGCAAACGGGTCCATGCGTACAATGGAAAGGTTGTCGGTGGTAAAGAGACATGCCATGTGAAACTTGGGTGACCCTCTGTTGCATTATGCTGAGCGGAACTCGCCATTCCTTGAGGTCAGATACTGTGCAGTCCTGTGTGCCTTGTTCTGGAAAGGGGGGAAGCACTGGGAGAGAAAGGTGAGTGGCCCAGGAGTTAAGGCAGGCGAGGGTCTGGATACAGAAGCAGCACCGAGACGTCTGAGGAGCTGGAACCGCCATGTTCTGTGCGTCAGCCCACAGAGGACTGTGCACACGTGTTCACAGGAGCAAAGAGTTGGAAAACCTGTGAAAAGTTGACGTAGCCTCTTCAACCACTGCCTCTGGCCTGGATGCCTCCCGTCGGCATTTAATCTTGACATCAAACCTTTTACCTTCAATTTAATTTAAAAACAACTTTGCCTGGATTTGTTTACCTTCTGTGTCCCTTTCTCCTCCTCTTACATGGCAAATGTCACAAGTCCTTGTCTCCTTGTCCTCAGATCTGGCTTCCATGCAGTGTTCAGTGGTCCCATGTGGCTCCCCTGCTGTGCAGGATAGAGGGTGACCTCTATCTGCTGCATCCGTTTCTTAGTTACACAGCGTCACAGACGATTCATAAAGCCTATACATGAGCTGGACAGAGGATAAAGCCAGCATCGTGGTCTCCCACCAGACCAGGGCAGAGCCTGTCCATGCTCTAGAAAGCTCGCGTATACTCTTCTCCACTGCCTTGAAGGGGCTCTGTCTTGATTTTCATGGGGATCAAGCCTTGCTTTTAGCATTTGCAAAACATAGCTCAGTACTCCTGTTTTTCTGCTCTTTTCATGAATGCAGTCATACTGAATTTCGTTGGAATTAGCCCAATTGCAGAAAGGAGTCCTGTTCAGTGTGTGGTACCCATGTGAACCAGATCCTGAGGGTGGGAGGGTCCACTGCTCTCTGAGGAGGGGCAGTCCCAAATGTGGCTTCCTGTGGGCCTGCCCTTCTCCCCACAGGATCCTGGGCCTCCAGGTCTGGGCTGCGCAGTGCCCAGGGAGATCCTGTAAAGATCTGCCCCAGATCCAGACAGGGAGGGGTACATTGCTAAACATCCTGCCTCCCAAGTGACAGGATGGCTCAGCTTGTGCTGCGAGGAGGAAGAGGGACAGAAGCGCCCCCTCCTAAGGGGGAGAGTGATAGGGACCCACTGTGTTCCACCTCTGGGGCCCTTCTCCATGGCTTGGGGAGAGGGTTCATGCCTGTACCGAGGCTCCTGACCGCGACATCAAGCTTCCTCTCCTAGTAAGCAGATTCGCTAAGCACACAGTGTAGCAGTCCAGTCTGTCCCCAGCCCTGGACTGGTGCAGGACAGGATGCACATGGCACCCTCCGAGCAGGAAAGGGACCTGAGCTGGTGTGTCTGACTCCTTCTAACCCACTTCATATTTTCACATTATTGGACAGATTTATCACTTGATGTTTCAGCAGCAGTTTATTTACTTTTATAAAGAAAAGTTGATTTTGGCTCAAATTCAGTGTTTTAAAAAGCCAGCGACAGTTATTTCTTAAGTACCCATCACAGGGCCATGGTGTTGCCACCTTGCTGATCTTCCCCTCCACGCAGACTTGGGTGCTCCTCCTCATCTCCCTATGGACTTCTCTCCCACCATTTCCAGTGACAGGCTGCCCTGGGCTTGTCCTTAGCCCCTGTCCTTGTCTTTCCCCTCTCTCTGGTCTCACTCAGCCTAGTTCACCAGGAGTTACAAACTCAGAAGGTGTCTTCAGGAGCAGAGCAGGTGGGGGACTTCCCGGGGCGGGGCAGGGATCAGGGTCAGGAAGGCTTCTGTCTCCCTGCGGACCTTCAGTTACACAGGGAGACACAGCTGTATCCGTGTCGTGGAAGCTCCTCCCACATGCCCTTCTTGGTGAAAACCCCATCTCATGACTGAGGTAGCATTGAGTGCCGGTGCTCACCTTTATAGCCACAGCACAGACAGCCTCCGGTCCCCAGGTCACTCTGACCAGCTGCTGACTGAGAAGTTTACTAGGATGTCCTGTGTGCCTGTCTAAGAAGGCATTCTGACCCCCGGGGAAAGCCCTCCTTCCCCACCATCACCCCGAGTCGCCAGGCTGCTGCAGAATGCTGCCCACACCTGGTATGTGTCCAGCTGCATTGCCCCGTGCGAGCTGCCGTCCCTCTGCATGTGCTGATCTCCTTTCAGCTGTCGCTTTTCCAGGAGCCGAGGAGCAGAAACCGGTGGGAGCAGTTGGTCAGGCTATACTTGGTGCATTTTCAGTAACACTGGTCGAGATAGAGGCAATGGTTTGCGTGGTTGTCTGGTGTCTGTCTGCCTGTAGACCGTAGCCACGTGAGCGCAAAGACCCCGTCTGGCTGCTCACTCTCTCCCCTGCTCCTGGGCGTAACGCTGAGGAGAGCTGATGGTGTTCCCCTCCTGTCTCACTGTGGCCAGCCGAGTTCTCTCCAGGAGGCTAAGGAAAGCCCACAGCAGTTACTTAGTCTCACCAAAGTGGAGTTTGGTGACAGTCCATCTAGGTGCCTTACACATGTGTGTCGAACCCAGCCCCCACCCACATCAGCAGGCCGCACACCCCTCCCCCCGGGGGATGACACAGGATGGTCAAGTCTCCTTGACGACAGGAGCACTGTGCCTCCCCATCACCACCATTTGTCAGGAAGTAGCATATTCACAAATGTGGGTCTTATTCTGTGCCCCCCACAGTTACTAGTGCATTAATCCCATAAGAGCAATAGACCGTGGTTCATGGAGTTCGGGGTTGATAGCTATTAGTTTATTTGAATTGTATGAGAATAAACCCTCAAAAGGTTCAGAAGGCCACCTGAACACGGAGGCAGAGCCTGAGGTGACGTGTGGACAGGCCAAGGAGCACTGAGGAGTTCCCAAGCGCGGGCTGGGGGAGGGACCAGCTTGCCAGCACTTGACCTGGGACTTCCCGCCTGCCAGAAGACAGGGCAGGAGCGCGGACGAGGAAAGCCTGAGGAGGCAGCCCCCGCAGGACGGCTCGGCTCTCTTGGCTGCAGGGCCTTCCATGAGAGGTGCTGGCCGGGTACAGCTGCAGGGAAGGGCAGTGCTCTGGCCTCTCGGAGGATAGCCACCCTGGCCCCCAAATGGTCCTGCAGCCCTGGGGCCCGAGAGCGTCCCTTGGGGAGCATGTCTAACACAAGCAAGCCGCATGTGTGGCAGCGTGGGGTTGGTATGCCAAAGACCGCCAGTGTGTGCGACATGGCGGCCTCAGGAGCAGTAAGGCAGCCGCCTGGAATTAACCCACTTCTGCTTTACTAAGCCACTGACAAGCAGGGTCCTCCGTGGACATGACTCCTGGCAGGCCACAAGTTTTATCTCGTGCCTCAGCAGAGTCCTGGTGAGGAATAGCTGTTCAGAGAACCGGGAATTGTGTGTAAACATGACACTGAGAACACGCATCCACACACTCGGAGACGTGCATGTCGGCTCCCCACAGAGCTTCCCGCGTGTTTCTGTTCCACTGTTGCTGTCATTTACAGAGTTCAGACAGCAGAGCATTTACATCAGAGTTATTCTGAAATAGCAGGAGCTCCTCAGAACTGTAACTCAAGACCCAGCTGTTTTAACCTTCCTGGATGGTGACGTGAAGCAGTGGAAACACTCGGCACACTGCAGGTAAGAGCCAGCCTGCAGCCGCTGCCAGGTTTCTGCCAGGTGCTCAGTGCTCATTTGTCCCCAGGTGCAGCGGAAACACACATGCTGAACGGCTGGGTGTGGCGCTTGCCCGATCTGGACTTGGTGGGATTCTCAGGCTGATAGCTCTTTGTCGGGCAGAGCCAACCTATTTGGTAGACTGTGCCACCTGAGGGTGAACCTGCACGGTGTCATGACAGACTGGCGAGGACTGAGAACACAGCCGCTGTTACCTTCTGGCAAAAATAGCTTGCTGATTTCCCCCAAACAGGCTACTAAAATCAGTGGCCATCTGTCGTCATCACAGTTTTTATACACAAAAAGAATGCAGGATTCTTAAAATTAAAAAAAATGTTCTGGACAGTGAAAGTTCTGCCGTGGACCTGCACAGCCATGGCCAGTGCTTGGGCTGTCCATCAAAGCCCATAACTGCTGCAGCCCACGAGAGAGTAAAGCCCTGGTATCTATAGCAACAGGAGACAATTGGCAGGGGAAGAGGACCCTGCAGGGGGGTGCAACAAGGTGGATGGCGGGCTGTGTGTCTGGGCCATCCCTTAGGGGCCAAGAAGAGGGCTGGGTCCTTACCTGGAGCTAGCTCAGCATTGTTTGGAACCACTCGCCTCAAAGCCGCCCTAACGGACATTCCTTTCAACTTCTCTGAAACCATCAAGCGCTGTCGCTCAGGCCACCTCTTAGGATCCTAGAATGTGGTCTGGGGCCTTCACCTCCTTCTGTAAACAACTGTGGGCGTTCCCCCCTCCACCTGGCATCGCAGGTGAGCAGTACTAGTGCCCGCAAAGTCGAGAAGGACCAGTTACACCACAGCTTCAGGTAGAACCATGCTGTGCACCTGTGTGTTGGCTGTGAACGCTGACAGGTGCGTCCCTGCTGCATGGTGTGCGTGTTGGTGCCAACAGGTTCCCATGATTCACACCCTTCAGAAGCCGTGTCCCTTTGGGTTGACCTCAGTCTTGAGTGAGGTTCATATCACCCTACCTCTTGCACGGCCTGCCTCAGATTTTTTTTTTAAGAAATTGATAGTATTGGCATAATACGTTTCTTTCTTTCTTTTTTTTTTTAAAGAGAGACATAGAGAGAATTTTTAATATTTTTTTTAGTTTTTCGGCAGACATAACATCTTTGTATGTGGTGCTGAGGATCGAACCCAGGCCGCGTGCATGCCAGGCGAGCGCAATACCGCTTGAGCCACATCCCCAGCCCCATAATACGTTTCTTTGAGAGAAGACAGTTGCTGTCACCATCAAGAAAGCCACTCCTCATGATTTCTAGAGCTTAATGCCCAATTGGATGCTCATTTTAACGTGTGTAACTCGAGATATGAGCTTCACAGGGTGCAATTTCCTTCAGGGTCGTGCCTCCAAGTGTTCCTATTATATACTCGGGGGATCTTGTTCACTCCGTCCTAGAAGAAATCTCCCCTCTCCCCCCCTTTCCTCTCTCCCCCTTTCCCCTCTCCCCTTGTGATCCTCTTTCTTCTCACCCTGTCTCCAGTGCAGTTGGGGATTCTTAAAATATTCTCTTTGGCCAGTGTCAGAAATTTGCCTCCAAGAAAAACACTACTGAGAATGTTTTTATTTCAGGGCTTGTGTAGTGTTCTCTGGAAATTTCTGTAAAGAGCGTTGTACCCATTCTTCAAAATCTGATGGTGGTCCATGGTGAGTGAGTCATGTAAGAAGCTGTGATTCTATAACAAAATCCAGGTTGAATTTTAATCTTTTTTAAGGGCTTTGTGAGTGATTTCTTGTTCATCGCACTTTGTTCCTCAGTGTAACTTGGTTCTCGGGAAAGACAACTCGTGCTGTTCCTGCTTCGTGACCGTCTGGCCTGGCAGAGGCATAGAAACAGAAAACTGAGTCGGGAGTCGCTCTGATTCCTCTTGGTGGGAGACAGGAAGTGAAGGGGCTGGGGCAGCCAGGGTGCCCCTCAGGTCCAGTCGCGTTGGCTCTGCAGGAGTGTGGAGCTGGGTCCCTCTCTCGGATGCTGTTTCCCACGCTCTGAGGACTGGCCAGCAGTTCTGTGCCTTGGCTCCCCACTGGTCCCTGAAAGGCAAGGGGAGCGTCCCGTGGCCAAGACGTCCTGCTTCCCAGTCCAAGTGGGGTGGCAGCACATGGCCAAGCCTACCTTCAGGGCCCATGCTGATCCTAAGTGCAACTACATGGTTTACAAGCTAAATTAGTGCCCTGCAGAACTCTAAACAGGTTGGCTGTCAATAGATCGCCAGGTGTCTCCTAAATCAAAAGGACACTATGGGGGATCAGTTGTCTCCACACAGTGTGATTCAGTTTGGGCCATGTCACAAGGGGATTCAGTAAGCATGAGGGGACATGGCTTGTGGGCGAGGAGCATAGGATCAAACGTGATCAGAGTGAACTGTGACGTGTCTGCGGCCCTGCCTCTCGTCACAGTGAGGCACCCTGTCATTCTGTTAAAGGGGCAGCCTTGCAGAGCTGGCCCAGTTCGTGTTCTGCTCAGCTGGTGCAGACATGAACTCCACGGCTCCTCAGGAGGAGTCATCTCAAGACCTTTCACTTTTATCCTTAAATTGCAGATTAACTACTTTTTTCTTTTTTTTTGGTACGAGGCGTCGAACCCAGGGGATACTTAACCCACAGAGCCTCTTCCTAGCCCTTCTTATTTTTTTATTTTGAGACAGGGCCTTGCTAAGTTGCTGAGGCTGGACTTGAACTTGTGATCTTCCTGCCTAAGCCTCCCCGGCTTCTGGGATAACAGGCGGGCACCATCATGCCCGGCAACTTCTTACACATTCTAAGAATCACTTCTGATTGCTGGTTCTTGGCGCGTCACCTTCGCAGACAGAGTTTCGCTGCTGTTTCATGAGGTCTTCTCCAGCAGACATGTGGCAGCCCTGGCCATCCCAGCCGGCCAGGGTCTGAGGCTCATGCCGAGAACTTTCATGGGGTGGATTCCAGAGTTCTTTCCCCTGGTTTAGATCATGTCTTGATAAAGGAGTCACATGATGCAGAGCAGTTGAGCAACCTCCGCCCCTTTGGGTCCTTACAGAATACCTTTGCAGTGGGGAAGGACCTTGCAAGGGTGTCAGTGTTGGGTGCAGGGATGGGGACACTAGGCAGAAGATGCTGTCTAACTTGAGTGTGGGCCCTTTTTACAGTCTTGGCGAAGGCATTGTCCTTAGTTGGTGAGCATGAGTAGTTAGCTCAGAGCCCCCTAATTTGTAGATTGCCATGATTAAATTGTGGACCCCCTTGTGGACAGCCAGCCAGCCTGTGGAGCCCATCTCCTCTGGGTGTCCCTGAGCAGTGCAGGAGCACTTGCTCTGCAGTAGAGCAGGCACCGACCTGTGGAGTGCTCTGCTCTCCCCTGAGCTCCCTCTGTTCCTCCTGGCAAGACCCAGCGTGCTTTCCACCCCCGACCTCATGACTGAGGACAGATAGACTCGTCATCTTCCAGGGAAGTTGAGGGTTGGTGTTGCCCCCAGGAGAACGGTGGAAAGATGGAGGAAGACTGACCACTGCCCAGGATCTGTGGTGCGGAATGCCAAGGAGCTGGCCTTACTTTTTGGACAGAAGACTTCAGTCACATGAACAACAGCCACAGACTTTATTAGGAAGGAACTTCCATCATTTTCCAAGACTTACAGTAGTCCTTTTTTCTTTAATGTAGCCAAGGCACTTAAAAAAAAAAAAAAAAAAAGAAAAGAAAACCTACCTAATATACCTGGCACAGAAAGGCAAGTACTGAGGATGCAACTGTGCAAGGAAGGGAAGGACCCAAGGCCTCTGAATGTGGACACCTTTTGGAGAGGCCACCATGGACCAGGCATGGGGCAGGAGGGTGGGGGCCATTCTGGTGCCTGCACAGTGCAGAGGCAGAGCAAGCAGCCGGGATGGTCCAGGTGAGAAACAGCCTCACTGTGCGTCGCGACGGCAGCAGAGGAAGGTGTATGGGGAGGAGAGAACATGTCTGCGTGCTTTTAGGAAGATCCAGCAGGATCTGATAGTGTGTGGCAGGTGGGAGTGGGGGAGGCAAGGTGGCTTCCACCTCTGTTCTATGAACAGCTGAGGGGAGCGTGTGGAGCCCTTGACCTAGTGGTGCTGCCAGGGGAGGGGTGTGGGCAGAGTTTGGTACAGTAGGACTTGTGGCTCAGGCACATGGAGTCGGAGTTCCCATCAGACATTCAAGTTGGGACACACGTCAGACTAAACGCATATGTGGGGGAACCGCCAGGACTGTAGAGGTGCGTTTGGGGACTGTTGGTGTGTGGCGCTGTTTGCAGCCCTGGTACCAGGGAGTGTAGAGTGAGCAGAGGCGCCAGGGGAGGACTGAGCCCTGGCTGTGTGCACCGGGGAGTCTGGGGAGGAGGGCGCAGGGACACCACGTTACACCCTGGCAACAGGTATTTTAACAACAACAACCAAAAAAATACACAAAGACCTTATTTTACCAACAGGATTTTTCTTTCAAAATATATCTAATATTCTGCGTGCACTTTATTGTGGAAGGACTTTTATTTTAATTAAATTCTACACAGTATTTTTGAGAGTGTAACTTGGAGCCAGCCATATCTGCTTGCACATGAGAGAGAGTGTTCCAGAGATCAAGGCTGAGCCTCTTAAGCAGACACAGGTCATTTAGTAATTGAAGCCCTGGGAGGGCAGTCTTCACTTACATGGCCCCAGAACCTGGGGCTGGACTTGAGACTTGGTACTTAAGTTTTAAATGAATAAATGAGTAGGTGAGTGGTTTATTTATGTTCTAAATCTCAGAATTTCTTCTTGCCTCTAATGAATCTGCATTCTACATCATTCCAAATTACAAACATACCATGTAGTTAGTATGTTTCTTGTTAAAAGCCATTAGGGCAGAATAGCCTGCTGTGCACTTTGATTCAGAGTCAGGGAAAGGACAGACGCAGCAATCCTTGTGGTTGCCAAGGTGCTGGCTGGGCCGGTGTGGTGAGAATCATTTCTGCCTTATTTTCATTCAGTGAAGTGGTGCTTCTGCTATTTATTTTAGTTACATTGGAATTTGTTATACTTATTTCTTTGTTTTCATTTTGATAAGACAAGTACGTGCTTGTGTTATTTATAAAGCTGTTTGGACTCCGCGTGTAAGTACAGTGGTGAAATGCTGGGTCACTGTGGTCGTTGCTTAGAGGGATTTAAAAAGCGGCTCTGACCCAGCAGTTAAGTCTTAGAATCTGGGAACAACCCATTTTCATTTTTGAAAACCAGAAAGGATGGGGCAAAATACAAGCAGAATTAATCTACTGAAATATCTGGATGAACAGAGCTGGACTTTATTTTTTTTTCTTTTTGGTAACAAGGATTGAACCCAGGGGTGCTTAACCACCAAGCCACGTCCCCAGCCCTTTTTATTTTTTTGAGACAGGGTCTTGCTAAGTTGCTTAGTGCCTCACTACATTAAACTTGCAATTCTCTTGCCTCAGCCTCCAGAGCCACTGGGATTACAAGCGTGCGCCGCCACAGCTGGCTCAGAGCTGGACTTCTTGGTGATACTTTTCACACACATGTCAGCGAGTGGCTGGCTGTTCCCTCACCAGCTGCCCTTCAGTCTATCAATTCGTATGTTTTGAAAACGGGAAAGAGCTCTGAACTACTTCAGTTCTCTATTGCTTAAGTTAAACAGATGTGTTTAGTTTCTTGCCACTTTTTAAGACTATAACATGAGTCATCCAGGGATGCTTCTGAAAACAGAGTCCGATTTGGGAGATGTGGTCCAGAGCTGCAGGCTCCCAGGTGGTGTGTGCACACCTGGTCCTGGGACCACACACTGCCCAAGAAGGAGCCATGGGACCAGAGTTGGTGTTTGTGTGTGGACATGGAGTTGCTTCCTGGGGCACTTGGAAGAGTTGTCAAACGTAGAGCTGCTCTGTCATTGGTTTACATATCTGAGTTCATTAGTCTACACAGTCATCTGTGGAATTGTGGCCTGAGCGCTTAGAGCAAAAGGCTCTTGGTCACTTGATGCTTAGGAAACGATGTGTTTGGAATTTGAACTCAGATCTTCCATAGTCTGTAGCCCATATTCTTCTTCTGTCTGCTTCCACAGACCTAAGTCTGTGCATTTCTAAGCACATTTCATCTTCCGTAGTCATTCTGAATTACACACCGCCTGTGTGTTCTCAAAGACTGATGGTAAGGGGTGGGTTTTCATGCCTGCCCTGCCATTTCTTAGCTGTGTAGCCTTGAGTAAGACAGTTAAACCCCAGGCCTCAGTTTCCTTACCAGTAAGAGAGTGGGAAGATCAGCCAACCAGTGAGCACTAAGTGCTAAATGCTATTAGCATTCAACACACATTTTTGACACCTGTCACCGATATTAAGACCATAACTTGGCTGTACCTTGCTGACATTATGCTGAGTGAAAGAAGATAGAGAAGCCCACATATGGTGGGAATCCTTTCAGAAGGCATCTCCGGGATGGGAGTAGTTACCAGGGGACAGGGCAGAGGGGAGAGTGGGAGGCCGCCATGAGTTGACGGATGCACAGTGCTTTCCCAGCTTGATGAAAACGCTTTGAAGCTAGAAAGAGCTGGCAGCTGCACAACCTTGTGAATGTGCTAAGTGCCACTGGCTTGTGCCCTTTAGCACTATTACTTGTATGTTTGAAAATGTCACTTAAATGAAGCAAAGTCATATGAAAACTTGCTCCACTAAGGCAAGCGACACATCTACCAAGCACACTTATGTTTTTAAATGAACTTCATGGAATCGCAGGAAGCATTTCTTGACGTTATGATGAGAAGGGTTGGAAATGCAGAGGAATGGCTTATTTTGGAACAAACAGAATTGCCTTGAACCTTTGCCAGTTCAAGCTGGTTCTTTGGAACACTAGAGCTCTTCTGTTTTCTGGCTCCAAAGTACCCACTTATTTTGTTATGAAAAATTATACCATTTGCATCTCTTAAGTTTTTCCCCTGAAGTTCATTGCCAACTAAAAATAACTTCATTGCCACACTGTTTCCTTAACTACATGATTGCTTTTGTAGTTTATAATGAGGGATAATGTATTTGTGTGGCAGGTTAACAAACTTGCCCTTTGTCACAAAGCTGTGACGTAGTGGAGACTGGTTTACACCCAGTTGCCTGGATGCTGTGGGTTTAAGCAACGCATTATACTGTCCAGTTGGGGAAGAATCAAAAACTTATTATCCTTTCCCCAGAAAAACAAAACTGTACATACTAGCAAATTCTTTTAAGTTGTCTTGTTTGAGAAAATCACTGTAATAAGTGAGACAATCTATAAAATCTGGTGAGGAAAGTATTTATAATTGGATTTTTATATTTTGAGCTTAAAACAATAAAAGATTAATAAGTTACTTCTGTTACTATCATAATAGAGAAGAAATCTGCAAATGCAGCATGTTATTATACCTTTACCACCGTGGGTGGGGAAGGACAGACAGGCAGACCGTGGCAATGGTGCCTCAGCCCTTGTCATGTTAACGGAGAGCAGATATGTGACAAAATGAAGAATAAAGCGGACTGTTGGACCGTGTGAAGTTAACTAGAATCCCTTGGGTTAAATCTGGGACAAATTTCTAGCTGTCAGATTTGATTTTCATTCTTTAGCCTGTATCTTAGGCAACTTGAAGCCTGCCATATGCAGAAACCTTGTGGACTGTGGTCCCCCCTTGTCCCTGACCAGTTGTGTTCCCACAAGTATTCTTCAGTCCCCCCTTGTCCCTGACCAGTTGTGTTCCCACAAGTATTCTTCAGTCCCCCCTTGTCCCTGACCAGTTGTGTTCCCACAAGTATTCTTCATAGCTGCCAATGAATTGAACAGTCGGGCACACGGTGGCCTGGAGACTGGGCCAGACCCAGAGATGGATCATAAACTTAATGTGAGAATGACAGGAATTTTGCTTATCAGATGTTGTCAACATTAACATGTTTTCAGGGTGACCAGTAAAGCCCTCAGGTGAGTTAAACTGGTTTCATGTTACAGCTGAGTTTCTCCTACCCGAGGTGGTGAATCATCAGTGCAGTCGCCAACCTGAGACCCCGCTCTCCTCCCCGGACACAGACTGCTCCTCCCCTGCAGCCTCGGCCTTCTCTCTCTGCTCCTGGCTAACAGAGGGCTGTCTTTCCCTACTGTCCACACTTCCCTGCCGGTTACCCAGCATGGACATGGTTTTTTGTTTGACAAGTACTGTATGTAGCACACCCCCGTGTGGGTCCCGTGGGGGGCATGGAGCCATTAATGTGCTATGGCTGTACTGCATTTCTGGTAATGTTTTTGTTTTCCTAGTTAATAACTAACTGTCATTTTGATTGCCTCATTTTCTTTGTCTCTGTTACTAATTCACCGTAAAGCACCCGAGTAATGATCTCCCCGCGAGCCTCTCAGCACATCCCAGAGCCTTTCGATGCCGCCCGACCCCATGGTGAATGCCTGGTGGCGCTGGCCTCCCACGGCGCTGCCCTCCAGCCTCTCCAGCAGACGGCGTCTGGCCTTCCCATGGCCATGAGCCCAGGGATTCCCTTTGTGTGGCTTGGTCTCTTCTCCTTTCTGGGGCTACTCTCAAACGGGCATCAAATTACGTTTAGTACAGAGGCCACTGAGAAGCAGGTGGACGCGGCCTGAGTGGAGCCCAGGTCCTCTGATGTGGGTGGAGGTGTTGGGCGGGGGGATCCGCACGTTAGCACGTGTGCCTTTGTGTCTGAGCCAGAAGTCTCCCCAGAAAGGCTGTCCTGCTGAGGGTGTCGCTCCTGATGTGGCCAGAGCGAGGCTGGACCGCAGCACGTTCCCCTGGGCTTCCCCCTGCAGCCCTCAGGAAGGTCATACATTTGGGGGTTGCCTTGTGCCAGAGGAGAGTGGGGCAAGGGGTGAGAAGTCGCCCCTTTTACCTGTTCTGCGCCCCGATTTCTGCAGAGTCTAGGAACATCGGTTCTCAGACTGTGGAAATTAGCAGATGGAGATTGGGTGTCTCCTGGCCCCTTCCCTCTCCGGATCTGCGCTCAGGCCTTCTCATCAGCCCCTGTTCACCCATCTGCTCTGCAGCTTCCAAAATATCGTCCCATCCCGTCTTCTGCGGACTCTGCCCATCCTTTTAATTCCACCGCTTCGGTTGAGTACTGGGAGCAGGTGAAACAAAATGGTACTTCTGCTTTGCCATCCTGACTGGAGCCACTCTGCCTTCTCCCTGGTCCACCGGGTCCGCCGTGCTGCTCTCCACGTGCATTGATAACTGTCCCTCTTTCTAGCCTGAGAGTGCTGCAGCCAACCTCCACCCCTGTCCACACGGAGTGACCAATGTGTGCAGAACAGGAAAGACTGTTGGTATTCTGTAGAAGTAACTGCGTAGCCAGCCCGACGTCAGGGAAAGTGACGTCTACTACTAGCCGCTCATCTGAGAATAAAGCAAGAAAATAGTTCTTATCTAAATTCATCAGCAAAATTTGAGCTTTATCAATGATAATTTTAAAATATCAAAAATTCCCTTGTTTTCTCTTGTGTTTTCTTATTCCTGCAAGAAATTCTTATTCCCTTGTATCTGTAGTCTTTTTTAAAGTAACTGTTGATGAATGACGTATAGTATCTTGTTCTTAAATCACTACAGAGCTGCCGTCAAATGTTTGAGATTAAGTCAATATGATATATTCAATATTCTTTTCAAAAAAGAAACACCTTTGTCATGACCTAATGTGTTGCAACAGGATGCTGAGTCTCACTGTGGGTGCTGAAATACCTACCCCACCCCCCAGCCATTTAAGGCTATAATAAACGCGGGACTCGGTCCTTTGTGTTCACGCAGCCTCATTCCTCACTTTATTTAGCTTCTCAGTTCTTTTTGTTTTCTCAGATATGTTATGGGAAATGTGTTGGGTCAGCCTTTGTTTTTGAGTTCACGTGCTGCCCAACTGTGGTCTTACAAGTCGAGTTTTCTATTTTGGGTACTCTACTAAGGTAGATACGTTTGGCTAATGAGAGTCCAGAGCTCGAGGTTTACATTGCATTTCTTACATGATGATTTTAGAGCAATCAAATTAGCATCTTCTGTCTTTGTGATATTAATTCTTGAGATGCCTATATAAATTAAATTTATCAATTTGCCTACCAGAATTCGAATAGCTGCCTTATGGTTTTATTTTCTTAACATTTAGAAAGGGATAAATTCAGGAAACATGAATATTCTCCAAGTTTGTTTAAATTCAGTTGACATTTCAATGTGGTTTATATTTGAACTTCAGGGCACACGCATTTTTAAGACTGCTCATTCCCTGGCTTCTCTCACCAGCACGTTGTTTCCCAGGGTCTCCTGTCTGAAAGGAGCCTGATGTTGAAACTTCTTCGTTTTATTTCCTGGACTAATCATATGAGTTTGTAGAGATCCACACAAATTGCTTGTGTATCTCTAAATGATAACATACATGGGCAGATAAAAGGAAGATAAATACTTAACTGTTTTAGAACACCCATAAACAGCCAGAGGAGAACATGATTTCAATGTGGAGTTATCAGTTCTCTATACTTTCTTTCATTGAACTGTTTTTTTGTTGTTGTTGTTGTTGTTGTCATTGTTTTTAAGGTTGTTTAGGCCATATAAACTAGGGGGAAAATGGGAAAGAGATTTGAACGACAGAGTACTCCTGCATACAAGGTTCTAGTTGAGGACTAGCAGTTACACTGAGCAGGGTCCCTGAGAGCGCAGCGTGCTGTTTTCCATCTCCCACATTGTACTCCATTCCCGTTCCTTGTCTTGGGCCCAACATCCCCAGAGCTGCTGCTCCTGCCTCCCAGGGCTGGGCTTCCGGCCCTGGTGCCCTGGGCTGCTCTTGCCATTCCTCAGTGCCACTCCTGCACTGGGGTGGAAACAGAATGCTCTCAACTCACCCTGGGGACCCAACCAACCCCATTCCCTCGCATTTTTCCAAAGCACCATCTACTTCTAGCCAAAAATAAGTAAATAGCGCCTGTCTCCTTTCCCTGTCATTCTCTGTGCCTCATGATCTTTTACACATTACGTAAGATGCAGCTTGAAATGTCAGCCCCGCTTGTCTCGACTCTCCTGCGTCGAGGGTGTTTGGGAGCCATCTGGGATTATTGTAAGCATAAGCTCAGCCTGTCCAGAGCAGTCTTGCTCAAATGAGAGCTTAACACCTGTTGTCTATTCAGGAGGTCACCTGGGAGAATATAAAAGTACTCCCTGAAAGAGGTACTAAGAGATGTGGTAGTCTCCAGAAATTTAATTATGAAGGTTCCGTGACACTGAGTGGGAAAACCAACATGGATGGTTTACATCAGGCTCCTTACCAGAGTGTGGACTCTCTAGTTTGGGGGCTGTGGTCCCGGGATCTGGCTTGGGTTTTTATTTGTGGTCTCACTAAATTATTCACAGATGAGTAGATGATGCAGCTGTTTAAAGTCAGAACTGGCAGATGCTGAGGATTGCATTCAGCTTCCGAATCCTGTTCTTGTCATTTGTTCCCACTTTGTTAGAAAAAAATACGTTGCTATCTCACTTTCAATACGTATTAGCTTTAGTATGTGAAGGAGGAAAGACATCTCCTGTAGGTGGTACTGAGCCTTAGAAATTATCAAAAAGAAGGAGACAGGTCTCATATCCTGGTCATTCATCAAAAGGAGCTTAGACTTTGGGTGGAAGGATGGACTTGCTGAATGTAAGAACAATGCCTGTAAAAGACTAGCATGAGTCTCTTAGCTGTAAAATTCTACTGGTGTGTAGAAACCCATAGATTTCAGGGGTTTGGTGTAGAATACTGATGCCTGCAGAATATGAAGCATTGTTGAGTTGAAAATGAAAATGTTGTTTTAATCATTTAAAAATGTGTGGATTCCAACAGTAGTATTGATGGAACTGTGGTGATGATGAACATGAAACTTATTGATGAGACGTTTAGTCTTCTGCACTCTGGGAAGGCTTACTTCCTGACACCTTCTCCTGAACACATCAGCTAATGCTAGCCGCAAGTCCTAATCCTAAAGGATCACTTTTTAAATTTGGCTTGTGTTGTATCTTCTCCCAATTTTTAAATCTCATTTACTTGCGTAGTTTTTTATTTCTGTGACACAGAGACTCAAACCCAGGGTCTTGTTTAATTCTCTGGCTCACTAAGATAATGACTCATTTCTAGTCACTCTGAGTTTTTTCTTGACCAAGTGTTAATACCCCTAACACATCTGAGTACACATGGGTGTTGGAGACGCATGCGTTTCAGATCTGTGTCCTCGCTGTGGTGCTGTGTCTGTTTTTGTTGTCATCAGAGTGGCTGTTGCCCATGAAGAGCCTGATGAATGTGTAATCAATGTTCTGCTTGTTGTGTCCTTCACAGGTCCTGTTGTCTTTGGAGATGGGTCACTGGATTTCCGAGGAGCCTTTTGAGCTTTTTAACCACTTCCCTGCAGCTCCTGTGAGTCAGATATTGTTTTGGATGGTAAATGCAATCTGGTGTCGCTATAAGTGTGAGCTCAGCTGACTAAGTCCAGAGCAGTCTTGCTCAAATGAGAAAGAACGTCACACCTGTTGTCTATTCAGGAGGTCACGTGTGAGCATATGAACGTACTCCCTGAAAGAGTACTGAGAGATGGGGTGGTCTCCAGAAATTTAAATATGAATTTAAAGTAGGGGTCCTGGGAACCTCAGGAACACAATGCGGAAAATAAGCAAACTGGATTCTTGACAATGTAGCCTTATATATTGCTGTTTTTAAAAGTAATCATTTTTACTGTTATCAGAGACAAAACTGATAGGTATGAAAATTGTGGCTTGCTATCATTATCATGTGGTCTTTATATTTTGATTTTCCTAAATTCACTTCAACTATACTGACTTTTAAATATTTCAAACAGTTAATGGAAAATTTCCAAGTTCTAATTTTAAAAAAATAATAATAGTGAAGTGGGTTAATTATGGCTTGTTTGGAAGCAGGATTATACAGAAGTTGGCTTTTATTTTCAAGAATGTTGACTGGTTTGTGGCAGTTTATTATTTCAAAAGATTAATATCTGGAAGATAAGTGATGGTTGTATCTGCCATTTGTTGTGTATTTGCTCACCGGCCCTCTGACTGTAATATAGCAAGAAACTGAACTCTGCTCTCCAGCCATTGCCGTTATCTCGGTTGTTAAATTGTTTTTGTTTTCATTTTTAAGATTACTGTTTTGATTTCCTTTCAACTTTCTCAATGTTTTCTTAAGGAGAGAAAAAAATTCCTCCTAGCAAGACTGTTTGTTTGAATACTATTAGGAATTGAAGTGTAAAGTGCAAACAGATTCTTCTCCTTCTGTCATAAGAGAATAGAGCTCTGAGTAACATTGTGAGGTCTGTTTTGGAAATACATTTTTCCTGCTGCCTGAGAAATTGATACAAATTAATCATGTTGCTGCCGGTTTTTCCTGTTACCATTTCCCCAAGTCCATATCCATCATTGTAGTCATTGAAATACCAGAAGCTTACTGTATTGTGAAGTTGTGAAATTTTCTTATTATCAGATTTTTTTTAACTTGATACAAAGCCGTGATACGCCTGTTGAATTTTTAAAGCCTTCTTAAATGCAGTTGTGGAAATAGTTCTCAGGAGCGTTCTTCACCCCGTAAATCGTTGGGAAAGTGAGACATGGCAGAAGGGAGCAGTGCCCACAGTTTAACTCAGAAGGCATAGTGAAATGTGAGGGCCCCCAGGCTATGTCTGGAGGAATGTAGGAGTGAAAAGGAAGAAAAACTGAATAAAGAAATAGCAGTGGTGGAACAGTAGGAGGTGGAGACAAACTCAGGGAATGCTGGCCGCGGGTGAATCCAAACTTCACAACATGGACTCGAAAGTGAACATCTGAGAAATTGCTCCTAAATTTATTCCTCAGATGTTCATTGTATTAATTCTACTACAAAACCTTTAAAAGGAACTGAAACAGTGGGGCCTGAAGTTTTGCAGTTGTGAGCATAAGCTGTGTTTGTAAAATGCTCTGTAAACGTTTGCTTATTTCATGAACATCAGATTTTATTTTTGCATTCTAGAACACTTTTTTTTTCAGTTTGCTGACGAACACTAATGCAAATATTTTTTCTTAAATAAAATCAGAGGTGAGTCTATAACTTTGTCAATATCTTAAATGGAATGTTTTTCTAAACCACAAATTAAATTTAGCTCAGTTTTCTAAAATAGAGCTTACTAGAAGAGAAAGTACATGTCTGTATTAGAATACTGAGAAAATCCTGTAGTCTGAGAAGATAGTAAAGTGCATAATTTTCTTCATTGAAAATCAAACTTTTCCTTGTAATAAGGCACAGGTATTTTGTAACCAAATTACAAAATTGTAAATATTATTATAAAAGTTGAACTTAATCATCTCACCTAATAAGTTATATTTAATTACTAAAATACCTTCATATTAACAGCCATACTGGAAAAAAAAAATAGTACAATCTTCATAGAAACTAAAATGGCATACAGTTTGAAATATGTATTTGAGCATTAACTTAAAACTAAGCTGTCAACAGATAAGTAAATACGCTGTTTTGGGTAATGAAAATTTAAAGTAGCTAAGAGGAGTAAAAAATGCACTGTTATTCTCAAATATTAAACTGCTAATAACCACTAATGAGAAAATCCCTGAATACATAGTGTATTTTTATGGCTTAGAGAAGTTTGTCTTCCTTGTAATTGTGATAGTGTTGCTGAACTCAGGACACGTGGATGTTTACACAACCCATAAACAGAGCTTAGAGGATCCGTTCCAAGATCATCTCTACTATACAGCACAAGTGCTCTGTTTCCAGTTATTTACTGATGAACTCGGGCATGGCATTCTTGGTTGTGACAGCAGAGTCTGTGAATTGTCACTCTCTCAGCCGTGAATTCATCTTCGCATAGGTGTCCACCAGACCACAGTGCCAGGCCCTGGCTAGTTTGGGTTTTGCGTTGGCTCGTTAAGTGGTGCGGGTCAGCGATGACGTTGAGGTTGTCATCTGGAGCACGGGTCCGTGGGCACCCAGCGCTGTCTCAGGTGAGGGATGGAGTGCAGCAGTGTCTTTCAGTGCTTTGGGATTAGCTGTGGGAAGAATCCAGCACAGTCTTTCTGGGGTATGCACACGGCATTTAGAAATCCGCCGGTCGAATCATCATGGTGGTGGCCTTAAGCGAGTAGCCTGACCCCTTCCAGTAGTACCACTTAATACCATTGAATTTATTTGTGTTCTGCTTCTGTGGATAGTACATTCCGTTCAGGTTGGAAGGGCCACATGCATCAAACCACCAGCCTGTGGAGGCAAAGCGCAGAAGGAATTAGGACCCAGGGATGCCAGCTCCGTGCACTGGCCGTCACGCTCAGGCCTTCCAGCAGGCCTGGGCATCTTCACGGGCATCGTACACCACAGTGCTGAGCGTGCTCCCAACCACACACCCAGGTCCCAGTGCTGACAGCTAAGTGTTCTCACGTGCTTTTGCACTCCTTTCCTCTTGGGCTATGTGGAAAGGCACCTCGTCCACGGGCACCTGCTTTGGTAGAGACCTGGTACATTGGGAAGTAGGGGTCCTGGGAACCTCAGGAACCCTGAGGTGGCCACCATCAGGCCAGGACTGCATCCCTCCCAGCAGCATGGGGGCTGAAACACCCAACGGAAAGGACTTGTTGCAGCTGGTTAAAAAGGAGGGTGGGAGTGGGTGCTGTCTGAGCCGGAGCACAGTGAGCAGAGCATGCCCACCTGCCTTCACTCTGGGCAGGGCCCACAAATGGCAAACCAGGGCCAGGGTTGGCCAGAAGAAAGGACCTTGGTTTGCATGTGTAAAGATTTGGGTTTGGTACCATATCTGTTAATTTTTTAAATACAGAAAACTATAACATGACTATTTTTGATAACGCCACACTTGGTAAAATAGATGAAGCGAGTGAACCTCAACTCGGGGCTCCCCCAGCAGAAGGTTGGGGGGGGGTATCCATGGGGTGGCCTTTGACTTATCTGTAACATTTTATTCCTTTAAAGAATTCTAATGCAAAACATATCTTTAACGTACACACATTGGATGTGAGTGCTACTTATCTCCCTAGCGCCTGACTGACTTCCTGCTGTGGATTCTCTTCCTTGAGATGCCTCAGATTAATGGAAATGTGGTGGGAAGCTTGTATGTTACCCGGAATCCTTGTGATATTGCAGAGTGACAGATGTGGCCCCCCCAGAGCCCACCATCTGCCCCTCTACGGAAATCACACCCAGGCAGATATCTGGCTGCACATTAGGCCACAGCTTCTTCATGGCCAGACCACTAGATGGAAGTTGGCCCCTTCGTAGTCTGATCCCACCCCACTGTCACCTTGGGCTGCCTTTCTTCTCCCATCTCTCCTGTATTTCCACTCTCAGCCCCTAAATCTCTATTTGTAAAAAAAAAAAAAATATATACTGTTTCCTTGGTTGTTTATGTGACTCCCCTGCTCTTGAGTAGCCACTGGGCCTGTGGGAGTTCTGGAAAGCACCACAGAAACAGGTCTAGCTAGTGGGGCAGCAGTGACTGTCTCTCCTTAAAGCCTCCGAGCTGGGGGACATTCCATGTTACCAAGCAGCAACTGCCACCTCAGGGGCCGAGTTCTTGAGGTGGTAAAGACATGAAGTTTGGACTTACGGAAACTACTGGGTTTCACTTTATTTCCATAAAAACACCCTCCTTTTGACTACGAATGGTCCCTTAAGAGCCAAACGGCATAGGCTGGGCTGAGCGCTGCTGGTCTCGTGTCCCTTGTCCTGAGAAGCGGTTGGCCACCGCTCTCGCCTTTGCCTTTCCTGAGTGTAGTGAATCCGTTTTTGCTCATTCAGTTTATGTTCTCACGAATTAATCCCTGCCAATTTCTGTGTGCACTCTTGGCAGAACTCTTGGTGCTATTTTAGTGTTCTTAAGAAGGAACTTGACAGCGTTTGTCACACTTCTCCCTTATCTCAGTCACTACCAACTGATTCCCGTTATTCAATTTCTAAACCTTCAAAAATCAGAAGGGTGAGCTTTCTAACAGTCGGTCCCCATCAGTGAGCTCTTAAGTGGCTCTGAATACCAGTCTGCTATAAGTGACGGCTACAACAGCCTTTGGCTCCTGGGGATGGCTTCCGTTTCCGTTTTTAAAGCAATCTGACACAAAAGGTGGAAAACAAGAAAGGCCTTGATTTAAAGTGAACACTCACTCATTTACATCTGATGCACTAATACAATGGGTTGATAGTTTCTTTGTGTTCATAAGTCTTTGCTGTTGTTCTAGTGAAAATTCTCACCAATAAAAGACAACTGAAAATTCCTTTTTCAAACATTGTGGATGACTAGAAATAAAGCAAAATGGGACTTGGGCATCTCTGTGACATCTGATGTGCAGCAAGAGCACACTTGGGAAAGCTCAGAGAATACTGAGCCCCTCCAGCTGCCAACTGCCGGCCCTTCCAGCCCTGCATTCTTACCCCAAACTAACCGTCTAAAAGAGTGAAAAGCAAATTTGCCTATATCAAGGTAGTATGTCTATTTATGAAATTTTGGACATTGTTACTAGTCACATTTGAAGTCCCAATTGCCAGGCTTTTGCACTTTCAAAGTACCCCTTGCCCATGCAGAAGAGTCGCCCTACCTCCTGTCAGCATTTGCGAGCATTTGCAGATACATTTGTCGTTGTCCGCATCCTTTGTGCTAAAGTCATTTCCTGGCTGGCTAATGCTGCTTATTTTGCCGGCTGTGCCTGAAAGTCCTTTAAGGTGAATCCTGTAAGCATGCAAAAGGAAAAAATAAAAACCGTAATTGGCTCGGGTCATTGGTTTACCGTAGTGGAAAATTTCTCATAGTGAAGAATTCCATTCTACAGCAGCGTGCTGTGGACTGGCCAGTGCACTTCAGTGCCTACCCTGGACAAAATAGTTTGCACTGGTATAAACAGGAACCAACTTATCATCAAATCCTTCAGCAAAGAGGGATGTTTTTGTGAAAACTTCAACACACATCACTTGCACAAGCATCAACAGGGACTGAAGGGCCCTGTAATTGATTTTCCTGCTGCTTTCAGATAAACAGAAGAGTGGGCTGCAGCATGGAGGGACCTCCCCCCACTGGGGGGGGCACCAGTCCCTATCCACACGGAAAGGAGTCCAAGACGCTGACCAGCCTCATTGTTTCCAGTAGGGGTGGGGGTGGCACAGAGAAGGGAGCAGACAAAGGATGGTCCTCGAGTTTGGAGTCGAAATCAATAGAACTGCATAGAAAATAAACCATGGGCCTTGCTGTGCCCTATTTCTCTACTGTGGTGTGGTCAACCTGTTCAGCCATGAGAAAGGAGGAAATGTGATCCTGGGACACCAGATAGCAGCACATACTTGTAGAAGATTGCACAAGTATGGCGTTCGTCGTCATTGCTGTGCTTGCAAAGAGACCCTGAGGAAAGGTGGGAGACTGTGTGTGCTTTGTAAAATCTTCCCGTAACCGTGCTCTAGTCATTGCCTCAGAAAGCCCACAGGTTGATGGTCTGGGACAGACCAGAGCTTGCTTTCCATGATGGGCGTGGCTGTGGGAGGGGTGAACCAGGGCACCAGGCTCCGTGTCCTAGAGTGCCGTGACCTGATGGAGATACGGGAACAGGAGGACCTGGGCCAGGGCCCTGCCATGTTGCAGGAGAGCGATACTTGAAGCCCCAAAGTTGTGCTTATTTTTGAGACCTGATGACAGTTGCTAACCCCCTCCTTGGAACCTGCAGAATTTTTAAGTGTTCCTGTTGGCAAGGAGTGCCAGGACAAGGGGGAGGTTGGCTGGTCCCAGGCATGCAGGCAGGCGGGCGTGTGGAGTGCTCCTGACAGCCCCAGAGCCGGGGGCCACCACTGCTCTTACATAGGAAGCCATCAGGGTTCAGAGAGACAAACTTGCCTAAAGTCGAGAGTAAGTGGTGGCCCTGGGACCCGCCCCAGGTACACGCTGCTCCTCTGTTGTTTCCACGCCGGTGCCCGCCTTAGCAGGGGTATAGCTGTAAAGGTCAGGGTGAGGGGCCTGTCCAGTGAGGTCCCCAGGTGTGGGTTCTGAGTAGCTCTTGTGTCAATCACTTTGCTTTCTTTTAAATTTGACTATAAAAATAGCTATACTCTGGAAATTGCTTTAAATTGGTTCTGGTTGATTTTTTCATGACAGTGGGGTAAGGACGTAATGCAACATTTAACAGTTAAATCTCAGTGTTTTCATAAAACTGCAGTGATGTTGTTGGTGAAAACTAAACAATATTGAAGGTTTCATGTACAAATACATTTGAGTTGAAAAGAATCCCATTCTGTTGATGAATTTATCCATGTCTTATAATGTGTACTTCACAGTTTTCCATCACTTAGGGACATTTCTTCATGGGGGAAAAGCACCTGCTTATACACAGTTGACATTCTGAGACATTGCAGCCATCAGAACTCATGATCCCATCACGATTCTCTCCTCTCAGTAGCATCATGTTTCTTAGGATAGTAATTTTTAATCTATTTTACATTTCCAAGTATATTAAGCTTTCAACCCATGTGTGTTTTTAGAGTGGCATGTCCAAAATTTGATTACATTTCTAAAGGAAATATCTGTTAAGATCCATCTCCAGTTTAAAATGTTTTTACAGTGTCAGCATACAAGGGTAATGACCCATTTTGTAAAATCTTCTTATCCAAACAGTCTAATCCTTAATTTTTGTGTTTCTTTTTTTAAAAAATTCCTATTGTAGATTGCTAACTATTGCCAGTTGAAAAAATATTTAACTTGGAGGTACCACAAGGACTGACCACTCATGTCTCTGAACGCGTGGACGTTCTGATGCCTTTGCAGTTGAGTGGGACCCACCGGGAGGCCCAGACGCTATCTCTGTTCATCTCCAAGGGAGCCTGCTCTCTGATGAGAATTGATGGACTGCGTTCCAAGGACTTTTTAAAAGTCACACAGTGTTTATCTGCTCTCAAGGCATGCTTCTGAATTCGGGTCCGCTGCCTTAGAGCAGGGCGCCCTGGGCGTCGTATCACTTCCAGGGGTCTGGTCAGGTACCTGGGCTTGCAGCCAGCTCCCTAGGAAGCCACCCCAGGCCTGAGGGGTCGGGCATCAATGGACGACTGCAGGCCCGGTGAGAACTGCTGTCTGTGATGCTGTTTGGGGCTCCATTTGCTGCTGTGGCCTCACAGTAGGTGCTCCATGGTTGCCAAACCCCAGGAGCCTGCGCTCTTTGGGCTGCTGTGGGGTGGCACTGGTGACGGCTCTTCTCATATGTGTTCCTTGGGTGCCACATCCTCCCAGTGGCTCCCTGCCACATACACTGCACAGGGAGTGCCTGGGGGTGCCTCTGCTCCTGAGCTGCTCCTGCACCACGTCAGGCCCCTGAGCTGCCCCGTCTTGCCTGCTGGCACTCAGAGCCAGAATCCTGGTCAAGTTTCCACACGTCATTGGAACATTTAAGATTTTTGCCACCAGATGTGTGGAGACAGCACAAATATTAAAGGGGTGCTGTGGATAAGATGTACTTTAGAGAAAAGAGGAAGCCTAGTAAACGTCCACCTCATTTTAAACTTCAGTTTCAAATTTGAACACAACAATTAGTTGTGTTTAAACTTCAAAAAAAAATATTAATATCCTTTGGGAGAAAACAACATAGTCCCAGGTGTTCATCTGTCACGATAGCCACGTTACATGTCATCATGGGGACACTCAGCATTCACTTACTGTTTGGGTGGGTGTGGATACCACCGTCCGCCCTGGAGGGTCTGGTCTCTGAAGATACACAGGAAGCACAACCAAAAAATTCCAAAAAGTTTCCCTAGTATTGTCATAACAAAGTTAGATCTGAAAACCGGGAAACTCAACTAAAGACAGTAATGAGTCAGAGGCGGTCTGTGTCTAAATCTTGGCTACTTCAACGTGGATCTCGGGTTCTGGAATAAGAACATCCCCCAGTTCTTTCCGATCCCAAGGGCTTACCTGTAGTTGAGCTCCTCGCTGGACAGGTAGAAGTGCTCGTACAGCGAGTACGCCTCGCCACCCTCCCAGTCCCGCAGGTGTATTCTGAGCAGGTAGCGCTGCCGGTTCGTCAGCTGTGAGACCAGCTCGTTCCCCAGCCAGTACTCTCCGGAGGGGTCGCCAAAGCCCTGGGCCCAAGCAGAGTTCAGTCACTTCATGAAGTTTCTCTTTGTGAAGTTTCAAGTAAATCAGCAGTGTATCTCTTTCCCTTGGACAACCTGCCAATCAGCAGAGCCACCCGCTCCCTGTGCTGCGCAGACGCAGGACCTTTCTTAGAGGACAGTGGATTTTTAAAACATCAGTTTTAAGGAGCTAAGGTGTTCCTGGAAGAAAGCCAGTAGTGACACAAGTAGCACAACCAAACACACTCGAGGAGCACCTGAGGTGCACCCACCCGGGTCAGCACATGGTGTTGCTGCTCGCCTGGGGCTGGCCTGAGAGCAAACGCAGCCTCACTTGGGTGGATCCGACTGAATGGGGAGCCAGCAGCACCCCTGGAAAGAATCTTTCCTAAAAGTCTGCCTCAAAGTCATTGGTTGGTTTTGGGTCTGCAACCAAGGCTCTGAGGACTTGAAAGCTAGTATGCACAGAGGAAATCACTTCTTTCAAGCTGCTTTAAGGGACACGCGTACCATTTTGTACTCTTTCCACGACCGCTGGAAGTCGACACTGCCATCCTCGCGGCGCTGGATGACGGTCCACCCCCCGCCACTGGTGTCCATGTCGCAGTAGGCCTGTGAAAGGGAAGGGCACAGTCACACCAGAGACCTGGGACTCCATCTTGGGAACAGAAGTGTGGACACCTGCTGGGAGCTGCGTCCACAGGGTCTCTGGGAGAAGGGTGGGGTGAATCTTAGCCCTTAGATGACCCCCATGCAGTTTCCTGAGAGATTCTTTGTGAATGAGACATTCCAGCAGATGGCCCTCCATCCACACCTTCAGCAGGTCCAGAACCCTTAACTTGTGTCCTCAGCCTCGCGACACTGTCAGTGCTTGCCTGTCCCTGCCCGCCCTGTGGAGTTGGCAAAGGGGATGCTCTTCCACTGAAGAGTCCCTGGACCCTGCGGCGTCCTTGCTGGAGCTGAGGCTGCCTCTGTGTGCAATAAGAACCAGGTTTCTCAGTTCACCGCTGAGCACAGGGCCCTGGGGCACCAGTGTGCCAGCACAGTGGGCCAGAGCCTGGCCAGGCGGCTGGGCCCCCAGGTTCAGGCTTCTCTGCACTATGCACATCACCCATGGTATTTTTCTTCCTGACAGTCTTTATTTCTGCCTCTGAGCTGGCTCAGTGGGTTTAAACTTTGTCCAGAACATAGAATTCTTTTTTGGGCTAAGTGCATGCATGCTCAATTTCAACTCAGCTGGAGTTTTATTATGAAATTAAAAACCCCTGAAAATAAGATTACATAAATAGTTTTCAATAATGAGATTATACTAGGACAATAAGAAAAAATTTCCCAAAAGTAAGATGATTTCTTTACAGCATACGAGGTAAGAAATATTAAAGTTCAAGAATAATCATAAACATTCTTCCTTTGTTGTTTTCCATGGCCTTTTGGAGAGTAAGGGAGCCAGTTTGGGCAGGGTAAGCTTAAGTGGGAGCTGTATTTTTGAGTTAGGATCTAGGGGTGAGAGCTAAATGATAACCAAGGAGCCCCTGGTCCTGCTCCTATGTTGTACATGTGAGGAAGCTGGAGCCCGGAAGCCAAGCAGGCTGCCTGTACATCATCCCCATGGAGCCAGAGAACTGTGACTGAGCCACCGTGTTCTGCAAGGGCTTTTCTCTCTCACAGTCCTATACCTCTACAAAGGTCACAGGTTCAAGTTGCCCTGTCTAGTGAACCTTTGGAAAGATAGGTGCCATGAAAGAAAATCACAATTATGGATGAGAAAATTAGTTCCATAGATTAATCAACTCTAGAAATTGGATCTGCTAAAGGAATCCCCTTATTATCACATTGTATTGATGTGACTTTATTAATTGTCATGGGAATCCCACTCCCCTCTTCCAGCACTATGCCAGACCCTAACCCTGCATGACTGCTGAGATGCGATCTGATCAAGGCAGGCAGCTGCACCATAGCATACAGGGACTGAAGAGGCCCCTTTAATTCCTGCATAATGTATTTACATTGCATCATGCTGCCAAACAGAGAAGCTCGACCCTTTGTTCAAAAGTCCCTCTGTTTGGCTCAACTGGAAATCGGCTCATGAGTCACACTGCCTCCTGGTTTGCCTGTGGTCAACAAAGTGGACAGTGCTGCTCCGTTCTGCCCATGGGCTTTGTAAATCCATGGAATCAGTAGGTGGGTGAGCACGCTGGTGTGAGCACAGTGGTCAGTCCTCTGGCACCTAAGGGCTTGGTGGTGGGGGGAAGCATTGGCATGGCTCTCAGTGGGCCTGTCCTCATTCGGGAACCTTCAACTCTTCAGTGCCAAGAGGCACCATGTAACTAGTGACACCTAAGGATGTGCCCTCTCTCCTGTGGAGAAGACTCCATGGGAGTCAAGTCTGCAAAATCAACTTGTTCCACGTCACCATCTGTCTGACTCCTTTAGTCGTCACCATCAGCTTCTTAGAACATTTTTTTAATACTTCATCCGGATTTGTTAAAAATCAGAGGATTTGTAAAAACAGATGTATTTGGGTGAAACTGGTCATTAAACATGTAGAGGGCGTGTTCGGCTGTCCACATAGCCAGGAGACACGCGGGGGATAATGAACAGACTGTGTCAGGACTGGAAAAGCACAGTGCTGGCGATGCCCTCGCCCTTGCCAATCCACACATGGCAGCCTGCTTCCGTCGGTGTGCGGGCACACTGTCTTCGTGCTCCTGATAAATGCCCTGTTGCCGTGTCTATCTTCTACAGAAAACTAATTAAATTTCAAAAATTAAAGTTGCGATACTTGGGCCTTTTGGAAGAAGATCTGTCCAAAGAGCTATTGAAGATTCATTTCTTGAATTAAATGACCCAGGGCAAGATTGGGTACTCTGCTGTGCAGAGCTGCCCCATGTTCTTTGGGGGAAGCCCCCACTTTTTTTTAAAATTTTGATTTGTTATATATGACAACAGAATGCATTACAATTCATACTACACATAGAGCACAATTTTTCATATCTCTGGTTGTATACAGAGTAGGGTCACATCCTTCGTGTCTTCTTACATGTACTTAGGGTAATGATGGCCATCTCATTCCACCAACTTCCCTACCCCTTTGCCCTATCTAGAGTTCATTTAATCCTCACATTCCCCACCCCCATATTATGGATCAGCATCCTTAAATCAGAGAAATCATTTGACATTTGGTTTTTTGGGCTTGGCTAATTTCACTTAATGCTGTATTCTCCAGCTTCATCCATTTGCCTGCAAATGCCATGATTTTATTCTCTTTTAATGCTAAATAATATTCCATTGTGTATATGCCACATCTTCTTTATCCATTCATCTACTGAAGGGCCTCTAGGTTGGTTCCAGTTTAGCTGTTGTGAATTGTGCTGCTATAAATGTTGAAGTGGCTGCATCACTACAGTATGCTATTTTTAAGTCCTTTGGGTTTAGATCGAGGAGTGGGATAGCTAGGTCAAATGTGGTTCCATGCCCAGTTTTCCAAGGATTCCCCATACTGCTTCTCAGAGTGGTTACACCAATTTGCAGTCCCACCAGCAGTGTATGAGTGTACCTTTTCCCCCACATCCTCGCCAACACTTATTGTTGTTTGTGTTCTTAATAGCTGCCATTCTGACTGGAGTGAGATGATACCTTAGAGTAGTTTTGATTTGCATTTCTCTAATTGCTAGAGATGTTGAACATTTTTCATATAATTGTTGATTGATTGTATGTCATGCGTGTGATAAGAATTTGTGCCCAATTAGAAGGCTCTCTATTCACCTCACTGATTGTTTCTTTTGATGAGAAGAAGCTTTTTAGTTTGAATCCTTCCCATTTATTGATTCTTTATTAATTATCGTGCTATAGGAGTCTTATTGAGGATGTTGAGAGGGCTTAATTTAACATGATGGAGATTTGGGCTTACTTTTTTTTTTGTAACAGACACAGTGTCTCTGGTTTAATTCCTAGGTCCTTGATCCACTTCTGGTAGTGTAATCATTTTGACAATATTAATTCTGCCTATCCAAGAACAAGGTAGATCTTTCTATCTTCCTCAGTCTTCTTTAGCGTTCTATAGTTTTCATTGGAGAGGTCTTTCACTAGGTTGATTCCCAAGGTGTATTTTTTGTTTGTTTTTTGTTTGGTTTTTTTTTTTTTTTTTTTTTTTTTTTGAGACTATTGTAAATGGGGTAGTTTTCCTTGTTTCCCTTTCAGAGAATATGTCACTGACATACAGAATTGCATTTGATTTATGGGTGTTGGTTTTGTATCCTGCTACTTTGCTGGCATTTACTAGGTCTAGAAGTTTTCTGGTGAAGCTTTTTGGGTCCTCTAGGTATAGAATCATATTGTCAGAAAACAGTGCTAGTTTAAGTTCTTCTTTACCTCTCTGTATCCCTTTAATTTCTTTCATCTGTCTAATTGCTCTGGCCAGTGTTTCAAGAACTATGTTAAATAGAACTGGCGAAAGAGGGCATCCCTGTTTTGTTCCAGTTTTTAGAGGGAATGCTTTCAATTTTTCTCCATTTAGAATGATGTTGGCCTGGATTTTAGCATAGGTAGCTTTTATGATGTTGAGATATGTTCCTGTTATCCCTAGTTTTTCTAATGTTTGGACATAAAGAGGGACTGTATTTTGTCAAATGCTTTTTCTGCATCTATTGAGTTGATCATATGATTCTTATGTTTAAGTCTATTGATGTGATGAATTACATTTATTGATTTCCATATGTTGAGCCAACCTTGCATCCCTGGAATGAACCCCACTCAATCATGGTGCACAGTCTTTTTTGATATGTTTTTATATTCAATTTGCCAGAATTTTATCAAGGATTTTTGCATCTATGTTCATTAGATATTGGTCTGAAGTTTCCTTTCTTTAAAGTGTCTTTGGTTTTGGAAATAGGGTGATATTGGCCTCATAGAATGAGTTTGGAAGTGTTTCCTCTTTTTCTATTTCATGAAATAATTTGAGGAGTATTGGTATTAGTACTTCTTTAAAGGTCTTGTAGAACTCGGCTGTGTATCCATCTGGTCCTGGGGGAAGCCCCCACTTTTTATTTCAGGTCCTGTCCTGGGTCCTGCACTTCTCCAGGGCTGGGTGTTGTCATCATGTGGCAGATGAGGAAACAGCTCAGAGAGGTGAAATGTTTTGGTCTGAGCCTTGGATGGGCAGGGCTGGAATTTAAACCCAAGTCTGTCTGTCTCCCCAGATCAGATGGTGAATTATAAAGTCTTAAATCTGGGAGGAATTCAGAGGTAACTAAATCTAGACCACTTATTTTAAAGATGGGAAAGTTGAGGTTTTGAAAGATTATTGTTTCTTGCTGTGTAAATGGATTTATTTTTACTGTAGATATTTAGAGGGGATATAAATCCTTATGTTTCCAACCACGACCTGACACATAATCCCAGTGTGCTCAATGTTTTCTTCTTTCTGCAGAGCGTTTTGGTCACTCCATGGTGGGGGTCGGGGGGCCGTTCGGGGGGGGGGGGGCCGTGCATGCTGGGAACACTGAGCCAAGCCGGAAGAACATTCCTACTGCAGCAGGACGGCGCTGTGTCCTCAGTGCTGTCCCCGGATCTGCATGATCAGCCCGCATTCTCTGTCCTCCTGGACGTTCCTGTCCCCATGCAGGCCTCTGGTGAGGAGCAATCACAGGAGAAGACTTGTCATGCAGACCCATCACAGAGGGGATTTACAGGCTTAGCCTAGCGATGATGGCTTCTTCATCTGTAGCGGGCTGTTTTGTGTTTCTTTTCTCCCCTGATGCATTGCTTCTAGGCCTCTGGGGACATTAACTCATTTTCAAGGTTGATTTAAAGCAGCATGAATGAATTAGAGATTTCTTTGGAAAGAATTATCTTAAATAGCACAGTATTTATCTTTAAATTCATAATCAAGGTTTATGTTACTGTTTCAAATTCCACATCTTTAAACCTTTAAAGCCTGTGTTTTTCTTTGATACTATGTTAAATACCGAGGATAATGATGGGTTCAAAAAGAATATACTTCCAGAAGCCTGTTAGACGTCCATTCTGCTCCAGTATTAAGTGGGTTTTCTGGAGTGGTGTTTCAGTATGCAGCATCTACCTTTAAGTGCAGCCATATTGGTACACATTTAGGGTATACAACCATCGAGCGTCGACTTAACTTCACACTGATTCTCCTGTAGTGTCATAGTACCTCATGCGTATCTCCATCCCTAAAAGAAGCCACACTGAAATATTTCCCAAGGAAGTGGTTTTCTTCACACAGTTAAGACTCAGAATCTCCCAGAGCAGCTTCGGGAGACGTGCTAGGTCTGTAATCAGAATCTGGAAGGGTAGCTGTGTTCAGCTGTGAGCCTCCTTGGCCTGTGGCAAGATGCTGATGGTGCTGCTTCCTAGGTGGTAGTGGAACACACCTGCACTCGACAAGAAAAGCAGTTGCTCTCCTGGGCTCTTCCAGACTGTGTTAGGAGGGGCCACAGACGACCCCCCCATCTCTGTGTACTGCAGACCTGAGTGTCTGGGCACCTGTCAGCAAGTCCAAAGGGTGAAGCCACGTCAACGGTGACACGGAGATGCCCTTGGCCTGTGGCTCAGGGTGGCATTTGTACCGATGGCACAGGGCAATAGTGGTCAATCACAGCAGGGCAGAAGTACCAATGGCACCACACCCGCGGGTTAGAGAAAGGAGAGCATCCCCCCAGAATTCCGTGGCAGTGCAGTACACGTCCCTGGGTCTCCCATTCCTGGGCTCAAGGTGACCGTCCGACTAGTAAAATTAGTAAAAATTCCTAATTTTATTAAACCTCTGGTGCACATGTCTACTCTAATAAGATGGGAAATGTGTGTAAACATTGGCTCAGAGAAGCACTGTGCACGCGTGAATGAGCCTCTTCCTCCTTCTTCCTTCGTGGAACACAAACATTGCTTGGAAAAATGATCAGAAGACAAACTATGGTTATGCAGACTCAGGTTTTTTAAGAGATTTTCTATAAAATCAATGAAATGATCCTGGCCTCCAAGGAAAGCAGCCATTGTTCAAGCACAACATCTCCTGTGGAGGATGAGGTGGACGGTCCACTCTATTAGCACACAGTGGCCGAGTCCACTCGTAGCCCCTTAATGCAGGGCGTGGGCTGCAGAGGGTCCTGGGGCTGGGTTCTGCTGGGGAGTCCTCAGCCCACAAGGCCCCACAGCCAGGCAGGCAGTGAGGGCAATTGATGCCTTACCTTTCTCTCTTCTGTGGAATTGGGAAACGTCAGCGTGTAGACGCCAGGAGCGGTGAGTCCGGATTTGAATACTTCAGCACAGTCTCTGAAAATATTACGTTCCTCTTTATCGACAATAGGGTTCTTAGCTGTGTTTAAAAAAAAAAGCATTTAAATGGAATTTACAAAAAGATAAAACTTGTTATTTCAAGAACCAATTATATGGTGACTTATTTCATTTGAATTTTTATAATAAAAAGGGTATGCTAGGTTTTAGCTTTTCTAAAAAAGTACCTGTTTTCCTGTGAATTCTAAAATCATCCTTACTTACTTTTGTATTATCAAGTGCATGTAACGCAGGTATTTCACAGCCCAGTATCTGTGCCTTTTGAAAATTTCTCATCTTGAGTATAGTCAGGTAAACTCATATACAAAAGTGAGAGAAGGACCCTAAGAGTGCTCTTCCTCAGGGCCCCTGCATGTCCCTTAGGCCATTTTTCCACTGGGGCCGTAGTGCGTGTTTTTCCCTTTCACACACACACACACACACACACACACACACACACACGGCTAACCCTAATTTGTTTTTAGAATACCACATGGGAGATATTTAGTAGTCTTTGGACTTTTAGCAGCTGTACCGTGGACAGCTAGTATTTTGAAGGACGTAATGTTCACCTGCATGTTTTGAATTCCTCTACTAAGCCTAAAATTTCTAGGACTATGACATTCTTCAAATTTCAACTCTTCAACATTCACATTTCCAATTTCTTTTCTGCCACATTCAAAAAAGAAAAACAGGTGGTCTGTCCTTGTGGAGCCCTGTGGAGGGAGCGGAGCTCTCCGCGTCCCCTGGGGCACAGAGGCGGCCCTGGCTGTGGAGCTCACGGAGAGGAGGAGCCCTCGGCTCCTGGTTTTCTGCCAGGATCTGAGCCAGGTGGCTTTCTCTCCTTCAACTCATCAAAGCTGGTGACACATACCGTCTGGTCCTTGCCGTGTTAGATGACTGACTACCTTTGCTTTTTCTATGAATGTGAAGGAAACGTGATTTTCCCAAATTGTGAGAGAGTAGAACTGCAGCTGGCAGCCCAGAGTCCCCGGCTCTCGCATCGGCGTCCTGCCTCTCTGTCCTGCGGCTGGGCACCCGCTGAAATCAGCCCTCTGCTAGTGACTGTCGAAACTGGAGTAACTGCAGGACTCAAGTAAAATGTGGGAACAGACTTCTTTTATGGATTCAGACATACGATCCTTGTGTGTGAATTCACGACTCACATGCAAAGGGCATCGAGTCAAAAGAGCCTGAGTTAAGACCATCACAAGATGAGCCACAAAGTACCGGGTCGAATTCACTCAGGAAAAAAAGCTCAGAATGCCCCAGAGATTATATATATATATATGTATCTTCAGTTAATGACCTGAGTTCCTGTGCCCCTGCAGCTGAAGGGCTAGGGAGTAAGGAAGGTGAAGTGTATTGCAGGACGGGACAAGAAAGGGGAGCTGGCACCTCCTCAGTGCCTGTCACTCAAAGGATCATCTTATTAGTCTCCACAGGTGATTGTGGGTCTGGTTATGTGTTCCCCTTTAAAACCCAGAGAAACAGAGATCCGCTGCGGTGTAGTAACTTGCCAGGCTTGTCTCGGGCAAAACAGGCCCTGTGCACCCTCACTCTGAAGTGTGTCGGGTGCTGTGCCTCTGGATAGTGGGGATGACATGTATCTCGCCTACCTTTTCTCTGCCTCCTCCCTTTCTCCTTGGCTCTACGTTGAGACCCGATGGAGCTTTCATATGAAATACGTGAGAAAGGTGCCTCTTCTGAAGGAGTGTGCTAGGGCTGTGAGGGGTGCCGACACCCGGAGAGGGTGTGGGCCGCACTTACAGCCAGACGCCGACACCATGGTCAGCAGGTTGTGCACCGTCTCCATCAGGTCGCGCTGCTGCTTTTGGAGGGCCGAGTTGTTGACAGTGGCGGTGACGAGCTGCTTCTCCAGCTCCTGGATGACGGAGCTCTGCTGGGACACCAGCACCCGCAGCTGGTCCTTCTCCTCCCGCATGGACCGCAGCTGCAGGGTGTGCTTGTCCTCCATGTCCAGCACCTTCTTCTCTAGGAAGCTGAAGGGAGAGGACACACTCCTTAATGGGGGCCTTTGGGGCCGGATTGCCACTGAGGGTAGGCGCTTTAGAAACACCGTTTCCATAGCCCTGGTGACATCCCTCATGGTTTTGCGTTTCTGTTCTGCCAAGGCACTCTGTGCAGATGCCATGTGAGTTATAAAGTAACAAGAGGTTGTCACAGCCCTAATAGTCTCTCACATTCGCCAGGGATACACGTGACACATGCCAGGGTACACATATGTGTCATGCTAGCCACAGAAGTGGAACACGAGTGTCACAGCACAGGGTACCTGGGAATCCAGAAGAAGGAGGCATTATTTCGGGCATGGTGCTCATGAAATGCTCTGCTTGAGAAGGAGCAGTTGAGGTGGGCCTCTGGGTAGCGTGAGCTATTTATGTTGGAATACTGATCCTAATGATGATATGACAGCTGATCTTTTAGTACTATTTGGTAAGTACTCCTGCGTGAGAGGGATGAACGCTTAGCTTCAGATCTGGCTTACTGGCCTGTGACCCTGGCAGCTTACCTACTCACTTCTGCCTCAGTTTCCTCTTGTGTATATGGGGGTATCACTTCCCATTTCCAATGGACAAATTGCATTAAATGTAGGCATACTAAATCACATGTCTGGCCTGTCATGCAAGTGGGAGAGTTCAAACCCAGATCTGTGACTCTGAAACACCCACCTTCCTTCCTTTCTTTTAATATAGACCCCTTTAACCAGTACTGTCTCATAGACTTGGTGCCCAGCAGTCGCAATGTGAGATAGACCCCTGAAAATCAATCTAAAAATCACTTTTTTACTCTTATTATATATGACAGTAGAATGTATCTTGACACATGTATATGGAGTATAACTTCCCATTCTGGTTGTACGTGATGTTGGTCATGTATGCACGTAGGAAAGTAATGTCAAATTCATTTCTACTACCTTTCCTATTCTCACTCCCCCTCCTTCATTCCCCTTGTCTGCTCCAAAATTCTTCTCTTCTTCCTTCCCCCATCCCCATTGTGATTAGCATCCACATATCAGAGAGAACATTTGGCCTTTGGTTTCCTAAAAATGATTTTGATAGTGATAAAGCTATGCCATTTGTCTTTCTAATCTCAGTTCCCAAAGATCATGTATGTCACAAGAAGGTCATGTGGACAGTGAAAAGTCACCAGCGCTGCGGGCACAGTGCCTAAGTGGAAGGAGTGTCATACGAGATCCCCACCTCTGCGGGGCTTCCCTGCCTGTGTGTCACAACTGTCTGTGTGTCCTATCCAAGTAGATACCTAAACAGAGGCATTAGATTAGATGATCCTTGGGCCTTTCCGTTCAGTCAATCTGTGCATCCATGTGCCTTTCTGGCACTAGTATTTCACGAACCTTTAGCCCTGCAAACGTCAGCCAGGCAAAGAACTAGACTATTCCTACAGATCTTGCCCATAAGTAGTAACAGCAGTATTAATGATTATTAGAAATTGAATTGTGGCTCTTAAACTTATCCCAGTCCTCTGGTCACTGTATTTCATTAGTGATGACAAACGTACTGTCAATATATTAAGTCCATAAATAATTCATTATATAATGCAGTCATTTTGATTGGATTTTTTCACCAGTTTTACCATGTTTTTCAACTATTATTTTTCTTGATATTGCCTAACATTATTTTTTAAAAATGTATGTCTTAAAAGCCAAGATGACTTACCATAAGCAGAAAGTCATCTAAAACAAGTGCACAGCTGTCTAGTCCACCTGCATGCCGGTGGCACGCTTTGGGAAACACTGCTGTGGACTAGACAGTTACACCGACGGTCTGAGATGCCTGGGAACCCTGAGTCTGCAGTGCCTTCGGTGTGGCCTCACTGAGACTTGTGGCCCACCCACCCTCCTTCATTGTTTTTAATAATCTGGGAGGTGTGAGGGAAGGTGCCGGTCGTACAGCCCCCAAGTGTGGAAGGAGCAGCCTGTGGGCTGGACAGCTAAACACAGCGCCTCAGTTCCCCCTCCAGGGCCTGCCAGCCTAGCTCCTCTCCTGAGCAAATGAGTTGTCTCGAGATTGAAGACAGGAGTCCTTGGCTGGGGGGAACGCCCTTAGAAGGGGTTAAGGGAACTCTCATGGAACCCCTGGGCTCACCAGAGCAAGCTCCTGTAAGTGAGCCTACCTCCTGAGTCCCTCTCTGGCTCTCTGTTTGGAAAGGTGACCTCTTCCTCCCATGTACTGTACCACCACGGTGATACCATTTGCAGTTAGGTCCTCCCCAGAGGCCAAACCAATGGGGCCACCCAATCTTGGACTTCTAGCCTCCAAAACTGAACTAAATAAACTATGAAGTTATAGTCATGAAAAATGGGCTGTCAGTGTTTGTTTTATGAGTTTCTCTTCATCTCCTCAGGAAGAAATATCATTGGCCACATGTTTCAATGTCGGAGCAATTTAATTGAAGTGATGCATATATTCCCTAATTAGTCACTTATTTTGAGAAGAAAGAAGAGTGAGATGGGAAAAACAAAACAAAGGAAATGATCATTTTCAACTTCAGCTGTGAATCTAAAAAGTGTAGTAGTGGCAGTTTTGAAAGAAGTGTTGATCCCAGTATGTATTTTGACTTCATTTGAACCTATTGTATAAAGAAAGCAATTGTACTTTTCTGGAAGCTTGTTTGAAAAGTGCTTATATGGAAAAAATATTGTGATGTTTAAATTTAACTTCGTAAAACTAGATTTGAATTATGAGAAAAGTATGTTATTGAGCCATGTAAATTAAACCAGAGGAAATGTGAAGGATTTAAATTGAAAAAAAGAAATGCAGTCATTCCTTCTGTTCTCTGGGGACCAAATTTAATTTATTCTGGGCCTCCAGTTTTAAAAAGCAAACAGATTTTTATCATTCGAGTAATTTTCATTCATGTTTCAAATTTCTGCACACTAGGGTAGAAGTTTGAGACCAACATTTGAGATAAAAACAATCTCACAGCAATTTCACGTGGCACAGGAAAAGCTACTGATGGCCACCACTCACCTGACTGTCTCCTGGAAACCTGGGATAGAACGTGCCCTGGTACTGAACATTGCTTCTCCCTATAGTTTTCAAATTTAGTATGCTATATAATGCTAAAATCATCCCTTTCTTGCATATGCCGACAATGTCACCTGATACCATATTTGTAAATTTTTCTGTCCTTCAATACCCACAGGGTGGATTCCAGGACCCCTCCCTATTGAAATCCATGGATGCTCAGTCTCTTATATAAAATGGCACAGAATGTGCATGTAGCCTACATATGTCCTTCTGCATGCTTTAAAAAAGCACCTCTAGATAATCTAACACCTAACCTAATACAAACCTATGTAAATAGTTGTTAACATCCCATTATTGACAGAATAATGACAAGGAAAGCAACATGTTCTGCACAAATGTACTCCTTCCCCCAACTCCCCACAAACATTTTGTGTCCAAGCTTGGCTGACTCTGCGGATGCAGACCCAGAGGTCAAGTATGGCTGACTGTGCTGTCAAATCTCCTTGCCTTTTACTTAGAAGAGCAGGACTCTCAGCTTAGCTTGGATCTACTGCCGAGAACAGGCACTTCACTGGGCAAAGCCACTGCTTGGAAACACAATCAACTCTCACAACATTTTTCTGATCTTACAATTTAGTGAAATTTCTTTGTAACTCAGGTTTTGGGATATATAGATGGTGGATTCCAACTGCACTGTGGTTTGCTGTGTTTTGAAGGTCATTCCTGGTTAAATTTGAAAACTACAGAGAGAAGCAGTGTTCAGTCCCAGGGCACATTCAACAGCCTGAGCCTATCCCAGGTTTCCAAGAGACAGTCGAGTGAGCGGTGGTGATCAGCAGCCTTTCCTGTGCCACGTGAAATTGCTGTGAGATTGTTTTATCTCAAATGTTGGTCTCAAACTCATATCCTAGTGTGTAGAAATTTGAAATAAATGAAAATTACTTGAATGAAAAAAATATGTTTGCTTTTTAAAACTGGAGACCCAGAATAAATTAAATTTGGTCCCCAGAGAACAGAAAGAAAAATTGCAGTTTCGTTTTTGATTCACAGTAAATAATGAGTATATACAACATTTATCGCCATTTCGGACTAAGACCAAAGAATCACTTAGGTTGCGAAATAGAAAAGATAAATTGTTGTGACTATTTTCCATGCCTTAATTAAAACCAAGGACAAAGCACACCAAATATGTATGCAAACGTACCTTCACATGTCCCCATCTAGTGTCAACCTAGGAAAACGGTCCTCACTCACCACCTGAAGTTTTTGTTACCATACTTCTTATCCTGGGACTTTTTTCTAAATTTAAGTATTAGTTCAGAAATTTTAGCACCAACTTTTGTTTTTACTTGACCATGGTTTTAAGAGGAAATAATGCATGATGAATGAATGACAATATAAGAAAACCTTCCTACTGTAAATTATTTTGTATAGAAGACACAAAGTCCCCAAAGGCAAATGAGCATGGTAAAGCCACCATTAAAGCCTCGGCCAGCGTCACACACAGCAGTTTCCACCGACAAGCATCTGTGCTATTGAGGCAGCTTGGAGGGCCACAGTGACAGCAGAAAGGGAGACCAGGATCAGGGACAGGGGAGGACTTCTGTGTCAGTGCAGCATGTTCCTGGACCCTCCCTGCCTTTCCCTGCACACTGTCTCTTCCGTGTGCTGGACACGAAGAAATCCGTCATTGTGAGAACTACACCCTCAATTGACAGTCAGCGAGGTAGGCCCTGTGTCTTCAGAGCGTATGATATTTTTATACTGGTGGTTACCTGTTCTTGTCCTGCAGTTTGTTTATTTCACTGGTCTGGTCCAAAATCTGTTTTTCCAATTTGTTTGTAGAGAGGGAATGTTCCAGAAGCTGAAGTTCAAGCCTTGTTGTCTGGTTTAAAACCTAAATGTAACAGAATGAAATTCCTATTTATCACTTTTAATCAGTTTAATTTCTTACCTTCTAATTATCCAAATAATCAGAAAATAAACACATTGTTTATCAGCCCAACTTCCTTATTTTGACCTATTTTTTCATGTTCAGAAAAAGCGAGGTGTCTTGGATTACTTCCTTGTGTGGTTTTTGTGGGTTGTTTTTTTTTTTTTCTCAGTTTTTATTTTGAAAGTAGTTAATAGTTATGGATATTGATGTTTGTATGAAATTATAATATTTTTCTATAGTTCTGTATTTTATCGTCTTACACTGTGAGATTAGTAGGAGCATCCAATGCTCATATTTCAAAGATTAAAAATTGTGGATAAATAAAAAGTAATTCCGCTGGCCCAAACAAGCACTGTTGTGGTATTTATCTGGTGGTCAGTGGACGCAGGGATGCTCAGTAAATAAACACGTAGCTCCCGTTAGCCTGGCATTTCCCGGACAGGGCCACACGTTCAGCCTTTGCTGTTTTCTCTTTCCTATTCTAATGGTCCTTGTGACCAATTAGGAAACAACGAAATGTCCATATTGAGAGGACCCGTCTTGCTCTGCGGCTTCTGGTCCGTGGCGTGTGCAGTCTCTCTGTCCCATTCTGCCCCAGTAGCCTGAAGGACGGATTCCTTGGTGTTTGGCTGCCTTGCAGCAGGAAGAATTGATTACTCACATCCTCCGTGTCACGGTGATTCAGGATGTGATATCACGTGTAAATGTGAGTCGGGATCGCGGCCAAGGAATTGGCGTCCTTGAAAGAATCACTGTTTGCTGGGTGTCTTTGTGGTTTGCAAAAGCGCTGGCCTGCACACTGTGCAGGTCTCGGGGGTGGTCCAGCCCTCCGTCCCAGCTGGTGGGAGGTCAGGTCTGCACACTCCCCCAGAAGGGAGCAAGGCCTCGGCCAAACCCAGACCTGGGTGCTGAGGTGGACACCTAGGGTACAGACCTGGCCTGCAGGTTCTTGGGCTCAGGTGTTCCATGAAGGGAGTTGGGTCTCCTGCTTAATTAATGGGAATTATTAGATGAGCGCGTTTAGAGAGGCAGAGAGGGATGGTATGTGGGTCCTGCTGGCCTGGGATGACGGCTGTGTTCTCACAACCCTGTTTTCTTAAGGCAGCCATACATTTGAATGGGCCTCCAGGCCTCTGTCTGCAAGTGACCATGTGAGCTAGTCAGGCCTGGCCATTGTCCTCTTTAAGATCTCAAAACTCCAACCACCGCGCAGTGCCCAGCCCAGTAGCCTCATTGTGTCGGGCCAGACGGTCTCGCGTTGACCAGAAGCTTTCACGCTGGAGTTTACGCCTACTTTGTGCAGTCATGACCCCTCGTCAGTGGCATTGAGGGGACTGGGGACATGGGGAGTCTCTTGTTCAGCCACGTCCATGTCTTTGGTTGGACTTTATAGGCTGTTTTCTTCCCACTCATTTTCCTATTTTCCTGTTACCCTGGATCATATGATATCTGATTTCACAACAGGCTTTTTAAAGAAATCATGTGACCCTGAAGCACATCAAATCTGACGTACACAGGATGTGGCCAAAGTTTACATGGGTGTTCTCTGCCTTAACACTCTCTTATTACTATTATCTAAAAACATTAAAAATGATATTTATAGAACTTTTTATTTGGGGATGAGCTTGATTGCCCACTGGTTTTACTATCCAAAGGTAGGCAATGTCACTTAATAATCACTGGTTTATTTTACTGACTGACTATGGGCACGTGGGGTATTTACTTCTAAATCATTTCTTTTCGATTTTAGCTCTTACTAACAACTAGGATTAAATTTTTAGTACTCTATGGTGTACCCTATAAAAATTTGTTCATATTTTTCTTGAAACATTCTGATTTTATTGAAAGTCTTGGTAATCAAATAATTGGTTACTCTGTCCTGTCCTAAGAGCCTCCTGTTCTTCACTCTCCTTCCGTTCTCTCCACCTCGCCCAACAGCCGTCAGGGAAGGCGCCAGCGCCGTTGGAGCGTCATGTGGGCACAGGAGGCCTGTGACTCCCTTGCCATCCCCCGCTAGTGTGTCCCCCTTCTCTGGGCTTTTGCAAGTAGGGTTGATGTGTCGCAGGAATCGCGAGCAGCTCAAACACCCCCCCACCTCCCCCCACCTTCCCCTACCACCCTCCCCCCACACACGGTTTTCTGGAGCCTTGCTTCCAGCTCAGAGAGGGCGGGTACCGACCTGGTGAGCCCGTGAAGGAGTCTGGCTTCGGGTCCAAGGGCAGACCAGCTGAGGCAAGCCTGCAGGCCAGAGCCTGGGCCGCTCCATCCTTGCGGCCAATAGTGCCTCCCCCACACACCCAACCTGTTCTTTTGGGTTCCAGGTTGTATATTGGTAGCATGACTTCAGAGATTTTGTTGTTTTAACTGGCTTGATAATTTAATGTTTTGCTATATTTATTTATTTATTTTTAAATTTTTATTGTTGGTTGTTCATAACATTTCATAGTTCTTGATATATCATATTTCAAACTTTGATTCAAGTGGGTTATGAACTCCCATTTTTACCCCGTATACATATTGCCATACTAGTGTCTGTTGTATTCTGCTGCCGTTCCTATCCTCTGCTATCCCCCCTCCCCTCCCCTCCCCTCTTCTCTCTCTACCCCATCTACTGTAATTCATTTCTCCCCCTTGTTTTATTTTTTTTTCCCTTACCCCTCACTTCCTCTTGTATGTAATTTTGTATAACCCTGAGGGTCTCCTTCCATTTCCATGCAATTTCCCATCTCTCTCCCTTTTCTTCCCGCCTCTCATCCCTATTTAATGTTAATCTTCTTTTCATGCTCTTCCTCCCTACTCTGTTCTTAGTTACTCTCCTTATATCAAAGAAGACATTTGGCATTTGTTTTTTAGGGATTGGCTACCTATATTTAGTATTTTCATATTCCTTATTCATTTCTGCTATTAAGCCATTAGCTCATACACTCCTAAAGCTAGAAGAGAAGTTGACAGTGATTTGTCTAGCCCAGCCCTTCTTCTGACAGTTAAAACCATTGAGACCCAAAGAAAGTGTCAGTGCCCCGCTCAGATGGATGCGTCCTGTCCTGGTGGAACTGGACCACGATGGACTGGGCTCTTGGCTCAGGGTTATGCCTGTCCCTGCCACAGCGTCCACTCTCACTATTGCATTTGTTTCTTTCCCTATAAATTAATTCCACAAATTGTGTAAACATGTATTCGAAATTTAGATTTTACCTTAACCTGGAATTAAGATTTAAGAACAAAGTTTGCAGCTCCCTGCCTCTGTGATTTTCATTTCTAAAATGCATGAAAAGTTTAGGGCTTGGGAATGAAAAGTGCTATGTAGCGTCCAGAGAAGACCAGTGAGGCAAAGGACTGTTGACCTTGTGGAGGTCAGGTGTGCGCAGTGGGAAGGGGACTTGGAAGTCCTTACTAGACGAGTATCATCTGACCTCAGTACTCAGAAGGAAAGCACTCAGGGATGAGTTCTTGACCTTTCTTGATTCCTTACAGACCCTTTTCTCCCGCCATTGAGCGCCTGTCCCTCATTCCATGGAGGCTGACCCTGGCAGCTGACCTGGTTCCTACCTGGGCCTCCACGTCCGTCAGTTTCCTTGTCTGCTCTGCTGTCTGGTTCAGGAGGTTGGTGCCGATCTCGATCATCACAGCCGTCTGGTTCTGCACCGCGCTCTGCTGCATCTCCACCATTTCCTTCCTCATGTTGTCCTGGATGTAGTTCTCGAGCTGGGGGGAACCCGAGTGGGAGGGTGCTCGTGAGTCACCTGACCAGAAACCCCTCCCTGAGTACCTGTCATCCTTTCCTCCTTTCAGTGTCCATCTGAAGACCTGCGGCTCACTGCCAGTCGGCCTCTGTGTCCTGCCACTAGTGACTGTCCTTTGACTCAGGATCTGGCAACCTGGGTGCATGACAAGCACCCACTGTCCCTACGCCCTAGAGGCCACAGCCCAGCAGGCCCATCGAGGTCGGCCACACCCACTGGTGGGATGAGGTGCAGGCAGCAGGAGGGACCCTGGGCTTAGCTGCGGTGATGCCAGGCTGCAGCTCTGCCTCTTACACAGCAAGTAAAGTTTGGCCTCAGGAGACCCTCGCCACAGTGTGAGGGAAGGGGCCCCTTTGAAGCTCCCAGAGCCACAGAACCCCACTCAGCTCCGAGTCTGTGGTACCCTCCTGCTTTCTGCTTAGTTCATAAGGGATCAGTGCCCCTCTCACAGGTTAGGTCACTTGGGACTGAACTAGTTTCCGGAGAGAAAGTTGTCCCTCAGTCCCTTGCACACATCTACTTCTTTGCCATGTTGCAACCAGAGCCCAGCAGGTGCCGGCACTGTGCTCTGGGACTTTCCTATCTCTAGAACTGAGCCAAAATAACCCCCTTTTCTTTTTAACTTACACAAAGCCTCAGGTATTTTGTTATGGTAACACAAAAAGGACGAAGACAGCAACTAATTTTAGCATTAGCTTAAACACAAAGATAATGAAGAAGCTAATTTCACTATCATGTATATATCTTTATCTGTGGCAATAAAATTGGATAATTAAATATAAATATGGCACTTGGTGTGTGGGAGGAGCGTGTGGGCTTTGGAGCCAGGGAAGTGTTTTAAATAATTATGCTTTTAAAGTCACTGTGCATTCATAACTTCAAGTACTTTTTTTCTTTTTAATAATCTAATGGTGGAGGGTGCTATTCTATTGGTTATTACTATCAATTCATGAGGACAGAAGACACACACACACACACATATATATTTTGGGGGTGGGGAGGTATGCCAGGGATTGGACCCAGGGGCACTTAACTGCTGAGCCACATCCCCAGCCCTTTTTATTTTTATTTTGAGACAGGGTCTCAATAGTTACTTAGGGTCTCGCTAAGTTGCTGAGGCTGGCTTTGAACCTGTGATCCTCTTTCCTCAACCCCCCAAGTTCCTGGAATTGCAGGCATGCACCACCACGCCTAGCTCAAAAATTATATTTTTTATTTCTTTTTCACATAGTATGGCAAAAAAAATTTTTTAAAAAACTGAATTTGAAAGTTGACCTTGAAACTACCTCTATCTAGTGCATTTCTTTAAGACATATTAGTCTCCTCAGAGATGCCATGCATACATAGTCATCAAACATGATTTCTTCTAAAATGTTAATGGATTACTAATTCTGTACATTGGCTTTAGAACCTGAGAAATAGGTATAAGAAGGGTTCAGTCTCCCGGGGCTCATGGCCTCCTTTGTCCCATGGTGGGTGCAGTGTGCTCTGAAGGTCCTTGGTAGGGTGCTGGACCTCTGTCTGCACCTGCTTGATTCCTACCGACTCCCTCCTAGCTGCTCCCCCACCAGTGGTCCCAGCAGTGAGCGGTCATCCTGGTGGTCTTCTGCTTGGCTATTGGAGGTCACAGGACGCTTAGTAGAGCTCTGGTAGTTTATAGAATCATGTAGTTAGAGCCTTTCCTCTCCGTGGGACTCCAAAAGAGAAAACGAGGTGCTTTTCCTTGACGGTCCAGCCCCCTCCCTCCTGGGACCGGCTCAGCCTGTGTGTCCAGGATCTTAGTTCATCCTACCTTCCTCTGCTTTACAAGTTAATAAATGGGACATTTGTGATTGAAATGCAGTATTTCAAAGAACTCATAGGTAGCAGTTTGTCATCCCCTCCTCAGGTGGGAGTGGTGGCACTTTGGAGGTCACAGTAAAGCTGTGTCTTGGTTATGGTTACTCCCACCACCCAGCGAAGGTAATATTTAGAAAGTTTATTCTGGGAAGTTCAGAGCTACAAAGGTGTACTCAAGCTGTAGTTTAGTTTAAATCTATACCCATAAGTAATACTTTATAAACTGGTACAGAGAACAGTTTTGTCTTTGTTTATTTCAGTGTTTAAAAGCTAAATTGCTCTGTTCTTTGTCATTCTAAATCATATACCTGGAGAGGAAAGTGTACCTTTTAATACCTGCCTCCCATTAGTTGAGCTACTGGGGTCAAATGTGGTTATAACCTGAGAAACGAGAGGATTGTTTATAATTTGAAAATTTGAAGTCAAGTTCCAAATTAAAATTATATCAAGAACTTTTAAAAGATATACGTGCCTAATTTTTAGAAAGAAAATTTCTTAACTTTACTGTCCTAACTTTGCATATACTTGAAAACAACAGAATGACAATATGTTTTTTAAACTACCACTGGTCGGCTCTGCAGGATGACGGTGGTATGGTTGTGTGTCCGACGCTGGGGCAAATCACAGCTCCTGTGTACGTTCCATGTTTGTGTGACACTCTGATGTCATCTATGTCACATCTGCATACCGGGCATACTGTTTTTGAAGACTTGTCATTTAAATTAAGTAAAATGCCATAGGACATTGATCCAGTTGGTAACTAATCGAAGCCTTTGGGAGGAACATCCGGTGGTAGACATTGTACATTGATGTGGAAAGAACAGGAAGAATGCATTTGTCCTTGAGGAAAGCTCACAGCCCTGGCCCCAGCAGCAGGGCAGGGTCCACTCCGCTGCGTGGGTCTCCTGTGCACCCCGGAGGCTGGCTGAGAGCTGCTGTGCTGTGAGCAGCGTGTCCAACCCGAGACTGCTCCACACCGGCCCACCTTTCATCAGTCAGAGGGCTGGGTCCCAAAATTGGCTTGAAGGCACTTTCTATTCCAAGTACCAGGGCCATGAGCAGCAGGCAGAACACCCACCACTCAGATCAGGGCAGTTCTTGCCAACGGGAAAACCCAGAATGAAAAACCACCAATGCTGCTTTATCTCCTGGGAGCATCGGGGCAACCCTGTTTTCTCTCCAGAAACCAGTACTGGTGCTTTGAGAGAGGAAGGAGAGGGATGTTCACGCTGTCACATGGGAGAGGCTCACCTGGAAACGCTCCTATTTCACTTGGCTTTCCCGTGTGTCACGGTGTCCCAGATGGAGAAGGAAAGCCCATGTGCTTGATCCGCCTTAAAACGTCCCTGCCTCAGCTTCTACAGTGGGTTCTCTTGTAGTTTACTGCTGCCCTGCGGTGTCTCTGTGCTCGGCGTCTCTGTCTTCACTGTGCGGCGGCAGCCAGGAGTAGAGACACTGCCCAGCGTGATGCCATCCCAGCATGAGGGGGCCTCAGCACAGGGAAAGGTGAGGGCCGGGCAGTCCTTTCCCCCTGGCAGATGCTTCCCGTCCTGCCGGCCACGGTTAGCTGCTCTTACCAGAAGTGGTTCCAAGACACTGGAGCCTCCCGTGGGAGGGGCCGTGGTCCTTCCTGATTTCACATGTGGCTTCCCACACACAGGTGTTCAGAAATGTCCAGAGACAGCTGCACAGTGTTGGGCTTCGTGGGCACCAGGACCCCTATGCCAGTGTGAGAGGGCAGCGGGCTCTGACTGTGGCCCCTTCTGAGTGGCTCGAGCCCTCGGGAAAGTGTGGAGCCAGGGTCTGGGGGTGAAGCTCAGTGGGGGAGCGCTTGCCTGGCACACACCAAGCCCTGGGCCCCATCCCCAGCACCACAAAAGAGAAGTATGGTAAGGAGCCTCTTTTCAGGGTGCAGATGAGTTTCCCAAACTTAACATTCGGCGGCTGGATCTATCATTGTACTGTAGCTGCGCAGATTGTAGCTGAGCGTCTGGTTTGCTAAGGAGCCATGCTCCCCAATCTGTCAAACTTGACATCACAGCAAAGCCCAGGCAACCAGGAGAAAATACTATAAATGAATCTGCTATGACATAAATGTTCTAATATAACCTGAGGTAAAGCATGTTCTGGATTTTATTATTATTCCCCTAATAGGTGAATGATGAAATTTGACAGGGAAAAAGCAGTGCGTTTGCCAGGCAAACTGTGGCCCGTGGAGAAACATGTTACTCTGTAATCTTCCTTCTCATGACGGTCGTCATCCATGTTTTTATACCAAAGCAAACGTTGTCTTGCAGTTGTCTCAGGAGAAGCAAAGGCTCCCCAGCAGGAGATTCTGTTGTGGGCCCCTCTGCAGCTGCAGATGCTGCCTGAGAGGTCATCTCCGTTTAATGAAGCTGAGTGTCCTGTCCCTTTGGCTCAGTTTTGTCCATCTCAGGGACTTGCGTTTCCTAGAAAACCGAGAGCTCCAAGCTTCCTTGGAAACCTTTCACTGCAGCATCTCAGTCTGCAAGTGCCCTGTTCTCACACCCGCCCAGGGGCTGCTTCCCTGCCTCTGAGCCCTTCTTCCCTCCCAACTTCTTGTCTGAATCCTCTCACAGCCGTCCTTCCACCTTCAGAGTCAGGAAGCCAAATGCACACCTGAGGTTCACATTGTCCCCTACCCATGCCTGCGGGATTCTCTTTCTGGGAAACACACACCCCTTTGGATGGATGTCCCGTGGCCTCCTCAGCCTCCTCATCAGTCTTCTCATTGCCGTAACAAAACTCCTGAGGCTGGGTACTGTGTAAAGAAGAGTTGCATTTAGCTCACAGGTGCCAGCCCTGGGGAGGGCCTCTGGCTGGGCTGCATCATGGAGGATGGCACTGTGGGAAGCGCCCTTGAGACGGGAAGCCGGAGCGCCCCTGCCAGCCTTGCCCTTTCAGAACAGCCCCCTCAGGAGAACTACCCAGGGTCTAACTCCTTCCCAGGACTCGCCCCCAGTGATCTTTCTGCCTCTTCGAGGTACTGTGGGCAGTTTTGTCACCTAAACCCTCAAGGGACGCTCTGGGACCATACCCAAACCACAGCAGCGCCCCCTTCCTCCAGCCCTTGCCCTCCCAGGCTCCCCCCGTCTCTCCCTCACCACAGAAGCTGACTACGTTGGTGTCACACGTTGATGCCAGAAACCTTTTGTGTGTGTTCCACTTTGTTTTCCGTCTCCCAACACCGCAGTTCCGTGCTCACGGCGACCATCCTACACATAAGTCAGCCCCAGTGACAGCAGGCAGAGCACTGGCCCTCATGATTAGTGTGAAACTCCAAACCCAAGGTTATTCGATCCAGTGATATTCTGTTTGGAAGGCTTTTGACCTAATGTTCTTGGTTCTCTGTCACGAGGAATCTCTGAAGCATCATTTGAGGTCTCCAGACAGGGAACTGGCAGCCCTGGGCTTGCTTCCCGCCTCATGGGGTGTCCTGTTGGCTCCCCTCCTTACGGGGTGTCCTGGGGCTTCCTGTTGTAAGTCTAGGGATTCTGCCGCCTCAGCAGTGCGCTCGGCAGAGCTTGAGAGAGATGCTGAGATGGAAGACAAGTGGCCGCGAGGCTGTGTGGGGGCAAGCCTGGGGCCTCCCAGCACACTCCCAGGGACTGGACGGCTGCCTGCCCCGGCACAGGTTGGCGGTCACGCTCAGGTGCCCCTAAGCTGGGCAGTTTGTGCTGAGCCAGGCTGGCATCACACAACCTGGGGAAGTGCCGTCACCGGCAGCCCTGTGGTGACCCCGGCGGCGCCCCTCACCGTGCAGAGCGGGGAGTGTAGAAACCAGGGACGGGGAGGGCCTGCCTGCCCGCCCTACTGCTGAGGGTCCACACTTTCTGCCGGCTGTCGCCAGGTCTGGACACCAGCCCTTCCCTGCCTTCATTAGTAGGAGGAGACTTGTTCTGTTGGAGCCCACTGCGAACGGAAAGGTGCGCTGGAGTTGTAGCCACAGTGGTGGCATGGTCCCCTCCCCCTGAGACAGGGACAGTGATTCTCAGCACTGTGTGCTGTGCTCCATCAGGTCGCGCCTGGCCTGGTCCCGCACTGTGGTGAGTGCTGCACAGCCCACACCTCAGCCCCTGGCGGGTTCCCTTATCACCACTCCAAAACCTAAGAAGGAAGTGTGCTGTTCCCTCAGAGCCCAGCAGTCACTTCCTCCTGACACAATGGCTCTTTTCATGACAGCCATTGTCAGTGTGTAGGTCTGGGGAGCCTTATAGTAGCGTCGGGAAATGTGTTTCACGTTTCATGTGGCACAAGATGGTGATTTCACACACAGACATCTCAGAGGGCTCTTGGAGCATGTGTGTGCATATATGTATATATTAATATGTGCTATGTATTATATCTAGCAGAGCTCCAGCTCCTGGCAGCTTACAAATCCTGGCATTTGTATTGACACCAATAGGTCAGTAAAGAAATGAAAGATAGCAGGCGTTGTACAGTCATGTATACACGTGCACAGCAATTAAACCCAGAGCAGGCTACAAGAGCAGTAAAATAAAGAAATGTATATGTGTGTGTGTGTGTGTGAGAGAGAGAGAGAGAGACACACACACACACACACACACACACACACACACACACACATATACTTTTAATCTCAGTGGATTCTCACATTCTTTGCCTGGGCTTCCCCAGGAGCAGAGCCTGAGACCAAGGCAGGCATGCAGGAAGTTTATTTAGGAAGTGGTCCCAGAGAGCAGCGTGGAGGACAGGCGAGGGAGGAGGGGTGGACAGTTCAAACACGTGGCCTCCATCGGCCACCACTGCGGCAGCTGGTGAGAAGTCCCTCAAGACTTCTGGGAGACCCTGGGAACTGTGTCTTGGAACTGTGGACTTGGGATGTGAAGAGAATGCTCCCGCCCCTCGCTGGGCAAGGGTGGCCCTGTGGGCATTGACCCTCCACCCCCAAGCTTTGGGGATGTGCTGAGGAGTTTCCAGCCGGCGTCCCACGGCAGCATGGTGTCGAGGAGTCCCCCAGGAAGGCCCTGGGTGAAGTCCACGGCAGGGCCTGTCTCTGGGAATGGCCCAGAAGGCTCAGAGTGGTCTCCAGAGGTGTCCCCTGAGATGACAGGGTGGTACTCTTGGCCTTGCATCAGGCAGAACTGAGGATCGGAATCCTTAAAACTTCACCCCCATCGCCTTGCAGACTGTGGTGGGAGCTGGGTGGTCCATGCTGGTGTCCTTGCTTATCCACCCACTCAGCAGCTCGCTGCAGTGGCCGTGGGGGAGAAGAGAGCGGTGGCAGAGCCAGGGTTCTGAAAGTGGCAGTTCTCCTGGCAGACAGGAGAAACATGGCAGGAGTCAGAGCCAGAGCTGGAGGAGGCTGCAGCAGTGAGAGCACTCGGGAGAAATGCCAGGGCCTCGTGGCAGGTGAGAGACTCTGCCACCGGTGGACTGCCAGCCCAGGAGACTGGTCATGCTTCCTGCAGAGGTGGAGGGAAATGTGTTCTGTCTCTTTAAATGCAGGGATGGAAGCAGCTGGAATTCTGCTCTGGGAATGAGAAGGTTGAGTCCAGCTACTGCATTACTGATTTCTTCTATAAAATCAAGTGCTCTTTATTTTCTGAAGTTAAACACACTGAAAGTAAAGTAAAGTGAGCAGACACCTTACCTTCCATGCTAAACTGAACCTCTGAAACGCGGGTACCTGTGGCGGGACGTGCACATGGAGAGATGTGAGGTCTCTGCTGTTCTCTGTGGGGCAGCAGAGCTGTGTGGGGCCGGGGAGGCTTCAGAAGCCAGTTTCCTCACATTGAACCCATGACACTTGGGCCTGGGTCACAGAGCCCCGTGGCAGAGAGCCGCCTCTCCAGGCACTGGTACACCTGTTTGTACCTTTAAGAAGTGTGCCTTTCTCACTCCTGAGAGCATTCAGACAGCACAGCATTCAGACAGCAGGGCTCTCCGCCTTTCCCCTCCTGCTGTCCTCTGCCTTGTGTGGGTCTGCTACAGCCCAGGCAGCCCTGTGTCCCGGGAGTGTGATCATCTTGGAGCTGTTTCCTTTACTTTTAGCATAAACTGGATTTACATGGTCATAAAGACTGTCCGGAAAGGGGAAGAGGCCAGGGAAATTCAGATGATTTTGGTCTAGAAGACGCTTTCCAAGCAGACCAGTTTGCTGTCCTCGGTCCAGATGCAGGAAGCTTCTGTTGTTTCTAGTTAAAGGTGGGGGCGGGCTGGGGATGCCTGCGGCATGCTTGAGGAATCCCAGAACTGGCCCTGTGTGCCCTGCTGGGTGCTGCTGCCTCTGGACAGACCCCTGCCGAGCCCTTCTGCTCCATCTCCTCTTCCTGCTAGCACAAAAAAAAGGCAGAAAGAATTCTAATGGAGGGAATTTGGGGATGACCCAGGAAACTGCCCTAAAGACTCAGGGTTAGTTCACAGGCAAGCTCCACAGGGCACATGCCTTCACGGATCCAAAGGTACAAATGTGGGTCCCCCAGCAATAGCAGACCTGACACAGGAGGCGTGTGGAGTGGGCTACGCCAACTGCCCTGACCTTTCAACTCCAGATGCTGGGGAAAGCCACCCAGGCCTGAGCGAGACCACTGCAGCTCCGCACCAGGGTGCTTTAGATGAAAAGTGATCTTTTTGTTTTCATTGTAATGTTCATAAGGCTGCAGCTGAGGCTTCTTCGGTGATTTTACTGTAGCTGGACTTGATGCTAGAGTGAACCGTCTGGGAGGGAAAATCACTCCTGCTGTCCTCCTTCTATTGGAGGACACCGGCCCTCCTCCAGGCGCTGGTTGGGGGCCCAGTCTCCCACTGTTTGCAGCTACAAGTGTTCTCACAGTCTCATGTTTGTCTGCGTAAGCTCAGTCCCCACATGTGCACGAACTTTTCAGAGCCATACGTCTGCCTGTGCTAAATGACCATCATTTTATGACTCACGTTAGAAACACAGATTACTTGTTTAACAAGGCCCCGTTTTGCGCATTGCTCTTTAAAGTTGTAATATATTTGTAAATGCTTTAACAAGCTGATTATAAATCTAATCAGCAGGGTTTCTGGTTTGTTTTTAAATAAGAAGCCATGCAGCAAAAGCAAGATGCTGTTCAGGACCAGCTATGTGGCCACACAGAGACTGAAGTGGCCCTTTCCTCCTACAACAACTTCTCTTCGTTTCTTGACCTGAACCAAGATAGGAAGTGTCTTAATGCATATTAACACATGGGCTGTGCCATGTGATTGTGGTAGTTGAGCTGGAACCACGGTTCACTTTGGCGTCTGTAGAGAACTCTTCAGCGTGTTCTTCTTCTGTCTGTGGCTCAGGGTCCAGCAGAACTCTTCTGAAAGCCACTTGCACTGCGTCTGTAGACAGTTATGATTTGATTCCACTGAGAGGGAGACTCAACTGGGAACTGCAAATGGTGATTATGACTATGGGCAAATCACTGAGCTTCGAATTGTGTCTTCCAAAACCTCCTTACCACAAACTATGTGTTGCATTGAACTGCCCCTTACAGAATTTCAGCTCTCGGAGCGGTTTGGTTTGTTTCTGACTGGCGTGAGGGGGCAGTTTATCAAATTTCTGCTCAAGGCTGTGTTGTTCCTATCAAATCAGGAGAGGCGCCTCTTTCATGCAGTGGCGAGTTAGACTAGATATGCAAAATTTGACCATAAAATTCAAATAGAGTTTAACACTCTTGTTTTATTTCAAAAGCACTAGTCATCCTGAAGCAATCTTCATACAGCTGCATTCTAAGAGGAGTTCATCTAAGGAAAGGCACAGATAAGGCATTCCGAGTCACACTGGGCCACAGGAGAACCTTCTGTCTTCTGCTTGCTATACATGACACCTCTCCAACTATGGGAACCTTGAGGACTTTGAATGTCTGGGGGCCAGTTATGTGATTCCAGTAGAACTTGCTCAGTAGCTTCCTGAGTAAGCAATTTCACTGGTTCTTACACCTGGATCCTTGCTTTGACTTGTGAATGTTTCTCGGTGGGGACTGGCCAGGTGTGTTCATGCCAGGGACTCAGTTTCTAAAAATAACCTCATAATTGTTGCTGATATTAAATATCATGCAGAGCAAAAGCCACACACAGAGTCCTTCCTATATGATCTCGGTCATATAAAGCTCCAGAATAAGCCATATCCATGGTGGGGTGGGGGGTCTGGGGGAGTGAGGGAGCCTGCGGTCACCACAGATGCAATTTATCTTGATCTTGCAGCAGTGACCTGAGTGTATTCAATTTTTAGAAGTTCATTAAATTGTAGACTTTAGATCTGTATACTCCATGCATCTCCTGTGCTTTAAATTTCAATAAAAAATATTTTTAGGGGCTAGTGTTGTGGCTCAGAGGCAAAGTCCTTGCCTAGCATGTGTGAGGCACTGGGTTCGATTCTTAGCACCATATATAAATAAATAAAATAAAGGTCCATTGACAATTAAATTTTTTTTTTTTTTTTTAAAAAGTAGGCCACAGGTTATCTGGATGCCTGTGCCAAGACATTTTAAAAAAATAAAAGTAAAGATATTTTAAGAGGAAGTGCTTGATAATTTTTACTGTGAAACCATAATCCTAGTTAGAGTGGGTGATTTTGTCTTTGTACTGTTCATCTGTGCGTACCTAAATAATGCCTGAAAAACGTGAACTTTGGAAAAGTCATTTTAAAGTCCTTGTCTGCAGAGAATGTGGATTATACCATTGCATCTCCCTAAGGAAGGTTAAAAGTATCCAGTTAGGTAAATTAGTAATTTAATGTTCTGAAACATGATTCTTTCCGGTTCAAGCATAAAAAGGTATGTGCTCTTGGAAGCCCAAGAAAGAATTCATGCAGTTCCCATTAGTCTAAAAATATATAATAAATAAATAAATGTCTGAGTCATGTTTCGCATTTTGTTGGAGTGCAGTGGCTTCGAGTGCTCTGAATATCGTTCTTCCCAGCACGGAGCAGAACCAGTGCAGAGTTACTCTGAGAAACGCAAAATACATGCATCAATGGAATTCAGTTCTATTTTGAGGTCCTTCCATGCCAGCATTTCTTACTTTTGAGCAACAGTATAAAAACCTGAATAAAATTGCTTTCTTCATGTTGCGTCTGGCTAGGGAGGAAGTTACTTCTGTGGTCTTGGAGTCTGTCATAGAGGCCTTATTGCAGCACAGGTGTGGGAATTAAACAGCTAGGAACGAATCCTAACTCAGTCCATGGGAGCTACTGGCTTTACATTGTTTAACTTTGTTTCTCTCAGAAAACAAACAAAAAAGCAACCAGCCTGTAGGTGCTTACTCTGCTAGGTTAGCTTGAAAATTAGTGAAACAAATTAGCACAGCTCCCAGGCTGTGTACAGAGGCACCCTAGGTCCCTGCAGCAAGCTGACCGCTTAGATGTTCAGAAGAAACCAATGCCCAGCAGCCGTCAGCACTGGGAGAAGTGGGAGCACAACAGCTCACAGTTATACTGTTGTATTTTACCTCCTGAAAAGCTGGGTTTCCCGCGGTTGGTGTTGCAAAGAGCGAGCACTACAGGAAAATCATAGAGTTGAAAGCAGGAGGGAGGGCGCTGGGGCTCAGCGATAGAGTGCTCACCTAGCACGTGCAAGGAGCTGGGTTTGATCCTCAGCACCATGTAAAATAAAAATAAATAAAATAAATAAATAAAATAAAGGTGGGAGGGTGCAGGGAGGGAGGTCTCAACTCTGATTCCAAAGTTTGTTGAGAAACCTATATGCAAGTCTGTTCCATTTCCCAAGTTACTGGGATTACTTAAGAAACAGTATCACATTTTCCTTTCTAATTATGTGTACACCTATTTCCAGATAGCTACTGAACATTTAAGTCATTTGAACCTGACTTCTTAGCAAATGCAATTGTTAGGCACTTTTGGCCTAGAGGTGCTATGAGATAGATGTTCAGGGTGCTGGGAGCTCAGAAGGTTTGAGAACACCGTAAACCTGGCATTTGGTAGAAAGGAAGCTCAGCCCACTCTCCCTTCCGTCCTTGTCCCCAGTCAAGATACTGTCTTTAATTGTAGTGTTTATGGTTTGTATATTTATTGGAAGACTAGAAAATGAAGAAGAACTATTAAATTGTGTAAGACCTTCATTAAGATGTGCACTTCGGTATTTCCCTAGCTTCTGAAATCACTAAGGAAAACAGATGGGTTGACTCATTCTCTTTGGGGCAGGTGGGGTTTGTAAGGGGGGGGTCTACTCCACTAGAAGCACTCTAGGAGCCTCGTGCATGTGCTCTATCTAGGGAACTCTGCGGTTGCCCCCAGGCTGGTGCATTTGGAGCAGGGAGGAAGTACAGAATATGTGCCCATCTTGCAAAGTATTGAGGTCCACTTCTGCTTGTGATTTACAGTCTGCATGCTAACCCTCCTCTCAGATGAACCAGTTTTATAACATCAAGTTATACAGAAAAGCCAAATTGACTTGAACACCGCAGAAATTTGGGAAGTAAATGTTCAATGTGATTCTCCAGATGCTTGTGGTATAAGTACAAGGGCCTGGAATCATTTTCCCATAATTAGCTCAGTTCTGGAGGCCTGCCCCCTCCCCAGCCTGCTGGCTTTGCATGCGGGCCTATTCCAGTGGAAGCTAGTGGAAAATTCCTCTTTCCCCCACCGCCACGAGTTATAAAAAGCATGCCATTCAGAACCGAGTTTTCTTCTGCATGCTTGAATTTTTACCCACAACTGAAAAGGGAAAAACCCTTTCGAGAGCTATTTCTCTATTTGTCAGGGAGGTGAGGGGGCCCCACAGAAGGGCTGGCCCAATCTGCTGCCGCCTCTGGGGCCCCCTGTAGTCCCATAAACGGGTGCTTCTCCGCGCTCCAGGGACACCAGTCACTGGATACCCACCCTGACTGACTCATTCATGGGAATGAGGGTGAGCCCAGGAAGACAGCCGTAGCAGAGGTTCTCCTATTGTTAGGTTTGTTGGTTGGTTTCAATCAGAATGAGTCATCTTGCCCCCATTTTTAAACCAAAACTCACTGTGGTCACTTCTGTAATTGGGTCTTGACTCCGACAAGCCGGTTCAGCTTTATCGGTGGTACTGAATTCTTGAAAGCTTTCCTCAGCTGTAGAAATTTAGTTCCAAATTAAAGTGGTCCAAGTGCCAGGTTAAACTGTGTGGCCCTGAATCTTTATTGAGCCCCTGGCAGAAGGACCCACACTGGAGTTTGGCCGCTCACTGGGATCCAAATTATGGGTATTTGCTTCCCGTGGAATCTTGGCCTCTGCTGGGGTGGCTTCTGGGGCACTTTGACTTCAGGAGGCCAAAGTTAGAACCTAAGTGCAGGTTCTGCCCCAGAGGCCTTTCCTACATCCCTGTCCAGGCGTCTCACGGGTCCCTGGACCCCTCAACCATTAGCCCCTGCAGCTTGAGTGCCTTGGGGGCCATAATCCATGCTAGCCTGGGAAATTCCTCAAAACAGCAGTGAGGGCAGGATTTGAATCCTCATGTCCACCATGTTCTCCAGCGGCCGGGAGCTCCACCTGGGCCACCTTCAGAGGGCAGCTCTTGGGGTTTCTTGGCACCTTTGCTGTGTGCTTCCGTGGTTCCGGTAACTTCCAGGAAGCAAGATCTGGGGGCCAACTTTGAGAAAGGAGCTGCTGTGAGCCATAGGGAAAGTACACCTCGTGGACATTCGTACTGCTGACCAGAAGCCACACACGTTGAAGCATGCTCCTGTGTAGAATGAGTTGAAATAAAGAAGAATCCTGGTGCTCATAGACACAGGCTCTAACCTGGACGTCGTGGTCATGAGCCCTCTGATGTGCTGGAGAGGAAGGTGCTGAGGGAGAGGTGACATCTCCAGGCGGAGGGAGCCGCTGCTGGACGCCTGGGCTCCCCTCTTACCCTGTCTTCCTGTTCCATTGAATGTCGACGCTGTTCGCTTTCTTTAACGTCCCGTTAACTCTGCCCTGCAACCTGAGGGGAACTGACCGTGTTTATCCAACACTCGAAGTCACTGAAGTGCTCTGCTCCTGAAGAGCTCTTCCTGGGCACCTCAGGAATGGCACCAAGACACCTCCGCTGCATGTTTTCTGAAGACTAGGTTTCGTTGGAAGGTGAACTTAGCCCCTCACTCAAGGAAGCTTCAAGTCAACCCAAAGACAACAGGACAACGATCCCTGGAGTGGCCAACTCAGAGATAGCCAGGTATGGGCTTCCCTAAAAGAACGTGCCTGTCTACAGTACTACACGGCTGTGTGAATCGTGTTGTACTCAGTCAAACAGAAACAGAAAAGAGCACTATGCACAAGAGCATGGACGAACCGCAGAAATAATCAAACAGGCCAAAAGGAATATGGGGTGTTTTGCTCCAATTACATGAAATTCAGAACTGAGGTTCATTAACCTATGGTGGGTGGTAGAGGGCAGAGGAAGGGCTAGCGGTGGAGGAGGGACACGGTGGGGTGGAGGGGCTGGGAGCCATGGTGGTGCTGGACATGCTCTGCTATGTGTCCTGAGCTGGGTGGTCATTCGTCGTGTTGTGTGCTTGGGATGGGTAAATTTTGCTCTGTGTGGCGTATCTCTCAAAAGAATGTGCTGTGTTTCGCGCAGTAGCACAGAGTTCAAGGCAGTGGAGGGCAGAGCGTGTCCACAGGGAGGCCAGGTGTGGCCTCCCACGGCGAGCGTGGGGAGCAGGGATGCTTAGGCTCCTGTCCTCCCTCTGTTCCTCCAGCTAACTTACTACTGTGTGAAGCCCTCCAGTCTCTGAAAACCTCCCAGGGCGGCCATCTCAGAGCTAACCGCCTGTCACTTTGCTGCAGGGCGTGTCCTGTCCTGGAGGGGGAGGGCAGCTCTCTTCCATGGGGACCTAGGGCTCTGCTTCTCGCTCCAGGGTTGGGTCCAGAGTGAAAGAGCCCAGCTGGAGGGGAGTGGAGCCTGCCATTACCCAGGGTTTAAGTTTCTGTCAGCCACCCCTGGGCCCAGCGGGTCACTGAATGTCCCAGCACTTCTTCAGACTTCCTCGGGATGAAGCGGGGAGATGGTGAAACCTGCCAGGAGTGGTCTCCCCACCTTGTTTACGCACAGTGACACCTGTCGTGCACGTGACAGCATGTGTGGGTGTGACAGACCTGCCTTGCAGGTGACAGCGTGTGCAGAATACACCTGCAGGACCTGGGAAGCAGGCGAGGCCTGTTCTCTCTCCTGACCCTCCTGAGACATGCGAATTCCTTATTGGAGTCTTTTAAAACCCACTTTCTCCTGAGAAGCCCTGAAACGCAGAGACTTCTTCCTTGTTTGGCCGGCCATCCTTTCCACCTCCTGTGCTGAGTTTCATCATCTGTGAAGGGAGGAGACAGCGTCTGCCCTCCAACAGAAAAGGCAGCCACACTGTGGGTGCCTGACCAATGCCACCTGCCATCACCACGCTCCAGGGTCGCTGCGACACCGTGGGTCACACAGGGAGGGGCCTTTGTTGGTCTCTGGTGACTTCAGCCATGATGAACAGACTCTTTTTTGCAAGAACCCCTGGGACTTCAGTGAACAGGGGGTAGTGCAGGCCTCCAATGAGGAGCCACAAGCCATCCTGCTTCAGAGGAGGTGAGAATGTCACCTCCAGGCCCAGCCCCCTGCCTGCTGACCTCACTGCTGACTTAAAGCCGGACCTCCTGGGAGAGCAAGTGCATGGAGTGCCAGGGAGGAGGGTACCTTTGTCCATCAAATGTTTTCACCAGGGAGCTGCTTGCTTGATAATGGGAGTGGGGGAGGGGTGAAGAGGGCAGGGGCGGGCAGCATGCCCACTGTCCATTCTGCATGTCGCAGCGGAGCGTCTTTTGTAGCTAGCAGCAGGCTCAGCATGTGACAAGCGAATGACTGCTAAAAAACTGTCCTACTAAAGGGAAAAACAAGCATGGATTCAGAAATATGGACAATCTCACATCACACAATGGCCAGTTGTCCTTTGAGGGGACAGTGTTTTGACTGCTCATGAGTGTCCTGGTATTTTAATCCCAACCATCTGTGCTCTTTAAGAACATTTCACTGTACACGTTTTTAAAACTATCCTTGTTATGAATTCCTGTTAACAGCTGTTCTGTTAAAGTTACACAAGATTTGTTTGTTTGTTTTGTTTTTTAAATATTTTGGGTTTTTTTTTCTTTAGTTGTAGTTGGACACAAAACCTTTATTTTATTTATGTGGTACTGAGGAAAGAACCCAGTGCCTTGCATGTGCTAGGTGAGCACTCTACCGCTGAGCCACAACCCCAGCCTCTGTTTGTTTTAAAGAAAGACTGAAGCGTCTACTCATTGGTAGTTAAATACAATAAAGAATTTCACAAACCGCTAATATTCCCAGTATAAAGCAGAGATAACCAGCTTGTGGTGGGACTGCGATGGTTCACAGCAGAACATAATGTGTTCTCTAGCAACGTTTTTGCAACAACGATTCCCCATTAAGAAGCCCAGTTTTGTTCAGGAAAGTTTAAAGCTGCATCTGTTATCTAAACATTTTTCAAGATTCCAAACACTAAATAGTCTAGTGAAACTCAGTCCTGCAGTTATCTTCAGACTGATGTTTATAATTGTCCAGTAGATAACCAAGAATTGATATTATCTGTCGATTCCAGAAATCCAATGGCAAAGAAAATGCTTTTAGCCCAGAGAAAATCAGAGGAAGAGGCACCTCTTAGGAATCCTCCATCTTTTCTACCCAGGGTGCAGATAGACTGCTTTGCCCCTAAATGCCTGCTTGTTTAGTGACCCCTTATCTTAACTAACCTAACTGGCTCAGACCACCATGGTACATCTTCAGGAACACAATGGTTTTCTTGCTCATGCCCTGACTGGTAGGCAGCTTGGGGTTGCCTTTAACTGAGTTCCTGCCTTCTAGAAAACAGAACATGCAGAGACCAGCATTGCAGGCCACTCCTGAAACCCTGGGTGATACAAGTCCTTTGACAGCAGGGTATGGTCACTTTAGTGTAAGGCCCTGAGGCCCAGGCCGGGCTGGTCAGAGCAAGTGCCATCTGGTGTGCAGTTTTAGAGAGTGGTGCTTCCAAAGAGCCCTTCTGTCAGGTGGTATGCAGAATAAAGACATTTCACGCACACTTGCAGTGGCCCTGTTCTCTGTGGCCAGGGAATTCCTTCTGCACGGGGCATAGCTGCCGCAGTGTATGATTCCAGGGTGCAGAAGCCAGGCCTCTAACCTGGTAACAGCGAGTAGAGGGACAGGAGCGTGTTTCAGACATTGTTATTGAAGTTAATTATAGCCCCTGCAGTCTGTAGCATCTTATAGTTCCCCAGTTCCCTGCATGCTTGGGCACCCACCGTATTGCTGGAAACTCCAGCCATCCGACAAGGTCAGGGCATGAGCAAGAAAACCATTCTGTTCCTGAAGACGCATCATGGTGGAATGAGCCAGTTAGGTTAGTTAAGATAAGGGGTCACTAAACAAATACTGTAGGTTACTCTGGCTTTTAAAACAATCATTTATGCCAGGTGCTGGAATCCCAGCACTCAGGAGGCTGAGCCCGGAGGATCACAAGGTTGAGGTCAGTCTCAGCAACTTAGACACTGCCTCAAAATAAAAAATAAATAAATAGGGCTGGGAGTGTGGCTTAGTGGTAAAGCGCCCTGGGTTCAATCAATAGTTCTAAAAATTAATTAACTAAACATTAGCTAAGTGAAAGCGCCCAGTCTGAAAGACCCTTGGCTACATGGTTTCAGGCGTGCGTGACATTCTGGGAAACACTAACGAAGAAGAAGAAGAGAGTCAGTGGTTGCCGGCAGGGCAAGTGCAGGGCAGAGCTCAGAGTGCCAGTGCACACACCCAGCAGGAGGGGACTTCACCCCGGCTGCAGTCTGGCCTTCCAGAGGCTGGCTCGGCCAGGCCCCTGCAACATCTTGGAGTGACCGTTCTTCCTTCTCTCTTCATTGGTGGTCTCCAAGGCCTCGGTGGGCGGCTGCCCAGCTCTATTCCAGCGCATGACTAATGTCGGCCTGTGCCTGGCAGGGACGATCCAGCCGGTCCCAGGAGGAAGGCAACCCCCTCGTCATGTGTGCAGCAGAGACCGTTTTTGTGGCAGTGTTTTCCCTTTTATAGTTTATAGCAAATTCTGAGAGACGCACTGAATGGTGAATTAAGGTGTAAGCCTGTGCCCAGGAACACCCAGGAATCCTCAGGACACGCAGGTGGTGGCTCTTACCCCAGACCCACCGCCTGGCCAGACCGCATGCGGGGACGGTGTACCCCAGGACCAGGAGTGCTACCTGTTGCTCAGAGGAGTGGGAGCAAATGGAGAACTGGGGAGACTGGCGCTCACCTCCTGCTCATGGTGAACGGCATTCTCTTCCGAAGGCTGGAGAGGCGCCGGACACTCAGCACCTAGACAGTCACCCTTTCCTCCTGAGGCTTCCTCAGCACCATCAGCAACCCATTTCCCACACCTCTGATCTTAGCAGCGCTGCCCTTTAAAACATCTCTGCTTTCCATGAAAATTGTAAAATTGTATATTCAAAAATGACAGGCTGTGTTCGTACTGTGTGTTTTAAATTTGTTTTCACTGTTCACTTTCTAAATTCCGGATATGGACTCCATACTTTATAGCACTATCAGCTGATTCCAGAGTTAATTTGCAGAGCGTGAGGGTTTTCTCAGAAGGAGAGCCGGGCTCATTCTGGAGCAAAGTAATTACCCTCAGAGGAGCCCTCTGGGCTGGGAGGGGCCTCGGAGGCTTTAATCAGTTCTCCTTGAACCAAAAGGATAATGGTTTTACTGGTGGAAGGAGTGGAGCTGGTAACAGGATTAGATCTGCATCTCTGCATCTCGGGAGATTTTTAATAGGTTTCACGTCTTTTGTCACCTGGTGCAAGCTGGGATTGGGACATGAAAGAAAGGTGACTTTGTGGGGAAATATTTAATTAAAACATTAATTCAAAGACAGTGGGCTGGCATACCCCACGGCAGTGGGGAGGCCAGTGTTCCTTCCCTCCTTTTCAGAGGACAGCCACCTAGTCCTGGTGTCCTGTGGGGAGGTTTGTTCTAAAGCACCTCCATGAATTGCTCTTTGCTTCTGCACTTCCACCCGGCCCTTCCCCTGGGCATCGCTTTTTCGTTTTAGATGTTAAGACCGTCTGTGGAGCGTGGCCCTGTAGGATGCTGGATGGGGAGAGCTTCCAGTGGCTTCCACAGTCACACGGGGAAGGGAGGCCACACAGCACTCAGCACCACAGTGTTGCTGGCCTGGCTCTCAGGATCACGTTGAAATCTGGGATTCCCCACTCTGTGGACTCCCAGAAAGGGCTGAGATGAGGTGCACGCTTTCTGAGAATGTCCACCTGTGCTCTCTCGGCTGTCCTCTGGTGATTTGTCTACTCTCCCAAACCACAAGGCAGACTTTCTGGTCATCACTGTATGAAGGAGACACCCCCAGCCTCTGTCTTCCCAGCCACGGCTTCCGCAGTGTCCTCACGTGGGGCCATGATCTGTCTTACCCATCCGCCTGGGAGAGCAGCACTGTGCACTGAGCAGCCTCAGATGCTGAGAGTGCGAAGGCCACCTGGAACCCTGCTTGTGCAAAGACAGGGGTTGCCCGTGGTGGGCATCCCCTCCCCTGCGGACTGGGTTGTCGGCCAAGCCGCTCAACCTCTCTGGCTCGCTTTTTTACTTTCGCTTACAAGTTGTTGGATAGGGATAGCTGTGCTGAGCACTGTAGTATATGCAGCATGTTCTAAGGCACTTATGTATAGGCATTCGTGGACACGTCGAATAGTAAGAGTAGTTACTTCAGAATGGTAGAATTAGATGAAATATCTGCTTTGTGCATTTTTTATAAACTCGGTTTTCTACAATAGCCATATATTACTTGGGTCATCAGGAAAAATGGCCACTTGGAATTAGTTCCAGTTGGTTTTCCTTTCATAAAAGAGGCTTCAGTGCAGGGACCAAAGGGTCAGCATCGCCCTCCCCCTCGCTCCATGGGCTGCCGTCTCCCTCTCCTCCCTTCTGGGCAGGGCCTACCTCCTGCCACACAGCATGTTCTGAGGACAGTGCGTGAGCCAACGTCTCTACTAGGCAGGGGTCCCGGGCACTTTCTTCCCCCTTGACTTACCCCAGGCACCTAGAGTAAACACTGCCTGGACACGCAGAGGCCCTCAGTAAATATTTCTTAAACAAATAAGTGGACTTTCGAGGCTCCTTTCCCTAAGCAGAAACACCCCAGGAGGGATGGGGTCTGGGGCGTTCGCTCACTTGCGTCACAAGCTCGGCAGTGTCGTGCCTCTGCACAGGTCCACATCCACTCCCACTCCTCTGAAGGCCGCTATGTCCCCCCACCCACGGCAGTTGCCACTTGCCCCCAGGAGGGCCCGCGTGCTTCCCCGTGTTTGTTTTCCTCCCCTGATGACCCGCACAGGGTTGCAAAATCACGCAGGGCCTGGGTCTGACCGTGCCATGTGCGAGGGCGGCTGAGAACGTGCCCGTGTGGGGTCCCGGACCTGTTGCAGGGGTGTCTGGGCGTGACGGGTGCTTTGATTAGAGGCAGTGCCACTGCTTGCTATTGGCAGCCCAGTCCCAGCACCACAGCCACGGTGACTCGGTGATGACTGTGTGGCCAGGATGTTGAGCAACTGTCTTTATGTCCGAATTCTAGCAAGCAGGAGGGAATCCTCCTGGTCCAGTAATGACAGAGAAAGAGAGGGCCCTGTTAACCAGACTACGGGTGCCCAGTGAAGCCTGGGTCAAGGTCCGGCATGTGAAGGGACACAGGAAACATGCATGGGCAGGGGGTGTGCCTGCTGAGGAGCCATCGCCACAAAGTCACGTTTTCTGCAAACTCTGAACACCTGCTCTGCAGACAGCCTGCCCCTCTTGCTCTCATCTCAGGAAGTCCGCAGAGCCACCAGGTCCTGCTGTCATTCCTTGGGCAGATGCATAAGGACAGGAGTCCCCCTTCCTTCCCTCCTCTGCGGTTTGTTTGATCATGTCACAGGTGGCTGCCCCCCTCCTGACTCCTTTACCTCCATCTTCTGATTTTTGCTTTTTTCCCTAAATAAAATATTTCTTCCACCTCTCTTGAGGTCACTTAAGAGCCACAGAGATCCTGATCATGGTATGATGCCATTGTGTGTGTTTTAAGAAGAGGAAAACCATACAATTTCCAGTCACAGTAAACGGCTGGCACAATCTCTGAGTGCTGATCTCAAAGGAAGGGACCAAAGATCAGGGTAAAAAGAATCTACTTCTACTTTCTACCGTTTTCATAGTTTAACTTTTTTTTTGTTTTTTTTTTTTAGCTCATAGTGGGTTTGATCAGCTCATTCTCATATTTTTTCAAATATCAATATGGTGGTGGGATTGGTTTGAAGTGTTTTTTTTTTTTAATTACAGATATACAAGATTTCAGTTTACTATGGGTTGGAGTAAGCCCTGTGGTCAGCCTGAGTGCATGACCACTGGCAAGGCCAGTACCCTTGTCAGCTTCCAAGTGCAGTAACCAGTGCCCAGGTGAACTTCTGGTTGCAGCCCCTGTCAGCCTAGAAGCACCACATTGACTGAGGGCAGCAGACTTCCGTCTTAAGGCCACGTGGAGCAGAAAGAGATTAGGGACATCCATTTCTTAGTTCTAGACTCTGGGCAATTCTTCTACCCCAGAATGATGCCTAAGTAATTGATCCAATGTCAGACAACCTTGTTTAATAAGCAGAGGGTAAAACTGTATGTAGTAAACATTTATTCTATCTTCCAGTTATGTAGAGAAGGCACCTTCTGCATTTCAGGCAGTGGATGTGCACGTGGGTAAGATATGTAGTCAACAACTGTACTTTTCCTTGTCACACTGAAATATAGCTTCTTTTCCCAGCCACCGTGAAACCCTTTTCTCTTCACCCCTACTATCATATTGGTGTATGATTACTATAATGACAGTTGTTTTCCCTACAATCTTGAATAGCAGGTTTGATCGGCTCGTGAATGCATAAAATTTGCTTGTAATACTGAAAACAGTCACATTTCCCAGCTCGGGATGGAGCTGAAGACCAGGACAGAGTTTTCCCTCTGCACTGCAGCAGGCCCTGGCTGTGGCTGTGATGGGCTGTCTTTCCCTTCATAAACCCAGCTCCGTTTTTGATCTTTTTTTTTGGGGGGGGGGGAGCTGGTCCTGGTTTTTGAATGTACAGCTAAGGAATGTTTCACACCCCACTTGATGGAACACCACCCTCCTCTCTACAGGTGGCTGGGGCTGCAGGGCTGAATTCCTCTGTGAGCCCCTTGTCCTTACTTCTCCCCCTGGTGGCAATGACGCATTTGTACCTGCCCTGCCCCTGAGCAGTAGCTCTCATATCTATTAAAAGAGTACAAATCAAAAAACTTTTTTTAAAAAATATATTTTTAAGTCAATGGAGCTTTATTTTAGTTCTTTATATGGCGCTAAGAATTGAACCCATGTGGCTGGGGATATAGCTCAATTGGTAGAGTACTTGCCTCACATGCACAAAGCCCTGGGTTCAATCCCCAGCACCACAAAAAAAAAAAAAAAGAGAGAGAGAGAGAGAGAGAGAGAATTGAACCCACTGCCTCACACATGCTAGGCAAGCACTCTACCACCAAGCCACAACCCCAGCCCACATTATGACTTTTAAAGAAAAAAAAAAAAAGATTGTGATTCAAGTTTACAGCTCCTGCACTTAATGTTGTTTAAAAGAAGTAGAACTTATATAGCAAAGGAAATGTTTACATCAGTTTAATAGTCATTAGCTTTATTTTTCAAATCATTCTGTTTTAAAATGATTGTGGGGCTTGCAGTTGTTTATGAAATATAAGGCATTCATCAGCGTGAAATAGTTGTTTATTTCCTTTTCACATTTCCTCTTATCGGAAAAAAAAAAAAAATACATTTGGTCCCCTAGCCAACTACAATGTGTTTTGCTAAGGTATCTGTGAGGTTTTTTATGAACTGTGTTTACTATCACTGGGACAGAGGTTCAGAAGAGTTGCAGGGGAAGCCAGACTCCTGTGGACCTGGCCGGGCAATGGGACTGCTGGGTGGACTGTGGTGAATTTATCTTGCCCTTGAGCATGAGCAAGGGCCTCCCTCCCTTGCCTCCCATTCATGCTCCCGGCTCTCCTGCAGCTGGACACTCCTCTGCCTGGGCGTGCTGGGCAGCCCGGGGGCTGTCTGTCCTGGCTCCTGGGCCTGCTCCCCACTCAGAAGCTGAAGTGCTACTCAGTGGCCTTAAAACTAACCAGAAACTTGGTCTCATTTTCCTTCCTAGCAGGTTTTTAAACTATTAAATGTATAAAGATTTTCTGGTGGCTTATTTTTTTTTCCTGAGTGTGTGTGTACGCCTCTTATTTTTAGTGTTTATCAAGGAAAGAAAGGAAATATGGGACCATAAAAAAATAAACAGCCCCAAAGAAAATATATGAAACAATGAAATGTTCGGGGTTGTGCTTTTTCTTTCAGTGTGAATCTATAAATAGGTGTGAGGTGGGTCCTTTAATTAGGGGCTTATCAATCATTTCCCTCGGACCTTATTTTTCTCCTTGACAGAAAAGAGTGCTTATTATTACAGGTGCCAAAACATAGGGAGAAAAACAAGCAGAGAGTTTACATTGAGCCATCCCAAGCAGGTTTTGTGTTTGTTTTTCCCTTTCCTTCCCAAGCTGGGAGCCTGTAAACCAGGGAGTGGGGGCCAAATTGCCTCAGGTGCCGGTCGCCCAGGGAAGGCCCCAGGAGCAGGTGCAGAGCCTAGGAAAAGAGGAACTGCAGGCCCCTCTTGGCACCTCACTGGCTAGCTAACAAGGGCTTTGGAAATTCCCGTGCACTGCTGCGCACACTCTTACTAATCCACCCTGGAAGGACGAGATGTTGGTCACCTGCTAGAGTCTGCCTCCTGTTCTGTCTCAACAGAGTCTCCAAGGCCTGAGAGAAGGGGCTGGTTTGCCCTTAAAAACGCCTGCACCTTCTCAGAGGGTCACAGGTACACCGTCCTGGGCCTAACCAAGCCAATACGATTGAGTCGTCCTGCATTTGACAAAACGTTCTCTTTATATTTGGTGACTGTTTATTTTAGCAGGTAGCTTGCTGGTCAGGCAGGTTACAGTGTTTACTAGCTCCATGTGTCTCCCCTACCCTGCTCTGGGGCTCTCTGCACAATTAACCCGGCCATGGTAGATGTGGGAGGTCACTAAATGTGAGCATGCCATATTCAAAGAAATATAGGTCAGCAGACATCGAGGATCCAGTTTGCCTTCCAAAGTTGAGAACTGTGCTACTGCATACGTCAATGTTTAGTGTCATCATTTGCACATGATGAGTTTTACAAGATTTAAAAAGAGCACACACAGTGATCTTAAAGAAGGAGAGAAACCAGAGAATTCACCCAGGAGCAGACCCTGCTGAGGTCTTTATCTGAGGAGCCTTTCTGCATCTGTTGTCTCTGTTCTCCAATTGAACAGCCCCTCTGTCACAATAGCAGTGGGGCTGGGCACATTCATTCATTTGGACTCCTGGCCTGAGCCATGAGTCAGTGGCTTCCTCTCTGAAGGTAGGGGAGTTAATGAGAAACACAGATTAGGATCCCACACCCACTCAGAGATTCAAACAGGGTGCCAGAGCACAGAGCCCGTGCTGAAATGGAAGACAAGATAATCTCCCTCTTCTGGGAGGAAGTGTCCAGGAAGTCCACCGACTTTGAGAAGCTTTTATGTGACTTTAAATGATGACCCTCTCCCGCGTCCGCGTTGCCAGGCAATGTCATCTTTATAATGTCTAACCGTTAACCTACTATTTACATGTTTTGTTTAAACTTCCTTTGGAATACATATGGTTCGCATAAAGAAAATTCCAGGGTCACTTGGGGTTTCATATGAAAACGATCGTTTGTGAAAGAAAAACAGCTTTCAGGATCTTATTTTGGTCGCGTGCTCTGAGAAAAGGCTGTGAAGCGGTGGAGCCCTGCCACCGAAGAACAGGCTGTCACCCCGTCCCATACAGGTCCCACGTGGGGAAGCTCCCAGAGCCCGCAGTGGAACTGAACAGGGCCACTGTGCCTTGTGTCAGAGGACAAGCCTGCAGTGGTCGAGCCCTGAGATTCTGGGAAACCGAGGTCTGCTTTATTGAATTTCCTCTCATTTAGCAGGAGTCACAATCTATTTTCATAAAGAAACTCAGGAAATTGGTAAAGCACTTGAGTCCATCCGCTACATATCAGTCATTAACATGATTCTCACGTTTTCCTGACCCCGGGCTGCAAGCTCACAGCCTCCCTCACATGCCTGCCACCCGCTGAGTAGGTCCTGGTAATGGGTGTCAGGGAGCTCCAGCTGCTCAGACAGAAGAGCCTGCAGCGTCTGCAGGGAAGTGCACTTCCGCTGCCACTCTAGGAGGCTCCCAGCCCCAGAAACCGTCCGTCCACACGGGTCCTAGCACACTTTTCAAGTAACCCCTTTCGCTTTCTGCCCTGTGGCACGTTACCCCCGCCTCTACCGGGCACAGGACAAGAGAGATGGTCCTTTGTTCAGGGTGCTAGTCACCATCTCGCCAAAGCTCTGGCCCCGAGAGCTCCCGAAGCTTAGGGAGCCCAATTTGCCTACCTTCATCAGCCACTGAGTGTTGTTCTCCATGATGTTCTCCAGCACCTGCAGCCTGTGCACGGAGTCGTCGTAGTCCAGGGGTGCGTCCCTCTGCACGGCATTGGACACGTAGGGGCTGGAGGAAGAGCGGCAGCTGTCCGTCTCCGGCAGCAAGAAGGTGTAGCTGCAGGGCCCGTGCTGGACCTGGTACTGCTTTCTGCCAGTGCTGTCCACACCCTTCCGAAAGCTGTTGTAGGCTGCCGCCAAGACGAGATCACAGCCCAGAGTAAAGAAAACAATCTGCCACATTCTCTTGCTTTGGGTAGTAAACCACCAGTTCAGCAGACTTCCAGACGCATGGGAGTCCAGAGCTCTGAGCTGCCGTCTAAAAGGCAGGGCTGTGCTGCATGGCCGAGTCCCTCAGTGACAGCCTGCCTGTCCCTCCCTTCCAGCGGCAGGCTTGGTTTCAGGGCTGACTTCTCTCGGGGCACGCAGTAAACTGTCAGATCGCAGTGGGCAGAGCAGTCTTGCTCGCTCGAGAGGGCTGTGCCGGCTTCAGAGAGCAGCTCTCATGTCTCTTTGTTTCTCTTTCCCTGATTCTACAGTGTCACTATCCGAATCAATCACTTTCCTTTCCTTATATGATAAGTTGATAAGAGCAGCCAGACATGTGCAGCAAGCGGCTCCGCCCTCCTGGCTCCCCGTTATCTTCCTGTAGGGGGTCACTAGCCAGGCAGCAGGAAAAATCAGAGCGTAATGCTCGCTGTCCAACCAGGACCGCAGGCTGCAGAAGCCCTCGGGACGGAACGCTGACCAGCTGTGGGACCCCTGGGCCCGCGGAGGCACCACCCTGATTGAGCATTTCCTCGAGAGAAGTGGGGCTGTCCTATGATACGATGCTCACTTCTCCGAGCTCAGCTGGCAGAGTATCTGAGGTAGTAACTTTAATTTTAAAGTACAATGAAAGTTCCTGTTTTTTCCTTTAGGAATAAAAATACTACAAATATGTCAGGACTTCAGTTTATTTTTGTTATTACAAATAAAGAGGAAGACATTTGGCTCCTTTAAACTGCCTTTCCAGAGGGAAACGGTCTCCTTGTTACGGCTCAATTTTGGAACTGTTCGCTAAGTTATGAAAAGTTTTTATTTTAAACTAGCTTGACATTGTTAACTCCAGTTAGAAAGATCAGTTTGGGAGCCTTGACATTTATTCTTTTAAACAAAATATTCACATAAGTATTCAAAGTAAACTTAAAATATACTGGTCTGATTAACTGCTGAGTATGAAGTTGCAATTGAAAATCAGAATTTAAAAGTGTGCTAAGACAAGCACCTAGCCTCACACTTTCTTACAGCAAGACCTTCCCAGATCTCATTATCTCATAGCATTATCAATTAAATTGGTCTCACACGGTGGTTGGACTCCAACCAATCATGTCTCCTTTTGAATTGAGTTCTAATGTCCTTATCTGTAAACGCAGCAGCAGCTCCAACCAATTCCCAGACAGTCTGCTCGGTTCCACAGCTCTGCACCCCCTGTGTGTTGCTTCCTTTGGAGCTGAAACCCCGTCCTTGAAGATGGGCAGAGTGCTGGCTCCCAGACTGGGGTACACAGGCAACGTCTCCAAGCCTTGCTCGAGACCGTTTGTATCTCAGTGTTCTGGACTTATTTCCCAGTTGAGTGGGAAAGTAGCAGAGCTCGTCTAGCTGTGATAGCTGAGGGTCAGTCTGTATTACCAAGGTCAGCTTTCAGAGCAATGAAGAATTATGATTTTAATTCATAGGTGAATCTGGAATTTATACAGTGAATTTCGTTTTCCTGAGATCTGTTTCCAGGAGACCCTGAAAAAAAATCCATCCTATTACTGGACCAACTTCGCTCTTACCTTTAGAACAGGGGTTTTGATTCTGAGGTCCGTGGCCAGAATTCATTAGGTCTATGAGCTTGGACAGGGGGTAAAAAGTCAGTTTTCCACCATGCTCTTGCCAAAACTTCAGCCTTTCCTGTGTCTGTGACTGGTTACCACACGGTGGTCAGCATCTGTGACTTTCTCATCCCTGTAAGTTAGAGGTCTCTGTCAGTGTCTCAGGTGCTCTCTCACGTGAGCAGCATACTGTGGTCAGGCCATCCCTAGATCTTGGCCTCAGGTCTTTTGAGGAGGGCTTCCTTGGCACCAGACTACCAACATTCTCAAGCTCAGAAAGGCCAGAATTTGTGTTCAGAATTTGTGTTGGTAGAAGAAAGAGTTTGAGTTCACCAAGATCCAGGTGCATAGTCCCCACGAAAGGACCAAACCAGAGAAGGTCACCCCTCCAGACAGCAAGCCCTCAAGGGAGGTGCCTTGTGTTCAGACAAGCCTGGGAGCCGAGGTACCTCCGCAAATGCTCAACCCCTCCCAGCCTCAGTTTCCCTACCTGTGAAATAGAGGCCACTCTCCCGTAAAGCCTTCCAGGCTAAGGTGACAGGCAGTAGTACACGTCATTTAGGAGTATTCGTTTCCTTTCCTTCTAGGCACTGTTAGGAAATGGGAATCAGTTCTTCTACCTTCAAACCCTGTAACTATTATTCTCTGATTCAGTGTGAAGCAGTAGCACAGCACAGACATTTTTTTCTTCTACATTTTTTGCCTGTTTGAAGAAGCATATTGCGAAGTATTAAATTGCACGTGTGTCTCCCAGGCAGATGGGGTCCCCAAGTGCTGCCTATCCACCAGGTTTGTGTGAGACGCGCTGCCAGGGCAGGGGCTGGATGCTCACACCTCTGAGCTTCTCACCTGAGAAGCTCCTGGTGCCTCAAAGGAGCGAGACCTGAGTGCAGACAGGAGGGAGGTGACAGGCTCCTGGGGACAGCTGGCCTGCAGGTGTCAGTGTGCACACAGTCCTGATCCAGGCCCCCAGGACCAGAGCGTGGAAGGAACTGCTCTTTGTAGATTCCTAAATAGAAATTACTAGAACTGGAGATGGAGGGGAAGCTCTGGTTAGACCAGGAGTTGACACCCATTTCTGTGAAGGGTCAGATAGTAGATTTTTAGGCTGTGTTAGCTGTCCCATCTGTCACCAGCTCTCGGCTCGAGTCCCAAAGCAGCCACTAGCCAGAACTTAGTAAGAGCAGTGGGGACAGTCCAGCTTTATTCCAAAGTTGGATTTCATGTGATTTTCACCTTCGTGAAATACTCTTCTCTGGATTTTTTTCCAACCATTTAAGAATGTGAAGATTATTCTTAGCTCACAGACAAAATCTGCTATGGGCTGTAGTTTGCCGACCTGTGAGTTGGAGCCCAGGATGTCCACTGGGGGCTGGGAGGGACCTCTAGGGCCACTGCTCAGTGCAGAGCCCTCTGATGCCCTGCTCGTGGCTTCAGACAGGACAGGAGTGTGAGACGGGCCAGGGGAGGGGGCTTAGAAAGGCCCTGAGAGAGTGCCACGTTGAGGCCGGGTGGGAGGAACAGCGGGAGGAGGAAGTGCCGGAAGGGGAGGCCAGGGAGCAGACGGGCAGGGCTCATGTGCCAGGCCACAGCAGGAGCCCAGAGACACTGCGTCAGGGGAGCGAGGGGCCACACCTACGTGCCGAGGAGGGCCCGCAGAAGTACCCGCAGGAAGGCAGGGGCGGCGAGGGTCCAGGTCACCTTCCATCTGGGGGCCATAGAGGCACCTGCTCCAGTTGCTTAGGAGATGCCCCAGCGGAGGCTGCTGGCACTGCTCTCCACAGCCCCGGGGTGGCGCTGGCTTCAGTCCACATCTCTGCACACTCTGAAGGAGGCCTCGCGTGGTCCTCTGCACTGTCCACTCCTGCTGGACTCTTGAGTGACTTGCTGGCAGAGCAGCCGAAGGCAGATGAAGATGTGAAACGAGGGACGTTTCCTGGCTTCCCAAAGCCACCTGCCCAGCCTCTTTTTCCCCTCTAACAGTTCTGCTGGACAGCTGTGGCGATGCTGTTTGCTTTCTTAATGATGTCTGTCTTCTCCCTGAATTATACATTATCAGCTGTAACTTCAGAGGCTCCATCTATCCTCTGTAGAACTCTCTCAAGTTCTCATTAAGCTGTTTGATGGCACCAAAAAGACTCAATTACATACTCCCATGAAAGAAAGAGGTCAGCTTTACCCAGAACCTCACAACTGGCCGCTTTGCTTTACTTCATCCCATTTGGCCAAGGATCTCCTGCAGGCTGCAGCCTCTGGCCACCCAGGAGCAAGGTTGATGCAGGCATCGACCCGCCACTCTCTGGATCCTGGAGTCAGAGTGGCCACAGCCCTTCAAGGCCCTGAGGCACCCAGAGCAGTGTGTGGCTCCCTCAAATGTCTTGTTCCATTTGAATGGTGTCACTGGAAGCAGGAAACCAAACAAGAAAGGCAACGTCCAGTCAGCACAAAGTGGTAGCAGCCCCCTGAGCCACAGATGACAAGTAACGACTTGTGAGCATGCCCACGTGGCCTCTGCTGACACCCAGGGAGCCAGCGTACTTCCAGGACTCAGCCAGGTAGGGTGCTGACCACCAGGTGGAAGTGGGCCCCCACCTGGCCTGGGCCTGGGCTGCCGCTGCCTTCCTGCTGACAAGGCTCACACACTGTGCTTTGCCAGAGCCCTGCCCTGTTAGCAAGTACAGGAAAGGGCTCCTACGTCCATGCAGGCCACTGGCCCCTGACCTGGAGCACAGTGGTTCCCACAGGGCTGGACAGCCCCTCCTGTCCTGAGCCAGCCCCTTGTCCTCACCCTCACCCACACAGAGTCCACTCTCCTCATGTCATCGCCACCAGCAGGACCCCAGCGTGGTGATTGGCACGGCGTACTTGGCCCCGCATGATCTTAACTTTTGGAAAGGGCCATGTTGGTATATGAGGAACTATCGGTGCTGAATTACCCTAAAATATGAAACTGGGACGCTCTATTTCGCAGACAGATGGGCACACTCGGGACTCTCAGGCGCCTGGCATGCTACCACTGGAAGGCAGCTGAGAGACAGCTTGGCCATCTCTCCGTCCTACCCCTGGCCTCTATAATAAATTGGCAAAACAAAGTCAACATGTTTACATATGCAGCTTAGCCTTCAGCATGCAGGAGAAACCATCAGGAAGCTCACCGAACATAAAACTGTTGTCAGAAGTTATTTTCACTGTTCCCTCCCCCTGAGTTGAGGGCAATAAGGAATGAGAACCGGGGAGGCGTCCATAGCTGACAGCACAGGAGAGGGTGAGGTCCACTCTAGCCTTCTTCCTAAAGGCAGCCCCAGCATGGCCATCCCTTTGTGTGCCTCCCTGGCTGTTCCGTTTGGGCACATGTTGAACTAAAGTCCACAGCCACGTGCAGGAACGCAGGTGCGGCGCCGGGTTCTGCTCCCTGGGGCTGCTCATCATGCTGGACTGAAGGGAAGCCTGGGAGCTGCAGCGCCCCAAGGCTGAGTGCGAGACGAGCACCACAGGAAAGCCCCTTGACATTACTGCCCACAGGAAGACAAGGAAAGCTCTGGGAACACACGGGCAGCTTTTGTAACAGGGGAGGAAGGCGAGGTGCGTGAGGCGCAGAGAGACTCCACCAGTCAAGTGCGTCTCTGGCTGGGCCTTTCTGTACCTTAATGGTGATGAATCTCAGGAGAACTTAAAGCAATGATTTTCCCTCTGATTTCAACATGGAAAAGCCCAGCCTGCAGGATCAAATCAAAACGCACCACTTAGTACTGACTGTCCTCTCTGCAGCCCAAACATGCATCCCCATATCACTTCCAGCGTCTTCTGTGGCCTTTGGTCACCTGAGTCGGAGCTGTGGGGTCTTGTGTGGACACTCACCAAGTGTGTGTCAGTATGGCAGACCCATGACCATCTAGACCCATGACCATCCAGAAGCAAAGAATTAGTGGTTAGCCAAGGACAGACCCCTGGAACTTGGTGTGCTGTCTGAATCTACCAGTTCAGCTTTATACACATTTCCCATCCATACTTTGATTTTTCTGGTTTTACAGTTCTTTTCTGCCTTGCCTTTTTGACTTCATCCTATGTTGACAGCTGGAGGACTTGAGGAGCCTTTTAGAACAGAAGCAGTTTCCCAAATGAAGTGCAGTGCTTAGCTTAGCACAATTTCCTGTTCTCGTTGCAATTAAATATATGTAGGTATATGTGGGGGGAGGGGTTGACACAAAGTAGCTGTCCCAGTATGTTTGGATATTTGGTGTGCAGTTCATCATGCATAGAGCCACCTTTGTGAGTCGGGAGGGAATGTGCGCTTGCATGAGTCGCTCTCTGCCTGGCAGAGGAGGGGAAGAGCTTCTGCCCCATGTGTTGAGCCACTTCCTTTGCCAGGAAACAGCTGTCCCCACATCAGCAGCGTGTCCCCTCACAGATAGCTGGAGACCTCCGCAGCTGAAGGACCCTGACTCAAGCGCGGTTACCCCCCTCACTGCCACTGAGTCATTGGACATGGACCCCAGTTGTCAGCACACTGGGAGAAGAAGAGGGCAGATGGCATGAGAATCCATGCCCTGGGGCTCCAGGTGCCCTGCGTTCTTGTTTGGATTAAACTGAAAAGGTGCCGAGTGCTCATTCATTCCAAGTCCTCAGGGCTTGCTGTGAAACCATGTCCAAATGACATTTAGATAGGAAGATTTTTTTTTAAAATAAACTTAAAAGAGTCTCAAATCTTTCACAGTTTGCACAGGCGTAAACCAGCCTAGCATCTGCTAAAGCACTCTCCTATCTTAGGGCCACACTGTGTGTGCTGTGTAACCTTATGGGCTTTGAAAGGAAGAACTTTTTATTTTCTAAAAACTTGGGAAATATCCAAATAACTATTTTTGTAAGATTGCACCACAAATTCCTTGAATTTTTAGGGATATTTTAGTTTATATAATTATCCTGTTATATAAAGTTATCTCAAAATACTGTTTGATTTTTAAATGTTTTCATCCTAATATTTTTATGGAATATTTTATCTTCTCATCAAAAAAACAAATGCCAAAAAGGTCAAGATACAAGTCACAGATTTACAAAGGCAGTGGGTGAAATTCTCAAACAATGGATGAGTGCATTAGCCTGACAGTATTTTTGCCAATAATTTGGTTCCTGTTTTCTCCCTAGAAAGAAATACTAAACATTCTTCTCAGTCCATTGATGTCAGCGATTACTGTTTTACCCATGACCTAAGTTCAGTCAAGTAGGATCTTTCCTGTGACTGACATATTTTCTTTGAGATTTTTGAAGTGAGTTTAATAGCTATAGTTTTACATTAAATGTTTCTGAATGCAAATCAACAGAGTTGTAGAAAATTCAGCTTTTGTGACTTCTGAAAAAATGTGTGTCCAGCCTCTTTGTCACAACCATTACTCCTTACAGAATGAATTTTCATTTGAAAGTAGCTTAATGCCATCTGAATTAATCTTTGTTTAATCTAAATTTATAAAATTTTGTCTCAATTATTGAGAAACACTTTTTAAAAGAGAAATAAAAATGCCATGTGTGCTATTTACAGTAAGATACATTAACTCTCCTGCCTAAAGGTTAACACAAGTAAGATTGCTTATGTCAGAGAGGTAAAAACAGCACGTGACCTCCTTTTGGGGTGCCCATCCATCTGGCCGGCCTGGTAGGAACAGCCTCCCTGTGGGAACCTGCACCTGATTGTGGGTCACACACAACAAGGAGTTCTTGAGAAATGATACCAGAGCTGTAATATCATGCATGCTGTAATATCATGTAATGATATGTAATATCATTACATAATAATATCATGTAATATCAGAGTTACAGCTGTGTGCATGATATTTGCATTCAGCGTGTGACAGTCATCCCTGTCACTCTCTCCTCACTTGGTCCAGTGACGGCTTGGCTTCCCCAGCAGCCTAGAGACCCGCTCCTGCTCCTGGGAGGAGAAGAGGGCAGAGGGCTCTTCTCCCAAAACCTTGTCGTAGGCATCTTGCCTGCTGCCCTGCTAGTGACAGACCATACTTCCCAGAGTGTCCCCTTTCCCGGAAAGAGCCTGAAGTCAAAGACTGACTGACACAGAAGAGAAAATAAAAGGAAGTAAATTGTACAAAGACTGTAGAGAGGACGGACGTTTATAGCAGTGTCAAGGTACCAAGTTCCTGACACCTGTTTCCCTCAAGAAAAAAAAAATCAGCATTGTTTTTTAAAGGCCATATACTAGTAGAATATTTCCAGGACAAGAAATTATGTGCTTTCCCCAAAAATCCTGATGCCCTGCAATGACCTTTTTTATGTATATATCAAAAATTCTTGCTTGATTACAGCAGGTACCCGCTGGAAAATACAGTTGTGATGCTCACCTGCTCCCCCTGCTGGACTCATACCAAGTGACCGGAAAATTTGTTGTTGAAGGCGTTAATAGGAATGACTCTTAATTTAGGACATAAGTCAATTGCAACCACTATACAATCTGGGGTGCTTTTATTTTCATTTTAATGCAGAGCAGCACAGTACATACAGAAGGTAGAAAAACACACAGTGAACAGGCGTGCACACAGTGAAGAAACATTTTTAAGTGTTTGTTCAGAATAGATATGGAGTCAGAAGCTGTTTCTGGGTGCTCTGAGATAGGGTAACTGCCCAAACCAGGCCCTCCGTGCCATTGTGGCAGCAGGAACAGTAGAGGACTGTACTGTCAGTCTTCAAGGAGTGGACCTGGAGACCTGGCCCTGCTCGCAGGAAGTCCTCGGGCTGACTAGGCAGGCAGACGATCCCATGTGTGGACAGTGCTGGGTGAAGTGCTCCTTCACACACCGCCAGTGTCCAGAGAAGGCCCTGAAGGCAGGTGAGGACCGAGGGATTGTGAGAATACTGTGGTTATTTCAGATCAAATGGCTTGCTTATTCAAACCCCCTTCCCCAGTACAACCCAAGCGGAGAGAAATGACACTCCAGGCTACAAACCTGCTTGTACAGTAGAGAATGCCGGGTGTCAGCACCTGGGGCAGGCCACAACTGAGGGAAGGGAGGGGAAGGGTAGGCCTGCAGCCACCGTCCAGAACTAGCTCCACAGATCTGCGTGGAAATGGGACGGTGTCAGAGTGAACGCAAAGCCCCTGAGTCTGAAGCAGAGAGCTCCCCGTCTGCTCTGGGTAGATCCAAAGGGGTGTGGCGAAGAAGGAGGTGAGGCGCCCCAGGACAAGCGGCCGTGGTAATGCAGGTCAAGCATCACAGTGGCCTGAGCAGGGACATAGGGCTCCAAATAATTAAGAGGGTCAATGGCGTGCCTTCTGCACTGACTGGTTGTGGGGACTCCAGGGATGGGATAGGTTTGATATTGGGAATGAGCTCCCACTAAACAACTGGAAATGCTAGGCATGAGAGCTTCGGGACTTTTTTGTTTTGTTGGTTTTTGTTTCTCATTACACACACAGTGGGACTTGAACCCAGGGCCTCTCTATCACTGAGTTTTAAAGTATCAACAAAATGTAAAGACCGTAAGAAAATGCCCGGCCCAGACGTAAGAGCCCAAGGAACCCCGTGGAATATCAGTCAGATGTGGCTCACACCAGAGGCCTCAGTGGGCTGGACGGAAGACAAGACTAGGACCCGAGAGAGTGGGAGCACCTGGTGACCTCTGCTTCCAGAGGACCCAGCTGAGCCTCTGGTGGAGAGCAACAAACCTCCCATCCCCTCTTCAGGAGACTGAGGAAGCGTGCCCTGAGAGCAGGACGCCACCCCTGAGGACGTAACTCTGAGCTCGCTCTTCTTACTGCACAAGGCGGGTGGGTGGGAAAGACCTCAAGCCACAGTGAATTTTTCTAAGGGGGTTGGGGGCTGGGGATATCAACCCTCACCCACCCCAGCCATGGTGGATGCTAAGGAGAATCCTCTCTGAAGGGGTGCACCTTCACCAGGGCTCTCAGAATAGTCAACTTCTCAAGGAGACCACAACTCACAGGCAGTAACGAGTAAGCACACCGGGAATCCCGGCACCAGTAGCAAAAATGTGCAGAACGAATAGCAAGAACCAGCTAGCGAAGCTTCCGGGTGGAAGTTCCCAGGCATTGTGCAAAATAGCTGTGCTTCGTAGGTTCTCTCTCGGGGCTGCTGTGACAGAGAAGGACCCACAGACTGTTCTGCCTACCACAGGGGACTCTGTTCTCCCAGCTCTGGAAGCCGGAGGCCTGTCATCAGGCATGGGCGGGCCCCCCACGCCCGATGAAACCTGCAGGGAGCCACCCAAGCTCTGCCGCCTTGACGCCTTGACGGGGCTGTGCTCCTGTGTCGTCTCTGCGTCTTTGTTTGGCTGTCTGGTGATGACACGGTCACGTGGGATCAGGAGCCCACCCTGCTCCTGGACCTCCCTGGACTGGAATTAGGACTGACATCTGGCAGGGTGCAGTTCCACCCATAACACTTACCAAGTTCAAAGACACCGAATGAAGTGTTGGTAACACCTGAACAGGACAGAAAACTAAAGATCTTGAGGATCTGAAAATAAAACTCGTAGGAAAAAAAAAAAAAAAAAAAAGACAGCAATCGGACTGCAGTTTAAAAGTCAAGTTCAACAAGGTGAGACACTCTACGCGTCAGGATAGTCAAAGATGTGGTACAGCACCAGGCCCTCAGGACCCGGAGCAGGAGCGAGAGGGCTGCGGTCAGCCTGAATTCCAGAAGGGAAGGACGCTTGGCCTTCCAGGAGATGGTGGCTGCAGATTCTCCCACAGTGATGGAAGAGACCAAGCTACAGGCTCGAAAAGCAGCAACAAAAGCAAACAGGATAAATGGCAGGACCAGGCAGAGCATAGGAAGGCAGAGTCAGGACAGGCCACCTCCAGCTGCGGCCCACAGCGGAGGACCCCGGCTATGGGGAAGGTTGGGGGAGGGGGTCAGCACGACTTTGTGTAGTTTCCTCTCACTGGTCACAACACACCCAGGTAGAGCTCTCCTGTCCAGTGCAGGGATCTGGGCTCAGGGTTGCCTGGGTCTGAAGCAGGAAGACCATCCCACCTGGCGATCAGCGCGCATGCCCGCCACATTCACCAGTCTTACCTAGCTCCTGGCAGTACGTGGGGTGAGTGACGTGAAGCTCACAGCCTCGGCTTCTCCAGAGTTCACAGCAAAGAGACTCCGTCCACAGCTTCCCGGCAGCCTCTGTGGGTTCTGCTTTTGCCCCATTTTCTGACTCCTGGACTGGCAGATATAAAGAAGACCTAGTCAGTAGAAAGGAACCTCAGAGTGCCTGTAAGTGTTGTGATTCAAAATAGCATAAGATCCACAGGGTACGATTAGTAACACGGTGACTCTAAAATTCGTCATGTCGTTAAGGGCCTTTGTCGTGCCTTGAATTGTGTTCCCCCTAAGTTCACCCCTGACATCCTAACACTCGGGACTTCAGAATGTCCCCTTACTTGGAGTAGATGTGATTAGTTAAGTGCGGACCCTAATCCCGCATGACTGGTGCCTCTATAAGAAGGCTGTTCTGTGCAGGCAAGGGCACCCTCAGGGGCAATGCCACGTGACATCCAAGGCAGAGAACAGGTGTGGTTCCACAGGCCCAGGAGTGCCAGCAACCTGCAGAAGTCAGGGAGAGGAGCCAAGCCCACCACATCTTGATCTCAGGCTTCTGGACTCCAAAATTATGAGAGGATCAATCTCTGTTGCCAAAGCCACTCCCTGTGTCACTGCAGCCTTCCCCCGTGCAGCCCCGCCTGTCACTGTGCCACCTGGTTCATACGCACCCTATTTAACCCAAGGGGAGAGATCCAAGCAGTCCGTGGGCTTCGGTGACAGTGACAGCCTTGCAGAGCTTCATCTGGCAGCAGGAAAGCTGTTTCCTAGAAGTATAAGGAGCTGTGAGGGCAGCCAGACTTCAGGACGGCCCAGCCCAAACTTGCTTCTCCAGGCAGCTGTCCCTGTCTCTGCAGGAAGGACAGAGCACGCCCGCCTCAGGGTCCTGCCCTGGCCACAACTCCAGAGTGGCCTTGTTAGGCCAGAGGCTCCTTATCTCTTTCCGTCCTGCTGCTGCTATTTCAGAAAGATGCACGAGGTTCACGAGCTGCACCTGCTCACACAAATGCAGCAGCATCTGCCATGAAGGAGCCTGAGAGATGCCGGAGCCGGCAGGGCCCCTTCCCCTCCACTGTTCATCTCAGCTGCCTGCGTGAAAGGGCCCCTTTGCCTGCCAGCCTGCGAGCTGTGCCATAGCATCGTGTCCTAGACAAGTCCCCAGATTCTCCCCACAGCCCAGCTGAAGCTCCTGTTGCAGGGGAGCTGGCCCCAGAGCTGTTGTAGGCCTTAGACTTGGGCAGTCCAGTTCACCTGAGCAGCTAGGCTGCCGTCCCTCAGCATTGCCAATGCTGGCACATGGCCTCCTTACTATGGGCTTCTCTTGAAGCCATGATGCTCCGAGGTTTCAGTGCAGCCTCCATCTTCTCTTCACCTCATGTCCTCCAAGGCCCGTAGCATCTGAATGAATCCAGCAGATATCCAGGTCAACAGTTCCGAGCTGAATTAAATTACCAGTGCAAAGCGCCTGGCACAAAGCATTGTTCCAGAGTAAACACATTCACAGATTCTGAGTGTACACACGACTGTCCAGTAAATATCCGGGAACTTACATGTAAAAGCAGGTGTGGTCTTTCAAACTTATTTTTCCAGATTATGTACTACACTTCCTCTGCTGCCCCTCTTCAAACCCTTTTAGAAGTTCTTTAGACAGCTGCTAAAAGCCAAAGGCTTGCATCAATCTTCCATGAGGATAAACGTTCACCAGGTGAGGGAAAAATAGTTTTTAATGTGATCCCAAACTGCAGTGTTGTGTTAGGTTGAGGAGGTGCCTAAGCCCAGGGCAGTATTACTGTCCTTAGTTCTAGTGTTGTTTCCTTTTAGTCCATTGTGATAGATATTGTGGCACTACTACAAGGGGGGCAAGCTAAGGAGTTCTCAGTGAGCTCATGGTCTAAGTGGTCTTCAGCCCAGGTGACCCCGAGCCTCCGCCCTCCACCTGCCTGCAGAGGCACACTGAGGTGGGGCATCGCGAGGCCTCCTCACCCACACGCCCTCCACCAGGCAGTGGGACGTCTCCCACGATTCTGAACTCCGAAGCATGGCTTCCCCAGTTTAGGGAGGGCTCACACTTGCTGGCAGGTCAGAATTAGACTCTCCTTCTAGTGACTGCCAAATATGCCACCTAGGCTCTGTTCTTTGAGCAGAGTAAGTTGGAGCCACTGCGATGGCTCATGGAGAGGGAAATGGGTGGAATTCTTTCCTAGACTGGTATTTCAAGGGGAGCACTGAGCCAGAACCTGCAGCTGGTCACCATCCAGTATCAGTTCTAAACAACATTTTCCTTGGCAAAAGAAAAGTGAGAAAACAAAAGGTTTGAAGCCTAAAGCTTTGGGAAACCCCTTGCCATAACATGCTTATTGAGGGCTTAAAAATATGATTGTTTTCAGATCCTAAGAACTATTGTTCAGCTTTTCTATGCCTGTTTTTTTCTTTTTTGGACACATTTTGAATGTTAAAAGGGAAAGTGCTAGATCCCTTTCTAAATGTAAGTATCACTGTGTGGCTGTTTCCCCCTGTTTTCAGAATGTCTACCTCTTGTCTATGAAAATGCCAGTAACTTGGAGCTAACGGAGCAGGAGGAAGGGGAGGCAGAAGCACAGAGCCGTGCGTGGCAGGTGTGCCCTTGGATGGGCATCCAGGGTCAACCCAGCGTGCTTTGTGGTGATTTAAAAAGTACCATCATCCACAGAGAGGGGGTGGGGCTGAGCAGGGTCCTCAGGCTTCTCAGGACAAGCAGAGTCCCATCAAGGGTCTGCGCAGATGCCTGCCTTCGGGGAGAAGGCCAATGGGTGGTGCCTCGTGCAGCCCAGACTCGGCAGCTAACATATTGGTCTTGGTCTTGTTTGGAATATGTTAGAAGTTGGGAGCGATTTGGCTTCTCCAGCCCGGGGACTTGATTATTCCTGGAACTACCTCACAGAGCCAAGCCCATGGTTTTTATGCAGAAATGGCACAGAATTCCTAGCATTGGACCCAGCATCCAGAACAGAGAGAGAAGCCAGGTAGTCTGGACTGGGATGTTCAGACAGGGCCCTGTGGGACGGAGGCTGCCAGACCCCAGGAACTCCACAGACACGGCTGTCGCCAGTCCTGGGACACACTTCAGCTCCCCACCTGCAGCCTCCAGCCCTCCTCTGTAAAATGGGAACGGGGGCTGGGGGCGGGGCGGGGGGGGGTGGCTGTTCAGGAAGTGATATTGGCCAAGAGCCTGGTGGAGGGCCCATTCTCCTCCACTGACTAGTGACTTCAGTGGCACAGATCCATGCTCTTGGGAAGAGGGTGGTCAGCTCTGCACCTGTCCATGGGGGCAACGGAACAAACATCCCAGTGGCCGAGCTGAACTGTCTGGTCCTCTATACGCCTCACAGTTTGCATTTTATTCTGAGAAAATGGGACGGTTTTAGAAAAAGAAAAAAAAAAAAGGACACCAGCTGCTCTTAGATCCTCAGAGTCTGTGTCACCAGGAGTCCTAGAGGGTTCTGAGTTGTCAGGGAGACCCACTGATGTGTCCTGACCCACATGGAAACAAAGTTTACTGAAAAGATATCGGATGGTTAAACAGTGATGGTAATGGGGGTGGGGAGGAGCGGGTGGCCAGTGCCAGGCTCATTCCCACCCAGAACTGGGCTCTCCCAACCTGGCTTCCCCCTTGAACTGGCAAGAGCCACCAACATAGCCCCTGTACCACAGCGCCAGGCTGCTGACCCGTGCTCCTGCCTGGGAGTGGGGTGCTGCTCCCCTCCCGCTTCCTCAGACACACACTGTGGGTGCAGGGGTCTCGCTGGCTCAGTCGGTGGCTTCTTACAATGGGAACAATATAAGTCTAAACTATTCTTCACCAATTATGTTTGAATACTGGAGGCAAAACTGTAAGTCTTTTTAAGTATTTTCATACTCTCACATAGTGTTTATGTGTTCCAAATTTTTCTATGGCAAATAAAAGGACTTTTCAGGAATGCAAAGAAAGTTCTTCCTAGCTGGGGTTCCATGGAGACAAAGATATGTGCCTTGCAAAGGCTGGGCCAAGGTGAATCAGCCTGAGTTCCCTGGACAGGACTGTGTCCACCCCCACAGCTGTCCCGGGAGCTTCCTCTGAGACGGTTTGGGTGAGCTCCACAGGGAGTTGCATCTGCTTGAGGTCACCGCAGCTGGAAGGTGGCCGGTGGTAGCAGGTGTCTGAGAGCCCTTCCCAGGCCCGGGCTCCCCTGAGTGCCCGTAGCAGCCCTCGCCCTGTCTGCTGCCTCAGACCCACAGTCAGGTGCACCATCTTCCCTAGTCTGCCTTTCTAAGGGCCACAAAATAAGAGAGCACTGGGAACGCTTTTTCATTTTTTAAAGCTTATTTGTGATATTAGGCATCACCTCCATCTCCTGGGTTCCCAGACAGTACCCTTCCTGTGCTGCCCCTTAGAGACAGAGTGACACTGCCTATCCACACAGCTGCTTCATCTCCTCTTGACAAAGGCTGATGGCTGAGAAAACCTGGTCTCTATTCACTCTCCGGGGACAGCCGTGCCGTGAGATTGCAGGCAGATTGCTGAACACGTGAGCGAGCGTGACTCCTCGGAGTCCTCTGCAGGAAGCTGAGCAATGGCTGTGGCTTCTCTGTCACCTGTCTCCTGTCATCTTCCCTCAGAGCTCTGACTACAGAGTCTCTGGTAAATGAAGCCTCCCTTACGTTAGAATAGCCAGCTGAGCAATGACACCGCAGGGACCAACTGAAGGTCTCAAGCTCCTTCGAGAAGATGCAGTACAGCCCCTGCCACTGCCACCCTGGAGGTGGGTCCCGGGCTGCCCTCTTGTCCTGCTGGCTCTGTGGGCCCTGCTGGCTCTGCCCTCACACAGTGGTCTCTGCAAACCTAACAGGACCGCTGCTCTTCCAGCAGGGACTGGGCACCTGCCAGTGACAGGCTTAGAAATGCACAGCTGGGGGCCGTTCTGGCAAAGGAACCAAAAATAAAGGCAGGCCAGAGGTGCGTGCAGGCGTCAGGAGGAAACCAGACGCAGCCCGTGTGGCTGTGGGTGGAGGTAAGGCTAGGGAAGGGAAGCCGGGTGCTGAGCCCAGGGCCGTGCGCGTCGTGGGCAGAGCAGCGGGGTGTGAGTGAGTTTTAGCAAGATCGTCTGGCAGTGCTGTTCAGGACGGGCCGAAGGGATGGGTGACTGGAAGCATCTGCTGTGAAACCAGCACCGACTTGAGTTTCACATGACACGTCTTTTTGGCCCCTCAAACCTCCCACAATGTAGACGTCCTGAGTTAAAACTCCCTGTGATGGTTCCCATCTGGTGGGAGTCCCCCTCCAACTAGTGCGGCTATGGGAGCCGGCTCCGAGCAGGAAGCCTTGCAGTCTGGAGTGAGGACCTCGCTTTGTCACCCAGAACTTTGCTTCATCCCAGAGCCATGGCCTCTGCTTGCAAGGAGCCATTTATCTTTGTTGTTGATGATGTGTATCAACTTTCCGTGAGTTGGTCTGATGGTCTGGGTTACGTAGAGCGCCACTCTTCATGATAGCTCTTTCATGAAAAAAAAAAAAAAAACTGAAAGGGAAACTCACGCACTGGAGTCTGGCAAGTGCAGAGCCCCTGAGGACTTCTCCCTGGGCCTCGCTCAAGCCCGGCTGCATGTCCTCAGCATTTCTATCCCGGGGTCCACAGGCCTTGCCTTGTTCTCTTCTGTTTCTGCCCTGGTTCTTGCTCCCTGCTACGTTCCTAGTGTCACTTCCACACTCCCAGCAGGTGGCTTTGGGCAGCTGTGCTCAGCAGTGGGTCGCCTCCACACTTCAGATGCACAGCGGTGTCCATTCCTCGGCTGCTGATGGCTGGACATCTGCGTACTGTCCAGTTTTCAACTATTATGAATCTGATTTTGACGTAGTTATAAGTCACCTGGTAATTTTTCAGGCATATAGCTGTCTTGGGGCCTGGATGGTTTACCGTGGTCTTGGAAAGTTCCCAGTGACGATGGTGTGACCCAGCGCATCTTCACAGGGGCAAGGAAGACATGGCAGCTCAGAAAGTACGCCAGTGCTGGCAGAGACTGGCCAGAGGGCCACGAACCAGCAGTCAGTACGCAGGACCGTGTGGCGGCACATGCTATCTCAGCAGTCCTGGGGAGGTCCGGAGGCCCGGAGGCCCAGCAGCCAGGTGTCTGACCGGTGTGCTGGGAACAGCCCCTCCAACAGAGGCCCAGAGGGTTTGGGCTCTCTCCAGTCTGAGGCTTCTCTGAACCCTTTGATCCCAGGCTGTTCTGAGTCTGGGCGTCGGGGGAACATTTTCAGCTTGCCAGAGGGGTACCCGTTTTCAGCTTGCCATAGGGGGTGTGCAGGGCCGGAGGTGGGGAGTGATCGAGCTGGTGGAGGAGCAGGCAGGCTGACGCTGGCTCCGAGAGGCAGCTTCCCACCTCCACCCCACCAAGTCCTCTGCGCCATGCAGGTCCGCAGCTACAGTGCCATTTTCGGAGCCAGACCAATCCCACGGCCATCATTCTATGAAGGCGCCAACCACGACTGGAACAAGCACCACAAAGTTCACTTGAAGTGCTAAAAAAAAAAAAAAAAAAAAACAGAACAGCAACCAAAAGAAAAGTGTGCCTGTGAGAACATTCAGAAGACAAGCTTGTGGTTGGAAGGAATCGTCGGTAAACTCTTTGAGGGGAGGCCAAGGCACCCCCGTACTCTCCTCTCCTCCCCAGTGCATTAGAGGAGAGGGTCGAGCAACTTCCAGAGATGCCAGTTCCCTTGGCTTCGAGAATGGAGGGCATCAGTTTGGACCAGCACTGAACCACTAGGGCAATCTGAATGCTCCACCAGGTCTCCAGGGGCTCCTCTCTGTGTTTCCCCCTCTGCCTCACCTGTCCTCCAGGTATAGGATGAGCAGACTTGGTCAGCAGCAGTTTTAAATGTGACCTTCCTCAGCCCATCCACCCGCCTCCCAGTCTCCGTGGAGCCCACTCCTTCCTACATGCTCCTGTCCACAGCTGTCCTCGTCCAGGCTGTGAGCTGCAGTGCCTGCATCCTCACCGCAGACTGGCTGGATCCTGAGGCTAGTGGGAAAGGCTTGAGTGGCAGACGGCACATCCTTCATGATCGTGGTGTTATGCATAGACCACCAGGACTACATGGCCAAGGTACAAGAGCAGGAAAGACAGCATTGGGAAAATGGAATGGGAAGGTGTGCCTCTGCCTATACAATTAGATTTTTCTTAATCAGTTTGAAAATTACAATTTGCCTGTTGAAATGGGGCTAATCAACTTGGAAATTAACCAGTCTTCAAGTTCTGGGATGGTAAATTGGCCATAAGGAACATCTTGTGCCTGTCCTCCCGGGGAGCACGGTCTGTGCCCTGATGATGGACAGCAGGAATCATTGTGACAAGATGATTTTTAGGAGCTCAGGCCTGAATGCTCTTTTTCATTTACTAAGGATTGTTTTTCCTTCTTAAAGAACAGCTGATGCCTCGATTTATGGGAATTTCTTTCAGTACCAATTGGAGGAGGGTGAAGAGTATTTATGTTCACTTCCTCTCTCTGCTCATATTTTATTACCGAGGATATTGACATGAAAACAGGATCTGCAGCCACTGAGTTCATCCACTGCCGATTTCCCACCAGAAATTCCAGGCTTTGTGACATCAGTGTGCACTGCTCCGGTGTCATTTCAGGAGCAGGCATCTGGAAGTGATGAAATCCTGAACAACAGCCTTTGTTTTCAGGAAGAGGAACCAGTGCGGCAGGAGGAAGCCGAACTCCACCGCGCCTACTGTGGGCCGTCATCTCACCTTCCTCTCAGTGTGCGGCTCTGCCACGCTGGGCCATAAACACGGTACGTCCTCGTCAGCCAGCACTTCTCCAGGTTTCCTCAGTGATTTCCAGTGTACACATAAAGCCCCCAGGATGCAGAGATCTTAAATCAGTGTAGGCTACTCGAATGCTTCAAGACCCCGGCTGCAAGATTGGTGAGGCATGAAGATACTCAGCATCTGCTAGGAGATGTCTGTGCCTATTGAAATGAGGCAGATGAAAGGTCTCAGTTCATGAAGACTGACTTCAGATATCTTATAAGACATGCCTGATATACCTGATCCCCGGAAAAGGTCTTATTCTACTGCTTCCCAAATGCTTTCTTCTTGCAAAACTTTGTGCGTTAAGAAGTTCTTTATAAGGAGAAGTGGGAGAGTGAGGAGTACTCAGACACAGCATCTGAGTACACAATGCCAAGTGAAAGGTTCCCTCTGCAGAGCGTTCAGTGGGTGGCACAGTGTCGTGAGTCAGGTGAGAAAGGCTCGGCTTCCAGCTGTGCAGTCATCACACACAGCGATGGGACCATGAGCAGGGAAGCTGGAGGGGCAGGTGGGGCAGGTCCCCGGGGGTGATCATGATGCCCCGCCTCTCATGTCAGCCTGTCATCCTCCCCTGCCTGGAGGAGCGTCCTTAGGTGTGTTTTCTGAAATGTGTGATAGGCCAGAACCTAATCCATGAACAGAAAGTGAGAGGGAACCTGGCGAGGCGCTGAAGAGGCCGGTGGCTTCTCCAACGCAAGCCAGGCTGCCCCCGCCACAGAAGCTGTGTAGGCTTCTGGGCTCAGACAACCAAGGGCTCGATGAATCTGACTCTGAGGCCAGTTTTCCTGAATGGCATCCTGGATGCCAGTCTGTTCCGAGACATTGTCACAAGCAGTATCTCACAAAAGCAAACAAAATGAACTAAGAAAATAGGCAAAGAAAAAATACACAAGTAATAACTTTTGAAAAGCGTAAGCAGAAGAGCAGGTAGAGCTCCCAAGTGTACTTCTGCAAGTTGACATATGCCATTCTCACGTAACGCCAGGTAGGTGAAACGTGGTCTCTGTCACCCACGAGGACTTGGCGGCTGTGGGAGGCCACCTCAGGCCAGGGGCATGCAACCCCAGGCCCTGTTCTTTCTGATGCAGGAAGAGTCCTCTCCCTGCACAGGAGCCTCCCTCTCCTTGGCTGCACAACTGCTCCTGCGGTGACGGTGCCCATCATTCTTGGCTACACCGTGGCCAACTGTGGGGCTGCCGTCTAGTGAGGCCTGAATACACGCCCTGTTCATGAGCCATCAGACACCGAGCAAAGGCCCTGCTGAGGAGCTTCCTGCCTCACTGCTGGCCCTGAAGTCAGTCTGTCGTGAGTCATGAACTGTCCCCACAGAAGCCACCCCATGTGTGCAGCAGTGGTCCTAGAAGCATAAGAGCCTGAGTGGCCTGAGTGCGACAGCAGCGTGAGCCCTGCGGAGACTCCTGCAGGCTTTCTTTCAGGGTGCTCCGTGTGTCGGGCCGTGAGCTGCAGGTAGACGCTTTACTCCAGAACACGTGGCCCTAGAGAAGCAAATAATGCTGTCTGTCACCCACTGCCTCTGCATCAGTGGTGAAGTCTGCAGGTTGGATTTCACAGAAACGGCTCTAAGAGAAGCTCCGCTTCTGTGCTGCATTTGAACAAATGGCATCCGATTTCAGGTGGGGGGATCTGCGGCAATGCAAGGGTTATTGAAACGGGAAAGGAAGAGTCGAAAGTGATGCTGTGTCTGGTTCTAGGCTGCAGGTGTGTCTATCGTGTTCCTGTGAAATTTCTTCAGCTTTGCTCTGCGTTGGAAATTTTTCAGAGTAATATGCCAGGGAAACCTCTGGGACAGCAGTAGGGAGATTCCTGAGGCAAACAGAAAGGGAACCGTAGGGCTGCGCTAGAACATCGTCCCCAGGAACGTCACTCCTTACACCCAGGTTTGTGAAGTATTTTAAGCAAATAGAGGACAGTAAAAAAATGTGCAGTACCCCTGTTCCCACCACCCAGCCTCATCACTCTTAACACCCGGGATAGGTGTCCCCACCTTTGTTGCTCTTCGTAAGTATCACAGAATTGTACCAAATGTGTAAGTCAGAGCCGCCTCTGCTCCCCTCCCAGGTCCCGTCCCTCGTCCTCACTCCCCAGAGGAAAGGCAGCCCGGCTGCCTCTGGCCCCATGCAGTCGTGGCTCAGGTCACCTCGCACGTACGGCACAAGCCGCGAGGTGCTTGCACAGGGCTGAGCGTGCCGGGCAGGAACACAGACTTCGACACATCCTAGGAAACAGATGAGGCTCTTCCCAGCCTCGGTTTCTTCATCTGTCAAATGGGGACGGTGGCTCCTGCCCAGAAGGGTTGCTGTGGTGATTAATTGCGACATTGGAAAGCCCCTCACACAGCTCCTAAGAGAGGAGAGCAAGACCGTAGGCTGAGAGGCTGAGGCCGAGGCCATTGATGTCACCAGTCTCACGGGAGAGTGTCTCTTCACCACTCGTGTGTTCCACAGGGAGCCAGCTTCGTGGCACAGGCTGTGACCGTGAGCAACCCCTGAGGGACTCCAGGGACGTCCAGGTCTCCTGCTGCCCGCCCCCCACCCCACACACACACCCCAGCAGGACACTAGACCTCTGCTGGGAACCCCAGCCAGCCCCGCCCTGGTTTCCACGGGACCCCCTGCCCTGGCGGAAGCCCCTGTCGTAACCTCATGGGGTTATATTCAAACACAGTGGCTTTCCTGCAAGAGCCATTAGGTCTTTTCTCTTTCAAAATAGAATCCCTCTAAAAGTCCGGCTGTATTTATTTTAGAGGTGGTCTAGACTGTTGTTTTTGTTGCTGGCAGTTGGGATTTGTTGTTAATAAACAAAGCGTTGTGCTTGCCTTCTCAGGCACTGCCTTGAGCTGTGGCTCACATACTCTTCTTTAGGGCCTGGTCTTCACTGGGTGAGGAGAGGTCTCAGCATCTCGTAAGTCCAGGTTTGGAGGGAATATGACCAGTGTGTTTCTTGAGGTGAAACTGTGCCAAGGACTTGGCAGGAGTCAGCCTTTCCGTGCAAGAGGTTTCCCGTGTACAGTGTGATATCGCTGCACCAACGTGGGGCCCTGCTCAGCACCCCGCCTGGGGAAGGGGCTGTCCTGCTCTCAGAGACCCCACAGCTGCCATCAGTGTCAGGTAGACAGAGCTTCCCAGACCCTCCAGCCACCTCCTCCCTGAGTCCCCCTTGCGTTTTCCCATGTCCACGTTTTCTCACGTTGGTGCGGGTGTCTGTCCAGGCCAGGCTGGCTGTTGTGTCCAGCAAGAGGAAGTGGAAGAGGCTGAAGAGCGGCTGTGGTGAGGACGGCTGGAGTGGCCCGGCCTAGGACTCCTGCTTCTTCCTGGGGTTGGGGAGTGTTTATGGCAAAGGAGTTGTGTTAAGAAAATCATGGAGTGCATCAGAGCTGGGAGCCGGAGCGGGGCTCTGGGCTTCCTCGGCATGGCAGCCAGCTACGGGGCTTTCCCTGTGCTTTCCTCGTGTCCCAGCACAGGACAGAACACAGAGGGCTTCCAGGTCCTGGGCTCATGTTAATTTGTCCACTGGATTCACGTGTGGCCTGAGTGGAAGCTCCTAGGGCAATAGGAGACATGAGCTGTTGACCAGACTCAGAAACAGCGAACGCACAGGAGCCTGTCCACCCGTGCTACTGGGGTGACCGCGGGTAGGAGGTCACCCACCGTGTTGGGGGGTGACCTGGGTGGGAAGGACCTCTCCACCTGTGTTGCTGGGGTGGCATTTCACTTAAATATATTAGCTAAGAAGCTGTTGTAGATCTTAGACAATAACCTGGCCTGAACAGGCAATTTGAGGGGGAATGTGTCACTGACTTAGAGACTATTCTCCAAATCCTTGGTCCCTGTCACTGCAACAGACATGGTTCACTGCTGCAAAGCTCTGCTGAGCACCCTCTGTGCGAGGCGCTGGCCTGGTGCTCAGAGGACAGAGGATCCTTGCCCTGGGGCTACAGAGGAGACAGATGGTGAGGATGAATGAGGGGCCAGGAGGATACCTGTGTGCAGGAGAAAACAAGGACGGAAATCCTGGCAGGCGGGTCCGGAGGCAGGGTGTTAATCAGGGTGCCAGCTCTGGAGAAGCTGTCTTCTGGAGGAGACAAAGGAGTTGAAAGGGCAGCAGAGGTCAGCCAGGCAGGGAACTGGGAGGGGCTCTGGGGCACCACCAGGGGTGCTCAGGGACATGGCGGAGGAGCAGAGCCAGGTGGGAGAGGCAGCGCAACCTGCCGGGACTGAGATGGGGACGAGATGATAAGAGACAGAGATGGGGTTTGCAGGAGAGAGGGGTAAACCACAGGTAAAGGCACTCTGCAAATGACAGAGCCCATAACAGTGATGTCAGCATTAGTTATTTCCACTTTGCTAAAGAGAAGACTCACTCCCAAAAAGCGTATGAAAGTCGGATGAAGAGTCCACGCAAGGATTAATAATGGCCACAGGGAGAGTTTCTTTCCTTCTGTTCAGTTCATTCCTTCCACTCCTGTGTCCCTCGATACTGTTCACACGTGCACATGCTCCCCGCTCCCAGAGTGCCCCTCACGGGGCTGGCCACACTGGAGTGAGCCCTGCACCTGGTTTTCTCCCACCTGACAGGCGTGGGAGATCGTTTGTCCACATTGTTGGTTCTAGCCTCAGCCGAGCCACTGACTGGCACTGACTGGCACTGCACCCTAACCACGCGCTTCCTCCACGGGGAAGCTCTGCAGCCTGCAGGTAGAAGAAAGGATGCACTGAGCTGCCTCGTTCTTCCCCAAGCTCAGCCAGCTGCTGAGCCCCTGGACGGCCTGGCCTGTGCTCTTTCCTGGAGGGGTCTGGCTACTGGGGACCCACGGGTCGGGCCAGTTGCTCATTGCCATGGTGCGGGTCTTCTCTGTGCCTACCCCAGGATGGCCTGGAATGTCTAGCCATTAGAATGTTAGTTGGTGGCCAGTGAGGCAGGATGGGGAAGTTAGAGGGCCCAAATTCTGGAGCCAATGTGGAAAGTGGCATGCAGGCCCACAGTGTGAAACCTCTGGACTGCAGGGTCCTCAGCACCTGTTATGGCACCCGGCTTTGTATTCCCAGTGAGCAGCACAGAGCCTAGAATGTGAAAGATGCCAACCAACCACAAAACTGGAAGGACCCAGCAAGACCAAGGCCAAGATAAATCCCGTTAGAGCTGGAATTCACAGGCTGCTCAACAGGTAATACATTTGCAGTTGGGAACCTACATTACCAACATAAAATGGCCAAGACTGGGCGGAGGGCATCGAGGACAATAGGAGAGCGAGAAAGCAGCACAGATACTACGGTCAGGTTCAGCAGCCAGGTGAGTCTAAGGCGGAGTAATCAGCAGAGCGCCTGGGTGGTTCTGTTGACCCACACCTACAGGCAGGAACAGCAGTTCCCAGTGGCCCAGAGAAGGGCACGTCCACAAAGGCCAGTGACAGCCCTCCTGGTTCCTGGCACTGCTTCTGGCACTTTCTGAACTTCCCTGCCTGCCATGGGGCTCACAACATCCCCTGCCTGTGAGCCAGCTGGTCAGGGCATCGTGCATGGTCTCCCGGGCAGAGGGCCTGGGTCCTCCCGAGGCTCCCTGATAGATTGCCTCCCGTCACTGTCCTCCCCTCCACACAGAGGCAACGTGGAGAAAAAGGCAGCAGGCAGGACACAGGGTTTCCACCTTTGTCTCGTGCCTTTGGTGGACAGCAGACACCTGGAAGAGATTGCCTGAAGACGAGGCTAAAACATGGCCCCGTAAGCCAGGTTGCAGATATGCCCTGTAAGGTAGATTTTATGCTCCGGAAATCCTGGAGACAATGCAGAGACAGGAAACGGCAAACAGCCCCGAGTCCTGGAGCCCACCAGTGCAGATAGTCCGCCAGCTCAGCTGGGGGTTCCCTGGTTTTCTCCAGGGGCTGCTGCTGCTGTTGCAGACAGACCCAGCAAGCTGAGGCTCAGTGCTGGAAAGGGAGAGGGCACAAAGATGTGCCTTTCCTGGCACCATGTGCCACAAGGCAGTCTGCTCTCCTCAGCCTCTGGTGGAGCACGCTACTTCTGGACTCACTCCTTCACTAAGGGTGAGCCTGCGTGATGTCCTTCCTGTCCATAGAGGACCCTCCTGGGCAGGTGCCAACCCTCCATATACCTGGTCCCTTAGAGTAAGTGTGAGCACCACAAAGGCAGAGACAGACCCCGCTGCTATTCTTCCTGCCCTTGAACCAGCCTTCCTGAGAAAGCATGGGCCGCTGCTCGCCAAGTGGGTCCCTATTCCCCATGCCATTGTCTTCCCCATGGACCCTCACTCAGCATGTCTGCAAGTACTTAACCACAGGTAGGTGAGGACATTCCTGTGCATGGATGGGATGGGGAGGAGAAGGGGGGCAGCCCTGGCACAGAGGCAATCAACTAGCCCCAGTCCTCAGTGTGCATTTTAGAAAGCTGGGGGGTTCCAAGCCACACTTGGGGAGCCAGGCTAGGAAATGGTGTCTGTGAACTAGTCTGGAAAGCCACCCAGGAGGGAGCACTTCAGAATCCCACAGTCAGGAGCAGAATTTGTGCAGAGAAGGGGGAGGAGTCAGAAGGGAATAGGCAAAACGGAGTCCTTGGAACTGGAGACCAGCAGCCTGTGAAGGAGCAGAGCTCAGTCCCCGGTCTCAGGCACCCAGGAGGGAAGAGAGTTTCAGTGCTCATGGGCCAGAGCCATCCTGGCTGGCAGCCATGTACTGTCCAGGTGGTGGGTGCGTAGCCTCTGGCCTACACTGTCCTTGGGTGCATGGGCAGCCTTTCCTCCTTCATGACCAGGAGGCTTCTGAGAGTGACCACTATCTCCACGGCTCTCTCTCTGCTGCTCTCCGTGAAAGGGGACATGCTCACACATGTGGACGAGGGCCTGAAGAGGCCTTTGTGCCAAGCAGAGTCTCGGCGCCTGCATCTCTGCCGTGGCCGTCCGTCATCAGGGAAGGCCGTGCAGAGCAAGCGTGACTAGAGCTAGCTGGAGCCTGGGAAGGGGCCACGGGCAGAGCTGGACACGTGCTCTTCAGGGAGGTGGTATTTCTGGTGGCAGCCACATTGCAGCTGGGTCAACATGTTTCCAATTGGGGCTTTCCTAAAATACAGTGAGTCTTCAGTTAAAATAAAGGGAGCTTTTGCTCTCGTTTGAACTCAAGTGCCAAAACAGATCCATGCACGTGCACACACACAGCCCTGCCTACCTAGGGAGTCGAGGAAAGCAGAAATCCTGGTGACTTCTGGTCCGTTAGACCACATATGTTAAAATGCAGGGAATTGATTTCTATGTTTCTCCTTTGAGCAAACACTTCCCAGGCTTTGAAAAGTCTTGCTAAAAGTGAAAATGAACAGAGTGCCTGGGAGGTGAGACCGCCCTTTCAACTCCACTTCCGCAGGCGTATATAAATAGGAAGCCTCTTCCTCATCTCAGTACCTTAAAAAGAAACCTTGATGTCCTTACGTGATTACCTAAAAGGAGTGCCTTCCTCCGCGTGGACGGAAGGATATGCTTCTGAGAATGCTGAGCGTGTGACAGGAATTATTGATACCTTTGGAATTCTGTTTCAAGTGACTCAGGCTCCTTGAAGGCATTACCTAGGAGTTAGTCAGGGACCGCGTGACGCCAGTCCCCACCATCGCAGGACCTAGCAAGACGGTGAGAACCCGAGGAGGCTGTGCTGTGGCCGTTATTCTTGCCATGATGAATGATGCCTGTTTTCCTCCCACTTTAATTAGAATGTTTCTACATTTGCCAAAGAAAATGTTGGAATGGCGACAAAAAAACCTGAAATTATAGGAACAGGGCCTGATGTAATAGCTTATTTGTGAAGGAAACACAACTTGTTTGGTATTTTGTGGAAGCAGGAAGTTCAGAACCTCAGAACACACAACTAGAACAAATTCTCAGGTGCTCGCTGAGTCATCTGTTGTTGGAAACAGGCTCGGTAGTTTTCCCTTGATGGACTTTTTATCTTCATTCTGTTATTTTCTAAAGTAGTGGGGGTCAGGTGGAGGTAGGAAATTACACAGAGATCCAATTAGAGATTGTGTGCTTTTTTAAAAAATCCACTCAAGATTAAACAAACAAAACAAGTGGGAAACGCTCTCTCAAACATGGAAGTGTTCTTGTCATTACCTGCGTACAAAAAGAGGGAAACCAAGTAAAATGATAATCTGTCTCCGGGCGTTACTATTCTAAAGGTAACCACTAGTCAAAGGAAGGATTGGAAATTAATAAAGACGAAAAGTGTTGTGGTTTTACTTCTGTATGTTCTCGGCTGGTAAGTGGTCAACAGAGTAACTTTTACTGCAGGATCTAGTTGATAGTTTGATTCACAGAGAACTGAGAAGCATCTGCAGCTAAGTCAGTTTAGACAGAAATCTTCAGGTTGGAATTTACTGTCCTTTTGGGAAAAATTAGGATGCTGCTTTAAAATAGGCAAAACCACAGCCACCCTGTGAGGGTTCACTGTTCCCTCCTGTGCCCACAGCTCAGATGGCTACTTCCAGTGGAACGCAGTGAGGAGCCCAGGGAGGGAAGGAGGTGAAGGGCCCGGCCTCCCACCTTGCCCTGTAGTGGGGGTGGATGCTGGCCTGCCCACCTGCCCCTCTGCTTAGCAAGCTCGGGTGTAGCTAGCCTTCCTCTTGGGAGCAGCAGCACTTAGTTGTGAGGCGTAAGAGCCAGCTTCTCTGAGTCCGTTTTCTCCTGACCCCCAGCCCCTTGCTGTTGGAGTGCTGGCCTTGCTCCCAGAGTCTGCTGGGGCCTGCCCTTCCTATGCCCTTCTGCTGTCCTGGGTCTGGGCCACATGCCCCTGCAGCCTCACACTGGCCACAGCTCCAGCATGCCCCCAGCCAGAGACAGGTGGAGACCTGCCGGGTCTAGCCTGAGGCTGTGGGGAGGCAGAAGAGGCAGCTCCATGTGGAAAGACTTTTTTAGTAAGGTTTTGTTCACCGATTAAACAACACTAAACAAAACAGCATTACTATGAAAGAATCCCTGGGGGTCTTGAAACATTGTTTGGATGGTTAAACGATGCCAGAGATCATAAGGTGATTCACGAAATGCTGCTGCAACCCACTGTTGGAAGGTCTCCTCCAGAAGGACACCCCCAGCTCCCTGCACAGGTGCAGGTACCTGCAGAGGGACAGTATGAGGAGACAGGATGGAAAGGCCACAGGACAGATACCTCTGCTGGACGTGCATCTCATGAGCAGTTCATAGATGCCAACTGTGTCCTCACAGAGGCAGAGGAGGAGGTAAGCAAGGCAGACAGTAAGGACAGGAACTCCCATCAAGTTGAGGTGGTCCTGGGAGCTGGCGTCACCAGCCTGCAGCCACAGCCAACACATATCAACACTTCACCCCGGTGGTGAACGCCTGGCAGCTGCTGCTTCCTCCCACGGCCCCCGCCCTGCTGTCTGTGAGCTTTGTAAATCTACCTTTGGAGAGGAGATCTCGGCCTCTAAATCTCTAGTGACCTCCCTTTTGTATGCGGGTTCAAGTTCAGACTCTAAAGCATGGTATTTAAGACCTTTCCCCAAACCTGCTCTCAGTTCATCTCCCCTCCCTCTCAGAGCCAGCTGCCCACACAGGAGTTAGCTCTTACTCTCCTTCCTACCAGGCCACCATGGCCAGCAAGTCACACACACGTACGTACATGCCATACACACACATCACACATGCCGCACAGGTGCACACTCACACGTATACAGACCAGAGTGTACATTTAACACCCCACACGCCACACACATACTTGACACACTCCTAGCACACTTGCAGCTTCCACGCGTAACACACACATACTTTTCCTAGTTATGTAAAGGACAAGTTTTTCTGTGCAGCATTCCTCAGAATTTCCACAAAAATTCCCTCCTCTCTTATGATCTCATAGTAAAGTTTTAATATCACCAGTATAAATTCTAGAGTACAGAAAGGATAATCAATGTGCTGTGGCTTAATTAACTACTTCTGTGTGTCTCTTCTACTAGGTTATGAGCTTCCCTTTCTTAAAAACCTGCATTATACATTGAATATACACCATAAATCACTTGAGTGAAAAGTGAATCTGACTGGAAGGACAAAATCAGGCTCAAATGCTGTGTGCAGGATTTAGGGTGGTCAGTTTTTTGCACAGAAAGTTCTGGAAGGTGCTAAGGGTGGAGGGGAGTTGGGACCAAATGAAAGAGGGCCTTAGAGAGCAAACCATGGGCCTCGCACTGGAGGGCTTGGAGCAAGAGAGAGGTGTGCTGTCCTTGTCTGAGAATCTCCAGCAGTGATGAGGCCCTGAAGAGAAGGAGGTAGGACTGAACCCTGGTGGAGGTGGAGTAGCACCCAGAGGTGTCCAGTGAAATCCAGGCCTAGACCTGGTTTCCCTTCCCCAGGCTGGTGAACCTGGAGGTCAGCCTTTGTTGTTGGCTGTGTGGTGGGAGCTTCCCTTGCTGTTTACAGCCTCCAGGTATTTGTAGACAGATCCTATCTCCTTCCCTCTTAGTCACCTCTTGGCCAGGCTCTGCATATTTGGCTCCTTTAAACTTTTCTCCGGGTTCTGACCTCCCGCCATGCTCTGAGGCACATTTGTTTTGTGTTTTCAGATGTTACTCCGTTTGGACTATTTTAAGAGATGCAATAAACTAAATAAGGCCTGGCCTAAATAAGAATGGTCTTGAAATAGAAAAATGAAATTAAAACGTATTTGTTCAATGAAATTAATATGTATTTGTGTGTATGTCTGCATAGGCATGTGTGTATACATGTATGTGCGTGTCTGTCATTCATGCATATACGCACATATACACATGTATATGTGCACGTGTGTGTGTGTGTGTGTGTGTGTGTGCGCACGTGCACAGCCAGGAAGCTGTAAACTGGCATCCGTCCCCTGAGGGCCCTGCTGTCACTCACTGCTCTTCTCACCCAAGCACAAGTCTGCAGCCTGAATTCTCCAAGTTTTCCCAGGAATTGACTTATTCTAAAATTTAAAGAAGAACAAATGAAAAAGCACAGTGGGACCTGCCCACCGCCTGGCTCCCCTCCAGATCATCAGTTTCCTCGAGGTCTGGGGCATGTAGGAAAGTGCCTGTTTCCGTGGTCCAGTTAGTACGTTGAGACTTTAAAGGGGCCAGCTCCATTTTGTCTTCAGTTTTCTCTGCAGCTGCAGCAGCTGTGGGGTGAGGATGGGGGTTGGATGTAAAGGGACACAGTGAGCTCTTTGGGACCATGGGAGTGGCCCTGTTACCTCAGAATGTCAGAATCATAACATGCCCATTTTAAATGGGTACAATTTCTTGCTCATGAATGATGCTTCAGTAACGTTGGATTTAAAAGTAATCACATACACGTTGCTAGAAGAGGACTCTGTGTTGCTCTGCAAGTGGTGCAAGTGCCCAGGGCTCTCCCTCCCAGGGACACTCCTGTTTTAAGATATGAATAAGGTGTTAAGCTCGAATTCGGGACCCACAAAAGACCACCAGAGACCAAGATCGATGTAAACAGCAAAGAGATGTTTATTGCCAGCTAGCTCAGTCCTCCCTGTGCACACACAGCAACTGGTGACGCTGAGAGGCCCCGAGCCCAGGGTTTGCAGCAGTTTTATACATTCTTTGGAGAAGGCAGGGACCCCCACATACATCATAGCATCTCTTAGCAAATCATCACACACCACGGGAAAATCAAATAACAACTCTAAAACATGATTAGCACATTCACCGGCGGGAACAAGTTGGGGAGGGGTGATTGGTTACTACAAGAGGGAGATTCGTTTGAACTGATTGGTTTAAGCCAAAAGGGGTGTACGTGCTGAACTGCATGGTTTCCCAACAGGTTATCAACCACCATAAACTGGGAGGGTCATCTGGCATCCCAGGTATTTCCCTGTCTCATGCTGATTGGTGTCTGCTAGGGGGTTGCTATGGGTCCCCACCTAGCCAGACTGAGTCAGGGACACCTGGCGCAGCAGATCTCTCCTGTTATTTGTAGATAAACAACTCAGCAGGGTGGGAATGTGCCTAGGAGTGCTCTGTGGGTCTTTCCAAGGACAAAGGTCTTGTTCCTTCCTTGGACAAGCTTTGCTCTGAGGTAAAGGCTGGTTTTTCAAAGGTTCAAGTCCCTGGCAGGGAGGTATAGGAGGGGAGTTGGGGGTGGAAGTACCTTCCTTACCTCCACCACTTATTCTTAAGGCTCACCTTGGTTTCAAATTAATAAACAGAAGCAGGTCGTAGCTTGGAAAGCAGGTGATGCAGAGACCCAGCCCGGGGCTTAGTCCCAAGCCCGGAGGCCCTCACTGTTCCCTCAATTCAGAGTTGGTGTTAGGCAGGTCTACCAGGACATCTGAGTTCAGTGAAGATAAATGTGCTTTTGATAACACTTGCTTTACCCGTCAGTTTTAGAAATAATTTGGCAAAAATAAGGGTATTTATGAGACAGCAAGTCAGTATTCCACCGAGTCATTCTGTTCATCTTGGTATGACCTTTTACTTGATGGGCCACCTGCATTGTCTTCTGGGGTCTTCACAGCCCCTCTGGCCGCAGGAGACAGGCCAAGGCTCCAGTGCCAGCCAGCTGCGCAGCAGGGCTGGGGCCTGGCCCGGCTCTGTGAGTTGGTGGCATCGCACAGTGAAGTGGCTTTCCTGGGTCCTCACCCAGGGTTTGGCTTCATTGGTGAGGACAGTTCCTGCAGCATCATTTGAACTGCAACAGCTTCCTGGGTGATTCTGATGTGCCACTGGAATAAGAGCTGCTCCTGGGGAACAATGACGCAGAACCCCGGGGAGCTGTTGGATGTGGCTCTGCTTAGAAATATCTGCTTAGAGCCCCCAACTTTCAATGATGCTATGGACTAGTAGTTGCATACATAGGGTTACAAATCTCTTGCCATCTATCGGTTTCTAAAGGATCAAATAAAAGATTCACTAAAACCAAGGAGTGATTTCCATATGTATTATATCTCTGTTTTTTAAAAATGATAATTAAAAGCAGCCAAGCACTCAGAGCCAAGTGTTACAGAAAGGTCCATATCATTGTGGCTAAAGTGGGTGGAGAAGGGCCTCGCGGTCCACACGTAGACTGCCTCCGCAGGGAGGGCACACCAGGTTCAAGTTTTGACATGATTCTTGCAGTTATTGAAAACTATGAGGCATGAAACCCAGATTTATGTTGTTTTAAAAGTTATTTGTGGATTCCCAAGATGATTATGTTCCCATCATTTATGGAGCCTTTAAAACTCAAATGACGCTTTAAAAATCCAAGTTTGGCACACATTGAGTTCTGATGTCTATTGAGTAGCATTCAGCGAACATAAGGAAGAATACCTCTGCGTCTGCCTAACTGATCTTTTGTCTGGAGAACAGAAAGTTCCACTTATACATAACTTTTGGAAAAGCCGAGCCAGCAGGACTCCTGGTGCACTGTTTTGCTCTGGGCTTAAAATGAGAATTTGGATGCAATTCCTGGGGCCAGTGGGCTGCTCCCAGCCTCCCAGCCTCCCAGCCAAAAGCCTTGTCCTCCCCACCACAGCATCGCAGACTGCACTTACCTGTCACCATGCACCACCAGGCAGCCCACCCTGATGGGCTGCACCCCTCCCCTGCCCTCACACGTTTTTCTTTCCGAATAAGGTCTTTGGAATTTCTTTCCATTTTGTTTCTGAATCATTGTAAAGTGTTGTGGTGTTAAAACCAAGAGGTTTTATAAACCTCACTCCCATGCTTGACTGTGTAGGTTTTTGCCTGAGGCCTCTCCTGCCAAGAACATAAGGACTCTCTAAATCATTTGCGCCATTTTTACTGGCCTTCAGAGTCTCCTTGCTTTGACGGGTTTTCCTCTCCCTGCTGTCAGCCTGTTAAATGTTCCGAGCATCCAGATGTCTTAAACACATGCAGATGTGTGGGGCTGGGTTGCTACTGGGATGGAGACAGAGGCCTCTCCTAACCATTCTCAGAGCTCAGACCCAAGGGAAATCACTGTGGGATGGGGGCGGGTGGTGTCTAGGATCTGGCCTCTGGTTCTCCATTACCAGCTTACCACGTCAGGCAATGTGTGAGAATTCTTGAAGGGTGTGTCCATATCTGTACATGCACACACTTGTGACCCCCCCAGCCATACCCTAGCCTTTTCTTAAGAATGGGTTTGAAGTCAGCCAGCCAGCCTGGGCTCCTCTGCGGTGCCACATCCGTTTCCTCGCCCAGCTCTTGGCTGTAGCGTGACCCATGGTTTACCAAGCACCTTCTAGAATTCAGTAGAGTTGGGCACCTGATGGCAAGAGGAGCAGGATGAAAGTCGAGCCCCACAGCAGCTACGGCAGGTCGTGGTCTGCTTGTCGCTGAGCAAGCTAAGGTCTAAGTGAGTCATGGAGCACAAGGTCTCATAGCTTAGGGAGGGAAGATCCCAGGCACCATATTACACTATCCACACAGTGTCTAGCACTAGCAAGGAGATCAAGCTTGACATCGGACTGTGGGTGTTGGAGTTCAGGCGGCATGTGGGTATGTAATTAATCCAGACTCTTTGAAAGGGAAAGATGTTTTGATTACTGCTATTGAATAAAAGACCTAAATCTCTTTAAATAGTTGCAAGAATGTAGAGTCCAAATCCTGGGCAGCTGCCCCCTTCGAGGAACTGATGGCTTTAAGACTGTCATACCTTCAAATTCAGCTAATCCTTTTTGGGTGCAGCAGGTCATGTTTTAAGGAAGTATATTGTGCAGTCAGGGGCACAGGCTCTCCGTGTACATTAAGTCATGTCTGTTTCACCACATGCCAGTGTGGTACATTGATCCAGTCACTCTGCCCTTCAGTTCCAGCAACTGTAATAGGTGCATAATGAGAGGCTCTGCTTCCCAGAATTTTGTAGCAATTGCATATAATGTGGAAAGTGCCAAGAGTAAATTTAGCAAACAGGTAGAGTATTTGCTTGGTAAGTGTTAAGGATATTCAGTATATAATTGTTACTTTTAACAATCTCTCCTCTCCCTCCTCCCCTCCCCCCACCCGTGTGTGTGCCTGGAATGCATCACCTATAAATAATAGCTCACACTTATTTCATTCTGCTCCGTGTGACCAAAAATCCAGACAATGAGCCAGAGTCAGCCTGAGGAGGAGTCGACCCACGTCCAGGACTGTGCCTGTCCTTACTGGGCAGTGGGGACCATGCCACGGGGCTCATGGGTGGGCAGTATGACCTTGGGAGGAAGGCAGGTCCTCTGCTCCTAGGCCTGGTCCTCACCCACTAGCTTTGTGGCCTTAGGAAGTCACTTATTCCATGTGTCTTCATGTTCTCATGGGAGAAGGGGGTGGTGATAGCACTGCAGGTGAGGCGGATGACCTCTGCCCTCCTAGAGGCTAAGGTAGATTCACAGGAGGAAAGCAGGCGTGTTAAATGTACCTTCCATGACACCGGAGCCCTCACATGGAAATGAAGACCGAAAGACCTGGCAAAAATGGCATATTTCTGTGTTAGGTTGAACAAAGAGGAATTGGGGGAGAACAAGTTATGTGGGGAGACTACAGCAAGATGAGAATTTTTTTAATATTTCAGTTTTCGGTGGACACAACATCTTTATTTTTTTATTCTTTATTTTATGTGGTGCTGAGGATCGAACCCAGCGCCCTGCACATGCCAGGCAAGCATTACCACGTGAGCCACATCCCCAGCCCAAGAATTGTTTTAAAAGATCTTTTTTTGCAGAGTACTCTGTGTTTCCAGGTTGGAGAGTATTTCCGCTCTCCTGGTCCAGAGAGGTCGCTTTCACAAGGGAATCCTCTCCCCTTTCATGAAGAAAGGAGAGATTCGAATGCCCTTCTTCATCTCCCACCCACGTCCCTCGTGGGCGGTGGAAATGGTGTCGCCCTCAGTGGAATGGGCTGGCTAAAAAATAAAACATAGGAAAAGTGGAATGGCAAAAAACACACGGAACCCAGAAAGTAATTTCAAAAGCGGGGGCAGGGCGGGCACGCTGATCAGATGAACCTCTGAACAAAGTGGAACCTGCCTCTGCTTTATTTATATCAGGAAACACCAAAGGGATGCTAGAGAATGTTCTTCTCCAAAAAGGTCAAAGATTCCCAACTCTGGAGCTACGACGAAGACCCTTCCGAGCAGAGTGGACGGAAAGGTCACGTGCATCGGGCAATCTATTGCTGTGGAGAGCCACGGAAAGTTCCCAAAGCCAGGCCTCTCTCTCCCTGGCTACATGCCAAGAGAAGATTCTCATGTATATCCCAAATGGCTTTCTGCATTCATCTGCTTTCCTTTAAGGGCCTTCACCTCGAAGTAGCTTTGTCACCACAGTGGCATATTCTGCCATTTTCAGTACCAACCCCATAGAATTGTCACAGGGACTAAATAAGTCAGTATTCATAAGACATGCCCAGCACCCAGTAAGTGCTAAGTGTTATGAATAAAGGCATGATACAGAGGTGGTTTATCCAGGGAGCCAGGAGGGCATCCCTGAAGAGGTGACAAGTGACCAGAAATCCAGACAATGAGCCAGAGTCAGCCTAAGGAGGAGTTGACACAAGTCCAGGCAGAGGGAGAGGGGGAGCATGGAGGCGGGGTCCTGGCGAGGCCACCCGGGGCAGCGAGGATGAAGCAGTCACCTGCAGACAATAGGGGCTGGGCCATGCAGGGTCTTGAGACCACCGAGGGGTTTTACTTTTTTGTTCCGAGTCACGGGAGCTGTTGGAGGTTTGCGAGAGTGTGTGTGTGCAGGCCTTGGGTTGAGCATAAGAAGCCAGGTGTGTTAGGACTGTCCAGAGATGCAGGACCCGTAGAACACACAGAAAGGACAAGGAGAGACGGACCAGGAGGCATCAGCTCACGCAGGAGGGGACCGACAAGTCCCTCATCTGCTGTCTGCAGGCTGGAGACCAGGGAGCCAGTGGCCTGGTTCAGTCCGAGTCCAGAGCCCTGAGAACTGAGTGCAGTAACGCAGGTGGGAGCTGGTACAGGCCCCAGAGTCCAAAGGCCCAAGAACTCGGAGCTCTAATGTCCAAGGGCAGGAGAAGATGGGTGGGATGCCCCAGCTCAGCAGAAGAGAAGGAAGCAGCCCTTCCTCTGCCTTTTGGTTCTCTGCAACCCTCAGTGAGTTGGATGACACACGCCCACGTTGGTGAGGGGTCTTCTTTACTCTAATTGCTGAGACAGATGCCACTCTTCCAGAAGCATCCTCACAGGTGCACTAATGTGCTGCCAGCTATGGGCATGCCCTAGCACTGTCAAGCAACACACAAAATCAGCCATCACAGGGTATAACAGCTACCTACCGTGTGCTTCCTTCGTTAAGAAATTCCACAGCAGACAGGACTGTTCTGTGATAGCAGTCAGAAGAGAGGTGGTCTAGGAGGGGGATGAATTGGCCGTGGAGCTCATGCAGCAACCATCTGGACGTATAGAAGTGTGTGTCTCTGAAGACCTAAGCTTGAGGTTGCTGCACTTTATTCGTTCCACTGTATGCATTTAATACCTTTACTTATTTTAAAAAATTGTGAGAGATGGAGACCCAAGAGTGGACATCAGGCCCCTGCTTGTAAGCTGCTTCCTTGGTATAGAAAAGTCATTGATGTGTGGCCAGGATGGTGACGGTGCAGCCGAGGATCAAGTGATGGATTTCCAATGATATTCCAGAGACGAGATCCACAAGACTTGTGATACATTGGATCTAGAAGGCAAGGGAGAGGGAGAGAACAGCATCAGGGGTGGGTCCCGTGGCCGGTTTGCACTGCTGGGTGCTAGTTCCATTTTGGGGATTCTGAGAATATGGTGAAGCTTGCCAAGGTCAGAATGCCAGGTTGCTTCACTTCCCAGCTGTGTGACCTTCTGCAGGGTGATCCTCTCTGCCTTATTGTCACCTGTAAACTGGAAATAACATTCCCTCTTTCAGAAGGTTATTAAATGCACTGATTCATATGAAGTACATAGAAGTGCCTGGCACACAGTAGGCACTTAATAACTGTTGGTTCTTACTGGTTGGGACCAGGGTTGTAATGAAGAGCATGAGTTTAGAGTGCCCTTGAGCCATCGGGGAGAGGCAGGTAGTTCTGGGGCCAGGAGGGGCCCAGGCTCAGAGGGAAGCTGGGCAGGGCGAGATGCCTGGGGAGCCACTCCAGCTGCCAGAAGGAGGGAGGGGTCTGTGGAGTTCTCAGTGGGAAGCCAGGCAGAGGGAGGAGCCCTGGAGGAAAAGCTGTCACAGGCTGAGGAGAGAAGTCGTCTGGGGGCGCCATTCTCCCAGAGCGGACGCTGCTGCGAAGTCAGAGGGGACGGAAGTGTCAGTGGAGACAACCCTCAGGGCCCGAAGTCCATGGTGTGTGCCACCTGGGCACACCTGAGCTGCCCACGGCAGGAGCATTGTACGGCCCACGCTCAGGTGAGCACACAGAAGCCAGGGCCACAGGTGAGTCCCAAAGATGGGATTCCAACGTTTTCTGCAGGTCGTCATCCCCACCCCACACAGCTCAGCCCTAGGGAGCAGGTGGGAGCCTGGGCTCTCATCAGGGGTCTCAGGGCCTGGGTTACAGAGGCACTAGGCTGCACTCACCCCTGGCCCTGTGCCCTGACTCCTGGCCTTGTGAGCTTGCCAGGGAGATGAAGAAGTTAGATCAGTAATCCCTGTGAGTGCTGGAGTAGTTCATCCTGAATTTGAGCAGTTTTAGAAATGCCTGTACATAGAGATTACTCTAACCAGCCTCCTTGAACTTGTGTGGTAAAACACACTGGGTTTAGTAAAACACACGGATACTGCACCAGGTAGTGTCAGGAGTCCTTCTTGGAGGGTCCTCTGGTGCCTACTTGTCACCTCTGTTCAGAAGAGTCCGGGGCTCTGCAGTCTAGCTGCCTGCAGAACTGTTCCTGAAAAACAAAACAGATTTCTGTATTTTGGTCAAAACACTTCTGACACCAAATGCACATGAATTTCCACAGTTCTCTGTAAGTCAGATAATGCCATTTGTCTTTCAAAATGCTGGCGCCTCCCTTCATTCAGAGTAACAGCTGAAGCCCCTCCACACTCACCCCCCCCTGGGGCCTTCATGTTCCTGGAGCATGCGACACAGCTCTGCCCTGGGCTTCGGCACTGATTGGTGTTTGCCTGGGACGTCCCCCCTTCAGCTCCCACGGCATTCTACCTCCTCCAGCTGTCACCAATTCGGCAAGGCCAATCCCGGCAGCCTGCTGAGAATGCCCACATCTGACCAACATCCAGTCCCCTCGCCGGGGCTCCTTCTCTCTCATGGTAAGTCTCGCCACCTTCTAACATAATGGATCATCTGCTATTTTGCATTATTTTGGTTTTTTTTTCCTGCTGGAGCCCAAGGGTGGTATGATGGCTTGGATGTGAGGTGTCCCCCAGAGCTCACGTATGAGACAATGCAAGAAGGTTCAGAGGATGACTAATTGGGTTGTGAGAGTCTTGACCCAACCTGTGAATTAATCCCCCAACAGGGATTAGCTGAGTGGTAACTGAAGAGTAGGGTGTGGCTGGAGGAGGTGGTGTTGGGGTGTGGTTTGGGTATCTCTCTGCAGACATGAGCCGGCTGTCCTGTCACTGCCAACCTGGAGTTAGCAGTAGATCCAGCAAGTTCTGGGCTGGGTCGTGGGTTCCCAGAGCCCCCTCCCTGGGTTTCATAACTTGCTGAAATGTCTCGTATAACTCAAGAGAAACACTTTGCTTACACTTACCACTATGTTACAGAGACAGTATCAAGGGATACAATGAATAGGCATAGGAGATACATAGGACAAAGCACTCCATGTGTTAACCAGCCCCAAAGCTCTCTGAACCCCTTAATTCTGATTTTCATGAAGTTTCATTATGTAGACAGAATGGGTTAAATTCAACCCGTCCACCTGTGCTCATCCAACACCCGACTGCTCTTTTCTGTCTTCCTGGATCAGGCACCCTAGTTGAGGATGCACCCAGGAGTATCCATGCGGCCTGTGCAGAACTGTCCCCAGGCCCTCCTGCCTGGGCGCCTGCTTGAGCTGACTCTGCCTCCACCACGTCACTCTGCCCAGTGCCTTGCTCTGCCTCCTCTGGGAGCTTTGCATTTCCAGCACCCTTTCAGGTTGGCATAAGGCTCCCTGGGGGTCTCTCTGTCTCCCACCCTCCCCTCTTCTGCCTTCTTTTACTCCTTCTCTCTGTCACTGTTGCCCTGATTTTCTCCACCAGAGGAAGTCTTGCTTCCCAAATCAGAGTAGAAGCTTTCCTGGAGTTAGACTCAGTAGGATCCCACGTCTCCCAGGCACAACACTTCGTGGTTACTCAATACACTTACCAATTCAGCAAGTACAGCTGAGCATCTACTATGTGACAGGTACCATTCTGTGTGCTGGGGGTATACCATGGAATAAACCAAAGAGTCCCACCTGTCTTAGTCTGCCTTTTCACTGCTGTGACAGAAGGATCTGACCAGAACAACTATAGGGAGGATAAGTTTATTTGAGGGCTCACAGTTTCGGAGGTCTTAGTCCATAGAAGGCTGGTTCCATTCCTCAGGGTTCAAGGTGAGGCTGAACATCATGGCGGGAGAGGGTGGAAGAGGGAAGCTTCTCCATGAAGCTAGAAGCTGCCTGACACGTGGGCAGATAGATGACCGGAAGGGCCCCAGCCACAGCCTATTGCACTAGTAGCTGTCCAGTGAAGACAAACACAGGCGGTCTGTCACAGCAAAGCTGACCGACCCCAGTGACAGCAGAGGTTCAAACCAAGAGCTCAGGCCCAGGATGACTTCCGCCCACCGGCTGCCTCCCTAACGTCACCGCACACCAGAATAGGGACATAGGCATGAAGGCTCAAGGACTCATTCCTGTTCCCGATCTCTGAATGTGTGCTTCAGGTTGTCCTGTGAATGAGGGCAGTGCGTCCCAAGCGTCGTGTCTGTGTGACAGCTGCGATTCTTCCTCTTTTTACCTTTTTACCATTTTTCACTAGAAACTCAAGTCAGCATGGAGGACCCAGGTTGTCTCCTAGATCCTGGTTGAGGTGACAGCAGAAATAACATAGCAGGAAGGCCACTCAGCCATCGCTTGCTGATCCACACATCCCCTCACACCCCGTCCTGCGATACCCACGTGCATGGCCACAGCACTCCTTTTTCTGATGTGCATGTGTGTGTGCATAAAGATGTTGGGAATGGAATTAGAGTTTAGAGCCAATAGCTGTGCACTGCTGTGCAGAAGGGGGTGGAGGAGGCAATGAGAGTGCGTCAGCCTTGTGCCTGGGAGGTGGACCTCCTCTGCAAGCTCACGTCCCTACCTCAGGGAGGCCGTGTGGCACAGCCCGTCTCTGCACCAGCACTCCTTCAGCTCCCTTGCTGACCTCTGAGCACTTTGTGGCCTGGTAATCTCAACTAACGCAAAAGTGTGCTGGTGGTGCTCGGCTGGAGAGGAACGTGGGCGAGCCCAGGGCAGAATCCGCAAGGCAGAGCATGGCCCACCACAGGGAAGCAGCTCTGTGATCTGCGGCTTCGGGGGCACAGTGACATCCGGGGAAGGCTGCACTGCTGAGTTTCAAACACTCTGGGCGTCACTGAGGACTGTGATGTGAGCATTCCAGGGCCGAGATGACTAATGAGGGCTCTGTCCTCGGAGCACTGGGAGGCGTCCTGTTCTTAGGGCTTGGCTTACTGGAACAGGCCTCGCTGAAGCTCACAACAGCCAGAGTCGTGTGTGCTATTGTTTGTGTAGGTAAAATGTGCCGCCTGTCGTGGTTTGTGTGACAGTGAGCTCCAGGGCATGCAGGCCCCAGTACGCACAGGGTACATTCATAGGACAAACCCCCAGGTTGAAGTTTGACTTTAAGAAATCCAGTCTTTGATTAAACTTTCCCAGAAATTATTTCTCTTAGGTATGGAGAGCCAATGCACACCATGTCTCAGTTATTTTGAGTGACTGGGCGCTGTGGCACACACCTGTAATCCCAGAGCCTGGGGATGTTGAGGCAGGAGGATCCCAAGTTCAAGGCCATCCTCGGCAACTTAGTGAGACCCTGTCTCTAAATCAAAAAGATCGGGGATGTAGGTCAGTGATAAAGCACCCCTAATTCAATTTCTAGTGCCAAAAAAGAAAAAAAAATGAATCATTTTGAATGAAAAAAATAGATTGCTGTAGTGCTTTGCTTCCTCTGAATTCAAACTGAATAAATAAGTAAATGAGAGAACTATAATTTGTTGGGTTTGATATCATGTGGAGCTGGGGACCTGTGCCAGTCTCGTTTCTCTCCCAGCTCCTGGGTGTGCAGACTAAGTGCCGAGCACGCGTGGCAGAGGGAAGACTGGCACACCAGTCAGCTGAACACTCCAGAGACCTGCTTCCCTCTTACTGGGTTAGAGGTTGTCCACCGCTTATGCCCATAATGAGATCTCAGGCCTGACCCACTTTTGCCCCCTATGTACCCCTTTTACAGACTTCGGATAAGCACGGTGAGCTCTTAGCAGCGGGAAGCTCCAGGCTATGAAAACAGGACCACTTGGGCTTCAGGAAACAAAAGCTCAACAAAGGAGTAACTTGAGGAAGGGTCAGTTGTGTGCTGACATAAAAGGGCCAAGGAAGGGTGGTCCCCAGTTTGGTCAGCCAGGACATGGACATGCAACTCGGAACCCAGCCTTGCTCTCTTCCTGCTCACCTTGTCCGAGGCCTGGGTCATTCCACATGGTTCGTGGGGACGTGATGTGTGGGCAAAGAAGAAACGTGTTTTTGCTTATGCATTGATTTTTAATGGTGAGGAGGACTCCCCCCACATCCCACCCACTCTCAGGCCACAGTGGCCAGGGTTGTGTCATTTGCCAGAAAAGGATCACCTTGATCGTGACCAATTCAAGTCTTCCCCCCAGCTGGGAAGGGGCTGTCTGGATCACATGTGCATAAAGAGGCTAGCACCTAAGATTCCCACGCTCAGCCTGCCATTAACAGACAAGACAGGAGTGGCCTCAAGTAGCAGGCACCTGGGAAAAGTCACCGTTGACTTTGTCCTTCTGTGCTGTTCCACCACCAGCCACTTTTATGATTAATGTCTTGAATGTGTGGTTACGTCCTAGATGCTCCTTGGGCAGCTGTGCAAGAAAGGTGACCCAGTGGCTCCCCAGTCAGTGCGTGGTGGGGTCCTGGAGTTCATCTCCCAGCTTGACTCCCCTGAGGCCAGCACAGTCTCTCAGCTTGCTTCAGCTTAGCGTCTTCATCTGCAAAATTAAATTAACAACTGTGTGGTTTAGATGGGGTGTCCCCAAAAGCTCACGTGTGAGACAATGCAAGAAGGTTCGGAGGAGAAATGATTGGGTTATAGCCTTAACCCAATCAGTGAATTGATCCTTGATGGATTAGCTGGTGACTGGAGGCAGGTGGGGTGTGGCTGGAGGGGGTGGGCACTGGGGGTGTGGCCATGGGGTAGATGTTTCGTATCTGGAGAGTGGAGTCTCTCTCTGCTCCTGATCACCAGGTGAGCTGCCTCCCTCTGCCACACTCTTCCGCCTTGATGTCCTGCCTCATTTTGAGCCCCGAGGAATGGAGCCAGCCACTTATGGCCTAAGACCTCTGAAACAATGAGCCCCTAAATAAACCTTTCCTCCTCCCAGTTGTTCTGGTTGGTCCTTAGTCACAGCAGTGAAACAGCTGACTGTCGCAACAACCCTTTCCACTCACTGCCTCACGGGGTATTGGACCTTTGCTGGCAGTATCACAAAGTCCCATGTAAACAGGATTGTGTGCATTATTAGGATCCCGCTGTCTCTTACCAGTCAGGTTAACGCTGTCAAATGCCCAGTAGTGTGTTGTAAAATCAAAGCAGGGATGAGAAAAGCGGATCCCACGGCCAAACCTAAGTGTGTTGAACCGATCCTACTGATGGGAGCCGGATTTTCGTAGCAGGGTCCTCTTGTAACACCACGGAGGCCTGAAGACCCAGTGGAAGAACAGTTGGCCTCCCTCCTGTCCTGCCAGAGAGGTGGACTGAGGAATGTGTTCTAACCTCAGAGGGCCCTCTCTCCTGTCCCTGATCAGAAAGCTCCACACAGCCCCTGCCCAGGGTTGCACCCTGTCAAACCTTCCCACATACCTCCCAGCCAAACCCCTAATTCCTTGGGCCACTGATCTCAGATATTACCTGCACAGGTAAAGGACTCAGAGAAAATAACCGTTGACATCTCTTGGTGTATGCACTTAAAAAGAAGTCTTTATGGGGTCATGCAGAGGACCACAGCTTCATCAGACTAAGAAGGAGCACCTTCTCACATCCCTGTTCCTCAAGTGCTTCCTGCTGTCATGACACTCTTCACGGGCTTTCAGAAGGACACCCAAACATCCTCTGGACACTTCTCTCCCCACCTGCTGGGTCTGCGAGTGGCTACAGGCCTTCTGCTTGTGCCTGGACTCAGCCTCTCTTACCCAGGTGAGCTGTGAGCACCTGGGATGGAGAGAGGCTGTCCATGTGATGGGCCTTCCTGGGGCAGCGGGGTCTGCCTTCCTGGACACAGGCAACCCGAGGCACTGGGTCAGACCTGAGTTTGTCGGTGAGATTCTCTCCAACCCATTGACGTTGTTACTTTCCGGCATTTTGGTTTGGGATCTGTTAACAGTTCAAAGACCAACAATGTTTCTGTCTACAGATTTGTTTTCCTGGGAGTTTTATTTGTGGCCACTTTGGAAAACATCAGTCCCATGTCATTAATGCCGATATTTTCTTGGGTCCTCAGCATTCACAGTTCGTCCAATGGGCATGGTTACGTCTCCTGGGAGAGAACGTGTGCTTCACAATCAACCTGCTCCCACAGACAGCGACACAGCCCCTGCCTTTGTGACGCTCCCTGTCTCCCCACAGGTCTGTCGACTTGAGCGCCATTTGTCTCCTGAGCAGTACCGGGGAACCCTCTTTGCCGATCAGCCCATGATGTTCATCACGCCGGACAGCAGCCCGCCGAGGGCCAAGCTGTGTGAGCTGGTCCTCCTGTGTGGCGGCCAAGTCAGCCAGGTTCCTCGCCAGGCCAGCATCGTTGTCGGGCCCTACGCTGGGAAGAAGAAAGCAGCAACCAAGTACCTGTCGGAAAAATGGGTCTTAGGTAGGACTCAGGTTCAGAAAGGGCGGGTCCAGGGGGCTCTTGCAGGGGACAGAGGGCTCCTGATGATCCCTAGGCCCTCGCGAGTTCCCTGCAGAGCCACTGTTCTGTGGTTCCAGCCTTAAGGAGTCTTCAAGGGGCATGTCACGTGAGCCCCTCCCCGTGTCCTAGACCTCTGCTTCGGCTCACAGCTGCCCCTAGAGTCATGTGACTGTCCTGCACACCCTGCTCCTTCCTGTCACTGAGGGAGAATTCAAAAGGAAAAGAAACCCCCTGGCTCCCAGCTCGTGTGGAAAGCCTGGTCCACCCAGCCACCTGGAGCTGTCCGGCAGGCGGGTGGTGTGACTGTGGGTGCAGGGCTGCTGTCGGCTCAGCACAGACGTACGCGAGGTTCTCAGAGGACAAGGTGGCCAGCCAGACACCCTGACGGTGGGGTCTGTCCTGCATTGTGGTAACATGGTGGCCTCATCTGTTGGGCCACCTCCAAGAGGCTGTGGGTCTGCTGGGAGGAGCAGGTGGGGAGGAAGGGGCAGCCAGGACACCGTGATGGGCGGGCACCAAGGAGTGGGGCTCAGCCTCTGCTGGTCTCACACCCCGTGGTGGGTCGCACTCAGCAGGGCGATGGCAGGCTCCTCCCTGGGGGTGGCCTCACCTCCTCCTCCTCGGGCTTGTGATCAACCCTTGGTGCCACGGACTGAGCAGCTGAAGCAGCAAATGGCTGCTCTCTGCAGTTCTGGAGGCTGGAACCCAGGGTGGGGTGTCGGCAGTTGCCTGCCCAGGCCTCTTGTCTTCTGGCTGTGTCCTCACCTGGCCTTCCCTCTGCTCACGTGCCCCTGGGTGTCCCTGGGTGTCCGATTTCCTCTTCATGGGAAGGCTCCTGTCAGATTGGATCAGAACCCACCCTGATGACCTCATTTCAACTTAATCACTCCAAATGAAGCCACATTCAGAGGGACATGGAGTGGGACCTCAACATAGGAAATTTGAGCCGTGAATGAACTTGTCGGGTTTCAGCTCCTTCGGACAGCCAAGATCCTTAACCTGGCTGCTTCAGACTCTCTCCCATCCTGCCTCCCTTGCCCCCTGTTCCTTAGGCACAGTCCCTTCCACGTGGACCCCCTGAATCCCAGACTCCTGGTTTGTCCAAGTTCCATCTGTATGCAGCCGGGTGCACTTTGTGAACATCTTTTAAACGATTGATGGTGATCCTTGATCGCTTTCTAAAGTATGACGATCAAAGGTGATTTTTTACTCTCTGATATCGAGTATTTTATCTTTTCCCTGAAAACCAACTTCAAAAAAAGAAAATCTAATGCTTTTAGCTATAGTCCAAAAGCTGTTTACTCTTTTCTAAATGCTAAGAATATAACCTTCAAACATCAATGTTCAGAGACAGAGGTTCTTGTTTTGTTTTTTAGCAGTGTTTATTTCAAAATGCCATGAACTGCAGACCAGAACTGTGCTTGGAAACATGTTTCTCTGAGCTCACTGTGCACATGATTGACATCAATAGCTAATCTTTCCAGCGTTCGGTAATTGTGCTCTGTACAAAGGCCCCAGTCTGGGTCTGTGCTCTTATTATTTCCAGGTTGGGCAATTGTGAGGGCCCTTCCTGTTGCTCCTGCCTTCTCTGTCGGAGTCACACTAGGTGCCGCCTGCTCAGTTCCTCGGTTATTTCTCCAGCTGGCTCTCTTGCTGGTGGTATTTTAAGAGATGAGCATCTGCAGGCCCACACCAGGGTTAGTTTGCCCAAGCCCCTTCAGAACTCTGCATTTTAGGGCTGGGCTTGTGGACCTGTTTCTGCTGCTCTCCTCTCTCCTAATTGACGTCCTGTTTCTGGCCTGTCATTGATTACAGCCACCTGCCTGTGCCCTTGGCAGCATCCGGGTATTGTGTGTGCTGCAGTCCTGGCTCATGTGAGGGGGTGCCCCTGGCTGGCAGGCACCCTGACCACTGGGTCCTACAGCGGGCCATGTATTTTTCAAATATTTATTAGCTCATATTTTCTCTTTCTGAATTGAATAACAATTCAGTAGCCCCAGCTGCTGCAGGTGATAGATGGCTTGTCCATGCACTCCTGCACAGACCTGCAAGTCACAGCCAGCCAGAGCACTGCACGTCCTCTCCCAGCCCGCTCTGCCCCCAGCCTACTTTTGCCCGATAGCTTCACATGGTGGTCAGAGAAGACCACAAGACAGTGTCCCTCACAGAGTTGTCACTCCTGAGCCTCTGACAGAGACCTGTGTCCTTCAAAGACCTTTCCTCCTGTTAACTTCTGTTACTATAAATACTTCTCTTTATTCTCAAAATAGGGTTAAAGTTAAAATTAGGAATGTAGCAAATTGTTTTAAAGTATCAATTTGATATAAAACTGGTCCTCTTGTGTAAATTATGAAAGGCAATACTGAGAATTTATGGATTAAGTTTATTCCAACTGGAATATCAGCTGCCAGGTCAGGTGATTCCTTGGGAGACCTTTTTTATTTTTCTTTTTTTTTTATTTTATTTTATTTTTTTTTGGTACCAGAGATTGAACCCAGGAGCACTCAACAACTGAGCCACATCCCCCAGCCCTTTTTTGTATTTTATTTGGAAAAGAGGGTCTTGCTGAGTTGCTTGCGGGCTCTCTAAGTTACTGAAGCTGGCTTTGTACTTGTGATCCTCCTGCCTCAGCCTCCCGATCGGTGGGATCACAGGTGTGCACCACCAGAGCCTGGCTCTTGGGAGCCTTAGGAGTAGTTTAAATAAAGCATTTACTTAGAAGTCTTAAAAGTAGCTTTTTGTGTCCACTTTCAGATTTAGAGACTGCCATACAAACTGAAATCTCCCGGGGTTTCTTGTTGTTTGAGTAGCTTTGTATTTATTCCTATTGTCTGTGGTTTCTGAGCCCCTTGAGAATTGCTCTTTTCTGCCAGGGAGAAAGGTGGATGCCAAAGAGCAGTCTTTCCCCAGGGCCTCCAACAGCCTAGCACCATGACCCATCAGATAAGTTTTGGTCCCTGGACTTTCTGTATTGCAAAAACAGCAACCCAGCTTTCATTTTTTTGTGATTATTGTACTTATAAGATTTCTTCTAGCCTCAGGCCCAGGGTGACCCCTCAGCATCCAGCCAGTTTTCCCTCCCAGCCCAGCGGGTTGCTGCACAGAGCAAGAGCCAGTGGACCTTGTCACCTTGTGGGCTCGGCCGAGGTCCACACTCGATCCTGGGGGATGTCCTCTGTGCCACGCTGCCTCCCAGCCAGGCTGCTTGGAGGGTCAGCAGTGTGTGCCCTGCTCCGTCCCCAGAGCCCATTTTCCCTGAAACAGCTCTGTACTTGGGCCAAGATTCTTGGTGAATCATACCAGAAGGAGAAATGGGGATTTTTGGGATAGCACACTTGTGGGCACTTGGACATGTATAAAAATAAACAGGAAAACAGAAACCAGATTCCCGGCACTAAGAACTAAAATGCCTCCTTTACCTGGGACGGTAGCATTCTGTATGTGAAAGCATTTTCAGTGATTGGATTTCCCCCAGCACTCCTGTGAAATATAAGACAATTCCAATGTTACATATGGAGAGAGAAGACCCTGGGGTCCCAAGGAGCTCAGCTGGTGAGAAGGTGAGCCTGGCCGTGCTGGGAGCCTGCACAGCCATGGTCTGTGGCGCGCATGCTGTGGTCATTTCTGTTCACACTTTCGGTCCCCTTGTTGTCACCACGAGGCCAGTTTGGCCTTTCTCATGAGCATGTTCCCAGGCCCAGGCACCTCTTATTGTCCAGGCTGTGCCCAGGAGAGGAGACATCCATCTGGACTGCGTGGGCACAGTGTCATGTTCTCAGCAGTGTGGCCAAGCACACCACGGCCTTGACGTGCGTCCCTCATGAAGAGCATCAGCGTCTTCAGGAAGAGGGTCCCTGATGGCACGGGGCCCCTCGCATGCTGGCCTGAATCATTCACTGTCTCCCTTGATGACTGACCAGAAGAAGTGCAGTGACCGCGGCACTCCTGAGGCCTTGGACTTTAGGCTTCAGGATTCGGTGGCTATGTGGGTGTTGTCCGAGATCCTCTCCGTCCACCTTTCCACGCACAGATAAGGAACTAGTCAGAGAGGCAGGGTCACCTGCTGCAGTGGGGTCAGTGGTGGAGAGGCCGGCAGCAGGGCGGGAGCAGGCCTGCCCCTGGGCCCGCCCGGTTCTTCCCAATGCTGCCTAATTTACCCTTGCCACAGGGTCCAGCCCGGCAGCCCAGCTGCAGCATTTCAGGTACAATTTCAGAATTATTTTTGCTTTGCATTATTTATTCAGAACAAACAAAATCTACCAAGACAGAAATGAATGACAACTAAAATGCAGTATTTTATAATTCCAAAATCTAATGTTTATAGATTTTTTTAAATTCAATATATATGCACATACATATATACAAAGCCTGTGTGTATGTTATATATGTGTGTGTAGATATATGTGTATGTGCAAAGCCTTTTGTGTTTGTGTATATATGTTACATATTGCAAAGCCCATATTTGTGTATATATGTTGTATGTATTACTAGTAATATTGTTTTAATTAACTGCTTGCCACAATCTTAGTACATGCTATGGAAAACACAGGCTCAGAAGATGATTGCCTGAGCTCTCCTTTAATTAATATGTTGGACAGCTAATGATCTTCGATGGTTATCTTTGAATCTCCTAACCTGTTGGGTCGCTTTCTAAATTTATACTTAAAGAACTCAACCCACTAGGTGCAGATTCCGATCAGGATATAAAAGCTAAAGCCCATTTTAAAGGCAGGCAGGCAAATGCTTGCTGAGAAGTCCATTTCTGCACATTTACCAGTGTGCCAAAGGCACATTCCTGAGCCTCACTTAAAACAAAGTGGAACCAAAAACCCACTTGGAGTGTAACAGGCAGCTGTTTGTTCAGCTCAAAACTGGAAATGTCCTTGACATGGCAACATGATCGTAGGAAATGCAGTCCTTGGTTTAGAGGTTAAACTGGCCATTTACACCCTCGAGCTAAGCACTTGGGTTGTGACAGTGACTTTTTAAATTTTTTTTTTTTTTTAGTTGTCAATAGAACTTTATTTATAAACAGTGCTGAGAATCAAACCCAGGGCCTCACTCGTTCTAGGCCAGAGCTCCACCACTGAGCCACAGCCCCAGGCCGTGACAGTGCCGACTTTAAAGGCGACCTTGCTGTACATATTCCCGGTGCCCTTTGCACAAGGTCCCAGCTTTGGAGAAAGTGCTCAAGTGTTTGGCAACTGCCCTGCAGCTCCAGGGGCCTGCAGGGTTGATGGACTGAGAAGCCGCTTCAGCTCAGCCTCCTGATGGCATGTGGCTGATAGTCCAGGGCTGTCTTTGCTTATTGACCTGATTCATCGTTCCCCTGGGCCGTGACTGTGAAAGCTTTTCCTGTGGTTTTGGAGTAAGCTGCAGGCCCGTTCCTTTCAGCTGTTGCTTATCAGGCAGTACCGTTGAGCATAGCGGAGCCTGAGATGGTGAGCTCAGGTTTGGGCTGAATTGAGTCCCCTTCACATTCAGAGAGTGTGACCATGTTTGGGGATAAGACTCTTAAACAGAAATAAGGTGGAATGAGGTCACAAGGGTGGAGTCCTAATCCAATATGGTGGCCTTTCTAATAAGAAAAGGATGTACACCCACAGAGAAGGTCACGTGAGGACCCGGGGACAGGGGTCCTCAAGCCAAGAAGAGAGGTCTCGGGAGCAAGCAGCCCTGCAGGCAGCGTGACCCAGGCTTCCAGCCTTCAGAACTGTGAGAAGGTGGGTGTTCGCTTTCTAACCCCCCACCCGTCGGTGGCTCTTTGTCTCAGCAACCTGAGCTGACCAACAGGGGCCAAAGTGTCTAATGCCGTCACCTGTCGCAGTCCACTCATGCATCAGGAAGCCAGGGGATCTGAGTTGCGCAACCACAGAGTGAGTGGCTGAAAGATCCAGAATTCCAGACCAGTCACCTAGGACCCAGCCCAGCAGTGAAAAGTAAGGTCCCCACTGAGCTCAGCAAGTGGGACTTCTCTCGACTGTGAAACCCCTAACGCTGCTGCTTCTGAAACTCTTCACTACGGCAACTAGTGTTCCGCAAGCAGGGCAGAGACCCAGGCGCCCCCCCTGAGGGGCAACAATCACAGACCCTTCCCAGTTTGTAAGAGGAGAAAAAGGAGGTGGACGAAATTATCTCGTGTATTTTTTTTAACCAACTTTTCGAAAGTAACCCTGAAGAATGTGGGGGAGAGAAACATCATGTGAATAGCAGCAGAAGCGAAGGAAAGAGAAGGTTCAGCCACAAGGGGAGCTGAGTTCCCAGCAGGACTGCTGAAGGCGGAAGAGGAGCAATGGTGACAAGGACGGAGGATGTGCCAGTGAATGATACCATGAGCAAAGCGGGTGCTGTACCCGCTGACCCGGGAACGGTGTCTGTAAATCAGGGGAGCGCAATGCACCTGGATGCTGATAAATTTTTAAAAATGGTAAAATGGAAATTTTTAGGGAAAAAGTTACCAAAATTGATTCAAGGAATATAAAGTCTAATTTCCACTACTGAAAAATCGCACAGGTTGTTAATGGTGCGCCTTTGGCCACCCGTCAAATAAGACTTCCACGGAGAGGAGCATCATTTTCTCTGTTCAGGCTGGGGGTGCCTGCAGGGCTGACCCTTATCTCCTCACACAACATGGACGGTGGGCAGGAAAGGAGGTGGCCACAGAGGCAGCAAAATAAGAACAGATGAATTGGGCTGGGTGTGGCTCAGTGGTAGAGCACTCACCCAGCATGGTAAGGCACTGGGTTCCATCCTCAGCACCACATGGATAAATAAATAAAGGTATTGTGCCTATCTACAGCTAAAACAAAAGAAAAACAGATAAATGGAACTACATCAAAAGTAAGGACTTCTGGGCATCAAGCAACAACAGAGTAAAAGGCAGTTTGTGGATTAGGAAAAAAACATTGGCAAATATTGGCAGTGAGTATCCAGAATATATAAACCTTCCTGCAACTCAACAGCAACAAAATAATGAGGTTAAAAATAGGAAAGAACTTAAATACGCATTTTTCCTAAGACACAGATGTTTAATAAGCTCATGAAAAAAAAATGCTCAGTGCCACTAATCACTGGGAAAATGCAAATCAAAATAATAGAAAAAGTAGTAAGTAACAGTGATTTCAGGGAAAACTCTCTAGTAACATAATTATGTTTCCATTTCCCAGACAGTAAGAAAAAGTTGGTGTGCTTGGAGTGACGGGTTAGGACAGGCTGTCTTGTCCATGGTGTGGCCTGATCCTTCGTACACTCTTGGTGAAGTGTGGGCTATGATGTCTCCAGTCAGCGTCAACTGATAGGAACGTGGGACCCAGCCATTGCCTGCAAACACACCCCGTGGTCTCAGGTTGCTGGGTCATTTGTCAGTAGCTATTGATTTTGCACGTCTTCTGTGCTAAATTTCCTAGGCACTCAGGTGTAGCAGTTGACAAGAGAAATACAGTCCTTGCCCCTGTGGGACCTGTATTCTAGGGGAGAAGACAGAAAACAAATTTAAACTCATCCTTATGGAGGTCTATGCTGTGACAAAAGTGGGATGTGATTATCAGGAGTGTCAGTGACAGCTGACAGCAGCATTGGAGCTGAGACCCAGATGAGAGGGGAGGACTGGGGCAGTCTTCAGGGCTGGCCTGTCAGGCCAGGGAGCAGTGTGGAGGCTGCGCAGTCAGGAGAAGCAGCCGGCTGGGGGAGCTGAAATGAAGGGAGGGTGCCGAGGGGCGGTGATGGGGCTGGAGAAGCAGGTGGCTTCCACGTGGATCCGGCAGATGGCCCAGGACCTTGATAGACAGGGTCAGAGTGTGGCTTTTGTTACGCGGACGTCAGGAAGGGAAACAGGCTGATACATGTTTTAAGGAGAAGCAGAAGGCGGGTGGTTGGGCTCTTGCAGTGGTTCAGTGGCTCGGTGATGGTGGTTAGGATGAAGTTAGTATCCATACTGGTGAAGTCACCAGATTTTCAGTCTAAATTTCGGAGCCACTTGCCCTTGCTGAGAAGAATTGAAGGTGACGCCCTGCCTTGAGCTCCAAGCATCCAGGCAGTGGTAGGTGAGGTGTCCAGGAAGCAGGAGGGGGACCCAGCTTTCCTGCTGCGTCTGCAGAAGAGCTGCCTGCAGGACTCCATGGGAAAGCAGGAGAGGCCTGTGCCAGGGGTCCAGCGTCAGCGGTGAGAGGTGCTCCGTGGGCAGTTCTGGGCTCGCTGTGAGAAAGGATGTTAGGAACTGGGCTCTGCTGCCAAGGGATGTCTCAGTAGTGAGGCCCCTGCCTGAGTGTCCCCAGAGGCTGGGTGACCTTCGTTCCACAGGGAAGTAGAGCCCTAACTGAATGGGCGTCTGGCTTCATGACTGCTGGTGTTTCTCCCAGCCCTGAGATTCTCGGTTTGTTTTGATAAGCCAAGATACGGCTCCTCCTAGGGTCCCTAGTGCTCTTGAACTTGGCACACAGTACCATCAGCCACATTCAGCTGTTGGCAATCAGAGTTTTAAGTTAAATAATGGGGTTTGCCTGCCGTACTGTAAGAAATCCGTGTTGGCAGCGTGCTGATTCCATGTCCAAAGCAAGAGACCACACAGGAGTATGGCCGGTACACTTCAGCTTTCACATGAGTGTGTGCCAAAGCTTGATAAATAGCATTGTTTTTGTTTTGTTTTGTGTAAGTTTTGGTTTCTTTTTTCCTGGAGCTGCTTGGTACAGTCTGATTTACTGTCTGTGTGTCCACTTACTAGGACTGGCCTTGCTCACATCTCTCCTACGGTCACATTTCACTGGGTGTGGGAAGATTATTCATATAATGTGACATTGGAATCAGGGGACGTGGCTATCTCAGATGCCAGATCAACTTGGGTAGAAACCATCCTTCCCGTGTGTGTGTCATAGGGCGCTTGGAGCTGCAGGCCTGGCTCTCCTGCTTCCAGCCCTCACACCCCTACCAAATGCCCCTCTGTCAAAACCCCCAGGTCTGTCACCCCGGGTGTGGACTCAGTGCTGCCTCTCTGAAGCCTGAAGGGTGACTCCCCAGGTAGCAGCACCGTCACCACACAGCAAGAGAGGCACGAGGGGGCTGCACCTGTGTTGTGAGATGACATCTAGGTGTCTTCCATCTCGCCTAAGTTTAAAATCAGTACCTCTCCCGCCAGCCTTCTTCCTGCAGGAGAGGAAAGGATGGATGTGGGTGGTGGCAGGCGAGGACCGATGGCATGATCCCTGACTTCATGGTCAAAGAAGTCAAACCGGAGTGCAAGGGTCCTCCGGGCCTCGGTTCCCCCTTAAAGTAACGACAATAAAGATTGTCTTCGTGATTTTTAAAAACACATTTCCATGGAAATAAATAAATGTAAAAATTAGGTATTGTTTGGGGATTTGTTGTGATGTCAATGGTTGGCCACATATTTTCCAAGAGTTTTCATTTATCTGGGTGGAGAGGATCTCCCCATTTATCACACACACAGCTGGTTTATTCTTTTGAGACATCAGAGCTACTGTGTTAATAATAGGCACTCCCTATTATTGGGCATTTGGGTTGTTTCCTCTGTTTCTGATGCTTTATGTGTGTGTGTGTCCATTGGAACAATTTGAACTCAGTTTTTAGAGGTTGTCTTGCTCTGTATTTATTGTAGCCCAGTCCTGGGCAAGTGAACATATGTGTGCAGTATATTCATAGGAGAGGAATGGCTGCAGCCTAGGGTATATGCTTTAGGTTTGATACACAAGCCTGCTTTTCACAGCTGTGAATTCCCTTCCTCAAAGATGCAGGGCATTGCCCATATTTGCAGTGTGGCATTGTTTGGATTTGCAATGACTTAAAACAAATAAATCTCAATATTTTTCATCAGCAGTTCCCCAGGGACTATGTTACTAATGCATGCGGATAGATTAGCAAAGGGGTTCATTTTTCATGAATTGTCTGTCCTTATCTCTTGCCTATTTTTAAATGAAGTTATCTTTTCCATTGTTTTATAGTGATACTGAAATAATATGGACTCTGATCATTTGCCATAAATGGTTTAAAATTCTGACACTCTGGTTTTATGTTGTGCTCAGTATTACAGAGGTTTTAATTTTCAGTTATTGTTTTTATAAAATCAAATACTGCTGTTCTTCCATGGCATCTAAATTCAGTACTTTGACTTTCTCGGGTCTCTCTCGTCCCTGAGCTTTAAAGATGGTCTCCTGGGTCTTCTGTTTGTAGTTCCTATTAATGTTTAGAAAGCTGTTGCTCTGGCTGCGGCCGTCTGTTGTGAGCCGTGACGGGGGCCTTGCCATTTTGCTCGATCACACATCCATCTTCCACTGATTTAACTGCCTCCCTGGAATCCTCTTGTGAATTCCCATGTATGTGAGGGTGCTTCTGGTTATTCTCCTCCATCGATCTATTTGTCTGTTTTGTGCAAAGCACATGTGATTTTACAGTTCAGCATCACACAGGACAATATAATTATTTTTCTTAATTTTTTTTAAAAAATTAAGTTTTTTTGTATAAAAAAATACAATTGTCCATTGTATATGGACTCAATGCCTTTATTTGATTTTATGTGGTGCTAGGATGGAACCCCGTACCTCGCACTTGCAAGGCAAGTGCTCTACCACTGAGCTACAACTCCAGCCCCAGTCTAATTATTTTATAGTGTAATACAGGATGATTTTTCTGTATCTGGTTGGTCAAACTCACTCTCATTATTTCTCCTTTTCAAAATCATATTTCTGGTGTTTTCTCTTTCACATACACTTTAGAATGAATGTGTCAATTTTCTTTTTTAAAGTTTTAAATTTTTTAATTGAATTTTCAGATTAAGTAGAACATCATGCCATCTGACTTGCAAATGCCATATCGAATAAGAAATCTAAGTGTAAAAGTTGCATTCATAGAATTATTTATAATCTGGATTGAGGAAACAGCTTACTACCTATGACTCAGGGCAACAGAACAAAATATTGGAATATTTATGAGTACATAAAAAAGATAGAACTTTTGCCCGGCAAAACTTTGCACAAGAGAAGTCAAAAGACAAATGACAAGAAGAGAAAATATATGCAACATGTGTCACAAATAAAGACTAATGTATTAACATGCAAATAATGACTTCACTGAGATGGACTGTGGTATGCCTAATACTACTAATAGATATGAACTGTGTGTATTTATGTATGTGAGGAGATGCAGACAGACAGAAGACGATGGATGATAGGTACACAGATGTCCCTGTTCCTCCCTGCCGAAGTCCACGGAGGACTCCTCACCAGCTCGGACCTCCTGTGTAAGCACATTGGTATTGGGAGGGCAACAGGTAAACCCTGGGGCACTTCAGCCACAGCTAGGACGAGCTGTTTTTTCCTCCATTTTCTTTTCTATATTCATAGAATAAGCCTATGTTTTTCTTTGTCCCCAAGCCATCAGAGCTTTCCATCTTTCACTGTTCTTCAGTGTGGCTTCTTCCATGTCCTTCAAATATAACTGTAGGGGCTGGGGATATAGCTCAGTTGCCTGGCACGCACAAGGCCCTTGGTTCAAGCCCCAGCGTGCGCGCACACACACACACACACACACACACACACACATGACTGTAGGATGACTTCCTGGTATAATTGGCGGTGGTTGCACTCAGCTAATTGAACTCATCTTGTCATCCAGCCCTCGCTGCCCATCAGCTACATTCTTCCTTCATTCTGGTTGTGGGAGCAGAATGTTGAGCAGAGAGCTCTCTGGTCCTGAGGAGGGAGCGAGGGACCCTGCAGCCAGCCGCTGGACAGCCGTGTTGGCACTCTGCTGCACCTGCCATGCTCTCCCAGGCCCACACCACTGGCAATTTTCATAAAACCGTCGTGTTTCCCACCGACAGGACCTCAGAGCTCACCAGTGCCGCCTCTGCACTTGAACCACAGCAAGCCAGTTTTGGGATTGTGCTTGACTTTGTATTCCATATAAAGTACCTACTAGGCAGGTAGAATGGCCCAGCATGCATCATGTTAGTGTCACAATTAAAACGCCTCCAAATGTCTATTTATACCCTGTGTTGTACCAGAGTATTATTTGAGGTGACTAACTGAGGTTAAAATTCAGGTCTCTGCATTTCCAACGAAATGTTCTGGAGTTCTGAATACGTTTGCTTTAACTTAGTTTATTAGAAAGCCACAGGTGCTACAAGGACAAGTGGTACACCTAAAGTTCTCACTCTTCTGTGATGTGGTTCTCTGTCCTAAATGTCTGACTACTTTTCTCTCTCCCTAGATTCAATCACTCAGCACAAGGTCTGCGCCTTTGAAAAATACCTGTTGCTGTAGTGATGAAGACACCAGCACATGGCATCTGAAGACACTTGCAAAGCCGTCCTGGGATGCTCAAGTGAGGAGCGGACGGTGAAGAGAAGGAGCCCAATAGCACAGGTCTACCTGGGGGTGGGGTGCTGTCCTACGTCTCACATGAGGGAGCTCATGTTTCAGACAGGCATAGCCCACCCTGTCTGGGTCCTTTCTATATAAACCTGTTCTTTTTATCTTAATGATAATCACATTAAAAGATGGCAGAATCTTGTCATTAAAGCACTGTACTTTCAAATAAAGAGTGGAAATTCTTTTAAGTTTTTTATTACTCAGAGCAGTCAGTGAGCCCTGGCAGTTTCTTGGCTTCAACTCGAAGGTCTTTTTAACGTATCACATACTAGGTATGAAGGTTAGATCTGTGCATCTGGCCTCACAGTAATTAAGGAAGACAGGTATGGAGTGTCGTGTGATGACGAGTTGTGCCGAGTGTGACCCTGGAGCATGGCCAGCAGGAGACCAGAGCTGCTGCCCGAGGGGGAATCCTCAGCTGGGGATGAACCAGCTGGCCTCCTAAAGGAGCGACACTAGGTCCAGGCGAGGCTGGAGATCTGAAGATGCCACCAGGAGCTCATCATGGAACTGTCCCTTTCTCTTACTTACTGTCACTCATCTCAGCTATTGTTCCCAGCTCAGATAAATGTCAAATCCCTCAATAGTTATGATGGACCAGTGGTTAGAACAAGGCTTTGAGAGACGAGGTAGCGATGTGGCTGGAAATGAGGGTGTTCCGTGTTCCTAACAGCACTCGCCCTGCAGTCCCCCATGATGCTCATTGTCTGGTAATGGCTGAACTTCAGCCCAGCACCCCAAGTCCATGCCCTTCCCCGTGTCCTAGCTCCCACTACCCAGAGTTCCCAAGGAGGCTGACAAGACACCACAGAGCTCCCGTGTGCCACCAGCTTCTCCCTGGAGGGAATACCAGCCTGGCCTCCACCCAGCAAGGCTGAGTCCCCAAGCCAACCCCAGTTCCTGGTCCTAGCCTGCCAGCAGCCAGTCAAGGTTCACACCCCAAAAACCACGCCGTAGGAGGACAGGCTTGTGCTAGGCATTGCCCCAAGCCCACATGTGCTGCCCACCTTCTCCTCTGCAGCCCTCTGGGTCGGCTTCTGTGTGTCTGCCATCCCTCACCCAACACAGGTAGGGCTGAACGTTCTCAGAACTCTGAATTTTGTTTTTAATTTGGAAAAGTGAGCAACTCTCACACCTTCTGTGAACAGTGTAATAGGCTTTCTACCCAGAGAAGAAAGCAAGAAAAAGAATACAAGGCCTACAGATTAGAAGAAGTAAAATTTATAATTCTCAAGATTTCATGGAACCATTGATATAAGCACCAGAAATATTGTAGGATTATTGACTATTGATTATATTAATTATGTATGTGTTGAGTGAATAAGTAAATGATTATAAGAAATGTGCCCATGATGTAATGTGAACTGCAAAACTTAGATAAATTGCAGAACTCAGAAAGACTTAAGTTAGTGATATGAGAGTCTACACCCAGGGCGTACGCCCCAGACCCCATCCATTTATCAGCTGCAAGCACAACTGAACTGGGACTTAAAAACCCAGACTTCTGGGGGGCGATGGGACTAACAGGACCTGGACAGAAAGACCGAGGCCTCCGACACTGTTGTCCCCCAGCACCAGACTCCTGTGGCACTGATTAAGTTCCAGCAACCCAGACTTAAAACACATCACAGGTGAGCGTCTGGAACCCTTGGGTGTAGACTCAGTTAGGACTTAGAAATAGGATGTGTGTCTGAAGTGTGATGAACATTAGTGACATAGATTTGATTGAATCTAACTGTGCCTCAGACTGAATCTATAGTGACCTCGTGACAAATATACATGAAAATTATAAGGAATCAAAGAAAAGCTTACTAGAACTAACAAGTTTGGCAAGATTAAGGATACAAAATTAATGTATGAAACTAATGGAGTCATAATTCCGTAATTGTTAATAGGCAGTTTGAAGTGAAATTCAGAATGCAGTTTCATTTATAGGAGCATATTTTAAAAAAAAAAGGACTAAACTTGGCAAAGAAGTTTAAGACCTGTATACTGAAACATGAAGCATTGCTGATGGAAGTTAAAGACCTAGATAAATGGAGGAATATGTGAAGTTTGTGAGCTAGAAAACTCAATATTGCTAAAAAAGTAGTTCTCAAGTGGATATAAAAATGCAGTGCAATCGCTATCAAAACCCCGGGTGGTTTCTTTGTAGACTTGGAAAGCTGGTGCTAAAATTTATATGAAAATAAAATACAAAGAGACTCTAGGAGGCCAACTTTTTTTTTTTTTTTTTTTTTTTTTAAGGACAAAGTTGAAAGACTGAGAATACCTGATTTCAAAATTGCTAAATGTGTGATTTGGGCACAGAACAGACATGTGGATAAGGGAACACAGTAGGTATCAGGAGGATTGAGCTCCTGCTTATGGTCTGGTTTTCAACAAAGATGCAAGACAACCCACAATAGTAGAATATCGCTTTTAACAACTTTTCCTGGGAGGGTGGGGGGATGGAAAGTTTAAAAGCCCTTAGATCTGTATCTCAGTAGCATATGCAAAAATGTATTCAAATTGGGCCAAAAACATAAGCTGGGTCTTTCAACCTCAGCACCAGGGACACTGGTCAGGAAGGTGGTGGAGAGGCTGTCCTGTGCATGTGGTAGACTCAACAGCATCTTTGGCTCCATCTGTTAGATGCCAGTAGCACCCACTGTGACAGCCAAAGTGTTTCCAGATGGTCCTGAGTCTCCCTCAGGGCAAAACAGTCCCCAGTTACTGTGTGAACTGAAATCACATAGCGTCTGGAAGAAAGCAGAGCAGGACATCTCTGCCACCTTGAGTTAGGAAGGTTTAGATCTGACACTAAAGGCGTAATTCACAAAAACAAAAGTTGGGCTTTATCAAAATTTTAAAAATTTACTCTTGGAAATAAACCATTAAGAAAGTGAAAAGACAAGCCACAGACTATCATTGCATGTCGGCTAAAAGAGGTGTATCCTGAGTATGCAAGGAGCCCATGTAACTCATTAACAACACCTCACCTCACCTCAGAAGATACTGAGTGATCACTAAGCACAAAAAAGGTGCTCCACCCGTGTCCTTAGGGAAATGCAGACTGAACCACGAGATGCCTGCTCCACTCCCTCTGGAAGGACTGGAAATGACAAGACTGGGGACACCAGGAGTTGACCCAGATGTAAAGCGACTAGAACGCTCATGCCCTGCTGGACAAGGGTATACTCGGTCTGAAGAACCAGTTGGCAGTTTCTCTAAGAATCCCACGTGCTCACCACACGACCAACAGTCGCACTCCCAGGGATGAACCAGGAGACAGGAAACCATCTCCCACAGGACTGCAGCCGCGTGTTCACATCAGGCCAAAGCCACGTTGCCCACCAGCTGACAGCGGGCTAAGCAGACGCAGTACCTCCATGCCACAGAAGGCCACTCCTCAGCAGACAGACAAGGCGTGGCCCTGCACAACAACATGCGTGATCCTCAAAATATGATCCGTCCAAGAATCCAGAGTCAAGGGATTACATGTTGTATCGTTCCAGTTGGCTGAAATTTCTAGAGCCCCAAACTAGACAGGTAGAAAGCAGATGAGCGGTTTCCTGTGGCAAGGGTAGAAGTAAAAATAGGCAGCAATCACTTGGGGCGATGGAGACATTCTAAACCTGGATTCTAATCATGGCTGCACAATTGGGGACGTTGAATAAAATCATTGAACGGTACTCCTGTGAGTGAAATTCACATCGTACATCACTAAAGCTGTTTAACAAAAAAAAACAAAGCTATGTTGGCAACCATGGAGCTCTGCACCTCTTGGGTCTCCTCGAGAACTTTCTGTTCAGCAGTGATTAATGTAGTCAGCCCATTCCCTCCAGCCTCCAGCCCAGAGTTCCTTCAAGACCAGCCTCAGCTGTCAAGCCAAGGCCACTTTACTCTTCCACAGCCCTCAGCCAAGGATGGGGCACAGCAGGGCCTGGGGACCTCACCGATTCTACCCAACATCAGACCCCTTACTGAGCTAGTCTGTGCTCCAGAATCCCACTCGGAGCTGGCCCTTGGGTTGACTGCAGCTTCATCCAACCTGCAGTGTGGTCTGAGCTGTCAGAGCTACAAGGTGGCCAGAAGCTCTACTTATCGGATCCTGTTTCCACCTGCTTTGGTTTTCCTAGGAGTGCCCCCCGTATGCCTCCTGCTCTCTCGACTCTGCATCCCACTTGAGAGAGAGAGATGATGCAGGTACAGTCCAACAGAAATTGGGTGGAAACCAGTAGCCAGCACCCCTAGTTACACACACAACGTGAAAAGGCACAAAATCTATTAACAGCCTCATTTATATTCAGGACAGATTTTGCCTCTAATTCATCTGCAGTAATCTGGTTTTCAGTGTTTGGGGTTGTGAAGTGTGGATAAAGGACTGAAGGACTTATATTAGTATCTAGAGATACTAAGCTTTTTGAGGTCACATAAACCAGTCAACAGAGTAGCTGGGGTTGGAAGGCAGGTTAGATCCAGCGTCTACCACTCTGCACTGTGCGGTAGGCTTGTTCAGTTGTTGGAGGCAGTCTGAGAGTGTCCCCCCTAGGGCTCATGTGTGGGAAGCTTGGTCCCTGTGTGACCCCAGCATTTGTGGGGTAGTGGGACCTTCAAGAGGCAAGGCCTGGTGGAGGTGGTTAGGCCACTGGGGTGTGCCCTTGGAAGGGACTGACACAGCCCTCGTTGGACCCCAGGCTCCCTGGCTTCCTATCTCTCCCTCTGATCTCTCCCTCTTGAACTTGCTCCTGCCCTTTTGATGACATCTACCAAGAGGTCCTCTCCAGACCCAAACCAGTGTCAGACCATGGCCTTGAGCCTCCAGAACTGTGAGTTCACTAACCCTCTTTTCTTTAAAAGTACCCAGCTTCTGTGCTTTAGATAGGTATCAAAGGCAGTGCCATCATGTCCAAAGGTGAGTCTCTTAGGAAATGACAGGATCCGAGGGCTCAGATGTCAACACTGGATTAATCCATTTGATGGACTAATTATTTGAGTGGACTTCTGGGTGGTAACCATAGGCAGGTGGATCATGGTTGGAAGAAGTATTTCACTGGGGGCATGACCATAGGGACTGTGTCTTGTCCCTGGCATGCCTGCCCTCCCTGTGCTTCCTGGATGCCACGCTGAGCAGCTTCCCGCTGCCATGCCCTTCCTCCATGATGTTTTGCCCCACCTCAGGCCGAGCATGGAAACCAGCCAGCCGTGGACTGAGTGCTCCGCATCCATGAGCCAAAGTAAATCTTTCCTCCTCTAAGTTGTTTATGGCGGGTATTTTGGTCACAGTGATGAAAAGCTGACTGACATACCAGCCTCGGGTATTTTTTTATTATAATGAAAAACAGACTAATACAAAATGCAGCTATGAAAATGTTTGTTGGGATGAAAACTAGTGATCAATTTTTAACTGTTTGCTGAGGTCGCTTGCCCTTAGCACTGTGTCATTGCTCTGTGTCTGACACACAGACCTCAAGGTGCACACACTCCTTAAACTTAGGAAGCATTTCCATGAGACCTTAATTGACTTTTGCTTTCAGCCTTTAAATGACAAGAGCCTCCGTCCAGATGAGGCTGCTTGAAGAAATACAGTAGGTAGGGACAGCTCACGTCTCATCAGAACTACTGATTAAACTGGGGCAGGAGTGATCATAGTATGAGGTTCATGATCCTCACCCAGCAGTCCCTTCTCCCTGACAAAGGTGACCTCCATGATGCCTTTGTAGACGCTTCTGAGATAGTCTGAAAACCACCGGTCTCCACTATCCCTCACGGCATTGATGGCACACCCAGACCCTGAAGTCATGCAACAAATGAGCAATTCTATCAAGGGACTCTAACTCAAGAGTTTCTGACCTACAGTGTTTGCACCCTTTGCAGCCAAGAGGGCACAGACTAAAATTGGTTATGCATCAGGGGTAAGTTTAGTGAAATTTAGAAAACTGCTTTAAACGTAGCACACCAGGAGATGAGTCACAGGTGAGGTTTCACCTGACATTGCCATCAAAGCCCTTTGTGTGCCCTTGAATTGCACCAGATAGGTTTGAACATCGCCTCGATGTTTCAGAAATGCTTCACCATGTGCTCAGTTAAACGTCGTGCCATGTTTCTGGAAATGCCACTTATGGGCTTAGAAAAGATAACTCTGGGTAGTTATTCATAATCATGCCCCTTATAATTCACTAGGAGAATGTTTGAGACAAATCTGAGCATACTAATGTAATGAAGGATTTAGACCCGAGACCCGAGTGCTTCTCCAACGTTAATGTGAATCCACATCACCCAGGGATATTGTTAAGTGGCAGATTCTGATTCAGTCATGCATAACTGGGAGGGGACCTGTTAACAGGTTCCCAGAAGGTGGCAGTGCTGGTTGAGTGGCAAAGGCTCAGAATACTCACAAGATGTTATGCATTTACATTCCACTGACTTCTGAACAAGAATTAGTGATTTGGGGATTTTAATGTCTTGTTGAACCAACTGCTGTTTGTAGCAGTGTATTGCAAATGTGTTGTAAAACTCTTATCAAGGTTTTCAAGAATGGCCAAGGCAGTGACCCTCCACTTTAGCCATTAGAATCAACTGAGGAGCTTAAAGATGACACTGTACAAACTCCAGACTCCGCCCCCAGGGAGAATGATTTCACTGGACATCCACGTGGGGGGGCCGTGTTCTCACATGTGGAGGGAGGGATCCACCACCATGAGCAGTGAATGCACAGACCGTTTCTCTCACCCCGAGAACCCTCGTGCCATCCTTTCCTACCACCTGCTTCCATACCAGACCCCCACCTCCACTCTGGCGGCCACTGAGCTGTCTCCCTCCTCTACGGTTCGCCATTCCGATACTACTGTGCCAACAGAAGCGTGCAGTATGTGACTCTCAGCCTTGCTTCTTTTCACTCTGTCATTCTCTGATAGTCCATCCATGTCATATATAGCCATAGGCCAGTCCTGCTAAGCAGGATTCGCTGGTGTGGAGGTACCACAGCTTCGTTTAACCATGCAAGTAAATGTGAATGCTCTAGCCTGGGGTATAGTATTGCTAAGTCTGGATTTGAAGCCCTGGGAAATTGACCAAAGCAAGGGCTTGTGGTAGGAGTCTAAGCTTCTTGGCAGGGCTGAATCAGATGTTGGTAGAAGAGAGCGGGGGGCCAGTTTCTTGTTATCCCTCTTTTCTGTAATCTGAATATTTGTGTCCCTTCCTCAAATTCATATGTTGAGATTCTGACACTCAGGTGATGGTGTTAGGAGGTGGGGACTTGGGACATGATCAGTTCAGGTGGGTGGAGCCTCACGGGAAGCAGCAGTGCCCTACAGAAGAGACTCCAGGGAGCCACTAACCTAGGCTAAGCCGCTCCCTGGAGTCTATTCTGCCATATGAGGACACAGAGCGAAGGCCACCGTATATGAACTAGGAAGCAGCCTTCACCAGGCGTCCAGTCTATCCAAGACTTGATCTCGGACATCCAGCTTCCAGTTCCAAATGAACTGCGAGCAATACATTTCTGTTACTGTGAGCCACCTGGTCTGTGCATTCCCTCGTAACAGCTAGAACAGACTACAACACCTCCCTAACTGTGTGGGATGCACCAGGACCAGGTCTGAGCGGAAAGGTGCCTGAGAGAGGTATGGCAGAACACAGCAGTGGAACTGGACTCTGGCATTTCCCCAGTGCTTGGGATTGTTGGGACGAGTGGACGTAACTCCCTGGTCTCCAGGATTCTCCTGTGCATCTTAAGAAGTGCTGCACTACACATCAGCCCGCAGGGTGTGATTGCTGTATAGAACAGAAGTGAACAGGTGGAGGCTTGAGAAGCCGTCAGGCTCCAGGAAGATCAAACTAGATTGTCCTCAGCCCTGCATTATCAGAAACTCAGCAGCTGGCTTGCTTTAATCAACGAGGAAACAAAAAAATCAGGAGAGACCTGAGAGGTGACTGAGAAGGAGCCTCTGACCAGATGCCTGTCGGTGCTGATTGAGTAAAAAGAATTTAGAACTCACAGGGAGACTAAATTTATGCTCCATTTACTTCTGAATGGAAATTAATGATTTTTTTTAAATTTATTCTGAGCACCTCCCTGCCTAGAATCGCCTACAGTGCCAGTCGCACATGCACATGCCCACTGAAGAGCTTACCTCAGATCAAGCTGGGACCCTGGGAGAGGAGACTCACTCCGGTGCCCCCAGAGCTTGGCCTTCTTGGGAAAGCATCAACAGCAGTCCTCTGGATACACCACACCCAGACCCAAGAGGGCAAACCACATCTTTCCAAAAAGAAAGAAAAACAGGTTATTTATTGCAATGAATGAAGATAATGAGATGCAAAGCAAGGCACAAAATAAAAATGAATGCAAATCTGGTAGGCCATAAAATAGCCCTATTGTATAGAGAATATCCTTCTGTGTTGTGGGTCAGTGCAGGTTGACTGTACAGGTAAACACAGACCCCAGGTTCATTTCCCTTTCTCTGGGTAAAGCCATTGATGGTGGTTATTTTATCATGCATAACAAGTGGTGGATTAATTGTACGAAAGAGTGAAACAATTGCCAACACTCTCTTCTGTGCTTTTCCTGTCCACTGCTTCCTTGTGCGACCTTTCCCTGGTCAGTAAGAGGAAATCATACTGAGAAGAATAAGTATTGTGTAGAGAAAATGCGAAGAAAAAACGAAAAGGAAACAGACAATGGTCAGATTTTTGGCTTTTGAAATATTTTAAAAATCATTGGGGACACTTAGGAACTAAAAACCCTTCTGCTGTAACACCTAGAAAAACTGAAGAAAATATTAAAAAGTATTACAAGCTGCTTTTCAAATGTGTTGCAGAACTCCTAATGAGGAGGGGGTCCCCAGAACCTTGGTCAGGAGTGAGACAATGCAAGAAGGTTTAGAGGTGAAATCGGTACCTGTCTTGGAGATCAGGACCAGATCCTTATTCCCCCAGGAGTGAAATGACCAGGCAAATGTAGGAAACAAGTTTTATTTAATAGAACAAAGATAGAGTGCAGAGATGGCAGACCCAGAGCTGATGCCCGTGGGAGGGAGTGTGTCTTACCTCTTTGTAGATCTCAGGTGTCCTTTCCTCCCTCCCTCTTGCTATCTTGCCTGGGTGAACAAAAGGCAGGAAAAGAGTCACCCAGGAGGTACTCAGTAGCAACTCCTTGTGTTGGAAGGAGTGATTCTCCAAAGGGGTCATAACCTTGAGAGGGGAAGTACTCTGGACGTACTAGCATTCCAGTTGCTTTCTTTGAATTAGCCTCCATCCTTCCAACCCAGTCATTGCTGACTACCAGTCCTTTGCCCCTGTCTCAAAATGATTAGGTTATGAGAGCTTTAACTCGATCAGTGCATTAATCTGCTGGTAAGGATTTACTGGATTGTGGCTCCTGAGGAGGTGGGTCCCTGAGGGCATGCCTTGGGGGGGTATAGTTTGTCCTATTGAATGAAGTGCAGTCTCCCCACCTCCCCTCACTGTTCCCCCTTCCTGGTGCCAAGTTCTCAGCTGCTTTCCTCTGATGCATGTGGGATGTTCTACCTTACCTCCTGTCCTAAGGAACAGAGCTGACCATCTACTGCTGAGAGCTCTGAAACTCCGAGCCCCCAAAAGCTTTTCCTCCTCTAATTGTTCTCGTCAGGTCTTTTAGTTAAAGCAGCAAAAAAGTGACTGAAACACATCGGGATCATGAGGGCCTGTCTATGGCCTCCCAGCTCTATCTTGCTTTGGGTTTGGTGTGACCCCATCTTATTGACAATGTTCCCATTAGAAACAAGTGACATTATTCAGCAAAAACAGACTGAAATAGAAAATTACAAACAAATAGGGTGGGTCTGGGGAGGCTGCAGAGCTGCCATGCCCTCTCCTGCAGGATTAGGCTCCACATCCTCCAAGCCTGCAGCAGCCCACCAAGGAGGTCTCCTGAGGTTGCTGTGCAGTGCTTTGTTGGGTATCCTTGTGCAGGCGTGATTGATGGGATCATCGGTTGACTGGCCTCAGCCTCCAGTCCTCCACTCTCTGAGGCCATGGTCACAAAACCCCTCCACATCCCCACAACTGCCAATCAGGGTGCTCTCCAGCTGTCTTATTCAACTGGCTAGACCATTGGTGCCCGTTTTGCACTGTGATTCCGAAGGTTCACTGTTGACTTGGGTGAATTTAGTTTTCCCTAACATGCCTTCAGATTCTGAAATGCAAATGAAGACAAATTACCTACTAAATCAACATAAATACAAAAGCATGTTGAAAGGGGTCCCCTCCCCCGCACCACCCCCCATCAGAAGTGGAAAACTTGCTAGTTTGAAGTCTTAGAAACAGTGACTTTGAAACAAATCCAGTGGGGAAAATGTATAACCCCCAGGACTAACAAGGCAGTGGGGTTCTTGCCACCTGAGCACCTGTGGTGGTGGTATAAATTGACACAATGGCCTGGGAAAGCAATCAGTCAATCAACATGGAATTCTAAGAATATTTGTATCCCTGACCCAAATAATTAATAGTAACAAAACATTCTAAAAGAAGGAAAGTTACCTTTGTCCAAGAATTTTCATTGTATCATTATTTATATTGGAGGGAAACCAGAAACAACCAAATGTTCAGCAATATAGAAATTATTGGTAAAGTTGTTATACTCTGCAGGGTGTGGTGGTGCACACTTATAATCCCAGTGGCTCAGGAGGCTGAGGCAGGAGGATGGAAAGTTTGAAGCCAAACTCAGCAAAAGCAAGGCTCAAGCAACTCTGTGAGATCCTGTCTCTAAATAAAATACAAAATAGGGCTAGGGATGTGACTTAGTGGTCGAGTGCCCCTGAATTCAATCCCTACGACAAAAAAAAAAAAAAAAAAAAGGTTGTTATACATCAAGCTGATGAACTGTCAAGCATCCATTATAGATTTTAACTATGAAAACTGATATAAGAAATGTTTATGATGTGAAGTAAAAAAAAATTGCATTTTTACCACAATCAGAACCACACAATGTTTTGTATATGCAATACCACCCAACTGTAGGTAATGTGGAGAAACTATTCAAGTGAGATAACTGGAACACGATTAATTTCTATATGATTTTTGTTAATATTACAATATTTGGTCAGTAATATCACTGATAATTCTGAACTGAAAACTTCAGGCACACACATTCTCAAGACCAGTGGCTGTCAAAGCCTTCACATCTGAGTGTTGGCCTGGGGCTATTTCCTGTTTCTTCGCCTACCTGTCAGTTCCATTTTCTGTTGGTCCAGTCACTCAAGTGCCCCTAGCCTGGGCTGCCTGCTCTCAAGTGGGATGGCCACACCTATGCAGCCTCCTCTGGGTCAGCTGCTCCAAGGACAGCTCTTTGCTAGCTGGACCCAAGCTCCAGGCAACCCCTCCCCTCCTCGCCCCCGAGGTTGGCCCCTCTTCCCCTTCTTTGCTTCTCTTGCTTTGTTCTGTGTCCCGCTGCTGATGGCAGCCTTGGTAGTGGGGTTTTTTCATATTCATCTCAATTCCTTCCTTCTCTCCCATCTCCCGTTTCCGTAGTCTTTTGGAAAGCCAACAGGACTTTCGTGGAGTTGGAGATGATCTCACATGAGCCGAGGTGTCAGCAGAGCCATGTCCCCATTGCTCCCTGGCCCTGGGGAGAATCCTTTTCCTGCCCTCTTTGTGTACTGGACCCTGCAACGGTGGCGGAGGCGAGTCTTCTCGCTGCACTAGGACACTCTCATGCCCCCTCTCCCCAGTTGCAGACCCTGGGATTGTTTGGACGGCCTCAGGCCCACCAGGCCACCCAGGATAGCATCTTTCTTTCAAGTGAGCCGATGAGCCCCCTCCCCTCCGTAACCTGATTCCATGTGCGTGTGAGGTGCCACCGTCCCAGGCTCCTCCTGGCAAAGCCATCATCCCCCTCCCTCGCTGCCCTAGACTCACCAAGTCTGTGCCCACCGAGCAGCCGTTCTCAGTGGCACCCAGGCTGAGAACTCCCAGAAGGCGTTCCCAGAGCTGCAGTTTCTTCAACTGGCAATAATCACAATCATGCCCGTCCTGGTGCCCAAGAGCAAAGGACGAAGGCCAGGAGTTGATGCCCTAGGGAGGAGTTTGTGAGCAGATGCCCCTGGGTTTGCATTGTTCAGAGACACACCCACCCCAAACCCAGACAGAGAACCAAGTCACCGGGACCCCAGCACAACTCAGGAGACACAGCCGATAGCCTGGCTCCCAGCGCTCCATGCAGCAGGGAGAGAGGAGCCCATCTGCGTACCCTTCCTGGGCCTGCTCAGCAATTATTTGATGCCACTGACCATGACGTAAGGCTAAAATGTGTCTATTTAGTTACCTTGGTTATAATTAAATTGTTATGTTCCTGCTGTCAATTTTGCTGCTTCTGCTACTTCACTTAAAACCATAAAGTTTATTTTTTGGGCCAGGGAGACACTATCTAATTTTATTCCTCTAATATTTGAACTGTTAACTGAGACAGTAATTAAAATTATTGACCTGAAACTAAACAAGAGCATACAAATATCCTTCAGGCTAAACCAATATTTTGTTTGGTCTGAGTTCCCAACTCAGGCCTTAATGTCTCCCAAAGCCTTAAGCCCATCCAGGGACCCAGCTCCACGTAGAACTCCAGTGCTGGCAGCAGCCATTGCTTTATTAATCTGTTTTCAATTTTTAAGTGTTTGGATTCACAGCTTATCTATGGGAACAAATAGTTGTTCTATCTTTAATATTCCAGAGAGAGGGCTTGCTGAAACCTTGCTCCAGCATCCCTCCAGAGGCCGCGAGTGAGCTCAGCCAAGGCTGGGGAGAGGATGGTCTGGGGAAGCCACGGGGCTGAGCCTGTCAACACAAAGGCAAGAAGACTGAGGCGCACCACAGGCCAGCGGCTCCAACAGCTCAGGGCCCCACGGGGCGGAGCGGGAAAGGAAGGGCCCGCCAGACCTCAGGACTTGGCCCCCGAGAGCCAGTCATCAGCCAGATGGAGCACACAGCCAATAACGTGAAACCCAATCATGAAATTATTGGGAACCCATCAGAAAAAAGAGAAGGACTCTTTGTCCTGAGTGTGTGAAGCTGCGGATGGCAGGAGCAGGAGGAGGGCTATGACTCATGGGCCCAACAAGTTGTGTTCCAGAAACCGAACTGAGGACACTGTGTGGGCTAGGGCCGTGGGCACCGAGCAGGCCTGAGGCGCAAGACGGACCTCATTCCAGGGGGTGTTGAAAGCCGGTCACCTGGGCCACAGAACCCGGGGAGGACTTGAAGTCTTGCAATATGGTTAGGACTGAGGAATTTGGCTAGTTTGAGCTCTCTGGACTTGGTTTTCCTGAGCTATTCCCACCACAGCCCTTATTAAGGATTTATTGGATTGAGGGGCCACCTTAAAATGTCCTTTGAGCCCAAATTCTACCTCAGCACATAACCTCTCTGTGCTCCATGTGTTTGGTCCTCACTTCCTTCACACTGTACCAAAGGGACAAAGAAATTTGATAAGGCAATCCCTATGGTTCTCAATTTCAATGGACCCAAGCAGAGTTAGCCTGTTGTCAGAGGCAAAGGGGCCCTATCTGTAAGAGGTAGGAATCTCTCCAGTGTTGTGGAGGGCAGAGTTTTGGTCACCACCAGCCTTTCCACCTTGGAACCCCAGTGCTACCCCTGCCTGCCTGCCAACACTCACCTGTAGCCATCGTCTGAGCTCAGTTCCCTCCAGTGAGAAACAGAGTGCCCAGGACACTTACTGAGCACCTATTCTGTGTCAGTCACTGAATCAGGCTCCAAGGCCCAGAAATAGCTGAGAGCACAACCCTCAAAAGCTGCTGGCCTGGAGGGAATGCGGCTGGGAAATGAATTAAGATGTGGCATGATGAGTTCAGGAAGGACCAAGGACTGACTGAAGAGGCAAGATTAGTTCTATACAGAAAGGGGGAAAGTTGAGAAAATGCTTTCAGAAGAAACTGACACCTGATTCACTGTCAAGGGAAACAGACATCCACAGAGGCAGAGGTGGAAGAGACCAGGCAGAGGCGGGCACCCCAGTGGGTGGGAGCACATGGGCCTCAGCATGGCTGGAGTGTCCACAGGTTCTGGGGGGAGGCCCAGCAGAGGGCCACTCAAAGACAGACTCTCCTAACTCTCTGGGGAAGAAATGTGGAGGCGCTAGACCAGGGTCCGTGGAGGCAGAGGAGGGTGGCTTGGGGGTGCTTAGCAAGTGGAATCAACAGTGCTGGCTGATTGGCAGCAGTGCAGGGTGAGCAGAGGGAGGGGAGCGCTGCAGAGTCCCAGGGCTCAGGCAGGGTGATGGGCCCTCTCCAGAGGATCTGCGTTGGTGTCAGGAGCGCAGTCAGTGAACGCAGAGGAGGAAGTCTTGTGCTGAAGGAGTTCTTCTGAAAGGGCAGGGAGGGGCACAACCCCATGCTAAGCCCTACGCTTCAGACTGTATGTCATGCATATTAGACATTCTGCATTTCTTCTGCTACTGCCTTTTTAAAAATTGCAGTACCAGCAATTGACTCCAGGGGCGCTTCACCACCGAGGCACGTCCCCAGCCCTTTTTACTTTGGGAATGGGTCTCACTTAAGTTGCCAGACTGGCCTTGATTTATGATCCTCCTGCCTCAGCTTCAGAGTCTCTGGAGTACAGGCGTGCACCACCACACCCAGTTAACCGTCGGATTTCTAAATTTGGCTGTTTGCATTGCTCAAGAGTGAAATTAATGGCTTATGTTTCCAGCATATGATGCTCATTGCAATGGACATCTAAAAATGCCCAGTGAAAGATACAGAATGTCCCTATGGGGGCTGGGCAGACCTGTGAGAAACCTGGAGAAATACTCTAGGTCTGGGAGCAAAGTGGGAGAGGTAGGTGGACATGGACACTGTGAAATCCCCAGTACCCAGGAACCACATGAATGTGCCTGTGAGTGCATGTGTCTGTGCCTGTGGTGTGTGCATGTGTGTGCATGGTGTGTGCCTGTGTGTGCCTATGATGTGTGCCTGTGGTGTGTGCCTGTGGTGGAAGAGAGGTGGAAGAGACCAGGCAGAGGCGGGCACCCCAGTGGTGTGTGCCTGTGTGTGCATGGTGTGTGCCTATGTGTGTCTATGGTGTGTGCCTGTGAGTGCATGTGTCTGTGCCTGTGGTGTGTGCCTGTGTGTGCCTGTGTGTGCATGGTGTGTGCCTGTGGTGTGTGCCTGTGGGGTGTGCCTGTGAGTGCATGTGTCTGTGCCTGTGGTGTGTGCCTGTGAGTGCATGTGTCTGTGCCTGTGTGTGCATGGTGTGTGCCTGTGGTGTGTGCCTGTGGGGTGTCCCTGTATGTGCCTGTGGGGTGTGCCTGTGGTGTGTGCCTGTGTGTGCATGGTGTGTGCCTGTGGGGTGTCCCTGTGTGTGCATGGGGTGTGCCTGTGAGTGCATGTGTCTGTGCCTGTGGTGTGTGCCTGTGTGTGCCTGTGTGTGCATGGTGTGTGCCTGTGGTGTGTGCCTGTGGGGTGTCCCTGTGTGTGCATGGGGTGTGCCTGTGGGGTGTGCCTGTGGGGTGGGGGAGCAGAGTGGAGGAGGTGGAGCATAGACCACCCTGAGAAAGCTGGCACTCGGGAAGGTAGCACTCTCAGGAAGAAAGCAAAGAAGGCAGAGGGATAAGTTTTCCACGGGGGCAAATGGAAAGGAAAATGAGTCTTTTCCAGGCCCCTGGAAGAGGAAAGCGTGTGTCTTCAAGGAGGAATGTCCTTAGCAGGGCTTCTAACAACTCTTAGAGATGAAGTCACCATGACACTGGGCATGGCAGTGGCACTCACCTGTAATCCCAGCAACTCAGGAGGCTGAGGCAGCAGGATCACAAGTTCAAGGCCAGCCTTGGCAACTTAGAGAGACCCTGTCTCAAAATAAAAAAATAAAATGGGCTTTGGATGAAGCTCAGTGGCAAAGAACCCCTGGGTTCAATCCCCAGTACCCCCACCCCGTCCCCTCAAAAAAGTGACCACGAAGCTGAATGCACACCCATACACACACACACACAATTTCAAATACACCACACACCACTGGGAAAAACAAACACCAGGGCTTCAGACATCAGCATCATCAGATGTAAATGATGAAATAAGAATGTAAAAGAAAAACATGAATAAGCCAGGCACAGTGGTGCACACCTGTGATCCCAGCAACCCAGGAAGCTGAGGCAGGAGAATGGCAAGTCCCAGACCAGTCTCAGCAACTAGTGAGGCCGTAACTCAAAACAAACAATAATAACAAGGCTGGGAAGTAGCTCAGTGGTAGAGCATCCCTGGGTTCAATCCCCAGTACCACAATAGAAATGGAAAAAACTGAAAGGACATTCAAATATGAGAAAGGAGAAAAAAAATCGCCCAAACGATAAGATCGGGTTGAAAAAGAACGTAATAGAATTTATGTAAATTAATAATAATAATAAAATTTAAAACATACTAGTGTTTAAGTCTTTCTGAATCCCCACATAAAACAATTAAAAAAGGAATTTTCAAAATACAGCAGGCAAGACAGCACTCCCCCAGCCACAGACACGGGGCAGCGTCCCTCTGGAAGAAGGCATCTCTGGATGGTGGTATCTGCTTGGAGGAGGGACGCAGCTCTGGGCAGTGGCTGGCGGACCTGGGACAGTTGTTTCTGGGAAGCACAGCAGGGCCAGCTGGAGAGAAGGACTGGTTGTGCCCAGTCAACAGCTTGAATGCAAGGGAGCCACAGTAGGGAGCGCTTAACGGTCCAGGAGCCTTCTACCCCCATGAACTACCACCACCTTTTTTTTTTTGTTTTGTTTCGGTACCAGGGATTAAACTCAAAGGTACTCAACCACTGAGCCACATCCCCAGCCCTATTTTGTATTTTATTTAGAGACAGGGTCTCACTGAGTTGTTTAGCACCTCGCTTTTGCTGAGGCTGGCTTTGAACTTGTGATCCTCCTGCCTCAGCCTCCTGAGCCACTGGGATTACAGGCGTGTGCCACTGTGCCTGTCATGTGAGTGCCTGCCTCAGCCAGGGCCACACCTGAGGGAGAAATTATTGGGAGTGGAACCAAAATCAATCAAGACAGGCATGACATGCACAACAGAAAAAGAAGCTTAGGACCAGAGTCAGAAAATCTCCTTGGTGAAGAATCAGGTAGGTACTTGTCAGCTTTGAAGGTCAGCTGGTTTCTTAGCTCTGCAGGTATAGGACAAAAGCAATCCTAGATAACATGTAAGTGAATGTTACATTCCCATAACACTTTATTTATGGGTGCTGAAATTTGAAGCTTTGAATCTGTTTCATGTGTTAACAAAATACTATTCTTCTTTTGTTGGTTGATTTCTTTGAATCCTTTTAAAAGGCAAAACCATTCTTAGGTGGTGGCAGGCCAGACTTGGATTCTAACTCCTGATGTCAATGAGTTTTAAGGGGATATTCTATCATCTTCTGTATCTTTTTTTTCTTTCCCCAGGGCTGAGGACTGAACTCGAGCCCTTGCACATGCTAGACAAGCGCTCTGCCACTGAGCTAAATCCCCAACCCACCTTCTGTGTCTTTGAGAATTAAATTCTCAGCTACTAAGGAAAGGCAATCACAAAGCCATTGAAAAGATAGTGAGCTTTATAGACTCAATTGCATTGAATTCATGAGGTATTTTATGTCATATATCTACATGTATAGGTATATGTATCTGTATATTCCTACCATTGTCCACTATATACCTCTAGGTGCCAAATTGTGGACTTGAAATACTATTTCTAAATGAAAAGAAATCAAGATTTCATGGAGAAATGGCCAAAAGAGAAGTCTGAGATAAGTCTAGAATGTCCTCCCATACCAAATAGCAAAGGAGCATCAGGACCTGTAAGGCCATGCATGTCAGAAGGACCAGAAGCCATCAGGAAGAAACTCCGCACTGGGCCAAACAGCGCACTCTGAGCTTTAGGAATAGGCCTCCATGATGCTTCACCTATGAGTTCTTAATGCCACTGAAAATGGCAGTCATGAAAGGAACAGAATAGGACAGTGAAACCTCCAAACTTTATAAAGGTATTCCAAGAAATGCATGAAAAAGAAACCTACGCTTGGAAGAGGGCCTTTTGTGATTTCACGGGAATGGAACTAGACATGGTATCAGCAGCTACTAAGGTCACAAGGAGAGAGACAATCAGATATTATATGCTTCCAGTGGTTTTCACAAAGGGATCGAACCTGAGCATGACCCAGGCCGTGGGTTCGGCGCCCATCTCCAGGAAATGCCAAGGACCAAGGGACATGTTAAATTATACCACAAGCATGCAGCCACCAGAACCCACATGACAGAAACCAACATCAAATGACGGGGATGCTGCAAAGATGAATTGGGTAATGTAAGGGAGGGAAGAGGATAGAGGAAGAATATGCAGATTTCCTCATTTTTTGGTACCAGGGATTGAACACGGGAGTGTTTTACCACTGAACTACATCCTCAGACTTTGTTGTTTTAATTTTTAATTTTGAGACAATGTCTCACAAAGTTGCTGAGGGTCTTACTAAATTCCAAGTTCAGCCTCAAATTTACAATCCTCCTGCCTCAGCCTCCCAAGTTACTGGGATTATAGGCATATGCCAGTACACCTGGCTAATACAGCCTTTTGTGGTTGGTTGGTTGGTTAGTTGTTTGGTTGGTTGGTTTTAGTACTAGGAATCAAGCCCAGGACTTCCCACATGCTAGGCAAGCCCTCTAGCCCTGAGCTACATCCCCAGTACAAGCATATGTATTTTTAAAAGATATTTCAAATAATTTTAAATGCCCAAGAGTTACAAAAATATTTACCTCAAGTATAATATACAAATTAGACAACAGAGAATTAGCAAACTGGAAGATATATCTGAAGAAATATCTCTGAATGTACCACAGAAGCATAAATGAAAACTCTGAAAGAGAAGCTGAGAAATAAAATGAGAGAGTCCAACATATACCCATTTTGAGTTGTGGAATTATGGCAGGAAAATGATATTTAAAGAATACGTAATGCACTTATTTAAGAAATAATGGCCAAAATTTTCCAGAATTGAGGAAGCACTATAATATGCAAAGCAAGGTAAATAAAAATAAATTCAAACATAGATATCTCTTGGCCATGCTAAATAGCATCAAGAATGAAAATAAGATTGTAAAACTCCTGGAGGGGAAAATGTACATTACCTGCAAAAATGTCAATCAGACTGCAGCAATCTTTTTTTTTTAAGGAGATATATATAATTTTTTTGTAGATGGACACAACACAATGCCTTTTATTTTATTTTTTTTAATGTGGTGCTGAGAATTGAACCCAGGCCCTGCCCATGCTAAGCAAGCGCTCTACCGCTGAGCCACAATCCTAGCCCTGCAGCAGTCTTCTTAATAGCAACCAGCAAAGTCACAAGAAAGGGAAACACCTACAATCTGCTACAAAGTAATTATAGATCTAGAATTGCAAACTCAGTGGAATAACTTCCAAGAGTGAAGGGAAATAAAAACACTTCCAGATAAACAGAAATGAGAATAATTTCTAATAATTTAATAATTATTATTTTCAATAATTTAATAATAATTGCACAGTCTGCGAGGCTAAAAACAGATTAATTCAAAATATCGCCTCTCAGCAACAGGTGAACCGGAAGCAGTAGCAATGAAGCAAGAGCACCCTCGGGTCTTTGCAGTGCTAGACGATGTCGAAGAACTTCACATTAACTTTAGGCTGCAAAGTAGGCAGAAAGAATTTCAGAGGTAACCATTAAAAGAACAGGAATGTGGCATAAAGACAATGGAATGAAAAAGCAGGGAAAGTTGATGTCGATGGTCTCTCTTTTTTTTTCTTTGTGGCACCAGGGATTGAACCAGCGCTCTTCTGAGCTTCAGTTTATATTTATTTATATTTTGAGACAGGATCTCACTAAATTGTGGAGCCTCGAGGTTGGAATGAGGTTGGAATCCTGCTGCCTCCGCCTCCCAAGTGGCTGGTCTGCAGGCCTGAGTCACCAGCCCAGGGAAACTGACACTGTCTCTAAGTGAAGCAGCTTTAGAATCAGCAAATCAGCAAGCCCCAGAGGCTTCCCTGCTGGCTGTGGTGGCTCAGCCTGTCCAGGAAAGCAAGTGGCTGGTGTTCCCAAGGCCCAGAGGGAATGGGGTGAGGAAGTTCCTCAGGCCCTCCTACCTGGAGTTGTGATTGGTGAATGTTTCATAATTTCCCTGATTATTAAAATACTTTGGATTTATCCTTAAATCTGTGCCAATTTAAAAACACCAAGGGTAGCTCTGGCATGGAAAGGGGCTGTGTGCAGGTGGTCCTTCCGTCCTTCTCTCCACAGCCTCCCCTCTCAGCCTCCCTCGCTGCACACCACCTGCCTGCCGCCACCGAACTGTGCTGGTGGGAGGACCTAGGCCAACTGCAACGGCTCCTGTCGAGGAACTGGCTGCTGGACTGGCCTTGGCTCTAGCGTTCATTGAGGATCCTTCCTAAATAATTTATGGTTCCAGGTCAACAATCACCCTTTGGTGGATAGCACTGGGCGTTCTCCTGGGCTCTCGCAATCAGGTATGAAGTATTGTCAGATGAGACCGGTGGGTGTCTGTCCAGTTGGGGTCCGTGTTCCTGGCTCCCAGAATTGAGTAAGAAACACAAAAGTGCAGATTCATGGAAAGTGACAGTGAAAGGACACCCCTTAAGGTAGAGCCGAGTGGGCCAGCTAGAGAGGCTCAGGGCCCCACAGCTGGCTGAGTTCTGGATGCAGAGCACTGGCCCCTGCCCTCTTCACAGACCCCACTGAAGACCCTGCCCTGTTTGTTCCCATTGGTTAGAATACAGTTTCCATTGGTCGCTTTATTTTCACATCACTAGAATACAGAACTCTCATCCGTGGAGGAGTTGCCATGGTGACAGGACTTGCTGGAAACAAGATGTGAGGACTCATCTCGCTGTCGTGTGCTCCAGCCAGCACTTCTCCTGTACCCTGTACCCTGCCTACCTGCCTCTGCCATTGCCATGTCCCTGAACTCCCACCTCACTAGCATTCCCCATTTGCCAAGCTGATTCCTGTGTGTGTGTGTGTGTGTGGGTGTGTGTACATTTCAACCTGATTATCTGTGGTTCCCCTCAGTTTTACACTGTGATTTTGGTAGACAGTGTGTTTTTACCCCTGCATAGTGAGCTTTACCAACGGATTCCCATTTCTTTGGCAGCCACAAAATATGTCACTGCGAATGCTGAAGTCTTTCTGGCTGGCTTGCTGCTACAGCTGCTGACAAGACTAGCTCCAGACTTTTCTAGAAATAAAAGTAAGCTGGAGGAAATCGCTCCTGTTTCTTAGTAGTTACAAAACACCAACCGTCCCCAGATTACAGAGTTATATAAGTGAGTGAGCCAAGCATTCAGAAGTCTACAGAAATACTGTCTCCGCTGGTGCTTGCTCCCTGGCCCTGCCATTACGTAACTACTATCCATAATCTAATTGAGATAGTGTAGACTTGAGATAAATGACAGGAAAGAACGTGGAGATTACCCGTTCTTCTAACACTCTCCATGCAACCCAGCCCACAGGATTCTGGACAGCTCACCTAGATTTAAGGTCTCCTCCTCTGTTGTTGGTTTTTGTTTGGTTTTGGGAATTTTTTTTTTTTTTTTTTGGCCTGACCATTTTGATTTTGTCCTAAACTAACCCCCTGGCCCAAAGGAGTGTGTGGGAATGGAAGGACCTGCTCCACAGAGGGTGGACACTGTGTCCAGTAGGGAGGAGGCTCTGGGGCCTCCACCCCAGGAAGGGGCCCTTATCTTTGCTGCTCTGCCCTGCCTCCGAGGGAGCAGGAAAAGGAAGAGGGCCAGGGCAGGGGGCAAGTTGGCCTGCAGACAGCCAGTCAGAGGCGGGTGAAGGAGCCACAAGGCCAGGTGATCAGGCCCTGCAGTGGGAGGGAGGAGGGAGGGCAGAAAGTTCCCACAGACCTTCCAGAACCTGGAAACTGGGGGAGGCTGAAGTCTCCCCTGTTTCATCTCTCGTTGCTCTCCAGGGTCAGACTCCCGATAAGGTACCAGCTTCCCTTAACACTCCAGCAGCAGTCCTCCTGGGGGCTTCTGGCACGGCACAGTGGGCAGGGACTAAAATCTCAAGGGATCAAGAAATAGAGTCGGTCTGCGGTGGCTGGGGGAAATGGGGAGGCAGAGGAAATCGACGTGGAGAGGAATCAGGAGTCCCCTGGCCGGGCCAGTGGGTTGTTGTCCCTGATGCCCAGGGATGGTGAAGCTATGGTCTGCCAGAGAGAGGCACAGGCCTCTGTCCCAGGTCTGCTCTGTAGCATCCAGGAAGCCCGTGATGTTTTTCCAGTTGGATTTGAGGTAGCACGGACACTTTTTTCTGTTTCTTCCACACCCTCCGCAGAGGTACTGCGACTCGTATGGAAGTCAGTTGTGCTGGGCCAGCAGTCCAGGGGCAGGGAGGGCAGTGAGGGCACAAAGCACTCTGAAGAAAAGGCCAGGGTGACGTCTCCTGCAGAGGCAGAGGCCTCTGGGACAGTGGCAGGACGACCTCTGCCGCAGTCCAGCTGCAGCAAAATAACTGGGGGTGACAAATAACTTGTGTACATTGATACAGCAGGAGTGGAAGCCGTTTATTGTAGAATAAGAGCGGTATTTATACATTTTACACAGCCTATCTAATTAGCATAAAATAGATACAGCAGTCAACCAATAAGGAATCTCCACACTTAATGGCTCACTTTTGTTACTTCACAAACCACTCCCTCTGGCATTTGGCCAGGCACCGTGCAGACTTGTTTACAGACTCTAACATTTCTCTGGCAAAATAACAGGTGCTAATCTGACTTGTTTACAGACCTCAACATTTCCCCCTTTTGTTTAATTTAAATAAAGACCATAGTGTTTTTTTACAGAAACACCATAAATAACCTGCTAGAAACAGAAAGGGAGGATACAAAATGTCACAATACCAAGCCAATTGATGGCTCCATGCAAGAAGCCTTTGGAAAAATTATACCAGCAATGACACCATTTGTAAAGATATCAAGTTACAATTTGTTGTAAATTATAGTTTGTTGTCTCAGTCCAGATAAAGCAGTGTCTGGATAGATTAACTCACAGACCAGGTAAATCACAGTCCAGGTAAGTTCTGCAGGCAGCTAGCTTAAGTTGTAGCAGTAGAAACAGCAACAGCTCCGAAGTCTCGTTGGGTTCTCAGCAACACTGTAAATTCTTTCACCTTTGTTTTCACCGGCACTGGGACGAAGGCAGGAACTTCGGATGGCTAAAGAATATCCTGTAGCATTTCACTAAGAAAACAACCTTCTGAACAATTTAGTACATTATTTCAAGGTTTTTTACATTTGAAACAAGCCTTAATAGTGTTCATTATTCATCAGCCTCCAGGTGTGGGAGAACCAATGTAGTTACTGGCATTGGAAATGATTAAACTTCAGGAATGCCAGTAGCATCTTCTGCCAGCTGTAGCATTCCGGGCAGCCCCAGATGGCCCTGGGGAGAGTCCCAGACTCAAACTGCTTCCGGGCATAGGGAGCAAGAGCCTGCAAGACTGTGCCTCTAGGTCAGGTCTAGATTTGGGCTCACAGTGGCGTTCTGCTCCCCTGGGCAGGGGGGCGGGGAAGAGCCGGCAACTGCCGCTTGGAAAATTCTTGCTGCGCCATGATCGGCTTGGGCAGGTGGCAGCCGCCTTGTCAATTCACGCACCCTCCGGTATCGAAAAGTATTCAGTAATAGCCTTTTGCTGCAACTTTTTTCCTGATAATCCTTCTTCTTCTGAACTTTCTTTTTCTTTCTGACTAGAGTTTCTGGGCTTTTATCAACACATGCCCTAACTATTCTTGATTCCACTGGGGTGCCTTTTTCCCTTATCAATTTACTTCTCACCCCTTCCATATTTTCATCACAAAGACAATACAACATTTCAAGACAAAACAAGACACAAATATACTGCATCAATCTTCTCCATTTTCTTGAAATGGCCATTTTTCTTCTCGCCCTATCTGCCTAGGGACGAGCAGATTGCTCCCGTCCTGTCTATGGACGAGCAGCTTTTTTCGTCACTTACCCCCGAGTGTCCCGGGGCTCCCTGTAACGGGCCACCATCTGCCGGGGGGCGACGAACTACTTGTGTAGATTGAAGCAGCAGGAATGGGAGCCGTTTATTGTAGGATCTGAGCGATATTTATACATTTTACACAGCCTATCTAATTAGCATAAAATAGATACAGCAGTCAACCAATCAGGAATCTCCACACTTAATGGCTCACTTTTGTTACTTCACAAACCACTCCCTCTGGCATTTTGCCAGGCACCGTGCAGACTTGTTTACAGACTCTTAACATTTCTCTGGCAAAATAACAGGTGCCAATCTGACTTGTTTACAGACCTTAACAGACCTCCTGCACAGTGGGACTCTGAGGGCCACTTCTAACTGGGGCTCCTGAGGGGCACTTCTAACTTGGCCTGGGAACAGAAGTACCTGGACGGTGGGCCAGAGCCTCCCAAGCACCCGCCCTGGGAGGAGCGCGGTAGGTGGAGAAGCCCCCAGCCAAGATGCTGCTGAGAACTCCATCCGTCTCAGCTCTCCCAGCAACAGGGCCACCTCCTCAGAAAAGAGCTGCAGGTCTCCTGGACATCCAGGTGGGTGGTGAAGGAGGGGGGAAAGCATGTCCCCTTCCCGGGAGGTCAGAAGGGAAGGCCTGTGGGTCCTGGGTAGCAGAGGCAGGAGGGGTGGGCCTACTGCTCCGTCCTCTCCTCTGCATACTTGGTTGTGCACCCAGCCAAGGCGGTAATGTGAATGACACCAGGGAAGGTTAGCCTTGGTGCCAGGTCCCGCGTCCTCTCATCACCAGGAGCATTTGCTGCCTTCCTTTCCATTTCAAGGCTAAGGTGACAACAGGTGAGCGTGTGAGCATCCATGGCTTTTCCCTTGTGCACGCCTTTGCTTTCCATGGTTTGAGTTACCATCAATTCTGGTCCAAGAATATTAAATGGAAAATCCCAGAAGTAAGCAATTTATGAGTTTTAAATTGCACGTCATTCTGAATGGCATGGTGAAAGCTCGCGCTGTCCCCTCTGTCCCACCTGGGAGGTGAATCATCTGTGTCCAGCACACCCATGTTGTGTACACTACCCATCTGGTGCGCACTTGGTAGCCACCTGGGTGATCCAAGCAGCTGGGGAGTTTGGCAGTGCTGCTTCAAGCCCCCTCACCTGGAAGCCCAGCTCCATGTGGCCATGCCTCCACCATGCCCCAGGGCTCCTCATCAGGGAGGCCTGGCGAGGTCTTGCATTGTCCCAGGAAGAAGGACGAGCACAATCCAAGAAGGGCTTTTAAGAAAGACACACATGAGTTTTATCACAGCCCGTTGTTATATTTATGGTTAGTAGTTACTGATCTCTTCCTGTGCCTAGTTATAAGTTAGACTTTGTCCCAGGTTTGTACAGGAGAACGTGGTATACACAGGCGTCAGCTCTGCCTGTGGTTTCAACCATCCCCCGGGGCCTTGGAATGTTCCCCCCAATGATAGTAGGCTTCTGAAATTAAAAGGGCACCAGGGGCTGGAAGGAACAAGCAAAGGCATTAGATTCTCCCCTTCCTCCTCTTCCTCCTTTGGAAGAAAGGTGAGTTTGGGACCAAGAAGATCCGAGGTCAGGAGAAGCATACGTGGCCGGGGTGGCGATGGGGCCGTTCCGCCATGTTGGCTGCAGCGTTGACTTTACCCGCAAAGACGCTTCTGGTGACAACGGCAAACGGCCTTGCTTCCCAGTGGTCCTCCCTGCCCTTTGTGAGCCTCTTCCTTCCACCTCCCCTGTGCCATCCTGTAGCTGGAGTCTCAGTCTCCAACCAGCTCAGGTCTGCCTGCAGCACCCCAGGTCTCTGTCCCCAAAGCAGAGCTTCATTCCTGTCCACCCTCCGCTGGGCTCTGAGTAAGGCCATTCACAGGGAGGCTAAAAAGTGAACTGCGGACGCTTTCGGTGCAGGGCGATTTTCCTAATCACCTCGTTGAACCCTCGGCCACCACTAGAGGACTAACTGTCTGCGACAAGGGTTACTCACTTCTAAGGGGCAAATGGGATTCCATTTGTCAAGTTCACGGCCTGTTCTTTCCTCTGGCCTCTGCGGGACAGGCTGGGTGGGGAGTTTCCTTGAGGACCAAGAGGCTCTTGAGGCAGCAGTTTCTTCGGGTTCAAGTGTTTGCCTCCTGTCCCCTTCCCTCCCCCTCCTCTCCATGAAGTCCGTGTACACTATTACGGCCGCACACTATCCCAGGCCCTGGGAGATGTCGGTGACAGCGTCATCTCTTGGAGAGGGAACATGGGCTGGCACAAGAGCAGCTGCACCACAGATCACATCGGTGCCAGCCCCGAGGGGCCGCTGCACCTCAGTGGGTACTGTTTCCTCCTGAGGTGGCTTGCTGCAGGTACCAGTTAAGCCACAGCAACTACTAACAGCTTTGGAAGGAAATAGGGAGAAGGGCAGATTGAAATCAATCATTTAGTTGTTACCACATGAACGCTCCAAACCCAAATGCTAACTTTGAGATTATTTATAGTTAACTAATAATATAATGCTACCCTGCCAAACAAGATAAGTCATCCCCTGAGATTAAAAAAAAACAACAACAACAAATCAAGTACAGTGGTTGTATACTTTGTATAACATGGATGAGATTCTCAAAGTCAAGAATATAGGGGGGAAAAACTAAAATAATCATGGATAGACCTGAGAAAAGTTAGAATCGTGCCAGGCACTCAATACCCCATCTGAATCCAACAGTGTTGGCGCTCTCAAGTTCAACTGCAGGGACCCAGAGAGGGAAGTGCAGCTTGGAACCTCTCCATCCGCAGTCGGAACCCTGCAGTGATCAAGAGGCATGTCACGTTGTTTACCGCTTTCACATTTAATAAGTCTTCAGCTAACCGTGACAGGCAGAGACAGGAATGTCATCGTTCTCCGAATTCCCTGGTTAATATGGTTAACCAGAAATGCTTTCTGAGTTCAGTCCTTGTTGTTGTTTTTCAATCTTTCAAAATTTTCTCTTTGTTTTCTTTTCCTAGTAAATACAATGTACTCATCAGAACCTCAGAATGGCTGTAGCCTGCTCCGTTAGGTGAAAGGCTGAGATTGGGCTGAATTGTAACAACCCTAGGAAAAAACCTCTGGCTTTTCTTGTTTTAACAGATATATAAGTATCTGATAGAAATTCATGGGGTTGTGAGTAAACTCTTTCAAGTAAGAACGTGGGAAACAAAGACAAGGAATCTGTTTGAAGTTTCTGTGGGTTCCACCTCAAAAAATAAAGGTCCCTTGAGTGTCCCCGCTGGATTAAATTGCTCACTAAGCACCTGTTTGATGGGGAAGTCACAAAAACTAGATGCAATCCTGCACTGAGAAGCTCAGATAAGGATGAGTTAATCAGCTGTGGTCGAGCCCCGCCAAGGCCCCTGCAGGGGGGACGGGAAATAAATGGGCTGAGACCTAACAGGGGCAGATGAAGAAGGCCAATGGGGGAGTGGCACTTGGCGCAGCCTCGAAAAATGGGAGGGAAATTCTGGGCAGAGGAGGAAGCGTGGAGAGGCCCTCTGGAAAAGCAAGAGCACTGGTAAAGCACGTGGCCACATGTGGACACTGGTAAAGCACGTGGCCACACGTGGACTCTGGTAAAGGCACGTGGCCACACGTGGACACTGGTAAAGGCACGTGGCCACACGTGGACACTGGTAAAGGCACGTGGCCACGCGTGGATGGCCCTTACGAAGCTGTGCTCAACCACCCTGTGGACAAGCATGGGCAGTGACGTGCAGAGGGGAGGATCAGGCTGCCAGCGGTGGGGGCAGGGACGAGTGCCTGGAAACCCAGTGTGTCCCACTCTTACAACCTCCTGAACGCCATCAGAAGATCTTTGAGCAGAACCCTGGATGGCCTCTGCCTTTGAGGAAGACCATTCTGGACACTTTGGGGGACCGGAGACAAGTGGATGGCTAGAGTATCAGTCGAGAGCCACAGGATCAACAGGACTTACCAATGGTCTGATTTAGATTATAGAAAGTCCAGGGGCTGAGGTAGTTTTTGCTTTCATAACTTTGATAGGAAGATAGTGGAGGCTTAGGAGAAGGGTTATGAGTTAGAATTTGCACTGAGTTTAGTCTCCAGATCTGGAGGAATCCAAACGAAGATCTCTAAGAGGCTTCTGGATAGATCATTACAAAAGAGCATCATTTTGATGCCAGATTTAATGACTGAGACAAGTTTAATGACTAGGTGATTCTAAATAATATAAATACTGAATGTGCAGTACATCATCTGAAAATAAACATAAAAACCCCCACAAAACCCACTTGTCATTCCAACTAAGAACCCTGAAGATGCACGCTGTGCTTCGGGTTCGGGCCTCAGTTTCCCGCTACCTCAGAGCCACTGGGCCTCTACCTAAGGTCACCCCAGCAGAATCCACATAGCAACCTCCTCTGCTGGCAGTTGTCTCCCAGCTGGGCTCAAGCTGGTCGGCTCTTTGACGGGACCCTTTCGGTTCCTGTGGAACATGGTGCATGAGTTGCGTGTCTGCTTGGTGGTCTCACCTTTCTCTGAACTCACAGGCTGAGTATGTGCAACCTGGTCAGCTCCTTGAGGCCTGCAGACCCACAGCCTCCATGGTGCATGCTTGCCATCAGGCCTGCTGGGCTAGATGTGCCACAAAGTCCTCCCACAGTAGGTGCCAGAGGTCACTTGTGCCTCCGCACCAGGATTCTGCCACCGTGACCAGTGACCCTGTAGATCAGCTCAAAAACAGGTTTGTAGTCTTATCTGAGCACACAAAAGAGTTTTATCACAAAGACTCTCAAGCACCGTGCATAATCAAATTTCACATATAAAACGGGGGTCCCCCAGCTCCATTATGGCTTTGGTTGCACTGTTAAATCACTTTGATCTGAGCTACATTAAGCAAAGTGATTCCTTTGAGGATTCTGCCAAAGCAGCCGCCAGGGTGGAACGCAGGAAAAATTCGTCCATGTAAAACAAGACTCCTGGGGAGCTGGAGCTGAGAGAGGCCGGGACAGGAGGCGGCTAGCTGGATCACTGGCTTTTTTCCGTCATCATTCCAGCTCAGCGGTTTCAGCCCTGGCTACAGATTGGTGTCATCTGAGGAGACTCCCACCCACAGTCGATACTGAGACTTAATAGGACCCCAGTGTACTTTCAAAGGGTCACCATCCAGGTATCTTTCATTCAGGGCATGAAAACTGAATGACCTTCCAGAAGAAACTGAAAATGACCATAAATACGCATTCATTTGTCCATCGGTGAGTACCGGGGTGTGTCAGGAAGGAGTAGGAAGTGAGGCCCCAGAGCTCTTCGCTTCTGTCTTATGGACCACTAGCCCTCACCCCACCTGGGGAGTATCGCCAAGTTCCCTCAGGGGCACTAGGCAACCTGTAGAAGGAGCGTGGGAGGCGCACCCCCCACCCTGGGTCAGGCCACAGCAAGGGCCTCCCTGCGGCAGGCTGGGGGACCTTGTGGCAGTGCCAGGAGGAGCCACCTGTGAGCAGGAAGGGTCTGCTTGGGACACACCCCACCCTCGCCCTCTTTCCCATCCACGGTCTGTCATGGGAACAGAAAAATGACACAGGGCCTTCACTTCTCAGCTGGGGACTGTGGCCTCAGGGCTGGCACTGGGAGCACAGGTGGGGGCCAGGAGAAGGGAAGGCTGCCCTGGGACCTGGACTCGAGGACCCACAGGTCCCGCCTGCCAGTCCTCCACCCTGTCTCAACTGCACCTCCAGTTCTGAGTCTTCCACGTGGACAAGCTGAACTCAGTCATCAAGAACCCCTGCCACCACTGCCACCCTGCCACCAGCCTTCAGGAGTGGCCCTGCTGCCCAGCAGGAGAGGCAAAGTCCAGCAGACCTGGGCCACCAAGATCCACTGACACGACACGGAGAGGAAGGGTCCTAATCCACCTGGTGAGCCCAGATTCACCCGTCCTGGGCTGAGTGCTGTGGATTTTGATTTCTTCCAAAGATGAAGTCATCACTTAGACCAGCTCACGGGATGGCCAAGTGGGCCCTAAGAGCCACCGTTGCTGCTAAGGTCTCAGGCTTCCTACGGCCTTCAAGGGGGCCCACAACCTCCAAAGAAGCTCCACCAGTTTGAATTCCCTTCAGAGGACTCTTGGTGGTTTTTGTTTTATTTTTTGGTTTTGGTCTTGCCGGGAGAGTAGGATCGTAGGTATTTTTTTACAGGGTCCGGGACGGGTTGTATGTGGGATGATGCAGTCCCACAGTACGGGCGGGTGGGGGGACAGCAAGGCGAGGGAGAGAAGCCACTTAATAGCTGGGGGCCTCAAGAGTATCTGGCTCAGCCTTTCATTTCAGTCAGAAGAAACAGAGACTTGGAGGCGCTGAGTGACTGTCCAGAGCCACTCACGATGCTGGCAGCAGGAACCCCGTGAGGACTGCAGGCCCTCCTCTCCCTCCCAGGCTCCTTCTGCTCCTCAGGGCTCACTGGCCTCCCAGGGAGTCTGGGGGCCCATCAACAGGAGAGGCTGAGGCTAAGGAGGAGGTTTCGGTCACAGGACAGGAGCGCTTCATAGGCTGCTGCTCTCGTGACCTCTGGGAGTTGGAAAGAAGCTGGCATGGTGGAGGGAAAAGAAACTCCTAAGCTTTATCCCCTGCTTAAGGGGCCGGAGGCGTCAGGTAGGTGTGTGAAGAGGCTTTTGCTGCGTTCCATTGTGGTACGTAACTCAGGCGGCAGAATGGAGTTCAGTGGGAAACCGTGGGACAGGAGGTGAAGAGGGGTTTGGGATGAACGGTCAGCGTAGGCCTGACTGCTCCTCCTAAACTGACCCTGGCCATGGTCAGCAGTTTCTAGTTAAGGTGACTGGACTGAGGCAGCAAGGTGATTTTGTCATTTTTCCACTACTGTTTATCCATTCTGAGACATTTCTAAATTTTTCTACATAGCTGAAGATTGCACTGTTATTGAAACAAAATTTTCCCCTCAGTTGGAATAATTTGGTTCTTAACATCATTAACATCTCAGTGAGGTCACCTGACTGTTTCTACAGACTCTCTCTCCTGCCTCCGGATGGCCACTTCCCCCAACTCTCACAAGCTCAAAACTAGTTACAGCAGTAGCCTTCTAACTCACCGTTTTGGCTCCCTTTTCTCCATATTAAGAAACAAACACAATTCAGTTCTTCCTGTGGATAGATCATATTCCAGGCTGCAGAATTGCAAACTCTGGGCAATGTGTTCAAGGCCTGGGCAGAGCCTGCTGTTACGGCCTGGCAAAATGTTCAGAAACAGGTATTCCTTAGACAAAGGATGGTTGTTGGAAGTTCAGTAATTTGTCCTGGACTTCTTTCTCTTTATTCAAATAATCAACCAGTGTTAGAATTGCCCTAGGCTGTGGGCCGATTTTACAAACCCACTCTCCTTCCCACTTGTTATTAGAAATTCCACATGCCACAGACAAATCCAATCTGCAGATAACTGGAAAACACAAGAAACTCAAATACAAATCACTCCATCAGAGAAAACATTGCTCTTTTAAATTTAAACAAACTAATTTTTTTTTTTTTTGAGCCAAGATGCATTTACTGTAATTTCCAGAATGAGCCTTACAAGTATCTGGTTATCGTAAGCACAGAAAGACAGCTTATTAGCTTTAACTGCTGGATAAAAGCAGGCAGCATTTTCAAGATTTCTGGTTTCACCTTTTAACCCCATGAATAACTATAAATAGATGGTGGGGCCTGGGGTTTCCACAGCTAAGTGCTGCTATAAATAGTTCTCAACATTTTCCCACTTCATGCTTTCTAAAAGAACATTCTCCACTTCCTTTCTTGGATAACCTTTGGGAATAAAGTGACCACATTCAGAATTTTATTGAGGGAGTTTAACAAAACTTTTAATGAACCCATTAGCAACTCTAAACATTGCTCCCTACTGAAAGCAACTGAGAATAAAATGATTCGACAAATTCACTCACTTAATAGATATTTATATCCGAATAGACATTTCTGGGAAATGCATGTTTAAAGGAAGCTGCTAGGGCTGGGGTTGAAGCTCAGTGGTAGAGCACTTACTAGCATGTGAGAGGCACTGAGTTCGATCCTCAGCACCACATTTAAAAAAATGAATAAATAAATAAAAATAAAGGTATCTTGTCCATCTTCTTAAAAAAATGTAAGCTAACATTTTCTTCTTTAAAAAAAATAAAGTAAGCTAACATTTTCTCCCATTTTCTCATGTTACTGGGAATTTTCTTAGTTAAAAACAATCGTTCACTGCGAGGTTCTTATTTAACTTCAGTGAAATCTGCTCTCATTTCCCTCAAAACTGAGCTCTATTGGCTAATTTGGGGGCTACTAAACGAAAGAAATGCACTTCCCTCAACTCTCTTTACATATTATCTGCAGCCAGGTGCCCACCCTTGTCTTCTTCCTTGAGCACCCAGAGCACACACCTGTGAAAGGCACCCAGGCCCCTGGCTGCTGCTCAGTCCCACAGTACCAGAGGCCACCGCAGTACGAGAGCCGAGAGCCGCGGCCGGCTCCTCCCTCAGGGAGCTGCCACGTCAGGCCGCCTGCCTTCTAGCAGCCTCTGCTGGTGGTTCCTCACCCACAGCGAGAGCCGGACTTGGAGGGCAGGGGAACGGAGTAAGGAGGCTGCGATGGAAACAGGTGAGGTTAGCAAACACTCTGCTCTTTTACAGGTAGGAGAAAAGGCAGGGGCAGTAGAGGGGTTATAAAAGAAAATTAAAATATTAGTGATTTTAAAAAATCAATAGACCATTTTTCTGAGCAACTTTAGATGTACAGAAAATATTGAGCAAAAAAACAGAAAACGTTCCCAAATGTCCCCTCCAACCCTCTCAATGCCCCGATTTTTAACATCTCACAGTAGTGTTGGTGCATTTGTTACACTTGCTGAGCCAATATTAACCCGTGGGAACTAAATCAAGGCCAACCCAGAGTGTACATTAGGGGTTTCTCTTTGGTCTGTACGTTCTGAGGGTTTTGACAAGTGTGAAATGACCTGTTCCCGCAGTGTAATATACAGATTAATAGTTTCACTGCCCTGACCATCCCATCTGTTCACTTTTCTTCCTCCACCCCTGGCAACCACTGATCTTTTCTGTTTCCATGGCCTCTGCTTTTCCAAAATGCCCAGAGTTGGGCTCATTCCGTTTGTAGTTCTTCCAGGGAAGCACACTTACACTACCTCCGTGGTGGGCATGGTGTCAAGCACCATATGTGAGGATTTGCCCTCTGCATATTTTCCTCGTTTTTGAATTGTATGTTAATATCTTTTGTCCATTTTTAAATTGAGTTTCTTGTTTCCCTGCTGTTGTTTTTTAAGTGTCATGTGTATATTTTGGAAACCAATCCTTTATCTGATAACTGTTTTGCATAGGTAGGGTTTTTTTTCCTTAAGCAATGGACACAAGAGGTTCCCTAAACACTACCTTCATTCATTTAATCATTCAACCAGCATTTATCAGGTAAAAGAGTGCAGATACTAGGAGCTGAGAATACAGGAGACAGGGTAGTCCTGACCCTTAAGGGAGCCCACAATACTGCAAGGAATGTTACACAAGAGAAGCAGACTGCAGAAGATATGACAGAAACCTTGAAGATGTTATGCTCAATGTAATAATCCAGTCACAAGAGAGCAGATACTACATACTCATAAGGTCACTATGATAGGGGACAGACAGACCTGAGCAGTGGGAACACAAGGTTAGAGAAACGATTCTGTAAAATGGGCTCTCTGTGCCGACCCCCACATGCTTTCTTTTCTAAGAAGCAATTTACCTGCAGCCCTGCCTTTCTTATCCTCAGCAAACTACCTGTTATCTGCAGGAGAAAGGCAGGCCTCTGAAATGTCAATAAGAAGGACACAAATCACCCTGAAGGAGGGGACCTTTGCAACTCTTACACAGACCAGATCAGGACTCAGGGAGATAAGGATACTTCCCCTACCCACAAAATCTGTAAGAACAGGTTCCAACTAGAACTGGTCAGCGCAGGCCAAAGTGACCTAGAGATGTTGTGCACACAGGGGACTTGAAAATCTGATGTCAACCTGCTGTCAAAGAGACCTGGGTGGGTCCCTCTGGAAAGTTCCCTGGGACACCACCCCCCTCCCGACGCATAAAACTGGAAGGCAGAAGAAGCATTTCACCCCACCTTCCTCCTGGAGACTGTCCATTTCCTGTTTCCCCTCCTTTGAATGACATGTCTGAAATCTTTCTGACCTGATTGAAAGAACCAGGGTTTGAAGGGGGCTTCACGGAAGGCCTGGCCCCGCAGCACCTAGGGTGGTCAAATTCATAGCTCCAGAAAGTAGAAAGGGGGCCTCCAAGGCAGGGGCAGAGGAGTCAAGAGTTGTGTAATGGGGCAGCGTTTGGGTTTGGGGAAATTAAAAGAGATCTGGACATTGGCTGTACAGCCATGTGAATTTACATAGCACGATTGGACTGGTAACTTACAATTAGTATAGAGGGCAGATTTTAAGTTATAAGTACTTTACCACAATTGAAAAAAATTAGTTAATTCTTGAAAATAAGTGTTATGCAGAGGTGTGGATAAACTACTACGTGAATACAGACACAGAAGTGATTAAACTTGTACATGATTTCAAATCATCTGAATTGTGGCTATATTAAATGGGGCAAGATAAAAGTTTCAAACTTGGGGCACCGTGATTTATTTTTGACAGTGAAAGGATATTATTCACACTTGATAGGTTAATAAACACTAGAACAAACATAGAGGAATAAAAAGAGTGGACAAGGATGTAATTTTGCCATAAAACTTCTCCTTGGGCAGGGCTCAGAGGGCTGGTCCTCTCTGGACCCTCAGGTGGGTGACTTGAGGGCCACTCACTCGGGTGCCTGGTTCCTGGGCCTTCCCGGAAGGCTCACGTGGTGGGGCTGGTACCACTGGGCCCCTGGCCACCTCTGACTCTGTGCGGCTTTTTCACACATTCCTTCTAGTGTGATGGCTTCAGCATAGCCAATTAAGGTCTAATATTTTGTAAAATATATACTTTCCATTTCAGAACAGGTTTAGATCTACAGAAGCGTGGAGATTATAGTGTAGAGAATCCCTGCTCTCCATCTCCCTAATTTATCATATTTGCTCCATTTGCAACACTGGTCCATCATTAGTTACGAAAGCTAATACTTGACTCAGATTTCCTGAGTTTTTACCGAGTCCTTTCTCTGTTCCAGAACCCATCTAGGATCCCAGATTACGTTAGTTGTCATGTCTCCTTTGGTTCCTCTTAGCGGTGATGGTGTCCTCCTTATTTTGGGTGATCTTACAGTTCTGAGGAGAACTGGTCAGGTATTTACAGAATGTCCCTTGATTAGAATTTGTCTGATTTCTTCTCGTGACTGGAGTGGCATGTGCATTTGAGGAGGAAGACCACAAGGTGAGTTCCCTCATCGCAGCAGGCAACGCTCACACTGCTGTTGCTGACCTGGGCCACCGGCCTGGGCAGTGTTTGCCAGGTCTCCTTCCCCAGTGTGCCCGTTCCTGCACTCTCTGGAAGGAAATCCACAGCCCTCCTTTGATTTTGACAAATCTTTTTGGATAACCCCCTAGTCAACTGAACTTTCAAACTCGACTTCAGGTGTGTTTTTCCTGTGTCTCCTTCCCAGGAGTGTCTGAGCAGGAAAGTATGACAGTCCAGGGGGCAATGGAGACATGGCCCTTGGGGTGTCATCTGCTCTCTTGCTAGCTTCTCCTGACTGCCTGCTAGCTTACCACAATCACAACCTAATTAAAGAAAACTTGTGTCATCAAAGAAATTCCCTGGGGGCCCCTCTGTGACCACCCCTACACCTTAATCCCCGCTGTCTGGTGATCTCTGCACCATAGTCTGCCTTTCCTGGAACATGGTGGAAATGGATGACATTTCACCTACTGTCCTACCCCTGCAGTTCTTCCGAGTGGCGCCTGTGCCGGGAGTCCTTCCTTTTCATCCCTGAGTGGAACCGTCGTGTGGCCGTGTGGTAGTTGCTCATTCATGCACAGCTGGAAGGACTTCAGTAGCTTCCACTTCTTAGTCAATCATCAGTAAAGCTTGTGTGAATGTTTACAAACCACTTTTTTGTTTGTTTCTTTCCTGTAGAAAAGATGACATAGCCAGTGTGAGTTCATCTTTGTAAGAAGCAGACACTGCTGTCTGAAGAGGCTGTGTGGTGCTGTGTGCACATACAGAGCTCGGCAGCTCCGGGCCCTCACCAGGGCCACCTTAGTTCCAGCCCTTCTGGCAGATGCTCGAATTTCCCCGAAGGCTGACGGCACCGGGCGCGTGACATGTGCTGATTGTGGTTTGCACACATTCTTTGGTGAAGTGTCTATTAATTTTTTGCCTGTTAAGGAGGGTGGTTTGTTTCCTATTGTTGAATTTGGAGACCTCCTTGGGTGTTCTGCTTTCAAGCCCTGTGTCAGATTGCAAGAGCTCTCTCCCAGCTTGGCTTGCATTTTCACTCTTTGAACAGTGTCTTTCTCAGAGAAGTTTTTAATTTTTACAAAGTTTCAATGTCATATCTAAGACCCTTTGCTTAGCCTGATGTCACAAAGATTTTCTTCTGTTTTCTACTAGGAGTTTTATAGCTTTGTAATTTAAATTTAGGTTTATAACCCATTTTGAATTAATTTTGGTATAAGGTATGAGAGACAGGCCAAGTTCATTATTTTCGATGTGGATATCCAAATGTCACAGCACTATCATTTTCTTTTGAATTGTCTTTACACTTTAGTTTAAAAAAAATAATTGGCCATATCAATGTGGGTCTATTTCTGGGCTGTTCTATTCCACTGATCTATGTTCATTCCCTTGTCAAGACTCCTGGTCTTGATTACTGTAGCTTTATAGTAAATCTTGAAATTAGGTACTGTGGGCCTTCCAATTTTATTCCTTTTTATTTAAAATTTATTTTGGCTGCTATAGTTCCTTTTTCTTTATATAAAGCATGCAAAATTGGCTTAATATTTTAAGCTGCTATTACAGGATATCTTAGGCTGGGGAGTTGATAAGTAAGAGGAATTTATTTCCCACAGTTCTGGAGGCTTGGAAGTCCAAGATCAAGGTGCCAATGGAGTTCCTGTCTGGCGAAGTCTTACTCTCTGCTTCTATTGCTGCAGCCTCACAGGCTGGAAGGGGATAATAGCAGCTTCATGGCTCTTTTATAAGGTGACTGACCCCATTTAGGACATGACTGAATCACTTCCTGCAGGTCCCACCTCAATGCTATTACACGGGTGTTTAAGTTTTAACATACAAATTTGGGAAGGCTATCTTCAGATTGCAGCTTGTAACTGTGTATACTAATTTCTTTTTATGATGCTACATTATTTACTCTCAACCATCATACACATTTTCACGTAGTTAAAAGGAGGAAAAATAGCCTATGATATTTATCATTAAGAATTTCCTTAGCATTTCTTTTAGAGCACACTGCCTCAAATTCTTTTAAATTTTTTTTCATTCAAAAATGCATTTTGACAGGTTACAAAAATCAATAGCTTTCCTGCATACCAACAATGAATCTGCTGAGAAAGAAATCAGTATTCTCAACAGCCTCAAAAAAAAAAAAATCAAGGAATAAATCTAATGAAGGAAGAGTGAAAGAAACCTCTACAGTGAAAACTATGGAACATTAAAGAGAGAAAAGAAGACTTCAGAAGATGGAAAGACCTCCCATGTTCATGGATACCAGAAGTATATATTGTCAGAATGGCCATACTATCAAATGAGCCACACAGATTCAATACAATCTCCATTAAAATACCAATGACATTCTTCACAGAAAAACAAAACAAAAATCCTAAAATTCATTTGAAAGGAAAAAAGACCCAGAATAGCCAAGGCAATTCTGAGTCAAAAAAGCTAGAGGCATCATCATGTGAGAAATAGTAAGTTATGTGGTCCGTTTTCAGAATATAGTATTTAGCTTTAATTGGATCCACTTGTAACTCATTTTAATTTTAGACTTTCCCTTTGTCTGTTCCAATATTAAAAATATCTAATCCAGTAGATGGTAACCCTGAGCTCCTCCAATTAGGGCAAGGGGCAGCGCTGCATTAGGGATGAAAGCAGGCAGACACTGACCGCCCAAGTGCACTTGTTAGCAGGCACCCTCTGGGGGCACAGCCTTCTGCAAAAATGAAGTTTTTTGCTTTGCCCACTCACTTTGAAGCATGTGTTTAATTCCTTAGAGCACCTTGGTATTTCTAATAACAGTACCTGACTTCAAATTTTGTTACAGAGTTTTAGTAACAAAACCCCCATGGAACCGGCATAAAACAGACATGTAGGCCAAGGGAACAGGACAGAAGGCACAGAGACAAACCCACACTGATGCAGTCATCTGATCTTGACGAAGGTGCCAAAAACATACATTGGAGAAAAGACAGCCTTTTAAACAAATATTGCTGGGACAACAGGTTATCCATATGTAGAAGAATGAAACTAGACCTTTATCTTTCACCCTGCACAAAAATCAACTCAAAATGGATCAAAGAGCTCAGAATTAGACCAGAAACTATGCAACTCCTAGAAGATTATATAGAGTCAACACTCTGGCATATAGGCACAGGCAATGACTTTCTCCATAGGACTATAATGACAAGAATTAAAAAATGAGATGGTTTCAAATTAAAAAGCTTCCGCACATAAAAGAAAGGAATATGAAGAGGACCTACAGAATGGGAGATAATCTCTGCTAGTTACTCTATCTAGAACATACAAAGAACTCAAAAAATGCCAAAAAATAAAAATAAAATAAAATAAATGGACAAATGAATTAAATGGACACTTCCCAAAAGAAAAAAATAAATGGCCAACAAATATATGGAAAAAAATGTTCAACATCATAGTGATCAGGGGACCACAAATCAACAATCCTGAGATTCCATCTCAACCAATCATAATGGTAGTCATAAAAAATACAAACAATAATGATTGCTAGAGAGGATGTGGAGAAAAAAAGGACACTTTATACTTTGGTGGGATTGTAAGTTAGTATGACCACTATGGAAATCAGTGTGGAGGTTCCTCAAAAGACCAGGCATGGAACCACCACATGACCCATCTACACCACTCACTCCTTGCAGTTTATCCTAAAGAGTTAAAGTCATCATGTTACATCGACACAGGCATACCCATGTTTATAGCCACACAATTCACAATAGCCAAACTAGGGAACCAGCCTAGGTGTCCATCAACAGAAGAATGGATAAAGAAAATGTGGTACATATGCACAATGGAGCTTCATTCAACCATAAAGAAAAATGACATTATGGCATTTATAGAAAAGTGAATAGAACTAGAGACCATTATGTTAAGGGAAACAAGTTAAACTCAGAAGGTCAAGGGTCATAGGTTTTCTCTCATGTGGAAGCTAGAGAGGAAAAAGGAAAAGAAAGGTGGGAGTGGGGTGGGGGATCTCATGAAAATGGAAAGGAGATCAGTAGAGGAAGAAGACCAGGGATGGGAGTGGGAGGGGTGGGGAAGCGCTGGGACACGATCCTGGACAAACTGTATTGTTACATCGTGTGTATGTAGGAATAAGTAAGGGCAAATCCATCTTATGTACATCTATAATGCACCAATTAAAAACTGTAGGAAAAAAAGAGTAATTTCTAAAAATCATAAGAAAGAAAAAAAATGCATTTCGAGTTAGGCATGGTGGCACATGCCTGTAATCCCAGTGACTTGGGACGCTGAGGCAGGAGGATCACAAGTTCAATGGCAGCCTTGCAACTTAGCAAGACTGTCTTGAAATAAAATATAAAATGATTGGGGATGTATCTCAGTCTTAGCGCACCCCTCCGTTAAATCCCTCATACCCCCGAATCCCACCACACACACAATGCATCTTGTCTCCGTTTCTGAAGGAGGTTTTTGTTTGTTGTGGTGCTGAGGATTGAACCCAGAGCGTCTTGCATGCGAGGTCAGCAAGGCACACTGAGCTACATGCCCAGCCCTGAAGACAGTTTTGATGCATATTGAACTTGGAATGACAGAGTTTTTCTTGGGGGATGAGTAGTTTGCTGTTTTTTTTTTTCTTTCACTGCTTAAAATAGTTCCACTGTCTGTGGGTCTCTGTGCTTTTCCACGAGAAATCTTCCAGTTTTCTACTCTGCCTGCCATCTGTGTTGCCCTGGCTCTTCCTCCACGCCTCGCCTTCTCCTCCTCCCTTGCTGTCCCATCCCTCTGCCTTCCTTTTACAGAATTTCTTCCGTTTGACTGTTTCTTGCCAGTTTTCTCAAGTTTGTCCTGATTAGGATTCAGTGAGGTTAATGTGTTCCCAAATATTGTTAGAATTTAAGCGTGCCATTTTTTTTTTTTTCAAATAATCTTTCTGCACTTGTCGATTGCTTTTCTCCTCCAGGACTCAGTGACATAAATGTGAGACACTTCAAAGCTGCCCCCATGGATCCTGTGCCTATATGCTGCTCATTGGGCACTCAATCTTTGCTCTTTCCTCACCTCAGACTGGGTAATTTCTGTCGATCATTTTTTAGTGCCTGACATCTCCATTCTACTGTGAATTTTTATGTTTTCACATTGTTGTATTTTTCGGTTCTAAAATGCTCATTTTGTGCTTTTTTGTAGTTTCTGTTTCTCTGTTGAAAATGTATATCTGGGGCTGTGGTTGTGGCTCAAGTGGTAGAGTGCTCGCCTAGCATACTTGAGGCACTGAGTTCGAACCTCAGCACCACATAAATGTAAAAGAAAGATATTGTGTCCACTTAAAACTAAAATAAATAAATAAATAGATAGATATTTTTTAAAAAAGAAACTGTATGTCTGTCTTTTCATCTAGTTCAAACATGGCTGAAATAGCTGCTTTCAGGCTGGTAGCGTCAATAACTGGGCTGTCTTGCCACTCGGCTTGTGGGGTTTCTCCCCTGGAGGAGTGGTCATCTGGTCCTTTGCGTCCTTCCGCAGGGGGCTTGGACACCATGACTTTCTGCTGAGCTGCTGGGGGCTGCGTGGTGATGTGGACCCTCCTGGCGGCTTCAGCACTTCCAGACGGCGAGTTCCTCTTTGCCAGTGTGGGCAGTGTTTCCCGTCTTGGTTTGGTTCCCCAAGACTGCTGTGTCCTTGGCCTGGTCTGTGCCATCTCAGCTCCAAGTGAGCCAGAGACACAGGTGAACTCCAGAAACCATCAGGGGAAGCCACTCTCCAGTCTGATTCTCTCTCTCTGGGATTTGGGATTTCCCCCAGAACACCTAACTCCCAGGCTGTCTTCCAGTTCCTTTGACCATGATGTTAGATTTCTCTTGGGATTTTATCTGAGTACCTCTGCAAGGTGAGCTGGCTCCATGGTTGGGCTAAGGCGGAAAAAGACTACTCTGGAAGCTGAGGCAGGAGGATCGCAAGTGCACGCCAGCCTCCGCCACAGCGAGGATGAAATCAAGAAAGAGGATTCCTCTGGGGGTTTTTGCTCTGTGCCTATGTGTAGTTGTACGACTCAGGTTGCCAGCTAGCCTTGGGTGACAGACGAGAGAGGGAGAGAGAGAGAGAGAGAGAGAGAGAAAGAAAAAGGGAGGGAGGAATAAATGAGTGGTCACTTTTCAAACCTTTCTTCCTCTTCCCTATCGGCTTGCTGTGGGGTACCTCTAGGGTCCCCAGGATACTGCTGTGCTCGTGATATAGTGACAGAGTTGGGCCTTAACAGGTTTGCTGAATGATGAAAGTCTGATCTGTCTCCCTCCTTGGGCCACTGGTTCCCTGAAGCTGAGGATCTTGTCTCTCTGCCCCAGTGTGATGCGACTGGCATGTGGTGCCTCCAGTGTGGTCAACAGTGAGGTCAGAACCACCATTGAATTATTTGTTTTGGCCAAAGAAGGATGAACGACAAAATAGGAAGTGATTAGGAAGGAAAATTAACCTTAAATATGTGGAGCAAGTCTACATGTGAGATGATGCTGTGAAGGTGACCAAACTGTTGTTCAAGGCCTGGGATTAAAGGCAGAACTGCAGACACATCCAGGCTTTGAAAGATTTGAGTGGAAGAAGATTTTATTTTTTTTTCCCCATTTGTAATACTAACTAATAAATAAAGCTCTTGGCAGAGAGGATAAGTCCAAAAGTACTGTGCTATTCAGAAAACAATAGAAATTGGCACAAATTTAAAAAGAGAAAAAAAAATCATTGAAAAAAATTCAGGCTTTAAGTTTTGAGAACAAAAATAGCACTAATGTGTGATGAAGAAAACGGGGAACCCGGAAGGCATGGAGCCTCTAAGTCACCCTCGGTGCAACGCGGGGCTGGCACCAGGAGGTAGCGGAGCTGTCCTTCTGAACTGCCTAAGAGTGCGGGTGCCTGTTCAGAGGGGCCCTCAGGAAGGTGCAAGGGGCCGAGCCGCCCATCTGGAGCCGGTGTGCAGAGGGACGGTCCTGGGAGCGCGCTGTGGACCCTCTTGGCAGAGGAGAGGGGAATTACTGTGGGGTTCTCCAGCAGAGCAGGAGGCTGAGTGAGGAGCGGCAGATGTCCTTGGCCTGTCTCCAGGGTGGGTTGCTTTGCAGAAGTGAAAGGAACTAGACAACTGTGACTCCAAACATACAGCTTTCAACAGAGAAGAATGACCTGTGTAACTGACAGAAATTATCAGATTACACAGAGGAGAACGGTATTGTTGAAGCTTAGCAGTCTTGTTATTGTTATTGCAGAACTTTTGATATATAAGAATAAACTTTGGAAAAACAAAGTGATTTTTCTTTTTCTTTTGAAGTGCTTGAGATTGAACCTCACCCATGCTAGGCAATCTTCTAGCGCTGAGTAGCACCCTCAGTTTTTTTCTTTTCTTTTCTCTTTCTTTCTTTTTTTTTTTTTTTTTAAATTTAAGGCAGGGTCTTGCTAGGTTGGACTTGAACTTGTGATCCTCCTCTCAGCCTCTGGGGTAATTGAAATCACATGTGTGCACCACCTCGCCTGGCTAACAACTAAAGCATGAAAGTCCTTAAATACCAAATATAACAACACTGTTTAGTATGAAGACTAATGATGAAAATAATATTAGACAATAACTAAAAGCTAATAATAGTGCAGGGAAAGGTGTAAACTTTTTTCTTTTTTTTAAGTTTTTTTTTAAAAAGGCAAATTCAGGCCAAATGCCATGTGGTATTTTGCATCAGATCCTGGACAATTCCTAGCAAATGTTGTTAGATCAGACACCTGACCTCAGTGGGCAGTGACTGTCCCTTGTAGCGCCTGCCTGGCACCTGCTGAAGGACAAGCTGGGCCAGACTGTGAACGCCCTTGCGTGCACAAGGTGACAGGACTGCATCCATAGAAAGAGGAGGCACTGTGGTTTTGGGGGAGAGGGGTAAGGTCAGACTTGTTCTAGGAAGGTCTCCAGCACTGGGATCTGGTGAGAGGAGGGAGGGATCCGCCTGCTCCTGGGTGCTATAGTTAGAGCAGACAGCACCTCCAAAGGCATCTGTTTAAAAAGGAACTGGTGCCCACCAGCCAGCTGAGCGCTGCAGGTGACAGGCCTGCATAGAGGGAGGCACAGGAAGATCAGCCAACTTCCAGTTTTTTTGGCACCAAATTCAGGAGATTCAGGAGGACTGGGATTGTGGTCGTAGGTGGTGGTGGCACATTCTGCTAAGAATATTTGAAATTCTTATAGAATGTCCAGATTCAGATGTCAGGAAGGCAGAGTTAAAAAAAAAAAAAAAGTCGGTACCTCAAGACAAGTCTTCAGATATGGGATCAGCTGAACCCATAGAAGGAAGTGGACTCACTCAGAACCCCTTGGGCAGAAGTGGCCTGGCCAGCATGGCCAGAGAGCTTCAGTCCCAAGGGCTGTTCAGAGAAAACCTTGGAAATGCCACACAGAGGACAGAGCTCTGGACGGAGAACATGGAAAGGAGGAAGGGACACCATGCTCCCAGCAGAGGCAAACTGCAGGCCTTTCAGCCACCCAGCAAATGCCACAGTCCTGGGGCTGAGGGTGGGAGGAGCAGCTGCCCTGCTGGGCCAGGGGAGCAGGTGGGCGAGGTCCGGCAGGCTGCCACAGGGAGGAAACTTGACCAAGTCCTGGGGATACTCTGGGGAGGAGGGGCCTTCTAGCATCAATGACAGCCCAGGTGCCCAGGGTCAAGACAGCAGGGCCCTTAATTTAAAGAACTGAAAGAAACTTGTGTGGAGAGGCTAGAACAGAAGGTGGCAGGGAGGGATGGTAGGAAGGCCTTGTCCTGAGGAGCCAGTCTTGGCCAGGACTGTCCTGGTATGAAGGACTTGAGCCTATTCCAGTGCATCAGAGAAAGGGAGTTCGTGGTGAAGAATCGAGGGCCCTGGACAGCTGCTGGTCAGCTGCCCACCACGTGAGAGGGTGGGGCTGCTCCCTTCTCTCTTCCTTTCCTCCAGGCACAGGAGCTGTGCACATGTGGCATTTTGTCCCTGCAAGTTCATTCATCCCTGCCTCCAAGGCGTCCACGCGCCGTGGCTGGGGCTTCCAGGCTGTGATCATGACTGGCCTTCTCTATCACTTTCTATGCCCAGTGCTCAGGTCTGCGTGGCCATCACCTGTCTCTGCAGCCAACCTCTGGGGCTGCAGGGCAACTGCAGGCAGAGCTGGCTTCTCTATCTCTGCTCACTTAGCAGTCCTCTGGGGAACACTCCAGGGAAGGGGATGGACTGGGAAAGTGTCCCATAGGCTTCTAGATAGTGGCAGCAGGCCAGGGTAGAAATGTCTCCAGGAAAACATGCGGTACCTCTTCCTGAAGTGCACGGGTACTCTTGAACTTACTCAACAAGTTTTTAATGACCTGTTACTTGCTGGACAGTGGTCCAGGTTGTAGAAATGTAGCAAAATTAAAATAAAGTCCCTCCTTTCTACAAGCCTATATCCTACTGAGGAGACAGATTTTAAATACATATGTCACACAGAAATGAATATGATATAAAGCATGATAAGGTGATTATGGAGGTACTATATGCCTAAAAAAATACCTAGAATACATTTAAATAAGTTAACAGTTTATTTCTTTTTAATTTTCAGGAAGTCTGAAGGCAGTAAATCCAATGTCAGTGATGCTCCACAGTGACTGGAACTCAAGTTTTTTTTTTTTTTTAATTTTATTGCTCCTCTAGGTGTGCCTGCCAGAATGCGGCTGGAGCCCTACCTATCACACATGCATTCCCAACAAGAAAGACACAGACACATCCCATTGCCAAATAGGCCACTTTCCTTCACATTTCATTGGCTATAGTCAAACCACCAAGATACAGGAGAAGCTGGTAAGATCAGCCTTCAATTTAAGCAGCCACATCCTTAGGTAAGTTGGGGATCCAATTATAGATACTGGGGAAAACAGCAGTGCCTGTTACAAGGGGTAATGACATAGGGGGCCCCTACTGTTTAGGATGGTCAGGCATAGTTTTGTATACGTTTGAACAGACTGGGAAAGAAATGAGGGACAAACATGTCCATATTAGGGGGAAGAACATTCCAGATTTAGGGAAGTTCCCTTCTGCTTGATGCACTGCAAGGACAAGAGGTTAGGATGGTCAGCTCTTCAGAAAGACCTCCAGAGCAACTTAATGACAAGCAGAACCAAGTTAGACACTCCTGTAGCTAGGCGAGGGTCTTGGGAGGGTTTCAGAGGGGTGTCCAGAGGCATTTACAGGGGTGGGGTCCAGGTCTGAGCAGTTTTACAGAGGATCTAACTGGGTTTGGACAAATGCCTGGTGGACACTGCCAGACCAGGGACTCAGCAAGTCTAATGCACAATGGTTCTTTGACGTGCGCCCGTGGGGACCCACATCCTTGCTGGACTGCTCACCAGTGTTAGTTGGCCAGGGCTGGCAAGGCAGAACCCACACAGGTGGTCACAGGCCCGCCAAGCCCTGTCTTTCAGTCAGGGGGAGTGGAAGTGTGAAGGTGCGCTGTGGGAGGGGGGCTCCTTCTGTGGGCTCAGGGGAGGCTCTGACCTTGGCCTCTCCTTGGCTTGCAGATGGTGGGTCTTCTCCCCATGTACTCTCAAGTCTTATCTCACACTTGCAAGTCTATGTCCAAATGTGCCCTTCCTGAAAGGATTGGAATCTACCCTAACGACCTCACTTTACCTTGGTTACCTCATATGAAAACCCTCCATCAAACAAGGTCACACTGCAGTGTCCAGGGCAGTAGGACTTTTCACATGAATTTGGAGAGTATGATTTAACCCTTAACAGCTAGTGTGTAGAGGGCCCAGTAAATGGGGTGCGTGGGAGGGTGAGTTGGAGCTGTGGAGACTGGTGTGGGGTGATTCACTGCACAGGGGAGGGGTGATGGTCCCTCGTGAGCGTGGTCACCTCCAGGTGGAGAGGGCGTGGATTCTGGCTGTATTCCGTGGTGAAACCACTGGAATTTACTGCTGGACTGAACCCAGGTTGGGAAGAGAAGTGCTGAGATGGACGAGGAGTCACGTCCCTGGAGAGCAAGCCGATGCTCTCTGACTGCGTGCTGTCCTGGGAGCGTCGTGTTTCCTCAGGTGGAAAGTCTCATCTTGGGTCCTTATGTGGCTTGCTTCCTCTCATCATTTTAATGTCAATGTCCCCTCTTTAGAGAGGCATTTCCTGGCCTGGCAATTTAAGGGCGCCACTCCTTAACACCACCCTACTTGATTTCACTATTTGCCCTGTGAGACAATGTCTTGTACAATGTGTCTTTCATCACTGACACCTAAGTCCCACTAAAACGGGGACCTCAGCTGCCTGTTCACGGCTCTATTTCCTGACTAGATGGGGGCTGGTGACACAGGGTGAGTGCTCAGTCATTCCTGACTAAGTGAATGGACGCCTTAGTGGTCTATGAGGGTCCAGCAGGTGAGGAACAGGGGCGCCTACAGAAGAGTCTTTCGGCTTCTAGCGGGGGGTGGCTGGGTGGATATAAAATATATAAAAGGAATACCCACCGCAAAGAGGGGTTAACAATAAAGATTTGTCTGCTCTTGTAGCTTGTGGCTGACCTAATTCAGCAACTTGAGGTCCACATCAGGTTTCTTGTCTTCCCTTCTGCAGTGTTCTGGATTCAGCTTTGTTCAAAAACAGACCTCCTGTACCACGGCACTTACAAATTCCTTTAAAAGTAATGGTGCCAGGTTTGGTGGCGCACCACTGTTATCCCAGCAACTAGGGAGGCTGAGGCAGAGGACTGCTGAAAGTTCAAAGCCAGCCTCAGCATCTCAGTGAATCCCTAAGCAACTCAGTGAGACCATCTCTAAATAAAATATAAAAAAGGGATGAGATGTGGCTCAGTGGTTAAGTGCCCTCAGCAACCCCCCCCACAAAAAAAAAAAAACAAACAGTAGTCTATTATATACATGGAAAGAATCATTTACCCAAATGTTTTAAACACCATGTGTTGAGTATTCAGAAAATCTTTGATGAGTTACACAGATCTAAATGTCAACACATTTCATCATACAATATTGAAAAATCACAATGATTACTATTATCACACATCTCATTTTAAAAAGTTCTAGTGGACTGGAAATGGTGGTGCACACCTATAAATCCCAGCTACTCAGGAGGCTAAGCAAGAGGATCCCAAGTTCAAGGGCAGCTTTAGGAATTTAGCAAGACCCTGCCTCAAAATAAAAAATATTTTGGGGGTCTGGGGTGTAGTTCAGTGGTACAGCACTTGCCTAGTATGCGTGAGGCCCTGGATTTGATCCTCAGCACATCATATAAATAAATAAAATAAAGGTATTGTGTCCATCTACAACTAAAAAATATATTCAAAAATATTTTGGGGATGTAGCTTGTAGCTCAGTGATAAAGTACCCCTGGATTCTATCCCTAGTACCTCAACAACCCCCCCCCAAAAAAAAAAAAAAAATTCAAGTGGTAGGAAGGTGTCAAACTCCTGGGAGCAAATACTTTTTCCAAAATTCAAATATTCACTTGAAAATCTTATTGGCAGTTATTATCTGTTGTTTTCCTTAAACGGTATCCTATTGTTCATTTTTGACAAAATGGACAAGCACAGTTTATCTGCTAGATATTCTTTCAAGTAAAAATGACATTCCACATACAAAATGGCTAGTTCAGCCTGCCCTAGAGGCTTCTTCCTCCAGAGAGCTAATGTTTTCACTAGGCCTCCCAAGCACTTCCGGCATACTCCATGCAGCCATGGGGAATACCGCAAGATCTGTAGCCAGGGGTTGAGATCTACTTAAGTGTTCTGTACTGCCTCATTAAGGTTACCATCTAGTGAAATGTGGTTTCGGTTTCTCACCCTGAGACTGTGGTGCTGAACAGCTGACACTAGTGTAGTTTGGGGTCACTGCAGTTTACCCACCACTGTTCTTGCACCACCACTGCAAATTCAGCCCAGTGAAAAGATAAATGGCATTTCAGTGTCACTGCAAAAATACTCTGTACCTTAGGTTACCTGAGAGCACCCTGGTGAGCATGAGAGGCTCAAGGTCCAGGCTGGGGGTGGGGACCCACTGCAAGCACTAGACTGATCCTGCCCTGCCTCAGGAGGGCAGGGTCAACTTCCTCCAAAGCAGGTGGGCCAGGAGGAGGGGAGCTTATCTGAATGAAAGCCTTAGTGATCTCCAGAGGGGAACAGAGGCATCGGATTGCCAAACCTCTGCTGCATAAACTAGAAAAGCACACAGTGGAAACTGTGGGTAAGAAAACTGGATGTAAGTGAAAGACTTTCATTCAGTGTTCAAACAGATTACTGTTTAAATCTTTTAGAACGAGAATGTCTTCTTGTTTTATTTGTATAAAAGGAAAAATAAAAGCTTGCGTGGAAACTGACCAGAAAGAAGTCCCAGGAGTAAAGGGGAATTGGGGATGTCACTGTTAACCCAGGTGCCAGCAGCCTGCGGAGGCCAGGATGCTCCTCATAACCACTATTTCTGAAGGAGTTAAGGAACATGGGGGAGGGAGATAATGTGATGGGAGCTGTGAGTAGATAAAAGGTATCCTAGTTCAAGATCTTTCCATTCTTTCACATTCAGACCAGCGGCTTTCCTTGGCTTCTAAGGGTACTGGTTTCAGATAGCACCTTTCTGTTACCACTTAGGGTGGCCGATTTATAACACACCTGAGGGCCACAGGTTTCCTGTCAACTCAACTTGGGCTGAGACCTCAGATCCCCCAGGCAGAATGCTCTGCTTCACTGTGTCAGGTGGCTCTGTGGGTTTCAATATCTCCTGGGAATCAATAGTAGGATTATTGACCTTAGCACCATCCTTGGTAAAATTTTCTCTATCTCGGGCTGGGGATGTGACTCAAGCGGCAGTGCGCTCGTCTGGCATGCGTGCGGCCCGGGTTCGATCTTCAGCACCACATACAAACAAATATGTTGTGTCCGCCGATAACTAAAAAATAAATATTAAAATTCTCTCTCTCTCTCTTTAAAAAAAATTTTTCTCTACCTCGATATTTTTGTAGTACATTTGTCTTAATATTTTTGCAATTAAATCCTATATGGCTCTTATTTTGGTGTAGGTTTGTGAGCATCCCTGAGAATACAGATTAGAGATGCAGTAAAACCTAGTTGTCACATGTTCAGCCTTCCTGACCGCTGAACCTGAGCAGAGTCCTGGAGGCCAGACCTGTGCTGGACAATGGCTCCACTCCCACCCAGAGCACCCCAAATGACACTGTATTGCACCTTCCTCAGGTAGCAAGAAAGAATAACATTGAGGACAAGAGATAGCCTGATGGTTTCTTTTAATAAAGGCTGCGCTGAGGTGCATTTTGATACATTTTCTTACTTGCAAGTCCTTATCAGATTTTTTTAAATTCTTTTTTTTTAAATTTTTTTAGCTGTAGATGGACACAATACCCTTTATTTATTTATTTATGTTTATGTGGTGCCGGGGATGGAACCCAATGCCTCATGCATGCTAGGCAAGCGATCTACAGCTGAGCCACAACCCTGGCCCCCTTTATCAGATTCCGACATACCATTTGACATTAACAAAGTTAATGCTTGAATGCAGAAGAAACTTTGATACTCAGAACTCTGATGAAATGCTTTCATCAATGACTTTGATGTTTAAAAGCATATTCCACCAAGATAGAATCCTGTGGTAGAAGAATAAAAAGCATTTTTCAGGAGAATAATGATCAGGGCAAACTTTCCAACTGGTAAAAGGCTTCAGTATATTTAAAATGAATCAGGGTAGGTACAAATTCACTGTGGTACTAATGACCTGCGGGTCTAAGATTTTTGTAGCCACTTTATTTTCAAAACGGTACTCATCAGAATCTACTTCCTTTGTAACTATTTAAATTTATAATTTAAAAACCCTTTAATATCAACTCAATAATGTGTTAGGGGAATATGTAGCATTCTTTCAGTGAGCATCTAAATTTTTTTTAAGTTTGTCCCACTATAAGCACTCTCTCAGCTACCAACCTCCACTCAATGTGTTGTTCTCAACTTGGACTGAGACCTCAGATCCCTCAGGCAGAATGCTCTGCTTCACTTTGTCAGGTGGCTCTGTGGGTTCCAATATCTCCTGGGAATCAATATGTAGGATTATTGACTTTAGCACCATCCTTGCTCCCATGGTACCCTGGTTTCCCCCTTTCTATCCAGCGTGGATCCCTGTTAAAAGCAGCACCAGGAACGAAGAAGAATCAGTGTGTCCAGTGTCAACCAGGCGCCCAGCAGTCTGCTCCTTAAGAAGCACCATTTCTGGCTGGGGTAGAGTGCTTGCCTCACATGCGTGAAGCACAGGGTTCAATCCTCAGCACCACATATAAGTAAATAAATAAAATAAAGATATTGTGTCAATCTACAATTAAAAAAAAAAGAAAAGGGCAGCACCATTTCAGCAACCGTGGAAAAAGGAAAATGGACTCTGACCAAAAGGGATTAAGCAAAACTCAAGATGAGGAAACAGAAAAGGGGATGTGAGTTGATGATTAAGAAGTCTGGATGGAAAAGGAGAAAACAAGAGAAAAAAAAGAGGGGATAATTCCCCCAAATCAACATATTTGCACAGACACATTTATTCACTTTTGACTATAGATCCTAATGTGAAGACAGCCTGACTCTATACATTTTCCTAATAAAGGGAAGTCTAGTCTCAACTTGTTAGGGCAGACAGATCTACAAGGTCTGTGGATGCTTGTCTATCACCTCCCCAGTTTACAAAAATATTTACTTTATAGATTCTCCAAGTGTAGGTAAGTACTTTAAGCACCACACACAAAAATATGAGGCTCCCCCCCCCAAAAAAAAATCTGCAAAGGTCTAATATTAAATCAACTGTTGGAAACATCCTGCTCGTACGCACAAACATGCCATTATCATCATTCCTGTGATGGAAGAAAGACAGGCCTAACCCTGCAACTCCCTAGTGAGACCGACGGGAACAGCCGATCTCCTGCGCTGGCTGGGCAACGCCGAGGAGGTGCGCGTCCCTTGCCTGGCCTCAGCAGACCACGAGGCCGAAAGCCGCCTGCCACTTGTCCGCGCAGGGACCTCGACAGCGCTCGGAACAACTACTGTCACCATTCGAACTGCGTCTCGTTGACCTTCCCACAGGGCGCTGGACAAACGTTCGCTACACACACGAGGTCCGGCGCGTTCCCGGGGCTCCCCAAACGCGCGCGTCTCGGCGGCTGCGCTCCTCCAGGGGCTCGCAGGGAGCACCCAGGGACCCCCGGGCGTACCGGCAGGAGGGCGTGTTCCAGGCAGCCCGAGGGTCGCTCAAACCAGCTGGGCGAAGGTCCAGCGAGGGGCAGACGGGCGTTAGCCCCTGCACGACCCACACCCACCTTGCCCCGGGGGCTCCCAGTCACCGCCTCCCTAGGCGCATCCGCAGCCACTCAGCGGGGGGAGCATGCGCAGTGGCGAGAACCCGCCCCCAGCGCACCCGGGCGGCAGTTTCAACTCAACCGTCAGTGGGAACTGGCCAATCGGAGGGCGGTTTTCCAGGCAGAGACACGCCCCTGGCGGGAACGACGGTGACGGGTGGCCAATAGGAAGAAGCGTTATTGCCGCGGAGCCCCTCCCCGGCAGGAGACCTAGTGACGGGCGAGGGTCAAGGGGTGTCACCGCTCCTGAGCAGGGAGCTCCGCAGGGCCACGCGTCCCCTTGCGCGGCGGCCACGAGCAGCGCGCCGGCCCGCACTCCCAGTCGGCGCCCCGGCGGCGGCGCGGCCCATGCGGCTGGGGACGGAGGCCGGGAGCGGGTGGCGGGCTCGGCGTCTCGGCGGCCGGGGCCTGGGAGGTGAGGGGGCGGCGGCGCGCCCGGCCCCGCGCCGTGATTGGCCGCGCGCCGGCCGCGGCTGAGGCCCGGCGCCGGGCGGGGAGGACAGGCGGAGCCCCGGCCGCCGAGCCGGGAGGATGCTGCTGTCCCTGGTGCTCCACATGTACTCCATGCGCTACCTGCTGCCGGGCGTCGTGCTCCTGGGCTCGGCGCCCACCTACGTGCTGGCCTGGGGGGTCTGGCGGCTGCTGTCCGCCCTCCTGCCCGCCCGCATCTACCAGGCGGTGGACGACCGGCTGTACTGGGTCTACCAGAGCACGGTGCTCTTCTTCTTCGAGAACTACACCGGGGTGCAGGTGAGCCCCTTGGCCCCGCGGCGCCGCTGCGTCCACCTGAGCCCCCACCCCGGGGTTTGGGATCACCCTGGCCTTCTTGGCAGGTCCAGCCCAAGAACACGTGCTAGCACCCATCCTCCCACCGGGGGCGAAGTTTCTCGTTTTTCACTCTGAGGTTCCTTGCAGGTCCCCGAGGTCTCTGGGAGGCGGTAGTAACGTCGTTCCGAGGCTGCCAGCGGGGTCCCCCGCCCCTGCCCGCGTCCCTGCCCCCTGCCCGGTCTGGTGTTTGTGTCTTGGTGCCTGGCACAGTAGGTGAGATGAACACTTTAAGTAGGGCAAGCACTTGGCCGGTGTTTTTGGCATTTCATCCAAGAAGGTGATAGTGTTGGAACAGGATCCGTTTCCACTCAGAAGTGCGTTTTAAAAGGACCTCTTGCAACTGATGTTACCATTTGGAGGATGAATAAAACTCTGTTTTGCGTTCTTCCCCAGAGCAAGTGAGTGCAGGGTTAGGAAATTAATACATTTGTTACGGTAGAATTCTTACTGTAGATACAGCTGCTCTTGCCAACTTTGACTAGGTCTGAATGTGGGCCTGATTTTTTGTCTGATTGCTTTCTCCCTGTTAGTTTCTTTCTCTATACAGATAGGATTTGTAGGTTAAACTTGCAAAACAATAAAAGTAGAAGGTCTTAACAACATTAGTTTAATCTTAAAATATGTGAAGTATCTTAAAAATGTGAATTGTCCTTTTACTTCTCAGTTTCAAAGAAGAGCTTGATTCTTGGTTCTTCTGAGTGCCCTATTAGCCTCTTCCTGCCGCCATCCCTCCTGGGGGTCAGGTGGGGACGCCCAGAGACTTTCATCTCCAGTCTTTCTGCACTTCTTTTTTTTCATCCTGTAGTCAGCTGGCAGCTACATTGGATTTGCAGTTGAACGATTGATTTCTTATTGAATTTGCTGCACTTGGAGATTATTTGTGGGGAAGGAAACTAGGAGAGGCCAGGGTCTCCATTTAAATCAGTATCTTTTAAGCGTTTCTGGGAAAGAAAGAAAAATCGCTGTTCCAGATCATAGTTTCTTGGAAATTGACTTTTAAAATGGACTTCACATAAAATTTTCACAAATTAAGGATGATCACTTCACCCCAGTCTCTTACTTCACTCAGTTTAAAAGTATGGTTTTATCATGGTTAAGTTTTTAAATTTTGCGTCAAATGACAACTCAGAACATGTCAGTCAGCTTTTGGAAAATTTGTTCTACCTGTGATGGGTTGTTTTACTTTTGTCTAAAAAACAGTGTGTTTTACACAGTGTAATGTAGAATATGCCATTGGAGTCTTTTGTGTTAGCAATTTATTTATTTAAATTATTGTAAAACTTCACAGTATTTCTGAAATTACATGCTTTACCTTGTGTATTGCTGACTAAAATGTGTCATTCTTGGGACAGTCTAGCAAATGGTTTTGAAGCATTTAACTTACTGATTTTGTCCCCTGTTATTTCTAGTAAAAGGGTCCAATGTCCATTCATAGTCTTTATGTATTCATGAAAGGATGTCTGCTGTATAACTCAAAATTTTACTTAATGAGTGTCCCTTGATAAAGCTTGTCAGGGATCCTAAGTGTAATTGCTCACTGATCATCAGAGCAGTTTATGAACAGTTATTAAAAATGTAGACCCAATAATTTTTTCTGAAGGCATTATTTGCTGTTTAGTGACAAAGCAGGGTATTTTGAACGTTTTAGTCTTTTCCTAAAATCTGGGTGTCCTGTGTAAGCAGGGCTACCTTATAATATTTTATTGATGGTTTTCTTTAAGAATAAATCAATAAAGGAATGAATAGCTAACTTCAAATATAAAAAGGAAAAAGATTTATAGGGACATTCTTTCAGCTTATTTTTATTTTTTAATGTATTATTTTTCACTATTGACTTTGAGATGTTTTGATTAAAATTTTAGTTTTTCTTTTTTTTGACAAACTTTGAATTGTCAGTCTTCATTTACAAGGCTCTTGGTGATCCTCTTATTCTGTCTAAAATACTGTTGACTCATTTCAGAAGGAAATTTTAGGAATTTAAGAGAATATAAGTTTTTAAATAAAACTCATCAGGTTATACACACTGAAGAAGCATTTTTAGATTAGAATATTTTAAAAGATTTTTTTAGTTGTTGATGGACCTTTATTTATTATGTGGTGCTGATGTTTGAACCCAGTGCCTCACTCGTGCTAGGTGAATGCTCTACCACCGAACTACAACCCCAGCCCAGATTAGAAAATATTTTAAAAATGGCACTTCTGTGCCTTTTAATTTTAGGTTTGAAAGGAAATTGTTCATAGTAGTAGTTGTGGAATATCTTTTTTTTTTTTTTTTTTGCATAGAATTTTATAAGCTGAAGGGAAGTAGGTCCATGAATTTTACCACCTGTTCTTGGCAGGAAGATCTGCTTCCAGCGAGTTTTTGGATATCCCACTGGAGTCAGGTAGACATCTGTTCTTCCCTATTTTCATATGTATCTTTGAGATAGGAAAGAATTTCAATCAATGTTATTAAAATTATTATTTATAACTTGTTTATCCTTTTAGGTTCTTTCAGAGCCTCTCATTAGTACTGAAACTCTGTATACCTTTACTCTTTATTCCTTTGGAATATATAAAATGAATTTTTAAAATTTTTTGCATGCTATTAATTTTAGATTCATTGAAAATCAACATGAGTCTTTTTACTATTGTGAGAGACATTGATTCAGCCAGGTATGGTAGTTCATGAGGCAAGACGATCCCAAATTCCACTTCAGCTTGGGCAATTTGTGAGACCCTGTCCCAAATAAAAAAAAAGAGGGGGGGATCCTGGAGATGTGGCTCAGTAGTAGAACAGTTGTCTAGCATGATCCAGGCCCTGTGTTCCATCCCCATTACTGCCAAATCAAATTAAAAAGAAAAAAAAAGGCATTGATTTAAGTGTATAATTTTCTTGTCGACTGCCATAAAGAACACCTCAAACTTAGGTGCTTAAACACATTTATTCTTACAGGTCCAAGGCTAGAAGTCTGAAATTTAAATGCAGACTAGGGAATAATCCCTCTAAGAAGATGCTCCGGGAGGAGAACTGTTCTTGGTCTCTTTCAGCTTCTGGTTCTTTGACTTGAGGCCACATCCCTCTAGTTGCTCTCTCATGGTCCAGTACAGTGAATTGCCTTCAGCTCTGATTCATGACTCCCTCTGTCTTTCTCTTATAAGGACACTTGTCCTTGGGTTTGGGTCTACCCAAATAATCCAGGATGATCAGTTCCTGTCAAAATTCTTACATAAATATTTCCAAAGATCAGTTTCCCAAATAAGGGAACATTCATGAGCTCCCAGACTTAAGACATAGATGTGCTTTCTGGGGCCACCATTCAGCTTTGACAGTAGTGAATGCCATGGTTCTGCCTGTTCAGTATTTGGTTGTTCAATAACCCTGCTAGAGGGATGTCCTACTGAATTATTTACTTAAAAAAAAAATACATTAGGTTTTTACTTTATTTAGCATACATAAACCTTGTTTATGCTAAGGGTACTTTCAAAATCATTTTCCATAGTATTTTCATTTCTTAATTATATATTTACCTTCATATATCCCATAAATAGAGCATTTGATTAGTTGTCTTATTTTCAGAATCAGTAGCAGTTTTTTATTCATGTTTTAATATTCTTTTAATTCTTGATTCTGAAATTATCATTTTCTGATAGCATACCCCACAAAGTAAAAAAAAAAAACAAAAACAAAAAAACCCACAAAATGAAACAAAACTGGAAACCTGATAAATTAGATATAATATAACTTCTGGGTCGAGACATTATTATACATAATTTGAAGATGAAATAAAAACCTTCCATGATAAACAAAAGTTAAAAGAATTTACAGCTAGAAAATCAGCACTAAACATCCTTGGCAAAATATTTCATGAAGAGGAAATGAAAAACAACAATGAAAACCAACAGGGGGAGGTAGTACACTAAAGGAAAAACTAATCAAAGAGGAAAACCACAAATTAAATAACACAAATAAACAAATATGGCTAGAAATACAAACCATGTCTCAATAGTAACCCTAAATGTTAATGGCTTAAACTCACCAATCAAAAGACATAGGCTAGCAGATTGGATTAAAAAGACCCAACAAGGGGCTGGGGATGTGGCTCAAGCTGTAGCGCGCTTGCCTGGTATGTGTGCGGCCTGGGTTTGATCCTCAGCACCACATGCAAACAAAGTTGTTGTGTCCGCCGAAAACTAAAAACTAAAAAAAAAAAAAAAAAAAAAAAGACCCAACAATATGCTGCCTATAGGAGACTCATTTGAAAGGAAAAGATATCACAGACTGAAGGTGAAAGGTTGGGAAAAATCATACCACTCACATGGACTGCGGAAGCAAGCAGGGGTCTCCATATTCATATCAAATAAAGTAGATTTCAATCCAAAGTTAACCAAAAGGGATAAAGATGGACATTATGTACTGCTCAAGGGAACTATACACCAACAAGACATAACAATCAGAAATATATGCCCCAAACAATGGTGCAGCTATGTTCATCAAACAAATTCAAGTTCAAGAGTCGAATTGACCACAACACAATAATCTTGGGTGATTTTAACATACCTCTCTCACCACTGGACAGATCTTCCAGACAAAAGTTGAATAAAGAAACTGTAGAGCTCAATAACACAATTAATAAATTAGACTTAACTGACATATATAGAATATATCAACCAACATCAAGTGGATATGCTTTCTTTTCAGCAGCCCATGGATCCTTGTCAAAAATAAACCATATACTATGCTTCAGGGCAACTCTTAGCAAATACAAAGGAGTAGAGATACTACCTGCATTTTATCAGATCATAATGGAATAAAATTGGAAATCAATGATAAAATAAAAAATACTGCATCACATGGAGACTGAACAATACACTACTGAATGAACAGTGGGTTACAGAAGACATCAAGGAGAAGATTAAAAATTTTTTTCTTAGTGGTGAATGAGAACACAGACACAACATATCGAAATCTGTGGAACACTGTGAAAGCAGAACTAAGAGGAAAATTCATTGCATGGAGTTCATTCCTTAAAAGAAGAAAAAGTCAACAAATAAATGACCTCACACTATACCTCAAAGCCCTAGAAAAAGAACAAATCAGCAGCAAAAGCAGTAGAAGGCAAGAAATAATTAAAATCAGAGCCGAAATCAATGAAATCGAAACAAAAGAAACAATTGAAAAAATAGACAAATCTAAAAGTTGGTTCTTTTGAAAAAATAAATAAAATTGATAGACCCTTAGCCATGCTAATGAAGAGAAGGAGAGAGAGAATTCAAATTACCAGCATGCGCGATGAAAAAGGTAGTATCACAACAGACACTACAGAAATACAGAAAATAATTAGAAATTATTTTGAAATCTTATACTCTTAATAGTATTAAATAGAAGACAGTGAAGGAATCGATAAATTCCTTAAGTCATATGATCTGCCCAGATTGAGTCAGGAAGATATACTCAACTTAAACAGACCAATATCAAGTGAGGAAATAGAAGAAGCCATCCAAAGATCACCAACCAAGAAAAGCCCAGGACCGAATGGATACACAGCCGAGTTCTACAAGACCTTTAAAGAAGAACTAATACCAGTACTCTTCAATTTATTTCAGGAAATAGTAAAAGAGGGAGTAGTTCCAAACTCATTCTATGAGGCCAGTATCACCCTGATTCCAAAACCAGACAAAGGCACTTCAAAGAAAGAAAATTTCAGACCAATATCTATAATGAATATAGATGCAAAATCCTCAATAAAATTCTGGAAAATCAAATATAAAAACATCAAAAAGATTGTGCACCATGATCAAGTGGGATTCATCCCAGGGTTGGTTCAACATACAGAAATGAATAAATGTAATTCATCACATCAATAGATAAGAATTGAAGATAAGAATCATATGATCATCTCAATAGATGCAGAAAAAGCATTTGACAAAATACAGCACCCCTTTATGTTCAAAACACTAGAAAATCTAGATATAACAGGTATATATCTCAACATTTTAAAGGCTATCTACGCTAGGCCTCAGGCCACCATCATTCTAAATGGAGAAAAACTGAAGGCATTCCCTCTAAAATCTGGAACAAGACAGGGATACCCTCTCTTACCACTTCTATTCAGCATAATTCTTGAAACACTGGCCAGAGCAATTAGACAAGATGAAAGAAATTAAAGGAATAAATATAGGAAAAGAAGAACTTAAACTAGCACTATTTGCTGACGATATGATTCTGTACTAGAAGACCCAAAATACTCCACCAGAAAACTTTTAGAACCAGTAAATGAATTCAGCAAAGTAGCAGGATATAAAATCAACACCCATAAATCAAAGGCATTTCTGTATATCAGTGACAAATCCTCTGAGAGGGAAATGAGGAAAACTACCCCATTCACAATATCCTCAAAAAAAAAAAAAAAAAGATACTTGGTATAAGATACAGCAAAAATAAGATACAACAAAAGAGGTGAAAGATCTATACAATGAAAACTACAGAACCCTAAAGAGAGAAATCAAAGAAGACCTTTGATGGAAAGATCTACCTTGCTCATGGATAGGCAGAATTAATATTATCAAAATGACCAATCTACCAAAAGTACTTTACAGATTTTATGCAATTTCGATCAAAATCCCAATGGCATTCCTCATTGAAATAGAAAAAGCAATCATAAAATTCATCTGGAAAAATAAGAGACCCAGAATAGCTAAAGCAATTCTAAGCAGGAAGAGTGAAACCGGTAGTAACACTGTACCAGACCTTAAACTATACTACAGAGCAATAATAACAAAAACAGCATGGTATTGGCACCAAAACAGGCTGGTAGACCAATAATGGTACAGAATAAAGGACAGAGATTAACCCACAAAATCACATTTTATTAGACAAAGGTGCCAAAAACATGCACTGGAGAAAAGTTAGCATCTTCAACAAATGGTGCTGGGAAAACTGGAAATCCATATGCAACAAAATGAAATTGAATCCCCTTCTCTCACCATGCACAAAAGTTAACTCAAAATGGATCAAGGACCTAGGAATTAAGCCAGAGACTCTGCGTCTAATAGAAGAAAAAGTAGGCCCTAATCTTCATCATGTGGGATTAGGCCCCAGCTTCCTTAATAAGACTCCTATAGCACAAGAATTAAAGACAAGAGTCAATAAATGGGATGGATTCAAACTAAAAAGTTTTTTCTCAGCAAAAGAAACAATCTGTGAGGTGATCAGAGAGCCCACATCCTAGGAACAAATTTTTACCCCTCACACATCAGGTAAAGCACTAATTTCTAGGGTTTATAAAGAATTCAAACAGCTAAACACCAAAAAATCCAAATAACCCAGTGAATAAATGGGTCAAGGAACTGAACAGACACTTTTCAGATGAGGATATACAATCAATCAACAAATATATGAAAAATGTTCATCATCTCTAGCAAGCAGAGAAATGCAAATCAAAACTACTCTAAGATTTCATCTCACTCCAGTCAGAATGGCAGCTATTATGAAGACAACAATAAGTGCTGGCGAGGATGTGGGGGAAAGGCAGACTCATTCCTTGATGGTGGGATTGCAAATTGGTGCAGCCAATATGGAAAGCAGTATGGAGATTCCTTGGAAATCTGGGAATGGAACCACCTTTTGACTCAGCTTTTCCTCTCCTCAGACTATACCCAAAAGACTTAAAAACAGCATACTACAGGGACACAGTCACATCAATGTTTATAGCAGCACAATTCACAATAGCTAAACTGTGAAGCCAACCTAGATGTCCTTCAGTGCATGAATGGATTAAAAAATGTGGCATGTATACACAATGGAATATTACTTAGCATTAAAAAAGAACAAAATCATGGCATTTGCAGGTAAATGGATGGAGTTGGAGAAGATAATGCTAAGTGAAGTCAGCCAATCCCCCCCCAAAAAACAAATGCCGAATGTTTTCTCTGATATAAGGGGGGTGACTTATAATGGGGTAGGGAGGGAGAGAATGGGAGGATGAGATTAATTTTAGATAGGGAAGAGGGGTGGGAGGTCAAGGGAGGGGGGAAGGGGATTAGTATGGATGGTGGAATGTGATGGTCATCATTATACAAAGTACATTTATGAAGACTTAATTGAGTGTCAACATGCCTTATATACAAACAGAGATGAAAAATTGTGGTATATATGTGTACTAAGAATTGTAATGCAAAAAAAAATACATGTATAGTGGCATAAATTGACATGAACATTTTTATATACAGAGATACAAAAAACTGCACTCTATATGTATAATAAGTATTGTAATGCCTTCCACTGTTGTCGTGTATTTAAAAAAATAAAATCATTTAAAAAAAGATATTGTTACAACTGAATATATTTAAAAAAAAAAATGGATAGGTAGGAACTTAAATATGGGGTGCCTGGACTCCAAATAAGAAGCCCGATGTGTGTCCTTGTGCCAGAGTTGAAGGAAAGCTTGTGGGAAGCTGTATAGGAAGCTGGATGGCAGAAGGTGTGGCTAGACTCCTGAGAGGAGTGAGGGCAACTTCATTGCTGCAGTCTTGAGGCGAAGCTGCATTTATGTTCACTTTCATCACAGGAGTCTAGCTGTATGCTAATGTGGAGGTAGTTTACAGACAGTAACGAGTAGAGGTGATAGTGGAAAATCCTAACCTGTTTTATGAAACTGAAAAAGTGACCACAATTTGTTTCAATGTCAGAATACTTTCTTTTTATAATTGTTTTCTTTTTCTATTTCAGTAAAAAACACTAAAAATAGACCATTGATATTTTCAGGCCAATAGTCCAGTGATGTGATCCATGCGTTTTCATTGACACCTAATGAGTATTTTAGTCACCATTTTATTCCTGCTTCAATTGGTTGGTGACATTTGGAATTTACTTCAAAATGTATTTTCCATGAATGGCTCTGGCTGCTAATCCCCTCCTTTGTCAGTATTAACATATTGTAACAATAAAGTGTGAGAGTCTTAGTTTATATAAAATAAGCAGCTTTTCAGCTGAACTGCTTTAAATGTAAAATAGTTTGAAAAACACAGGAAGCAAGATAAATAATTTGTCAGGTTTTGATGTTTGTAGGATGTGTTCCAAATACTTCTAATTTCTTTAGTGATTCATATTTTAACTGACATGTTTTTCAAGATCCTCAAAGACAATAATAAGACTTCCTATTTAAAAATTGTTTATAATCTTTCTGTAGTACTACTTCATCAAAAGAGTCCTAAACTGTTTTTTTCCCCCTTTCTTTTTTTGGTACTGGGAATTGAACTCAGGGACGCTTAACCACTGAGCCATATCCGCACCTTTTTAAAATATTTTATTTTAGAGACAGGGTCTTGCTGAGTTGCTTAGGGCCTCGCTAAATTCCTGAGGCTGGCTTTGAACTTGCGATTCTCCTACCTTAGCCTCCCAAGCTGCTGGGATTACAGGTTTGAGCCACCACGCCCAGCTGAGTCCTAAACTCTTAAAAAAGTGTGTGTTCTGTGTCTTGCTATAAAAGCACCTAAACTCTTGGAATTGAACATGCGTATTTGTAATTGAAGGAGACATCATACACCTCGTCTATACTAATCCCGCCTTATTACATGTCTGAATTCTTTCCACCTTCTGCCCAAAATCTTCCTAGTATTTCTAGTCTTAAAACAGAATGTGAGTGGATTGTATTTTCAGTTTTTCCCTCCGTTTAGCATCCACCAGAAGACCTTAAATGGCTTTTGCCCTTAGGATTGGCTGGGCAAGGAAGACTAGGGGGCTTGGGTGTGCCTTTGCATTTGCTTGCTTAAGCAGAACTGTACAACCTTTGATATAGGAAATCAACCAATTCTAATCAATACAGTTCCAGTCTACAACATAGGTCTTGCTAGGGAATCTTAGTGAGATAAGAAAATCTTAGAAATGTCAACAGAACTTTGTTTTTACACTTTTTACAGATGTAAACCTCTATAAATAAACCAGTTATTTAAGTTGCATTTGTGTAAAGTTTTTTAACTTCTTGATTTTAAATTTTAAATCACAGATGCAGTAACACATTCAAACACTGCCAGAGTATTTCGAGGAAGTTAGTTTCTCCTCCTCCCCCGCCTCCACTTTCTCAGGTGTATAATGGTCTGGTGTGTAATTTTAGGTGTCTTCCAAGAGCATTTATATAAATATTTGAACTAGGGGAAGACTCTGTCATTAAATGAACTTCTCAGGAGTACTTCATAGTGACCTTGCATAGCTCTCCTGTGCCATCCTGAGGGAAAGAAAGGACAGTGTGACTTCAGTTTGCGTTTCCTCCTTCATATGTTTGTCTAATTTTGATGTTGGTGTTTCTTCAGTAGTACTATAAGTTAATTTTTTTATTTTATGTGTCTTAAACAGAAGTTGATATTAATAGCTCGACAATTCAGTACTGAGTAATAATTTTTCAATAAGGTGGCTCTAGAACCTAGTAATAAATCAGTCATCCATCCAACAAATATTTGTGTGTGCACAATTTTCTGGGTGAACTGTGCTGGTTATGAAAGGGTGAAGAAAAATAGAGACATGGTTCTTGCTCTTGTCTTCTAGTGGGGAAAGTAAGCAACAACAAGAGAATTACAATTTACTGTTCTGTGTGAGTTTGTTTAGCCTAGTGGGAGGAGGTAGTGGTTTGGAAAAACTTCCCTGAGCAAGTGACATGTTTTGCATGTTGACTCCGAAAAAGGGCGGGTTTGGAAGATACTGTGGTAATCCAGGTGAGAGGTGGTGGCTGAGTGGTAGAAAGATAGACATCACAAGGTGTGAAAGAATTCCAGATCTGTTTTAGAAGGAGCCAGATGGCCTTGGATTGGAATTGAGAAAAAGAAAAGAAAAACCAAGGGAGCTCAAAGTGTGAAATATGATATATCAAGAACTATGTAATGATTTGAACAACCAATAATAAAAATTAAAAAAAAAAAAAAACCAAGGGAGCTTAGCAAATGTAGTGAATCCTACCATGTATAGGTTCTGTTATGTGATCTTTTCATTCTTGCAAGGTAGACACTGTTCTTCCCTTTTTACAGTTAGGAAACTGAGACAGAGGTAGTTCCTGCCTGTAATCCTCAAGCAAGGATTTATTTAGTCCAAGGCAGTCTAGCTTCAAGGTCACCTTGTTCTGAAGAAGCTTTGCCAGGTTTTATGGTTATATTGGTTGAAATGTGTTCCCTGTTCTCAAAGTATTCATGCTAGGAAAAGCAAGGACAGACGTTTACAATAGAGAATAATCTGAAATTGTTGGTGTGTTGCATTTATTAGCTTTGTGAAACAGATAAAGGAACTCTTTAACTCTTGGCTGGGGTTGTTCAAGAATGCTGTTATCAGTTGTCATGAACTACTTTGAATTTTTACTTGGAATACAAGTAACATAGTAACATGGTGTGTTTAGGGAAAAGAAATTCTCTATTGATAGGAGAACAAATGTGAAGGCTTTTAAGCACAGCATTTGAGTCTGGCTAAATTCTGTTCTGGCTCCTTTCCTTGGTTTTACTCTAGCCCAGCTACTCCTTCCTCCCTTTGTCCTTCTTTCTTTGGCAAAATCTTCTCAACAGTGTATCTTTGGACCACTCTTCTGTATACTTAATTCTGTCTCAGATCCCAGCTGTTCCTCATCTGTCGAGGTCTCACCCCATCTCAAGGTCTAGGTTACTTTTGTGTAACATTAACATAATTTTGACATGAAATTAGCATCTCTTATTATATATATCGACCCCTCTATAAGTTATAAGCTCTTGGAACTGGCAATAAAGGGGAGAGTCAGCCAGGAATAAGATGGCTGAGAAACTCCCCGCCTTTCTGAAGAATGCCCGGGCCAGGGAGCGGCGGCGCTGGTCGTGTCCTTCGCCATTGGAAGTCTCGCTGTGATTCTGCCCCCACTCAACCCCTACACTAGGGATGCCATCATGGTCAACAAGGATACACCCTACAACACCCAGTGCCCCTCCGAGATGATGGGAACATGCCTGACGGGCCCAGCCACCCCCAGGACCCCCAGGGCCCCAGCTTGGAGTGGCTGAAGAAACTGTGAGCACTTCCATTGACAGGGAGGAGGCACCTTCGCCTAATAAAATGTGAAACCCAAAAAATAAAATAAAATAAAATAAAGAGGAGAGTCAATAACTTGAGTTGGTTTTTCCCTTTTAACAGAAAAGCCACAAGACTCTACAGAAAATGCCACTCTGAATTTCTGTGGATGTCTAGATGAATGTCACTTGTAAGGAATGGGGATTCCTGAATGGCCTGACTAGTGGACAAGCTTTGGTCCAACAGGGACTACAGGTTTAGTGAGGCTCTTCATTCTTTATTTAACTAAAGAGGGAAGAGCCCTGAACTCCACCCTCAGGAGTCAGGTTGGAGACAGTGTACAAGAAGGTATACTGGGACTGCCAGAAACAACAGAAAACTGGGTGTTGAGTTGTCAGTAAAAGCCTGTAGTTTTGGGATCTATGTAATTCTCCAAGGTGTATTTTGTTTCCTCTGTTTCTCTAGGAATCAGCAACAAAACCCACAGTAGGAGCGTTGTGTGGGTGTTTTAGAGGACAGTTATGTATGCATAAATGCAAGTGCTATCTGGAAGACAACTTTGCTTTCTCCTATCTTGGGGTGAGAATTCTAGAAGCAGAGAGAAATGAGGGCTGACAATACCTGGAAAGAAGAGTGTTTCAGCCTCATATTAGGTAATAACCACAGAGGTGCTAATGTTTTGGGTTAATAAAATAGTCTCTGGCCTCAAATAGCATCATTTAGCAGTACAGAAAGCAGTTGATTAAAAGAGAAAAACCCTGAATGTGTAGTGAGATAAAGACCAAAATAAAGAGATTAACAAAGAACTTTGGAAAGAATGGTGTCATATACCTGCATCCCCGAGTGTCCTCCCCTGGTGGAGCTGTTGCGCATGTTAGCAGGTGATTCTGTCCGTGGGTGCAGTGTCAGGAATGCCACCTGTGCGCTGACAAACCGCTTTGTTCCCATTCTTAACATGTATTTCTGTAGGAAAATTTTTTGGTTCTTTTTATTCAGTAACATATGGACTTTTTTATTTGGAAATTTTATAGATAATAGTTTTATCATAGTGGAAAGACTTGGGTATCTTGGGGTGAGAAACTTAGGTTTAATTTCTATTTCTCTTCTACACTTGTGTGCCCATTAAATAAAGTCAGCAGTTCAACTTCAATATTCTCATCCTTAACTGGAATATTTTTGTCATGCTGTTTTGAAGACTAGATGAGTTAATGAAATTGCCTAACTGACTGTTGCATCGGAATGTTGAGGGGAAAAAAATACACTCTTAAAATAAAAACAGTACCAAGGAATGTGCATGTGTATAGAAGAGTTTTGTAATCTGAGGTTTGATTTAGATCAAATTTGATTTAGATTTGTGTTAATTGTCTTGCATTCTGATTATTATACAAATAACTATTTACTAATTCACTCTTGTTTCAGAAAGGCATCATGATTTTACTGTTTGATGAAATATTTTAATTTGGACCAAGCATAGGACCACAGTGTTTGTATACTTTAGAGTACAAATCTCTTACTGTTTACTTGGTAATGTAGTTATGTGTTGCTTAACAATAGGGATATATGTTTTGAGAAGTATGTCATCAGGTGATTTAAATATCACACGGCTTCTTGATGCTGTGAATATGCATTGTGCAGGCATAACGCAGCAAAAAAATTTTTTTCATAAGTAAATAGAATACACTCTAAAATAGCAATAAAAAGTGTAGGATAGCAAACACAAACCATTAACAGTACTTGATTAATAAGTGTTATTTCCCATACACAATTGTATGGCTGTGCTTTTATGTGATAGTGGGCTTGTTTACACCACATCACCACAGACACAGGAGTATGCAGTCACTAAGACGGCTATTGTCACTAGGCAATAGGACTTTCTCAGCATCATTATTAATCATCTGGGAGTACCATTTGGTGGACCAAAGTGTCATTACCTGGGGCAAGACTCTTTTTGGCATTAAAATACACTTAAAAATTTATTTAAAAGTACATGTAAGCCAGGCATGATTGTGTGCGCTATAATTCCACTGACTCCAGGGGCTGAGACAGGAGGATTGCAAGTTCATGGCCTGCCTCATCAACTCAGGCCCTCGGCAATTTAGTAAGACCTGTCTCAAAATAAAAAATAAAACCAGGCATGGTGGTGCATGCTCGTGATCCCAATAGCTCTGGAGGCTGAAGCAGAAGGATCAAAGTTCAAAGCCAGCCTAGCTAGGCCCTAAGCAACTTAGCGATACCCTGTCTCAAAATAAAAAGGGCTGGGGATGTGGCTCAGTGGTTAAGTGTCTCTAAGTTTAATCCCTGGTACCAAATAATATAAAATAAAAATATAAAAAGGGCTGGGGTTGTGGCTCAGCGGTAGAGCACTCGCCTAGCACGGGCGAGGCACTGGGTTTGATCCTCAGTACTACAAAAAAATAAATAAATAAAATAAAGGTATTATGTCCAACTACAACCAAAATATATTGTATATATGTTTATATGTATATATACACATACATATATATATACTTTTTTAAAAAGGCCTGGGGTGTAGCTCAGAGGTAAAGCTCACAGATAAATCCCCAGTACCCAAAACAAAACAAAACAAACAACAAAACGATTTTAAAACTCGTTCACTCTGTTTATGATTCATTTCAAATGATTGAAAGCATAGAGTGTAAATAGTATATACAGTCATTTAAATTAAAATTATAGCTGCATTGCTAGTATTCAGGGACTATTTGGGAGAGGGAAATAGACTAGGCAGCTGTCTCTTTTATCTATTAATCACGGAACAGTTTTGAATGAAACAGTTTTTGGTGTTGGATAATAACAGCAGACTGACACTTTTTTTGAGGGGTTACATGTTTCTTCCATTTTGTGAAGCAGTTTATATGCATTCATTCTACAGATAGGTGTGTTAAGTTCAAGACTTTAGGCGAGTTCTCATGGTGAGGTGGTGGGCTCAGATTCAGTGAAGAAGTGACTCAACAAAAGAAAAAGGGTGTTTGGCTACTGTGGGTAGTACATTGTGGGGACAGTGACCAGGAAATGTAGGGCATACATGGGTGGTTTGGTACGGTTTGTTGTGTAGACTCACTCGGAATGAACTTAGCACGCAGAGGGAATGTCTTTCATTAGCCTGTCATGGTTAAATGTGTTTGCAGTGCTTAGAATTAATCTAGAATTGTTTGCTGTGAATTGATTAATCTAGAATTTTTTTGCTATGAACGGATTATGTCTATTGCAGTGCCTAGCATTAAGGATTGTTGTTTTCTTGATTAAGAACCTATAGAGTGAAATTGTATTGAATAATTTGAGTGAATAAAGCATTGAAAGGGGCAGAAGCGCGTAGACATTCTTTATTTCTTTATTTCTCCCCTTGACTGCATACATTGCAATTTTGCCCCCTCACAGTACTTAGGTGTTCATGTGCTTTGTTTTGAAGGAACAAATTATCTGTAAGATGTATTCATAAAAGTGGCTAATATGGGCTGGGGATGTAGTTCAGTGTAGAGCCCTTGCTAAGCTGCTTCAGGCTCTGGGTTCAGTCCCTAGTACTGAGAAACAAAACAACAACGAAATTTTGGTAGTGTAATTTAAAATAAGAGTGCTAGAAGATTCATAAAATTAGGCCTTTAAAAGTTCACTGGTATATTTAGATTGCTTTATTTATATTTATTAAAAAACTGATTTTATGTTGAAAATGAGGTATAGGTTTCTGTACCTGTGGAATACAAAAGTGCAGACTCAGAGATTCAGTAAACATCTGTTGAATCTGGGATCCTGGGCTCTGGGGGTAGAAAAATGAGAAGCTCCTAGCCCGTGAGGGACGTGACTGTCTGCCCGGCACATCCCATGCCCTGGCATGTGAGCAGGGGTGTGAACAGGGTGTGTCACAGGGCCCCAGCTGCTGCTCCTCCCTGGGCTGGCCGAAGGTGAGGGCTGACTTGGTGATCACTGGAGGGAGTGTAGGTGCTGGGGACAGTCATGTAATGATCTCGTAATTTGTGTAGATATGTTTTTAAGTTCTTCAGAGCTTTTTTAAAATTTTGAAAATATTATAGCTATCTCAGTCTTATACTTCTTTTTATTTTTTCTGATTAGTTATGCATGAGAGTAGAATGCACTTTATACATCATATATAGTTGGAGTATAATTTCTCATTCTTCTGGTTGTACATGATGTAAATACCACTGGCCGTATAGTTATATATGTATATAGGGTAATGATGTCTGATTCATTCTGCTGTCCTCAGTCATATACTTGTTTTTTTTTTTTTTTTATTTTATGAGGTGCTGAGGATCGACCCCAGTGCCTCACCCATGCTACGCAAGCACTCTCCCTCTGAGCCACAACCCCAGCCCCAGTCATATACTTCTTAATAAGATAATGATTATTAAATATTTTTGAAAATCTGTATTCTTCAAATGAACCCCCCCCACATTAGTAGACTGAAACACATAACCTTTCCACTTAAGTGAATGGAAGAAATTTTATATTTCTTAGTGTGAAATGCTTGTTTACACTTGGACCCTCAGAAATGTAGGATCTTAAAAATTGAGTATATTCAGTGAGCCAGCATTGAACTTACACATTCTTGTTTTTGGTTTATCAGCATCTATTTAAATACTTAGTAATGATTTACATCTGTTACATTAAGATTTACTTTATCATTTCACTTGCTTTATCTCAGATCTTTTAAGTCTTAATTATGACAGGCTCTTCTTGTATTTTGTAACTTCTTATTTCTTGAATTCCAAACAGTTTTTGTTTGAGCCATGAGTGGAAAATCTTAGAGAAGAGGCTGTCATCCAAATACCTACTTTGAGATTCCAAATTATATTTTGTCAAAGGCTTATCTTTTGCATTTTAGTTGGAAATATCATTTCTTTCAATATGATATGTATATGGAAGAAAAATCTTTATTAGTAAATGTCACAATTGAACTGCATTTCCCTGTTCATTTTACCCAGTTGAATTAATTGTTTATACTTTCTTTAGCTTCCATTAAAGGTTGGTTTTTAAAGATTGAGCAAATTTAACTTTGAATTAATCAACCAAAATACTGAAGTTAACAGTTATTTGTAAGCCATTTCAAAGTGGGAACATTAGTTTTGTAGGGACTACAGTTATGAAGTTTTTAAATTTTTTTTTTTACGTAGTCTGTATGCTTTATTTGTTCCATTGATGTATTTATTGTGTGCTCTTTTTATTTTTTTTAAGGGTAGAGAAATTCATTGGCAAAAGTAGAAATATCTACTAGGAAAAGATGGCCTTTTATACAAAGCTTTTAGGTTCATGGTGTATTCCCAAACAAAAATAGAAAATTGTAGTATTTTAAAGCTGGCTTGGAGCCCCAAAAGTGGTGATATGTAGTATTTTTAAGCTGTTGGTATGGTCTGGTTAACTGCTCAGGGGTTTTTGAACTTGGTTTCTATACAACTCAGCTTGCTTGAGTGTAAAACCAAGGCCGGACACACTGTTTCAGTCCTCTGCATACATTGAGAGACCTTAGATGGTTGTGCTTGTTTTTATGCTTTTCTCTACCTTCAATGTGCTTGTTTGATTTTAAAATGAGATATGTTTAGGTTTATTAAAAAATTTGAAGGGCTATGTTTCCTGTGGATGGCACTATAATCTGTAATATTGTGAAAACTGCTTTTTAAAAAATTTTTTACAATTTTTTTTTTTTTAGTTGTCAATGGACCTTTATTTTATTTATTGATACAGGGTGCTGAGAATCGAACCCAGTGCCTCACATGTGCCAGGCAAGCACTCTGCCACTGAGTCACAACCCCAGCCCTGAAAACTGCTTTTTAATAGCTTTTTTGCCATCAGTCTTCAAAGGCTGCAGCTTAGCAGTTTCTTAGTAGATCTCTGCAAGAAAGTGAGAAAGGAGCCTTTGGATGGTTCAAGTGTTGCCTTCAGCTTGGGGGCTAGGCATGTCTCTAAAGAACCTTGGATATTCTACCCAAGGAAGTGAAACCTGAAACACTGCTACATATCTGCAGTACTTTTAAATTGAGTGTGTACACAAGGGTCCCGAAGAAGTCCTGTGCTCGTTGTTAAGGGATTGGGCTCACAATCTGGAGTCCCTCCAGTCTTAACCCTGCACAGATCAATCATTTGGTTTTATTTGTATTTACTGTATTTATTTATGCCATTGATAAACCTTATTTAAAAAATTTGGGCATATATTTATACCTATTAGATTCATAGCACTATGTGGTTGTCAAAGATAGGAGAAACTTCACTCTGAGTCGCTGACCTTTGGAACTTTATGTCACCTAATTGCATTTTCTACAAAGATATTGCATTAATGTCCTTTCTTTTTTGTTAAGATGCTAATGAATAAAGAAAGTCCCCTGTGGATGAGCTAGATCTAAAAAGCCTTAGCTAATTCATAAGCTTGCATACTCCATGATGACAAGGAACAAAAACAGAAAAGCCCTGAATTAAAAACAAAGCAAGGGCTGGGGTTGTGGCTCAGTGGTAGAGGACTCACCTAGCATGTACAAGGCACTGGGTTTGATCCCCAGCACCACATAAAAATAAGTAAATAAAACGAAGGTATTAAAAAAAAAAAAAAAAGCAAAACCCACCATTAGCAGTCATTCCTTTGAAGTCTTTAGAAGTGTACTGCCAGCTTCTTTAAATTATTTATCATGGATTACTTAAGACATGTAAAACTTCAGAAGGTCAATAAAAGGAACCCTATGTCTCTACCACCTGATTTAAGAAATGCAGCTGACAGGTGGACTGGAAGCTCTCAGGGCATCAATTCCTGATGGAGATACAGAGTTCTGATCACCAGGCCATGTTTCCCTGGTACTTACAGAATACAATGGTAATCTTTTACTTGGTACTCAAAAGACCTGACATTCAATGCAGTCCCCCTTCTGCCCTCCTTGCTCCAGTTCACCAGCTCCTCTCTGGGCTTTCCCCACAACACTGCTTGGTGTGCCTCAGCAGGACTCCAGCACTGCTGCTTCATTTGACCTTATGTTTGTGAACATTTTCCTTTTGTCCCTGGAAATCACACCTATGAAATGCACAGCTTTGCAGCTTGTAGTTCTTTAAAATATACTGTACTTTGATTATACGTGTGTTATGTTGTCATTGCAGTTGCTGTGTACGTGTCTGTCTCTTCCATTAGCTTGCAAGCTATTTGAAGGAAGAGGTATCTTTTGAAAAATTTTATATATTGCTAGCATATCAGTTAATGCTTGTAGCCTTTTTCTGGAGGATGTTTATCATTCTGTTTTATGCTATGACCATTAACCTTCCCAACGTTTGTCTACTTTATAAGCATGAGCTATTTATGATCTGTGAGGCTTCTGAGAGAAATCTAATTTTCGTTAATTATGGATATATTTACAACATCACATGTGTGTCAAATTTTTCACATTGTCTTAGTTTGTATATTACAGTAGTATGTGTTTTAAAATATCAAAGTAATGTTTCTTTTTGTCTTTTAGATATTGCTATATGGAGATTTGCCAAAAAATAAAGAAAATATAATATATTTAGCAAATCATCAAAGCACAGGTTTGTATTTCATTTGCATGAGATTTAGGTTTTTCTACAAATGGTTCACGGGCATTCAAAATAATACTTTAATATATTTAAATGAAGCGGGGTCTTTTTCTAGTTGTTAAAACAGGCATTTTTTTATGCAGATTTTCTATCTGTCCTTGTATTTTTGTGATTTTACTTTTTGGAAAGTCAGTAATGTGAAAGTTCTGAATTTGTCTATACTTCTTTGTAAATGAGTTGTTTCTTTGCTTTCCCCTATTCCTTAGAGTAATTGTTGAGACTGTCCATTCTTCTCTTTGTGAGCTGTCTGCAGGTGCAGGTGGTAGGTCAAAGTGGGTACACCCTGTGCACTCCTAGCTGCGGCCTGCACAGTTGGGCTGGTGTGCATGCACTTGCACTCTTGCTGATCATGGCCTTCTGTTCCCACTGGTCCACCTCTTTTTGCCCCTTCACATGTCTTCGTTTTAGCTCCAGCTTGCTAGTCTCTGTCAGAGAAATCACAGGAGACTGGCTCTAGTATACTTTGAATTAGGTCAAGGTGCTTTTCAGAAGCTGTTCATTTTTAAATAATTACCAGGAATTTGTAAAAATAGTGCATCTAGTCCCATAACCCCTTTACCAAGTCTCCCTCAATGATAACATTTTATAAAACTGTAGCCAGTATCAAAACCAGGAAAGTGACACTGGTTAAGGCACTTTTTTCTTCAAATGATTTAGTCAAAAAACAAACAAAAATCTCCATATTTTTCAAAGCTGTAGCTACTTTTGATGCATGCTTCCTAAATTCCATTTTAATTACTTTTAGATATACAGTATGCCCAAAGCTAAAAACCACCGGATCAATGATAGAGCTCTTATGGAGGATCACGAATGCCCATGGCTTTCCTTTGTTTTTTCCTATCAGCTGTCCTCATGATCTTGTTGCTTTTATTACCTTAGGTAAGTGTAGAAAGTGAAAGCAGTTGAAGTGAATTTTTCTCAATTTAGCATATGAATGACTACATTCAGATGGATAGGATCAGAGCAGGAGAAACAAAACGGGTGGATAGGAATCATGACATATCCGTGTATTTTCTCCAATTTTATTAATGGGACTGGCTCAGATTATTTGATCTAATTACATTTGACTTTAGTAGAAATAACAGCCTCTTGGGATGCTGGCTTGCCCAGTCATGATGCCCTTTTTTTAACCAGTAGGACAATCCTGCCGTTCTTGCCCTGGTGCTGAGGAAGAATTTCTACCAGGCATATACAGTACAAATAAAAAAGACATTCATGGGTCTACCATAGGGAATGACCTGTGATAGCATTATTTATCCCACGTTTTTCAATTATTATTGACTGAGTCACTAATTTAACATAGAATTTTCTTTATCAGAATTCTCTTGAAATTCCTTGTTCAGTTTCCTGCCAGCTTCCCCTTTTCCGGGTTTTAGTGGAAACACTGCTCTTAACAGCTGTGGTCCTGGTACTGACAAGCAGAACAAGTCCTGGGACTACTCCTGGAGGCTGTGGTGGTGGTGCTGAGAATGGAATAACCCCCACTGCCGTTTCCATGCTTACTCTGTTGGCCTTTCCATGCCTCCCTCCAGAGTGAGAACTCTGGGAGAGCATTTGTGGGAACAGGATACATGGAAACAGTTCCCCTTCTGTGTTGGGATTGGAATGTCGCAGGTGGCGGCATGAACTCCACACTGGACCCACCCTAACCTGAGAGGTTCAGTTTCTCACTGTAGAGAGCTACTTCCTTCTACTCCCTGCCGAAGCCCCGAGGCTTTCTCGCATTGCTTTAGTCCCAGGTCCTGATACCAGGCAACCTTTGGAATTTGGGAAGGCTACTTTTGGAATGCTTTCTAAACATGCACAACTTGGGGACATACCAGAAGAATGAGTTTAAATTACTTTAGAATTGCAGGCTTTGGTTAGTATGTGATGGAAGGGATGGAATCTTCCCCCAGAAAAACGTACCCATAAAATCTGCATGTAGTTTTTTGATTCCAGAGGTTCTCAAAGCTTAACCGTAGACTAGGTTCCTTGGCCTCTTGTGTGTAGATGCCCTTTTAAAAACCCTTTTGAGGTATTAAAAGGCACAATTAAATATCTCTGAAAATGTAATTGGTAGAAAGAACATTTCAAGGACTGCTGCTCAGCTTGGGCTTTCTAGTTCACCCTCCACGAGGCCTGCCAGAATAAATGAGTTTCCTGGCTGGCATTCAAATAGAATTGACATGTAAATGAGTCTCCCTCATCCCTTGTTTTCGCTTGGCATGCCCATGCTGTCTCTACATTCTTAGTTTTTGTTAACTTATTTTTTACCAGTGTTACCAAAGACAAAAGGCTATTTCTTCCCCTCATTCTTCTTTAACTATCTGCTTTGAACACTATTTATCTTTAATCTCACAAATGCTCCCTTTTCTGGGTTTAGGTGGCAATTTCCTTGACTAACAGCATGTGTGGTGAGTCAACTGTCATAAGTAGATGTGGCTTTGAAGTCAGGGACCCTGGTTCATGTGAGTTTGTGGGCAAATTACTTAACCTCTTGGAGGCTAGTTGTTTAGGCGTCATATCTACTGATGGAGGTTTTAGGTAGTTTACATTTAGGTTATCTCGTGATCCCACTGGTGAATATGGCTTATGGGAGGTGTTCAACAACAGTAGTGAGGATGAGAGCTAACAATTTGCACAGTGCTGTGCCCACGGTAGCTGAGTGCTCCATGTGCTGTGTCTTTGTACAGCAGACCTTTATGAGTTAGGAACTAGTGTTACAACAGATGATAGGGTTGAGGGAGATAACAGGTGGCTGCCCTCCACCTCATCCCTCATCCCTCCACTCTCTCCTCACGATGAGGGAGCGTGACCCTGCTTTGTTTGGTTCACTGTTAAAGAACTCTGACTTAGCCAGAATGTGAAATATGAATAGTTACTCCAAAGATAATTTGTTATTGTGTCAGTTGTAATCTAGTATTACCTACCTGAAACCTAGCTGAGAATAAACAGCAAGACAATTAAAAAGCTTATGTCTTTTGACTGCTTTAGTTAGTTGTTAAACTTTTCCACAAAAAAATTTCAAGTTTAAGGGCATAGCTCAGGGCAGGTTATTAGGATCATGACATATTTTGGAAATCTTATTCCTTCTTACAACATTCTTGGAATATGCATCCAAGTCCACAACATAACCATGCTTGTTTCAAAAAATACATTTATTATTCCCTAAACTTTAAAAAATAATTGTTGCAGGAAAAGATGCCAAATCTGTTTTTTAACTTCATACTCCCTGAATATATACCATGATGTACTTTAACCTGGGAACCATATAGAGTCATATCAAATTAGTTCTTAATATTGAATCTACTTCTAAATTTGGAACATTTATAACAGGCTTGGTTATGTGTTTTTAAGATGATTTCGAAGAACTGTGACTCAGTGATGATTTATTTGATCTAAGTTAGAAGGGACTAAGGAGAGGGCTTCTAAAGAAAGTTGTGTACCTTAGAAAAGAAGCCATAGTTGATAGCATTACAGTTTGTGTAATAGACACAGCTGCTATTTACATAGACAGAAATCTTTAGGCATCAATATATAAGGATCCATACAAAATTTTATATATATATATATATAATTGTAAGTCTTAAAGGTATCAAAAACCAGGTAATCTGTGAGTGATAATCCCTAATTAAAAAGAGAAATTTATAATAATTGGTAAGACTTTTTCTAGAAGGTTAATTTTTTAGTGTTTAAATGGCTATATCTTCAGGACAGTCTAGATAGTATGTGCATTGTCTAAAGGATTTCACGTGACTGAGAGTTAGTCATCTTGTAGTCTGTGGAAAACTATCTCCTTTTGTTAAAACTTTATTGTGATTTCTTTAAATTCCAGACTTATTTCCTAGGCTTTAAAACATTTTTTTTTCTTTAATTACTCCATTTGTTCTCATTTCCATGGCCTTGAATATGCTTGTGATGCTAGAAGTATATTCTTTTCACAGGTTCTTAACAAATGTATTTTTTAAGTCTCACACCTTGAGTTCATCTGCTAATGCTAGAGTTTCCTTCACGTTTCACTTTACCCTGCCATTGGCAGCCACTGACTTTCAAGTCCGGTTTCTCTGGCTCTCAAGACATTATTATTATTTGTCCCCATCATTTCCTTTCCTCTCATCTGTTCAAAGCGCCTCCTCTGTTACTGTCTTCTGCACCCCGTTTGCTGGTCCTGTTTCTTTGCTTTGGCAAGCCCACTCCTGCAGGTCAGCGTTTCTTCTGTTTGAAGCCCAGTGCACAACTTCTTGGAAGGCTTCAGTTGCGGCTCCTGTCGGCTCGCTTACGCTTTGCTCTTGGTTTCGCGACTCTTTGGTAATAGCATAGCGGGGTAATGGGTTATTGGGGACCTCGTCCCTTGGTTGGTAAGGAGCACACATCTCCCTAGCCTCGTTGTAAGGCATCTGAGACCTTCTGAATGCCAGTGTGACCTAGTACTGTGTTCAGAGGCTCATTCATAAAGGGCCCTGGCCTTTTGTTGAGCATGTGTGTCCAGAATATTTAGTCACCCTTGATAGTTTCTTAGCATTTTCTGCTTATAATTTCCCCCTTTTATGAAAAAATGAAAAAAATATGTCTTAATTTTAAAAACTCAGCTTATTCTTTGTAAAATACTTTTGTTGAATTAGTTGGTACTTTGTGATTTTTTTTTTCTTTTGTCCTTGAAATAAAAAGCCTTTCAAGAATTGGAGGATAATGTAAAAAAGAAAAAAAATCCCCACAATTTAAGTTTTTTAAGTATCTGGGGTTTATGTAAAGTAATTTTAAACATTCTGATTATTCTCATATCATATTCCTAACACAGTGCTGTGAAGAGGCTGTTTCTGTGGTCTCTGGGGAGGGGCGCTGGACATACTGACGGAATCTGTCTTTGCAGTTGACTGGGTTGTTGCTGATATTCTGGCCATCCGGCAGAATGCTCTCGGACACGTGCGCTACGTGCTGAAGGATAGGCTCAAGTGGCTTCCATTATATGGGTGTTACTTTTCTCAGGTAACTTTTCTTTCCTCTACTTTTTCCTTTACATATGGGTCAGTTAAAAAAATATATTTTAAAGTTTAACATACACTTAATATAAATATATGTGGATTTTTTGGTTCTGTTTTGTCGTGTTGGGGATTAAATGCATGTCTTCATGCATGTTGAGCAGTCGCTGTACCATTGAACTATATCCCCAGAATTTTTCTTTGGTATTTTTGATGTTGTATATGTATATATGTGTCTGATTGTCCACATAGTTAAATGAAATAGCAAAAGTACAAAAGTCAGATAGGAAACTAAAGACATAGAATTCAGTAGTCAGTTACTTTAAGAAACCAATGATAAAATTAATTATGATCTCTCAGAGATTAAGCAAAATAATGAGCTAATGTGTAAAGTTCTTAGCATGAGGGCATTTATTTTCTAAGGTCCTAAAGTGCAGGATCCAGGTGTGAGAGAGCTGGTTTCTGCCCAGCCTTTCTCCCTGGCTGGCAGATGACAGCACCCTCCCTGTGTCTTATGTGATCTTGTTCTGTGCACTGCATGCCTGGTGTTTGTTTTCCTCAGAAGGATGCAGTCACTCTGGCTCAGCCCGCCTCCCCAGGACCTTGATGTACTTATCATGATTACCCCTGTCTCCACACAGTCACCATGGAAGTTGGAGCCTCAACACCTGAGTTTTAGGGAAACAAATGTAGTCCTTACCAGTGCCACGTAAATAGCTGTAGCTGGGTCGTTTTTTCAAATCCCTAAAGTTTGTTAGTGCTGACATTTAAGGATACTTTTTAGTGATTCTGTAATGAATCAGTGAAAAATTGGGAGTTAAGATCCATCTGATAAATAGAGTTTTTGGTTTAAAGGATATATTTTTAAAAAAGAAAGGATATTAACTACCAACAAACTAAACGTTCATATATTTTCATAGGATAGCATGCAATTTTATTGGAATAATGTCAGAACAGAATGTTTATCTAAGTTATTTATGTGCTAATATTTGAATGTATTAAATATACCTTAAATTGTGAAATGTGGTTTTGTTCTTTACTCTTCAGGAGCAGAGTTGCCTCTCTGATGACTGTGGCAGTTGGTTAATTGAAAAGTAAATAATTTTTCTCCCCATTTTTTCATGTGCAGCATGGAGGGATCTATGTAAAGCGAAGTGCCAAATTTAACGAAAGAGACATGAGGAGGAAGCTGCAGAGTTACGTGGACGCGGGGACCCCAGTAAGAGTGCTGTTTGTGTTTTTCCTTAGCAGCTCCTAATTATTAATCTAAGGATCAAGGTAACATTTAAGATTTGATTTGAAAGTACACAACCATATAGATACTAAATAATTCAGAGTTTTGTGAGGCAACAAAAACTCTCTAAATAAAAGGCAGTGATTCTTTTTAGCCATCAGAAATGTTGCTGCAGACAATTAAGTCCTTTCCTGGTGGTTGTCAGTGTCGACCTTAAAGAGGAATAAAAAGAACATTTGATACTTTTGGAGTCTATAAATAGAAAACGGCAATGTGCTGGTAACCCTACACTTGAGTTCCTCGGAGCTCATCGAACTTCTGTCTTCTTTAGATCAGATTTGGTACTAGAAGCAGCCACTGTTTTCTGTCAGTATAAATTTGGATTTTTCTTATACACTGAATTGTTTGAAAAGCCAGGAGTATTAATATTTACATTCAATGTGAATATTATTTTCCAAAACTATGCTTTAAAAAAAAAAAAAAAAAAACCAAGAATCTTGATCTTCTATTTGAAGAATGCCAGTTGTTGCCAAATGACTTTTTCCCATGACTCCCCCTGGATCAGACAACAGGATTGCCATGACGGCTTGGGATCTGTCTTTTCAGTGCATTCCAAGTGCTCCGAAACTTTGCTCAGGGGCTCAACTTCTTTTCTTTTTTTTCTTATCCCCTCTCTCCTCCTCTCCACTTGCCAGGGCTTGTGGGCAGCAGCCTGGGCTCCTGTTGAAGGGATTCTGCTAGTCAGCCGGTGAGGTACCCAGTATGAGCATTTTCTCATAAATGTTCTTTGGGTGTTTTTGCAGTAGGAGGTGGCGTGCAGTCTGGGCAGATGGCAATGGAATGAGATGAGGGGAAGAGCGGCCCTGTGTCCTGTATAGCACACTCTGGAGGACAGGCATTGAGTCGAGAAGGGACTACTCAGTTTTATACAGTGTGGTGGGTTTTTGATACAGTGGGGGTCATTTTGTAGATCTCTAAAAGACAGACTAGATTGGAAATATTTATATCCACTTTTTTTTTCTTTAATTTTTATTGTTGGTTGTTCAAAACATTACATAGTTCTTGACATATCATATTTCACCCTTTGATTCAAGTGGGTTATGAACTCCCATTTTTACCCCGTATACAGATTGCAGCATCACATCGGTTACACATCCACTGTTTTACATATTGCTATACTAGTGTCTGTTGTGTTCTGCTACCTTTCCTATCCCCTACTATCCCCCCTATATCCAGTTTTAAAAGTTTTAAATTTAAAGACATGGATTAATGTATTAAAATGTCCATTTTTCTTTTCTCCTTATTGGCTCTACAGTTTGGTGTCTATCATTAATTTTGGAAAATTTCTGTTTGTTACAGATTGAGTATCCTTGAGAACCGAAGTGTGTCAATTTCGAATTTTTTAGATTTGGAATTTTCCATAATTTTCCAGGCTTTACCTGTTGAACATCTCTAATCAAAATCTGAAATGCTCCAAAATCTGAAACTTTTTGAGGAATGTCAGTATTCAAAATTTTGGATTTTGGAACATTTTGGATTTGTGATTTTTGAATTGGGAGTGCTCAACCTGTATTTCTTTGAATATTATTGCTATCCTGTTCTCTTTCTCTTCTCCGGTTACTGATGTGTTGGATCATTTGATGCTGTCCCACAACTCTTGGATGCTTTACCCTGTCCCACAAATTGCCCTCCCCATTCTCATTTTTATTTTTGTGTTACAGTTTGGGTAACTTCTGCTGATTGCCTTCAGGTTCACTAGTTCTTGTGGCTGTGCTCAGTCTGTACTTGAGCCAGTTAAAGGCATTCTTCATCTGTACCTGGTCCTTCCTCTCAACATTTCTCTTTGACTCTCTCTCATGATTTCCTCTTTGTACTGAACATCTCCACTTGAGAACCTTGATTGTGCCTCTCATCTTTGCTGGTTGTATTCCAGCGTCTGCCTGAGACCAGTGCTTCTGGTGGTTCTATGTCCAGACACTGCTTTCATCTGCCTTTTCACACCTCCTAAGATTTTGAAAGTTGTCATCTTGGGTAGACTGGAAGGCACTGAGGCAGGTAGTCCCGACCCTTGGAAATGGTCGCGCCTTTCTTTTTCCCTATGTTGGGAGTGGAGTCTGCCAGCCAGCAGTTGTATTAGGTTTGAGCTTTGCTATGTCGTGTTTTGTCTTTGGGGCTTCAGATTCCAGTAGCTTTCATTACTTTGTGCTCAGGATGGAGGGTGTCTTATTGGAGAGTTTTCCCTAAGTGTCTGTTCCATGCCCAGCTTTTACTCAGGCTCCCTCTCTCCATAGTACTCTGGAACGTGTTGCTGAGCTCTGCTGATTTGGTAGAAGGAAGGAAGGAGTATTTTTGTTTTGATTCAGACTTAGGGAGGGTATGGAGGGCAGCCTTCTCTGACCCTGCCTTTGCCCCTCTGTCTGTGCCTGGATGAATCCCTGCCCTCCCTCCTCTGAGGCTTCTTTCTTCCCCCTCGCCTCCTTAGGTTTCCATCCACATCTGAAGTGTAGCAGAATTTTCTTGCTCTTCTACCAGCAACTGTACAGGAGAGTGGAGGGAAGGGCCTGTGTGGGCTGGGCGGCCGTCCAGGGCTGCTTCTCACTCCAGGGCTGTGTCGTTCTCGTTCTCCTCCCGACTCCAGCATTTCCCCCTTTGTCTTTCCTTGGTTTTCCCTTCCTCCTCACTTCCTTCCCTCTTTCAGGTTGTAGTGCCTGTGGCCATCAGGGGTGCTTCTGTTTTACTGGTTCACATTTGGCTTTTGAAAATTGGTAACAATTTTTTAAAGAGACTTTTTTAGTGGCCCCCGGTATTTCCTAGGTAAGCAAGTGCTGACATCTCTTCTCCCCTTTGAGCCCCTTCCTCAGTGTTTGGTGGGGGTTGCCTTGCAGCCTGTGAGCTCTTTGAAGTTGTGAATTTACACGCTGCCAGTGTTGTGCTGGTGTAGGGTTAGGAGCAACCTTCTTCAGTGTTCTGCATGCTAAATTAATTCGTAATTCTGATACAGTTGCTTAAGTTGCTGAAGCTGGCCTTGAACTTGGAGTCCTCCTGCCTCAGCCGCCTAAGTTGCTGGGATTACAGACATGCACCACCACACCTGGCTTTGTCATCTGTTTGGTACTTTGAAAATTATGTTATATCTAGTTTTTCAAATTGTTTTTATAGGAAGGTTCATTCAGATAGTCTACTTTTTCATTGTGACTTACCAAAAGAACCTTATTGCTTTTCAAGGGCAAGAGTCTCACTTTTTATGTTCCTAGCACATAATGACTGGCATGCTCATGTTGGAATCACCCTGTATCTGAGGTCCAATTTCTTAGAATCTAGATGAAAGCAGAGATTATACTCTTATTTGTGAAAGTTAAGTAACTGACATGGTAGAATGTATTTATCAAGTTAGCTTTCATATGGCTTGGTATATCTCTTAGGAATCTATGACTACATGAGTTTGTCCTCAATATTGTTATTTAAGAGATTACAAAATTTTATTTAAAATAAAGTGCATCTGTATTACAAATTATTAAGAAATAATTTCCATAATTGCTGCTGGGACAATATTTTCACAAGGTACTTATTGGTTCTGGTTGCAAATGAAACATTTATGATAAAAATAACTACATAATTTATAAAAGTCATGAAGTTAGAATTCGAGCTAGTAAATGTATACAACACATATAGAGACTTAGTGCTTTTTCTTCCAAGTTTTTTTGGAGTGGGAGGCAGCCTATCAGATGAGAGTACTCCTTTGGCATCAGATTTGGCTTTAAGTCCTAGATCTGCTGTTTAGACTTTGTTATTTTACATAAGTCACTTTCTAAGCTTTGGTTTCCATTTTCATTAAATCTATTAATAACTATTAATTTGTTAGCTAGTCTTAAATAGCATATTTGCAAACTACACAAATTGTCTTAGTTTCCTATTACTACTTTAACAAATAACTACATACTTACTGGCTTAAAATAACACAGATTCATTATCTTAACTTTTCTAAAAATCAGCCCAAAATAGGTCTCACTGTATTGAAATTAAAGTATTGGTGGGCTGTGGTCCCTTCTAGAGACTCTAGGGAGAATCCATGCTCTTGCCTTCCCTGCTTTTAAAATGGCCAGCTTCCCTACCTCGTGGCTCCATCCGTCTCCAGAGCGAGCGCTGGCTGGCCTGGTCTGTCCTTATGGACCATTTATTTTTTTGTTATAGGTGGGCACAGTATCTTTATTTCACTTTTATGTGTTTGCTGAGTTTTGAACCCAGTGCCTCCCGTGTGCTAGGCAAGCACTCTACCACTGAGCCACAACCCCGGCCCTCTGGTTCTGACTTTTGAGCCCCTTTCCTGTTCCAGGACTTTCCCCCTTTCCTGTTCAAGGACTCTCATGAGTATATTAAGCCTTCTGGTTAGTTGAAGATAACTTGTTGTCTTTAGGTCCATAAGTAATCCTCATAACTCCCTCTGGCCTTGTCACACAGTGCGTTGAGGGCTCCAGGGTTAGGATGTGGACCTCCCAGGGAGGGAAGGCGTACCCTTCCCGCCACACTTACATATGTATTTATGGGACCTGACCATGTTTTCTGACCATGCATATAGCACTTTCAGAGTGAAATAAATAATGAGCTCAGTGAGGAAAGAAACTATTCTGTATCCTGCCACATTTGGCAGGTTTTCCTCTTAAACGGATGATGGACTTTTGATTGACTTGAGTTTTTCTGATTGTAATTGTAAAAAACTTTAAAATGGTTTGCTGGATTAGATTAGCTTGGGGGACAGAAGGCAGAGATGAAAGAAAAGGCTGTATTCAAAGTATATAGCTAATCATAATATTGTTGCTATATAAATGTGTTTTGAAAACTGTTTAGTAAACTAAATAGAATTTCTAAAAATCAGAGGGTGAAGGAAACATTCATAAGAGCCTGCCACTTAGTGCTTTATATTTTCATGACATCCCTCTAATAATTAACTTATCCAGTGCATGGAAAAAGTCCAGTTCAGTGGTTGGTTATAGTTTAAAACTCTGATTAGAGTTGTTTTATTTTTGACTAGGTTTTTAGTGTAAATAGGTTGTTAATTTTCCATCAGAGGGTGAAACATCTCATGTTCCAAATGGTGTATCATATCTTGAAAATATATATTTTTAAAAAAATATTGAAGGTCATCACAGGGGAGAACAGAATCTCAGGTTCTTTCAGTGAACTTAGCAGATCAGACTTACATGGGTAGCAGTAGAGATCCTCTCCATAGTTTAACTATTAGTAGTTTGTCGTTTTTTCTTGTAGCTCCCATTCCTCCTTGTCGGGGGACAGCAGTTTCTTTTACATCATGCTTCTTGCGATGACGTCCCGATGCCCAGGCTGCCCTGCAGGGCACCCTTTCCATGCCCCAGTGCTCTGGCTTGCTCCTTGTCCTCCCTCCAGGGCCACCTTCTCCTTACCCCGGGAATAAAGAGGATGGCTGCCGGGCTGGGGATGTGGCTCAAGCGGTAGCGCGCTCGCCTGGCATGCATGCGGCCTGGGTTCAATCCTCAGCACCACATACAAACAAAGATGTTGTATCCGCCGAGAACTAAAAAATAAATATTGAAAAATTCTCTCTCTCTCTCTCTTTACAAAAAAAAAAAAAAAAAAAGGATGGCTGCCCTTTTTATCAGCATTTTGAAACCAGTAGCAAAAAGTTATCAGATGAAAGCACCCGAAGGAGAAAAAACGTTCTGTGGAAAACCTTGACTCTCCAAGTGTGCCTTCTGCCCCACGTGGTTGTCTGGTTGTCGGGAGGGAGAAAGAGAACACTGCTTCAGTTTCCTTGCCCTGGGTGGTTGTTCCTGAGGATGCCGCCTGCGAGGGTGACCACAGGGACGGCCGGGGTTAGGGAAAGGGGGCTGGCGTCCCCTCGCCCCCTCTCCAGTCCTCCACCAAGTGGGTCAGCTCAGACTTTCAAAGCAGATCCATGTTGTAATTGAAAAGCAGTGAGTTGCAGTGCTGTTTTATGTTATGCACTATATTAAGTAGATGTGCATATTAAAAGTTGGTAACCTTTTATTTTTATAATATTGTCAGGAAGCATAGGTATGGTTATAATTTTCACTTTCTTTGTTTTTTCCTTTCATATATAATTTCTGCCTTTTGTGTCCTATTAAGAAATCTTTATTAAACTCAGAGTTGCTGAGATTTTTCTCCTAGAAACATAAAAGTTTATTTTTTACATTTGGGTCTGTGATTCATTCAAGTTCATTTTTGTACATAAGGTAGGAGTTTATTTTTTTTATATAGATATATATCACCTTTGATTGAAAAGGATATCTTTTCCCTATTGTTTGAAATAAATGTACTGTGTGTAGCTCTGTTATTGATACACAGTGGATTCTGTGTTCTTTTCTGTAGATCTGTACGTGTGTCTTTACACCAGTACCTTTCTTTCATGATTACCCTTGCTTTATAATCAGTTTTGAAATCTGGTATATCGAGTTTCAAATTTTCACTTTGTTTTCAAAATTGTTTTGGATTTTATTGAATCTATAACTCAGTGTGGGAAGAACTGATATAACAGAATTGAGTCTTTGGCTCTATAAATAGCTTATATTTCTTTATCTAAGTCATCTTTAATTTCTCTTATTAGTGTTCTGTAGTTTTTAGGGTATGGTTTCTATATTTTCAGCCAAATTTTTACTACCTTAAGAAGTTCACATTTTTAATGCTATTAAAAATTCACATTTAAAAAGTAGATTCTGTTGTTGATAGCATCTAAATATACAGTTGTTTTTTGTATATTGACTTTTTAATCCCATAACATTGCTAAGCTTACTTATTAATAATAACTTTAACTTCTTTTAGATTATTCCTTAGGGTTTTCTATATAGACAATAATGTCATTTGTATTATCTGAGTGACAGTTTTGCTTCTTTTAAAATCTGATGTCTTTTATTTTTCTTGCCAGATTTTCTGGCCAGACCCTTCAGGACATTCTCAATTAGAACTAAGAGAGCAGCAGCCTTTCTCAGCCTCGGAGGAGACACTCCTTCTCTTGCCCTTCTTGGGGCCTCATCCCATGTCTCATTCGGAGTCCCCTGTGTAACTTATCCTTCACAGCCTTGTGTTCCTTTCTCACAGTATGTCACGATGTGTAGTTGCACAGTTTTATTTCTTTATCTTGTGTATTTTCCTCACTTGTACGTAAAGACTGGAGGGGAGGCTGTGTCTGTTCTGCGTCTGGTGTGTAGGACCTGGCACTTATATAAGGAGAGTGCAAGAAATAGCTCTCTGGGGACCTTGCCTTCTCTGATTGTCAGTCTTCTTTTAAGGTAAACACCCAAGAGCAGGAGACCATGCTACAAGAGTGGTTAGCCAGGGGAAAACCATTCTGTCTCTCGTGGTTGAGCCTAAGGCTGATCGCCAGCAGTGATTGCTCTCGTAGATCTGGATATAGACTTTAAAAACATATTCTCATGAACATGAATTTATGGTTTGGGGAACTAATATTTATATTTTTCTTCCTGAAAATAATGAATTTTTATTTTTTTGTCAGTTTTACCAGTTTTTTTTTTTACATTTTTATAACAGATCTGGTCAATCTACATTATCAAATATAAAGGTCCGTAACACAATCTATTACTTCCTAAGTTAGGCAAAGAAAATGGATTCCAAAGCTTTTTATGTAAATGAACAAAAAGCTTATTATTTGTGTGGGAGCTGAAAATGCAAAAGTGCCACAATAGCATTCTCCATTATCCTTTTTTCAGATAAACTCTGGGTGAATTTGTTTATGAGTTTGTTTCATAAGCAAACTCAGATTCTCATATGGATGTGTTAAGTAGGAGTCATTAATCACAGGTCACTCAGACAAGGGACCGCGTCTTATATCAGAGGTGTGCTTAGGTGCTATTTGAGCATGGGTGGCATGAGCAGAGTTTTCTCCCCTCAACTCCTGTCCTCTTTTCTATCTTCCTGTTATTGATCCTAGTAACTCAGGAAGTTGAGGCAGGAGGATTTTAAGTTCTAGGCCAACCTGGGCAACCTAGTGAGACTCTTGTCTTAAAATAAAAAATTAAAAAGGCCTGGGGATGCTAAAACACCCTGGGTTTGATTCCCTGTACCAAAAACATTTAAAAAAAATTTTTGCTCTTTTTAGCTACACACAACGCTAGGGTTGATTTTGGCATAAAAGCATGGACTATGATTTGCTGTATTTCAGTCCCCGCTATTTCCCCTTCCCTGTCCTTCTCCTTCCTCCTGTTTCCTTCCCTCTACTGATATTTCTGCTGTTCACTTTCAGTCCTTACCCCCACCCCTTAAAGTCAGTGTCCTGTGGGTGTACATGACAGTGAGATTCACTGTGGCATCTTCCTGCACATACACAGGGAAAGTGGGCAGATCCCTTCTGTTGTTGTTCCCTTCTCCTAGCTCGTCTCCCTCCCCTGCACTTCCCTTCATCTAGTCCTTTCTTTTATTTTAATGGAATCCACCTCACTTCTTTTTCTCTCTCTTTCCCCCTGCTTATTTGGGACTAGCTTTTGCAAATCAGAAAATATTCACCTTTGGCTTTCTGAGTCTGGCTTATTTCACTTAGCATGATAGTTTCCAGTTTCATTCATTTACCAGCAAATGCCATAATTTCATTCTTTATGGCTGAGTAATACTCCTTTGGGTATATATACCACATTTTCTTTATCCGTTCATTTGTTAAAGGACTTTGGTTTGTTCCGTAACTTGGCTATTGTGAATTGTGCTGCTATAAAAATTGATGTGGCTATATCCCTATAGTATACAGATTTTTAAATCTTTTGGATACATACTCAGGAGTGGGATAGCTGGGTCATATGTGACTCCATTTCTGTTTTTTTGAGAAATCTCCATACAATTTTCCTGCGTGGTTAACACTAATTTGTAGCCCACCAACAATGTATGGATGTACCTTTTCCCCCACATCCTCGACAACATTTATTATTTGTAATTGATTGCCATTCTGACTGGAGTGAGGTGAAATCTCAATGTGGTTTTGATTTACATTTCCCTGACTGCTGAAGATGTTGATCATTTTTTCATATATTTGTTGGCTAATTGCATTTCTTCTTTTGAGAAGTGTCTGTTTAGTTTTTTTGCCCGTTTATTAATTGGGTTATTTGATTTCATAGTATCAAGTATTTTGAGTTCTTCATATATTCTGGATATAAATGTCCTATGAGAGGAGCAGGTGGCAAAGATCTTCTTCCATTCTGTGGGCTTTCTTTTTATGCTCTTATTCGTTTCTTTTGCTGTGCAGAAGCTTTTCAATTTGATGCTATCCACTTACTGGTTTTTGGTTTTATTTCTTGTACTTTAGAGGTCCTGTTAAGGAAGTCGGTTCCTGTGCCAACATGTTAGACTGTTGAGCCTACATTGTAGCAGTTGCAGAATTTATGTTCTAGTTCCTGGGTCTTTAATCCACTTTGAGTTGACTTTCGTGCAGGGTGAGAGATAGGAGTCAAGTTTCATTTTTCTACATAGGGATTTTCATTTTTCCTAACACCATTTGTCTAAAAGGCCATCTTTTCTCCCAAGAAATGTTTTTGGTACTTTTATCTAGTATCAGATAGTTGTATTTATGTGGGTTTATCTCTGTGTCTTCTATTCCCTTGGTCTTGTTTTTTTTTTTTTCTTTTTAAAATTTTATTTATTCTAATTTGTTACACATGACAGCAGAATGCATTTCGATTCATAGTACACATATAGAGCACAGATTTTCCTGTCTCTGGTTGTACACAAAGTAGAGTCACACCATTCATGTCTTCATACATGTACTCAGGGTAATGATGTCCATCTCAGTCCACCATCTTTCCTAAAAATCTCTTTTGAAGTAACTTGAATAATTTTTAGTTACTGACTTTTTTACCATTTTGTTTAGTGAAAATAATTTCATTATGAAATTTAAGTGTGGTAAACATTGACTTTTTATCTTTATCTAGCACATTCAGAACTTTGATGTTTCTAATCTTACTTGTACTACAATCATACAATATATTATTCTGATGTCTAATTTTCCTCTTTAAATTTAATTAACTTAAGGTTTTTTAAAATTTCCTAACAGTTTGTCTAATTTTACTAGAGTGATCCAAGATCATTTGTTTCACATGCAAGTTCCATTATTCAGGTACTAAACAAAATGTTTAATGTATGTTTGCTGCTTTTCATGCATAACTCAGTGCATAAACCTGTACAAGATAAGCCTGGCTATGGAAATGCTAATTTGTTAGGAGGGTGCTTGTCTGGATCAATGAAGAGAACAGTTGGCTGAGGACGCTCAGGGTTCCCTTGGTCTTCATGTCCGTTCTGGTGCTGGTACCGTGCTCTTTTGTTACTCTAGCTCTGTAGCATATTTTGAGGTCTGGTATTGTGATGCATTCAATTTGCTCAGAATTGCTTTAGCTCTTCTGGGTCTCTTGTTTTTCCAACTGCCTTTTCTAGTTTTCTGTGAAGAATGTCATTGGTATTTTGGTGGTGATTGCATTGAATCTGTAGAATGCTTTTGATAGTATGGTCATTTTAATAATATTTTGCCTATCCAAGAACATGGAAGATCTTTCCATCTTCTGAGGTCTTATTCAGTTTTTTTCTTCTGTGTTCAATAGTTTTTATTTGTAGAGTTCTTTGACATTCTTTGTGCGATTTATTTCCATTTTTTTGAGGTTATTATAATTGGGATATTTTTCCTAATTTCTTTTTCAGCAGGTTTGTTATTGGAGTATAGGGAAGTGATTGATTTATGTATGTTAAATTGATTTATGTATTATGTATGTATTTTTATATCTGCTCCTTTACCTTTTTTTTTTTTTTTTTTTTTTTGGTTGGGGTGTACTAGGGATTGAACTCAGGGCACTCAACCACTGAGTCACATCCCCAGCCCTATTTTATATTTTATTTAGGAAAAAGGTCTCACTGAGTTGCTTAGTGCCTCCCTTTTCCTGAGGCTGACTTTAAACTTGCGATCCTTGTGCCTCAGCCTCTTGAGCGCTGGGATTTCAGGCGTATGCCACTGCCCCTGGTTACTTTACCAAATTTGGTTTTCAACTCTAGAAGTCTTCTAGCGGAATTTTTGGGGTCTTCTAAATATAGGCTCATGTCATTGGCAAACAGATAATTTGAGATCTTCTTTTCCTGTTGTAGCCCTTTAATTCCCTTCTTCTGCTTGATTGGCCTGGCTGGGTTTTAGGACTTTGTTGAGTAGGAGTGATGAGAGTGGGCATCCTTCTCTTGTTTCTGTTTTCAGAGAATATGTTTGTAGTTTTTCTTCATTCAGTATGCTGTTGGCTTGGGGTTTGTCATATACATCCTTTACAATGTTGAAGTACTTACTTTTATCCCTAGTGCCTGTTGTTTAAACATGAATGGGTGCTGCACTTTGCCAAATTCGTTTTCTGCATCTATTGAGATAATCATGTGATTCTCATCCTTAAGGCTATTTTTATGGGGAATTATATTTATTGAACCAACCTTGCATCCCTGGGACAAAACCCACTTGATCATGATGCAATATCTGTGTGTGTGTGTGTGTGTGTGTGTGTGTGTGTGTGTGTGTTTGGTAGCAGGGATTGAACACAAGGGCACTTAACCACTGAGCCACATGTTTGTTTGTTTTGAGACAGAGTCTCACTAGGTTGCTTATAGCCTCATTAAGTTGCTGAGGCTGGCATCAAACCTGTGATAGTTCCATCTCAATCCCGAGTTGCTGGAATTACAGGCATGCACCACCACGCCCAGCTTTTAGTGTGTGTTTTTTTTAATATTTATTTTTTAGTTATAGGTGGATACAATATCTTCACTATATATTTATGTGGTGCTGAGGATCCAAACCAGTGCCTCACGCACGTAGGCGAGTGCTCTACCTCTGAGCCACCACCCCAGCCCCTTAATGTGTTTTTGTATTCAGTTTGCCAGTATTTTATTAAGATTTTTTTGCATCTGTGTTCATCAAGGATATTGATCTGAAGTGTTCTTTCCTTGGTGTGTCTTAGTCTGTTTGACAGTGTATCCTGCTTTGTTATTTCATGGAATAATTTGAAGAGGATTAGCCAATTCTTCTTTTTTTTAAATATACTTTTTAGTTGTAGGTAGATGCAATATCTTTAATTAATTATTTTTAATGTGGTGCTGAGGATCGAACCCAGTGCCTCATATCTGCTAGGCGAGCACTCTACCCCGGAGCTGCAAGCCCAGCCCATCAATTACCTCTTTTTTAAAGACCTGGTAGAACTTGGCCAAGAATCCATCCAGTCTTGGACTTTTTTTTGGAGGGCTTTTGCTATCTCCTTCAATTTTATTTCTTGTTATTGATCTGTTTACGTTTTCTATATCCTCATGGTTCAATTTGTGTAAGGAAGTTCTATCTCTCTAGGAAATTGTGTAAGATCAAGATCTTATAGGTTTTTGGAGTATAAATTTTTAAAATAGTTTCTGATGATCTTGTGGATTCAGTAGTGTCTGTGGTGTATTTTCTTTTTCATCTCTGATTTTATTCGTTTGACTCTTCTCTCTCCTTATTTTGGTTAATTTGACTAGCGGTTTATCAGTCTTGTTTGTCCTTTCAAGAAACTGTTTCATTGATCGTGTGTGTGTGTGTGTGTGTGTGTTTAAATTCTCTATTTCATTGATTTTGGTACTGGTTTTAATTATTTTCTGTTGATTTTGGTTTAATTTTTTCTTTTTCTAAGGTCTTGAGATATAGTATTAGATTATTTGGTGTCTTTCTAGTTTCTAATGTATGAACTCAGTGCTGTAAATTTTCCTCTTAGAATTGCTTTTATACAGTCCCAGAGATTTATATCATTATTTCCATTTGTTTATATGATTTTTTAAAAAAAAATTCTCTCCTAATTTCTTCTGCCATCCATTCATCATTCAAAAGTGTATTATTACTTAGTGTCCAGGTGTTAGAGTGGTTTCTGTTTTTTGACTTATTATTGATTTCTAACCTTATTATGAAAAAAATAAAAAAACATTAGAATTTTAAAAATAAAATAAAAATAAAAAGGAATAGGGATGTGGCTCAGAGGTAGAGTGCTTCTCAGTCAAATCCAAAATCCCTACTCTACGCGTTTATTTGAAAAGGTGAATGTTTTACTTTTGTTTTTTCTTTTGGCTGTCAATTAAAAATATCAGTGTAGTTTTTGTAACTCACTTCTCAAACTGAGGGTTTGTTATTGTATGATTTAATGTTTTTGTTTTTACCTTCCCAGGTAGGTACTTATAAAAAGCTTAGACTAATTGATTGCTTAGTAGATACTTGATAGTCTGGTTTTATTTATAGGTACTGTATTACTTCAACTTACGTAACTAATATGAAGCTGTAAATGCATTAGAGAAGTTCTATAAAATAGGATTATTGTACAAAGCTTTCAAAATGCAGATATTACCTTTTATATTATGGAATATTCAATGTATATATATAATTTTCCTAAAATGGAAATGTACTTTTAGTACATTTAGTACTTGAGATGTACTTTTGTCTTGATACTTAACATTAATTTCTAAAATTTGCACCCTTTTAAATGTCATGTTGGGTTTTTAGGGGGAAAGGGTGAAAACAGGACGGTTGGGGCAGGGTCAGTGCATACTCTATACATGTGTAGAAATATACTGAATACCAGTATAAATGTGCAGCTGCAATGTTATTAAGTCAATGGACAAATGAAATAAAATGGTATAGATTCTTAGAGGGGAAAGGTGATTTCATTACAAGTCAGTATGGTGTGGCCAGATTTTCGATTTGTGAATGCTAGCATGTTATTAGAACTGTTTTAGATCCTCAGTGGCTGGCCCACCGTGAGGGTTGCGTTTTACATGTAGTCCATGCTGTGTTCAGACTCAAGTGAGTGTGTGCAGTTTGATTGCTCTGCATGAAAAAATGTTGTATGTAAATCCTGTAATAATAGGATTAGCATGGGTAAATTAACAGTAATAACAACATAGCTCTCACAAAAAAAGCAAACTGAATTTCCTTTATGCCCCACAGATGTATCTTGTGATTTTTCCAGAGGGAACAAGGTATAATCCAGGACAGACAAAGCTCCTTTCGGCTAGTCAGACATTTGCTGCTCAACAAGGTAAGTAAACGGTTAACTGTGTTTGAAAAATAACTTTTTAAAGAGAAAGATCCTTTTAGTTTTTCTTCCTGGAGAAGGTATGTTTTATGATTGAATGAGTAATGTATCATCTCTGAGGAAATGAGGTTTCTCCTAAATTAATTGGCATGTTATTTCATATGTCTAAGATATTATATTCAAGTACTTTGGATTTAGTTAAAAATGTAAGTACATGGGCATGTAAGTGTAATTTTTTCTTACTGAGTGGGTTATGGGTCATGGAAATAACTTCTGACTTGTAGGTTTACAGAGGAGAGGCAGAAGCCACACTCTGACTTTGATTAGCTATGTGAGTACATGTTGCCTAATGTTACCAAACACCAGTTTCTTATTTCTAAAATAATAGATATATTTGTGTAAGCCCCACATTTGTGTAGGAATCAAATTAGAATATGTGTGAAGTTTCCCTTGGAGAGTGTTTCTGAAAGTTGGTCATAGTTCTTAGAAGCTGTGATGTTCCCCAACAACAGGAATGTTCTTCTTAACTCGTTGTGTCCATCATCCTGCGTATAGGACACCTATGAAAGTGCTCAGTTAAGTTTTTGTTGGTGTCCTGTATATAGGATGATGGGATATCAAGGATTAAAGTCCATTTTAGAAAACTGGATAACTAATACACCAGTAAGCTACATAGTTTAACCAAATTGGGAACTCTGCAGACAACAGTAGTTCTGCTGTGTTCTCAGAAGTGTCTTTGAAGGTTGAATCAGTGTGAGCTCTCCTGTGTGGCCAGCGAGGCATGACTGAGCATCTACTGGTCATGTCACTCCAGGAACATGACAGTACCATAGAAGAGAGCTTTCTGCAATGACGGTGACACACTCTGTCTGCTCTGTCCAGTGTACTTCCCCAGCCTGCATGTGATTTCTGCGTGTGGCCAGTGCATCAGAGGAAAGGAAGTCTTCATTTTATTTGATTTTACTTTAATTGATATTCTAAATTTTGTTTAATTTACATTTAGGTAGATACATGTTGCTAGTGGAAGATCTATGATAGCACAGGTTTGTGGGATGCAAAAACTTTAAATTTTAACTAAATCCACAGCACTTGAATTTAATCTCTGGCAGATATAATATGCAAACAAATTAAGAGAAACCTCTTTTCCTAAGAATAGAACTTTCATTCATTCAGTATGTATGAATATGCATGTGTATGTGAAATCTCTTATAATGATGCATTTTTAAAATGCTAGTGTATTTTACTCCTGGTTTAGACGCCCCGTTCCCAAGCAGTAGGTCGGGAACAGGAGAGTCCTGTGAAGGCTTGGCTTTTACTGCCTTCTCTGGCTAGTCTGGGCACCATGGGCTGTCTTTTCACTTGTTCTCTTGCAATACCATCGTCTCTGTTGCCTTTTTCACATTGAAAAAGTAAAACAGAAACCTCCTCCCTCTGCTCACGTTCTCCTCCTTCTGGCGCCCTCTTCTCCTTTCCTTAAAGCCCAGGCCTCTTGAGTCCTTCTTCCCACCATCTCACTCACCTCTCAGTCCCCGGGGATGGGATACGACACTCATGGTGCTTTCTGATTTCCATTCCCTACGCTCCTGTCGGCTGGCCTTTGTGTTCCTGCATGTGTTCATCTCCCTCTGTCCCTATCGTCTTCATTCTCTCCTGTTTCATACACTGTTTCCACCGTCTGAATTGGACCTTTCATTCTTTTCACTTTTTATTTTTCTCATAATTGTCTAAATTCATGACCTCAGCCACCATCATTTGTTTAATGCTGATGATTCACAAAAAGCTTTCTCCTTTTTATATCTCTCTGCCTAATTCTAGTCCTGTATGTACAGTTGCCCATTAGAGAGCTTCACTTGATGGGTCCAGAGCTGCGTCTCAGAGTCAGTATGCTGAAGGGGTGTTACCCCTCACACACACACTCACGTTTCCTACCCTCGTGACTCAGTCACTCAGTGCAAAACCAGACTCATCCTCGACACTTCCCTTTCACCAAGCAAACATCTAGTAGATCAGCAAAGTCTAGTTTCTCTCTATGCCTTTAAAATCTCTTTCAGATATCTGTTGTTAAGTGACAAACCATCCAAGAGCTTAGTAACTCCAAACAGTAACACCTGTTTATTGCTCATAATCTGTGCCTTGGGCAAGGCTCAGCAAGATCAGCTCATCTCTATCCACAGAGTCAGCTGTGGTTTCTTATTTCACTTCAGAAAATCGGTGGAAAGTCCAAGATGACTTTGCCAGCATGTCTTATGTCATACTTGGTACGTCTGTGTTGGCCAGGAGAAACTGGACCTCTTTCTTCAGTTTTCAGCTTTTCTTCATGATATTTATCAAGTTTCACTCTTTTGCTAGTATTTGTGCCTAGAGGAACATCAGCACTAGCTTTGGGCTTTTCCTAAGCACATATTAGTCACGTATCCTTGGACAAGTTTATTTCTTTTAGTCTCTTTCTTTACTCGTAAAGCAGCAGTAGCAGTAATATGGCTTTTGTGAGTGACACAGTATTTATACAAAGACTCATATGTGATAAGTAAAGTCGTCGCTGCTAGCTTTAGAAGATGGAGAGAAGGGAGCAGTACAGGTAAATCTATCGGTGATACCAAACACTGGTAGCTGGTCCTGAGGGACAAAACAGAAGGACTCACAATTTCATTCTGCTACGTATGGTTTTCCAGTTTTCCCAGCACCACTTGTTGAAGAGGCCATCTTTTCTCCAGTGCATGTTAATGGCGCCTTTGTCTAGAGTGCGCTAACTGTGTTCACGTGGGTTGGTCTCCGTGTCTCTGTTCTGCTGCATTGGTCTCCATGTCTGCTCTGGTGCTAGTGCCTGCTGTTTTTGTTTCTGCAGCTCTGTAGTGTGATCTAAGGCCTGGTATTGTGATGCCTCTTGCTTTACTTTTCTCACTGAGGATTTCTTTGGCTATTCTGGGCTTCTTATTTTTCCAAATGTATTTCATAATTGCTTTTCTAGTTCTATGAAGAATGCTGTTGGAATTTTTTTTTAAAAAGCTTTGTTTTTGTTTCTGTTTTTTTATGGTGTTGTGGATCGAACCCTGTGCCTCACACATGCTAGGCAAGTGCTCTGCCACTGAGCTACAACTACAGCCCCATGTCATTGGAGTTTTAATAGGAATTGCATTAAATCTGTAGAGCACTTTTGGTAGTATGGCCTTTATGATGATATTAATTCTGCCTATCCAAGATCATGGGAGATCTTTCCATCTTCTAAGATCTTCAATTTTTTTCTTTAGTGTTACATATTTTTCATTTAGAGGTCTTTCACTTCTTTTGTTAGATTGATTCCCATGTTTTCTTTTTTATTTTTGAGCCTGTTATGAATGGGATAGTTTTCCTAATTTCTCTTTCAGCTGATTCATCTTTGATGTATAGGAACACAGTTGAATTATGGGTGTCAGTTTTATATCCTGCTACTTTGCTGAATTCATTTACGAGTTCTGGAAGTTGTCTGGTGAAGTTTTTTGAGTCTTCTGAATATAGGATCATGTAGGGATAGTTTGAGCTCTTATATGAACTATTTGTATCCCTTTAACTTCTTTCTTTGGCCTAATTGCTCTGGCTAGTGTTTAAGGACTGCGTTGAATAGAAGTCGTGCAAGAGGACATCCCTGTCTTGTTCCTGTTTTTAGAGGGAATGCTTTCATTTTTTCTCCATTTAAATGATGTTGGCCTGGGGTTCAGTGTACATTGTGAAGAGAGCCTACAGAATGGGAGAAAATCTTTGCTGCCTGCACCTCAGAGCATTAATCTCTAGGATATATAAAGAACTCTAAAACTTAATACCAAAAGACAAATAACTCAATAAATGGGCAAAGGAACTAAACAGATACTTCACAGAAGTGAATACAAATGGTCAACAAATATTTGAAAAAATATTCAACATCTCTAGCAATTAGAGAAATGCAAATTAAAACTACACTGAGATTTCATCTCATTCCAATTAGAATGGAACAATCAAGAATACAAGTAACAATAAATGTTTGTAAGGATGTGGGGAAAAGGGTACATAATACATTGCTGGTAGAACTCCAAATTGGTGCAATCACTCTGGAAAACAGTATGGAAATTCCTCAAGAAAACTTGTTATGGGGCTGGGCGCGATGGCACACACCTGTAATCCCAGTGGCTCAGAAGGCTAAGGCAGGAAGATGATGAGTTCAAAGCCAGCCTCAGGAAAAGTGAGGCGCTAAGCAACTCAGTGAGATCCTGTCTCTAAATAAAATACAAAATAGGACTAGGGATGTGGCTCAGTGGTCATGTGCCCTGGAGTTCTATTGCTGGTATGTGCTCCCACTCCGCACCCCAAAACAACCCTTATAATGGAACTACCGTTTGACCCAATTCTCTTACTCTAAGGTAAATATCCAAAGGACTTAAAATCAACATACTACAGTGACACAGCCACATCAATGTTTATAGCAGCTCAATTCACAATAGGTAAGCTATGAACCAACCTAGGTCCCTTCAGCAGGTTAATGGATAAAGAGAATATGATGGATACACAATGAAATATTAACCAGCCATAAAAAAGGATGACTTTATGACATTTGCTGGGAAATAGATGGATCTGGACACTATTTTGATAAGTGAAATAAGCTAATCCTTGAAAAACCAAAGGTTGAATATTCTGTCTATGGATGCTCACATACAGTAAGCATTGGGGAGGAAGAATAGAAGTTCAGTAGATTAGACAAAGGGGATTGAAGGGAAGGGAGGAGGGACAGGAATAAGAAAAACAGTGGAATGAATGTGACTTAACTTTCCTTTGTACACTATAAATTCACTACAAAGAATCTCCACATCATGTACAACCACAAGACTGGCATCCCTAATTTGAATAAGATGTACCCATGTTTATACAAATATGTCATAATATACTATACTGTCATATATAACCAAGGAGAACACATCAAAAAAGAGATTCAATTATTTTTTTTAAAAAAAAGGATTAATAAAACTGTACAGAGGAACTCAAGTCGGTCATCTTGTGCCTTGTAATAGCAGGCAAACAAGGCTTTTGTGTAGCTGTGTGTAGCTGTGTTTGTTTAAGAGACTTGACATGGCACAGGCACAAATCCTGCTCAGGAGAGTGCATGGTATGTCAGGTGTGCAACTTGAGGAGCCTCCGCACTGCAGTGGGTAAGTCAGGCCAGAGCCAGTTGGCCAGCCTGCAGGGCACCTGGTGACTTGAAGAGGGAGCTATGGGTGTGAGAAAACAAGCTGAACGGCATGAGTGGTGAGGGACATGTGTGGTGAGCAAGGAGTTTCAGTGGCTTCATGCAAAAAGCCAGTGAAGAAGAGCTGTGGCAATGGAGTGTTCAATTGGGCCGGGTGCAATGATGGAGGTCAGTGAACGTGGGCTTTGTATTTGGCTCTCCTTCTGTGGGTGAAGGCAAGTCATTAGCAGTAGTTTTCTTTTTTCTTTCTTTTATTTCCAAAAGCTATTTTTTAAAAGTTCATTTGTGCAAGACAAGAAACAAACACAAGCAAAGAACAAAGCCATTGCGTCACAAGCAGCGTAGTTGGACGTACTCCTCAGGTCTTGTGTACCATGCTTGTTCACCAGTTCAGAATCCTAAAGCTACATGAGTGTTTTGGATAACCAAGAATACACAATACCATCTCAATTTATTAGTCAAAATTTGTAATCCTTTCTTGGGGACAAAAAGTTCACTGAAGACAGAAATGGCAAGAGGCCTCTAGATAGATACATTGGCATAGTTACAGCTAAAATAATGCATTCCTTAATGTTCCTTTTAAAATGAGATGAAGAGACAGAATCCACCGAGCATGTTTCCAAGAGTGTTCATGACCCAGATTTCTACTGCTGAAATATCCACATGGATGCTTGTTCCCAGTGAATTAAAGTATCCCTCAGTCCAGTCAGAAGAGACCCCATCAGTGGCTCACATCAAAACGTCACTCCTAGCCTGCACCGCTACCGGCTTGGCTGCTGCCTCTGATTCTGCTGCTGCCAGCCTGAGGTCGCTTGGAGGTCTTCTTTCTGGATGCTGCTCCCTTTGCAGCTGCAACCACCTGCTGCTGTCCCAGAAGACACGGCCGCCCGGATGCAGCTGAAGCCCAAACTGCTGCTGATCCCTGGAAATTGCCTGGTAATGCTGCCCCCACAGCTTCAATTGCTGCTCACCCTGCAGCTGCCACTGCTACTGATCCACTGCCTGCTGCCGACAACCACCACCACTGCTACAGCTACCATGCCTAGAGCACTGCTGCGGGGAGACTCCAGGTTTGGATGCGCGTGGCTGCACCCATTTTGGGACACCAGCCAGGCCCTGAGGCCTGGGTACTAGCAGGTTTACCACCACAAGAGCCTCTGTCTGAGGACTCCAGCTGGGACCTACAGGTCCAGTGTGGAGGTGCCTGTGGGTTTGAGGAGCCTGGGGTCTTCCTGCTGAGAGTGCTGGTGGCCCTTGTCTTGCTGCTGCATCTCGGGGTTGCTCCTTTGCATGAGTGGATCCCCGGTGATCTCTCTGCAAGTCGGAGCAGCACTGAGATCTTGGGACTGCAGCTTGCTGAACCTGAGGTATCTGAAGACCAGATCAGTGGGATCGTGACTGGGTTTGCAGGGGCTGATCTGGGTTTGGTGATCCTGAAGGACATCAGAGACAGAGCTGAGAAACTGTTGAACACTGACAGAGACAGTTCGACTTCCCAGCAAGATTTACTCTATTTTATTTTTTGATTTGCTAATATCTCTACCATATTTGGAACAGGATGTTTTTATGCATCAGTGTGTGGAGGACAATAATATATGATTGGTGTTTTGCATTTTTGTTTTATGTCTTTAATATTTTTCTTTTTGTTCATATTCTTCCTCTCTTTTGTCTGTTTTCTTTCCAACCTTTCTCCAACCAACAGCCAATCTCTGTCGGTTCCTCTTTCACTCTTCCTGTGAAGTTTTACTTCTAGCTTCTCTTCCTCCCTCACTAGTATCGCATACTACCCCTGTTCTCTCATCTACCATTTGAAATTGTAAACTGTTTTAACCAATTTTCTGTTTGTACTATAGATAGTTATTGAACTCATCATCTGCAAAGAAAGCAGCAGACACCTTGGTGGGAGCTATTAGGTTTAAGGCTATATATTGTGTATACTGGGTGCTGTTGATATTGGTCTTACCAGTAAAGGTGAAGTGTTAGAAACCTTCAGGGACCCTGTAGGTCTACAGGGTAGAATTTATCCTGCCTTAGATCCATACTTCTAGATGGGAAAACACACTAACAACATGAAAAAACAAGGGAATAAAGCACCCCAAACAAACCAAGATGCTTCAACAACAGAAGCCACTGATAACACAGTAGAAGAAATGTCCAGGAAGGAGTTCAGATTGTATATAGTTAAATTGATCTGTGAAGTATAGTATAAGGAGTGAAATCAAAGAAAAAATACAGGAAGTGAAAGTTCACTTCAAAAAGAGTTAGAGATCATGGAAATAAAAACAAGCAGAAATCCCCAAAATGAAGGAATCAGTAAACCGAATTATAAATTCAATAGAAAGGTGCTGGGAATGTGGCTCAAGCGGTAGCGCGCTCGCCTGGCAGGCGTGCGGCCCGGGTTCGATCCTCAGCACCACATACAAACAAAGATGTTGTGTCCGCCGAAAACTTAAATAAATAAATAAATTCTAAAAAAATAAATAAATTCAATAGAAAGCATCACCCACAGACTAAACCCCTTGGAACAGAACCTCAGACAATGAAGACGAAATATATAATCTTGAAAGTAGAGTTGACCATGCAGAGAAGATGGTAAGAAACTATGAAGAACATCCAAGAATTATGGGTAACATGAAAAGACCAAATTTAAGCTTAATTGGAATAGATGAAGGAGCAGAGATACAAACCAAAGGAATGCACAATCCTTTCAATGTATAATAGCAGAAAATTTCCCAAATATAAAGAATGGAATGGAAAATCAAATACAAGAGGCTTATAGGATACCAAATGTACAAAATTACAGCAGACCGCCATCAAGACACATTACAGTGAGAATGACTAACACACAGAATAAAGATAAAATCTTAATGGCTGTGAGAGAAAAAAAATCAAAGTACATATAGGGAGAAACCAATTCAGATCTCAACTGATTTCTCAGCCCAAACTCTCAAAGCTAGGAGGTCCTGGAATAATGTATTTCAAGCTCTGAAGAAAATGGATGCCAACAAGCAAAATTAAGTTTCAGATTTGAAGATGAAATTAAAACCCTCTATGATAAACAAAAATTAAAATAATTCACACTAGAAAATTACACTACAGACAGAACATTCCCAGCATGATATTCCACGAGGATGAAGTGGAAACCAGCAGAGGGAGGGTCTACACTACAGGGACATTCAACCAAATGAGAAACCAAGACAGATCAAAAACCAGAAGTAAGTCAAAATGACAGGGAATGCAAATCATATCTCAGTAATAGCTTTGAATGTCAATAGGCTAAAATCATTAATCAAAAGCCATAGACTGGCAGATTGGGTTAAAAAGCAAGGCCCAATAATATCTGTCTTCAAGAGACTCACCTCATGGGAAGGACATCCACAGGCTGAAGGTTGAGGGATGGGATAAGACTTATCACTCATGGATTGTGTAAACAAGCAGGGCTTTTCATTCTCAGATAAAGTAGAGGTCAAACCAAGGTTATTCAGAAGACAAAAAGAGGACACTTCATACTTCTTAAGGGAAGTATATATAAACAGGACGTGCTCCCAAACAGTGGAGCATCTGTGTACATTTAACAAACCCTTCTCAATTTTAAGAGTCAAATAGACCACAATACAGTAATACTGGATGACTTTAATACACCTTTCTCACTATTGGACAGATCTTCCAAATAAAAACTAAATAAGGAAACTATAGAACTAAATAATTCAATCAATAATTTAGACTTACAGACATATATAGAATATTTCACTCATCAACAAGCAAAAATTATACTAATTATACTTTCTTCTCAGCAGCACATGCTCTGACTCTAAAATAAACCATATCTTAAGCTACAAAGCAACTCTTAGTAAATACAAATTAACAGATAATACCCTGCCTTCTATTAAATCATAATAGAATGAAATTAGAATCAATGAAAAAATTAAAAGATATAAGCTACTATAACAAATGGAGACTAAATAATACACTATTGAATGATGAATGGATAGTAGAAGAAATCAAGAATGAAATAAAAAATTTCTTAGAGGTAAATGAGAACACTGATACTCTCTAGGACACTATGAAGGCAGTACTAAGAGGAAAGTTTATTGCATTGAGCTCATTCATCAAAAGATAAAAAAAATCAACAAATAAATGATGTAACACTACATCTCAAAGCCCTAGGAAAAAAAAGAAGAAATCAATACCAAAAGCAGTAGAAGACAAGAAATAATAAAAATCAGAGCTGAAATCAATGAAAATTGAAAAAGTTGACAAAACAAAAAGTTGGTTCTATGAAAAAATAAATAAAATAGAGAAACCGCTGGCCATGCTAACAAAGAGAAAAAGGAGAAAAATACTAAAATACAAGATGAAGAAGCAGATATCACAATGGACATGTCTGAAATACAGAAGATAATTAGAAACTATTTTGAAAATTTATATTCCAATGAAATAGAAAATATTGAAGACATCAACAGATTTGTAGAGACATATGGCCTATCCAAACTGAATGAATAGGTCATACATGATTTAAACATTTCAGTTTCAAGTAATGAAATAAAAAATGCCATCAAAAGCCTACCAACCAAGAAAGGCCCAGGACCAGGTTCTACAAGACTTTCAAGAAGAATTAACACCAATGCTCCTCAAAGTATTTCTTGAAATATAAAAGCAAATTCATTCAGCGAGGCAAATCTCACCCTGATACCAAATCCAGACAAAGACACACCAAGGAAAGAAAACTTCAGACCAATATCCCTGATGAACATAGATGCAAAAATTCTCAATAAAATTCTAGCAAATCACATACAAAAACACATTAAAATTTTAGTACACCACGGTCAAGTGGGATTCATCCTAAGGATGCAGGGTTGGTTCAGCATACGGAAATCAGTAAATGTAATCCATCACATCAATAGATTTGAAGATAAGAATCATAAGATCATCTTGATAGATGCAGAAAAAGCATTTGACAAAATACAGGACCGCTTCATGTTCAAAACAATAGAAAAACTACGGATAGTAGGAACATACCTCAACATTGTAAAACCTTTATATGCTAAACCCAAGGCCAGCAACCTCCTAATTGGAGAAAAATTGAAAGCATTCTCGCTAAATTAGAACGAGACAAAGATGTCCTCTTACCGGATGGATATACAGCAGAGTTTTACAAAACCTTTAAAGAGGAACTAATACCAATACTCCATAATCTATTTCAGGAGATAGAAAAAGAGGGAGAACTCCCAAATTCATTCTATGAGGCCAATATCACCCTGATTCCCAAACCAGAGAAGGACACCTCAAAGAAAGAAAACTACAGACCAATATCCCTAATGAATTTAGATGCAAAAATCCTCAATAAAATTCTGGCAAATCGTATACAAAAACATATCAAAAAGATTGTGCACCATGATCAAGTAGGATTCATCCCTGGAATGCAAGGCTGGTTCAATATACGGAAATCAATAAACGTTATTCACCACATCAATAGACTTAAAGATAAGAACCATATGATCATCTCTATGGACGCAGAAAAAGCATTCGACAAAGTATAGCATCCCTTTATGTTCAAAACGTTAGAAAAACTAGGGATAACAGGAACTTACCTCAAAATTATAAAAGCTATATATGCTAAGCCTCAGGCTAGCATCATTCTAAATGGAAAAAAACTGAAGGCATTCCCTCTAAAATCTGGAACAAGACAGGGATGCCCTCTCTCACCACTTCTATTCAATATAGTTCTCGAAACACTGGCCAGAGCAATTAGACAGACGAAAGAAATTAAAGGCATAAAAATAGGAAAAGAAGAACTTAAATTATCACTATTTGCAGATGATATGATCCTATACCTAGAAGACACAAAAGGGTCTACAAAGAAACTACTAGAGCTAATAAATGAATTCAGCAAAGTGGCAGGATGTAAAATCAACACGCATAAATCAAAGGCATTCCTGTATATCAGCGACAAATCTTCTGAACTGGAAATGAGGAAATCTACCCCATTCACAATATCCTCAAAAAAAATAAAATACTTGGGAATCAACCTAACAAAAGAGGTGAAAGATTTATACAATGAAAACTACAGAACCCTAAAGAGAGAAATAGAAGAAGATCTTAGAAGATGGAAAAATATACCCTGTTCATGGATAGGCAGAACTAACATCATCAAAATGGCAATATTACCAAAAGTTCTCTATAGGTTCAATGCAATGCCAATCAAAATCCCAATGGCATTTCTTGTAGAAATAGATAAAGCAATCATGAAATTCATATGGAAAAATAAAAGACCCAGAATAGCAAAAGCAATTCTAAGCAGGAAGTGTGAATCAGGAGGTGTAGCGATACCAGATTTCAAACTGTACTACAAAGCAATAGTAACAAAAACAGCATGGTACTGGTACCAAAACAGGCGGGTGGACCAATGGTATAGAATAGAAGACACAGAAACCAATCCACAAAATTACAACTATCTTATATTCGATAAAGGGCTAAAAGCATGCAATGGAGGAAGGATAGCATCTTCAACAAATGGTGCTGGGAAAACTGGAAATCCATATGCAACAAAATGAAACTGAATCCCCTCCTCTCGCCATGCACAAAAGTTAACTCAAAATGGATCAAGGACCTGGATATCAAATCAGAGACTATTCGTCTGATAGATGAAAAGGTTGGCTCCGATCTACATATTGTGGGGTCGGGCTCCAAATTCCTTAATAGGACACCCATAGCACAAGAGTTAATAACAAGAATCAACAAATGGGACTTACTTAAACTAAAAAGTTTTTTCTCAGCAAGAGAAACAATAAGAGAGGTAAATAGGGAGCCTACATCATGGGAACAAATTTTTACTCCTCACACTTCAGATAGAGCCCTAATATCCAGAGTATACAAAGAACTCAAAAAATTAAACAATAAGAAAACAAATAACCCAATCAACAAATGGGCCAAAGACCTGAACAGACACTTCTCTGAGGAGGACATACAGTCAATCAACAAGTACATGAAAAAATGCTCACCATCTCTAGCAGTCAGAGAAATGCAAATCAAAACCACCCTAAGATACCATCTCACTCCAGTAAGATTGGCAGCCATTATGAAGTCGAACAATAACAAGTGCTGGTGAGGATGTGGGGAAAAGGGTACTCTTGTACATTGCTGGTGGGACTGCAAAATGGTGAGGCCAATATGGAAAGCAGTATGGAGATTCCTGGGAAAGCTGGGAATGGAACCACCATTTGACCCAGCTATTGCCCTTCTCGGACTATTTCCTGAAGACCTCAAAAGAGCGTACTACAGGGATACTGCCACATCGATGTTCATAGCAGCACAATTCACAATAGCTAGACTGTGGAACCAACCCCGATGCCCCTCAATAGATGAATGGATAAAAAAAATGTGGCATTTATACACAATGGAGTACTACGTAGCACTAAGAAATGACAAAATCATGGAATTTGCAGGGAAATGGATGGCATTAGAGCAGATTATGCTAAGTGAAGCTAGCCAATCCCTAAAAAACAAATGCCAAATGTCTTCTTTGATATAATGAGAGCAACCAAGAACAGAGCAGGGAGGAAGAGCAGGGGGAAAAGATTAACATTAAGCAGAGTCATGAAGTGGGAGGGAAAGGGAGAGAAAATGGAAATTGCATGGAAATGGAAGGAGACCCTCATTGTTATACAAAATTACATATAAGAGTTTGTGAGGGGAATGGGAAAAAAATAAGGAGAGAAATGAATTACAGTAGATGGGGTAGAGAGAGAAGATGGGAGGGGAGTGGGGATAGTAGAGCATAGGAAAGGTAGCAGAATACAACAGTTATTATTATGGTATTATGTAAAAATGTGGATGTGTAACCGATGTGATTCTGCAATCTTTGTAATGTTTTGAATAACCAATAAAAATAAAAAATAAATAAAAAAAATAAAAAATCTGGGGCTGGGGCTGGCGCTCGCCTACCATGTGTGAGGCGTTGGGTTTGATCCTCAGCACCACATAAAAATAAATAAATAAAATAAAGATATTAAAAAAAAAGATGTCCTCTTTCACCACTTCTATTCAGCATCATCTTTGAAACTCTAACTAGAGCAGTTAGACAAAAGAAAGAAATTAAAGGGATACAAATAGGTAAAGAAGAGCTCAAACTATCACTATTTGCTGATGACATGATTCTATATCTAGAAGTTCCAAAAATTTCACCAGAAAACTTCTAGAACTAATAAATGAAATTAGCAAAGTAGCAGGATATAAAACCAACACATTCCTAGACATCAGCAGTAAATCCATAAGAGAAATTAGGAAAACTACCCCATTCGCAGTAGCCTCAAAAAATATATAATACCTGGGAATCAATCTAACAAAAGAGGCGAAAGACCTCTACAATCAAAACTACAGAACACTAAAGAAAGAAATTGAAGAAAACCTCAGAAGATGGAAAGATCTACCATGCTTGTGGATAGGCAGAATTAATATTGTCTAACTGGCCATATTACCAAAAGCGTTATACAAATTTAATGCATTTTCTATTAAAATCCCAGTGATATTCTTCATAAAAATAGAAAAGGCAATCATGAAATTTATTTGGAAAAAAAAGAGACTCAGAATAGCTAGAGCAATCCTTAGCAAGAAAAGTGAAGCAGGAGGCATCACGATACCATACTACAGAGTTATAGTAACAAAAACCGCATGGTATTGGCACCAAAATATACTTGTAGAACAATGGTACAGAATAGAGGACACAGAGACAATCCCACATAAATATGGTTATCTCATATTAGACAAAGGTGTCAAAAGCATTCCGTGGAGAGAAGATAGCCTATTAACAAGTGGCACTGGCAAAGTGGAAATCCTTATGTAGCAAAATGAAGTTAAACCTCTATCTCTCACCCTGCACAAAAGTCAACTCAAAGTGGACCAAAGACTTAGGAACTAGATTAGAGACCCTGAGCCTAATAGAAGAAAAAATAGGCCCAAATCTTCACCATGTTGGCCTAGGATCTGACTTCCTTAACAAGACTCCTAAAGTGCAAGAAGTAAAATAAAGAATCAATAAATGGGATGGATTCAAATTAAAAAACTTTTTCTCAGCAAAGGAAACAATAACGTGAGGAGAGAGCCTGCAGACTGGGAGAAAATCTTCACCACATGCACCTCTGATAAAACATTATAGGACATATAAAGACCTCAAAAACTTTAACACCCAGAAAACAAATCACCCAATCAATAAATGGTCTAAGGAATTGAACAGACACTTTACAGAAAAAGATACACAGTCAACAAACATATGAGAAAGTGTTCAACATCTCTAGCAATTAGAGAAATGCAAATCAAAACTAAGATTTCATCTCACTCCTGTCAGAATGGCAGTCATCAAGAATATAGGCAACAATAAATGTTGGTGAGGATGTGGTGAAAAAGGCACACTCATACATTGCTGGTGGGACTGCAAATTGGTGCAACCACTATGGAAAGCAGTGTGGAGATTCCTCAGAAAATTGGGAATGGAACCACCACTTGACCCAGCTATCCCACTCCTTTATACCCAAAGGCCTTAAAATCAGTGACTATAGTGATGCAGCCACATCAATGTTTATAGCACCTCAAGTCACAATAGCTAGACTATGGAACCAGCCTAGGTGTCCTTCAATAGGTGAATGGATAAAGAAAATGTGGCATATATACTCAATGGAATATCACTCCGCTTTAAAGAAGAGTGAAATTATGGCATTTGCTAATAAATGGTTGGAGTTGGAGAATATCATGCTAAGAAAATTAAGCCAATCCCCCCAAAAAAGGCCAAATGTTTTCTCTACTATGTAGATGCTAATTCACAATAAGGGCGGGGGACACTAGGGAAGAATAGCATTACCTTAGATTAGGTAGAGGGCAGTGATGGGAGGGACGGGAGGGTCTGTGGGGATAGGAAAGACAGTAGAAGGAAGCAGACATTATCACTGTATATATCTGTGTGACTGCATGACCACTATGATTCTGTACCCTGTACACTCAGAAAAATGAGAAATCATACCCCACCTATGTATGGTATATTAAAGTGCATAACTGCATTCTACTGTCATATATGACTAATTAAAGCAAATAAAAAATTATTTAAAAAAGTTACTCCCTGAGTACTTGCTCCTGTCTTTTCCACTGTGCCTCCTTTTGCCCCTCTGCTGACAGCAGTCTTCCTAATGAGGTCACTGAGTTTTATTTAAGGCTTTACAGTCTTGATTCTATGGTGAAGTCCATGCAGTGTTAAGAAGAGGGTTTCATGTGCAGGTGGGTTTAGAGAATGTGGTATTTTTTGTACTTCCCTTAGAGAGTTTCAGTTCATGTTAACATTAATCTCAGAAAAGTTCCACAGTAGAGTCTGATTGTATTTCATGAGTGTTTCCTAATTTTATAGGTTTTAGGGAAAAAAAACCCAGCAATCTCATCATTAAATAAAATTTTTGGATTTTCAGTGGGACAAATGTTAGGGTTTCAGAACATTTTAGTTCTGTAGGGGAACTTCTCTAAGTTGCCACTTGTGCCCGCCTGCCTGAGCTGCCAGGCCAAGCTTGGTTGCTGCACCCGTAGCACTTGCCCTGTGGCAGCCGGCCCATGAAGGAGGCCCCAAAGGTGAGTGGGTCTCAGCGAGCACTGCCAGTCCCCACGAACATTCATGAACAGTCCCAGAGAGGGTTCAGTGAGTAGGCTTGGCATGGCCCCGGCTTGGGGATATTTGATTATTGAAGATTTTAATGTTGCATTAGGAGTTTTTGCTTTAGCTGGGCTAACTGATTTGTTGGATGATTTATTGCTGGAAACTGGGCCAATCAAAAATCATCTTTGGGAAGTGCTGTGGATCCACTTGCTGATAAAGTCCTTATCAGTATCTTCCATGTTAGCTTGACCTATGAAGGTCTTATTCCAGTTCCACTTACTAATGGGATAATTTCAAGAGATGTAATAATTGCTGCTGTTTTTTATTTCAGATATTGAACTTTTCCACCACCACAAACACTAAGTTTTTCAATCCTTGCTGAACTATTGCTGTGTTAAAACTAACGCTCATCAGCAAGGCAAACACAGCAGTTCAGTTAAACGTGGTGGCTTCTTTGGCAGCTACAGTTTTTCAATCATGCTGATGGCATTGACCTTCAGGTGCTTTGGTAGATGCACCACAGCTCATCAGCTCACAGTTATCGTCGTTATGGCCAGAAAACGTTGAGGTGACAAAGAGCCGATTAGAGTCACTCATCACTGTTAGCAATGGAGCAGTGTACATCATCGGCAGCAATGCCAGCAAAAATCTATAAGGGTTTCCCCATTTTGGTGTTGAGCCTGTAAAAGGACTTGTCAGAACAAACCATGACATCAAAACTGAAGTAATGTACGTTGAAAATAAGCTTGATCATGGGCATATTCAGAATTTCCAATGTATTTTTAAATGTAAATAAAACTATAATTTAGGATTAAAAAAAAAGAGCTTGGAGCAAGAATGGGCAAGACAGGAGGCCCAGCCCTGCAAGCTGATGTTGGAAGTGGCGTCCCGTCACTTTTGCCGTATTCTGTTGGTTAGAAGCCAGCTACCAGGTCCAGCCCCACTCGGGCATGAACACAGGCGGAGGGGTTACTGGAGCTGTTTTAGAGGCCACCTGCCTCGGTCTTATTTAGGTTTTTACGTAGTTTCATAAAACCAGAACACAGAAAAGAGTAAGTCCACAGAGGGTGTGGTTTGGGGAGATTTTATGGGAAGAAGCACTGAAGCTGGGCTGTGCAGGATGCCAGTGGGCAGGGCTCCTGAGGGGGGTGTGCGTCAGCCCCGAGGGGTCTGAGCACAAGTCCAGGTAGGGGAGAAACACGGGGACAGCGCTTTCTTGAGGGAGCTCTCAGAATAGGGGTGAAGGCAGAGGACCAGTGAGAGCTCTCAGCCTTTCTTGGTCAATAGTCATGAGGGCCAGAGCAAGACTCAGCAAGAGGAGGCAGAGGTTCCAAGTCAGGTTCTCTGTAGTCTATGTTCAAGGCATGTCTAGAGATCTGCGGTTTTCCCTTAAATTGGTCAGTGTGCTAATCCAGGCAGGGGGAGGCAGCAGGAAAATAGAAGGGGAACTGCAAATCCTTCACACAAGTAGAGACACTGGTGACATTCTGTTAGTTGTCTATAATTGCAATGTTTTCTCATCCAAAAAGTTTTAAAAAAAGTATAAGAAATACCTGAGAGAATTAAGATCATATGTTGATACAATAACTTATTCAGTAGGCAGAATTCATGTGGAGTTTATGTGAATGTGCATAGCTGCATTATTCGTAAGAGCCAAAGAGTGGAAACAACTCACATGCCCATCAAATGATGAACAGGTAAAAAATGTGCTCCATCCATGCAGTGGAATAGTATTTAGCCATAAAAAGGAATGGATAAACTGATGCATGCAAGAGCAAGTGAACCTTGGAATCATTCTGCTAAGTAAGGAAGCTACCTAGTCACACAAGGTCACATAGTGTCAGAGCTCATTTATGTGAAATGTTCAGAGTAGGCAGGAGACAGCAGGCAGAGCAGTGGTAGTCACAAGTGAGTGGCGTGTGCAGAGTCCACATATGTGCTATGGGGTGTCTGTGTGGGGCAGTGGGGACAGTCTAGCCTTAGTGATGATGACTGACAGTTCTGAATAGACTCAGCCACTAGATTGTATACTTCATTAAAAAATACTACACTAAGATGTGGTATTCTTCAGTTTATCCTAAAATATCAGGTCAGTATTTTGCAGTATATGGAATGTGTGAGCTCTTACTTAGATGTTGTACACAGTGGGGGTCATCTACATGATTCCTCTCTCCCTGTCTTAGTTTGAACAGAAGTAGAATTAAAGGAGTCATGGACTAGTGGTCATAAATTATGAATTGTGCTGCTCAGACATCTTGAGTGGTCATGGGCAAGATGCTGTGGCCTTATGCAGTTGCCAGAAGTGAGGATCCCAGTGTCTGCCCTTGGCTGGGCGTACTGAAGCCAAGGGTTTCCGAGGACCTGTTTCTGGAAGCTTTCCGTGCAGTATCTTGTGCCTGTAAGTGTTTAGTTTGTATTAAGGAGTGTGGACATAAATAGAAGAAGGCTTGTGAGAGGTGTGCTTTCAAAGCTAAAGCCCATAGATGTGAGGTTATGGCATTAATACTTGTCTGTCTTGTCTACTTGTGGAAATTTAAAACAATTGAAAACTTAGACTACTCCTAATTTGTGGCACACTGAATTGACTTCTTTTCTAGGCCTTCCAGTATTAAAGTATGTGCTGACACCAAGAATAAAGGCAACTTATGTTGCTTTTGATTCTATGAAGAACTACTTAGATGCGATTTATGATGTTACAGTGGTTTACCAAGGGAAAGACAATAAAGGAGAGCGAGAAGAGTCACCGTCCATGACGGGTAAGTCTAGGTTTTCGTGTGCTAGAGACTCAGTGCTAATACAGCACATGTCAGTGGCCGGTGTCTATTAAGAGTATCACCATTCTTCAAAAATAGGCATTCCATTTACTTGGTGTCTTTTTCAAGATGCTATTAATTGGCTCCAGTTGAAATTTCATCTGCCCTGCCAAGTTTGGTACTTCTTGGCTGCCGCATTATTCTTTTGGAAGTCCTTATCCCAGCCTCTTTCTACCTGAAGCTCATACATAGAAACGGACAGCTCTGTAAATCAAAGGTAGGGTAAGTGGTCCTGAGTGATATCAAGGTGTGCACTGACGGCCAGTGCTCATCTTTGAATGTGTTTTTCATAGAATGCTTATGAAACTTAGTATCATTGTCTGACAAGAAGAAATTATGACATTTCTCTTTCAAACATGCTGGGTTTTAAGGACTTAGATCTATTATCTGTGTCATACATAAGAAGAAAAAGAGTTCTGAGTGAGCAGAATAGTTTGGGTAAATGTAAGCAGACACTCTTAACTTTAGAGAACTGAGAACGAGGAATAGGCAGACCAGGGAGTGTGGGAACTGCTGTGACTGTCATCCTCTGTTCAGATGTGGGTGCATGGGCACAGAGAGCCTAGGAGATTTGCTTAGGGTGCGTGAGGGACCGAGGCCAGCTCCCGCTCCCCACTGCTGTGCTCTTGACCAGTGCACTTCTGCTTCAAAGAGCAGTTTGTAAGCAGTTCTTGGATCATGTAGATGAAATTGAACTGGAGGAAAATGAAGACAAAAGTACTGAACGAGTGACATCTTCCCTGGCTTCGTGCCTGGCTCCTTGCCATCCAAGCTGCTTGCTCCTCCTCAGGTGTTTCTGATGACCTAAGTGCAACATGTTGCTAAGGCCTGGCGCAGAAGTAAAGAGCACCGCAGAGTCCAAGAGAGTGGAGGCTGCTTTAAGGAGAAGCTTGAAGTCCCCCTCAGACTGGGGAATGCTGAGAAGAAAGGCCCCAGTGTCCTCTTCACACCTACCAGGGAAACATACTCTTAAATTTCAGAGGATGATTTCCTTGTTCCCGGAGGAACTTCAGTGTGTTGAGAGCTCTCCTTTCCACAGAGCCGTCTGCAAGGGGGTCTCTGGGCTAGGAGTAGGGCTGGGGCTTGCAGTAAACACTCACCGCATCCCTGGGCAGCCCAGGCAGAAAAAGAGCATCTCCTTTTCTATATTAGCAAGCCTTCAAAGTAACAGTCACTCACGGGCTTGTAGCTATTTCATAGTAAGAATCATCTGGTAAAATGTGGCAAGGATCAGGAAATCAAGGATAGCCAGTGGCCAAGATGAGAGGAAAGGCAGCTGCTCCTCCAGATCTCTCCGGGCTGTGGAGCAATCAGTGACAAGAAGCTGTCTACCTACAGCCAGAAGTGAAGCTCTGAAGAGCTCTTCACCAGGCTGGGAGGTCTAGGTGGTATGAACCAGATGGACTCCTCTGCCCCAGAAACCTCCAGTATTTTAGGGGAAATGGCGGTAACCATGCATAACAGGTGCTGTGCTGGATGGGGGTTGGTAGTGGAGATGAGTCTGATGGTGATCAGTATCTTGGCTTCCCTTCCGAGGGATGAGGTGGACTTTTAGTAAGGGTCCAGCTTCCTATGCCTGGGATACTTAGAGAATTACAAGTCGTTGTATGAAAACAACATATGGTGCTGTTTATTTAATAATGACTTGCATAATTATAGTAGACTTGGAAATTACCACATCACTGCCTCTGGAAACTTCAAACTACCAGTTTATAATCAATACTTTTTTTTTGCCTTGTTTTATTTTCTTTCTTTTTTTAAATAGAAATGTATGTATATATCCATGTTTATGGCAGTACAAATTAGAATAACAAAGTATAGAATACAATGAATGAATAAAAATGTGGTGTATATATACAGTGGAATTTTATTCAGTCATAAAGATGAATGAAATCATGTCATTTGCAGTAACCTGAATAGTAAAATATTAAGTGAAATAAGCCAAACCCAGAAAGTCAAGGGTTTTATGTTTTCTCTCATGTTGAAAGCTAGAAAGAAAGAAGGAAAAAAGTGTTCTCATGAAAAAGTAGGGACACCAGTATAGCACTGGAAGAGGATCAGGTGTAGGTACTTGGGAATTAAAAATTTTTTTGAATTTATATATGACAGCGGAATGCATTACAGTTCACTTTTATATAACCATGAGTTCTAAAATAGCAAAAAGTGAAATATTTTTGTTCTTTATTAGAATTTCTCTGCAAAGAATGTCCAACAATTCATATTCACATAGCTCGTATAGACAAGAAAGATGTCCCAGAAGAACAAGAGTATATGAGAAGATGGCTTCATGAGCGTTTTGAAATAAAAGATAAGTGAGTAACAACAATTCAAGAAACTTAAATTTTACTATAGTAAATAACTTGAAACCAATTTAAAGAGTTTTATTATCTCAAGAATACTTTTTATAAACTCAAGTTGTATCTTATTCCCTGCATATCTGTTCATACGTTGCTTTTACAAGTCAGTGTAAAAGAGCTGTCTACCTATCAGTGTTTCCTGAACTATGTGGTAAGATATAAAGTTTAAGGAAAAAGGAGAAGTTTTCCAATGTAAGATGCTTGAGTCTGCCTCCCCAGGTCAGATAAAGGTGTGTTCCTTTTGTACAAGGAGCAGCCGCCATCCTGGGGTGCAGAGGGCAGGGCCTCCCATGCTGGTGGGCATGGTGCAGGTGTGTGTGTTGGAAGAGGAAGGGGCAGTTGACATTTTTATGGTGAAGGTGTCTTTATGTTGTTAGTATGTTGGGGCCTAAGTAGGTTCTGGCCTTGGCCATGTTTTTGTCCACAATAATAGCACAGAGTTGAACCTTGCTGAGGGTTACCTGTAAGTGAATTACAGGTATATCTGGATACCTCTCAGGTGAGGCACAGCCCAGGGCCACACTGAGCAGCACTAAAGAGAGAGCCATGCTGCAGCAGGCAACATCACTGTCTCTGATTTCATATGAGAAGTTTTAGGATTTTCTTTTCAAAGGTGAAAGGTGTCTTAAATTCAGATGTGATATTTATTGTTACAAGAAAGTGTTTTTTCAGTTGAACACTTCAGGATATTTACTGCTTGTTTTGCTTTTATAAATGAAAATTTTATACTTTCTGAAGCATATCCTATTTTTTTTAAGATGTATTTTAAACATTTAGACTTTTTTTTTTTTTTCCCCCAAATGGGTCCATTTACTAAGTCCATGTTAAAAAGTGTTGTTTGAGGATTTGGGATTGAGCTCAGTAGTAGAGTGCTTGACATGGTTGAGGTTCTGGGTTTAATTCCAACACCACACACACACACACACACACACACACACACACACATTAGTATGTTTCTTCTCAGGAGACTTAGTTGTTCTTCTTTTCCTTGAATTATGGTGAAATATCTCATAATTAGCCCTTCTGGGTTAACCTAAGAAAAGTATTAAAAGTGTGGCAGGCAGAAAATGAAACTTTGTTAAATTTCTATGTTTCATCAATGCAGTTATACATGATGGAATTTATTAAACTAGTGATTCAGGGCCATTTTGGTTATGGGAGAACTTTAATAAATAATATCTGTGTATTGATATGGAAATCTATTTTTAGAAAAAAGACCTAACAATGTTTAATGTCTCATTTATTTTATGGTATAGATACTTATATGTATTTAGGATGAAGCTAGATATTTTAAAACAGTGATTATATCTAGAGCAGTTTATAAGGCAATAGAAGCATTTTTCCTTTGAGAATTTTTGTTTGAGATTATCGAATCATGTTCTGCTATTGGAATTCTACACATTTTAAGTTGGGAAGATGCTTGTTGTTTTCCTTCTTTTACCTGTATTTATAGTTCCATGGGAACTAGGGCTTTGCTGGGCCTCTCCATGTGTATCGTAAGCACTGCTGGTCTTTTTTGGCTGTGTAGTGTGATAGGGGCTGTGGGAGGAGGGAGAGAAGCTGCAACAAGCCACTCCCTGTGAGTCAGGTCGCTGCAAAACTGAAGGTCAAGGTTCAAAGACATCCTTGAAAGATGTTTGAAGTCAGACATGAAATACAGTTCATATGAATTATATAGAGTGTGAAAGGCTAGAAATCTCAATGTCCCCTGAATTTCCAAGACCTTCTGAAGTGTCTCTAAACTGAAACTTTCAATTATATTGGTTTTCATTATGACCATAGGTTGCTCATAGAATTCTTTGATTCACCGGATCCAGAAAGAAGAAACAAATTTCCTGGGAAATGTGTTCATTCCAAACTAAGTCTCAAGAAGACCTTGCCATCACTGTTGATCCTAAGTGGACTGACTGCTGGCATGCTGACCACGGAGGCGGGAAGGAAACTGTATGTGAACACGTGGCTCTACGGGACCCTGCTGGGCTGCCTGTGGGTCACCATCAGAGCATGAGCAGGGGGCACCCCAGCCATAAATGTGCTGCCTTGCCTCTCGCCGTTGTGGCTGCCTAGTACGTCAACTTGTTTCCTGAGTTTAGTAAGAAGTGTAAATAAAGCCTTGTTGATTGAACATTGGATAAGATAGAGTTTGTGACTAAAGCCGATAAGCAGATGATCTTGGGCAAACATAACGTGGTTTTTCAACGTTATTGCAGGAGCTGCTGGAAAGGTAAAAGCCAAGTGGAGCTTATGCTATTCTTTACACCTCCCACGAGCTAACGTCAGCTTCTGAAGATTATTAGCATTGTATAATTTGATGTCGTTTTGTAATTTAGAGGGCTGTATTTTTTAACATTAATTTGCAGCATATTTCACTCTATTTGTTATTTTCAGTTTTTTTTTTTACAACCTGACAACTCCAAACTCATCACTGTTTAGTATCTTGAAGCTAGCAATATTGGGCTTTTTCTTACTTTGTGCAAGCCCATGAAAGAAATTGGATTTAAGTATGAATACGTTCAAGGAAAAGGGCAAGAAATATTCATGGGGAAAGAAATTCTGTTCAGTGTTTTTTTTTTTTTTTTTTTTTTTGTACTGCGATATTAGCTGATTTTACTTTGTATTTGAAAAATAATTAACATTTCTAATATTTATTGAAATCACTTAATTTGCATACCCTATACTCTGCATAAGAGAATAATGTATCAAATGTCAGAATGAACTTTAAGTTAAATTTGCAACTGATTCATTACAACAGAACTTGAATTTGCCCAGCTTTTGAAGATTTAAACTACGCTATTAGTACTTCCCAACATCTGTGCCATAAGTGCTTGAAAACAAAATTGTTTCCTGTTATTTTTTATATCAGAGTAATTACTGTGAACCTTTGTCTGGATCTGGAGTCCCCAGGTCTTTGAGGTGGTCGGAGCCCACAAACATCACGACTCCATTGCTAGCATGTGCCTTTGGCCTCTTTTCTCTTTGATCTAGCCAACTGTTTGACTCAGAAACCATCTTTCTGCTATCATGGTAGCTGCAATGGGCCCTTCCTTCCTCCCGGACCCCTTCCTTCAGTGGTGCTGCTCCTAGCTTGCACAGTAGACCAGCAGTGAAGAGTGGCCGGCCAGCGGGCCTGGCTTGGAGTGGAACTCACCAGGCACTCCGAGCAAGCTTCCCAGACTTCTGCAGAGGCGTCTCGCACTTGTTCAGTGTCAAGAAATTCACCTTCCTCATATCATTCATCAGGACTGAGTAGATTTGGTTCTTTCCATTGGTTTAAATGGAGCTACAAAGTGAGAAGAAGGTTCCAGGAACCAAATCACAGCTTTCAGTCATGGAAGAAGACCTTTTTAAAGTGTGATCTGCTCTGTTTTTATGTTATAATTTAAATACAACTGCTTTCTGGTGTTTTAAGATAACAATTCTGCTTTCTGTTGGTCAGTTTTTGTTGCAAAATCATTTTGTGACCCAGATGAAACACACCAATTGAATTATAAAAAGCAAAATGGAGGGGAAAAAATCGAGGGAAATTTTGTCTCTCTTCCATTACTTTTCCAAAACCAGAGAATAAGCCATTTCAAACAATACCTTTGAAGAGTAGTGTGGTATGAATCAGTTTCTGTCCATTAGTATGTGTATGTGTACAACGTTCATATGCCTATCTTCCCGCAGAATACGGTCAGCCTGACTATGAGTGGAGGCTTGGGTCAGACTCATGAAAAGTGTCCTCATGCTGAATTGCCATTTTCTTTTACATGTAAAGTGAAATTTAGATCAATTCCATGTCTCTGTTAAATACTTTTTTTTTTTAAATCCTAATTTTAGAGCTTGTTTCTGACAATCAAAATGAATTTAAGTTGTAGAACTTGGAATATCATGGATATGCTTCTATTTAAATTTTAAGAGAAAATATCATTGGAATTATGTGGATTACAAATGATTTTAACAAGAAAGGTGACCTTCATGAGGTCACTTTTGAATATGGTGTTTCTTAGGACTGTATTTAACTTTCTTATCACAAAAGGTCAATAAAACATGGGAGTTGGAGACATTTTTGAATCAAAACATTTGAGAAGTCAGAAACTTAACACATGTTGATGTTGACTTGAATTAACTGTTTTCTAAAATTAAAAGCTGTATGCCTACCTGTAAATCGTTTCACATTATCATTTTAAGCTTTCGTTGTATTATTGTTGATTTACAGCTTACTTATTACTTGGTTTTTCTTTATAAGAATTTCATCATTGTGCATGCTTTTATGTTTTTCAGCAAAGGGTGTGTTTGGATGAAAGTAAAAAATAAAATAAAACCTTTCACTGTCTCTAATGTCTTCACTGTTTAACATTTTGCGACCCAAATATCACCAACAGTTTTCTATTACGTAAGAGTGACTTAGTGATTGGGCTTGCTTTCTGCATTTATAAAACTACAATATTTTTCTTAGGTACTGAGAAAAGTTTTTAAAAGCTAAGTTGAAAAATTAAAAATTGCAAAGGAATATAATAGTTTGTTAAAAACTCATTTATGTTATCACTAAGATGTATGATCAATACTAATCAATACTTGGCAGTGCTGTAATCATTACGTGATCTCAGCCAAACATGTCGAGTGCTTAAAATTAGCAGGGCTGGTGAGCAGGTGGGCCAGTCTGGCTAATTGTTTTATGTACTAATGGTTTATTTCACATGTTTCAATTCTGTGCTTTTTTTAAAAAAAATTAGTAATAGTACCAATTTTCCTTTATATATATAATACACGGTTCATACTTAAATTGACTATTAGTGATAGTAGAAATAGAAATTTGCCAAAGTAACTCCTACATGTATACCAGACCCACATTTGTGAAGACAGAAATTCTTATCAAAATATTTCATCTGTTCAATTGCAAATCTATAGTAAAAATGAATTTTAACCTTACTAATTGTTAAAGTACTATTTATTTATTTATTTCTAATGATACTGGGGATTGAACCCAGGGTTGCTTTACCACTGAGCTACATCCCCCGCCCTTTTTACTTTTTATTTTGAGATAGGTTCTCACTAAGTTGCTTAGGACCTCAATAAATTGCTGAGCCTGGCTCAGGCTGCAGTCCTGCTCTTCACCTTCCTGGGTCGCTGGGATTACTGGCACGTGCCGACACACCCGGCTTGTTTTTGACGTATTCAGATTCAAGATTTTCTTGGCAGATACTCCAGATACCAACTTGTACAAAGTTATATCTTTCTTCATAAACAGGGTTAGTCTCTCCCTTTCAGGCCAGTTTTTATTATGAGTAACACATGCTTTTTAGATTTAAGACTGACCTATGTGAAATGTTACCATAATGCGTAACTGGCACTATGTACGGATGTAACACCCATGCATTAGGATGAAAGTCAGTACTTTGGTCAAACCAATATTTGGAATATCCAGATATGTTATGTTATATAGGGAAAATACCTATGTTAACTTAAAACTTCTTATTCATCATTATGGACTACTTTCATGTACTATCACTGATCTCAGTTTGGAGTGGTCATGACTCAGACATGACCATCAGGATTTCATTTGACTTCCTGTTCACTTCATGTGTACAGGTAAGTCCATTATGTTAGCAGCTAGAGTCTGTCCTGGGGGTCAGAGAGGTGATCACCCGATGTGAGTGTGTAATTTAATAACATCTGGTTACTATCCTGAGCAGAAGTTATTTTGAAGAAAGCCATTCCAAATAGAAAGCTCAAGGACTATAATTTATTAAAGGAAACCGAATATTGGAGTAAATCGTCAAATGTTTTTTGATGATGAGATGGGTCAGATTTTGCACCCAAATTACTATTGGTTCATAATTTTACTTGTGAATATATGTGTTCTTCAATTTTATAAATATTCATATCTTTAAAAAATGAAGTTACCACTGATATTCTCTGTGTCTGACAGGAAATACATAACTAACTTCATCTTGTTTCCTTAGGGCATTTTCAGAATAAATTCCGACAGTGGACTTAACCGAATAGAATACTGAGTGACACACTCTGCTGTGCTCTCATTCTTCCTGTTGAACAAAGATGTAAGGCAGTGTTTCAAGCCAGTTAAGAGCCTTTAAAAGTGGTTGATTTTGACTATGATCTAGATTACAGGCTCTGCTTAAAATACAAATTCAACAGTGTAGAGTCACAAAAGGAAATGCCTTCAGCTTTTGAGGAAGTCCCAAGGCCTCTCCAGGAGAGGCTGCCCGGAGCCTGGGGCTGCAGACTGGCCTTCCTCAGGGAGCACCATGGGGCTTCACAGGCCTTTCCCGGAGGGGCATCACGTCCTCCCTCGGGGGTGCAACCCTGGGGTCACTCCTGGCTGTGAAACAGTGTGTTCTGGGTACAGCCTTAGGGATTACCTGCTGGATCCTCCCTTGACACACTGGAAGGAATCCTTACCTTCTCCTGCAAGGCCAGAGAGGAAGGAGCCTCTACCTAGGTGAATGAAGGTGGACTCACACAGGGCTCGGCATAGAGGTGAGGGGTCCGTAGATCAGTTTGAAGCCAGAATTAGGCAGCCAGTCTGTATTGACTTTAGATGAGTCAGGTCAGATGGAATCAGGGCAAGTTGGAGACTCCTGAGGGATTGAAATGCTAATTCCTCAGAGCCCTTCCTCCACCCTTATCAAGAACCTGCCCTGCTCCTACCTGTTGCTAAGGTCACCTGTCCCAAGAGTTGCCCCTCCCTACAGGGAGCTAAAAGTTGTTAATTAATGTGTCCTGTGCCCACCATCCTGCCCTTCCCCTTCAGCCCACTGTTTGCCACCTTTGGGCCATTCCACCAAGCACTCCTGGGCCTAGTCACCTGGGCAGGAAGGAGAAAGACAAGGGGGGGAAGGCCGGAGAACAAAGGAAGTCTAGGTCATATAAAAAGGGCAGAACACTTCGCTTCTTGGGATCAGGATACCAGCTCTGGCCCCTTCTCCCTCGCGGGGAGCAGTCTATGTTACCCCTTTTAAAATAAACCCGGCTTTATCTGCTTGCCTGGGTATGCTTCTCTAATGACTACTTCAACATGTGGGGAGCAGGACTCGTCACCAGTGACCAGTGGTATCAACTTTACTTACTGTCTAAAGTTTGTGAGTAGGTTATTGTCCATTATGGTCTAATGTATTTTGGAAATTAAGCACATGATTGTTAGGAATATCACACATTTTCTAGCCGTCCAGGACCATGTTTCCATTGGGTTCTATCCATGCCCGGGTTGCTTTGTATTTGGGTCAAAGGTCAGTTTTTGGTGATTTTACGAACAGTCAACCTCTTGTCCAGGATCCCTTTCATTCTTTATTACCGGCACCCATCCTTTATAGATTTTTCCCATCTATTACAGGGAATATGGCAGAGAAGATCCTTTCTCCAACCAACTCCACCTCAGCAACTCATCCCTGACTAGAATGGAAAATACTGGTGAATATTGAGTCATCTGTCTGTACAATGGAAACAGCAAAGAACCTGATTTACCTTGAAGAACTGACATTTTTACATTCTTAAAGAGCACTTTCAAATTAAATACCAATGAAAGATTACTATAATTATAGGAAATTTTTTGTCTCAAACTACTAATTAGCAAATATCAGCAGAAGATAAAGTATGTGTCCCCAAATCCTGGAGTACATCTATAAGATGTAAATATTTTAGGAGTTCTATTATAATTTTGTTGTCTGCTTGCTTTGGTTGATTAGGTTTTATCCTCAATAATTTTCACTATGGAATTGTGATAGTTTGTAGGGTGCCACTCCAAATGATTCGCGCCTTCCATCCCGAAGGAAAAGGCTTTGACCGGTCACTGGTCACTACATTTTGTAGTGACCTGGACGATGTCCTGGTCCAGGAGGTTGAGGGTGTGTCTTCAGGTGTAGGCGTGTCACCGTGGGGTTGAGCTATACTCATCTGTTCCTTTGAATACTACCCCTTTTCCCTGTTTGGGATAGAATATTCCATGGAAACTCTCTTTGTGTGTCCCCTTCTCTTGTCTGCCTTTGGGTGTGGCCTTCCTAGATGGCAGTCAACCTGCTGACAGCAGATAACATGAAGCTAGAGTCAACCCCCGAAACCTGGTCCCTTGCCTCATTTGAATGGCTTCTCCTCAATCAAAGGGCTCCGCACGTGCTCTCTTTCTGCAGACCCTTAAGGTCAGAGGAGCCATCACAGGACCCTAAAGAAAAAGGTCCCTCTGTCTCTTGTCTGATTACTTCGTGCAGTCCAGTTCCCCTGGAGTGACCCTGAGTGTTTTAGTCATGAGGAACATGACAGTAGCTGAAGGTTGATTTAGTAGGAAGTCAGGCAGAATTACAGCACCACCACGGTGACCTTCAAAGGTCTTGGAGTAGTGGTAAGTTGTGGTTCTACCAGAAGTCTGCATTCGCTTCCCAAGTGCCCACTGAATGTTGGCTCCCTGTTAGGCGCTAAACCAGGACAGCCATTGCCAGAGGTTCCTATTTGTGGTGCAAAGAAAACCAGGCAAAGTCTCTAGCAAAGCCAAAGGTGTTAGGGAGTCAAAGGAAAGCCTTTGGTACCTTCCTACAGGGATTGGTTGCTGCACCCAAGCAGACTTTGTGGCCTTGGCCACCGCTTATTCAGACTTCTGCAGAGTAGGCATGGTGCTCAAGAGACCTGGGCAGGGTTGCTCTTCCTCTGCTGCCAATTTGCTCTTTGTTTGGGGGCCTACTAGCTCAACCCAGGTGTGGTGGGGGTGGGGGTGGGGGTGGACCCACCACATCTGGGACCACTGAGGTATTAGCACAGCAGGGTCGCATTGCCCCTGACACTGCAGCTTAAATAGTGGCTTTTTTGTTGTTCAGATGGTCAAACAAGGCTTTTTATAATTCCTCTGTTGACCTCATTTGTGAAGGAGCCACAGGGAGGACTGGTTGGGTGCAGGGAAGGAGCGGGTGCAGCAGGGTTCCGGAGCCTGGCCGCTGGGCTGGAATCCTTGTTCTGTTGCCAGCCTGCCACGGGGGGACCTACCTGGGCGAGTGCCCCAGTTCCTGGGCTTTGTTTCCCGTGGTTGTAGAAAGGAGGTAATGTGCTGGTACCAACCTCACAGAAGCGTCGTGAGGATGAGATGGTATGGCCTACATAAAACCTGTTCTGAGCCACCCTGATGACCCCAGCCATTCTGTGCTGTGACAGTGGCAACCCCAGAAGTCCAGTGGGAAGCTGGGTGCTGAGCTGTCCAAAACTGTATCATGGTTGTCCCTTCCGCTGCAGATCCTTCACTTAGCTCGTATGTGCCCATAAGTGGGTTCCACCTTACCCTGGAGCTCAGGATGCTTTGCTTTAGGTTTTTGGTTTGGTGGTCTAATGAGCATGTGACACAAAGCAGACCTTGTGAAATCGGCTACATCTCTAAACAATGTGTCCCCCTCTTCTTGTGTGCTAATATCATTATTCTTTTTGTGTTTGGATCTCGTCCCCTCCTCTGTTTCTAGCAGTTGAAATAAATAAAGGGTGTGAGATCAGAACAAATGCCGGGCACGTGTTCCTGATGTCATTGGATGGGCAGTCCTGACTGTGTCTCCCTACTGACCCTATCCCTGCACCCTCTCTTTCTAGGTGACTGGTGGTTTCTAACTTTATTGTGTCACTTTGTTTCTTGGTGTATTTGACAACTGTCAGCTGTGGTCTGCATGAAATTGGCAGTGGAGCTTGAACTACATGCAGCCTTAAGGCATCGGGTACAGAAAGGCCCTGCTGGGGGCTAGGACATCTGGAGCTGTGGCTAGTCCCACAGGTGACATGTCACTCATCTCTGGACCCCTGAGCTTCTGAGATGTGCAGCTCCCACAGTCTCGTTCCCACAGGTGGTCCCCTGGTGGTCCCCCGCCCTGGGCCTCATGCCTAGGGCTGTCTTCTGCCACCCTGCCATCTGTTGCCTTAGCCAGTCCACCTGGTGGTTTCTTCCTGTCCCCATCACTTCCTCTCTGTCTTCACCACCCCCCACAGTCCCCTTCCACTAAGTGGAAGTGAGTGCCACATACAGCTCCCCCTGCTGCCCTCCGGCATGAGCCTCCTCACCCACCTTAGCCAGCTTTCCAGTGTGGTAGCCACAGTCCCCCAGGGCTGTAGAACCCTGGGAAGGGGACAGGTGCTGCATATGCAAAATGCATGCCAGATTTTGAAAAATAAGTACAATCAATGTTAAATACTCTATTAAATCTTTATATTCAGTAGGTACAATGATACTTTTTTGGAAATATTGTGTTCAATAAAATACATTAAAATTATCTTTACCTATTTTACTTTTTCAAAGTCGTAATTAGTAGAGAATTTAATATTGGCTATGTGCTTGGCATTGTATTTCTGTTGGACAGACACAGCATACAAGATAACTTAGGGGCAGGGACTTTAGTCCCAATTTTTAATTCCCCAAACTGGCAATTCTCAGCACATATTAAACACTTAAACAGTGTTTAATAGATACAGATTTTACAAATGGATACTCAAATCTACAAATAGATAATAAATATAAATTTGGGACAGGGCAGTTCACATTTAGCTTAATCAGAGTTATGTCAGATTAAATATCATGTAAAGGTTTTTGTATAGTCCATAGTCAGTAAATTATTTTTAAAGTGGCACAATCAAGAAACATTTTAGTAAGTTTCAAAAAGTTACAAAGGTGATTCCATACTGTGCTACGATTGCTAGTTAAATATATTGCTGTTTTCCCTTGATCTCTTTTCTAGGTATGAGTGGAGTCAGTAAAATCTTCAAGGAATTGAAAACCCTTCTTCTGCACTGTATCTCAGTGAATGTAATTAGTTAATGTTACATGCCACTGGTTCCAAATAGTGATCATTGAAACTGTTGCTCTTGCATATGTTTATAATAAGGAACTAAAATCTTGTTAATTCTTTCTTCTCCTTTCATTTTTCTCAAAGGAAATCCCTTGGGATGGATTGTTCTGGCCTCAGAACCACTGAGGGTGGTTGCCGACAGGGTGCAGGGTGTGGCAGTGAGAGAATGGGGTGCCTGACCTGGTTGCAGCTGGAATTTACAAGGACCTAAGAAAAGACGACTCCCCCAGTTGTCGTTTAAAACACTCTCGTAATCTAGTAAATAATTTGGCCCTTTAGGTTAAGCGTAATACCTACCTAGAAAATACATTTCTAAATGGTTCAATGAAGAGGTAAAATTGTGAACAGAGGGCTGGAAGGACATTGAGAGGAAGAACCAAGAACCAATCCAAGTCAGCAGGAGGCTGCACCAAGCTCTCACCAAGGTGAGCTGGTGGGTGCCGAGAGACAGAAGGATGACCAGGTGTCTGCCAGTGTGAACAGCTATAACCAAACACTGACTTTATTGTAAGGAGTCTTTGATTTACACACACACACACACACACACACACACACACACACACACAGAGTATATACTCCAGTTTCATAGACATGAAATTGCATGATACATGTGTTCTACAGCGCAGGGTCTGCTGAATTGCCTCTCTCCATATTTGATGTGGAGGGCAGCCATGAGGCCACCCTTCCTTAAAAGGCCCTCCATGAATTAGTGGGCGCTGACCTCCCCCTCCACCCATCGGCCCAGCAAGGTCTCAACCAGCCTCCTGAAGCCTCAGTTAATTTGAAGACTGCTGATTTTGATAATATTGGCACATTCTGTATGGTCCTTGGTATTAGTTTATGCCCAGTTACCATCTCTCTTAACAGAAATTTGTTCTTTTAAAAACATACATTGTCTGAACTGGATGTAGCTCAGTGGTAGAGCACTTGCTTAGTGTGAGCAATCCTAGCACCACAAAAGAAAAGAGTGACCTGTTACGTTAACAGGCATGGTCATGCCAGGTGTGTCCATCTCTCATGGACTAGGCAGTTCTGAGTCATTACCTGACCTTGGATTAATAGTTTTTTCAGTTGATAAAGTTCTCAAAGGCTCAGCCATACCCAAATTCAAGTAAGCGCTCCGGGATTCAGAATCACTGTCATTTATTGAGTATTTACTGTCTAAGGTAGCATACAAGTTTTCACAATGACTCTAAAGTAGATAAGTCCCCAAACATCTGACGATGAATGTTTATTACTTCTGAAATCTCATCATCTGAAAGTGCCACCTGCCACTGCTCCCGAGAGCCGGCGGCGCTGGAGCGGGAGGCCTGGCTCCCCGTCTTCTCAGGTGGGGACAGGGTGGAGTGTTGAAAAAACAGAGTTGAAGAAACACAGGGAGGCTGTGCCAGTGGACAGATGCCAGGTCCTCCCATGTCATGGGAAAGCCAGGTGTGCCTTCTTATCACCAGCTTCATGACCCGAAGGCAGCCCTGCCCACGGCTGAGGGTCTGAGGATATGGGAATTGGGGGTTCAGTGCGTGAGCCTGTGGAGCTGCTTTGCAGAGAGCCTGGGGTGGAACTGAGCTGTTCGACATACCAGCAAACGACCAGCTACGTGGAGGTCGGTGGAACAGGTGACAAGTGGGTGGTCAGCAGTGGCCTGCCTGCCCCGAGAGGCAAGGAGGTGAGGGGTGCTTCCTTCTCCCAAGAGGTCTCCTAGGAGCCCCTGCCTGCAGCACCAGAGAGGTGAGTGTGGACTTCTAGGAAAGGCAATGGCTGATGGGGGGCACTAAAAGAAACAGAGACGCACCCCTCCAGCCTTGGGAGAGAAAGCAGACCTGGCCTAGACCTTCCTTGGGTTTCCCTCTTGAGGCCTGGGGGCTGGAGGTGGCTTGGTGTCAGGGGCAGGGTTGGTCACTTGGGGCTCCCACCCAGGGAGGCTGGGCCGTCAACCCTGCCCTCCTCAGGCCTCCGGGCAGCTTGGCCACAGGGCTAAGTGGCCTCCCTCTGCTCCCTCTGCTCTGGAGAGGCAGCTCACTCCATGGGTCAGGAGGGGACTGAGGCCTCGATGCCCATCTGACCCCAGAGCCCACGCTTCCCCTGCTGCTGCTGTTGTCCAGGGCTCTTGAGGTCACGTCCAGTGCAGCGCCAGCTCTGATGGCTCAGTTCCAAGAGCCGCCGAGAGGCCTGCAGATAAGGAAGCTGCTGGTGTTTACTCCAGAGACAACACTCAAGAGAAGAAAGCCCTGGTCACTGGGGTCCAAGACCACCTCGGGCTTTCCCAAGACTCCACGTGGCTGGTGGGCAGTCCACCTTGGAGGTAAGGTGGGGTCCCTGGGGAGTGGGAAAAGGAGAGTGAGCTGGAAGCCTGTGTGTTAGGCCCTGGGCCAGTGGTGGTTTGCCACCCCCTGGTGGCCATTCAAGGACAGAGAAGTGCCTCCCTAAGGAGGGACTTCCACAGCCTCTGCCTCCCCCTGCCGTCCAGGGCCCCACCAGAGCGCCCTGAGCAGCCTGTGCACACCTACGCCCCTGGGCTCCACAGGACCAATCCACGTCAGCAGGAGACCGCTCCAAGGCCAGCCAGGGGTTCCACATCAGCGTCCTCATCTCTACGGGGGAAGACTGAGGTTCAGAGAATCAGAACGTGTGTCTCCCCACATGTGGGGTGACCGCTAAGGGCCCTTCTCAGGCCACAGAGCTCTCCTCCTCCACCCCACCTGGCTGGCGAGGCTTGGTGCCCACACTTGGAGGTGAGAGGCGAGAGGTCAAATGTCAGGATTTGAGAGCTGGCAGGGACCCTCCGGGAGGGCTGTGCCATCAGGGCGCAGGGACACTGGTCAGTACAGTGCATGTGTGCCTCACAGGGGTGGGCCACAGAAGCCCCCTCCCATCCTGATTCCCTTCTTCAGCTTCTTTTTCCTCTCAAGGGTGTTCAGAGAAAGCAAAGTGACCTGGGACCATGGTGCTGAATTCTCCACCCCCAGCTCCCAGCCTCTCCTTGATTCTCACGAGGGACGAGGAATTGGCAGGTGCTGGGCATCTTCCTGAATAACAGGGAAGTAGTGCTTCTGAGGGTGTCCTGCAGCTGCTGGGGCCTGAGTACTGGGCACAATTAGTCCTGCAGGCTGGGATGGGGAACAGCCTCCTGCCTTCCCAGAGCCAGGGCCCAGGCCTGGGTCCACTCCGTGGGAACATCGATTCAGCCTTCAGCTCACAGGCCTGCTGTGTGACCAGCCCAGGAAATGATCAGAGACCTCCAGAGTCACACTGGGGGTTACGGGCTGCTGGGGGAAGAGGGGCGTCCACCTAGCCTTGAGCAGTTCCCAGTCTAGCCTTGAGCTGGGCTGGTGCCCGTGAGCTGCGTCACCTCCTGACTGTGTAAAGAAGGCATTGCCCTTCCCACCTTACAGACAAGAAAACCAAGTCTCAGGCAGGCGACGACATGTCCAGGGACTTCTGAGCAGGAGAAGAGCCACAGCTGGGCCTAGGCATTTCTCAACTGGTGGCAGTGGGTGGACAGGGGCTTGAGGTAGGAGGAGGTGCTGGGGGAGGTGGTGAGAGTCCAGGCAGGGTGTGAAGGCCGCCTGGAGAACAGGGACAGAAAGCAGAGGGAAGTGGCTCAGTGCCCGGCCTTCACCTGCTGCGGGTGCCGTGCTTGGTGGACATCGTCCCATCATCCTAAGAGATCTGAGAGGTAGAAATCTGTCCTAGTTGACAGCTGAGGGACACGAAACTCACAGATTTAACAATTCATCCAAAGTCACTGAGAGAAGAAGGGGCCAAGCCAGGTGCAAACCGACCTGCTGATGTCCACCATGCAGCTTCCAGGCCAGGCACTGAAAGCCACCGCTGGGTGTGGACTGGCCCTGACCTCTGCTCCTCCTGGCAAGGGCCTCACTGCACTGGGCCTGTGGCCCTCACCATCAGCAAGCAGGCAGTTAATACCACCGTCCTGACCTGATGCCGTCAGACATGTGGGAGGCACTGCTCCCTGGGTGCCGCGCAGCGGGGCCTGGACGCTAACCATCTGCAGCAGGTGGAGAAGCAGGGAGCACCCCCATCACGGCAAGGCTGCGGCAGGACCCAGGGCCGCCCTGACAAAGGCCAGGTCTCCTCCATGCCAGCACGTGGCTCTCCTCCTCCTTGATTACCAAGAATCTTCCTCCAGGGGAAAGTGAGGGGACAAGCGTGAGATCCTCGTCACCTCACGGAAAGGCCCAGTCGTACGGATCACATGATCTCAGCGTTTCTCCACTGAGCTTTCCTTCCACTGGGAGAACCCACTGGGGCAGGCCACAGGACACAGGGAAACCTGGCTCTGTCCTTATCTGCAGGGTGACTTCAGGACTGGGGGACAGCAAGGAGATCCTGATTCCCTCCAGGGGGTAGCAGGGGGCCTGGCTTGTTGGAGGAATGAAGCAGGGGAGAAGGTCTGAGAGCGGCTGCAGGGGGTGCCAAGCCTTGCCCAAGGCGGGTGGTTTGCAGAAGCCCAGGGCTCTGGCCTGCTCCCATCCTGGCCCAGCCCAGCCTTTCACTGATCCTCCTGCCCTCAAAATGTCTGTCAACAAGGTCACCCTCTTTCCCAGGCCTGAAGCTGGGAGAGCCGAAATAAACCTGCCACACCTGTTGTCTGGGTGCTCGTACTTGGTTTTGAAATCGTGGAGATTAAGGGATGGGCTGCATCTCCCCATGTTTATCTATTTTTTTAATTTTAGTTATGAATTTTTCTGGTGCTGCGAATTGAACCCAGAGCAGGCTGAGCAAGCGCCCTACCCCCGAGCCCCACCCTCCACACTTTCCCCAAAGGCCTGAACTTCAGTGTCTCAAAATGTGACTGCACACAGAGACGAGGGTTTATAGAGGAGATTAGGTGAAATCAGGGCCTTAGGGTGGCCCAATCCAGCAGCCTGGGGTCCTTATGAGAAGAAGGACTCCGGACTCGGACATGCACAGAGACAGGTGGACACCCACAAGCCAAGGAGAGAGGCTCAGGAGGCAGCAGCCCGGCTGACACCTTGATCCAGGCTCCACCCCCAGAACCTCGGGAACACAGATTTCTGTTGTCTGAGCCCTGGTTTGTGTCTGGGGGCAGCTGAAGAAACCCCACAATGGATGTGAGGACTTCCAGCGCAGTGCGGGGCTGTCCCCATGCCTGTCCTGCCGCCGGGCCCTGCTGGGCCCTGGCGAGAGCCCTCTGTGCCCCCTCCACGCCCGGGTTTAGGCCCAGCTCAGGATCCCTTTCCACATGGCCAACTATAGACTGAGCCTGTGCCAGGCAGACTTGAAGGGAGGCAGCCTGGGCACTTCTAGCTCTCTTGCCCCTCAGCACTGCCAGAATCTATATGCGTCTCTCCCCTGACATTCTAAATGCAGTTCAGTATTCGTCTGTCTGTCTAGAGAAACCCTAAAATCTACTCCAGCAGACAGTCACTCTGCAGATTCGGCTGTCCTCAGAGGATGCTGAGAAGGGCTGGGTTAAGTGCTATCTTGAATGATTGATTTATTGGGTACATTTGTCTGACAATTAAGAAAGATGGATACTACCTAAACTCTTGGGCAGCATCCCTTTAACTGTAATGCACATCTCCTTGGCAAAATCCTACTCATCTCTCAAAACCCACCTCTAGGGTAGTCTCTTCTGAAGGTTTCCTTGTCCCTAAGGCTGGTTGAATAGTCCCTTCCTTAAAATGATCAGTCCTTATAAACCTCAGTAATGGGAGTTTTTAGGACTGAGTGTTGTGTCCCCCGACTTTTGGGGGTTGAAGGCCTCACCCCAGTTCAATGGTTTATGGAGGTGGTGCTCCTGGAGGAGGCTAAGGCTCGGTGAGATCACAAAGGCGGGGGGCTCTCGCAGTGGGATTGGTGCCCTTCTGAGAAGAGAAAGGGACTCCAGAGCTTTCTGGGTCCTGCCCTGCATGCAGGGATGGGGCCACTTGTGGACATCCACCCACCGTGGCCCTGGACATCCAGAGCTATGAGAGACACACCTCTGTTGTTGCAGCCGCCCGGTCCACAGCACTTTATGAGCGCCATCCAGGGTGACGGGACGCTGGTGATGTGCTTCCCCCACGGAGCTCCTGGAGGAAGGCGCCTTCTGTCTGCATGTAGCAGCTGGTTGGAGTGTGGCTCCCAGGAGGGTTTCCCCTGGCACAGGCTGGGTAAAGGAGCCGCTGGGAGGCTTGGGACCAAGTGCGAGGGCTGGGTGCCTTGGCCTCTGAATGCTCTCCACGGAGGAGGCTGGGAGGCCCAGAAGGGAGGTCTTTCTGATCTCCCCTTTCCCATCTCTGTTCCACTCTCCTCCCAAAGGGAGCCAGGGAAGCCAGAAGTCCTTTCCCCAAGGTGAGTAGAGAAACTAGGAAGGTCACTCCCCCTTCTCCCTCAAAGCCCCGTACAACGGGGTCCTGCCGTGGCTGGTGAGGTCAGGTGCAAGGAAGGCTGAGCCGGTGGCCACCAAGACTCAGACAGACAGGCCTGTGGGTCCCCCTGCATTCCACCAGCCAGACTCCGCGTCCAGGCACCTTCTTCATCAAAACGGACCACTTTCCCTGGGTCTTTGGATCTCCATTTCTGAAGTCTCCTGTGTCATGAAAACCTTTGATTAAGTAACTGTCCTGGTTTTCTCGTGGGAGCCTGTCTTCTGTGACAGGAAGGTTGGCCTTGACCTTCATGCCGGTGAGAGTCCCTCACACCTACTGCCCCTGCAGTAGCCGCCTGAACCTGGGTCTTATGTTTCAGCTCATTTTCCTGCAGAGGCAGGTGAAAGGCCAGGTGAGCCCTCAGCCTGTGTTTTAGGGGGTGACGCAAGTGTCCACCTGGTGTTTGACCAGAAGATGATGGTTCCTCCGAGTTGAGACACTTGAGTTTGAGGGAAGCGGGGCTTGCTGTCTTCATTCTTATTCCCAGGTCTTCCTGTTTGTCCGGGGACCACCAGCATCCTGAGGATGTCAGTCACAGGCCTGCTCCTGGCCAGCTCCTGGCCAGCTCCTGCAGCAGCCCCGGGCCAGCCCCTCAGCCTGGGATGCCCCAAGTCAAAAGTCACAGCAACATGCCCGGAAAATCAGCTTCCACAGGACGGGGAACGAGGTTAAAGGAGGTGGCCCGTCCGCTGAGCCCGCCTGCGGTGCTGAGGGATTTATGACCGGCCTCATAAACACTACGCCCGCGCCAACCGGGGCCGCTGTCTCCAGGCCTGTCCGGTGGGAAAAGGCCTTTGTGGATGCAGAGGCCGTAAACAGCCCCAGCTTCCTGCGGGGGAAGGAGCAGCCCGAAAAGCCACCCTGGTGGAAAACCAGAGACCAGCCCGCTTCCGACCTGGGCCCCTGGACAGCAAGTGGCCAAGTGTGAAAGAGGGAGCCAGGCAGTGGGGGGTAGCCCTGGGGCCCTCCAGGGGCTCAGGTGAAGGGCTTCCACTGGGGGTGCATCTCAGGGAGGCCGTGACCCCGCCAGACTGGCTTCCAGATTTCGTCAGTTTCTGGCCCCTTTCTCTTGTTCCTTTTGAAATTCTCTTCTAGATTCGACTCCTTCTAGCTTCTGCCTTCTAAGCTGTCTCCAGCTCAAGGGGCACAGGGACCCCTTCACAGACCGGGGACGTGGCACCACCTAGTGGCCAGTGAGAAGCTGCCAGCTCTGATGTTGAGCAGGTTTAAGTTGTTAAAAGACAAGGTTTTGTTTTCTGTCCTGGCCCTTGAGCCCAGGGTTTCACACATGCTAGGCAAGAGCTCTGCCACCAAGCCACACCCAGCCCAAGGAGTGAGTTTAAACACAAATCGAAAGAACAACACAGAGCTGCAGAGAGGACAGACCGTGGTTACGCCCCATCAGGTTGCAGGCTGTCCCTAGGTTTGCCTGCCCAGTTGTGGAGAAGGCACTGCACTGTCGCCAGTCGGGCGGGAGCTGAGGTCTGCAGTCTACCCCAGGCCTTGCTTCTTCTTCTTCTTCTTTTTTTTCACACTTTTTTAAATCCTTTTTTTTGTTTAATTGATTTTAATTTTTTTTTAAATACACGACAGCGGAATGCATTACAATTCTTATTAAACATATAGAGCATGATTTTTCAGATCTTTGTATATAAAGTATGTTCACACTGATTCATGTCTTTATATATGTACTTTTTTTGCATGACAATTCTATTACACATATAGACCACAAGTTTTCATATCTCTCTATATAAAGTATGTTGACACCCAATTTGTGTCTTCATACGTGTACTTTGGATAGTGATGTCCACCACATTCCACCATCCTTGCTAATCCCCTGCCCGCTCCCTCTCCCTCCCACCCCTCTGCCCTATCTAGAGTTCATCTAATCCTCCCATCCCACCCCCTCCCTACCCCATCAGCCTCCTTATATCAGAGGAAACATTCAGTATTTGTTTTTTAGGGATTGGCTAACTTCACTTAGCATTATCTTCTCCAACTCTATCCATTTACTTGCAAATGCCATGATTTTATTCTCTTTTATTGCTGAGTAAAATTCCATTGTGTATATATGCCACATTTTTTTTTTTATCCATTCATCCACTAAAGGACATCTAGGTTGACTCCACAGTTTAGCTATTGTGAATTGAGCTGCTATAGACATTGATGTGGCTGTGTCCCTGTAGTATGCTGTTTTTAAGTCCTTTGGGTATAGACCAAGGAGAGGGATAGCTGGGTCAAATGGTGATTCCATTCCCAGATTCCAAGGAATCTCCATACTGCTTTCCATATTGGCTGCACCAATTTGAAGTCCCACCAGCATGTGTGAATGTGCCTTTTCCCCCACATCCTCACCAGCACTTATTGTTGTTTGTCTTCATAATAGCTACCATTCTGACTAAAGTGAGATGGTATCTTAGAGTAAGTTTTAATTTTCATTTCTCTGATTGCTAGAGATGATGAGCATTTTTCATATATTTGTTGATTGATTGTAGATCCTCTTCTGAAAAGTGTCTGTTCAGGTCCTTGGCCCATTTATTGATTGGGTTATTCTTTTTTTCGGTGCTTAGCTTTTTGAGTTCTTTACATACACTAGAGATTAGTGCTCTATCTGATGTGTGAGGGGTAAAAATTTGCTCCCAGGATGTAGGCTCTCTGTTCACCTGACAGATTGTTTATTTTGCTGAGAAGAAACTTTTTAGTTTGAGTCTATCCCATTTATTGATTCTTGGTTTTTATTCTTGTGCTATAGGAGTCTTATTAAGGAAGTTGGGCCTAATCCCACATGATGGAGAGCAGGGCCAGGCCCTGCTTTTAAAGAGACTCCCTGGGTCACGTTCCTGGTTCGCCTTGGGGGCCACTTGTGCCATTCCAGTGCTCCCCACCCGGTTCCTTTCCTGGGTTTTCTATCGGCCTTATCCTGTGGCACCAACTCAGATGCCTCTGCTGTTGAGGGGGAGGACGGCCAGAGGGCTGGTCCCTGACGGCCCCTGACGGCCCCTGATGGTCAGGTGGTTACCTCTCCCTGCTCCATCCTCCAGAGACTGAGTCAGTGGCCTGGGGAGCCTGGAAACTTGCTGTTTTAACCCCCTGCCTGGTGGCCCTGTCAGAGGTGGGGGTTGGAGCTAAGAATGAGGCCCTACTGGAGGGGAAAGAGATCGGATGGTGACCGTGGGTGGGTGTGGGGTAGTGTGTACGGCCAACCCACACTCGGCCAGAGTCCTGCATGCATGTCTGTGACCTCACACCAGGACCTTGGGGGAGGCCAGCTCTTCCAATTAAGATATGACCAAGTTTGATGTCTTGGGACATCTTCTCTGCCAAGGGCATCCCAGCCCTAATGGGCTGACAGGAGGTGCAGGGATCCATTTTCACTCCATGCACCACTAGATATTCCTTATCCTCCATTGGGGACCAGAGGAAAGACATTTGCCACAGACATAAAGCTAGAAGACAACTTCCTTGAGCTGGGCAGACGGAAGGCCACAGAGACACTGGCCTCTGGCCTGTGGCATTTGGGGATTTTGGAACCAACAGACATGGAGGATGCATCCCTTGAAATCCGCCTTCTGATCACCACTTTGGCTTCCATGAAGGGCAAGATAATGTCCCCAGTGCGTGCAGCAAGGCCTGAAGAAGGCTTGGAGAGACGTGCATGAGGGAGCACTTGGGTAGCACGTGGGCAGCATCCCATGTCAGTAGACAGTGTGTGACCCACGTGTGACCTGCATGCCACAGGGCACAACTCTTCAGGTTGCTCTTGAAGTGTGTTCCTTCCCACCAGAGTATCTGAAGACAATATTCCTTGTTCAAAGAAGCCCAAGGGAATCACTTTGATTTTAAGAACACAGGGTTTGCCATGAATGGGAAGCAGCAAGAACTATTTAATTTTTTAAATTCTTAGTTCATATTTTCATTAAAGATTATTTTTGAAAACTTTTCCCAAATGTAATAAGCAAATGAATGAAAGGGAAATTTACCACGGTGGGGCGTCGTTAAACGGTAAGGCCTCTCTTGGGACAGGGCGGGGTGGTCGGGTGCCACGTGGAATTATTGGAGATTGCCCTTCCGGGACTGAACGGAACCCTGCAGGCAGATTTTCCATCTGTGATGTCTGCAGGGTTCTGAGGACAGTCCCCACTGGCCTCTGACCAACCTGAAACCTGGGTTTAGGCGACATGGAAAAACCCCAGTGAGTGGGGAAATTACAGCAGTGGGGTCCTTTGCAACTCATGACTGTCAGGCACATTTTCTGGTATATTTCCTCAAAGTTTGAGCAAGGAATTTGCTGTGATAAAACCACAAAACCAATCTGATGCAGCTAGAATTTCCCACCCCAGCCGTTTGACTCACCTGGAAGACCTGGGGTGAGTGGAGCTGGCTCAGTGGTCCTGCTGGTGTTGTTGCTAGGACAGCTAATATCATGGTCAGAGCAATGGATCAGGGAGCTGTGGGAAAGGGGCTTTGCACAGACAGCGTGACTCAAGGAGCACCAGATTCAGACCAGAGAAGCTGGTTTCCTACTTGTTTTCTAACTGTGATCTTGGGGAAGCTGTTCTTTTCAGTCTCTTAATCGTTGTGAGGACGAGTGTGCTGTACATACAAATTGCATCTTAATAGGTGGAAGGGAAAAGGGTGGCGTGTGGGTGACATTGAGATCACAAAGGAATTGTGGAAACCAGAAGAATCGACCTTGAGCGCCACTTGTACATAGGTGTCAAACATATCCTATTTATTCCACCAGGTGGGTCAGTACTGGCAACATTGTTTGTCAGGGTACAAGGTAGAGACTTCCAATAAGTTCTCTGAAACTTTTGATGTCTATTCATCTTTAAGAATCGGGAGCTCAGTAAGCTCCTTCCCCTGCACAGTGTTAGGCTGGCCCAGCCAGACACAGGTGGAGGAGGCCCAGGGAGTTCCGGTGGGCGTGGGGTGTCACTGCCTGACTCAGCGACTTGGCTGACTCCTCCCCCTGGGGAGGTGTGAAAAGTGGGGTCCCTGAGAGGCAGATGCTCTTGAGGGAGACTGTACCAGGTTGTGTGGATCCTCTGCCCGGCCCCACATGCATCTGGCCAACGGCCCTGGTCTCAGTAGCTGTGAGACCCCCAATGCAAGGCCCTTTAAGGCTCAGCTCAACACATTCTTGTTCTAGTCACTCTAGAAGGTCATCATTTGGTACAGAAAGAACCAATTTTAAAATGTCAAATCCCATGTCTTGAATAGGAAGGAGGCAGGGTTTTGAGGAAGGAGAGCCTAGACGCGGGAAGTCTGCGCTGTGCCAGTCAGGTGAGGCCCACCTGGATGAGGACTCTGGACACCATTCCTTTGGTTTCTGCTTCACCAGGCAGAGCCGGGCTCCGGAGAAGTGTGGGTCTGAGGCCTGAGGGCAACAGCCCGTGAGACTTCTGAAAGACCCACCGGAGCTTCTGAACTGCAGAAAGGTCGAGAAGCCTCACCTTTGAGAGGGAGTCTGAGTCAAGTCCGAGGGAGGAGGGTGACGAGATGTGAACCGTGACTCCTGTCACGGGGTCATTGAAGGTTGTCAGGGGCTCCTGTTTGCATCAGCATTTATGTTTAAACACTCCAGCTCCTAAGTGTGGGCCATGTACATACAGATGAAGGCAGGCACGGGCTAGCTGATGTGACAGCGGCAGAGCCACGTGAGCACCATGCTTGGAGTGGCGCATCCACAAGCCAGAAACCGCCCGGAGCCAGGAGGAACCAGGAGGGGTCCCTGCTACGTGCTCCTGTACCGCGGGTTTGGACTTCTAGTCTCCAGAACAGTGACGAGCTGCTGTTGTCTGAAGTCACCCAGTTGTGGAACTTTGTTCTGGTAGACCTAGGAAATGAGTACAAACTTTGGTAAGAATAAACTGCTTTAATAAAGAATTCTAACTCTTGAAAATAGAATTAAGCGAAGAAGTTGAGATCCTCCTAGGCCCAATTAACTATCCCTATGTGTAGCCAGTTTGCTGGACCAAAGAAAAACAGTTAAAGTAATTGAAAGCTGCCCCTGGAGACCAAAATCAATTTAGTAACAGGATTCACACGTGCAGTTTTCTAGATGAACTGAAACAGATAAACTAGAAAATTGTTGTTTACTTTCTAAATATTAGCCATTCATTTAAAAATATGTATGATGCTTTTAAATAACTCCTCTGCTAATGAATTACAGATTTCTTTATTACAAATAATAGCTGACTTACACAAATGTACCTGTGGAGTGTTTCTTCTGCCCTCATTTAGAGAAGAGAGAGACAGAAAAAAAATTATCTACATGTTAACTCTGATAATTTATGTATCTGTCTATCGGCCTGTTAAATTCTCTAAGTTCTCACCTCAGGAAAATTATTATTGGTCAAATTCCGGTTAGTATGAGTACCAATAAACATAAAACTTTCTAAAGTTTTAAAACATTTGATATAGACTGAGAAGAACTTACATTAAGACAGGCGACATCCTGGTAAAGTTCTACTGTTCATATTGAATTTTTTCCTATGAATTGTGGATATAAATATCTTATTTCTTAAGTGTGGCCTTTTCTATAAAAATAGAATCTTTGTAGTAGATCATAATTCACCAACACGCAGCATACAGGAAGATCCACAGAAACGTCCCGAGGATCACAAGCAGCCCCAGGGCAGCCCGGAAGTCATCCCACATCAGAAAACAGAGGGCACAGAGATGGGTTAGCATCTCTTCAACCTGAAGGCAAGCTGAGGGACTGAGCCATCCCTGTTCAGTCGAAGTAGAAGCAAATGCAGCCACGTGTGGGCTCTCTCTGTTCTGGGTGTGTCCGGGTGATGGCGCCCATAACAGGAGGGTTTTGGGGAAAGGGCTCTCAGGAAGTTGATAAGGATGTGAGGACCTTGGCAAGTGCTCCTGTCCTTCATCCCCTCTGTGGTCAGCCACTGTCCACATTTAGGATAGACACAAATGCCTGCAGGTAGAGAGCAGTCCTGGGGGTGCTCCACGCCCTCTGAGATACACAGCAGCCAGCACATCATTGGCTAGACCCTGCTGAGCGCCGTGCCCCCCAGCCTGGTGAAGCTGCTGTGCTCTTGGGCCACATGGACCCGGCACAGCCTCCCAGAAAGATGCATTGTTCTTCACGAGCCACACAGGAGGACTTGTTTCTTTGGGGCCTTGAACCCCCCTTTGCAAGCGTCCACTTGCCCAGCATTTCTCAGAGACTTCTCTGTTGGATCCAATATGGTGGAGCCCTCCTCCTCCACACACCTCCAGGTCCAGTGAAGTCCTTGCTGAGCACCCACAGGAAAGAGTGGTCTGTCCTGTGCCCTTCATTTGCTCACACTGGGCGTGGCCAACTTCAATAAAGACAGTTTCATTCACCACCTCGGAAAATCCTGTCCACAGAGAAGTGGAGCATCTTGCTGCCTCCCATCCCCCAATTGCCAGACAGCTGTCCACGTGTTGGTCAAGACTTGGCCCGCTGCCCCCAGAACATTCACGTCTGCCGTGGGAGCACCTCAGGCCTCAGCTTCACTAGAGACCTGCTCGGAGGAGTTGTGGCTGTTGAAGTAAAGGTGGTGGGCATGGGAAAGACGGCACCACAGAGAGGCTGGCACGAAAGGTCCCCAGAGGGGACCGGGTGGAAGTGGACCAACAGGCCGTGGTAAAGGAGGGAAGACATGCGCAGGTCTAGAGACACCGCCTCTTCCTAGGAACGTTCCCTTCCCAGCCTTAGCAGACGGAGTAAAGCTGCACCCTGAGGTCTCCTGAGCCCCATGGGCACACCGTTTTGATGACAGCATTGTAAGATGCCTTTCCATCCTGTTTTGACTCAAAAGACACATGTTTCATTATGTTACAACCTAGTGTGCAAAGGATAGGGGACTTTGACCCCAGAAGCTATTAGATGGCTCATTTATCGACTGCCCCCACAACAAGTGGCATAGGCTATCCCCCCCAATTATCTTATTAATGGCTTCTGTTCCCCCTCCCCCTACCTTATTGTCTTAATTAAATAAAGGACATCAAAGAAACTGGGAGAGATCAGACCTTCTATAAGAGGACACGGTTGCCACGTCTTAGTGGTTTCCGAGAGCGTACACAGCCATGTGTATAAGAACAGGGTCAGTAGTGTCTGGGAGGGACCCGGACACCCAACCTGCCCACCTCAGGCAGCATCACTCTGGAGGTGGTCTGTGTCCTCCCGAGGCTGGTGTCAACTCTGCACACATCTTCTGGGTCCCTGAGTCACTGAGTGTCTACACCACAATGATCGCCAAAAGCTACCTATTGGGGTCCCCAGCCGCTGCCCAGGAAATAGCTGCTGGATATTGGTAACACCCCCTGGGTCCGGTGTGAAGCTCTGCCCTGCGGCCTGCTGGCTCGGGGCCCCCGGCCCCTCCCTCACCCCGCCAAGCCTCAACTCCGCTGTGTCCCTTTGCCTGGGCCGCCATACCAACTGTTCAGACGGGGCAGCTGGCACAGCAGAGACTGCCTCAGCTCTGGGGGGAGTCTGTAGAGTTGGGCAGGGCTGAGGGCTGAGGGGGAGGCTCCGTCCACGCCTCTCTCTGGGACTCGTAGAGCTCCATCCTTTCCCTGTGCCTTTGGTCACCATCTTGCCCCATGCGCGTCTGGCTTGGTGTCCAAATTTCCCTGGCATAAGACAGGACCCTTATCGCATTAGGATCCACACTAACTCTGTCCTTTTAACTTTACCTCTGCAGAGACTGTCCAAATGAGGCCACGTTACGAGGCTGGAGCTCCCACACAGGCACCACAGTCCTCCCCACAGCATTCTCCAGACACGAGAGCTAAGAATACCTACTTTACAGGCTTGTTTTGGACACTAAAAATACATATGAAGCAGCGGACAGAGAGTGGGTCTCCAGGGCCGTGGCTTCTATTGTGACAAGTACAAACAGACTCTAGAGTTCATGGCCTCCAAGTTTCCAGGGCTCTCCTCTTTGTTAGGTGGCCTGGGGCAGGGAGGGAACTTTGGCTTTCAAGAGGACGCATTGGGATGAGGGGACCACCCAGGACTGTGCAGCCCAGAACCAGGCACCCCCCTACCTGCCGAGCCGCGGGCTCCTGGCCTTCACTGTGGGCCCAGCGCTGGGCCTGCTTCCTGGCAGCTGCTCTGGGAATGTGAGGAGCCCTTCTCAAAGCCTGGGAACAATGTACCTCTCTTTTTCACTTTTTAAAAACCGCGGAAACGTACACAGCTTAAAGCTTACCATTTTAACTATGATTCAACATTCAGTTCTGTGGCACTTAATGTACTTAATCCACGTTTGCCCTGCGACTCCCACCACAGCCCTCTGCACAACTTCCTGTTTTCCGCAGCTGAAACTGCACCCACTCACACCGGCTCCTCCCCTCCCCCAGCCCTGGTAACAACCTCTCCGTTTCGGCCGCTATGATCTTGACCATGCCCCAGCTCCTCACCTGGTGGAGTCACCTGCATCTGTCCCTTTACGGCTGGCTTATTGCACACAACAAAAGGTCCGTCCATGGTGTAGCCCGGGCCAGCCTTTCTGTTCCTTTCCAGGCCAAGGGCATTGCATTTTGTAGACAGACGTCCTCTGCTGACCCCATGATGGACACTGCCTAGCCTACTGGACATGGGAGCTACTGTGAGTCTCCGTTAGACACTGACCTCCAGGCCCAGTGCTCTAGGGCAAAGTGTCCTTGGTCTAAAGTGGCTGTTTAGAAAGAACACTTTTTCCCCTAAAAATCACTTTAGCTCATGGAACTCAAAAGAGGCCAAAGGCCGGAGCATGTGTTCCTTGGGTCTCTTGGGAGGTGGTGAGGTGGGTGGGGGCACGGGTGGGTGCTGACGAACCAGCTCTTCACCAGCCTTCTTTCACACGTCAGCAAGGCACCAGTGCACCTCAGTCTTGCAGCCTTCAGATGGTGAGGAGGGGAGCACAGAAGTCCTGATACCAGCCTCCGGGGCCACCTTCACCCAGAGCAGTCTCAGGAACCAACCCTGGCTTTCCACCCAGCAAGAGGCAAAGGCCACCCTGCTCTGGCTGAGGCGTGCTGGGCAGGCCCGGGGGGCCTCCCCTGCTTGCTGCCTGTTTCTCCAGGGGGCTGAGCCTTGGCTGGGGCACAGCAGGTGCAGGCAAAGGCGGTTGAGATCCCCGGGGCCATCTCCCAGCCTTGGCCCTGCCAAGGGGCCTCATGCTCACTGGTGGCCACTCCACAGGCCCGCAGGGACTCTGGAGGCCTGGCTCCCTCCCTGGGAAGTGGCCGGTGGCCCTGGTCTGTTGCAGAGCACCGGCGCCCACGCAGGCCCTGGCTCTCAGGAAGCTCTCTCCACTTCCCTTCCTTAATAGCCTCCTGAGCCTTTTTCCCTGTTCTTAATGACCGTCCCTTACTCCCCCTTGAGCCTTCTGTGCCAGGCCCGCCGCCGCCTTCCTGCTGTTGTGTGTGTGTGTGTGTGCACGCGTGCACACGTGCACTGAACAAGCCCCTGTCCTCGGGCTCCAGGAATTCCTGGTGTAGCCCTAGACTCCACCACCCAGCCCCTCCAGTCCACCCACACTTGGTGTCTCTAGGCTGTCTCAACACTCACACTGACACACTCACACACATTTGCACATGTACAAACACACACTCCTAGCACACTCCAACCACTGTCATATTCAAACACACAACTCACCCGAACATCTTCACCCACACGCTAACACACTGGAGCATACACACGGACACAGACACTAAACTTACTTGTACGTACTCAAGCACACATTCACATACCAGCACACACAACACCACTCACACATTCACGCAACTCCACGCACTCACATGCATCATATTTATCATGGGAATTTGTCTGTGTGATCATGGAGGCCGAGCAGTCTTGCACCTTGCCGCCCGCAAGCCAGAAGCCCAGGGAGCTGGTGTGTAACTCAGTCCACGTCTGCAGGCCTGGGGGTCAGCAGCTCTGATGGGAGCTGGCGTGGATGGATGTCCCAGCTCAGGCAGAGAGAGTCCTTCCTCTGTGCTCTCTTCCTGTCCTGGGTGGTTTGGGAGCCTCCTTGGTGAAGGCAGGTCTCTGCTCAGTCTTTACCAGTCAAGTGACACATAAAACTGACCGGTGGCAATCCCAGGTGAACTTCCACCACCTCCTCCTGCTCACATGTCCTCCGTCCCTCTTCGCCTATGTCTGTGGACGACCAGCCCATGCTCTTGGCTGACCAAAGCTTGCACACGTGGGTTCCACCACCTCTCAAGGCCCAGCAGTCTCCCCTCCCCTGCACCTCTGGTTCCCCTCCCCCCTGGGCCACCCCTCCTGTGCATGCATTCTGCCATTCCCTGTCCACGGCACCAGGCCTGTGCTCCGCAGCCCCCTTCCTTCCAGCTGGGGCTCTGCCGCTCCCTTCTTCCACACCAAACGCCTCAGGGGTGTCTCCGTTTGGGGCCCCCGTCACCCTCCTCTGGTTCCTGTGCAAAGTTGGCCGACTCTAACCATCTCTCAAACTGCTGCTGTTGAGGTCAGCAAGGCCCCTGCGTGGCTGGATCAGGGTCTTTCTCAGTCCTCCTGGGCCTTGGCTCATCCTCGGCATTGGACACGGTTGATTGTACCCCTCCTGGAAACCTTTGTGGGACTGCAGGGACCCACTCACACCTGGACTCCCGCCGTCCAGGGGCTCCTTCTGGTTTGTGGATGGCTTCTCCAATTCTCCCCAGATTCCTTCGTGATGACCTAGCCTACACACCACCAGGCCAGTGAGTCCCAGTGTGGTACCCTCTGCGGACACGGCCGGACATTCCAATGCCACCTGCCACACCCACTGGGGTCTCACAATGAAACCGTGTGCTGTAGAGAGGGTGGGCATCCAGGACAGGTATGAGGAGCCTGACTTCACTGACCTCTTTCGGTGTGAAGGAGGGTAGGAATGCCCCGGGCTGCCTTCACACGGTCTTGGTCCGGCACAGGCTGAATGTCTCCATCACGTGCCCTCTGTGTGAAGACTGACTATATTGCAAGTGTTGGTTTGTTCGTTTGTTGTCCCCTTAGACTCTACGGTCCTCGTGGGCAGGGGCTGTCTGGGTTGTCTTGCACCTCTGACTCTCACCCCAGAGCCTGAGCTAACAGCAGGCTTGGCCCACGGCAGAATGAATAGCCGTGGGCAGAGTGGGAGCCTGCTCTGTGTCCCGGCACCCGGGGCCTTTGATCCCGTCTGAAGGCACAAGCCGAGATCTACCAGGTGGAGGAGCCGTGGCCCTCGGCCGACACTCGGCATCCTGCCTGCAGTCTTTGTTAGAGACGGGGTCCCGTAACCTGCTCCGTCGGATTTGTGCTCTTCCCACGTCATGGGAAGATGAGCTGTGCATCTGTGGCCACCAAGTGCTTCAACCTGGGCTTCGGGGACTCCTAAGGGAGTTTTAAAGGATCAGCAAGAGGAGGTGCCAGAGACTCGGGAGAAGAGATTGGAGGTGGGGCCTGGCGGGTGCTGGGGCCTCTGGAGAAGTATCCAGGTGATAGGGAGTGAGCGCAGGGGACCCTGCGGAGACGCTGGGGTCCAGTAGGAACTGACATCTGACTGATCTGGGCTCCAGTCCTCGTTCTTCCAGCTGCCAGCTTGGGGGCCTTCTTCAATTCTCCCAGGAGCAGTTTTGTCATCTTTAAAACAAAGACGCTATGACCAACGCAAGGGTTCCCTTTACACAGGACATGTCCTGTCTCAGCACAGAGCCTGGCTCCATCAACAACAGCCGCCAGTTTGACCCTGTGTGGAGAACAGCCGTGATTTGAGTCTACCTGGATAATTTAGCCTCCTTCCCCACAAAACCACAAAGGAGAGACGCCTGACTGCTCCAGTGGCCTCCTGCCCGCCCCCAGGGGAACCAGTGGACTCTCCTCTTGGCTCCACGCCAACAGCAGCCCCGTTCTGACCTTGGAGGGTCTCCTGAACGCAGTGCCCAGGCGTAAAACAGGCCAGTGGTGTCTTCTCTGCTCCGGTTTTCCGCTCTCCAGGCCAAGAGGTACTAACAGAACTTCCAGAGCGCCTCACAGAGACAGGGGCCACACGCGGCTGCACTGCAGGCTCCGTCCAGGGTCAGAAACAGGATGCCCGTGCAGCGCGGCGGAGGCAGCGACCTTCACACCCACGGGAGATGTGGCTGCTGGTGAAGCGCCGTCAGAGCGATCCTTCCCTCCCCTGCACTGCCGCCTGACTCGGAGTCTCGGCTGATCCCATTCTTCCTACCATCCCCATGGTCCCTGCTCACAAGTCTAAGTCCCTGTGGAGGCCTTTAAAATTGGGGATGTGGAGGCAAGTTAAGCCCTGCCGGTGACCACTGACTGCAGAGAGCGGGGCCAGCACTGAGAACCAACTGTACAGGCCCAGGCAGGGATGGAAGACATCCAGCCTTCTTGTGAGCCATTTCATGTGGTTGTTTGAAATGTTATTGTCACCTGTTGGGATGCAGAAACCATGCCCTAAAGTTGTTTTTCTTTTCTGCTGAAGGACTGACATGGGAGTCCGTGGTAAAGAAAGGAAAAAGAAGGGTTTCCCTGACTCCACAGGCAGACCCAAGTCCACGCAGTGCAAAATAGGTCTCATGAAAACAGAGTTTGTTTTAAAAAGAAAAGGTGCCACCAACCAGATGGGCACTAGAATATTGACCTGCATAGTCAAGTTGATTATGCTGTGTCCTATCTGTCTTCTACAGGTCCAAACCTCACGGGGAACTTAATGCAGGACTTTAGAAGGATGTCAAGAATTTGAAGAGGGTTACTGAATCTGCCCCCCAGAAATAGGACTGAAACTGTTTAAAGGAAATTACAGAAGTGTTCGTGTGCAACACATCGACAACTGGACACTAGGTGGTTTCCAGATGCCCTCTGCCTTGACCCTTTCCTCACTGTTGAGGAACGGCGGGCCTTTCTGATACATTTGTGACCGTTGCAAAAGCCAACGGGGTAGGAAGGCCCCACTGCTCCAGCTTGGCTTTTCCTATCCGGAGCCAGAGCAGGAGAAGAACACCAGCGGATTTGTGCCTTGAGTTCCAAGACAGAGGGAGATTCGGGCTGGGTGCATTGGTGAGGGAGAGAGGGCTAGTGGTCGTGGGGAGGTGTGGCAGGGCATCATCCTGGGGATGGGCAGGAGCATTAAGCCAAGCAGGAGAGCTGAGTGGACTCAGGGAGAAGGAAGGCTGTGCCTTAACGTGCAGTGAGCCTGGGTGGTGTGGGGGGCACCCTCAAAGATGCTCCCTCATTGGTGGTCCAGGGGTGGGGGAGGATGTGGGGCCCAGAGACCACTAGGTGTTCAAGGAGATCAGGATGCACGTCCTTAGTTCTGGAGACCTTGCTCAGGTTGTGTTACCTTCCTTGGTCTTGACGGGGAGGACTGGAGGAGAGGCCTCTGAGGCTTTTGCAGGTTGATGTGTCCCCAGGTCGACCCGAGGTGCTGACTGGTGGCAGGGCCTGGAGGGTGGAGGCTGGGGGCAGGGGGTGAGCTGAGCTGGCAACGAGGGTAGCTGCAGGACCGGCAGGTGCGGGCAGCCGTCGGCCTTTGTGGATGGTGGACTGGGGTCTCAGAGGAGGCTCTGGAGGGGGAGGGGACCCTCATGGGGAAGGCAAGGAGGAGGCAGGAGGGATGAAGCCCAGGGCAGGGGCGGGGCTTGATAAGGAAGGAGCAGGGGGCGGAGGTGAGTGGGAACTCATGCCCCTGTGATGAGAGGCCCGGCTCTAAGGGGGCTCCGCTCAGATGAGGCCCGTCTTCCCGGCACAGCAGAGGTCTCCACTGAAGACAGAGGACAGTGTTTGGGGTGACTCCTGTGGGAAACCAGGGGCTAAGGCCTTCCACAGACGTCCAGGGAGCCCTGCTTGGGGCCAAGAGCTTGCAGCCACGGTGGAGCTGGTCTGCTGGTTTCCTCCTGGACTAGAACCTGGTCATCTTGCTCCAGTGGGAGTTTAGAGTTGCCTTCGCCTCTCCCTTCGGTGGTCACGACTGGCCTATGTGGTCTCTGCATCAGGGGGGAGAGGCTCTGGACCTGTCCTCCAGCCATGGGGTGGGCCCATCTAACCCTGGGCCTGGGGTAGCCATCCGGGGACCTTCAGTGGCTTCACCTTCCTGGACTGGATCCTTACGTCCCTCACTTTGGGCTCGCCAAGACTGAAGAGAAATCGCTGAGGTCTTGTCACCATAGAAGGTCTCCAATAAGATGGTCCCACTGGTGAGTTTTCTTCTTTATAAAGGTATAAAGGGAAGCCCTAGGGTGGTGTCCTTCCAGCCTCTGGTTCCCATTTTCAATACAGAATTCAATAAGTCACACCAGACAGGCAACTCGTCATTCTAAGATAGGCCAGTGTTGGATGGTTCTGCCCAACCGTGGGCTACTATGTTCTGAGCATATTTAAGCCAGACGGGGCCACGCTGTGACGTCAGCAGCTCAGCTGTATTGAGTGCAATTTCAACTTAGATGGGTTTCAGGTTGCAGTGGGTTTCTTGGGATGTGGCCCCATTATGAGTTGAGGAGCGTTTTTGCTTCGCTGCAGAGATAAATGCTTGGAAATACTACTTCATTCAACAAATTCAACTTCACCAGACTCCAGGCACTGTTCTAGGTCTGGGGCATCATCCTGAATGTGTCTTCTCCAAGTTCAGGTATTCCCCGCGTGGCAGTGATGAGAAGTGGGCCCTTGAAGGGGGGGTCAGGCCTGGGGGCTGCTTCCCCCGGAGGGGTGAGGCCCTTGGGAAAGAGGCTGCCTCTAGGATTGGTCAGCGTCTTTCCACTTTCTGCTACTCGAAGGCAGAGTGCTCCTCCCCGCAGGAGACAGGAGGGATCCGTGCAGTTTATAACATCCTCGTCGTCTAAGGACAAAGGCAGCTCAGCCTGGGTCATCAAGAGAGAGTGGAAAATTGCTTGTCCTCTTGTATCCCCTTGCTTCTGCCTCAGTCGTAGCCTCTAGAAATGTTTCAGAGCCCCATCTCCATGAACAAAAAAAAAAAAAAAGGATGTATCCCGGGAGGCATTCAACACAGGCCGCCCCAGGAGGGAAACTGGGTAAAGCAGGAGAGTGTGTCTTAGTCTGTTGGTGGTACTATAACAAAGGGCAATAGACCAGGTGGATTATAAACAATGGAAGTTTACTTCTCACTCTTCTGGAAGCCAGCAGTCAAGTCCAAGGCACTGGCAGAGTCACTGTCTACTGAGGTCCCATTTCTTGGTTCTTTGTGGCGTCTTCTCGTGGTGTCCTCACATGGTGGGAGGCGAAGCAGCAGCTCTCTGGGGCCTCCTAAATGAGGACACTAATCCCATTCTGAGGGCTCCACCCCTTCCATATCAGCACAATGGGAATTAGGGTTTCAATAGGCAGATCTAGGGGACACGAATTTTAACCATCGCATGGTAAAAAGTGAGTTAGGGCCACTGGGCTCAGAAGTCACCTTCCCAGCCTGGGTTGTGACAGAGGCCTTGGGGACTGGTGGGCAGTGGGTCCAGGAGGCGCCTGTTCGGAATCTCATGTTGGATGGGTGAGTTTCCTGGTCTCCCGCAGGACCAAAGCCATTCACCCTTCTGGGTTTTGGATGCCAGCAGAACCCTGAGTGGAGCCAGAGCGGCCCGGGCTTGGGTTTGCCTTGTGGCACCCTGTTCTGGGGCTGCCCACGCCTTCCTGCCTCTGCTGTGGATGGTGCCCCTTCTGGAGCTCTTCCCAGGGGACCACGGTTTTTCCCAAGCCTGGAGGACTGTGTGTGGCTGGCAGTGTCTGAGCTTGGGGCTGGAGCAGGCCCCGCCAGACTTGTCGGTCCTTCCCAAGAGGCCGCAAGGTGGGCGGCAGGCCTCCCAGGAGGGCGTGGGGAGGCTTCGGTGGGGCGCTGGCTGGGACAGTTTGCTCTGTGCTCCTGGGCATGTTCTAGGAGACTGGTTTGTATGCAGCGGGTATTTCCCTTGGCCTGCCCCCAAACCACAGAGGTGGAAGAAAACCAATTTGTTAACAGTTCTCAGGAACAAGAGGCCAGCGGGGGAAGAATCTACAGGCACAATTCCAGGGCAAAGACCTGAGTCTAACTCCTTGTCCCACCAGAGCCACATTCACACCCTCATTCCCTTCACATCCTGCCACAAAGCCGGTCTCACCAGGAAGCTCCCTCGCTGCCCTCCATCTTGTTCCCAGCACCCTCTCCCTGCGGCGCAAGATGGGGCAGCTGGAAGGACTTGTTTGGATTTGCATTATGCTTGTTAAGCTGGGTGCAGTCCTGTTACAAAGGTCTCTCTGCTCCAGAGCAGCTGGGGTGAGGGTCTCCTAAATCCAAGTCATCTTTTTGTTTGTTACTGTTCTAGGTTTTTTCATTACTTGAAGACTTAAAAAAAAAAAAAAAAAAAAAAAAGCAGTTTTAGGCTCACAGCAAAATCAAGCAGAAAATACAGTCGTTTCCCATATATTCTCTGTTCCCTCTCCATGGCCTCCCCACTATCAACACCCCCAACCCCAGAACGGTAAACTTATCACAATCCACGGACCTTCGTTGACACATCATAGTCACCCTGAATCCACAGCTTATGCCATGGCTCATTCTAGGTGTTGCACATTGTATGGGTTTGGACAAATACACCACAATGCATGTTCACCATCCGGTAGCTCACCGTCCTAAAAATCCCTGTGTTTCTCTGTTCACCCTCCTTCCCCCGAGCCCTGGCAAGCACTGGTCTCTCCTGTCTCCTTGGCTTGGCCTTTTGGAGAATGTCATGTAGCTGCGACACACAGCAGCCGCCCCTTCACACTGGCTCCTTCCACTGGTAAACTGCTGTTAGACTTCTCCAGGTCTCCCCTTTCTCTCTCCCTCTCCCTTCCTTCCTTCCTTCCTTTTTTCTGCTGGGAATGGAACCCAGGGCTCTGCGCATGCCGAGCCACATCGTCAGCCCCACCGGCATCTCCCCAAGCTTTAATAGCTCATTTCATTTTAGCATTAGATCACATCCCATCGTCTGGATGTACCAGTTTGTTTATCCGTTCATCAACTAGGAGACAACTTGGCTGCTTCTGAGCTTTGGCGGTCACACACACAACTCCTACAAACATGTACACGCATGTTTTGTTGCACATAAGTTTTCAGTTCCTTTGGGTAAATTCCAAAGAGCATGACAGAGGGATCGAAGGTGAGAGTGTGCTTGGTGTTGTAAGAACTGCTACATGCCTTCCCCCAGTCTGCGTAGCTATCTCCATTCCCTCCAGCAGTGAGTGAGTGTCCTGTTGCCCTGCATCCTCACGGAGCTCCAGGCTTGGCCAAGCAGCCGGGGCCCAGTGGCATCTCATGTGGCTTCACTTTGCGCCTCCCAGATGATCTGTGCCGGGAGCCCTTTTCAGTGAGTCTGGTCATCCCAGGCATCTTCCTTCCCAGGCACGCCAGCACTCCTCTGGACAATCACTGGATCTGAGTTCTTGTTCCTAAGAAACTGACGTCAAAGAGCAGGCTGCCTGAGGGTGGAGATTCTGTCTGGGTGCAATGGGACAAGTAGGTGCAACTGCTAGTTGGCTCAGCCCCTGATCAGGCCCCGCTGAGCCTCAAGCTTCTCATCTGTGATGGGGAGAACAGCTGCACCTGCTTTACAGGGTTGTTTGCGGTAGTGAATATGCTAAAGTAGACACAGCAGCACAGAGCCGGCTTGGGCTCGGGAAGGTGCTTGATGGTGACAGTGAGCACTCAGTTTGCATCCCACCCCCACCCCACCACCTGCCCCTGTCCGGCCCCAGGGCTGAGGACAACTCAGGGCCTTGCTGTGCTAGGTAAGGGCTCTGCCACTGAGCTAAATCCCCAACCCCTCCGTTTGCACTGTGACAGAAGGACTGAATTTCATCAGCACAAAGACCAGTGGAGCCAGGGCGGGGCAGCTGATTCTCTGGGATCAAAAACCCTGAGGCCCGCCAATGACTGTGCCTTATTGCATAATTTTATCAAGAATATCCAGAATACAACAGTTACTGATAGGGCATTATGTAAAAATGTGGATGTGTAACCGATGTGATTCTGCCATCTGTATTGGGGGTAAAAATGGGAGTTCATAATCCACTTGAATCTAATATATGTAATATGAGATGTCAAGAGCTTTGTAAAATTTTGAACAACCAATTAAAAAAAAAAAAGAATATCTTTTTTTTTTAAAATAACAGTTGTCTAGAAGCTTGGGAGGGTGCTAGAAAGTTAGAGCTTACCAGCTGGGTCTGGAAGCAGCCCCCCAGAGCCGGAATATGGAAAAGTACAGTTTCAACTGGAGAATTACATTCAGAGAGTAAGAAAAAATACATAATTTGGGGACTTGACCCTGGAATCCAGCTCAAAGAGAGGCAGGGGTCAGCTAGTTGACAGAAGGCTGGTTCCTGGGTCACCCCCATTCTCTCCTCTCTAGCCAAGGCCGCTCTGGCCTGGCGTTGTCCTCACACCATTAACACAGGCGACTAATGAAACGCTGGACCCGGCCCAGGGAGAAAACGTGTCCGGAGCACTTCCTCCACACTTCAACCGCGCAAACATCTATTCTGGGTTTGGGCTGTTTTCCAAGTTGGGTTACACGATGATAAACAACAGGGTATTTTTTTTTTGGGGGGGGTGAGTGAAATTTTAACTGGGTACTTCACAAAACACAATTTCAAAAACATAATTGAAGAAACTCTTAAGTGGAAAAGTTAGAGATGTAAAGAATTGTGTGTGGTTATAAAAATGTTTCCCACTGAGCTTCTTGTTTATTCCTTGAGTTCGGCAAGACCTGCTCGGCCTCATTTTTGAGTAGCCATCTGTGTTTCCCAGAGAGTCAGGGACTTTTCTTTTATAGACAATCAATAATGATCTATCTGACTTTAAGGATAAAAATGGAAAGTGAAAAGTTCAAGAAATCAATTAGCTGGCTTAAATTTGCTGAGAAATTCAGAATACTGTTCATGACTAAATTGTACAAAGTAAATCAACATAATATGAAGAAGTAAATTAACCCAGAATGACAAAATGAAAAGATGGTTCCCATGTAACCTCATAAATTTCCTGCTCGATGCATTTCAAGTCTCTGATTTCTAATAAAATTCTCATGAGAACATAGTATTGCTCCATAAAAACTCCGGAACTCTCCCCATGAGAACCGGCTGGTTTATAAGGGCACATGGGTTCAAGGCTGCGGTTTATTTATTAAAAATTTCTCAGTAAATATATCATAGTCCGCTGGATAGTGCCCTGTGATTGTGGCGAGGCCATGCATCATTCCTGCTGTCCCCAAGTACGAAGGAAAACAAGAAAAAGCACGTCAGGAACTCTCCCAACCAGAGAAAACTGAACCCTTTTTTTTTTAAACTAAAGAAACATCTATGCTCTTTTAGTCACCTCCGACCCAAGGTGACCCGGGGATCTCCGTGTTTGCCACAGTGGATGCCTGGGAGCCCTGTGAGAGGTGGAGGGGAGCGTGGTGGTGTTTTTGCACCGTCACGGGGAGCAGAGGGTAGACAAGGCTGTTGAGTGGGTGCTGCAGGTGCTTTTGAGGGATTTCTGACATCTTGGAGATAAGCGTGAGTCTACAGTAGTCCTGCACGTGGTGGGCCCACGGCTTGCCCGCCTCCCCCCACGTGCCTACCACCTGGAAAAGCAATGGCCACTCACTCTGTGTTCTCAGTCGGGCCAGATGCATGGCGAAGAGCTTTATGGGCCTCATATCCTTCAGTCCTGCCCCGTAGTCCTCAGACACTGCTGGGCTGTCATTACCGCCTCTTTGAGAGGGAGGGGAAAAGCTAGGTCTCTTGCTGAAGTCACACTTCAGTGACAGAGCAGGAACTGCAAACCAAGGCACTTACTCCAAGGCCAGTGTCTTAACCACAAGACTAGACTTGAGGGATGGATGCGTGAAAACCAGGCCTCTCCTGACTGTGCCCAGCTCATCCGGTCCTCTGCACACAAACCCACAGGGGCAGAGCCATCATGAGCATGCACCTGAGACGGGCTGTGAACGGAGTCGGTGTCAGTCAGATTCGGGTTGCAGTGACTCTCGCTGCAAGCCTGCAGGGCGGAGCCTTGGCCTCCGGGCACTGGGGATCCAGAGCAGCCTCGCATCTCTGAGGCCGGTCCAGGTGATGGCCCAACTCTCAAACACATCGACAGATGAGAAGAGGTTTTGGCTCATGACTGACGAAGCATGATTTAAAAAACTGTAGGTCTTGTAGGTCTGTTTCACAGAAAAATTGAGCTGAGCAGAAGGGGGGAGACCTGCGGAACATTCCCTGCTCCCCCTCACACATCCCCACCGAGCATTGTGTGTGTTACAGTACACACGCCCATGGGGACGTGTCATTGTCCCCCAGAGTCACAGGGGTCCTTGGGGCCCACTCTTGGTGTCAACTCTGTGGGACTGGACCAGTGCATACCATGGGTGCCCACTGTCACAGAGCATGCAGCGTGGCTTCTCTGCCTAAAAGCCCTCTGCCTCGGCCTGCTCGGGCCTCCTCCCACTGACCCTTAGCCCGCCATGCCCCGGCTCTGTCCGGCTTTTCAGAATGTCAGCTAGCTGGAATGTGCAGCATATGGACGGGCTTCTTCCCAGGGACCTGCTTTTGGGTTTCTCCAGGTCTTTCACGGCCTGTGGCTCATTTCCTCTTTGGCACCCACAGTATCCCACTGTCTGAGAAGGGACAGTTCTCACCTGGTGAGAATGAGAAGTCTCTCCTGCTCTCGGGAGACTGGGGGCCCTTACCATGGGAGGCCCATTTTGGAATTCTCTGTCCCTGAAGAGACGTAGAATATTTCCTTTTTCTTAAGTGACATCAACACCAGGACCAAACCCATAGGAGCCTTAGGAATTCTGGCTTGTTGGACCCGTTGCCCTTGCCGGGGGCAGAGCTGTGCCAGGCCAGGCCCCCAGAAGCAAGCTTGGCTTCCTGGAGGAGAAACTCGCTTGACGTCTCCTCAACACTAACTTCCAATGTCAGGGCGCTCACTGTTGGAAACGGAACTCCCTTGTGCTCCTTTCATTGGAAAATGGATAGCTGCATTTGAATACCTAATTATCTTCATAAAACCTTGAACACCAGCTCCAACTAGGGCAGGTCGGCAACTCGCTGGGAATGCAAAATGTCCTGCGTGTGCTAAGCTTTCAACAAGCTCTGTGGTGCGCCTGCGCTTCGGTGTGTGACCGAAAGCCGCGGACTGACCCACCGAACTTGCCCTTCAAAGGACACGCAGCGGAGCCTTAGCTAACCCCGGGGCCAGGCAGCGCGCGTAGCGGCCGAGGGCTTGGAGCGCCCCCTAGCGGCACGGGCCCCGCGGAGCCCATTGCGCGGCTGGCCCAGGGATGGGCTAGGGCTGGGAACTGGCCAGCAGCACCGCTTTCGCCCCTAGAGCAAAACGAGGGGGAACACGCTGCGCTTCACGGCAGAGCGTCTCATTGTGAGTGTCAACAAGACTGTGGCAGCTTCGCACCTTAAAATGTTAGCGTGACTCCATCGCCACAAGGATGGGCTGTTTGCTGCTTAGAGTGCCAGCTCTGTGCTAAAGAGGAAGGCAGCTGGCCCTTCATGGCCAGCCCAAGACACAGCCGCCCCAGAGGAACATTTTAGTTGACAGTTTCTGAAAATAAATGGCTAGCAATCCTGAGTGTTTTCACGACCTTGCAATTCAGCTTCGACCTTTGTCCACCTCATTCACTAGATTAATCATGCTACTTCCTGGCTGCGGCAGAAAAAGATACACACTGACCTCCAAATTCTTAACATGTTTGAGAATGGAAAGTTGGGTCGGAATATCCAAGTAACACTTCATCCTTCGCTCTGCAATGGCTGTGACTGAAGACTAACAACAGCTAGAACAGATGCCCTCAGCCCTGTCCCTAGGCCCGGGGCAGGGTAAGGCAGGGACCAACATCTCTGGCTCTCCTGCTGTTTGAGGAGCTGTACTGGTCATTCTGTGGGTCCCTCTGTGTGCCTTGAGAAAGGTCTGTGTCTTTGTCCCCAAAGACTCCACGGAGGAGGCTTCTCCTCTGGTGCTGTACAAGGTCACCAGATGAGGGTGAGATGTCCTTCAGAGATTTTTTTGGGTGCTGGAGCAACCTTAAAAACCTTCAGAAAAGTAAGCTGGAGAGCCTGCAGATGCATTGCACTGGGAGAGGCAGTGTCCAGCGAGGCAGGGTGGGGTGTAGGTATCCCTTCTTCCCTGGCCTCCGTGGACCAGCAGGAGGCCCCTGACTTCACTGTGTCTGGAGGGCAGCAGGGGAATCAGCTTGAGGACCAGGGAAAGAAGGAACAGAAGGATCCTGCCACTTGGTAAGACAGTTCACACCTGTGGCCTTGTGGACATGCTTAAGAAATCTACTACCAAGCCAGGCCAGCGAACAGTGTCCCCGTCTTGCAGCAACGGGCCAGACACTCAGAAAGATGAAGTTGTTATCTGCAACCTCAGACTTTGCTAGAAAAAGACCCGGCTCCCACTTGGCTCTTGCCAGTACTGCTCTCCTCCGAGGCACAGAGAGCCCAGAGCTCGTTTCTTCAGTGGTGGGCCACGCTTCAGGGATGAGGGGAAAAGGGTTAATCCTGGTTCTTTCACTTAATACTTCATTTTAAAGAGAAAACTAGGGACAAAGTGTCATTTCAAACCCCAAATCCAGGAGTTGAGTCGGGTGATATTTTTAATCAGCCTGGTCGGTTGTTTTTTGTGTTCTTCTAGTTTCAGTGGAAAGGACACCCTAGGAACAGGAATCCCTACTGTTTATTCTGTTCCTAGCCTCATCTTCCCCCTCTTTCCTTTCCCCATCCCCAGCCTTGCCAATGTGTAAACAATTTGGAAAAATCCCCAATGAGCTGAAAACCTGTCCGTGTTACTCCAGCTGGAAAGAATTGTGCTCCACCAAGATTCAGGCCCCACGTAGAATGGAAACCCTGACGGCGATGCGGTAATTATAGCCTTGCCATAATGAGTGTATCAGTGTGGACTTTTCCATGGTATTTTTCCATGGGAGGTTTCCTCCTGTGAGATGTTAACTTAAAATCTGGATTATAGCTTTCACTTCAGAGCAGGCGATGCTGCAGCCTGAAGTTGGTGATTACGCTGGCTCTGGTAGCCGTGGATCACAAGGGGGACGCTGGTCACATTGATTCTGGAGACACCGATGGTGAGGACTGGTGGTTGCTCAGTGCAGGAGCTGACCCCGGCAAACTGCATCTTCTCCCACATTTTTAACCAGGGAATGGTTTCTTTCTTCTCTGACTTGGGAGCTGCATTAGAGAAGAAAAGTTGAATAGAGCTAACCACTATTAGGGTGACCGCCTTCCTGGTTGGCCCGGAACTCTACAAAACTCCCCAGGCCTGGGGAGGCCAGGACAGCCAGTCATCCTAAGTAGAAATATGCAGGTATAGAAATATGTATATATAAAATATACTTTAATATATAGACGTAGAATACATATAATATAGAACTAGGATCAAATTCAAGACAGAAAACTAATACTCTCTTAAAGAGAGAAACTAGACTGAGTTTCAAAGGAAAATCCTTTCGTGGTGCTTAAAAACCCTAGTGTAGTCAACATGTATCTGGAGATCACATCCATGAAAAGACTCAGAAGGAACCATCAGGCCTCGTGCTCAACGTGGCAGAATATACGTGGAAAACAGGCGAACGTGTCTGCCTGCGCCTGGTGGGGAGCGGGTCTGCTCGTTCTCCTGAGGCAAAAGCAGAGGAGCCACCTGGGGGTGGTGGTGGGGTCCCCTGCTCCACGTCTCCCCTGCTCCATGCCTCCCCCAGCAGGACCGAGCTTCTTTCTCTATGATGAAAGAGGCAACGGAGGAAAGCTAGGTGGTGCTTTACTCAAGGGCCCTGCTTTCTGGATTATTCCGCCCCCCCCCCCCCCAGATCTCTCAGAGCGTCCTGTTTGCCTTTCTAGGTTTTGTGAGAACCCCAAACTCTCAGGATTTGGGGCCTGAGTGGGGTTGACGGCATTTCTCCTACTCTGTAGAGCAGCAAGAGAAAAATGTATGTCAGACCTCTTGTTGACACGTGAAAGCAGATCTTTTGGATTATGAGTGTTAAACCTACTTCTGGATTTAGGAATGCTGAACTTGTAGGATATGCATAGAATCCATTTCTGGATTCAGAGCCCTTGGCAGCGGTGCATTAATCCTTTGGGCTGCTATAACTTGGAGCACTGTGAATTCCAGGATCACATGATGGACAGGCAGGGTACCAGGGGAGTGAAGATGCTGCCTGTTCTGCCCACCTCTGCAGGAGGAGTGTCGTCCCCAGCAGGGAACCTGGGTTGGTGGGTCCTATGCCTGTGTGTCCACCCACCCGTCAGGCAATTCCCAAACTTCCTCTCTAGAAGAACGAAGGGCCTGGCCACTGCCCTGTAACCTGGGGTGTGAGTGGATGGGACCTGGACCACAGCCGAGGAAGGGTGCCTTAGATCCCACCGACCCGACCCGAGTGGTGTGCAGTGCTGGTCCATGTCACTGAGATTTTGTGCTGTTTGTCCTTAAAGGAGGAGGGTAAGCAGTGAGGGGCCGCGGCAGTCTTTACTGGGCCATTCCTGTGTTACGGAGAGCCAGAGAGGTCTCAAATGTCTCCCTCCAGGATTTCTTCTGTTGTGTAGGAGCCCGCAGAAGATGCAGAATCTCCCTTCTGCTTTTCCCTTCCTAATAAAGTCTAAATGAGTAATGTGGATGAGCCCGTGAAGGCCCCAGCAAGATGCAGCCCCAGGCCAGAGCCCACAGAGTGCAGACAGCATGCAGCAGGGAGAGGACCACCATGTGAAGTGGACACACACAGAGGCCACGGCATGGGGGCCGTGTGGGAAGAGGTCACAGTGTGTCCGGGCATCTGGAGGGCGTGTCCTGTGGCCACCCCACAGTGATTTTCAGTTTCCCCTCTGCCCGGTCTGCCCACTCTGGGCCATGGGAGCTGTGAGGGAAGCCCCAAGTCCTCCGGCTTCCGGTGAGCGCTGGCCCATGATGGCACCTGAGGAGAGAGGGCCCAGGGCTTTCATTTCCTTCACTGGTCGCTGTGGGTTGGCTGCTGCCCTCACCAACAGCACAGTTCAGATGGGGCCCAGTGGCAGCCAGAGCCTTGTCCTTCAGGTGGGCGGCAGCAAACTGGGTGCTCCCAGCCTCCTTGGCTTTGGAAACTCCCCTCCACAACACCGAGAGCAGCCCCTTCCAGTGTGAGAGGGGGGCATTGCGTTCTGAGGAAACAGAGCCCCCGCTGCAGAGGTGGGGGGGTCGTCTGCTGAGACCTGTGTCTAGAATGGCCCTTCAGAAGCTTTGCTCCTAGTCCTTGAGAAAAGCCTCACTGAATTCCAGAAAAGAGGCGTTTGCTGGATGCCTGCCACGCGTCTCACAAGGGGCTACAGCTGCACCAAACAGCCCTCCCCAAGGAACAGAAGATCACGGAACCATCGCATTTCCTGCAGGTCCTGGGGGCTGGGTTTCCCTGCCTGGGAAGGAATGGGGGTGAGGAAAACCACGAAAGCTATGGCCTGCAGCTTGTGGACGGCCAGGTGTCCCCTCTTGGGGGAAGAAGTTAGGTCGTTACGGTTTGGATGGGAGGTGTCCCCCAAGAGGTCAAGAGTGAGACAATGCAAGGTTTCCAGGTGAAATGATTGGGTAATGAGGGCCTTAACCCAGTCAGTGAACCAACCCCTGGTGGGATTAACTGGGTGCCGCCTGGAGGCAGGTGGGGTGTGGCTGGAGGGGGTGGGGCATCAGGGCGTGGCCTTGGGGTATATATTTGTATCTGGGGGCACAGAGTCTCTGCTTCCTGATCAGCATGTGAGCCGCTTCCCTCTGCCACGCTGTCCTGCCACGCTGTCCTGCCACGCTGTCCTGCCACGCTGTCCTGCCTCGCCCTGAGCCCCGAGGATGGAGCTGGCTATGGACTGAGAGCTCTGAACCCTGAGCTTCCGAGTAAGCTTTTCCTCCTCTAAGTTGTTCTTTTCGGGTCTCTTAGTCACAGAGGCACAAAAACTGACTAAACAGAGGAAGGCTCAAAAAAAAAATAAAGAGGCCAGGTGGTTGTAGCCGCAGATAAATGCCCTTGGAGCAAACCCCATGTCGGAGACCCTGGTGACGACCCCCTTCTGAGGCAGCAGCCCAGCAGAGCCGCGAGCCAGGTTCCGGTGCCCAGGAGCCACTCTGCCCTCCTCCAGGTCTAAGCAGATGGGTGGCCACAGCATGGAGTCTGGGCAGAGCTGCAGCAGAGCAGTGTTGAGGGGCGGGCACTGGGGGGGCAGTGGACAGTCAGCATGGCGGCTGTAAGGGAAGGAGAAGCCAGCGGGGACCAGAGGTGGGGGTGGAGGATGAGTCCAGCAGAGGCCTCAGCTCACCTGGTAAGGAAAAGGAGCAGGCGGTAGTGAGGGGCCCACTGTCGGGAGGAGCGATGACCATGTGGCAGGCAGGTGCCGCTGTCCCACAGGAGCTGTGAGGCGGAGAAGAGCGACACCCCATCCAGAGTGTGTGGGTTTGACGTCACCTCTGGGGAGCTGGACGGGGTCTCGTGACCTCGGCTTCTAAGAAGGGTCATGGCCGGCTCTTACTCTCAGGTGTTGCACTTACCTGTGGACCAGGGCAGCCTGTCCACCTCAGATCAGCTCCCCCCCCCGGGACAGGACTAGCTAACGTTCAGGCTCGGGGGCAGACAGAGAAGGCCTGCTGCTGGCTCTTGGGGAGGCCTGTGGCTTGGGCTGTGATCTGGGACAGGAGAGGGAGCCTGAGGAACACATGCAGGAGACAGAAGAGGCCTCGCCGACATTCTGAGGGACAGCACAGTGCCATCTCTAGTGGCTGGTCTGAGGCCCACTCTCCCTGAGCCGCAATGCCTTTTACCATGGGTAGCAGAGCTGCAAGTCCTGACTAAAGTCTCCCCACTTTGCTAATTTTTCCTGGAATGTCACAGGCTCTGTGCTGGCTTTGAAGACCCAGAGCTCCAAGTGGGGATGGGTTTCCAGCCCGGGAGAGGTCAGTGGAGGGCAGAGGATAGGAGGCGGCCAGGGAGAGGTGAGGTGGAGAAGGCCAGCAGGACAAGGCTCTCTAAAGGCGGGCTGGATTTGTTTATAAGAAGCGTCTGTTCAGTTCCTTGGCCCATGTATTGATTGAGTTGTTTGTTTTTTTGGTGTTAAGTTTTTTGAGTTCTTTTTATATCCTGGAGATCAACACTCTACCTGACATGCATGTGGCAAAAATTTGCCTCTCTCTTCACCTCATTGGTTGTTTTTTTCCCTGAGAACAAGCTTTTTAATTTGAATCCATCCCGTTGATTGATTCTTGATTTTATTTCTTGCGCTTTAGGAGTCTTGTTAAGGAAGTCAGGGCCTAAGCCAACATAAAGAAGATTTGGGCCTAGTTTTTCTTCTATTAGGCATAAGGTCTCTGGTCTAATTACTAGGTCCTTTTCAACAAATATATGAAAAAAATGTTTAACATCTCTAGTAATTAGACAAATGCAAATCAAAACTACTCTAAGGTTTCACCTCACACCAGTCAAAATGACAGTTATTAAGAATATGAGCAACAATAATTGTTGGTGAGGATGTGGGAGGAAAAGGCACACTCATACACTGCTGGTGGGACTGCAAATTGGTGCAACCAATCTGGAAAGCATTACGGAGATTCCTTAGAAAACTTGGAATGGAACCACCATTTGACCCAGCTATGCCACTCCTGGGTTTATCCCCAAAAGACTTAAAAACAGCATACTACAGGGACACAGCCACTTCAATGTTTATAGCAGCACAATTCACATTAGCTAAACTGTGTAATCAACCTAGATGCCCTTCAATAGATGAATTAATAAAGAAACTGTGGTATATATACACAAAATGGAATATTACTCGGCATTAAAAGAATAAAATCATGGAATTTGCAGGTAAATGGATGGAGCTGGAGAACATCATGCTAAGTGAAATAAGCCAATCCCCCCAAAAACAAAGGCTGAATGTTTTCTCCAATAAGTGGATGCTAATCCATAATGGGGGTGTGTGCATGAGATGAGTGGAGGAACTTTGGATGGAGCAAAGGGGAGGGGGCAAGGGGTAGGAAAGATGGTGGAATGAGATGAACATCATTCTCTAGGTACATGCATGACTGCACCAATGATGTTACTCCATGTATGACCAGAGAAGTAAAAAATTCTCCATTTGTGTACAATGAGTTGAAGAGCTTTCTAGTATCATGTGTAACTAATTAGAATTAATAAAAAAATTAAAGGTGTGCTGGATTTGAGAATCAGAGGATGAATGGCAGGAATTGAGGGCCCAAGTTCTTCTCCTCAGCTGGTGAGAACCAAGGCAGAGTAGGGGAAAGGATGATGTGAGGCTCAGTGAGTGTCACTATGACTATTCATTCTTTTCAAACTCCCCATAGTTGATGTTTACTGTTGCATCGAGCTGATTGGCTTCCATGGCTGGTGATGAGGATGTCTGTGAGCTCACTGCCCATGTTTGTGTGGCCTTGGCCTGAGCCAGCTGGCTTCCCGTCCTCTTTGGGGTTCTGATGCTGTCCCTGGACCCAGAGACACTCGGAGAGGAGAAGCTCCCCACCCTAACAGCACACAGCCCTCCTGTGTCCTTTCTCTAGAGGGTTTCTGATTGGATTTCCTTAGCCAGCGATGAAGGAAGGTGTAGAGAAACGATGGAAATTCCTACCCACAGGGACAGCCTATAGAGAGGAGCGAGGAAGAAACGGACACGAGGACGCGCTGGCCCTCGCTGGATGCACTTGAGTTGGATAGTTTCTCACGTGGAATGGAGGAGGAAGCAGTGTTTGGAGATAAAGGAAAACCTTACTCTAAGGTTTCATCTCACGCCAGTCAGAACGGCAGTTATCAAAAGCAGACAAAGAACTGCTGGCCGGCTGGCCTGCGGGCAGGAGAGCTGGGATTTCACTGAAAAATACCATCCAGACTCTGCCAGAGAGCGAGGAAATCTCGGCATTTGCGGGTTCAGTTCTGTCGACTCCAGGCACTGTAGTTCTCGTCTGCCTCCAGAGTTTGCATTGTCTAGCTGTGTGACTCCAAGAAATAATGCAGTTGGAATACATTTAATAAAAAAAATTAATAAGCACTCAGTGTCAGGAAAAGTTAGTTACAAAAGAACCCAGGGTAAAACAGAACTGAGTTTTACCTTTGTTTCCTAGTGCCGCCAAGATGGGAAATGGGGACCATTCGGCTCACTGGAGGAGGTGAGCAGTCTCGGAGCCGACACCCGGGTACACTGTGCTAGAATGTCCCCTATGCAAGCACCACGGGAGACGTTCTTGCGGGAGGTACAGGGGGCATCCAGTCCTGCTCCCTCATTTTTCAGGCGGGCAGACGGCGAGCCAGAGGAGGAAAAGCCCGTCCAAGGACGAAGACGTTGGAGGTGGCTTCTCTCATCATGGCGCCCGGTGGCTGGCCCCATTTGTGACCTGTTGTCTCCCTGTGACTGTGGTCAGATGTAAAAGCTTGCCTCGTGCTTCATCCTGTCCGGGCAGCTGCAGTCCCTCTGGATGGGCTCGGACTTGGGGGTGGATGTGAGGCAGGGCTCTTCAGCGGATCTCAGGCTCATCTGTGGCAACAGCCTCGGGGTGCCAACTACAGCAGGGTGGCTCAGGGCCTCTGCCGGCTCCTGCCACTCCCCACACTCTGAGCCACCCGGGGCTGGTCCAGGGAGGCCTGGGCTGGGGCGGAAGTGTCTGCACGGGCCTGCGCCTAGGATGGGGCTGATGTTGGCCACAGTGAGGGGGAAGGGCAGCTGGGCAGGGCTGCTCTCTCCCGGCATCCTCCTGGAGCGGGCCATCAGCAGGGACGCAGGGCTGCCCTCTTGGTGTGAGGACATGGCCACTTCCGTGGTGGCACTGAAGTACACTGTTGTGCTCTCCTGTCCCTCGCTTCCTCTCAGCTGCCCCCCTGCAGTCCTCCCCTGCTCCCTGGGGGTAGCCCTGGCTCTCTCCTTTGGGTTGTCCTCCCCGCGTGTAGCTGATGGCTTCTGGGTGGGCACGCTGTCCTGATGATCACTGGCAAAAGAGATGTAACTCGAGTTTTCCAAGGCATCCACCTCTGCTTTTGGGGTCCCTTCAAACTTGGAGCCTCTCTCTAGGGTTGAAGCATCATGGGGGAATGACAGGTGGGCTTTCTGGGTAAATAGGGTCTGCTCCTGCAGACTACAGTGTTGACTGGACCCCCATGTCGGGGGACAGGGGCAGCCAGAACTGTCCTCTCCCAGGGCTGCGTTGATCTTGGGCACATTTCCTGTTTTTAGGGCAAGTTTCACCAGCAGCCAGTGGTGGCGGCTCAGGAGGGACCCCTCCCTGGAGCCTGGGTCCCCCGTCTCTGCCTCTGGAGGGCCCTGCTCTGGGCTGGGGGCCTTCTCCAGCACCCAGCTTTCTCCGTGGCAGGAGTCTGCGCTCTCAGGCCTCCCGGCCGCTGGAGCCGTGGTCCGGGGAGGGGCCTCCTGCTCTGCGCTGTCCCTGCCGGCAGGGCCTCTGCACGTTCTCACGAAGCCTGGCCAGATGTGTGTGGATTTGGGGTGTAGCAGGCTGTAATAAATAACCAGCGACACACTGCCTGAAAAAGAGAGAGAGTACCAGGTCAAGTTCTTGGAAGTCCTGCAGCCTCCTCGTGGTTTGTGGTTCCAGGTTCCAGCCGTTTTGAGTAGAGCAATATCAGTGGGATCCAAAGTGAGACTATGTGGAGCCTGAGAAATGAATGTTCTGGGGGAGTTTGCAGCTCCTAGAATTTGCAGCTCATCTTCAACTGGAACAAGAGAGCTTGACTCCTACCGATCCTGGGTCTTCCTTCTCAAGCACACTCCCACTGAGTGCTCGGGTTGTGTGTGAGAATATGTGTGTACATGTGTGTAGTGGGTGTGTAGCATGGGGATGTGTAGCGTGTGGGAGTGGGCACACGTGTGGGAGTGGGCAACATGCCTAGAAGAGCTCTGTCAATACCCTGGGTGGAGGGGCCACAGGGCTCTGGTGCTGGCGGAGGGCTGCAGCCCAGGCCGGTCCTGCTTCTGAAAAGCCACATCAAGGAATTTCCAGGAGCAGCAGCCGGGCTTCCTCTGTGTGCAAACATCTTGGTCACATGTTGCCTTTTTCGTATATTTTGATCAGGAGTGTTGACTGCTGGGTAATCTCTTTAACAGAGCGTTCCAGTAAGCCTCCCACACAGCGCCCAGCTTCCTGCGGCACTGGAGGAGCGCTGGGCAGGGAGCTCCTTATCAACCGCAGGAAACGGGAGGAAGTGCTGGCGAGAAGAGTCTGAGGGCGCCAGGACACGCCAGCATGACAGAGCTGCAAGGGGCCCCAGGACTCTGCCACAGACCCTCTGTCTCTCGGGCCAAGGGCCACTGCTCAGGGCTCGAACCGGGGACACGGGGCAGAATCCCTACACGCTCGGTGTGGCCCCTGCAGCAGGCCCTGATCACAACTTCTGCACACTGCTTCAGACTCTCACATTGCTGGGAGGGACCTAGTGTCACCTTTTACAATGAATGACCCAAGACGAACCACGCTGTGGGGTCATAGAAGTCCTTAGCACACGGATCCAGTGAAAAGTCTCTTCAGGGGCCACGCCATTTGCTGGTTTTGGGTTGTAGTCCCAGGCTGGCAGGCAGTAGGTGCTCAATAAAGAAGGAAAGGTGGTGGGGGCTAAATGTGAGCAGGAACTGTCTACTTTCAGCCTGAGCTCTAGCTCTTTGGACTACAAATCTCCCTCCCCTCCTTTCCTACCTTCTTCCTTTCCATTTTGTTTCATATTTAGTGATATCAGTTTTGATATAGTGTATTTGATTGTAAGAATACACATGATATAGTTAATTCTCAATAATGCCTGTGTTGAACAACTGGCTCACAAAATTTCTTTCCTTTTCATTTTTTTGTGTCTCTTCCTGCTGAGGATTCCTGAGGCCCCTCGTGAGCCAGGTCTGCTCAAGCTCTGCCTTCAGTGGAGAGGGACGGGCAGGCCCACTCTGGCTGAGCCCTGCCTGTGCTCTTCCCACCCTGAGCTTATAGGACTCCGCTGTGCCTCCCCTGAGCCAGAGCATGCAAAGAGGTCAGTCCTCACGGCTGGCCCCACCCCCCAGGGATTGCTTGGCAGGGCCAGGAGCCTCTGGGAGCCGACCTGCCTGGGCAGCCTGCTGTTCTTGAGATGGGCCATTCTACGCACACGAGCAGCTTAGAAATGAAAGCGCCGCTAGCTAAGCTGCGTTATAAAGGACTACACGGATGCCCTTCAGTGGGCGGGTGGTTCACCTGTGGTCCTGCCATGCTGTGGAACGCTGCTCAGCCATCAAAGGGCCGGTGAGGGAAGGGGACCACCCAGAACTGGTACCACAAGGGCATTTACGTAACATCCTTGAAGTGGTACAGGTGCAGAGGTGGAGGGTGGGTTGCTGGCCAGGAGCTGGGGGTGTGGTGGGGTGAGAGGAAGTAGGCACTGTGGGGGTCTTTGGTGTGGGAGGGTCTTCCTGTCTGGGCTGTGTCACATTCTGTCCTGGTTGTGAGACTGTGATACAGTCTTGCAGGGTGGAGACTGGGTGATGGGTACAGGGTACTCTCTGCATGATTAGCACTACAACTATCTGAAAAGAAAAGTTCATCTGAAGAAGCAGCAGTGGCTCAGCCGCCCACTCTGCCAAGCCAGGACTCGGGACTCTGAGGAAGAGGAGGCAGGCTTAAGGCCCAGGTGGTTGGGGCTCCCGTATTTGTCATAGACCCGTGATCTGGGAATCTCCTGTGCTGTGAATGGTCTCTCACCTCGAAGGCTTTGTGTCAAGGTTGCTCTTTCCCCTGTCACGGCTGCTCTCGTAGGCCAGCCCACCCCCAGAGCTGTGAGCAAGAAAAGGGCCCTAGGTCCCTGCTGCCCACCTCTCTGGGGAGGGCCCAGGTGTCAGGTGGTCTTGTTGCCAGCATGTGCCTCCTTCAGAGTACAAGTGGGCAGAGGAAGGGGTGGGGTGTGGCAGGACCTCAGGACCAGGTGAGCAGGAAGCGGGGGGCACAGGCAGGACCAAGGCTTGTAGTGAACAATGGGGGATCCTGGGCAGGGGCCACTGCCACGAGTGGTGGCCATCCTGGACAATCACCACAGGCTCAAGAGCGGCTGGCAGGGCAGGGCGGGTGGGCAGGCTGGCATCATTCTTCAAAACCCCAGGACAAAACACCTGCTGAGCTCACCCCTATCAGGGAGGCAAGGTCAACACATGGACACAGCAGTGCCATCAGGTTGTCCATTCACTAAGTGTGACTGATACCTGAAGCCCCCAATCACGGTGCTGATGCCCGTGATGGAGCTGGGGTGGACGCAGCTAGACCACTTAGCAACTGCTGGTCTCATAAAGTCTCCTAGAGACCTCTGTGCAAACTCTCTCCAACCAGCTGCAGATGTGACAGACAGAGTGCCCGTGGCCGTGTGGCCAGGCCAGGGAGGAGAGGGAAATCACCCTAACCCCATGGAAGCCTGGAGAGGGGCTGGCACAGGAGGCATTTTGGCTACACGGGGCTGGGCCCAGCCTCACCTGAGTTCCCAGCAGTCAAGTCAGGCCAACAGGGCTGATCTCAGTTTCTCCTGCCCTGGAGCATGGCCTCCAGCCACAACAGAGTGGCTCTGTCCTCAGTCCCCAGCCTACCACCTCTGGGCTCAGTTTCCTGTCCTCTGAGTCCAACGTAAAAACAAGACAACCAAGTTGAGGAGGCTTGGAGAAGGCAGCCACGGTGGGTCTTACCTATCAGAAATCCAGACAAGACCCCAGCTATGGTCCACAGGCTGCTCCATGAGGCCCCCTGGAGGAAGTCAGTGGCCAGCACCAAAAGAATGATGTCTTCCAGCAGCATTACCTGTGGGACCAAGGCAGAGCCACCACCTGTCAGAACAAGGTAGAGCCACCGCACCCTTCCTGGATCTGCAGCTCTTCCTTGCTGTCTCCAGGGTGCCCAGGCCGAATGGCCCCTAGAAGCAGAACCCTCATCCTCAAGGGAAACCTCTCTGCAAGGGAGAGTCTCCTAGCGTTGCTCATTGAAATGTCACAGTCACAAACACTGGAGCAGCCATGGGGGCTCCCTGGGGCAGTCGGGCTGGGCTGCTCTTATTCCCCACCTCTTTCTCATGCCCAGGCTGGGTGTAGGCAGGGACTCATATGGTAACACGATAGTGAAAGCCATGTGCAGAGCTCAGGGTGCCACTGAGCTCCAGTAAGCTAGAGTCACAGACTTTCATAACAAGTCTAGAGATTTCCTGTAAACAGGAGCACTTTAAGGGTTAATTTGTTTTGCACCACACAGTGGCAGTGGGGGAGGGGATTTCCCTGGCTGGTGGGCTCTCCCAAAGGCACCTGTCTCCAGTCTGGCCTATCAACTTGTTTCTAATTTTTAAATATAAAAAGTAAATTTTTATTGAAATATATAAATTAACAGCACGTAATTCAAGATTATACAGATGGTCCTTGATTTACCATGGGGTTACCACCCAATAAACCCACTGTAAATTGAATATGTTGCTAAGTTGGAAATAAGTCTGGGGTACCTCACCTCCCAAACACCCCAGCACAGCATAGCCTGCCCCAAGTGTGCCCAGAACACTTACCTTCCCCACTTGGGCAAAGTCAGGTAGCGCCAAGCCCACTTACAGGGAAGAGTGGACTGTCTCACGTAACTTAATAGTGCATTAAAAGTGACAGAATGGTGGCATGGGTGCAGCTTTGCTGCACTGCAAATCAAAGAATAGAAGTTGGGACCATCTGTACACTTAACTACTGACCGTAAGACATAGGAAACTGAGTTATAGCACTGACATGCTCAGAAAGTCTTCCAAAGATTCGCCCTGCTGATTCATTGGCTTCATCTTAATCCAGGAAACTCAAATAAATCAAGGGTTAAAAACTCTCAGGAGCTGTTGTAGGTAGGGTCTCAGCAGCCCCCAAGGAGTTGCTGGCAGCCCTGTGAAAACCTGGAGTCTTTCACTCTGACTCCTGACAGATGTCTGGTTGGTCCACTGAGAAGGCAGACTTGTCCTCTGGGCGCCTTCCACCTCAGTGCTGTGATCCTCTGCCTGTGGCCTTTGCAATACCTGGGCCTCCCTCTTCAGGGGCTCAGGGGTGGGACATGGGCTTCCAGGAGTGGAGCCATCACCATCCTTGCCTGAGGGAGACCTGAGAAGTAATGAATAGGGGGACAGTGGAGTGCACAGGCTCAAAGGCCCTGTAGATATGGCCCCTGGGGCCTCACGGCTGTTAGAGGACAGATGAGGATGGTGGGATCACAGGGTAAGAGTGATTCTATAACCACTTGCTGCTCCTGGGCTGACCCCCACACGCATTCTTTTCCTCAGTGGACAGGATACGTCACCTTCCTCAGCAAACCACCTGTTGCTCACTGAAGGAGAAATGCAGGCCCAAGAGAATACTGATGGGAGGAACCCAGGAGATGTTTGTGACCAGATCCCAGAACACTGGGAGACGAGGAAAGTTCTTCCTAACCAGAAAATTGATCTGCGTCTGGTTAAGACTTCAACTAGAGCGGGTCAGCATGGGCCAAGGTGACCTAGAGTTGACGTGACAGGGAAGGCCTGAAAGTCTGATACCGTCCTGCTGTCAGTCGAAAGTCAAGAGGTGGACCTGGGCAGGACTCTCTGGAAACTTCTCTGGGATCCCCAATAAAACTGGAGTGCAGGAGAGGCACACAGTCCCTGTCTTCCCTGAGAGGACCCAGCCTCTCCCTTGAGAGTGTCCCCTTCTGCTTTCCTATTCCTTCATTAAACATTCTTGTTACTCTGAGCGACATGTCTGCAATCTTTCTGACCCGATTGTAAGAATTGCAGTTTGAAGAGGGGGTCTTTGTGCTGCTTCAGTTTCTGGGAGGGCCCCAGCTCCCTAACCAGGACCCAGTTGGCTTAGGCTCCTGGAGGTCTGAGGCCCCCTTGGGAAGCTGGGTGGTCATTATCTATACTTTCCATATAATTGTTACCGGCTCTGCTGGTGTCTCACCATCTTTTTAACTGTATTTCCTCTTGAATGTGTACCCCCGCTGGAGTTTGCCTGCTAAGGCTTGTGACGTCTGTCACGTGTCTCGCCTCCATTTATAGGTCACTTTGTGCCAACTACTTATGCTACCTGTTGTTTGCTCTTCATAAGGCCCTTGAAAAGTAGATGGGTCTTACTTGTCACAGGAACACTGAGGGACAGGTGGAAAAGGCTGTGAGGATCTGAGTTCTGGGTAGTGACCAGCAGGGCTGGGGTTCCGTCACTCGTTAGCCTTCGAAACCTGGGGCCTGCACCTCTGGGCCATATTTTCTCTGGTCTGCTCTTCACAGTGCAGCTCAACCTTCACCTTCTGGTCACCAATGGGAAGCCATGCTGGTAGGTCCTCCAGGTTTTTCTCTCCTGCCTTGCCCACATTCTGCCTTACTATCATGTGAACTTATTAATGTGAATTTTTTAAAAAAATGGGTAGAAATTTCTTCTGGAATAGAAGCAACCTGAAGACTGACATCAGGCCACCTTTGAGATTATCACCCTAGGTAGGACCGCATCTGGAACTCGGTGATAAACACCTGGTAAAGGCTGAGATGACGACCAAGGCTGTTTTGTGTGACGAGGACCTGCAGGGACCCTCAGCAGACAGCAGAGAACACACCAAACACGCCTGTGCCACAGTGATTCTGTGGTGGCACCTGGACGTCGGCTTAGTATTTTCACAGCCCGTCGTCTCCATTCAAGACTAATTCCTTTTAGAATTTTCCTGTAAACCACGCCAGTCCTTCTTTCATAGCTGTGTGCACACTCACGCTCCTGTGCACACAGACACACACACACACTACAGGCCACACACATTCTGGGAGAGCCGGGATGAAAGAGCGCCCCCATTGCACTTGCCGAGTAGAAGCTGGCCATCCTCCTCCTGGAAGGGCTGTCCCAGAAGTCGAGGTAGCACAGGATGTACACGGCCCCCACCAGCAGGTTGAACAGTCGCCAGTGGCAGGTGCTGTCGATGATGTCACTCTGCTGGGCTACGAGCCAGAACGTCATCACCAGCCAGTGGGCACCTGGGGAGAGGCCAGCGGTGGTGGTCAGGGTCCAGGGGGTAGGTGGGGGAGGGGGCAAGAACCCAGAAGCACGGCCTGGAAACATCCCTCTCTGCTTGGGCTGCATCCAAGAACAGACATCAGAACCCAGAAGAGAGTGGAGGAGCGGCAAACCGGCCAGTCCAGCTCTGCACCTATCACCTCTCGAGCCTCCTAAGGGCACTGGCCTACTGGAGACTCGGAAGCAAAGACGAGCTGCTGCCCTCAATGGCACATGTCAGATGTTATGGACCCCTGCCTTTTGGGTTCCAGAAAGGTTTTAAGGAGGCAGTTACAAAATCGACTCTACTATTTTTAAATTGTTACTACATGAGCCAAAACCCTCCATACCCACAGGGAAGGATTCTATGAGGTCCAGCTATAGTTTTTATGCCTATATTTTAAGATGAATAATATCCTTCTAGAGTTGAAGCCGAGTTTTTAAAAGGATGAATAAAAACATCGTTAATTTCTCTTTTGGAGCAAGTTTTTTTCCCCCCATAACTGTATCAAATGTTTGTTCTGGGCCCGAGGGCCCAATATCTCTCAATGTCTCCAGTTCCCTTAAAACAAGAGTACACTGTCCTTTCTTGCAGAGTGCATTCACTGATGACCAGAGGAGACTGCTGTCCTTGGCAGAGACACACAGACCCCATTCAGGACTGTGCAAGGCCAGAGAGACTCCCTGTCATCACTGTGCATCTCTGTGTGCCCTGGACAGAGGGCTGGGGTTCTGAAGAGCTGTCTCGTTTCAGACAGAGACAATGTCAGAGCACTTTCAGAGACTAGAAGCAGCTTCTCATAACTTGTATATTTTTGAACTGGGTCAGGGCAACGGAACCCCAGACCTCCCTCCTGTTTGAAAGGCAGTTTTTCTAGGGAAAGATTTTAGTCCGTGATGTAGAATGGTGTCTATGCCCTAGGGGTCCCTAGGACTTTTGAGGCTGGGATATGTAAGCTATGGCAAGGTCTCTCCAGAGCAAGCCGCGTGCCCTCCGTGCCCTCCTTCCCACTGCACGGCCCTCTGGGAGTTGGGGTCAGCGCCTCCACGCAGGGGGATCTGGGCTGCCTGTGGCTGCTCGGACCGGCAGAGCCCAGCGGAAGCAATCCTGAGCCAGTTCTAGGCCTAGCTTTTAAGAGGACTGGCAGGTCCCACTTCCTGTCTTGGAATTCTCAGCTGCCAAGGGTGAGTCCAAGCTACTCTGTGGAAGAGCAAGGACATGTGTGCACGCAGCCTGCTCCAGCCTCCCTGTGAACCCAGACGCCTGCTCTCCTGCTGCAACCACAGGCGACCCCTAAGCAGGAACCACCGGCCCAGCCAAGCCAGCCCCAGACCTGGGGCTCATGATCATCAACAGTATTTCTAAGACAGGCCGCTCTGCGGTGCCGTGTTACGCAGCAGTAGATGACCAGAGAGTAAGTTCTGCTTACCTCCAACCACCAGAACCCAAACGCGGTAAGCTCTGCAGAACAGAACCAGACTCAGGACGCGGGTCCCCAGCATGCCCATCCGCCAGAGCTGCTGGCAGAAGAGGGCAGCCCATGGCATGATGCGGTGGCCTGGCTTCAGGACACCCAGGAAGTGGGTGTAGGACACCAGGGCCCAGGACAGTGAGGACCAGGAGAGCAGGGCGCTGACTCCTGAAAGGGAAGCAAACAGACAGAACATTCCTCGCAGGCTCCAAACAGCCACTGTTGAAGGTTCATTGCTTTAATGGGACATATAACCTCTCATTAAAACCCAGCTCTACAGGGGACACCACTGACCAAGCCCTTTGAAGGTGGAAACATAACAACTGTGTGCACGAAGGCACAAATCTGTACACAGGAATAAATGAGGACACAAAGAAGCACTTCCACTGCCCAATGTCCTGGGTGCCTTGCCCAGCAAATGGCCTATCCCTTTGTAAGCCCTTAGGAAGAACTTCCCAGCCCCAGGTCCAAGCCCTCTGGTCTAAGTTCTGTTTAGAACAAAGCAGATCCTGGAAGATGATGAATGTGGTTCCTTCCCAGGTTCCTTCCCTGCTCGATCACTGGATCATGTGAAGGAGGTTTAATAAAAAAACTATAATCAGAACATAAACGGCATCAGGCCCTTCGATGAAGATGCATGGAAGAATGATACAGTCCTGTCTTCTGAACATTTGGTTTATGTACATGTCGTGTGCACAGAGGGAGGGGGAGGGAGGAGGTGGGTGAGGGGAGAAGTGTGTGAGGGGAGGAGGTGGGTGAGGGGAGGAGGTGGGTGAGGGGAGGAGGTGGGTGAGGGGAGGAGGTGGGTGAGGGGAGGAGGGACATAAGAAGCAATTGGGAAGGAGGGAAGGAAGGAGAAAGGGGGAGAGGGAGGGAGGGAGGGAAGGAGAGATTGTGGATGCAGGAGATGGAAATGTGCATCTGCTGGGATCTGAGTTGTGGTTTCCATGAGGCTCTGGAGTCAGCTCTGGCTGCATTAGGAGTTATTCTAGTGACTAAGGACATAGGGAAGACGGAGCACTGATCTTGCTGAGAAGCAGTTCTTCCTGGGGTATTTTCAGGGTCATCTTAAGTGCACAATTTCTATCTTCTGGTCTGACCTTACAGCCTAACCCCCAAGGAAAGCCAGCTCACTGAGAATGCATTGCCCCAAGCAAAGCCAACTGTAGTCCCCTACGGGCTAGTGAGCACAGGATGCCCTCATTCTCCCAGGCAGGGGAAGTCTCAGATGGGAGGGTTTTGCTAACTAGTCACGTGTTCATGTCCCCCTTGGGAAGTTGACAGTCTGAGCTCTGCAGTAAGAGGTACTCACCTGGCACAACATCTGTGAAGTCTGAGGCTAGAAAAACATATGTCTGGAGCAGCAGGTGGGGCCCCGTCTGCAGCAGGGCCTCCAGGAGCCGGAGGGCTGACAGGTCAGCCTCCTGCAGCCACAGCTGTCCCCAGTGGGGAGCCTCCTCTGCCTTTGACAGAGCAGTTGATGTAGTATCCCAGTGCCTAAAGAAGAGCAAGGGGCATGGTGACATGGAGCCAGGCTGTGGCAGGACTCTTCATTCAGAGGCAGGTAGCATTCTGGGAAATACCCTAGGTACTCATCAATGTCACCCAGAGTCATCAGCCAGGCTGTCACTGGGCTGACTCCAAGCTGAAGATGTCAGTTCCAATGGGTGTGCCCTGAATTCTGGTGCTCAGCCAGGCCCAGCCTATGTGCCACAGAGTCCCCACATCTGGAAGGGTGGGGAAGGCAGGTGAGGAGCCAGGACCCAGTGCAGGAGGGTCTCTCTGAGCAGAGCTGCCACAGGGCAAGGAAACCCAGACGGATAGGCTGGCAAGGTTTGAAGGCAACTCCAACTGGCTTCCCTGCCCCAGAGCTCTTGGGATGGGAATCAATTCCTTCAGCAGCTGCTTGCTCCAAGGTGCTGTGTGTGGTCATCTCTTTAGAGCACAGAGAAAACCCTCATCCTCACACTTATGGAGTGCAGAGCTTTGTGTGCCCTAAAACTGCGACACACAAGAACTTTGTGCCCTAAAATTACGACACCCAAGAAGCTGAGGGGCTGTTCATGCTTAGGGGCCAGGATGAGAAAGAGAAGCCGCACACATGCACACATGCTCACGTGCTTGCGCACACACACACACACACACACACACACACACACGTGGATGGAGGAGAGTCAGGCTGTCAGGTGGCAAGAGGAGAAAGGGAAGGCATGTCGTCAAGGTGGAGCGTGCAAACCAGACTGAGGCAATGGGGAACTAGAGGCAGCTGGAGGGATGAGCCCCCTCACACGTCTGTCACGCCGGCCTGTGCAGGACCCCAAGGACACTTCAGCTCAGCCCACCTGGGTAACTTTCCTAGGGTCTGGAAGAGGAGTCAAACCCAGTGAAAGGACTTAGAATGTTCTTTTCTCATTCTGCTTCCCATAAATCCACCCCAGAAGCCTTTTCCTCATATTCTCATCTTCTGAAAGCTGTCTATAATGTGGCGTGGGGCACCTGCTAAACTGCCCAAAGGGCCACACGGAATATCTAACAACCATGCCACTCCCTGGTCACACTTGGGGGTTCAGTGGACTCTGAGTTTCCATTGGGTGATGAGGTTTCTATGCATCAGCAGCAACAAGGGAGGTGACCACCTGCCTGCTGTGTGGGCAGTGGTGCCTACAGCTCCATTCAGGAGCAGAGCCTCCTTGTCTGGTCCAAGTTCAGAGACACAGTTGAGCAACCCCTGGGCCAGAGCCAATGTCTCTGGAAGTCCACGAGGTAAGGCTTCCCAAGCATCTCCCTAGACTCTGCCATGACAGGCAGACTCTGATCTTTGGCCAGCTCTGCTATGTCCAAGCAGAAGGTGGGGGGTCCCTTTTGAAAGGGTTTTACTTACGGGGCTGAGAGCCTAGGGAAGATGCTTAGGGAAAACAGTTTTCCTTTTTCATGATTCGGAATCCTGGAGTGAACTGATTTCTCACTGAGTCTTTGAAGGTCTGATTCTGACACAAACTTAATGTTAAGAAAAAACATATGAAACCTCAAAAAATATAACGAGACAAATGAACCATGTTCACTAGAAGCTTGTGATTCAGTTTTGGAAAGAAAACACACGTGAAAGGATTGGGGAAGAAACCATCAAAATGAGCGGTGAGGGTGGAGGTGGAGTCCGAGTCCTGGGCAGGGGGTCGGGAGGTCGGGGAGGGCTCTCTGGGGGGAGGATGGGAAGGCCTGGTGGGGCAGCTGAGGTGGGAGGGAACCTAAAGGGGTGTGTGGGGTCAGTGGGACAGGGAGCGGGGGCAGTGGGAAGGGTCCACGTCTGGGAACTGTCAAGAGTCTGGTGGAACAGAGGCTGGGGCCAGACGGGGAAAGGTTCGCGGGTGTGCTGACGCTGCTTCCCTCCAGGATGCGGACGGCCTGAGGGAGGGCAGCCACCCAGGTTTGTGACAGTAGTCACTGGGGGCCCTGGGGAAAGCTGGGGTGATGATCTGGCCACCTGGTCCTGAGATTCAACCTATCTGTCCTGGCCACAGCACGCCCAGGCCCCCAGCTGCTCTGGCCTGGGTTCTGATAGCCTCGGCCGACTGTTGCCAGGGCAGCTCTTGCAGGCCCAGCCTGCCACGGTGGTCTCAGCTCTCCCAGGGCTTTCCAACCGCAAGCTCCTTAGGCTACGACCAAGGTCCCTCTACCTGGCACTTTCCCTGCTCTAGAGAACACCCTCCTCTACTGACTACAGACGACCACTCCCCAGACGGGAGTTTCTGGAAGCCACTATGCCTCTGCAGCAACACTGCAGCTTCCTGGGTCAGAGTCGCCTCCCCTCCTGCAGAGGCGCCAGGACCGGACCTCAGCGGGTGTAGGGACAGTGCTCTGCCTTCTGTGCGGAGGGCAAGTCTGACTCTTGGGGCACTGCCGACATCCTTCTCTGTGCTGGTGAGGCCACTCTCAGCTCTGTTCCCAACTCAGCCTCAGAGACTGCACTCACACGAGTCACTAACCATGAACAGTCACACACCAAGCGTACTGAGCCCTGTGGATGCAGGTCCAGGGTCCTGGTCGCATTAGGAACACAGGCTCCACCCAGAGGCTTGGAAACACAACCCATCAGCCTAACTTGTCTTTAGAATTCAGTTTCTCAGCAATCTAGTCTTTCCTAACTAACAAGTAGGCAAGAAAATGTGTCCACTACAACTAGTCTATCTTGGGCCCAAGATGTGGAGAATAAGTGATTTTTTTTCTCCAATGTAACATTCCTGGGGATGTTGGCCCTGTCAGCCTGCAGCTCAAGGTTTTGACTAGAGCTGTGTTTTACGTACTTTTTAAGTATTCAGTCTCCACCCATCTACACTGAGCTTATCTTACACACCCTTAAAATTTGCCTTTTAAAGATCTTTTAACTTCTAAATGTGCTAACACAGAATGCATGCTGAGGAGATTAGCTAGGGACTCTTCTACCAGCTTACACTGAGTTTCAATTGAATTGACAGGCTTTAAAAATTGTTAAAAAGATGTTGGTAACACATAGTAGTAGAAGGGACACAAAAAGCCCAAATAGAAAAAAAGTAACTCTGTTTAAAAAAGCTGCTACTAATGTCAGGTTTGAACAGTCAGATTTAACATGAATATAGTTTGTACCATTTTGTGTTAAAAAAATTCAGCGATTTTATTTTAAAGGCCTGAATTTTTATAAGCAACTTTCCTCAAGTGGGTTGTGTTTTATTGATTGTTCTGTTTTTGAAGGCTCCTCTGCATTTCCTTATGGAGTCACTTCCTGAGGGCAATTGGGATCCAACTCAGGATTGTGCAAAATACCACTGTTTTGGCTCCCCCTAAAGGTGATTTACCAAACTGTGATTTTAAAAATGATTTGCTTTAAAAGACTACTTTTACCATGTTTTCTTTGTGAGAGCTGAAAGTGCTAGCTTCAGAATAAGGAAAAGATTCTTCTTCCTATTTTCAAATCTCCCTACTAAGGAAGTAGATTTCTGAGTTTTGGCTAATTTGTAATCTCAGAAAACTTATAAGCTGGGTAGTTTCTTATGCATATACTGTCATGAAGTTAGAACCAAATTTGTGGCTTGATATACAAACTGCCCACTCTGGCTTGATCATGTTCTGATATTTTGCCCCCTTTTCTGGCTTTTATTGTTTCTTTTTATTCGCTCAACACTCCCCCCTCCTTTTGTAAATTTTTTTGTGTTCTTTTAAATCATGTGTAAGTTTCTTTGGTTACCTTCACTTCTTTATAATGATTAGATACACGTGACTAGTTGTCTTTCCTAGCTCCTAATTTTTGCATCTCTTTTCACTTACCCATGCTAATTTTCAGTATATACCAGAATATCAGTGTGCTTATGGAGATTCTGAGAGCCCAGGGGAAGACAAGAGGGTGGAGTCCACTGTCAAATACCAGTACCAAGAATCTGCACATGCCCCGGGCCTCTTGTATCCCTACCTCTGAAGAAGGCTGTGGATGAGGTGGGCCTGAGGCTGCCCAGAGTCTCGAAGGCACACTACCTGACAATCACTCAGAAGGCTTCTCCTTAGCAACTACAGGACCAGTCAACTCCTCAGGCTGTCAGCTATCAAACATTTGCTTAAGGAAAGCCTGGCTCAGTTTCTCCACAGGTCACTTGCCCCTGAGGGCTCATTCTTGATGACTATGATGGCTGAGGTTGGGAAGAGGCCTGCGGTCCTCCTGCTCTCATTTCGAGGCCAGGCTGGTTAGGGAGGGTATGGAGATGCTGGGCAGTGCTCAGAAGAGGCTGCAGGCCCCAAGTCCAGGCAAAAGATTCTCTGCTGCCTCCCAGTCCCTGGTGTCCAGTCCTCCCCAGCACTCTGGCACATGCAGGTCCAGCTGGGGGGCCTCTGAGGTGGCTGTGGGTGTGTTTGTGGTGCCTGTTGACACAGACGGCCGACTGCGGGGCCTGTGACGCTGTGGTGGCTGCCCCATGTCTTTCTCAGGAGCACCTTCCACTCTGGCCTGAGGGTCCTCGGGGTGGGGCAGGCGGCATGCCATGCCCATGTTCTCTCTGGACATGGGGCTCCCACCCATGAACCTGCCACATACTTGTTTCAGGGCCTTGTGAGAAAGCCCTAGGGACAGTGACTGTGACAGCACAAACCCTCAGAACAGAGAGCAACACCTGGCAAGGGCTCCTTCAATACACTTGGAACTCTTGAACCCTCATGGCCTGTGATACACACTCGAGCTACAGGCTTCACCAATCTGGTCCCTGAATTCTTCTCCTTCAGCCCCATGGGATCATTGAGGCGGCTGAGAGCTGAAGTGCACATTTGTGCAAACTCACTGCCACATCTCTCTGACAATTCCCTGTTTCCAGGTGCTCCAGGGAGAAGCCACACCTTGCCTCAGAGGTGGCCTGTGGACCACAGGTAAGCCCACAGCACTAGAGACATTTCTGGCAGCTTTTCTGTGGCAAAAACACTGGTCCTGGCTCCCAGATGACTTCTTCCTTTCACAAAAGCTTGAACAGATGCTGCTGTGGGGTGTGAGGGTATGGGGGTGTTCACTGTCTAGCCTGTGGCTAACTCAACTATGTCACCTTCCTAGACTAAGATAATAGGTGTTCAAACAGAGCTGCCATGAGCAGGTTGCTTTATGTGGCTCCAAAGGTTGACCAAAGGATGGAAACAACATGAAGATGGAATTTGGCTGAAGACAAGAAAAAGTTTTCTAAAGGTTACAGATGCATCTAGGAGGGGGCCCTGGTGTTAGAGATGCTGGATGAGGGGATGTCAGTATCAAGCAGAGGTGTGATCCTGAACTTCCAGGACCTTAAGGACAGAACATATGCACAGAGGTCAGAGGAGTCCCTTCTTGGTCAGGCTCTGGAGGTGGAAGGAGGCTGGCTGTTCTTACCGCTTCCAGACGCCCAGCTGCAGGAGGTGCAGCATCACCAACAGGCCACGTCCCAGATGCCCATCTTCTCGGAACCACAGATAGCTCAGGCCCTGGACCAGGAAGCCAGGCAGGAGGACAGAAAAGGCCAGCCACCCCCAGAGAAGCTGTCCTGTGGTGAAGTAGTAAACCACAGTACAGAGGCCTGGAGGGACGAGAAAAACCAGAGGGGTTATTGGAAGGATAGGGCTGGACTGGGTAACTGGGTTGTAAGTATTTTCGTTTTCTGGATGTTATAATGCTCTGAAATCTTACAAAGTTTCTTGGGTGGGAAGAGACTGCTTCCCTTGGGGGTAGCACAGGGCACCTCCAGGAGCATGCTTGTGACATGCAGACTGCCCAACCCAGAGCCACCTCCTCTGTCTGGCCCCACCCCAGGAGACAGTACTGTTCTGCCTTAGTTGTCTCAGGACCAGGAGACAGGCATCCAGGGGCCAAAAAGCCCAACACACACACACACATCATCCATGTTAGACTGTCCTAAATTGTCCCCGCTGTGCTTGGTCCTTGTCTAGGAGGCTCCAACCTGGCCTCTCTACCCTGGTTGCTGACTTCTGCTGCCTAACCACTGTACTTCCTCAGTGGCCCTCTGTGGCCTCCTGCCTCTGGCACCTGTGAGGACAATGAACTTGCTTTCCTGAGCCTCTTGTCTATACACTCAACACTCCATCTCATTAAAAGACAAAACCAAGCCACCTAGCCAATCAACACGGTGTCCCCATTGCCACAAGACTCTGCTAGACCCTGCCTGGGAGCTGGCAGAGCTGGCTGGCAACAGGGGCAGGCATAAAGGTGCCAGGGCTCTCTGGGGCACCTCCCTCTGTTACAAGGAGCCACGTGTACCAAGTACCTGGCAGCTAGGATGTGCTCTAAGTGTGCCGCCTCCTCTCTGGGACATGGTGCAGAGGACCAGCACTCCCCTCCCCACAGGGTCCTCAGTCACCCTGCTGCTGCCCACCTGCTGGCTAATTCGGTGAGGCAGCCTCCTCCACTTGGGCAGTGGGGTCCTCGCTGTCAGTGCAAACGTCAGCCCCTCCCCACCGCGGCTGAGGATCCTGAGGTTGGTAATGGAGGCAGCAGCACTGGTGGACACGGGGATGCCCAGTAACTCTTTCAAATCACTGTTACTTGGATTTTACAGTATTAAAGTTTAAAGTGGGTCTGTGAGCACAAGCCATGAATTTGGTGGCAAATGCACTGCCCTGAGGAACAGCTGGGAGTCGTGCAGCCCCAGCAGAGGCGTCAGGGCCCTGGGCTCTGTCCAGCGGTCTAACCGCCCAGCACGTCCCGCCACACACCGCCAACCCGGGCCTGCCCGCCCGGTTTTAGCCCTCCCCTGCCTCAGGGCAGGAATTGGGAATGCTCGGGTAGGACCCCACCCCGGCTCCCCCAGCGCCGCTCGGAGAAAGCGCAGCGGGTGCGCCCGGGGACCGGCGAGGAACCGCGGGGCAGATCAGAGAGTCAGCGCCCGGCGGGTCCCGAAGGCGTGCGTGATGGTAGCGGGCGCGGAACCTTCTTGACACTGGAGCCTCCCTAGGCCACCGTCCCGCTCCCCAGAGGCGGGCCCGGAAGACTGAGACCCGGAGGCGTGGCGGAAGTGGGCGGAGACACTCCTCTCCGGCACCCAAAGAGTTACACGTTCAAACGCGAAGGGCGCGAAAAGTATGGCCATTTTGCTTTGCCTTCGCCCGGTGGTTGGGTTCCCCCGCGCGGCGATGGTGTCCCCGGCAGTCTCGTCTGCCCCACCCCAAACCCCAGTGGGGAGCCACTGCCCTTCAGGCCCTGGGTCCCCCAAGCCCTCGGCTCCCGAGCGGCCTCCCCGCTTCAGGCCAGCCGGGGCGATGGGGAGAGGCGGGGCGCATCTTGCAGCACAGCACTTTGCGAAGCGCGTGGAATAAGAATTCTGGAGGGAGGGCGGGATGCCAGTCCGCCTTTTCCGGCAGGGGAATCCCCCATCCGAGGGCGACCCCTGGATCCGCGGAAGGGGTCATGCATGGGTGGGGGGAGGGGTGGAAATTCATGCAACCGCCGGGGGGTTAGGCATCCGCAAGGGCTCTGGCAACCTTGAGCACCCACTAAGGATTGGCGGGCGTGCTCGGCAAGCTGGGAGGAGAGCCAGCATGCAAGCACCAGCGCGCAGCGCTCTGCAGGCTGCCCCAGCGGGCCGGGGTGGGGTGTGCGCCCCCGCCGGCGCTGGGGTGGGGTGAGGGTGGTGGAGGGAGCACCCGCCGGCGCCAGCCGCGGGCTGCGCTGCACTCACGCGCGCTCTGCTCCGCCGCCTGCAGCAGGGCGGAGAGCCCCAGGAGCCCCGCGTGCATCCTCCAGCCTGCCCCGCCGCCTGCGCCCGCCCCTTCCCCTGTCAGACGCCCCTAGTCGGGGAGGTTTCCGGCCTGAGGCCCGACTGCGGGAGGCAGTTCGGCCAGAGCAGTTGGGCGCACGGGGGCTGGTTCTGGTTTATGCCAAGTTGCTAGCAGGGGAGGGAGGGAAGGAGGAAGGAAGGACAGATTCCCAGTGGGAAGTCCCGTTTAGGTCTGGCCCCTTGATCTGAACCTAAGGAGAAGTGCTGTTTTCGTTGGTCCTGGCCCTGGGGTGCTGCTGAAAGCAAGTCCGGGAGAGGGGCGGGAAGGAACTGAATTAGAATCGTTAATTGGATCTTTGAAATCTTAAAATTATGTGGGAAAAACGCAGGGCGCGTTCCGTGGCATCTCCCCTCCAAGTCCTTCCCAGCCTCTACTCACAGAAGCGTTCCCCTTCCGTCCCTTCGTGTCTCTTCTCTCAAAACCTCATTGCCCTGTTCGCTCTTGCCTACCTCCCACCTTATATTCACTCTCAACCCCTTTCCAGTTTTCCTATCAAAGGGACTATGTGGCCCCACGCACGTGGAAGCAGTACTGTTATGCACTAGAATATGAATATAAAGTTGAAATCACGTACAGAAATTAGGATGAGGAATAAAGGCTCTTCTTGGTTGGTGAGAGATCCGTGTGATGTTCTGTACCTCTGTCAGCAATTCAATTTAAAAAAAATTTCTCTCAAAATCCTAGGTATTACTGGAGTAATACCCCTGTGTCCTACATTTCCTATGTTAAAAAAACTAATGATTTAAAAGCTGGACGGTGAGGCTTTGCCTTGGGACAGCAGCAGTTTGAGTGAGAGCTAAGATCAATGTCTTTGGCATTGAAGCAAATGGAAGGGTTTTGGAAAGAGAAGCAGAAAAAAAGTCACAGAGAAAGGGCTGAGTTGCTACCTAACCACCTCCATCTGTCCCTCTGCGACTGCCCTTGACTCAGCTTTTTTCCCTGAGCCACTTTCTTCTGCAGTCACCTTGGATTACAGGAACAATAGGCTGGTCCAGAAGCCAAAATTACTTCCAAGCAGTGGCTCCCTAAGTGGGAGCAGTTACCCCAAGAGGCTGTTTCCTGTCCCCCAAACCTGCCTTCTCACATGGGAACCATGTCCCCCTCAAGCCACTGTGACCTGCCCAGAGCTTCAGGAGCCAGTCCCCAGACAAGGATCAGCCTGACCAGTCCCTGCCCAGGACCACCCACTCCACAGGCTATGGGAGCCCTGCAGCCAGGCAAGCCCCCAGCCGGGGCTTTGTTCCCCTTTTCTGCAACACCTCCAGCCCCTTGAAGATAGATCTTTGTTCACTGTCTCTGTTCCTCATCATTGCTGTCTCCTTGGCATGTTGAGGCTGGTGGCTGAGCTGGTCTATTGGGACCCCTGGGGCCAGGACTTTCAGCGGAGTATTCTGGTTACAGTGACTCCCATCCCAAATCATAGCCGTGAGGTTAAGCAAGTGGGCAGGGAGAGAAGGTGGTGTCTTGTGGAAATCTCTTGGAAGCTAGAGAAATGGAAGTTCCTAGGGTGTAAGTCCCCACCCCTGTCCACGCCTCTGCTTCTCCCCTCTTTCTGTGCACATCCCAGCCAAGGAGTGGAGCTGCTTCTTAATTCTTGAATCTGGCTGGTCTTGGATTTGCTTTGACTAGTTCAATGTGGTACTGATAAAAATTGTAATAAGCAATTTATTGGAGAAATGGGAAGAGGTAATTCATAGAAAAGAAAAACCTGAAAAGGCCCAATTTACTAAAGAAAACATAATCCAAAACCAAAGAGAATTGAAATAATGCTCAAATCATTAATATTTTGAGAAATGCAAAGTGCAATGTAATCACATTATTGCTTTAGTGAGATTAAAATTATGAACTTGGATGATACTCCAGTGTTCGTCTAGAGCATGAGGTGGCCCCAGTGCTGGGAGGGAGTCTAGAGCCGTCCTGAGGAAAAGTCGTATGGTCTGCTTCAAAGCCAGACACGGTGCTCCACAGTTAAGGTAGTCGTAATTTTAACTTCAGATATACACCTTGGAGTCTTTGATCATGCTTTTCTTTTTACATTATTGGAATAAAAATATGCCTTGAGGTTAATATTCTGCTTTTTCAATATAGTGAATCAGGCTCACAGTCACGTAGTTTGATCTGATTCTTATTGGTCTATGCTTTGTATTCGGCTGTGTTGAGGTGCAGTGATTTTTTTGTGAGCACTGTGTTGGGAATGGAACCCACGTCGCTAGCGCTCTACCACTGAGCTGCACCCCCAGCCCAACGTGCCCTGATTCTTTACCCTATAGTTGAACATGTACTTGTTTGTTCGTTTGTTTCTTTCTTTTTTTTGTAATGCCAATACTGCTACAATAACCATTTTTGGGACATAGTTCTCCCCTCCCTTTTCTGTTGGAATATGTTTTAAAAGATTAATTTCCAGGTGTAGGTTATTAGACTTTATGCTCCTTACCAAGAGTGTAAAGAATCCTGTAGCCCTTGGTAGTTTGTAGCAATCCTTGAGGGCCTGGACTTGGACCAGAGGACAGTTGTTTCTCATACTGCTGCTGCTGACCCTCGGATGACCAGTGAGGGAACCATTCTGGGCCGAGGCTTCCAGGAAATCTCTGCGGGTGCTCGGGGAGGGAGCCTGTGCTGTCTGCCAGGACTCTTCTCATCCCTACTCCAAGCTATTGGAAGAAATCCTCCCTTTGTCTCGTCTAACCTCCTAACACCAGAACCGTGGTCAGTTTGCAAGGGCAGGTGTGGTGTGTAAACAGGGTATAGGCGCATTCGCACTGCACGATGGGTGTCTCCAAAGCACGAAAGCCACGCAGTGCAGGCAGATGTCCGGTAGGTGGCGCCATTGCACCATGTGTTCTAATCCGTCTGAGGCCGTCTAAAGGGAGAAGTGGAAAAACCTGTTTATAAACATATTTGGAAAACAAATCAGTGTGGAAAGAACTGCGTTTTATTTTTTGGTACTGGGGATGAAACTCTGGGGCGCTCCATCACTGAACTATGTCCTCAGCCCTTTTATTTTATTTTGAGACGGTCTTGCCAAGTTGCCCAGGCTGGCCTTGAATTTGTGATCCTTCTGCCTCAGCCTCTGTTGGGATTACAGTAGTTATAGGTGAGTGTCACCATGTCCAGGTAAATGAATTTTAATTTTATTAAGATAATCCTTTGTACTTGAAAATCTTGGATAACTTCCAAATGCTTAGGAAACATGATCTCAACAGGCCCTGCCTGCAAGCCCTGGAGTGGGCTGGACCTTACTTGCTCACTGAGACTCAGAGAGACATTTGCTCTGCAAGCAGAAGCAGAGCCCCGTGTGCAGCCAGGCATCTCCAGAAAACTGTGGCGTTTCATAGCAGGTGCTTCCCGGTGAAAAAGAAAATCTTTAGACATTAGAAGAGCTGCACTTGACAGCGTGGCAGGAATCATTTTCCTTGCTTCCCCTACCTCCTCCTGGGGCTGGGCAGACACCAGCAGAACAGAAGGGCACTTTCTTTGGGGGTGGTGTCATTATTAAACGGGACCCCCCTTTGTCTGCCTCGCATGCTGTGTCCAGCATCTGAGCGGCTCTCCCCAGTTCCTGCAGGTGGTATGCGTGGAGTAGGGAGAGGACTCCAGGAAGACACAGCCTGGGACGTTCTGATCCTGACCTGGGGGCTCTGTGGGCAGCCACACCCGCCTCCTGCACCTTCGGCCTGCCCTCAGCCTGCCCTCTCTTTCTTCATGGCTTTCTATCATCTAATTTGTTTATTTGTTTTCATAATCAGTCTTCCTCCACTAACCGGCAAGCATCTGAGAGGAGGGACTTCATTTGACTCATTCATCCCTGACCCAGAGGAAGCACTGAGTGCATCTTTGTGTGGCTCATGGATGTGGGATGGTTAGTGCAGAAATCCTGTCCCCTGGGCAATAGCCGTGAGACAGCATTCTCCCTCTCCTGGCCTCTACCTGTTAGGATGGAATGACCCTGTTGCAATTAATATTCCAGGAGCACAGAGATAGTCCCCATTAGGAGGAAGGGCCTCTCTTGAAGTCAAGTGAGGGAGTGGGGATGACCCTTCCTGGTCAGCGGGGTTAAGGCATGGGGGGAGGGTGAAGGGGAGGCAGAAGCAGGTAGAAGATGCAGAGGAAAATCCAGTGGCCCTTTTAGGTGGGATTCAGATCAGAGGCGTGGGTAAAGGCCGGTGATTCTAAGATACTCCCGGAGGAAGCATTTAGACAGAGTGGTGAGGTTGGAAGGCGTTGGGGGATGGTTTTGAAGGTGTCCTTGTTCTGCCAACTCTTTTTCTAGTGTCATCTCATTCCTATTTGGGTGGCCATGGGGAGGAGATCATGGGGGTGTGCAGGGCCCTCCCTCCCTCCTCCTTGGTCTCATCAACCTGTGCATGGAGACATGGCACCTGGAGCAGTACCCAGGTCAATAGCAAGGGGCAAGGTCTGCTTTGGGACCTTCAGGGGTCTTTTGCAGAGAAAATAATTTAGGTCTCCTCCTCTCTAAGTAATAGCCAATACAATATAAATGGCAAAGTATAAAGTAGTCCAGGAAATTCTGATCTTGCCCTTGATGATTCATTGTGCGTTTTATTTTTCAACAAAGAGAGCAGCCTTGAATAGAATGGATTTTTTTCCAGAGAACCCTCTGCCTCTAAGGCAGGTTTGGGGTCTTCAAAGGCACATTGAGCTAAGCTAAGGTCCGCACACAACACAAGCCATGCCCAGGGCAGAAGGACCCTGGGTGCTCTTTGTGGTCATTTGCAAGATGGCCCAGAAAGAGGACCCACAAGGGTACGACCGTACACCCCTCCCGGAGTGGGTTTTCTGTAGCGTGACCTTGCAGTTCTCCATCCACAGGTGGCCTCCGTTTCTCCCATTCTGGAGTCTAAGTTGGCCTGCGGACTTGCTTTGATCAATAAAGGCAGCAGAAGGTGCCATTCCAACCCGGACCGGAAGACACCGTGCGTGCTACTGCCTGTTCTGTTGGGACTCTGGATGCTACTGTGAGAACAGTCTGGGTGAGCCCACAATGGCAGAGACCTGTGACTCCACAATTCACGTTGCCTTGAGTGCAGGCCAGCACCCAGCTGCGGTCAGGCTGCTACAGATGCAGGAGCAAGCCAGTGTTGTGGGCTGAATCGTGCCCTAAATGTTTATGCTGAAGTCCTAACCCCAGTGCCTTAGAGTGTACCCACATTTGCATAGTCTTTAGAAGTGGCAATTAAGGTAAAAGGCAGTCTTTAAAGTGGGCTCTGGTACAATATGGCTGGTGTCCCTATAAGAAAAGGAGGTTTGGACACACGCGCACACACACATAGAGGAGAGACCATATGAAGACACAGGGAAAAGACCGCCATCTATAGGCCAAATTGACCTGCTGATGCCCCAATGTCAGACTTCCAGCTTCTAGGACGGAGAGCAAATGAATTTGTGCTGTTTAAGCTGCCCAGCCTGAGGGGCTTTGCCACGGCAGCCCTAACAGGTTCACGCACCAGATGAGACCAGACGAACCATTCATCTGAGCCCAGCTCAACCTGCCAAGCTATGGATCACCCACCAAAGAGGCTGTGATGTTTTAAGCTAAGAATGGGAAGTGGCTTCTGACCTAGCCAAATGACAGACTTTTGAAGGGTCCAGAAAACAGTTCAGCACTATATAGAAAACGAAGTAAGGTGAATCCATAATTTAACATGCCTCTCTTCCCACCCACATACACAGGCGCCTATGTAGGTAAAACGTGAAACTACCTTCCCCCACAGTTGTGCATGTGGAAGCTTCTCTTCTCATGCACATGGTCCTGTTTGTAACCAAGACCCCAGCATTTCTGTGCACAGGCATCTCACGTTTCAGGCACACCCAGCCTCTGCACATGTACACCTGGTCATGCACACCTGTTACTCCCTCTCAGCCTCTAGACACACATCTCTCCCAAACGTTTTTACACAAAGTAATTGTCACTACTAAATTGAGCACCTGTCCATTTATTTTTCAGGAGATAATACAGTGGCATTTTTAGAGTGAAAGTTAAGCATTTGATCTCATTCTCCAGGCTCCTTGTCCTGGTCCTTCAACCCTTTGCAGCATTTCTCCCATTGTGACAGCAATTGATGGTTCTCTGGTGGATTGTTCAGAAAAACTTATGTTGACTCCCATTTTGCCGAAGAGAGTAGCTATAACCCGTGAAGAAGAACATTCATTTGGGTACTTGGTTGAGAATAGTATTTGCTGTGAGTTGCAGGCCATGCAGTGGCACTCCATCTGGAGAACTTTGCCTCTAATAATGTTCCCGTGTCCCCTTCTAATAAAGCCAGTACTGCTACTCCTTCTTGGCTGCAGGAGTCCTCCACTCGGGACATGTTGGGTGCTATCATGTCTGCCCAGACACTGGCTCCTGGATCCCCATCATCCCATCCCTGCTGAAGAGGCTGGGAGAGGTGGGGTCATGACTGGGTCTCTGCACCATGTAAGTCTGGTAAAAATCACCCTGGACAGAAAAGAGCAGGAGAAACTGGGCAGAAAGAGCAGACCGTGGTCCTGGAGGCCACTGAGCTGGCTCCACAGCCTGGAGCTGGGAGGGGAGCTGGGTGGGAGCCCATGGCCCCAAGGAGACAAGCCAGAGAAGACAAAATCGGCAGGACAAGGACCTGGGAGCCTTCCCTGTCTCTGCAGCGTCAGGAGGCCCTCCTCGAGCACAGCCTCACTTGCTGTCTGGGAGACCCTCGGTGCCTCTCTAGCTTCTGTTGCCGTTTTACAGAAGACAGGAGGGAGCGTTAGGACAACTCAGCCACTTGTACAGAGACACATGGCAAGTGACGGCCTGACAGTGACACCCGAGTGCTCTGATTCCCAAACCCAGCCCTCTTCTGTATCCTGAGCTCTGCCCAGGCAAAGAAACCCCATGGGAAGTGACCCCAGCAGGCCTGCCCACCTGAGGTTCTCGCTGGACGCACCTGCTTTCCTGAATACTGGCACATCCATGCTGCTTACCTCTGCTCTAAGCTTGGTGCAGGGAAATACCCTTCCTTCTTAGCCTAAGGAGTTTCTGGGGAGAGGGATCAGTAAGTTAAAAAAAGGTAAGAATTTCTGTGATATTCTTTGGTGTTCTCCTGGATGCTCAGATTTATTATTGATTTCTGGATGCTGAGCCCCTGCCAAAACACAGCTCAGTCACCATTCCCTGGGCATGAGATGCCCGCACCCCACTGGGTTCTGGGCTTCAGGTCTTAGCTGAGGCAACGGGAGCATAAAGAATGAAGATGGCCAGGAGCAGACACTAGAGAGTCCTCAAGGCGCAGGGCCAGATGGATCTGGCCAGGACAGGAGGAGCAGCTCATGACTGAGACCCACCGGGCTGGCTGGAGGCCCCTCTATCTGTATGGCTCCGGCCACTTGCTCAGCAGGTAGGATCGCCTGTTCTGATTCAGCTCCATCCCACCCCTCTGCCAGTGGTGTCTGCTGCACCTTCTAGGTGGGAACTGCCTCCTATGCACTTACGGGATGGATGCATGGTCCACACACCTGGCCACAGGTTGTACAGAAGGGACCCAAACAGATGAGATAGGACATTCCCTTGGCCAAAGTGGGTGCCAAGCACGAGGCGGCTCCCACTGATGGAAAGCTCGGTGTCTGTGCAATTATTGCAGAAAGAGATGTTCTTTTTCTCTGTAAAAGTATCAAAAACCAACACATCCCTTGATTTTAGGAGGCATCTCACCATGTAAAGGAGCGGGTTTAAAAGTAAGTGAGACACTGGCGACAACTCCCTGGATTCTTGGGACTGCGTCCATGCTGGGTCCCCAGAGCCTGCAGGTGACCTTTCTGGTGAGTGTCCTGGAGCTGACCCCCCCCCCCCCTTTTTTTTTATCTTGGGTGAACTGAGTTTTGGATGTTTGCAGTTGTGAGTGTGCTGGCTGGCAGGGCGCGGGGGTGGACTCCAAGCTGGCCTGAAGTGGTAAGGACCACGACAAAATACAGTGACCACAAACCCAGAAACACAGGAGGACCAACTAGAGTGCCAGCATGGTCAGGTCTCTGCCATGCAATTCCACCACTGTCGCTGTGAGCAGTAAATAGGGAAACAGCGGGTTTTATAGGAGATTAGTGACCTTGAGTTAGCCATACGTAGAATCTAATTGATTATACATAAAGTAGACCATTTTCCCCCAATTGGAAAAATGAAATCATATGTCTAGCCAGAATCGTCCTTAGTGAAATCTCAGAAATTAGGGTTGAAACTTCAGAGTATGTCAGCAGCGGCACCACCTAGCAAGAAGTGTCTTAGGAAAACACACACCTGGGCGGGAAAGGGGAGAGGAGGTTAAAGAGGGCAGTGTGTGCCCCGTGGTGCAGCAGGGTCAGCACAGACCCAGGGCCAGGACAGCTTAGAGGGCAAGCCTGAGGCTGGATCTTGGCTCCAGTCTGTCCAGGCTTTCAGCTTGCTGCAGAGAACACACACAGCAGGGGCCGAAGACTGACGGGAAACGTTGGTCCATCTCGAGTGTGAAGCATTTGCAGTGGCGTCCATCATAGCCCGGAGGCAGTCAGCAGAGCGCTCACTGAACCACAAAGCTCAGCTTTAAAGACAACTGCTGAGCAAGGGGCAGCTGGGACCACGGGACGAGGCAAGTTCCTGGAAGGGAAATGGCACCCTGACCTACTGCACAGTAGATACTTACTCCATACCCACACAGGTACATGTGCGCACACTCGCACACACACCCACTCTCACCCATGTTCACACACAATCATACGTGCTGGTGTGTGCACACGTGTATCTACACACATGCATATTCGCTCACATACATTCACATGTGCGTACACATATCCACACATTAATGCATGCTCACACACATGTATGTATGTATGTGTGTATACAATCAGTGTATGCACATGCCTACAAATACACCCATGCACACCCACACATACCCTGAGTTCACAATTTTTTTTTTTTTTTGGTGGTGCTGGGGATTGAACCCAGGGCTTTGTGCATGCAAGGCAAGTACTCTACTAACTGAGCTATATCCCCATCCCCGAGTTCACAGTTTTGATAACAAGTGGGAGGGCTGTGGGGGGCATCTCGGCACTTCTTCTGGGGATCTGATTTCACTCTAACTGTGTTAGGCTTAATCCACTTCCTGGACTTCTTCTCTTAACCTGGGAGTCTTCTGGATTCACCTTTTGGGGCTGACTGGAAACTCCTTTGGGCGTTCCAGTTTTCGTAGCAGCTGCAGACTGGGCGAGAGGGGTCCTGCTAGGACCTGACTTAGAGAGGCCTCCCCTGTGGCCACACCCGGTCGCTTCTCCCCTTCTAGGTTATTCTCTGGGTTCCTGTGACTTCAGAATTTCGTCCCTCTTCCTGGCCTTCAGAAGTGTCTCTCCTGGGACTGATCCCCAAGGAGAGGCCTGCTGCCAGGGTGCGTGTCCTAGGGCCACGGGTGCTGCCCGTGGGAGGGTGGGTGGAGTTTAGAGGTGCAAGCTACCTGTGCCCTGTGGGAGCACATGAGACCCTGGGCAGTGGGGACAGTCTTGGGGGTAGAAAGAGAGAGGGGAGCAGGCCAAGGTCAACCCCCCTCTCCCCCCACCCCGCTTACTGGCTTATTCTGACAAGATGCTTTCAGGAGTCCAAGGATCCTAAATTTTACCTGGCCTCCCAAGTTGTTTTGGAAGTATATTTGCTCAAGGTAGGAGGATAGAATGTATTTAATTGAGTGGTTTGATAGTTTGATTTATAGCTGTTAAATATTAATCACTTGGCATGTGACTGTGTTCTTCCTCTCATGAAGATTTGTGGTGGGACTGAGTGGCCTGCAGGGGCCCAGACTCACCGCCGTCCCAGGACAGCATGGTGGCTTCTGGCTGCACGGGCAGCAGGTGTGACTCTCTTAAATCGTGGGTGTTTTCTGCTTCCCCATGACTGCCTCATTTTCCACTCTCATCTCCTGCCAGGTTCTTGGGCATGGCCATCCTAAGGGAGATGCTGTGTTTCCTAGGGGTTATCTGATCTCTGATCTCTGGTCTCCTCTAACCCAGCAGGACAGCTGCCTTCAGAACAGCCCCATGCTCTTCCCTGAAGCTTCCCTGAAGCTTCTTCTGCTCAATTTTCAGTTCCGGACGAAGCTTTGGCCATCCTTAGATGACCAAAGTCATCCAGGTGTGTCCAAAGACTGAGATTCTGGGGATGCCATTGTAGACTTAGATTTCTTATTTAAAGTACAGTGCACTATAGACACAGCAGATGGGCAAGACCAAGAGATCAAGAGACAATTGCCATTGGAAAGAGTTTGTTACTAAGAATTTCCAGGAAGAGGGGGTGCACCATACTGGCCACTGGATCAGTCAGTCAGGAGGCAAAGGGAGAGAGGAACTGTGGGCCTGAGTCTGCACTGTGGTTCTGTGGGGTGGACAGGTGAACCAGGGTGAGCAGGCTCAGGACTGGCTGATTTGAATAATTCCATTGCACTCAGGAGCAGGGGTTGCCCCTAGTGGTTGGGTACCTGCACTGGGGTGAATTTGGTTGGTAGTGGGGGTTGAGGTGAGGACTCCCACTGGCTGGTTTGAAAAGTGTGTTCCTGGTGAGTCTACTAGCTAATCCTGTGAGGAGCAGTCCCTGCAGGATCAGACAGGGTCAGAGAGGGCCCAGAGGTCCAAGCAGGGGAATGCAGAAAATGAAACCATGGCGGATTCATTCCTCTGACTCCGCTTCCCTGCAGGGACTTTCCTGGGTGAAGTGTGACTGACTGCCTGCTTAGGGTGTTGATCAGCAGGAGGCAGCTCTGGGCCTGCCCAGGGGGATGTCATGAGGGTCAGCTCAGCCTTTCAGGGCTCAGTGTCCACGAGAAGAACACACCAGGGGCGGCTGCTGTCCCCAAGCACGCGTCCTGCACCAGTCCTGCACCCAGCTCAGTGCCTGGAGCAGAGGTGACACAGCCAACGTGCACACCTCCAGGTGAGGAACGATTGTCTGTTGTTCCGAGACCCAGAGATTTCGGGGTGTTAGTTGTCACAGCAAAAAGTGACCAGCACAGAGACCTGGAGTCTGTGCTGCGTGAGCAGCTCCGGGAGCTGACTGGGCTTCTCCTGCCCCAGGAGGCCTGCAGATCTTCAGCTTTCTGCCTCCCTTTCCTCCATCTGCACAGCTCACCAAGGCCCTCCATTTTCATTTTCTAATTGTTTCCACCTCTCCGTTCTTATCCCTGGTGGATGATTAACCTGTCATTTGCTCCCCCAAACCGGCCCCCACCTGCCTTTGCCACTCTGGAATCTCCTGCTTCCTGCCTAGCCCTGGGATTTGATCAAGGCCATGTGCTCTCTGAGCTCTGGGAGAGGGTCCTCTTCAGCTTCAGGTCTTTGCCACCACCTTGGTGTTCCTGGGCTTGTGGGTACACTTCTCCAGCCACGTGGCCCTGCGAGTCTTCCCCTCTTCTTGCCTCTGCCTGTGTCTGTCTCTGTGTTCCTATAAGGGCATCTGTCATATTGCTCAGGGAGTGCCCGAATGACCTCATTTGAAGTGGACTCTGTCTGTGAAGACTGTCTTCACATGAGGAACTGGAGTTGGGACTAGAGCATGTCTCTTTTGAGGAGCACAGTTCATCCTTTGTCATAACCCATGTGAGATTCGCACCTGATGCGTCACCTCTCTGATTGAAATCCCTCCAGGCCTTGTCACCTCTCTGGCCCTCTTCCCACCAAGCCTCCAGTCTGCCTGCTGGGGCTATCGAAACTGTCTCTCCAGGGTGTCACCTCTGCTCCCAGATTCATAAACAGTAGTCATGACCCCCCACAGGAGGACGGCGCAGGGTGGGAAGGAGACATGCTCACAGACATGAAGGGATGGTCCTGGTTTCCTGTGTGGGTCTGCGTCCCTCTGGGGTGCCGGCAGCTGGGCTCTTGCTGCCCTCCTTTGCAGGAGGAGGACATTGGTCAGAGCCTCTGCCACGTGCCGGCCTTTTGAGAAAGGTGCCGAATCGCTGGTGAGCCTTGCCAGTGGAGCGTGACTCAGCCGTGCACCCTCCTACTGACACTCGGTGCAGCCAGGGCAGACTGGTCTGATGTTCCCGTTGCCCCGAGCTGTGGCTGGTCCCCAGATCCCCCCCTCTGTCTGCCTTGCTCCCGAGGCCTTCTCCAACCCCCACGTCTTCTTGGTCTGCAGCAAACCACTCCCACTGTTTGCAGAAAACCCTGGCCATGTTCCCATCCATCTGCCTTCCGTGTGACAACCTGAAAGTACATTTCCTACTCAGTATCTCACATCAGGTGAATTCTCCAAGAAAAGCAAATTTCATTTTTTAAATTGTTTACTCCGTATCCTTGACACTTGGTGCAGCTCAGTTCCTGGGACCCACTACCCTCAGTGTTTGTGGAGAGCCAGTGAGGACTCACCTTCCTGACAGGAAGATGACCAGAGATGCACTTTTCACCTTTTCAAACCTCAACTAGAATTCAGAACCTTTAAAACAACTTTCCATTATTTTGCTTAACTACGAGGGAGGCATGGGTATTATGGGATGATTAACCTGTTTGAATTCGTTCATTGTTAATTACAATAACAATCCATTTTTAATTGTAGACAAATTAGGAATACATATGAAAAGGAAGTTCAAGTGACAGAGAAAATCAAGTCTAATGGATTAAGGATGTATAAGTCAAGACACAACTTTAGGTTCATCTGAATAAAACAAGGTATAATTTGATTATCTCAAGGTAGGGAAGGGTTTTTCTTAAGATATGAGTATAAATCATAGAGAAAAAGGCTAATAAGTTCTACTAACTTAATATTAAGAATTTTCTTTTATCCAAAAAACATCACAATGAAGATGAAACAGTTCAAAATGGAGGGAAAATATTCTCAAACATGTAGTCTACAAGATGCTAGCATTCACACGACAATAAAAAAAAATCTACAAAAGGATCTATAACCACGAGAGAGAGAGAGAGAGAGAGAGAGAGAGAGAGAGAGAGAGAGAGAGAGAGAGAGTCACACATGATTTGCACTCACTTTATGAATGCTCGGTGCTAAGAAGTACCATGAAGTGGCTTCAATGAGTGGGTTCCTGTGATTGCTGCTGTGAGACTGGTGAGTCTTGAAGGCAGAGTGACAGTAAGCAGTCGGCTTCCCCAACCCCTTGCTGAGAGCAGATCTTGGGCAAAATGGTACATTCCTAAAGTGGTCACCTCAGATGACCAATCATCTGAACACAGGGATTTTAGACATTTTTAGTTGTGCTGAGTCCTTATGTTAATTTTGCTGCTGCAATCTGTCACAAGTATCTGTTTTTATGTGCAGGCACTTTAAAAATGCTCAGTTCTGTAGCTGAAAGTGTTTTACTTCAGGTTTGTCCTCCCTGGAACAGTCCTTGTCTCTGGTCTTCCTAGCACCTGACCATGTCCCCTGGTCCACCATGGCCCCACTCGACATTGGACACATTTATAAATGGACAGTCCTATAGCTGCAGCTCCAGGAGGGGGTGCTTTAACAACTGAGAGTCACCGTCTGACCCTGGCACCACATCCTGGAGCTCGCCTTTGCCCTGGGGATTAAAAGCTGTGTTGAATTGTCTCAGACACAGTTCAAAGTCATGGGACAGTTGGTCACTGGGAAACATGTTCAGTGAATTGGTTTTGGAAAATCAGGTAATAGGAAATTGGCTATTCAGAGATTTGTCTTTGAGTGATTGAGGAAAGACCCAGAGCCAGGATGATGGCATTGGCGGGTGGAACCCATGATGGCTTATTGACTAGGTGGGGACCCAAGGAAGCAAAGACCTGGACCTTGCAGGAAGCAGGTCTTCCTCCTCTGGCCTTTCTTTAAAGGGTTGGGCCCTGAACTAGTAGTTTCTGTGTTAGGGAAGTGAAAAGCAAGAGCTCAGCAAAAGTGCAGGAGAGGCAGTGTGGGGTCTGGGCCCTGGGACTGCCCATCTGCAATGTCTTGCAAACAGTGTACCAAAGCCAGGGGTTTGCTACCAAGGTCACCTGCACAGGCTTTTGAGAATGGTGAGTGGGGTGCCCCCACCAGGACAGGAGCCAGGTGGCTCCTTTGCGGGATCAGTTTATAATGCTGGGTCTGGAGTGGTGCCTGCACCCCTCTGTCTCTGCTCTCTAGTTGGGTGTTTTGCCTCTGATGGGGGTGATGGGGAGAGAGGCTAAGGCTGAGCCAATGTCCCCTGTGAGTAAGGGAGACAGGGGAAATTCTGTGTGGCCCTCTGAAGGATCAGCCGTGCACTTCACAGGGAGCTGGAGACACCTGGGTGGGCCCTCGGTGTCAGCAGCCCAGCCGAGCCTCCGCTCTGCTAGCCTGGTGGATGGGACCCATAAGGTTTTAGGACTACCCCATCCCAAAGGACTAGTTTGAGGCAGAAGGAGGAGTAAGGTAGGCACGAACATTCCGTAACTTAGCCTTGCCTACCCAGGGGAATGGGGAGAGCTTTGAGTGGGGAGCAAGAATGCAGTTTATACATGGATAGTCCTACAGCTGGAGCACCAGGAGGGGGCGCTTTAACAACTGAGAGTTACTAAAAAACTAGGGAATTGGATTGAGTTGCCATGACCAGTTTTCAGAAGAAGAAACGGGTTCCTGTTTGTTACCTAATGAATTGCTTCAGTCAAATCAGTTATACCAGTTTGCTGAGGGAAGCCTCAGAGATACTTGGTTTAATGATTGTGTTCACCATGACTTTAAGAGAGGAAAACAAAGGGCTGAGAGTTGTAAGCTCTGGTCCAACAAGCCCCACAGGTGGGTGGTGGGGTAGGGACTTGGGCTCAGGATTTCCTTTTTTGGCTTCAATTGTCTTAGTTCATTTTCTAGCAATAACTAATGACCATGGGCTCAGAAATTTATAAGTTTACTTGGCTCATAGTTCTGAAGCCTGGGATGTTCAAGATCTGGTGCCTGCATATGGGGAGAACTTTCTTACTGGTGGGCACTCTGCAGAGTCTCAGGGAAGCACAGAGCATTGTGCTTTGAGACAGTGTCCTTGCTGTGTCCTCTACTCTTCCTCTAAAGCCACCAGCCTGTTGGATTTGGCCCCCACTTTTATGGCTCCATTTAACCTAATTACCTCCCTGAGGTTCTACCTCCAAATGCCATGGTTGGTTAACTTTCCACTCTCTTAATACCAAGCTATGGTATTTTACCTTGGGTCTTGGTGGGGTGCCAAGCAGACTGTGAGGGCCCTTTCCAACTCTGAAGTCTCTGGAGTCTCCAGAGGCACATGATTCACCTGCCTGCACTGATGTTCTGATTCATGCCTGAGTCAGACTTGGGCCACAGCAAGAGGCTCTTGGATCCCTAGTAGCAGAAAAGCCAGCTCTTTGAGACCTGGGAGATGGAGTTCACGGAGGCTCCTAACTGGACAGTGATGCCTGGGTAGATGTTGGGGAGAATGTAAACAAATATTTGAATATCTGGGCTAGAAGATATCCAGGAAAGCCTGGAACATGTTTTGTGACCTCATTTGCTTTGATCGTGGGAGAGGAAGTTGGGAGCATCTGGACACTTCTGCCCTATGGACTTCAGCCTGTGTCTCCTAGGACATCTTCCCAGAGGACTGCAAGGCAGTTGTCACTCAGAAAAAAGCAGTGATATATTTTTTTAAAAATTGCTCAGAGAGGGGACACTGTCACAATATAGATGGCTTTGATCTGAATCAAGACGTCTTGTGCTTTCAAAATCTATATTCCTCACTCTGCAAAATTTGACCCAAGTGATGCATATAGTTTATGAAGATGAAAATCGAAATAAGTGGAACCAGGAGCAGTGGTCCCCACCCCCACCAGCTCCTGCTTTCAGCTCTGCCCCTTCTCTGAAGGGGGATCATGCACCTCAAATCCTGAGTCCTTAGCTTTACAAGGAGTGTGGGTGGCAGGAGCTCTCTGAGAAAGAGACCCTAGGGAGCTCCTTTGTCTTGTGTCTTTGAAGGACAATATGGGGTCCAATCAGGACAGACAGAAGCCCGCTGTGTGTGAAGGGGGAAGCCGGCCCTGGGCAGACACTGAGAGGCACTTCTTTTTTTTTTAAACTTATTTTTTATTTTACTTTGTTATATATGATAGCAGAATGAATAACAACTCATATTACACATATAGAGCACAATTTTTCATATCTCTGATTGTACACAAGTGTATTCATGCCATGTGTGTCTTCATACATGTACTTAGGGTAATGATGTCCATCTCATTCCACCATCTTTCCTACCGCCATAACCCCTCCCTCCCTCCCCTCTCAGCCCTCTGTCCTATCTAGAGTTTCTCTAATCCTCCCATCCTCCCCCTCCCAACCCCACTATGAATCAGCCTCCTTATATCAGAGAAAAATATACGGCATTTGAGTTTTGGGGATTGGCTAACTTCACTTAACACTATATTCTCCAATTCCATCCATTTACCTCCAAATGCCATGATTTTATTCTCTTTTAATGCTCAATAACATTCCATTGAATGTTATTTTCTTTATCCACTCATCCACTGAAGGGCATCTAGGTTGGCTCCACAGTTTAGCCATTGTGAATTGTGCTGCTATAAACATTGATGTGGCTGTGTCCCTGTAGTATGCTGTTTTTAAGTCCTTTAGATATAGACCAAGGAGAGGGATAGCTGGGTCAAATGGTGCTTCCGTTCCCAGATTTCAAGGGATGAGAGGCACTTCTTGACTCCAGAGCTGTAGTACTTTTTTTTTTTTTTGGTGGTGGGAATTGGACCAAGGGGGGCTTAACCACTGAGCCACATCCCCAGCCCTTTTTGGAATTATATTTAGAGACAGGGTCTCACTGAGTTGCTTAGGGCCTCACTAATTTGCTGAGGCTGGCTTTGAACTCGCAATCCTTCTGCCTCAGTCTCCGAGTGCTGGGATTACAGGTGTGTGCCACCGGGCCTGGCAACACCTGTGGTTAAGGTCTCTTCAGGCTTTTTGTTTGTTTTGTTTGTTGTAGTGGCCCAAAGAGACTAAGATGTGATCCAACCTCCTTCCCCTCCTGCATCCAAATGTAGTAGGTATATTATCACTTTTAAACTATTTCGTGCCTTCACTTACACTTCTAAGTAAAATCCAGTCAGGTGTTGCTTAACCAAGGAGACACATGTAAGAAATACATCACTGCGGGATTTCATTGTGCAGACTTCATAGAGTGAACTTAAACAAGCTGAGATGGTCGCCACACACTACGTGATACAATCTGAGGGGATCACACCATGTCTGCTGTCTGTGGTTCACCAGAATGTTGTGATGTGCATGTGACTTACTTTCACATCTATTTCTTATGCTGTGGCTTCAGAAAAGAACCTGGATTACTGAGCTGTCATGAAAAGATACTACCCCCACCCCTGCCTGCATCTCCCCTTCCTGTCTCCCTTCTGCCTGCTGTCTGTTATGCTTGATAGTGCCAGGCCATTAACAATTATATTCCAGTCTGTAGCCATAAAGACACTTGTGCATTGAGATGGTTTATTGTTAACCTTAAAAAGTAAGGCGTGAGTTTATGTTTCCAACAGTATTGTCATTGGGATGCTTTCCACAAGCTTTTGTATTTCATTATTTGCTGAGAGCCATTGCCAAGTAGGTATGATGCATGGCATGACCCAGGTCATTTGCAGTGACATTGCATGAAAGGTGACCTTGCTGAAGGACCAGGGCGGATCCAGGTTTAGGGTGTATCCTGCTGGGATTAGGGAGTATCCCGCTCCTTGGGTTTAGGGCGGTTCCAGGTTTAAGTTGTACCCTGCTGGGAATAGAGCGTATCCTGCTGCCTCAGGCGTGCCCGCTCCTTGAGTTCCCCTTGAGTTCTCACGGGATTCAGAGATTATTTTGGGATGCAGAGCCCAGTGGAAGTGTGGATTTTGCCCAGAACGTGGATTTCCCCAGAACGTGTTTGTAGAGTGCCGGTGTGAGTTCGGGAATAAAGAATTGCTGTTTGAATCTACAAGGCTGTGAGTGGCTCGTGATTTTGTGCCCAGCCAGACTGCGGCATTTGGTGGCCCGTACGGGGAACGTCTAAAGCTTGGAGGTAAGTGAAATTATTCGCCCCTGAAGGAGAGTGAAAGAATGGGTGACCATTTCAAAAAACAATGTGTTCTTATTTTGATTTATTTTGTTTTTATTTCAAGTTGCCTGACCCTAGAATTTTCTCAGGCAAACTGGGGAAAATGGTTGACTCAAGGTTTGAAGTTGTTCACCTCCAAGGAAGAGAAATTGTTAGAGAAAAGAGGCACCCCAATAAGATCAAGAACACTTAGGGCATATGTTGATACAATACAAAAATGTAGCCCATGGCTTTTTTTTTTTTTTTTTCATATTCAGTTCACAATGGATTTTATTTTTTTTATTATTTTTTTTTAAATTAATTTTTATTGTTGGTTGTTCAAAACATTACATAGTTCTTGATATATCATATTTCACACTTTGATTCAAGTGGGATATGAACTCCCATTTTTACCCCGTATACAGATTGCAGAATCACATCAGTTGCACAACCATTGATTTACATATTGCCATTCTGGTGTCTGTTGTATTCTGCTGCCTTTCCTATCCTCTACTATCCCCCCTCCCCCCCTCCCCTCCCCTCTTCTCTCTCTACCCCCTCTACTGTAATTCATTTCTCCCCCTTATATTTTTCCCCCTTTCCCCTCACTTCCTCTTGTATGTAATTTTGTATACCCCTGAGGGTCTCCTTCCATTTACATGCAATTTCCCTTCTCTCTCCCTTTCCCTCCCACCTCTCATCCCTGTTTAATGTTCATCTTCTTCTCATGCTCTTCGTCCCTACTCTGTTCTTAATTACTCTCCTTATATCAAAGAAGACATTTGGCATTTGTTTTTAAGGGATTGGCTAGCTTCACTTAGCATAATCTGCTCTAATGCCATCCATTTCCCTCCAAATTCTATGATTTTGTCATTTTTTAAAGCAGAGTAATACTCCATTGTGTATAAATGCCACATTTTTTTAATCCATTCGTCTATTGAAGGGCATCTAGGTTGGTTCCACAGTCTTGCTATTGTGAATTGTGCTGCTATGAACATGAATGTAGCAGTGTCCCTATAGTGTGTTCTTTTTAGGTCTTTAGGGAATAGACCGAGTAGGGGAATAGCTGGATCAAATGGTGGTTCCATTCCGAGCTTTCCAAGAAATCTCCATACTGCTTTCCAAATTGGCCACACCAATTTGCAGTCCCACCAGCAATGTACAAGAGTACCCTTTTCCCCACATCCTCGCCAGCACTTGTTGTTGTTTGACTTCCTAATGGCTGCCAATTTTACTGGAGTGAGATGGTATCTTAGGGTGGTTTTGATTTGCATTTCTCTTACTGCTAGAGATGGTGAGCATTTTTTCATGTACTTGTTGATTGATTGTATGTCCTCCTCTGAGAAATGTCTGTTCAGGTCCTTGGCCCATTTGTTGATTGGGTTATTTGTTATCTTATTGTCTAATTTTTTTAGTTCTTTGTATATTCTGGATATTATAGCCCATGGCTTTTTAAAGACGAGTTATTAAGTATATCAATGGGACCATCATGGTATCCTATAGAAGGATTTTTCTTCAACAAGAAAAAGATGGCTAATTCTGTTTACTATACTTGTCTAAGATCTTAGTTTTTACAGACATCTGATTAATTTACAAAGCTAAAGTGTTAAAATATCAACCACTAAATATAAAATCAAGTACTCTTTACTTATTAAGTTCCATAAGGTAATATATTTAAACATTATGTGTGTTTTCATAAATTGGTAAATGGAAAAAAGATTTAATATTGCTTTGGTCTGTGTCTTTGCTGAAACAAGGTTACTAAGAGTTAAGATTCTATCAGGTGTAATTTATATACAAAGAGTATAAGAAGTTTCAGTTGGGTTTCAATTATAGTATTATAGTACCATAAAAAACATGAAAATTATATTTCATCTTATAAAAGTGGAGTAATTTGTCTAAATCACAAATTTTATAAGAGTTGTTTCAGAATGTGAATTTATAAAGGGTTAACAGCTAGAAAAGAGATATTAAAAGATTGAAGATGTGAAAATATATTTTAATATGGAAGGTTAAAAGAAAAAGAAATGTTTCTAGATGAGATAATCTCTGTTTGGTAAAGTAAAAAGTTATAAAATGCCATTTAAAAAGATTTTGAGGAAACTGGACTTACTTTAAAAGCTTGAGAAAGGAAGAAAGAAGAAAAAGGTATTTGTACATGGCAGATTGAGACAAAGCTTCTTAATGGAGTTAAAAAAAAGCCTTTGGTTGAAGGGCAGCCATGTAAACTAACATTTAAGCGATTTAAACAGAATCTAAGCCTCGTTTAAAAGAGTGAAGCTGTAGGTGGTGAAAAGTACATTTAAAAGTACAGTATAGATGATAATTGGAAGACTTTAAAAGGTTAAATTGAAGATGGTTGAGATACCTTCATGGCGGAAAAAAAAAGAGATATAAAAAGATTCAAGATTTGGAAATATATTTTAATATGGAAGGTTATAAGAAAAAGAAATGTTTTTAGATGAGAAAATCTTTGTGTGATAAAGTAAAAAAGTTGTAAAATGTCTAAGTACGTTGCAAAAGGCTTTAAAAGGTTAAATTGAAGGTGGTTAAGATGCCTTCATGACAGAGGAAAGATTGCGTCATTTGAAGTCTAGTTAATCTTAAAAGCATTACTTAAAAAAAAAAACCATGAAAATGGGAAGATAATAGGATAAAAGCAATTTGGAGAAAGAATATTAAAAATTTGAAGTGAAAAACTTTGAAGACAAAATACAGAAAGGTTAAAAAAAGATGGAGAAGGTGTAGAAAGATAAAAAAGATGTAGGAAGACAAGAATTTTAAACCCACAAAATAGGAAAAAATAAAAACTAGGAAAAAAAAAAGCAACTAACATGCTCATTAAAACAAAAAGAGGAAATTGAAAAGGGGTATATATCCCCCAAAGATAAACTTAAAATAACGCTTTTTACTCTAAACTTTTAAAATTTTGATTCATCAGGGCTTAGTGCTGCGGAAAGACATATGTACCAAAAAATGTACATAAGCCTAAGGTAATTTGGAAAGATATTCTAACAGGACAATGGAAAGGTCCTGACCCAGTGATTGTCTGGAGTCGGGGTTCTGTTTGTGTGTTTCCACAGGGAGAACAGCAACCGATTTGGATTCCAGAGAGACTAACCAAAGCGATTTCTACAGACCAAAAAGAAGATGATTTGACTCAAATCCATAACAGCTGATATCCAGAGCTCCAGCTTGGCTATTCTTACACCTGTGACAGTGATTAACCAGGATGCTTTTTTCAATATCTATTTTATTATTGCCTTTTCCCACATCATAAAGTTCTATTTTATTTTTTGAGCTCATACAAACCTAGGTTAATGTTTTTCTGATCAGTTTTATTTTTTGACTGTGGAGTTTTTAAACATTGCAATGGAGATTTCACCTAGGTAAAGCTACAAGGCCTTTACTATTGTCTTATGTGTTGAACGTTTGTGTGCACTCTTGTGTTTTGTGTTGTATGTCTGTGTGTGTGTATGTCCATATTTCATATATGAGGAGCGCTCATGTAAAAATGGATCTGAATTTTTTTTATTCACGTGATTTAAATGGTTTAATTTAAATTAGGTAAACAGCTGTTAAGGATTGTTTTTAAAGGAGGTTAACAGATCTGTTTGTTTACTTTCACCTTTCCTTTTCATTATATTTAATAATTCTTTTCAGGATAATGTCGCTTTAGCATCATTGCCAGAATTCCTATCTTCATCCCAGTGCCGGTGAAGACAAAGATAAAACTAAACTACAGCTTCTATGATAGCTATCACAGTAAACTGTATAAACTGATGCATCAATGAATATAACTCAACAAGTAATGCTCAATCAAGGAGTCGACTTACTTTGGGAGGAAACGGACATATTGATAGACTCCTCCACTTTAAACTGCTTGCAGAACTTGCCTGGACTATGTATCACTTGTATACATTGTGAACTATCGTTTGGTGCAGCGAATTGTGGTAGTGCTGGCATATCTTTGCTGACGGTGTCACCAGTGATGCAATTTTTCCAAAGAAGCCGTCAATTGGCTTGGTGTTGTGGCATTTCTGTATCCTCCTCCCTTCTGCTAGTGATGGTCTAAAATTTGGGGGCCAACAGAGGTGAGGCAAAGAACCTCACCCCCCCACTGGCACCGAGGCCAAATTTGGGGGCCAACAGAGGTGAGGCAAAGAACCTCACCCCCCCACTAGTGCATAGGCCTATCCACAAGTATGGCTGTATGCTGGACCGGTGGTCAGTGACGGGTATGATCCAATTGCAGTGGTATCAACCTAAGACAGGAGGCTGACGCCTAGAGATCAGTTTTTCCCATGATGGGTAAGAACCATATGTTTAACTGGACAACCTACCAGGCACGGTCCTTAAGCCACACTGCTTGTCGTTTAATTAATCAGAAGGGGGGAGATGCTGAGAGCCATTGCCAAGTAGGTATGACGCATGGCATGACCCAGGTCATTTGCAGTGACAATGCATGAAAGGTGACTTTGCTCAAGGACCAGGGCGGATCCAGGTTTAGGGTGTATCCTGCTGGGATTAGGGAGTTTAGGGCGGTTCCAGGTTTAAGGTGTACCCTGCTGGGAATAGGGCGTATCCTGCTGCCTCAGGCGTGCCCGCTCCTTGAGTTCCCCTTGAGTTCTCGCGGGATTCAGAGAGTATTTTGGGATGCAGAGCCCAGTGGAAGTGTGGATTTTGCCCAGAACGTGCGTGTAGAGGGCCGGTGGATTTCCCCAGAACATGTGTGTAGAGTGCCGGTGTGAATTCGGGAATAAAGAGTTGCTGTTTGAATCTACAAGGCTGTGAGTGGCTCGTGATTTTGTGCCCAGCCAGACTGCGGCAATTATTATTTTGTGAGATGGGCCCAGGTGTTCGATGACAACCTAATGCATGGAATTCTTCTCATCCCCAAGTAGAGACATTCTTTGGTGTTCCCAGGGGCTTGAATTCAGGACCCCCACAGATACCAAAATCCATGGATCCTCAAGTGCTTTGTAGAAAGTGGCCCAGTATTTGCATAAAAATTCTGCACTTCCTCCTTTAGATCATCTCTAGATGACTTACAACACCTGGCACAGTGTAAAAGCTTTGCAAATGGTTATTATGCTGTGTTTCTTAGGGGATTAGGACAAGGAGAATAGTGTCTATATACATGTTCAGTATAGATGCTATTTTTTTGTTGTCTAGTGTTTTTGACTCACATTTGAGTTCAAAGATAAAAAATCCTCAGCTCTGACCTCTTGCTTCAGTTTGTTCTGTGAATTCCTCAGGTCTGTGCCGTTTCTGAAGGGGATCTCACTCTGTCAACCTGGGGTTAGAGCTCCTTATAGGTCCCATATCTAACAGGAACGCTGTAGCTGTGAGAGCAAATGAACCCTCATTGTAGGATGATTTTCACCAGAGGTGGTTTTCTTAAAAAATCATAACACACTCGGGATGATTCTGATGTCTTGGGGACCTTTCCCTTCATATTCCTGCTTATCTGTCAGGTGTCTTCTGTCCCAGGTTCCTCCATCTCCTACATCTTAGGGAACTCTTCTTCCAAGCCCAGCACAGCAGAGAGCTGAGACAGCTCACTGGGAAAGACGCCTTCACCGCCGCCCGTGGTCTTCTAGCAGGGACTTCACAGCAGGAATCCAGAGGCTGCCCAGTCACTGCTGACCACCCCCAAGGACAATTTCTGCACTGTGAAGGGCCAGGTGGCTGCGTTTGCCACACCATGCCTTCTCTTTAAAACGTCCCCATCAGCTTGGTGAATGGACACCCTCTGGGCATGTCCTTGGAGAAGATATGCAGAAAGACTCATGTCCAGCCCTACTGTGTTAAAAAACAGGGGACCTTGGGTTTCTACGCCTGTGAGGTGGATTCCAAACTCAGCACAGTTGACACAGCGCCCCAGAGGCGGGTTGGCTTTGTGAACTGGTGTCTCCCTCGGTGCTGCTCCCTTGGGGTCCTCTGGATCCTGGTGTGTGCATACTGTCCAGGATGAAGAGCCAGCTGTGCTGTAGCAGGCAGGCTGTGCTTCCTCACTGCTCTGCTGGAGGGTGGCTTTCCCTGAAGAGCCTTTCTTTGCCAGGGAGAAGCCCCTGGGAACTTTGACGTGGGTACGCCATGCTGGTGAGCTAAGTTCTGTGTAAGACGCGGGGGGTGGACCCTGCCAGCAGGATGTGCCTGTCAGATGCACTGAAGATGCTCTCAGGGTTCTGTTTATTATGTGCCTGGCTGGGTCCTGGTGTCCAGATTTTATCATGTGTTGTTCTGGATGTTTCTGAGAGTGTGTTCTGGATGAGATTCCCATTGTTTATGTGTTGTTTTCCGTAAAGGTCAGCCAGGTGTTATGGGCAAGAGGACCCAGGAGAGTGTCAGGAGAGCGAGGTTCAATATGCCCACAGGTGTCAGGGTCAGGAGGGACCACCGGCCACACAGGCCACTGGGGAAGCCCTGAGATGGGGAGGCAGAAGATAGCACCCATGGTGTTGGGGCCAGAGGCCGCGTTGGGGCTTCACAGTCGAGGGCTGTGCACCGGGGCACACATAGGCCGGGCTGGTTTGGATAAGTTGTGTGTGTGTTGGGCTCTGTGGTGGCCCCTGGATGCCTGTCTCCTGGCCCTGGCCTGTCTGAGGCAGAGCAGTGCTGTCTCCTGGGGTGTGGGCCAGGCAGAGGAGGATGGGTCTGGGCCAGGCAGTGTGCATGTCAGGCATGCTCCTGGAGGCACCCTGTGGTTCCAAGCTCTGGCTGGCCCTGGAGGGGCCCTCTCCCCACAGCCAGAAAGCTGCTCTGGTCCTGCCATTGACAAGGTGCAAACATCATCTTATGTAGAAGGCCACGTTCTCAGTGTTGCCTGTGGAGCCCAGCTGATGGCCCTACATAGTGTGGACACGCCTCATGCCATCGGCTGATGGCCCTGAGGGAGGGGAACCTGACCTCCTGGAAGAGAGGAGGAATTCTCCAGCTGCTGGCCTCTGACTCAGGCTGCAGTCCTCCCTGTGCCTGCAGCCTGCCAGGGCCCCTCCCTGCAGGGTTCAGTCAGCAGCCTCCCCAGGCTATGGAGCAGTCCGTTAAAGGAGTGCGTGGACCTTCTGGTGCTCTGGAGAACTCTGAGGAGCTGATACTGACATCAAAGGGGGTGATTATGGAGGAAGAGGGTGCTCAGGGTCAGTTCTCTGAGTTGGGGCTGGGATTTCTGAAATGTGTCCTTCTCTGATGGATTCAAGACTCTAATGACTCCATTTCTAGTAGCAAAGAGAAGACTGAGAGCCCTTGTGTGACGTGGCCATAGAGACATGCGGATCGTCACCACAGATGGGCCATTCAGACAGGTGATGAGGAGGGACGATGGCGATTTGGGTGGAACCTGGGGACACTGTTGTCAAGCTGTCAGGTGAGATGGTAGTGGAGGCTGCTGCTCATGTGCAGGACACCACAGGAAAGAGCTGGATGGCCCAGGCCTTCCACTCCCAGCTCCAAGGTGCCTCGGTGGCCGAGAGCCCCAGTGTCTGTCCTGAGAGTGGTTGTTCTCTCCAGCAGTCACAGATGAGGGCTCTTTTAAAAAATTATAAGTATCATTTTTTTTTCTCACACAGCTCATCTTTATGTGCATCTGTGGGGCACAGGGCCATGATCTGGTTCAGGTGTTCATAGTGTGCTTCAATAGCATTTCTATACTGTCCCTCACTGAGTCACCTTTTTTTCTGGTAGGACCTTGGACATTTACTGCCTTAGCTCTTTTGCAACATGCATCTTAGAGATACCTCCTAGCATCACCTGACTTCCACTCCCACTCCAGGTGTCTTCTTAATTGAAATATGTGGCATCTACCCCCCCGCCCCCCAGATCCCTCCTTTCTATCCCCAGCCTCCGGGAACCTCTGTCTTTCTCTGTGTTGATGGGTTGGCCTTTCTTGGTGTCCACCTGTGAGTGAGGTTGTGTGCCAGCCTTTTCCATGTAGCCCAATGTCCCACAGACTCATCCAACTCAGTGCATGTCTTCACCTCTTTCAAGTAGAAACCCAGACTCACTTGGTTCTGAAAATATGCTTCACATATTTTTCCTTTATTGAAATAATGGTTACAAATTCTTCACTTGGTGCCAGTCCTTTCTTGCAGCCAACTTTGCTCAGTCTTCCTGCAACACACTTGCAGCTCCTTGGAACATACTGCTAAAAATTCAGTTTCAGGAGGGCACCTGTACATGTAACATTGCCCTTTATATCTTGTGCACCGTATATCTTCAGCCCAGCGGGCATAAGTACTGGGGTGACCGACACCTGCAGGGAGGAAACACAAATCCTTAGACCTTGTGCTTATGGCCTCAGTGCCTTCTGGTCATTGGGTAAGGCTGAGCAGCGACTCTGGGATGCACATGGGATGGTTTGCTCCTCCATGTGGTCTGCATGTTTGATCCTTGGGCTGCTCCTGAAATAACAAGGTGCATATCTCCCTTCCAAGGATGAGCAAGGTGTTCCCAGTGGGGATTTCCTCTGCCCGTCATTCAAGAGACATAAGAAAGAGACACCCCAAATATATTTTTAAGCACATCTTACTGTCTCTGGCACTCACCCACTGCATTCTTGTAATTCTAAACATGGGTTATGTACAAGGGGCAGACCATGAATTTTCCTGCTCACCGAGGAGTCACACGCGTCCCTCAGGCCTTAGTATACTCCCCCCTTCAACTTTACATGCATTCTTTTCTCTGGTTTATCAGTTGTCCCCATCCCTCTGGATTCAGTGTACTGAACCTTCTTACTTTATGTACTTATCCCTCTGGCTTTAGGTGTACTCATCTCCATGACTTTAGGTAGACTTGTTCCTCTAATTTGAATCCCTATTCAACATCTTCAAAAGCATCATTTTGCCTGAAACCTATAATCATTCATTTACTGTCAGACTGAGTTGATGTGTACTCTGTAAAGATCTAATAGTTTTCCCCAGGTGGAGTGTATTGTGCCTACAGCTGGTATCTCGGAATCTCCTAACTAGAAGGAACCCTGACCTAGACCCCTGTGTTTCCAATAGAGAAGGACGCCACTCAGGGCTACCCTCCGACACTACCTTGGGCCAGTGTTTGGCCAGCCTCCTTTAGTGGGTGATACAGGACAACTCTTGTCACCTCAAAATCCTCATGTTGATGCCTGACTCCTGAAACCTCAAAACGCGACTGTACGTGGACTCAGGGACCCCACAGAGGTGATCAAGGTTAAACCATAGGATGGGCCAGGATCCAGTATGAGAGGCATGGTCCTCAGAGAGGTTAGGCAGAGACACACACAGAGAAAGCAGGTGAGGACAGGCGGAGGTGCCATCTCTGAGCCCCACCTGCTGCCACCTGGGTCTAGACCAGCCGCCCCCAGAAGTGCCAGCTGACGCCTTTCAGTCGCTGAAGGGCCTAGTGTGTGGGCGCGGTGAGGGCAGCCCAGCAGACCGTGCCCCCGGCCCTGGTGCCCTAGGAAACAGTGTGCTGCAGAGGCCCGTGGCCCTCGCTGGGAAGCGGGTTTCATCCTGAGGAAACTGCCCTCCAGGGCTGTTCTCCTGCCTTTGCAGCCAAGTCTAACCATGGCTTCCGAAGGCCGCCCATCTTCAGCCCTTCACCTTTCATGGGGTTTCCCCATTGCCCAGCGCCTGGCCCTCCAGAGCATTCTCATCTGCCTGTGCTCATCAGCACCAGGGACTTCCTAAATTCAAGGCCAGGAGTGAATACAGAGCAGCTGGGGTGTGTCTTGGCCACTAGGAGCCAAGTGGCTTTGTTCCTCTGTTCTGTTCCCCGGGAGCTGTGCTGTTAGCATGGCAGCCCCTGGGAGACATGGCTATTCACAGGGAGGTGGCTGGAGTCCACGAGACTCAAGGACAGTGCTTGGTGGACCCATGGGCTGGTGGTTGCAGAAGCCGATAGAGCCCCTCTGGAGCATTTCCCCCCCTGCAGAAGGCTCTATGGCATTGTGCTGTACGGAGATGGGGGAATCCAGGGAGGTTGTGGTTGTACCATCTCAATGCACATGAGAGAGGCATATCTCTTCAGGGCCCCTGGTTGCTCTCAGGAAGCACAGTCTGCTGATCTGCAGTTCATGTTCTCCTGTGCACCATGTGGATTCCTATTGATGCAGGATTGTCATGGGCTGATTTCACCTGTCACTGTGTTGGGGTTCACCATAGCATCATATCCTACACTGCAATGGCTAGAATTTTTCTGTTATCCATACCTTTGTTTAAAATTAACAAAACAACAACAAAAAAACCCCAAAGCCGGTGCCCCAAACTTGAAGCTCGGCCTTTAGAAGCGCTGCCTGCAGAGTGACCCAGGGACAGGAGGGGAACCTGCGTGACAATGTGCAGAGGAGACAGGGGAGCAGCTCTTCCTCCCCCTCCATACCCCTCCCGGGGACAAAGCTCAGAGCCCTAAGCAGTGTCCTTCCCTGCGGCCAAATGGGATTGTGGGGACAGCTGCGGCTCCTTAGAGGCAGCACTGGGCCTGTGGGTCCCCCAGGGCCTCCGATCCTCCCTGGCTCCTGCCTGGAGGGAGGTGGCTCTGCTCTCTGCTCCTTCTAGAAGGTGAGCTGAGAACTCCTTTCCTGCCAGGCTGTGCACAGGAGTCCTGGGTGGTCCAGGCCCAGTGCAGAGGGGCCTGGCAGGGGAGTCCCTGAGCGTCCTCTGTGTGGTCCTTTCTGCCAGCTGCCTTGTTACAGAGAGGTCAGGACTGCCCCCTGTGCCTGCTCAGCCCTGTGCCCGCTCAGCCCTGTGCCCGCTCAGCCCTGTGCCTGCTCAGCCCTGTGCCTGCTCAGCCCTGTGCTTTGAATGAGGTGCTCATGATCCTGTTCAGATGGGAAGAGCATAAAACTCTTCTGGTTAAAAATCTGCTATAAACTGTTTTGAGTTTGGAATGTCAGAAAGAATGTCTCCTTGTTAATCAGTAAAACCACCCTCACCCCTGGCTGAAGGAGAAGGTGGAACTAGCTGGTCCTCCTGGGACCTGGTATATTCTGGTATTTTCCAGTATTTAAGGAAATATATGCTGTTGCTCTTGAGTTGATTTCTCTCCCTCTGTAAATGCTCTAGTGCACTATTAAGAACCTGCATCAGATGCCTTGCTCCCAATTCACACGGGCATCTGGAGGCACAGCTGGAGTAGCCAGGCATTCCTGGAGGTAAAGCCCTGGCCTGGAGAAAATGCTTGAGGACTACCACAGTCGCCAAGTAGTGCTTTCTGCACAGGGCCCCAGTTGGCAAGAGAGGAAGTTAAAACTCAGAAATGTGTGACTTGCTCAAAGTCACTGTGAGTGACAGGGCAGGGATAATCATGTGTCCCTCCCCCGACCAGTGACCCGAGGTGCGCACAGCAGTTGCGTCTCTCTGGATAGGAAGCTGGCCCTCAGTGTGAAGAGCCAGTGTAGGGGAAGCAGAAATCCCCACTACACAGGGCATGCTCTAGATGCCCGACGATGATGGGGCTGGGAGATGCGGGACCCATGCCTGAGTAGCCCTGAGACCATAGGGCCCCCTTCCCCTGCTGCCCAGGGACAGCTGCAGAGCCCTCTGCAGACCCTCCACCTCAGGTGTCCCCTGAGTCTCCCCCTTAGGATACAGAGCACCTCTTCTTGGTCCCTCGTCCTCAGCCCTGGGTCAAGTGCTTCAGCAGATCCTGCTGCTTACCTGGGTCTATCTGTGAGAAGAGGAAGCAGAGAGTCAGCAGCAAAATGCAGTGTGGCCTCATTGTGTCAGGCAGGCAGGGCCCAGGGAGCAGGAGAGGAGGAGACCCTCCCTAGCAGGCTGAGTGAGAGTGCCAGTGGCCAGAGCTGGGCAGTATTTATAGGGCTGCAGGACTCACAACCTCCTAGGGCTGAGAGAGGCGTGGCAGTCCAGAGAGAAGTTCTACCAACTGCCCATCCTGGCATTTGCCCTGAATGGCCCTACGTCCTGTGGGCTTTTGGTCTGTGTTGGGCTGTGGCTGGGTTTTGCTTAGCCTGAAATCCTGCTGTCCTGAGCTCCTGCCAGCCCCTATCTTTCCATGTTTGTGGATTAGGGAGGTTCCTGGCCAGGCAGCTCTCACTAGGATCCCTCATGTTATGAAGATGTAGAGATCCCGTGAGAGGAGCCAGCTGGTCTCCTGGTGGGGCCTGGCTCCATGCTGGTATTGGTCCCTTTTATGTTCCTGGGTCCTAACAGGTGGCTCAGGGTTTCACCCTCTCCCAGTGCTAAAGCTGAGCAGGAGGCAGGGGTGAAAGTTCCTCTTCATTCTGAGGCTCCTCTAATCTCTCCCAATGTAGAACTGTCTCTTTGGGGGCCAATTCCAGCTGGTCTTGTGTTCTAGAACACAAGAACACATCGAAGGCACTAGCTGAGCTGTCCTGGTGGGAGGGGAGGTGGCAAGGTTCTTGCACAACACATCTAAGACCACATCTAAGACCACATCTAAGACCACATCTAAGACCACATCTAAGAACACATCTAAGACCACATCTAAGAACACATCTAAGACCACATCTAAGAACACATCTAAGACCACATCTAAGAACACTTCTAAGACCACATCTAAGACCACATCTAAGACCACATCTAAGAACACATCTAAGAACACATCTAAGACCACATCTAAGACCACATCTAAGAACACATCTAAGAACACATCTAAGAACACATCTGGACTTGTGTTCTAAGGATATTCCAACTATGACATCTCAGGGTGTGAGCCCCCCATCTTGGTCCCAAGGACAGGCAGGTATGAACCATGGAGCTACCCCTGGGGTCCCATGGGTGTGATGAATCCTGTTCAAGGAGCCTACGGTGCTCAGTGATCCCAAAGGTTTCAATAGCATGCCATTTGTTGTTGGTCTCCACAGCAATTCCTGGAGCAGTGGATTCCTAGTGACTCACCCTGGCTCCAATTGTCAAGCAACGAACCTGGCTCTGAGCCGTTAAAAAAGAGACAAACTTATTATGAGGCCATGGAGCAGCTCAGAATATTATTGGCTTGTAGGAGCCCTCAACCTGCGTCTCAGCTTCCAGGAGCCATGTCTATCCCCTGCCACAGAACTGGTGCCATGAGGATTCCTGGGCACAGCCACCAAGCATGGCACATCCAGAAGAGATGCGCTATTAGTTGCCAGCAGCTCCACAGAGAGCGACCCGCTCCAGGTCAAGCACCTTGTAGACACCTTGACTGCTTCCCTGCCAGACACAGAGAGAGGCAGAATGTGTGTGTGTGTGTGTGTGTGTGTGAGAGAGAGAGAGAGAGAGAGAGAGAGAGAGAGAGAGAGAGAGAGACAGACAGACATAGAAGGAGAGATAGACACATAGAGACTTCTAGAGATGGAGAGATTTAAGCAGACACAAATATCTAGAGAGAAAAAGAGAGATAATAAGACATATATGTACATACAGAGAGGACCCTTTCCTACCTGTCCTTACTTCTGACTACACTCTCCCCCTAGCCAGGTCCAAGTCTGGATCCTACGCATGGCTGGCAGAGCCTTGCTCACAGGTGCAAGGGAGTCTGGGAAAAAAGATGTCTGGGCATGCAGTCCACACCCTGGGGGTTGTAGTAGTTTCTCACAAAGCTGAGAAAGGAGAAGTCCCCAGACAATCAGAGGATGTAGGCTGCTGGGTGGACGCGAACCCTGATAAGCGTTTATCACACTCATCTTCATTCTGTTATTCCCTGGTCCAGGCCAGGTACGAGGACCCCATGGTGTGCCTGGCAGTCTTGAGTGAGACAGGGTGCAGTGACATCACCTGCTTGTGGCTTCCCCGGAGAGGCTGCCTGGGAGGCAGGTGAGCAGAGGGAGTTGGGAGGAAGCTGGGCAGGGGCTCTGGAGTGGCACGCGGGGAGCCTGCTGGCAGGTGGTTGGAGGTGACTTATTCCCAGGAGGTCAGGAGTGCTCTGGCCCCAGGGCTTGGCCTGCACCTGGCTGTGTATGTGGGGTCCTGATGACTCTTGCCTAGGTTTTCCATGGAGGTTGTTCATGTAGGGGAAGGTGGGTCACCAGGTCAGGGAGGGCTGGCATGTGCCATGGGGACTGAGTCATGAAGGTCTGCAGTCAGCCTTTGGGGCAAGGAGGCCATCAGTCTGCTACAGCTGGTTAAAACCATCCACTGTTCAGGGTCTACAGTACAGGGCTGCCAGGCCTATAGCCCAGGTTCTTAGGGGCTGTGTGTTTTCTTCTGGTCAGAGAAGCTAGGTTGAAGCCAGCAGGCAGTTTGGATGTGTCCCCAGCTAGGGCTGCACCATATGGAAAGCTTTCCCTTTGGGACCCCTCCCACCAGGATCCCAGTCCTCGCTGTCTCTCCTCAGACAGGCCTGGTCTGCAGTAGCATCTGCCAGCAGTTCCAGATCCCATCCAGGACTCTTAGGGGTGCTGGGCATCCCCTTGATCTCTGTGGTTCCTCACCCTGAGGCCAGGTGGGGCTGGCTGGGGAGAGAGGGGGCACTTCCTGCTTCTCCAGGCTGATTGGGGTGGATGCAGGACCGTGCCTTAGTTGGAGGATGGTGGTGGAGGAAACAAGTACTGAGTGCACTGTGGGAACAGAAAGTGTAGCTGGAATCAGGGGCTCAGAACCTGTAGCCCGAGTGCAACATTCAGGGGAAAAAGTTACTATGCAACAAAGGGTGGAGCAGCGTGTGGGGAAAACAGGTGAACAGTTGAAAAAGTAGTGTGTTAAGCAATTTTGTTCCAATAGTGTGTTGTGTGTTATTTATGTCTTCCTCCCATTTTCCCATTTCCAAAGTGACAGGCGGGTGTCTTCACCAGGTCGAGTATAAGCAGTGTTGCTTGTAAGAATCATAAGGGAACCATAAGTTTTATACACTGTGTCGCTCAGTGAGGCCACTCTTCTTTGCAAAACCCTGCCCTGTGGGGCCCTCTTCAGTGTGGAGCTGGTGTTCTTTTGATGTGATCCATCAGTCTGGGATGGCTTCCTTTCTTGCTAGCAGAAGGAAATACCCCAGGGTCTTCTGGTTCATCTTCTGCTCTGACCTGGATCTGCTGACTCTCTAAGTCATTTAGCCACCATAGGTGAGCACAGGGGTGCTCACTGTTACTGGGCTGCTAGTCCCTTCCGATGGGCCAAGGCTCAGGAATCCACACCTTAGAGAAGGATAGGTCCTGGAGTTGTAGAGAGAGTTCCAGTTCACCACGAACAGGACTTTAATGTCATCTTTTGATTTCATCTGAAGTTTTCTTATATAAAGTCTTATGGCATGTCATTATTATATTTTGCTGTTTTTTTTTTTTTTGAAATTTCAGACCTATTGCAAACCAATGCAAAGGGAGTTTGCATATCTCCCATAGATCCTGGAGTCCCTTTGTGGCCTCTTTTTGCTTTTATTGTTGTGAGCATTTTGGCGCTTCTGCCCTGAAGAGTTCAGCCTCTATCTCCTAAGAAGGAGGCATTCTCCCAGAGACCTGCAGGGCAGTTGCCATCCTCAGACCAAAGCATTCATACAGTTTTTTAAAAATTTATCTGAGAAGTGACATTATCACAATACTTTCAGATGGTTTGATCTCATTAAAAATGTCTTGTGCTTTCAAAATCTGTATTTCTCTCTCTGTATTATTTTACACAAGTAATGCACACTTTATGCAGGAGACCAGATGTTTTCTTTCCCTCTTGGAAAGGTAGGGTCTTCCCTTTTTCGTGTTTTTTGAAAGTCTATCAAAATGTGCCTAGATATTAGGTTTTTTTCTTTGAAATACATACTTGTCATTGGATGGGCTCTTTGCTTATCTCTGGGGAAATTTTTTTTCCTATTTCATTAATCATTCTTTCACCTGAAATCTCACTGTCCTCTCTTTCTGTAATTTATTTAATGAGACAATTTCTTGAGTGTTTATCCATGTACATCTCATTTTATCTCATTACTTCCAACATAGTTTTCTTTGCACAAAGTCAATTCTCTGGATTTATATTAAAATATTTACTTTGCAAATAACTCTTAAATGGCTAAGGCTTTGTTCTTCCTCCTAAACTCTCCACAGAGCATTTTATTGCTGTCCTCTGTACACAGCGCCCCAGAGGCGGGTTGGCTTTGTGAACTGGTGTCTCCCTCGGTGCTGCTCCCTTGGGGTCCTCTGGATCCTGGTGTGTGCATACTGTCCAGGATGAAGAGCCAGCTGTGCTGTAGCAGGCAGGCTGTGCTTCCTCACTGCTCTGCTGGAGGGTCGCTTTCCCTGAAGAGCTTTTCTTTGCCAGGGAAAAGCCCCTGGGAACTTTGACGTGGGTACGCCATGCTGGTGAGCTAAGTTCTGTTTAAGACGCGGGGGGTGGAGCCTGCCAGCAGAATGTGCCTGTCAGATGCACTGAAGATGCTCTCAGGGTTCTGTTTATTATGTGTCTGGCTGGGTCCTGGTGTCCAGATTTTATCATATGTTGTTCTGGATGTTTCTGAGAGTGTGTTCTGGATGAGATTCCCATTGTTTATGTGTTGTTTTCTGTGAAGGTCAGCCAGGTGTTATGGGCAAGAGGACCCAGGAGAGTGTCAGGAGAGCGAGGTTCAATATGCCCACAGGTGTCAGGGTCAGGAGGGACCACCGGCCACACAGGCCACTGGGGAAGCCCTGAGATGGGGGGCAGAAGATAGCACCCATGGTGTTGGGGCCAGAGGCCGCGTTGGGGCTTCACAGTCGAGGGCTGTGCACTGGGGCACACATTGGCTGGGCTGGTTTGGATAAGTTGTGTGTGTGTTGGGCTCTGTGGTGGCCCCTGGATGCCTGTCTCCTGGCCCTGGCCTGTCTGAGGCAGAGCAGTGCTGTCTCCTGGGGTGTGGGCCAGGCAGAGGAGGATGGGTCTGGGCCAGGCAGTGTGCATGTCAGGCATGCTCCTGGAGGCACCCTGTGGTTCCAAGCTCTGGCTGGCCCTGGAGGGGCCCTTTCCCCACAGCCAGAAAGCTGCTCTGGTCCTGGCATTGACAAGGTGCAAACATCATCTTATGTAGAAGGCCACGTTCTCAGTGTAGCCTGTGGAGCCCAGCTGACGACCCTGCATAGTGTGGACGCGCCTCATGCCATCGGCTGATGGCCCTGAGGGAGGGGAACCTGACCTCCTGGAAGAGAGGAGGAATTCTCCAGCTGCTGGCCTCTGACTCAGGCTGCAGTCCTCCCTGTGCCTGCAGCCTGCCAGGGCCCCTCCCTGCAGGGTCCATTCAGCAGCCTCCCCAGGCTGTGGAGCAGTCCCTTGAAGGAGGGTCTCCCTTCCTGTGCGTGGACCTTCTGGTGCTCTGGAGAACTCTGAGGAGCTGATACTGGCATCAGAGAAGGGATTATGGAGGAAGAGGGTGCTCAGGGTCAGTCTGCTCCCAGCTCTGAGCTGCCTCAGTGGCTGAGAGCCCCAGTGTCTGCCCTGAGAGGGATTGTTCTCTGCAGCAGCCACGAGCTGAGGGCTCTTTTTAAAAATCATAAGTATTATTTTTCTTGCACAGCTCTTCCTTATGTACATCTATGAGGCACAGAGCAACGATCTGGTACAGGTTTCAATCTGTGTTGATTAAGACTTGACCTTCTTAAGTTTTTACTTGGAGTGAATCTCTCAAATTAACGATTAGTCCGTTTGAAATATACCTTGTTGTTACTCATGTCACCCTGCTGTGCCGCAGATCTCAGGAGTTACTCTTCCTAACTGAAGTGATGTAGCCCTTTCAGCAAGCAAGTTCTCATTCCTGCCCTCCTCCTGAGCCCTAGTAATTGTCTTTTATTCTCTTTTGGCTCTTTTTACCTTCTGTATAATAGTGAGATCATTCAGTTCTTGTCTCTCTGTGCCAGGCTTATTTCACGTAACATGGTTTCCTCTGTTTTCATGTATGTCATCGTGGATAGTGGTCTTCATTCCTCTTTTATGGCTTAATGTGCTCTCATTGGGCATTGGCCATGTTTTCTTTATTCATTCATCCTCTGGGGCACATTTAGATTGAGACCATATTCTCATTTTGTGAACAATGCAGTAATGGACATTTGAGTGGAGAAATGTTATTGGAGTACTGATTTCAATTTATACACACACACACACACACACACACACCCAGGAGGGGGACCACTGCCACATTTGTGGCATTGCTCTCTGGCTTTTTTGTGAAAACATGTGGTTTTCTGTAATAGCTGTATTAATGTATGTTCCCACCACATTGCACAAAATTCCATTTTTTCACATCCTCTCAGACACTGACTATCTTTCAGTTTTTGGATTATAGCCATTCTAACAACTTTGGAGTGATATCTCATTGCACTTTATGACTTGAATCTTCCCAGTGGCCAGTGAGTTTGAGCATTTTATTACAGAACTATCATCCATTTGCATGTCTGCTTTTGGGAGTATCTGTTTGGGTCCTTTGCCCATTTTCACTGGGTTATTATTTTTTTTTTATTAAGTTGTCGTTCCTTTTATCTTTTTGGTTCTAAACCCCTCATAGACGTATGATTTACAAATATTTTTCCCTAGACCTTGGGTTTTCTCTTTAATTTAGTGTTTCCTTTGCTGTGCACAAGTTTATTTTTTTGGTATTATCCAATTTGGGAGTTTTTAAATTTTGATCTCTGCTTTTGAGTTCATATCTAGTTAATCATTGTGGAGACCAATTTGTACAGATTTTCTTCCAGCTATCTCATGGTTTTAAGTTTTACATTTCAAACGTTAGCCCATCTGGAGTTCACCACGTATGTGGTAGGAGATAAGGAGATGAGATTGTTGCCAACTAAACCTGGAAATACATCTTGTGAAGGTGGATTTAATATGAATTGAATTCCCAGTGTGTCTAATATTCAAATGAGATAACTAAGGGAGGGAGGCCATCAAAAGCTTTGTGTGACTGGCCTGGGAGAGTGTTTGTCCCTCTCCAGCACTCTGCTCACTTCACTGGGATAAACACTGGGACAGGTCCTTCCTCTTACCATGACTTTGAGAAATGAATTTTTGAAGGAAGCGCAGTACCGTAGGAGATCAATATGATATCTTTTGTTTGGGTCAGGACTTTATGATGGGAATTCTCTCCACTAAATTCTGGAACCTAAATGCAATGGGAATAATTGGGGCCCTAGGTTAGCAGGTCAGGTCCATATGATTACTGTGATGGACAGAGAGTCAGAGATAAAGAAGAGCCCTGCTCATGGTGACCTGTGGCATTGGCAGACCATTGTGAAGGTTCAAAGAGTAAAAGAGGTGGGAAGTGCTTTACTCAGCGTTTTTGACACTGTTACCTAAAGACCTGGCAAGAACAACACACAGGAGGAAAAGTTTATTTTGGCTTATGATTCCAGAAGTCTTAGTCTACAGATGGCCTATTTCATTGCTTTGGGCATGAAGTTGGAAGACTGTGGAGGAGGAAAGCAGCTCAGGACATGGCAACCAGGAAGGAGAGAGGGGTGGGGGGGGAGAGATCGAGAGAGAGATCGAGAGAGAGAGAGAGAGAGAGAGAGAGAGAGAGAGAGAGAGAGAGAGCATTCTGCTTACCAGGGACAAAATACATCCCCAATGTCGCACCCCTACTGACCTACTTCCTCTAATCACACTCCTACCTGCTTAGAGTTACCACCCAGTTAATCCATACCAGTGGATTAACCCACTGATTAGGTCAGACTTCCTATAACCTAATCATTTTATCTCTGAAATTTTTGGCATTATTTTACACATGAACTTTTGGAGAATATCTCATATCTAAATTGTAACATTCCACCCCTGGCCCCCCAAAGTGCATGCAAACCTCAAAATGCAAAATACAGTTAGTCCATTTTCAAGAGTCTCCTGGTCTTAATTCTTCCAGAATTTCCCCAAAGTTTAAAGTTCAAAATCTCATCTGAGTCTTAAGGCATACTCTTAGATGTGAGAGTAAAGATCAAAATCGAGTTATATGTATCCAATATTTAATGATACAGAGTGAACAATTCCATTCCACAAGGGCAAAATTGAGGTACAGAAAGAAAGACCAAAGCAAGACTGAAATCCAGCTGGGCAGTCAAGTTTTGTAGATCCACCTCCCATATAGGAGCACATGACATTATGCTGTTCTTTCTCAAGAGCTTGTTTTCCTCCAGCCCTATGGCCTTGCTGGCTACAGCCCACCTGGCCTCTCTCTCGGCTTGTTGCTCTTCAGTTTTCCTTGGCTAACATCCCCCTTTTCTGGCACCTTAATCTTGGGGATCTCCATAGCTGCTTTGGCTTTCTCCTCACATGTTCATGTAACACCCTCACATGGATAATCCGCAGGGACTCCAGCTCTGCTACAATTTACCTGGCCTTGCAGGCTTTCCTTTGAAATTTCAGTGGAAGTATCCAGTACACAACTAATGCATCCTGCATTCCTACAGAACAACCACCATATAGTTGATACCAAGGTCTACCAACATCTTGAGCAGTAGCCAAACTTCCTAGAACCCTAGCCTCTGAATTCCTGGGTGGCTAAGATGGGTGGCCAATGTGAAAAAAACTTCCTAGTGCTCAGCTTTCTCTCCCTGGCATGCAAGCATGGCTGTGGTCTTGCCAATTCCTGAGATACCCTCAAGCCACTTTTTTCTGTTGTTTCTAGGTAAAGTATTTAGCATTTTCTTAGTGGCTGTTAGTCTTTTAGCAATCATAACTTCCTTAGCCTCAGTTTTACTTTCATTTTTATGGCCAAACTGCAAGTTTTTAAAATCTTTCTGCTCTGCTTTCTGTTCCTGATTATCACAATACAGTTGACTAAAAGCAAGTAACTACATACATGCCACTGCCTAAATGCTGCGCTGATTCAAAATTTCCTCTGGCAGATTCATTAGTCCATTGCCTTTAAATTTGGTCTCACAGAAAGTGTCAGGATATGAGAAAAATGTAGATATTTTCCCCCAGAATATAGCATGAATGGCCTCTGGTCCAATTTCCAATAGAGTCCTCCTTATCTTCTAAAACCTTATGATCCCAGTCTTTACTGTCCATTGTCCTATTGACATTTTAGTCTTTTGAGCTCTGACTAGAATTGCCCATTCAGCTTTGCTGACAACTTTCTAAAGCTTTTCTAGGTTGCATCTGTTAAAGAAAGGCTTTGCTAAAACCAGAAGAGGTGCAGAGACCACCACAACCTGACACAAAAGGCATTTCTACCAGGACATCTGCCCAGGTGCTGTCTGCTCAGCCTTGGATGGATGCCACACTTGTTATAAATCATTGTTAACAAGGGTTATTGTTTCCAATATCTGGTGTAATCCTCTTACATTTGTCTTAATAAACATTCCCTGGCCTCCACCACCTTGAATATGCCCACAGTGTGCTCTGGCATGCACCTTGCCATTATAGTGTTTTTGGGGGACTCTCTCTCTCTCTCTCTCTCTCTCTCTCTCTGTCTCATTTTGTTTATGTTGACACTGGAATAAGTAGAAAATTTCTAAGTCATATGAAAAGTCCAAGTTGAATCAATTAAACAGAAGGCTGAGGTACTTCCATCAATCACCTGACTTAAGCCACATTTGAGATCTAGAATGCCTGAGGAAGGACCTCAGGCCACTACTGAAAATCACACTGCTCATCTTTCTCCCTGGACCATGGCCACCATGTTCCCATGTGTCCTTAGCTGTCCCTCATGAACTGGCTGTTACCTGACCCACTGGGCCATGAAGTCGGACTGCCGAGGGTTGCTCATCTGCAGTGGCAGCAGTGTGGATGTGGTAGGCCTGATCAGGCAGTGAAGGCCACCACAAGTCCCAGGGGAAGTGGCCTAATTGTCGTGGTGCCTACTTCTGCCACGTGAGATCTGAGGTGAAAGTATAATGTTTCTGGGCTTCAAGTTGAGGAAGTGCCCAGATGTGTGTCATTAACACGTCTTATGTTTGTCACCAAGAACTCCCAAGCCCAGTCCTTGTCGTCCCCAGAAGCCAGCATGTTGCTCTGTGAGGCTCCCTGGTGGAAGAGGGGTGATGCCCAGAAGACTGTTGCTGGGAAGGGGGAAGCAAATGATTTTATCATGGAGGGTTTTCATTGTTCCTGAAATTGATCAAGTGGAAGGTGGAGAATTTGTGATAGATTAAGGAGGTGACAGCATAATGTGAATCATTCAGAGCATTGAGAAGTTCGTGGAGAAAGGAAGGGGAACTGCTCTCCTTCCCTGTTGGTGTCTAAAGGCCTAGGGGCGAGGCTGGCCTGAAATGCAGATGTGTGAGTCCTTAGGACACAGATATGAGGCCTGAGGATGAAACTCTGGGACTGCTTTCGTGGTCACCAAGGAGGGCTGCACTGCTGGGGTTCATCACCCCGCTGCCAGCAGGGTGGGGAGCAGAGGCTGCAGCCTTGGCTCTGGAGATGGGCCATCTCACTCCACTGTTGACCAGAACACTGGAATTCGAGGTCAGCCTCTCCTGGCCCCAGGAGGCCTGGAGCTGCCTCTCCTCGCCACGTGTACTGCTGACCTCTCCTGGGCTCTCTGCATCCCTCATCTGTACGGCAATATGATCAGCTGAAAGTGAAAGTGTCTAGCCCTGGCCTTTATTCCTCTGAAGAGGTGTTCTTTCTGGACTGGCATGACTCTCGTTCCCAGGCTGTCAGCCTAACCCCACATTTTCTTAAATGCTTCCATTGAGCAATAAGATTTATTTTGGTCTGATGAAGATGTGGTCAAGGAAAAAAAAATTTCTTTATTGAAACAATGATTAGAAATGATTCCTTTGGCTTCTGTGATCTTTCTCCAAGTCACTCTCAGTTCAGCTACAGCATTTTGCGCGTCCGTGGTAACAGGTGCCAGTAATTTTGGTATCCACAGGGCAGGACGAATAGAGACAGAATCCTCCATTCTTGACGCACATGTAGTGATCTGATCTGTGGCCAAGACCTGTGAGGAGACCAGCACCTGAAAAGAGGGAACAGACACACTTAGACTCTTGGCTTGTGACCACACTGACAATAGAACATTTGACGAAGGCAGGACAGGTCACTCTGCAAAAGCACATGATTGAAGATTGCACATAGTGGATCTTTGGGACTGTTCATGAAACTAGACAGGTGGGGAGCTAACCCATCAAAGATGAACCTAGCAGAGGGGCATAGGGAATGCAAGTTATTCCTCAAATTGAATGCTATGGTCCACTTCACTGACCACAAACTCAATCCTCTACTGTCAATGCTAACGTCAAGGTCACCTTATGAAAACATCCCTCTGACTTCAGTTACACTGCTTACTTTGACTTAAGTCCCCAATCTCCTCTTTTCAAAGACCATTTCTGTGGAAAATGAGCATCCTTTACTGTCAGACTGAGTTGATGTGTACTCTGTAAAGATCTAATAGGTTTCCCCAGGTGGAGTGTATTGTGCCTACAGCTGGTATCTTGGAATCTCCTAACTAGAAGGAACCCTGACCTAGACCCCGTGTTTCCAATAGAGAAGGACGCCACTCAGGGCTACCCTCCACACTACCTTGGGCCAGTGTTTGGCCAGCCTCCTTTAGTGGGTGATACAGGACAACTCTTGTCATCTCAAAATCCTCATGTTGATGCCTGACTCCTGAAACCTCAAAACGCGACTGTACGTGGACTTAGGGACCCCACAGAGGTGATCAAGGTTAAACGAGGTCCATAGGATGGGCCAGGATCCAGTATGAGAGGCATGGTCCTCAGAGAGGTTAGGCAGAGACACACACAGAGGAAAGCAGGTGAGGACAGGCGGAGGTGCCCTCTCTGAGCCCCACCTGCTGCCACCTGGGTCTAGACCAGCCGCCCCCAGAAGTGCCAGCTGACGCCTTTCAGTCGCTGAAGGGCCTAGGGTGTGGGCGCGGTGAGGGCAGCCCAGCAGACCGTGCCCCCGGCCCTGGCGCCCTAGGAGACAGTGTGCTGCAGAGGCCCGTGGCCCTCGCTGGGAAGCGGGTTTCATCCTGAGGAAACTGCCCTCCAGGGCTGTTCTCCTGCCTTTGCAGCCAAGTCTAACCATGGCTTCCGAAGGCCGCCCGTCTTCAGCCCTTCACCTTTCATGCTCTTTCCCTTGCCCAGCGTCAGGCCCTCCAGAGCATTCTCATCTGCCTGTGCTCATCAGCACCAGGGACTTCCTAAATTCAAGGCCAGGAGTGAATACAGAGCAGCTGGGGTGTGTCTTGGCCACTAGGAGCCAAGTGGCTTTGTTCCTCTGTTCTGTTCCCCAGGAGCTGTGCTGTGTAGCATGGCAGCTCCTGGGAGACTGGGAGTCATCAGAATCAGCTGAGAGCCTCTTAACATGTGTTCTGGGATGGGCTCCATATGTTTGCATCAACATAAAACTCAGTTGAATCTAAAGTGCGGACGAGAATTGAGAACAGCTGGGTCACTGGATTCCTAGTTTTACTGTGGATGCAAATCTCCTGGAAGGTTTGTTAAGCATACCATCCCCTGCCCTCTGTCCGTTTCTGAATCCAAGGCTCTGGATTGGGACTTAGAACTTGCATTTCCAGCAAGCTGCCAGGTGACCCTGAAGCTGCCGGTTTAGAGGCTGCACTTGGAGGAGTTTCTTCTAGAACATGCAGGTTCTCCTAGAACAGTCAGGCACTTCTCATCCTGCACCTGGTCTGACGAGCTCTACTCGTGACATTCCCTGTGCCAGATCTTACTGTCACAAGTGGTATCCCCAGCAGATGCCATGCTTTCCTAGAGAAGATACCATGCTTGACTGGGACCAGGGGTTTGGAGCATTGAAGGGCTTCTGAAGGCCTTTGGCTTCCAATAAGAGCCGGAGGACAGTTGAGGCACCCAGGATGCATGTACACAGGCCATGGCACATGCTCCTGCTAGTGTAAGAGAACTAAGGACTTCCTAGGTCAATATTTGGGGTAAGACAGTGGAAGTAGGGGCATCACCTACTACACACACTTAAAAAAGACTATTATAAATCTATAGCCATAAACTTGGAAAGTTATTTGAAATAAGACAACACTTGGAAAAACACAATTTACTAAATAAACACAAGATAGTCTCATGATTTTAAAGACGTTGAGTCCATGAATAAAATCCTAGTCATGTTATCTTCATCTGTGTGTCAGTCACATTTTTGTCACTGTGTCCATGACAGTGAATAAGAACTACTTGAAAGGAAAGGGTTTTTGGGGCTCACAGTTCCAGAAGCTTAGTCCATCGCGGTGGAAGGTGTGGTGGAGGAGGTCTGCTCCATCAGTAGCAGCTGGGAAGCAGGAAGAGGGGAGGAGCCCCACGGAAGACACACCCTTCCAGGGCATGCCCTTCCCCCCAACCTGCCTCCTCCCGCCAGGCCCCCACTTGGGCCATTCAAACCTGGATGGACTGACTAGGTTGTAGCCCTCACAGTCCAACCATTTCACCTCTGAACATAACTGCCTTAACACAGGATGGGCGACACCTCATATTCAAGTCAGAGCTATCAGCGCATTTTCTGGGTAGAGTGGTGCACACCTATGATCCCAAGAGACTTGGCAGGGTGAGGTAGGAGGATTGCAAGTTAGAGGCCAGCCTCTGCTTAAGCTGCTTAAGCCTTAGTGAGGCCTTAAGCCACTTAATGAAACTGTCTCAAAATTAAAAATAAATAATAAGGGCTGGGAATGTAGCTCAGGGGTAAAGCACCCCTGGGTTCAATCTTCAGTGACCCATCTCCCTCCAAAATCAGCAAATTCTTTGAAGCAATAGGATTGTCCAAATGACAGACTGTTTACCAGATCAGAAAAAGAGAGAATGCTTGCAATTCATGTTTTGAAGTCAACATTGTGATAAAAACTGTGTCTAACAAGATCAGTATAAAAATGTACAAAGAATGATAGCCAAATCTCCTTGATCAACATAGAGGCAAATATTCTAAATCAACAATTTCAGTTTACTTAAAAAAACACAAGAATTCATTAAGTATTGAAAATTTCTCAATGTTGTTAGTGATAAAAGAAAAAAAATCATACCATTTTAATATATGCCAAGAAAACACTTGAAGAAATTCAACACTGATTTATGATAAGACTTATTAACAAGCTTAGGAACTCAAGGGAACTTTAACAGTACTCATCAGAGTTGGATATTAAAATCTTTCCTTTAGACACTGGCAATAAGATCAGGATAAATAAGATCACTGTGCCATTTGACAGCATTTTTGAGGACCTAGGCAGGGGAGGAAGTTAAGAAAAGGCACACACACACACACACACAAAAAAAAAAAAAAAGAAAAAAAAGAAAAAAAAAAAAGAATACCAAAGGTATAAGGGTTGGGGAGGAAGAAATAAAATTGTTGCTATTGACAAATACTATGATGATATGCTGCTCAGAAGGAATTAAGTGAACCAGAGTAGCAAATTCAATATCCAAAAAAAAAAAAGAAAGAAAAATAATGAATTTAAATTTTATTAGCAACCCACAACAAATGTGAATTTTGAAGAAATGCACCCGTTGGAGTAGCCTACCACATCCAGTGCTCAGTTACAGATCTAAGGAAATATGTGTAGCACTTCTTCCCCCCCCCCAAAAAAAAATGACTATTTGAAATCAATTAAAGAATACCTAAAAAATGGAAATGCCATTTTCAAGCATTTGCAGAAGACTTAAAATACATTAATTCTCTACAAGTTAATCTTCAGTTTGAACCCAGTACCATAAGAATCCCTGTCCTGTCAGTGAAACTTGACAAGCTGATCGGAAAATCTATTTAGAAATTCCAAGGGCCAAGAATGGCCAAGACCCAGGCTGGAGGAGGAGGTGGCAAAACTGGTTTTACTGGATGTGTACTAATTACGGAGCTGCTCTAATTAAGTTAGGGTGCTCCTGAGAAGGGACAGGCACATGGAGAAGTGGAACCGAATGAGAGGTGGAAAGAGATCCCTGGGAGTAAGGAGAGTGCACGTGGAGCAACAGTGGCCCAGCAGAGCAGAGGGGAGTCCTCAGTTCTGAGAACTGACAGTCCATGCTGCAGGGAGCAGCTTGACCTTACACAGTGACATGCACACCCTGATACACACAGGGACACACACTCACAGACACAGAGTCACCTACACAAGACACACAGACACACACAGACACGCACACCCCCCACAGATGCACGCACACACAGAGACACACTCTAAAAACCACTGCCAGAGAGCAGACCAACTGCAAAAGGGCACAAAGAAAGTTTCTGAATGAGGGAAATGTTTTATGTCATGATTATGGTTATGATCACAAAACTGTAAACATTTTTTAGTATTCATTGTACTGTACACTTAAAATTAATTCATCTTATTATAATTAAATTACACCTCAATAAAACTGATTTTTAAAAAGACAAAAAAAAAAAAAAAAAACAACAACAAGAACGCACATTGCCAGACAGACCATAGCCTAAATGTGAAAGAAAATACAATAAGCTTTAAAAGACAATACTGGAAACTATCTTCATGTTTCAAGGTGAAGAAACAAGGAGCACACACCCCAAAGGAAAATATTTGAACTTCTAACCACATTGAAATACCAATTAAAATCTCTTAAGAAAAGTACTTATGAAGAGAGCCAATAACCAAAGGAGAAGGCTGAGGAAATTTCCAATGTACATAACTGATAAAGGGTTTTGTATGTAGAACATATAAAGAGCTGCTACAAATCAATAAGGAAAGACAGACAATCTGTTAGGAAATATGGGCAAAAGGCTAACAGCATTTCCAAAAAGATGCCCAAGGACCACTAACTACATGCAAAAGTCTGAGTTCACTATTTATCAAGGAAATGAAGTCATGGCACTGAACTGACCAGAGGCTAAAATTTGAATGAACATTATCTAGTGCAACAAGAATACGGAGTAGCAGGAATTCCCATTCACAAATCTTGGGAATGTAAATGAGTGTGGAAATTTTTAGAAAAGAGTTGGGCGTTTCTATTAAAATTGAATATACATATATCCTATGGTCCAGCAATGCCACCCCCCAGCACATAGAAACAGCCATGAAGGCTCGCGGTCCCCTAGGAACACAGGCGGAGACCAAGCTGTTCATGGGGTAAAGGCACAGGACACAGGGGGCTGCTACCACCAAGTTCATTCATGGTGACCCGGGGGAGGGGGCTGTGACTGGGAAGGCCGGAGGAGGGCCTCTCGGGGGCAGCTTGGGGTTGTGCAGCCTGCTGTGTGGTGTTCACTGGGCTGTCTGCCCTGATTCATGGACTTTTACAATTTAAAACGAACCCAGTAAAGGAGGTGATCTGAAGAGGTCATTTCTATGTCCCTGAGCTGGGGACCTCCTGTGTCATGGGGCCTGGGGTCCCTCTGTCCTCACTCACGGGCCCACTTCTGTCCAGTGACCCTGGAAGCACCTGGGATACCTCACTTTCCCCAGGGAAGGTGACCCCCCCCCTGCACTGGGGGCTCTTCTTGTCCTGGTCCCCACCAAGCTGGATGGAGAAGGACAAGCTGACGTGTTCTCATTGGCCTCTGGGCTGCCAAGAAACAGAGAAGACTCCCTGGTGGGTAGGAAGAAGGAGGAGGAGGAGTGTGGGTGGAGGGTGCAGAGGGCAGCCTGTCCAGTTCCAGCTGTGCTGAGAGGGAGTCCTTCCACACAGTAGGCAGCTGCAGCGGGAGAGCCAGCCGCCCTGCCCAGGAGCAGCCGCTGTTCTGCAGCCTCTCTGGTTGAATGAAGAGCCAGCGAGGTTACAGAGAGGAAATGGGTCAGGAAACGTGCCCGTGGGTCCTGGGAGCAGGAGACGGAGAGAAGGGGTGTGGCAATGAGCCCGCACAGGCCGGGGTGTCAGGGCTTCAGCAGGCAGAGAATGGCGTAAGGAAGACTGCACAAGCCCTCTGTGGCCCTGGCAGGGCCCATGCTGGTGGCCGAGGAAGACTGCTTAGCAGGCTGCCATGAAGGAGATTGTCAACACAGAGGGGATCTGTGGTCTTAGTGTTAAAGAACCAGAAAAGCACAATTTCTTAAGCAGGTTTTTGGAGACTGAGAGACAGCGAGGGGGAGAAGGTGAGAATGGCAGAGTGCTGCTCGAGCGCCTGGTGCTGGGACTTCTGGTCCTGGGTGGTTTGTTTTCCACCCACCCAAGGTCCCTGGCGAGGGGTTCTAAGATTGTATGATGCCCCTGCAGCTCAATGACAGCACGTGGGACAATGTTAAAGATACAGTTTGAGAATCATTGACACAAAAACCATCCAGCTGGGGTGGAATGAATTGCAAAAGGACAAGTATTTGGGGAAAGGGAGGCTCAAACCCCACCCTTCTCTCTCACCTGGGACTGCAGCAGACCAGCTAGTAAGGTTCCACCCTGCTCAGCCCTCAGGACTGAGAGGCACAGGGGAGCGGCCAATTTGGGACATGGAAGTGCACACCTTGATGTGGGTATACAATCTAGATTTGCCCAACAGTGGCCACAAATTTCACACCTCTGGAGATGAATACATGGGCAGTGGACCAGAAACCCAACCAGGCATAGGCTGGAATTAGCTTCTCAGAACCTCTGGGGTTGTAAACTAGCCCAAACCCTTTCCCAGGTCAGGATAAAATGGATCTCCTTCACAGCAACCTCCTGAGCAGTGGTGGGTATACTTGGAAGGGCCCAGGAGCAAGTGGGCTCATCCTGTTAGGGTATGAAAATAAAGGCTGAGGGCACTTAGGGTAAAGGGGTGGGGTGTAGGCAGAGACACAGTCAGTGGTGGCCCAAGAGGATTGGAGTTCGTTTCTAAGAAAGTTTTTAGGCTATCTGGGGATAAATTCATCTAACACTCCACCAAACAACTCACAAAATTCCAAAGATAGCCCACTTCTGAAATCAGGTAGCCGAGGAAGACCCCACAACAAGAACCCAAGGCATCTGCCGATCATTGGCAACACCTTCTGACTCGTGGAAGCTTCAATGGCCTTCCCACCTAGACTGCTCTTGAGAGAGGTCAGTGAGCTTGGTGACTCATGCAGAGGTCTTTGGGAAGCCGTGGACAGAATGTAGAGTCGGGAGCCCAGGTCCTTTGCTGGCTGGTTACTGGAAAGTGGACCTCTCTGAGGGTTGGCTTGCAAAGGTCTATGAACAGGCATGAGAGCAGGCCCCATGTGGCAGAGGATCTGGGACATTAAGGGACACGACGTTCCTGGAGTAGCTTTCCTCAGCTATGAAGTGCCTTCCATGGCTCTGTCCTGGCTGGTGGCTTTGCAGTGCCTGTGGCTGCGCAGGCCCTTATCTTGGCCTGTCCTGGGGACACAGGGCCCCCGTGGGAAGCCATACAACTGGCTTGTGTTTTCTAGATGGGATCCCTAGGCCTCAGCAGGAGGATTCCCAGAACAGTTTCCAGAAATGGGAGAGGGAGAAGGAGTAGGCGGTGGAGGTTCTGGGAGGAGACTGTCAAGTGCAGGCAGGGAAGGGTGGAGATGGGAGCCCCCGAAGGCTGAGGCCTGGGGGTATTGCCTTTTTAAAGGTAGGAAATGTACCCAAGGCAGCAGGCAGAGTGTGGAGCCTGCAGGCAAAGGCAGGAGGAGGTGGGGAAAGGGCCAACAGCGGTGGCCTCTGAAGAAGTCAGAAGTCGCTAGGGAAACCGACTCAGTGACGACAGAAGGTCCTACAGCCAGCCTGCCCCCACTCTAGCTTGCTCCATTGGCCTCTAGTCACTGCAGACCACCAATCTCTAAAATGCCATTTATAACTTGCCCTTTCCCCAGTGGAGACCCTTTAGGGTCCAGCCAGCACCCGAGGCCTCACTGGGCCTGTCCCCAGGCCATCTCAGGACTTGGTCCTGGGATTCCTGTCCCTACCTCATGGGTCCCTCTCAGCACGCAGTGTACCTGGAACCTGCAGAGACCCTGAGGAGTCCCTTGGAGGCTGGTAGCCTGGGTTCGAGCCCTTGAGCTGCTGACCCCCAGGCATGGGGCAGAGACCACGTTCTTTCCCCCCGGTTGGGGGCTGGTGGCTTGTTCCCACGGGGCACTACAGGGCTAAGTCGACTGGTGGTCTTCGTGGGGCTTTTGCACCTACTCTTTCCACCCCTGCCCTCTGACCTTTCTGGTGCACTTCATCCAGCCAGGGAGATCACTGCTGGCGTCGAGTAGGCAGGGAAGGCCGCAGGGCATGGTGGGTCTGGGGGGACATGGGGGTGCTATCTGGACCTGAAGCCCCTGTTCAGCTGCAGTTCACTGTTGTCAGGAAGAAATATGGCCCCGGATTTGTGTATAGCGGGCAGATAACAGTCTAAGGGTTATGTCACAGGTCTTGGTTTCTAAATGTTGAAAGGGAATTAAAATTTGAAACAGCACGCTCAGCAAAATTGCTTCTCTTACTCCTCCTCATCTCAGCCTCCTCAGACAAGCCTTTGCTGATACCAGGGGACCAGCTCAGCTCCTGGTTCTGTGTTTTCTGACCACTGTGCTCAGCAGACTTCCAAAGTGTATTTACGACAGGAAAACTACACATATGATTGCTTTTCCATGCCTCCTGTGCTTCCAGAATGGAGGGTGCCGACCTGGAGGGCCTGTGCTTTCCTTGCCCTTCCCCACTCCCAGGGCTGTGCCTGCACACGGTCCTTGTTGGCTAAGTCTGGCTCAGTCAGCCCGGCAAGCCTCAAGCTCTCTTGATTTCCAAAGCCTGGCTGGGAGTCTTGTCATCCTGACCTCATGCTGTGTTCACGGAAAGACCATTGGCAGAAGGTGAAAGTGGGCAAGGTTGTCTCTTTCTGGTAGAGAGGAGCAGTGTTAAAGTGGACACAAGTCTTGGACTTCTGCACCCGTGGGGTCAATGGGCCTTGGTTTCCCCAGTGTGAAAAGCCCCTGGCGCACCAGGCTAGCTCTAAGGACTCTTAAGGACTCTTAGTAAGGACTCTTCCAGAAACAGGATCTACTGTGTGAGCTCAGCGGGGCCATGGCTTGAGACAGAGCATCAGCACCTTGTGGTGGGGCACCTAAGTCTCTGCACTGAACTCCAAGCTGGGCAGGCAGCACAAGCCTGGGGACAGTGGGCGTGGAGCAAGGACCACAGAACTGGCAACATTAACCCTCGTGTGTAAGGTGCTGGACTTGTGAGCCAGCTGATTTCACCCATCACAGTGCCTGGATTCAAAAAGTGAACCAAATGGACCCAAAGTTCATGTCCTACACTACAAATATGCATATGATAGATATATCATATATCTCTATCTATCTATCTATCTATCTATCTATCTATCTATCTATCTATCTATCTATCTATCTCAAGTAAAATCCTGAAGCCTGTGCCCACAGTGAGAAGCAAAGCCTGGTTAAGCGCTGCCTGCAGAGTGACCCAGGGACAGGAGGGGAACCTGCATGATAATGTGCAGAGCAGACAGGGGAGTAGCTCTTCCCCCTCTCCATACCCCTCCCGAGGACAAAGCTCAGAGCCCTAAGCAGTGTCCTTTCCTGCGGCCAAATGGGATTGTGGGGACAGCTGCGGCTCCTTAGAGGCAGCGCTGGGCCTGTGGGTCCCCCAGGGCCTCGGATCCTCCCTGGCTCCTGCCTGGAGGGGGGTGGCTCTGCTCTTTGCTCCTTGTAGAAGGTGAGCTGAGAACTCCTTTCCTGCCAGGCTGTGCACAGGAGTCCTGGGTGGTTTAGGCCCAGTGCAGAGGGGCCTGGCAGGGGAGTCCCTGAGCGTCCTCTGTGTGGTCCTTTCTGCCAGCTGCCTTGTTACAGAGAGGTCAGGACTGCCCCCTGTGCCCGCTCAGCCCTGTGCCCGCTCAGCCCTGTGCCCGCTCAGCCCTGTGCCCGCTCAGCCCTGTGCCTTGAATGAGGTGCTCATGATCCTGTTCAGATGGGAAGATGAGCATAAAACTCTTCTGGTAAAAAATCTGCTTTAAACTGTTTTGAGTTTGGAATGTGAGAAAGAATGTCTCCTTGTTAATCAGTAAAACCACCCTCACACCTGGCTGAAGGAGAAGGTTGAACCAGCAGGTCCTCCTGGGACCTGGTATATTCTGGTATTTTCCAGTCTTTAAAGGAAAACAGGTTTCCACTCTCTAAATCGATTCTGTGTCTCTCTGAGGGTCTCTGCTGGCAGCACAGTAAACTGCCTTTAGAATGCGTTGATGCCCAGCTTCAGATGGGAAATGAAGGCCTAATTGGCCCTAATAGTCTTCTATCTAGAATAAAGGCCTGGCCTGTGTGATAGGGCTCCTGGAGAGCGTCCAGCACTTCTCTCTGTCCTAGGATCCATTTGTAAGTAATGGAACTGACCTCAGCAGTGTGTCTTGCTCACAACCCTGGGACAGGACAGGGGTGATCCTGAGTCCTTGATTCCTCCTGAGGGTCTCCTTTCTCACCTCAAGGACATTGGGCATTGTCCCAGAGAAGCCAGCAACTTCTGGCTGCCTGGAAGCGTCCCCTTGTTCATGGGGGAGATGTAGCCTGGGGAAGGCAGGCCTTCTTAGGGAAGGAGGAAAGTCACCTGTTCTTCCTGCTGTCTGCACAGTAGGTGAGTCACAGGCACTGGCTGAGCTGTCCTGGTGGGAGGGGTGGTGGCACTTTGCCTGTAGCAGGGCACTGGGGCAGCCTCACCCAGTGACCTGAGGTGAGCACGGCAGCTGCGTCTCCCTGGATAGGAAGCTGGCCCCTCAGTGTGAGGAGCCTGGTGAAGGGAAGCAGAAATCCCTTCCACACAGGGCATTCCCCAGATGCCCAGGACAGTGATGGGGTTGGGAGACGTGGGGACTGTGTCTGAGTAGCCCTGAGACCATAGGGCCCCCTTCCCCTGCTGCCCAGGACAGCTGCAGAGCCTCCAGCTGCCCACTGCAGACCCTCAGCCTGGGTTTTCTCTTGCCTGCTGCCCTTCATGACATGGATGCAGCTGTCTTCATTTCTGTGATTCCTATGCTCCCCATACCTTAGCAAGGTTTTCCAGAAGATTCCAAGTCTTACCTGGGTTGATCTGTGAGAAGAGGAAAGACAAAATCAGCACCAAGATGTAGTGGAACCTCATGGCTGGGCCCGTGTGCAGCACAAGACCTGAGACTCCTTGGAGGCTGAGCGAGAGGCTCCGATGCCTGCATTTGAGCTGTATATATAGGGCTATGGGATTGCACAACCTCATAGATGACCTGAGGGAGGTGTTGCCAGAGTGAAGTTCTAATCACTAACCTTCCTCTCATTTGCCCTCAGTAGAATGCAAGTCATGTGAGCTCATTTTCTCTGTCCAGCTGTGGCTGGATTTTACTCTCAACCTTGAAACCTGGAGTCGGGGCCTCCTGCCAGCCTGTTTGCTCTTCAGCATAGGAATCCTGGGGGTCCTCAGCAAGGCAGCTCACACTCCCTGTGGGGAGTACAAGGCTCAGGGAGCCCCGGAGACCCGAAGCCCAAGCTGATGGCTGTGGGCTCCGTGCTGTTGTTTGTCCCTGGGGTTTAATGGCGTGCCTCCAGAGTGGCTTCTGGCTTCAACCTTTTAGGACAGCAGATGATCTGGTTGCAAGGATAAAAATTCCTCCTCAGTCTGAAGTTGCTTCTCATCTCTCTTTTGATATAGAAGGTCTCCTTGAGGGGCCAATACCCACTTGGACTTTCCATCTGGACTTGGGTTCCCAGGATTTGCAACTGTGGCTTCTCTGGTGTGATCCCCCATCTTGGCCCTAGAGGGCAGTGCATAGACCCCAGGAGCTGTGCCTGTCAGGGTAGGGGTGTGGTGTTCCCAGTCTCCAAGCAGCCTCTACTGCTCAGGGATGTGAAGTTTTAGAAAACATTTTATTTCTCATTGGTCTTCATTTCAATTTTGGGAGTAGCTTTCCTGGTGTCTCATTAGGGGTCTAATTTGTGAGTCGTAGAACAGGCTCTGGCTGGTTAAGCAAGAGAGGAGCTTATCAAGAGGCCATTGATCAGCTCAGAGAATCATTGCTGGGTCTCAGCTCAGGCTGAGGCTCAGCCTCCAAGACCAATGTCTGTTCTGTGCCATAGACTAGGGGTGCAGTGAGATCACCTGCTTGTGGCTTCCCCGGAGAGGCTGCCTGGGAGGCAGGTGAGCAGAGGGAGTTGGGAGGAAGCTGGGCAGGGGCTCTGGAGGGCACACAGGGAGCCTGCTGGCAGGTGGTTGGAGGTGACTTATTCCCAGGACGTCAGGAGTGCTCTGGCCCCAGGGCTTGGCCTGCACCTGGCTGTGTATGTGGGGTCCTGCTGGCCAATTCAGAGGGAGTCCATGGGGGTGAAGGCAGGAACTTTAAAGAGCTGCCCGAGGAACACAAGGTTCCTGAAGCAAAAGGTGGGGAGGGTGAGCGAGTCTCAGGTTGGAGTAGTGAGGAGGCCCTTCTTGTGGGGCCTCCCCTCTTCTCTCCTTCTCTTCCTTCCTTTCTTCGCACTCTCTTGGATACTGTGGCACCCAGAGAGGCAGTTGCACTGAGCTTAGAGAACTAGGTGCTCCAGGCGATGGCCCCAGGTGTTCCATTTACTACCTGTTGGCTTTGGCCTATTGGATTCAGTTTCTGCACCCTCATGTTTTTCTCCTGCAAAATGGGGTCAACATTACCTAGTTAGGTGATAATATTGTGGGGTAAGCTGGATAATGAAGCATAAAGTCTCAGGATGCTACTGGTGGTCACAGCATGTGCTCAGGGTGTGCCTAGATGTCCAGGGAGTGAATGGAATCGGTATGCAGGAAATATGAACCTGATTTTCAGGATCGACTTTACTGCTGTGAACCTGGAGACATTTTTAGGCTATGTCCACAGAATGTCAACGATGCTGTGATTAATTTGCCAGTTGACTCTCAGTTGGCTACTTGAACTCTGGAGTGGGAGCCTGACCCCAATCCTTCAATGGTAGATATGCAGGGATCAGAGGCTCTTCCCTGGACCCTGGAGAAGACTGAGGAGCTCAGCTATCCCTGACAGCTGACATGCCCAGGGCAAGGCAAATGGATGGGAGGCCACCCAGCACTGTGCCCAGAGGGCCACATGCACCCTGAACACAACCTCTGCTTCAGTGGGAAGCCAAGACTCTGAGTGAGCCTGGGGCTAGAACCTGGCAGGGCACTCACAGGTGGGGCCGTGATGGAGGGAGGAGGGGCACCCCCAATGCCCGGCAGTGGGGAGATGGGGCCTAGAGGCACAGTCCATGCTCCTCTCTGGGTCACCCATCTCTTCTCAAGTGTGAGACGAGGTCACTTGCTAACTGCAGGAGAAAAGAGGTGGGCTCCAAGGCTGGGGACAGAGAAGAGCCTGAGCTCCTGTGGGTACGTGGCAGGGAGAGTCCAGGGCCTGAGGAAGCTGTGCGTGGTGCCAGGGCGCCAGCTGAGGTGTGAGCCCTGGGCTTTGTCCAGTTTGGGGAGAAATGAATGCACAGAAGAGTGCTGCTGCAGACTGAGTGCACCCTCCTGTCCGCCCCTTGTCAAAGCCCTCGTCCCCAGTGTGGCTGTGCTCAGAAGAGGGCTGTCCCTGGAACCCAGTACGCCTCAGCTTGATCTTGGGCTTGCAGCCTCCAGAACTGTGGACTAAGCCTCTGGCCTGTTTGTTACAGGAGCAGGACAGACTCATCCAAGTGCATCTGCACTTCTGGGTGACCCTTCCCAGCAGCCCAACCTCCTGTCCCCCCACCTGCTCCTTCCTGCGCCCTGTCTGATGCCCCTCTCCAGAGTTTGACAATCAACAGCAAGTCTCACCCTACCATGTCTGTAAACAGACTCCAGGCTTCATATTTACGGTTTGGAGCTACACGTAGCCCACACTCTCCACACACTCCTTATTGATTCTTGGAGAACTGTAATCATTATTGTGGCCCAAATATATGCACTGCTCTTTTTCAGGGAGAAAAGGCACATTTTTAAATGATGGACGTTTCTTTTTGTTTTGAGACTGTACAGATCCCAGGAACAGCGGGCACGTCATGCAACCTGGCCCCCTGCTCCCTCACCCACAGCTGGCTTTGACCATAGGCAATGTCATGTCCTTGGTTGCTAGTCACGAGGACGAGTCCCACATGCCACACTGCCAGTGCTGCTTGGAGCAGAACTGTAGGTGTTTGGTATTGTCATACCTGTGGGGCATGAGACCTGGGTGTGCAGAAGGGAGGGAAGCTGGGTTGGGTAGGGGCTGTGCAGGGCAGCAGCTGCCTTGGGGCCCTGCCTGTTAAAGATTAAACAGGTCCCAGTCCTTTCACTGTGGGGTTGAGTGGCTTCTGTCCCAACTCAGATGCACTTCAGAGAGTCTAAGCTCTTTATTTTGGAATTGGTTTCTCAGGGCTGGAAGGAAGAAAAATGAAGGGCTTAGCCTGACCAAGCAGCTCCCTGGGCCAGGTACGATGCTGCGATGAATGCATCTCGTCCTCGGCACAAGGACAGGCCATGTCTGAGGGAATCAAGCCAGCCCCTGGGTTGGACAGATGGATACATGTATTGAAATATCACACTGTATGCCATAAATATGTACAATTACTATGTGTCAATTAAAAATACAAATTTTGAATTCAGATAGGATGTCCATAACACATGATCACTTTCCGTTTTGTCCATTTTAGTGGGCAGTGCCATGGCAGTAAGTAAACTTCCAGGTGTACCTTCACCACCACCATCCACCTACAGACTTTTTACGTGACATGACATTACAACATTCCTTCCACAAATACACCAATCTTAATGATACCTCTGCACCTAAAAATTACAGCAGTACTAATTACCATTCTAGGATTCACAATTGCTATAGAACTAAATTAACTCACCCTAATCCTAAAAACTAAATTTTACTCCAATAAATCTAAATTCTCAAACCTATTAGGTTATTTCCCAACCACTATACATTGTCTATATCCTCATCTAAACCTTACCACAAGCCAAAAGTTAGCGTCTGCCCTCCCAGACTTAATCTGAGTAGAAAAGACAATCCTAAAACTAACTGCTAATCTCCATACCACAGCTCCCACTACAACCTCAAATCACAAAGGTCTAATTAAATTCTACTTCTTATCATTTCTGCTCTCCATTGTGCTAGCAATAATTATTGTGTCCTGTTCCCATGAGTAATTTCAGTCACAATAAAAATACTGACAAACAGTGAACAACCTGCTGCCACCATTAATCAGCTCCCCGAGCTCCATATTGCAGCCAACAAGACATTGAAAAACTCTGCCCCCATTAAACAGAAGTTCCTTATTCCGCCTCTCTCCAGCTTCTGGCAACCACCGTTCCACTTTCTGTCTCTAGCAGTTGGATCTTTTTAAAAGTTCCTTATGTGAAAGGGATTGTCGGATACTTGTCCTTTTGTGACTGGAGTCTTATTAAGTTGAGGTCCATTCAGGTTACAGCCTGGGTCCAAATGGTTTCTTGGATACAATACCAAAGGCACAGGCAACAAAAGAAAAAAAAAATAGACAAATCTAACTTCATCAACATTAAAAAACCTCCCTTTTGCACATCAAATGTCATCAAATGTCATCAAATGTCAATAGAGAAAAAACATGCAGTGAACAGAGTGGGAGGAATTATTTGCAAATCTCAGGGAGTCGTATCCAGAACATATAAAGAATTCAAACACAGCAGAAACTGGATTCAAAAGCTGATAAATAGACATTTTTCCAAAGAAGATTCACAGGTGACCAGGAGAGTACTTTTAAACTATATTCCTACTAATGGATGTTAGATTTTTTTCTTTTACCTATTGTGATGGTGGCAAAATAATCAGTATAATATCCATTGCTATTAAAAGACTGTACTAACTTATATAACAAACAAATATTAGTAATTTGGTAAGTGCCCAGTCTGCTCTTAAGGAGAAGAGATGGTAAGCCTATTTGACTATGATGATGAATATCACAAAGGGGAATTACCGAGTGCTGGCAGTGTGAATATCTTGGCTGGGACAACTCATGAAAGGCTTTCATGCAGAGGTGATACTGACTTTTTGCATGAACTGCTAGGCTGGATTTGCTAGTTGAAAGGTTAAAGGAGTTCCACATCTAAAATTTTAATAAATTCTGCTCACTTGTCCTTCAAACGGTTGTACTAATTTACAATTACATGCAAAAAAAAAAAAATACAGACTTGCACTCATTTCTCCATATTGCCATTAATACTGGTCAGAATTTGTTTAGTCATTATCTGGCCTCAAATGTCAGTCATGCCAAGGTAAAGAAACCTAGGAAAAGGAAAGAGCAAAAACCTGACAGTCGGACATCCCTAGGATCAAATCCTAGATTATCCATGACAGGTCACTCCATTCTCCATCATCTTCGTCTTCTGTAGCTTTTGATTACTAGATAAGAAAATGGATATGAACACGGAGCATGGGCACTGAGGACAGGTGTGTCTTAGCAGCAGGCAATATTGTCATTGTCACACACTGCGGTGGGAGGGAAGGTTTCCTATACCTGGGCCTGTGGCCATGGTAGCAGACAGCAGCTGTGGAAATGTGAAGCAGAACAGGGACAGTGACCCAGGTCCAGAGGGAATGTGCACCTCATGGATTCTTTGCCATTTCATGTGCTTTTTCACTTTCTTGATCAATTTTTGCATGAGGCCATTAGTTTTATGGTTTTGTAGAAGTTTTTGTTCTTTGCACTCAGAGCCTCTCTGTCAGGCATGTAGATGTTTCCTCCTGGTTCTGTTGGCCTGGATTGTGCTCTGTGTTTGGTCTACAGGATAGAATTGCTTACTATAATAGAAATACTTTCAGCTCTTCCTTTTTGCCTTCTGCTTTCCTTTTAATACTTAGAAAGACTTCTTCCATCCATTATCCTCCTATCACACATTGTTTCTTTTTTAAAACCTGTGTCTATTTTGGGTCACTTTTAATTGGTTGATTTTTCTCCTTATCCTGGGTCATTTTTTTTTCTTCTTCATATGCCAATTTTAGATTAGAGGCCATACATTGTGAATATTTCCTTGATGAGGGCACAATTTCTCCTTCTGGTGGTCTCTGGTCCTGGATTGATCCCTCACATAAATCCCTGGGCTGTTCAGACAGCGGATCTGAGTTGCTTCCTCTCCACAGTGCTCCGTCACAGCTCTCTGACCCTGTTGGTCTCCCTGGATGCTCATCTCCATCTCCTGACTCAGGGAGCTCTGCAGGTGTGTCTAGGAGTGCTGCAGGATGGATGCTGTCTGTGGCAGTAAGCTGGGGTAGTTGAAGGGATTTGCTGCTTGCATTCCCATCTCTCAGGGACCGTTGCCCTCTGCTCCCCAGTGCTCAGTTTTGAGGGACATTGTTTTATCTTGAACTTGCTTTTGAACCTTCTCCTTGAACTTTCTCTTCAGTGTCTTAGGACTATTCATATTCTGTCTTCCCTTTATAGTGCAAAAACCATTTGCTTTAATTCAGGACTAATTCTTCACACAGGTGGATGGGGAGGAAGTCTAAGGTTCAGAGCACCATTGCCCAAGTGACTTCTTCTGACACTTGAGAGTGAGCATTCAGTCAAAGGCTGAATCCCGGAGCTTTGTCTTGGCTTTAGGATGTAGTTCTGGGACCTTGAACAAGCCCCTCCTTTCTCAGGGTTTCAGTTGTCTAAAGAATGAGGTCTGGGGTTGAGCCTCCTGGGAACCTTGAGCTTTAACATCTTACGTGCTGTGTATGATTTTCTGCAATGTCTTCCCTAGAAGGACTCTGGTTGGTTTAATCCTAACAAAGTCACTACTACCGATCGGACTAAGTTATGTGGTCCTTCTATCTAGGGCCATGGGGCTACCCTGGCTTCCAAGGGGTGAACCCATTTTGCTGGTTCTACTCACCCTGGGGTCTGTCACTTCTGTATCCAGATTCTCAGGGACTCCCCTCACTAAGGATGGTCTCTGAGCACCAACTCCTGGTCAGGTGCAGGCTCCTGTCCCTGCCGATCTCCTCATGTGTCTCCCCACTCTCCTCTTTGTTGGCTCCACGCATCAGCTGAGACAGTCAGTTACTAAGGTGCTGAGGACACCTACCTGGTCTTTGGTAAGAAATTAGGGCCAGGAATTCTGGACCAGGAGAAGCCTTTAGCCACCCAGCAGGAAGCTATGAATCAGCCTGCATGCAGCGTGCTGCCCCAGTATCTAGACCCAGGATGCAGACGCACCAGCAAAAGCATCCTGCCCTGCTTCCCGCGTTCAGGTTTGAAAGGTGGAAGACATGGGCCCTTATGCGCTCTGACCTATTTCTCAGGGCAAAATTAGAATCCATTCCTTTCTGACTTTTGGACTCTGAGTTATGCCCTCAAGAGCCAAAGAAATGTGCAAGCAGAAAGAATGAGCTCCAGTTCTGCTAGCAGGTGAGTCTCTACACAAGTACAAAACCAGATTATAAATTCACATATATTAGTTGAACCCACTTATGTTAAAAATATGGGCATATATGCATTATCTCTCAGGTTATCTTGTGGAAAGACTCTCAATTTCTGCTCTGTATACTGTCTTTTTAAACATTTTTTTGACAGTGAACATATATTACCTTTATAACAAACAGAAAGAATAATGATATTGGAAAAGAATCTTGATCTTTGGGTTGCATTAACCAAAAGCCATCAGATTCCTCAGGAAGGTGACACATTTGCCATTATCACTTGCCAGCATGCTCCAACTCCCAGGAACCCAGGAACCCAGGAACCCTGTGGTCCAGCTCTCTCTTTCCACCACTGGCAAGAAGTGGCCGCTATCTCAGAGTGGCTCATGGCACATCGTGCACAAAAACGTCTGGGCCTGCTTTGGCTCCCGGTTCTGTCCTAGTTGGTTGGGTGAACTTAGGCAAACTGCTCTCAGACTCAGTTTTCTAATTTATAAAGTGAAAATGACAATAGCTTACGGAGAAGGGTTCTCTATTAGCAAACTTTTACGTGAGTGTCGGGATTGGAGGATGCAGCTGTGAATGAGGCAGAGGCTGCTCCTGCCTCTCAGAGCTTAGTGTTCAGAGTGTGGAGGGTGGTTACCCTTGGTCTTCTGCCATGCTCTCTGTTGTCCCCTCCCCTCACTGCCACGGTCAAGCTTGTCTGCAATCAAGGGAGTCTAATGAGTGCTGCCTGGAACCACAGGCTCCATCTCCCTGGGAAGGAGCGTCTGGTCTGAGGGTGATTTCCCAGTGCAGCCACAGCCCCATCAATCATGGTCCTCCCTCCTCCAGTCACAGACGATGGGTCCAAGAATAGGCATGTGGCCCAAGGGATGTCACCCTGAGGAAGAAGGATGCAGAGCCAGCCAGCGATGGAATCCTGGCATTCATGGTTGCTTTCGGGGCCATACTTCAGATACAGGAGTGTGTGCTAAACGTGTACCCCACAGATGTGATGCAGATAGCTCAGACTCGCGCTGTGACTCTCCAGAATCCTGGTGCTTTCAAATGCCATCGAAGATTTCTTGAGAAACAAATTCCATTCGGAGACATTGAATATTCCATTTCAAATCCTTTCTGAAATACAAAACAGAAAATGATATACTCCTACAGTTCATTCTGACTGATTCACGGAAGCAAATTGCATAAGCATGCAACGCACTTTGAAGCAACCTAAGGTTGGTAGTGATCCAATTCAGGGACGCTCTGACTGGTGGCCTTGCTCTCTTTTCTGCACTCACATCCTCTTCCTCTACTTAATGGGGTCAGCCTTAGAGACAGCAAAGAGGTGGATGGGTGCTTTTAGCTTGCACCTCTTCTCCCCAGTACCCCCTAGTGTGTGTCACAGTCCCTAGTTTCTTTACCAGAACAGAGTGTTGGACAGTGTCCCTCACTGGCATGTAAACATCTGGTAAAGTGTAGCATTTATACAACAGGATCCATCTGTTCTCTGCAGGTAGCTGTAAGGAGAGAGTCCTGCTGGGAAGCGGCCCTCCAGTGTGAGTGTCGACTTTGTATGGTTGGTTACGCCCATAATTGTCACTCACTGCCAACCAGAGGCACAGCCTCATAGTAGCTGAGCTGGAAGGTATTCGACCAGGGGCTGCCCAGAGTTTCTGTTTTCTGTGGGGACTCAGGGGTTCTGCCAAGCACCAGCCAAAGCTGTGACCTTGCTTCAACCTGAAGAGCTATACACACACTCGTCGCTGGTGTCAGGCCTTCTGAATACGCTTCTCTGTGGCCAAGGAAAAGCCAAAGGAATCTCCACATACACATCCTCAGATGTCTTACAGGTCCCAAAATGATGGCGGGGAGTGAAGCAGATCTCTTCAAAGTCACAGCATGAACCCAAAAGGGGACAAGGGGAGGTTTCACTGAGCTCCCAGGTAAACAGACAGTGACTCACCTGTCCTGGCACTGGGATTGGGTCGCTCCACCCAGGCTGGGTTGGATGGTGCTGCCTGGAGAATCCTGAAGTCACTCTTCACCTTTGGGCTTGGTCCTTATTTGTTGGGGTCTCAGGACCTGAGCACACGTAGGGTCCTTCAAGCCTTTGGTTTGTGGGGATACACACTTTTTTTTTTTTGTAAATCACATTAAACTATTATTGCCCTTTGCTCAATGCCTGCCAGGGGAGACTGTGTATGTATGTAAGTATGTATCTGTTATCTATCTATGTATCGATCCATCTACCCTCCATGTATTTGGATGCTGGGGATGGAACCCAGGGCCTGGTGCCTGCCAAGTACACACTCTACCAGTAAGCCGCAGCCCAGTCCTCTGAGTGTTTTTAGTGGTGACATTGTTGAAACCAAGGGCAGCTGGAAGCCTTTCAGAAGCTCAAGGGATACACTCATTTGGTTTATTCCGGATGGGAAGTAAAAGGCCTGTGAGCCCTCCAGGCAGCGAAGCCAGTGTTGTGTGTGTGACCCCCAGCTCCACCAGAACCTACTTACTTCTTGCTGTAACCAGCTCTTTCCTACCCACAGTTTGTTCACTGGATTTCCAGAAATGAGAAAAACCAGTGACGCTAGAAGCCATGGTCATCAGCACTGGGGAGGGCCCAAGCAGGAGCCCTGGCAGGAGCCTGTGGGTCTGATGGGAAGCTGCTGGATGAAGAGGGAGGAGGCCAACCCTGAGCCGGGCTTGGGTAGAACTTAGCCTGGGCATGGACAGGTTATGGGCCACCAGACATCCACGGTTTCCTCCCTTTTAAAAGAAGAGGGGGAATTTTATGTCTCTTAGGGCCCAGTCTCCACCCCGGGCAGCCCGTGAGAACCCTCTGCTGCACCTGCACAAAACACAAAACAGCCCTTGGGCGGGAATTACCCCAGCAGGGGACCAGCACCCATCCTTCACCACTTTCCTCCAGTGACCACAACAGTCGCAATGTCCTTGTGTGCTTTCACGTGCCTTTGTGCATTTCCAATATGGAAAACGCACACTTTTTCAATGTTGTCATTTTGAAGTCAAGTGGGTCTCACGATCGCTGTAAATGATTGCTGTGTTCTCGCTCGCCACTATCCTCCCCCTCAAAATGCGTAACAAGCTGGGCATCTTGCACTCCGTGGTATTCTTAAATTAAGGAAACACTTCATCTCATCACCAACTTGATAGCAATTTCCCAGTGGGCAACATGTGAGTTATTTACCATTCTTCACAGAACAAAGATAGGCTGGCTCGAGTGGCCAGGCATATTGGCCCTTAATCTATTTATTCAACTAATGCCATCAAGAGTATCTTCCATATGAAAGGTCTGGACTAGATTTGGGGGGTTGCAGAGAAGGGTTGGGACCTCAGGAGCTCATAGGTTTGTGGGGCATTGTAGAAAGGAGCAGCCAGCCACAGCCATGGCTGGACCAAACTCTGGCTCTAGAAGCCCTCTGGGAGCCGTGGGGGAGGAGGGATTAGGCCACTTGACTGGGAAAGGCTTTGTGGAGGCAGCAGGGTTCAGAGGGAGCTGTGGAGGCTGAGTGGGAGTCCACACAGGTGCTGAGCCTCTTGAGTCTCCTTCCTCCTGTGAAGAATGGAAGACTACTTTGGGCATGAGGTAAGATGATATTGGCCAAGAGCGAGCATAGGTTGATGCCCAAGCCTCTTTGGAATTGGGTAGAACTCAGGATGGAAATTATCTCGTGGGAAGGAAGAGCCAAATGGCCTGACCCTACACGGGTCCAGAGTAGGTGGAGAGGCTGGTGGTGGGAAGCTGCCCTGTGATCACTCTTTGGGTTACAACATTCTGTAGGTTCTTTGGGGTGAGCAGGATGGATCCACCTCACCCTCCTTCCCTTGGCCTGCTTTTCTCTGTATCCCAACTGAATGTTGTCACCTGAGGGTCAATGTCCTGTAGAGAGCAGACTTGGGCTCTGGGGTGTAAGCCCAGGCTGCCACTGTATTTGTCCAGCAAACATGCTGGGGACATTTGTCAGTGCCACGGCTGGCCCTACACATGGCAGAGCAGACACAGCTCTATTCTTAGCACAGGGTGCACACTGGACGGCTTTCGAGGGCTAATCCTTTGGAGGACGAACACACACAGCATCTGTACCAGGCAAGAGCCACCATCCTCTCTTGTGTGAGACAAGTTCCCTCAGAATTGGGGTTCTGGAGCTGAGGTTTGGAAGATGAGCAGAAGCAGTTCAGCCACAGAGAGTGCAGGGAAGGAGGCTGTGTGTGTTTTAAGCGGTGGGCAGAGCCCCAGTGGCACTCCATTGCAGGAGCAGACGCAGGGGGTCCTAGTGAGAGCTGCAAGATAAAGGAGCTGCTGGGGAGAGAGGCAATAAATGGGGGCCTCAGCAGCAGGGCCTCGGAAGCTCTATCTAGGATTTGGGGCTTTCCTCCAGGGATGATGGGAAATCATTGCCTAATATTATGGCAAAATAACAACAAAAAATCCACCATGCTAACCATTTTTAGGTGCACTGTTTAATGGCATCAAGTAAATAGTTCACATTACTGTGCAAACACCTCCACCCTCCGTCTGAGATCATTTTTCCTCTTCCCAAACTGAAGCTCTGTGCCCACTGAGCACTAACTGCCTGTTCCTCCTTCCCCAGCCCCTAGAAACCTCTAGTCTGCTTTCTGAATCATACAGTATTTGTCCTTTTGTGATTGGCTTCTTTCACTTAGCATGAGGTCTAGAGGGTTTATCTGTGTCACAGAATGTAGCTGAGTCTCTGTCCTTTGAAGGTTGAATTGTATTTCACCCACCATACACACCACATTTGGTTCATCCAGTCATCCACTTGGACAGCTATGGCAAGGGTTTAAGAAAGAGAGTAACACAGTCCCACTCATGTTTTGGAAAGATCCCTGGTTGCACTGTGGAGACGGATTTGGAAGAGATGTCAGGAGAAGTGGGGAGCCCAGGTAGGAGGTAACTGCCTGCGTCTACCACAGGAGGCCAGCTGGAGGTGAGCGGGGGAGGTGGAAGCTTGCCCAGCTCCATCCTGGAAGGAATAAAAGAGTTGCCTCTGGTGTGGAGGGTGATGGAGGGAGAGGAGTGGGCGAGGGTCTTCCAGGTGGACCAGGCTGCCGTTTCCCAGAGACAAGTGGAACCTTGGCTGGGTGGAGCCTGAGAAGTGCACGGGCCACCTGGGCAGGGACATGTAAACCTGGAGCTCAAGGCTAAGCTGGAGGCTCAGAGGGGACAGTTTCCAGTCCTGAGGAGGGTCAAGGGGTGCAGGAAGCTCCCCAGAGCCAGGGTGCACAGTGAAAAGCCAGAGGGCCAAAGAATACCCGAGTGGCTGCAATGTCAGCGTGGTGACACCAGGAGGGCCCAACCAGAGCAGCGTGGTGCTGTGAAAGCTGACGGGGGAACAAGCACTTTGGCAAAAACGTGTTCCATGGGATGGGGGTGTGGGCAGAAGAGTGCTCACAGACATTAGCACCTCAGAGCTTACTCCAGTGGGTGCGGGGTGTGGACATTCACGAGAGCAGGGTGGGTGGAGGAACTGCAGAAACCGAGACCGCAGGTTCCCCGCTACATGCTCTTGGTCCGCTGTCCAACTTCTCTGAGCCTTTATTTCCTAATCTCCACATTGATACATAGATGCTCAAATGACACCCAACAGCTCATACTAGTTGTGCATTCGGTGGTGGTGGTGGGGAGTTGGCGAATGACTGCCAGAGACCAGGCAAGGTCCTGTCCACACATCGTGACCTTCTCCCCCCGGGGTTGTGCCTGTGTTCTCCCTGTTCTATGGCAATTCAGCAGCAAAGGAGCTTGAGGACTTGGCGGACATCACCTCCAACTTTTGTGCCCAGAACTCTTAAGGATGGGGGATCCATGTCACAGGACTCAGAGAGGATGCCTTTGCTAAAAGCACTGGTCCTGTGGATGTCTGGTAGGTAACTAAAAGCAGAATAAAGCTTGGCATCTCTGCCTTCATCTTGTTTCTGTCTTCAGATTCTAGCTAACTCAGCACAGAGCATGTTAACCATTTAAAATTGTTCATGTGAAAACTGGTAATACAAGGTGTAATAGCCCTAAATTTTCCCAATTTCATCTCCTTTCAAGACCTGAGAACACCAAGATAAGAGCAACTAAGATAGTCTCATTGTTTTCAGGGATGCCTAACACCAGCTTTTAAAAGTCTCACTCCAGACCCTAAACTGGCACCTAGAAGTCTCCAGTCATTGCCTTATACCTTCAGGAAACAGTGGAGCCTTGCAGGCAGATCACCCATTCTGAGACTCCCCCCCCAAAGTGGCAGATAGTCCCATGAATAGATGGCTCCTTAGTAGTAGCATCTTCCCATGGGAACCAAATTGCCCTCTTCCAGGATCACAGGCCTGATAGATGAATATCCTGAGCAGCAAACAGAGACTACCCTGCAGCCACATGAGGACATCCTCAGGGGCACCTGGCAGAACCCGCAATGAGATAACGATCGGCAGGCCCACAACCTGGCCAAGATAATTTGATTATGGATATCTCTCGCCCCAAGCCCCAGTTCTTCCTCTGTTTAAACCTAGAGCTCATATCAACACCCCAGAGAAATAACTGAGATGCTTGATTTCACTCTGCCCTTCCAATAGGCCTTTATTGATTGAAATTCCTTTCCTGCACGTTACATTACTTTTCTATTTGTTGTTTGGGGTGAGTGGCCAACTCTGACTTGTTGGGACCCCCAGAGTCAGTCCTGTGGCCTAGGACTGCAGTAACATTGGGGCATAGCAAGAAGGGCCAACATCTGCTGCAGAGAAGAAATGTCTATTTCAGATACATTTAGTCACCTTCTGGTGTTAGAGAAGTCAGTGGCAGGAGGGAGGATGCCTGAGACCAGGAGACCTGGGCTCTTGGCTCAGCTTCGAGGACAGGCCTTATAGCTCTGGCAAGCTACTGTTTTTCACCCCTGAAATTTCTAACCTGTGACATGGAGTTGTCTTCAGCTAGATAATTCTGGAATGTACTTCCTCGTTGCAGGTGTGTCTATATTGCAAAAAAGTCTCTACTGGAGAAGACTGTTGTCATCTTCAGGTAAAGAGACCATTCTCGGCCAAACACTTGAACAGCTATTGTCACAGTCAATTCCCAGAACTACTCTGTGAGCTGGGTACTGTTAATCCCACTTAATGCCCAGTGACACGTTGGTTTGAGAGGTGAATGACTGCCTCCAATGGGAGAGTGTTTGCACCAGGTGGTTTGTAAGCTGTGTTTGGTTGGGAATCATGAATTGGAACTGTACGTGATGGCTGGCTCTTCCTGGAAAAGGCATCAGTCAACCAACCAGAGCCTGGAAAACTCTTTGCTGTTCTAGAGGAAATCTCAAACCCCTCCTGGCATGGTCCCACTGCTACCTCCCTGTCTTTCCACCTTTGGGCACTCTGCCCCCTGGCTTGGAGGCCCTGTCCTCATCTCTCAGGTGAAACTCTGTCTGTCAAGGTCTGTGAACCTTCCTGACTCCCCACGGACATGACATTTTCCTCCTTTTGAATCTTTATTGTATTTTGAACTTCTCTTCGGCTTTGGATTATAGGAACTCCTTTCTTATTACCTTTGTCCTGGAACAGGAAGGTGAGGTATTCTTTGGATTTCTTACAAACTAAACCTGTGAGGATAGTTGGCACAAAACCAAAGCTTGGCAGCTACTTGTGACTTCAGAGACACCTGTCTTCACGGGTCCCAGTCTTACTCACAGGATGAGGAGCTGGTTGTGGGGGTCCGTGCCAGGTCTCCTGCTAGGTGTAATGTTCCAGCAATGAACAAGATGTTCCGCTGACTGCAGCTTGGAAAAATCGTCCTCAGGTGCCCCTTGTTTCTTGAGCGGTGTCCTCTAACAGCCGCCTGTTGTGGCCACCAGCCCGGCTTGTTTGCTCAGCCTGTGTAAGCTCTGTAGGCCAAGCTCTCCTGTGGCCACTGAAGGTGATCCAGGGTCCCACTTCTCCATTGACAGATGGGGAAACAGTTCAGCAGTGTGGACTGATTTGCCTGGGGCCTCATGGTTCTGCAGTGTGGATGCTGCATCTCTGGCTTTTGGCCCCAGGGTATTTCCACAAGTGTGGGGAGGAGAGGAGGAAAAGGTGAGGAGTAGCAGGGTAGGAAGGGGGTGGGGGGAGAAGGACCCTCACAGGGGGAAGTGGTGGCCTTTGTGTCCGAAATGCTGCTCCTGGAGCTCAGTCAGGCTGTCGACTTGAAGGCTGAGTGCCGGCCAGGCCCTGGCCAGGACAGGTCCTCTGAGCTGAGCACCTCGAGCAGGCAGGAGGCAGGCCTTGCCCCAAATCTGCACAGAATCCTGTCCAGCCTCCACCTACAGACTTAAAAAAACTACAGGTCTCGGGTTCAAGCTGGAGGTTCATGCTCTGGGGAGTCACAGTTGGAAAATGCTGAGACTACATGTCCAGGTGGAAAAAAGAAACTGGTATTGGCCCCTCAAGAAGAAGGTTCTACTTCGGGAGAGAGTGAGGAGAGCCTCAGGTTTATCACTTCCATTATACATGTTCAGAATCAAAATGGGTTTTGTTTTTTTGAATATTGAGAGTGAAGCATTTTAAAATGGCAATGAAACAGCTCTTGTAGCAGGAAAAAGGGGTGCACAGTCTCTCCCAAGTCCTCTGCACTTCCTCAAGCCAGCCCCACCCCAGTGGGCTGTGCCCTGCCTGCTGGCCTCAGCAGGCCAGGCTGGGTCCAGGGTCCCTGGGAGCTTGGAAAGTCTTTGCAGCAAACATGCTGGCTGTGGGCCAGGCTTTCTAGTCATGGTGACATCGGTGCTGCCTATGCAAGTGTCACGTGCTGCTGGGCACTCACAGCCATGCTAGAGGACTGGGCTCCAGTCTCTAATGAGGGCCTTTCCTGGGCTCGTTTATCAAGAGATGGGTTGGCACCGAGTCATTCCTGTGTCTTTACCTGCTCTGCATTTGCATCTAAGATCCAGGAAAGAGAGTGTCAAGCATCCTGGAATTGCTACCCATCCTGACTTGGGGCATGGGGTGTGGCAGCTCTGTTCAGCAGAATGGGCCTCCAGACTTGGGGGCCGAAGGCCCTGTTACTTTCCCCGAGGAATTTGGTGGCTTTGGGCCGGTCACTTAACTCCCCATCACCCGGCCTAGCGTGTGTGAAGCGGTGGCAAGAAGAGCACCTCCTGGGGGAGACGCATGAGGACTGAATGCTGTTAAGCAGTGCTGCTGGAGGGACACTACGTCCCTGTCCAGCCCCTCAGCCTCCTTGAAGGTGGCGTTTCATCTGAGACAACTTTGGATTCCTCCTACCTGTACATAGTATGGCCCACACTGGGCTCCCAGCAATGTCCCCTGAGCTGAGGCTTCTGACTCCAAAGTACCCAACCCGTCCATTCTAAAAACAATACACGCACACGTCCCCAAGTGATCAATGGGCTCTAAGTTGGTCATAAATGTAAAGTACGTGGGTCCTGACGACTTAGACCGGGTATCTCATCTAACACAGTGCTCCATGCGCTGGCTGTGCAAGGTGGCCTCACTCCTCGGCTTGCTGGTCCACTTCCCAGGGACTGTTTGTCCTCAGGCTCTTCTCTCTGAAGAGAAGTAGTGACAGGGCTGAGGTTATGGGGTGGAGGACAGAGTAACGAGTTAATGCAGAAAAAACCCTCAGAATAGTTTATAGGGAGGGCTCAGTGCTCAATGAGTGGGGCTAAGACCCCGCTCTGGGAAACGGAAAGTTGCTATCCAATATATCCTGCTTAATGGGCATTAAAAATCTTGTTTGTAACAGATTTAACTGAACTTATTCTTAAAATATCATTTCTTAAATTGACAAGTAATCTTACACACTTAGGATGCCGCATGGCATTTTGAAATAGGTGTACCTGGTGAGATGGTGAACTCCAGCTAATTAGCAGGTGCATTAAGTCAGATACTTACCATTGTTTCGTGGTGAGAGCACTTGAAATCTACTCTTTAAGCAATTTTCAAGCACATAGCACATTGTTAGTAACTCTGTCACCACATTGCACCATAGATCTCCTGAGCCCTGTCCCCGGAACTGAAATTTTGTACCTTTTGACTCTCTCCCCTCCCAGCCTGCTGCCCCCGGCTTCCTGCACTGAGTCAGAACAGTGCTGTTAGCTGGGGTCAGTGCTGCCTCCCAGGGAGCACCTGGCAGTGTCTGCAGACGTTGGCTGCCTTACTGGTGGGGAGATGTACTAACTTCTGTTGGGTGGGGCTCAGGGATGCTGCTAGTCACACTCGGATGCAGGACAGCCTCCCGTGACCAAGAATTCTCTGCCCAAGTGTCAGTAGAGCAGAGGTTGAGAAGCCTGGGAGAGAAGGCAGGTTGTGCATTTTGGTTTGATACACTTTATGACCCCATTTCAATGGGGGTCTCGACCACGTAAGCTGCCACCTGTGCCTCGGTTCTGGCAGAACGTCCTCAGTGTGTCACTGGGCAGAACAATGGGATTTCTCGTAGGCTCAATCTTATCACAATGATGATAATGGAGCCGGCTGCACAGATCTCTTTCCTTTTACTCATTTGGCAAACAGCTGCCGAGCCTCTGCCCTGTGCCTGGCTGTGCTTGTGGGTTTTAGAGATGAATGGAAATGAACCTACAGATGGCCCTGAGGGTAAACAAAGGCCTGCCCACCACAGAGGGAGATAAGGGCAGGTGGAGGCTCTGTGCACAATGCTCTGCCCTCCTTCAGAAGCTAAGCACATCAACCAAGTTTCACAAATAAAATGGATGACAAGTCACAGTATTTACATGGGCTGTGCTGCTTGGGAGGCTGTGTGAGCTGGTAACAGTGCCCTCGTGTTTACACGAATATGCTGTGTGCTACGGAGCTGTGCAGCCCAGCCCTTTTGAGAGTTTTATTTTGTGGCAGGTGCTAAGTTGCCAAAGCTGGCCTCAAACATGTCATCCTTCTGCCTCAGCCTCCTGAGTTGCTGGAATCATCGCCTTTAGGATTTGCAGATCATTTCACCCAGTTTAGATATCCACGATTCCTCGTTCATTTGTCCATTCGTTCAGAGGCACTGACTGGTTGCCCCTCCTGGCTGCGGGATCAGCAGGAGGTCCCCAGTGCCATTTCTTACTCCTCTCTGGTGTGCGCCTGGAGTTTGCCAATGTGAGGGACTCTTGAGAGACGTGGAGAGCGTTAGTGAAGTGAGCGGAGGTTTCTCAGCCTCCCTTGTGGGCTTGGCCTCCGCCACGCTGGCTGTAGGTCCCTGAGGGGGTGACTTCTGGGATGCAGGGCCGCAGCCCTGAGGACAGCCCTCCAGGCCTCCCCTTTGCACCAGCTCAGCTTCCTGGCCACAACCCCAGGGCCTCTGCTCTGCTTCCTCTCACAGGGTCTGAGCACCTCAGAATGAACAGGGCCCTTCCCCCTGAGCCTTTGTTGTATCAGATAAGATGAACATAAAGGGAGAGATGGGGTGGAAGAACCCACAAACCCTGCGTGCGTGCGTGTATGTGAAATATGGTATCTGGCAGGGAAAGTATGTGGAAAACATAAGCAGGACAAGAGGAGGGGGCCTGGTGTGGAGGGGGGATGGTCGCGTGCATCTCGGAGCAGGGGCTGAGCAGATCCTTGACAGAACGGGGAGGGAGTTCGGGGGGCTGAGGGGAGAGCTTGAAGATCAGCCCCAGAGCAACAGCACACAGGCACACACGCATGCACACAAGACACCTGTGCCCACGTGAACACACTCTCTGAGTGTGCATGGGTGTGCACACACAGGCGCACACCAGCATGGCTGCCACTTCCTTTTGTCCTCAGCTTGGTCCCAGCATTAGGCTTCACTGGTGCCTGTCCTCCACCCAGGGGACCTAGCAAGGTGCTCAGGACGGGACCCTGGGGAGGCAGGGGACAAGGTCTGGGCCAGTTGCTACAGATGGGCCTAGAGGACGCATCCTGAGATGAGGCGGGGGCTTGGAAAGGAGTGCAGTGGACGCACAGGCCCAAGGGGGAGGAGGGAGGGCCCGACGGAGCCCATGGTTCTCCCTGGCCCAGCACGCCCTCCCGCTAAGCAGTCACAGCGGGCATCTAAGGACCAGGGTAGGTTAAAGCATGAGGCCAAGCCGTGGCTCCAAGGACGGCCACTCCTGCATGTCCTCCAGCTGTCCTGGACACTGCTGGACACTGGCTGAAATTCCCACAAATATAAAGCCTCCTCCGCCCTTCCTGACAGGGAGGGCACAGCTCTTGGTGAATTCCAGCCCAAGGGGGTGAGTGGAGGGCCTGCAGAAGGGAGCAGGAGGCCTATGTCTGTGGCTCCCCAGGTGAATGAGGGTGGCAGAGGCCTCACTGGGGTGCTGTGCAGACCCATGAGCTAAGGCCCGGCCACGTCTGAGGTCTCCATCCCTTCGGACAGGCCCAGGGCCATGGCAGCACAGGAATCCTGGGCCTGCGTGTCCAGCAGAGTGAGTTCCCCATGCTGCGTGGATACCTGGGACTTAAGCGTATAGCTGGGTGCCTAGTCAGGTTTTCTCCAACTGTAAAACAACACCCTCTCTGCCTGAGCCATCTTGGTTCTGCAATTTCTGCTGAAAACCACCCTATCACTTTGGCCAAGTGAATTCTTTCTTTCTTTCTTTTTGGTACCAGGGGTTGAACTCAGGGGCACTGGATCACGGAGCCACACCCCAGCCCTAATTTATATTTTATTTAGAGACAGGGTGTCACTGAGTTGCTTAGTGTCTTGCTGCTGGGATTATAGGTGTGCACCACCATGCCTGGCTGTCTCATGATTTTTTACTAAACTCCTAGTTACTGAGTTCTCTACTAGATACCACGGGGATTTGGAGATGAGCAGATGTGGCCTCCACACTGTCATCAGGAGATGGACATACACAGCCTCCTGTAGGGACTATTAGACTGGCTCCTGCTTCTGCCTCTGGTTAGCTCAAGCAACCTCTTAGGGCACTCACAAACCCGGACAACAAAAACATTCAAAGTTTTTTAAATTAAAAAATTGAATGAAAATCTGAGAAGTGACCAAATTAAGGAAAAAAATATTATGAGGCCTACAATCTATCAGCGGCATTGTAATACTGTGAAATATGGTGTCTGTCAGGGAAAAGTGCACAGTCCCACTACTATTTCAGAACAATGGTTGATTTTTAAAAGGGCTATCATCATCTATCTATTTATCTATGTATCGACCGTGGCTGCAGAAACCTGTGTTTAAACATAACCTTTTAGGAAACCTCTACTTCATTTCTCCCCACCAGAGAAACTCTATGGAACATAGTTTAAAAACCACTTTCTTCGCTGGCCTTGTTAACAATGCCAAGTGGTTGAAAACTGCATCTGGGCCATTCCAGCACTTAGTCTAGCTGCAGGAAAAGACACAAGAACAACTGTGGTAGAACGTGCTGTTCTAGAGTGTCTCTGAAGTTGTTGCAGGAGGATTCTTCATCTGGGAGACACTGACGGATTCTCATTAATGCCAGACCCTGTGCTAGACTTGGGGACTGCAGTGAGCAAGTCCAAGTCCCCGGTGCTGACGGAGGTTAGAGCCACTTGGGGCTGGAAGATTTAAACAAGTGCTGGGGAATACTGTGGAGCAGAGTTGCATGCACGCACCGTGTTCTTTGTGTGGTCCAGACATATGCTAGGACTTGTTGGGGACAACTTACAAGCAGCAGTGGTTGAGCACACTTAATCTCTGAAGTTCTCAGGACTGCACAGTCGAGAGCAGGCATGAGGGGTCTGCAGAGATCACGGCAGGCAATCCACAGTGAGAGTCACGTATTTGTAGGGAGGAAGTAGGCCTCCGAGGTTACTACGTTCCTCTGTCCTCCAATATCGAGGGTGACATCCACAGGGCTCCGTGAGTGTTGGCCAATAGAGACCTGGCTGAGCCAAGGTGAAGGCAGAGGAATAAATTAAAGAGAGAGAAGGCACTGTCCCAGGGTGGTCCAGAAGCACAGCATGACATGACACGGGAGGGGGCTGAGAGTCATTTCATGGGGCCCTTCGTGAGCCGTTTCAGAAGTCTGGAATGTTTCCTAAGGACCTTGGGATGCTATTGAAGGTTTTGAGAAGGATATAATCCAATTAGATTTTGTTTTAAAAATAAGTATGGAAAATGGTTGGAGGGGCAGGCTGAGGATATATATAGAGAGACATTAGGCAGCTCTGGTAATATTATAGTCTATTACAGGCTTTTAAAAGGCCTATTTTTTTTTATTTTTCACAGTTTTATCTCCAGAACCCAGAAAAAGATGCTTGGTGAAGAGCGAATGAACCAACATTTCAATTCCTGCTTTTCGAGGCAGGGACGTGAGGCCCTTCTAGTGGTCATCAGATTGCTGATCAGACGTCTTGTTGGAGTTGCCTTTCCTGTGACTTGAGGGGACAGGGCTGGAGAGGCCCTCTGCTGGGCCGACGGCTGGCTGAGGCAGAGACAGGAAGTGTAGGTGTTGCTGCTCTCACACATGAAGACGGAGTCATCTGGAACCCTCCCCAACCAGCTCATCTAGAGCTACTGGTTAGTACGGAAACATCACCTGGAAGGAAGGGCGACCTCGTGTGTTTTCTGTTTGGGGGAAGGAAGTGTTTCTGGAAAAGGTGCCTCAACCTATGTTCAGCTCTGGGAATCCTTGAAGTCCACGGGTTTTAAGCAGGTTACACCCAGACGCGGCTGTATCTGACCCAACGAGGCCTTGGAAACAGACAGGTTTAGTTTCAAACACTTTCAAGATGTGAGTGTGGGCAATTTACGTGAAATTTCTCTGAGTCTGGATTTTTTTTTTTTTCTATGTGTAAAATGAGATCATCCAAGTGCCTGCATTGTAGAACTGTTCCAAGGACAGATGGGAGAACATGTGTATGCCACCGCTGAAATCCATCTCCGAGAAGCATCGCTAAGAGTTAGGGATCGTCACTCCTACTATGATTAAACTAGAGAATGGGACGAGGGGAAGACCCAGGGGAGCAGACCGTTCTGTGGCAGGAGCTGTTGTTCAGGCTTATCCACAGACATGCCAGCCCACTGACCTGTGCCGACGACTCAACCTGAACTGTGTGCCGAGCAGGAGACTGAGTGAGAGCAACACGGTCAGCCTGAGCAAGCCCGGCACAAGTCCAGGAGAGAGGCGGGAAAGTCCTGCAAAAGGGCTATGGCCTTGAGGTGACTGCAAAGGACAGGGGTGTCAGAGTAGCTGCGACAGCCACGGTCACCCTGCTGCCTTGGTGGGTCCTGGAGGCTGAGAAGGTGGTAGAGGCTTTGAGTTTCTCCACAGGAAGTAACCCATGTTTAGTTAAGAGGGGATCAAAGACTAGAGCGTGCACCCCGGTGGTGTGGAGCTTAGATGTCTGCCAAACCCCCCCACACTAAGGGCTTGGTCGCCCCCAGGGTGCCATTGGGAGGTGGTGGAACCTTTAGGACGTGGGCCTGGTGAAAGGATGTTAGGCCACTGGGTGTGCCGTGAGGAGAATATTGGCCTCTTCCCTTCTCTCTCTTTTGCTTCCTGGCTCTCATAATGTGAGCGGCCTTTCCCACCACATGCTCCCCCCCGTGGTGCTCTGCCTCACCATGTTGCCTTTGGCAACAGGGCCATGGACTGAAATCTCTGAAAACATGCACCAAAATGAATCTTTCTTTCTTATAAGTTGACTTTCTCAGGTATTTTGTCATAGCAATGGAAAGCTAACACACAGCCCCTACTCGGACTCTTCTCTCCTACTCAGCGCTGAGAGTCTGAATTCCCTTCTCCTGGGATCTGTGGTAAGGACCTAAGGAGGGTAAGTAGAAATTCTAAGTGAAGGAGGCAAGTCACTGAAATGTGATAAGAGGCACAAGATGGCTCCCGTGCAGACAGGGTTTGCCACGCTCCAGGCTGCCATGTGGAAGAAGCACAGGTCACAGGACCCAGACACGGGCTGGCTACCTGGGCAGACATACCTCTTAATTGCTTATCTGATTATCAATCCAGTGAAATGTGAGCCTGGTGCACTCAGGAGTTTTATCTGTTTTGTCAATCGCTGTATCTCCAGTTCTGAGGAATGTCTGGCACAGAGGCCAAGCGTAAGGAACACATTCATTTACTCAGCTAGACCCTGCCCTGTGAGGAGGTACGGGGCCTGCTTTGAAATTCCTTCCTCTCCACCTCTGCCTGACCAAGCTGCATTCATCTTACAGGGTTTCACTACAATCTTCCCATTTTTAGCTGTTTTGTTTTTGTACAGTGTTTTTATTAGTGCATTCTAGCTATGAAAAAAAATCTCCCTTCCTATACACATTTATTCTTTAAACCCCTCTTACCTGTTGTCAGCACAGAGCTTTGCCCTGGGTGATGCACTGTCTTGCATTAGTTTGCCATTGTTTGGGGTGAATGCACCTTATTTTCCCCGTGGACAGCAGCTCTTTGAGGAAGAGGCCATGACTTAGACCTGTAAGCTCTCCTGTCCCAGGGCAAAGAGATTAAAATCACACAAGTTAACATCCTTTGTTTGGAAAAGTGACCTACAATTTCTTGACGAGAAGACCACTGGCCTTGTCCAACTGGAGTGGGGTGGCCCTCTATTGGGGTGGGTGCCTCCTTAAGGCCTAACTATCTCAAGAGAATTACAGATTGTCACAAAAACACATCCCTTCTGTTTGCCTTAGCTGAAAGAAACCAGGCAGCATGGTCCCGGGGCTCAGGTGTGGTGGAGGCCCCCAGACCCTGGGGCAGCAGGAGCATCTGGGCCCCACGTGGCGAACTCAACAAAAACCCCGTGGAAGACTTTCCAGCAGGTTTAATAGGTGACTATGATCTGTATCCATGGGAAGTCCTTATTGTTGGTCCCCCAGACACACTTTATGAAGGTGGTGTTCTTAAGGCTCATCTCACTTTCCCAAAAGATTATCCCCTCTGGCCTCCTAAAGTGAAATCATTACAGAAATCTGGCATCCAAATGTTGATAAAAATGGTGACGATTGCATTTCTATTCTTCATGAGCCTGGGGAGGATAAATGTGGTTATGAAAAGCCAGAGGAACGCTGGCTTCCTATCCACACTGTGGGAACCACCATGATTAGTGTCATTTCCATGCTGGCAGACCCTAATGGAGAGTCACCTGCGAAAGAATGGAGGGAAGACAGAAATGGAGAATTTAAAAGGAAAGTTGCACGCTGTGCAAGAAAAAGCCAAGAGACTGCTTTTGAGTGACATTTATTCAGCAGCTGGTAATTTCACTTATTTCAGGGTCTTCAATTGAGAAACAGAGCACTGTTTTTCCTGCACGCAACCCACCTGTATTGCTGGATATCTGTTGTAACAAGTTGGCAAAACCCTGGCTGGAACTGGGCTGCAAGAAAACATGCCAATGCTGACAAGAGCCTAACAAGTGCCAGCCTACAGATGATTACGCATTTTGAATTCTAACGAACTGTTTAAACCTTCAGGAAGAATTGTAAAGATGTGTACATAGCACAACATGATCCGGATAATACGTGTGCTGTTCATGTACATCCACAAATACACCTTGTGCCAAACATTGCTTTCTGATAGTAGACAGAATAAGAATCGTGTAAATTCTAAAAAGATTTTAGCAGGTTTTCTTTCTCTATTCATTGCTTCTTATCAGTTTAAAAGGACTCCTTAAAGTCTTTTCATGTCAGATGAAAAGCAGTTAGGATTAAAAGTTTCCATTTAATTTCCTTTAAACCACTGAGGCTTCCATTAACCCTTGTCACTTACTAAACTTTTGTATCTTCTTTGACAGTCCTCTTTGCTTTTATCTCTTCCATCTGCTAGAAAGTTCTCAGGTGATTTGGTTCGAATACTGAAATACTTCATGAGCAATGACTTGATTTTTAATGATGACTCAGAGGACTGGTCATCACCAGGTGCTGTGTCCCTTTTTGTATTCTAGTTGCACCCATCTCTTGGATTGGATGAAGGCATGACATTTTCTGGCTGTTGAGAGCTCTTGAACCTAGACATTATCTCAAGAACTTAAAAAAGAAAAAAAAAAAGTGGATTCTAAATTCAACTTACTGAAATTTACCCCAAATAATACAAAATTCTGGTTTGGTTTTATTTTTGCCCTTCAGTTGATTAATGTTGAGTTTGGATGAATAAAGCATGCACCACGACGAGGTTCCTACTTCCTAGTTTGCTATTAGGAATGCTATTGCCCTCATATCCTTCTCCCTAGTCCTTCATATTTCTTTGTCTCTATTCTTCAATACTAGAGATTTTCTCACCTATTGTACAAAGAAATTGCAATGTATATTTTCATGCAATTTGATTTTGGAATTCTGTCACTTTATGTAGTGAGTTCTTGCAAAATATGAATTTTTTTTCCAATTGAAAAAAAAAAAAAAAAAGAAACCGGGCAGCATTTCATGAGAACATAGAGCATCTTTCTGCATTCCAGGCTCTGGGTCCGTTGTCTGGATGGTAAATGATGTTGATGGTAAATGATGAGGAAAAGAAATGAATTGATCAGTGAAGTTTGGGATGACGTTTTTATGCCCTGGTGTTAACAAAATCACAGGATGAAAAGGTAAAAACTATCTTCAGCGGCTCCCACAGGAAGCTTTCCGGCAGAGGAAGATATCCTACTCAGACGGTGTTGACTATAGTTTCTCACCTTCTCTGTGTTCCATGCTCTGGTATTTGGGCCTTTGATCCTGGAGGGAATTCCTTCCCATGGATCCCTAGAGATTCCCATGGGTTCCTAGAGATGGCAAGCAAGTGCCCTGTGAGCCCACCTGTGCTATGCAAATCAACCCTCCCAGGCAAACCCCGTGTACCTCCTCCATCAAACTCTCCTACATTGGTCCTAAACCACCCCCGAGCTAGTCTCAGACAACCAGGAGCTACCCCTAGAGCCCAGAACCTGCCCAGGTTAGTCGACTATCCAAGTCCAACTTGCCCCTACCTGCTTTGAACCCCAGGAAAGCCTCTGGATAGTGCTTGGCCTCCCCCTGTCCTGAGAGACCCTGCTGGACCCCCACCCCTGGGCCCTGCATGGCTTTTCCTGCCTCCGATTTGTAGGGATCTTTGGGAATGAACGTTGATCTTCCTTCATGACATGTTTCTATGTCAGTGTGTGTCACCATGCCTGACGAAACAAGTCCAAGTGCACTTTTGGAACACCGACCTTGTTCTGATGTTTCTTTGGATTTTAAAAATGTTCAATGCAACAGCCCATGCCTGTGATATGCCCTAGGAGCTGGGGGGAAGCTCAGCAGGCACCCTTCTCAGCAGGTGAAGCGTGGTTCACAAGCCTTTGCTCCGTCAAAAGAAAGTGCCAGAAGGAGTTTGCGCAAGATGACAGAGAAACGAAATGGTGACTGGGGTTCACGATTACCTTGCCTGAGGGGCCCGACACTCCAGGAGCCTCCTGGGGCCGAGGAACGGATGTGGGGAGCTTCACTCTGCCTGGGTTGAATCCGTAGCTGCGGAGGAGGGAAGAGAGTATCACTGTCTTATCTCCAGATTTGACACAAAGCTTTTATTTCTTTCCCGGTCTCTGTGGGATCTGGTGAAGGGACCCTGAGGGCTTCTGCTGAGGAGTGAGCTGTCTCCTCCAAATGGCCACGTTGAAGCCCTCAGCCTGGTGGGTTGGACCTCTTCCTCGCCAGTCCACACTGAGGTGACGTTGCCAGGACCAATGTGGGATTGTCAAATTCCAGTGGGAGGTGATTAGGACGGATGAGGACCTGAGGGTGGAACTCCATGATGGGCTTGGGGTCCTTATGAGGAGAGACGGTGGCGCTCTCTCTCTCTGTCTCTCTCTCTCTCTTGAGAGAGAGAGACAGAGAGAGAGAGAGAGAGAGAGAGACAGAGAGAGAGAGAGAGAGAGAAATTTTTAATATTTATTTTTTAGTTTTCGGTGGACACAACATCTTTGTATGTGGTACTGAGGATCGAACCCAGGCCACATGCATGCCAGGCGAGCTCGCTACCGCTTGAGCCACATCCCCAGCCCAAAAGTGGCTCCCTCTTGCTGTCCACCCTGTGAGGACACAGAGGGAAGGTGCCATCTGTATCATGGAGAATGGAATCGGTCAGCTCCAGAAATGTGAGGAATGAGATCCTGTTTAGACACCCACTGTGACAGCAGCCCCAGCTGAGGAATCTAGAAACCAAACTGAGAAAGAAGGTGACTAAGGAGGGGTGCCACCTGCACCCACCGGAGCTTGGCCCACACCAGCCCTCTGGGCGCAGCACATGGTAGGGTGGCTTGCAAACTCTTCCTCACCGGCTCACGATGAGGCCAGTCCATCACCACCATTTTAGGGTCATACGATCTGTTTGCAAGTCAGAGGCAGGAGGATGACATTTAAGGTTAGCTTAATGTCGTCCAAAAGTTTGCAGTGTACAAATTTACTTTATAATCATTTTGACATTTATCAAATCTCTTTTTAAACTTACAGTTTAACAATATTAACTCAGGGAAATAAAATTTGTGCTGCTTAGTTTTAGATCTAAGTTACAGATAATAAAATAACTTCACCAGTTTTCTTGTCAAAAATGTCATATGTTTCCTGAACAGTGCTTAAGAGTGGTTTAGTCAAACTGAGGGGGACAGCAAGTTACAAACAGGGTAGGGACTGACTCTCTGGGTAGTGCCTGTCAGCATATTTTGAAAGAACACCACAAACAACATAAACAAAGATTATTTTTCTTTTCTCTGAATTATGTTTCTTCTGACTATATCATGCATAATTCATGTTTGTTGAATGCAACAGTAAAAATAGGACTAGTTATTTATATGCCTTTAAAATGTTGATAGCCTAGCAAACAGAAAGAACAAAAGGGAGAAGGGAGAGAAATGAAGAAAAGCAAGAGAAAGGAAAGGAGCCAGGAACACCGCCCTTCCCAGGGTGCGCTGCACCAGCCTGCTCTGCAGAACAGAGGTGCCTGTGGAACCAGGGACTCAGCAGGACAGATGGGGTAGGTGCTGCAAGGTTCATGGATCCCCCTGTGTTTTTTTTTTTTTTCTGCCTACCAACCAAGAAAAGCCCAGGACCGGATGGATACACAGCCGAGTTCTACAAGACCTTTAAAGAAGAACTAATACCAATACTCCTCAAATTATTTTATAAAATAGAAAAAGAGGAAACACTTCCAAACTCATTCTATGAGGCCAATATCACCCTGATTCCAAAACGAGACAAAGACACATCAAAGAAAGAAAACTTCAGACCAATATCTGTAATGAAAACATAGATGCCAAAATTCTCAATAAAATTCTGGCAAATTGAATACAAAAACTATTAAAAAATAGTGCATCATGGTCAAGTGGAGTTCATCCCAGGGATGCAAGTTTGGTTCAACATATGGAAATCAATAAATGTAATTCATCACATCAATAGACTTAAAGATAAGAATCATATGATCATCTTACTAGATGCAGAAAAAGCATTCAACAAAATACAGCACCCTTTATGTTTAAAACACTAGAAAAACTAGGGATAACAGGAACATATCTTAACATCATAAAGGCTATCTATGCTAAGCCCCAGGCCAACATCATTCTAAATGGAGAAAAATTGAAGGCATTCCCTCTAAAAAAGGGAACAAGACAGGGATGCCCTCTTTCACCAGTTCTATTTAACAGTTCTTGAAACTGTAGCCAGAGCAATTAGACAGACAAAAGAAGTTAAAGGGATATGAATAGGAAAAGAAGAACTCAAATTATCACTATTTGATGATGACATGATTCTATGCCTAGATGATCCAAAAAAATTCCACCAGAAAACTTCTAGAACTAATAAATGAATTCTACAAAAGTAGCAGGATATAAAATCAACACCCCAAACTCCAAGGTACTTCTGTACATCAGTGACAAATCCTCTGAAAGAGAAATGAGGAAAACCACCCCACTTATAATAGCCTTAAAAAAAAAAAACTTGGGAATCAACTTACTGAAAGAGGTGAAAGACCTCTACAATGAAAACTACAGAATGCTAAAGAAGGAAATTAAATAAGACCTTAGAAGATGCAAAGATCTCCCTTGCTCTTGGATAGGCAGAATTAATATTGTCAAAATGACCATACCACTAAAAGCACTACACAGATTTAATGCAATTCTGATCAAAATCCCAATGACATTCCTCATATAAATAGAAAAAGCAATCATGAAATTCATCTGGAAAAATAAGAGACCCAGAAGAGCCAAAGCAATCCTTAGCAGGAAGAGTGAAGCAGGTGGCATCACTATACCAGGCCTTAAACTATACTACAGAGCAATAGTAACAAAATAGTAACAAAATTAGGCATGAAAATAGACCAATGGTACAGAATAGAAGACACAGAGACAAACCCTCCTAAGTACAGTTATCTCATACTACACAAAGGCTCCAAAAATGTACTTTTGAGAAAAGATAGCCTCTTCAAAAATGGTGCTAGGAGAACTGGAAATCCATATGCAGCAAAGTGAAATTAAGCCCCTATCTCTCACCCTGCACAAAATGCAACCCCCTGTTTTTTTTTTTTTTTTTTCTGGAAGTGTTTTCTCTTCAGTGAGGTCTATCATAAGCAAACAGAACCCCTGGGTGGTGCATGAAAAGCCATTTCTGCAAGCCCTTGCTGCCCAGGGGACCTGGGAACACTGGGGCTGCTGGACTCTCTACTGGCAGAGTAGCGCCCTCCTGCCTTCCCACCTTCCCGCCAGGGTCTCCTTCCTCTCCCCCTTGTTCTCCAGCCCTAATGCTCTCGGGTCCCTGTTGAACAGCCCCAAACCCCCACAGTTCTCTTCCCCACCACCCAGAGATTCTCAGGGGTGCCTGCCTTGCATTCATTGGGTTTACTGCAGAACTTTGTCCGCTAAGATTTGGCCCAGTTTTTCTTGAAGCCTGTAAAACAAAGACAGGAGCCCCCTCGGTTTCATTTGTCAAACACACTGTAACCTTGGATATGATTTTGTAAGCAGTTACGCTCAGCCCTGGAGGGTGCACACCTGGCTGGTTGCTAAGCATTGCTTTCCTACTGTTCTCAGTCCTCTCCTAATCTGCCCAGGACAGTGAGTGGCCTCGGCCCCTATGCAACAGGCTGCTTTCCCTGCCCGCTTGGCTCCTCTGGTCTCCTTTGGCCAGGCCCCACCAGCAGGGCAGACCAGCTCCAGGAAAGTCACATTCATCCTCTGGATTTCACCCACCGGCCATAGCCAGGAGGGACACTCTATGGAAAGAGGGTGTTTCCTCTCAGCAGGCCACTGGCCAGCCAGGCTGCAGGGGTCCTGCCACTCATCCTGTGGTATCCACAGAAGTGGTGTCTGGGGCTCTACTCCAGTCACTGTGATTCCTGCCCGTCACTGTCTCATGAGTGTCCCTTCCAGTCCCTTCTTCCACTGCCACCCCCGACCTCTGTATGGGGAAAATAGATGAGGATGTGGGGGCTGAGGTTAAGAGGATAATTCTATAGGATGAGCCCACTGTACTGACTCCCACATCCCTTCGTTGCCTGCAGCCCCACCTGGCCTGAGGGGACAGGAAATGTCACATTCCTCAGCCAACTGAGGCAGGGGCAGAAGGTCAGGCATCTGTGTAGATAATGAGTGTTGGAGGGCAGAGGGTCATCACTGGTTGCTAATACCTGCAGGATCACTTCCCAGCACAAGCCACCGTCCCCTGGGCTGCTCCTTCCTGCCCTGAGGCACGTACCTGGACAGGAAAGAGAGGTGGGAAGGTTCTGGGGTCTATACAGGAGCAAGACACTCCCCTCCTGAGGGCACCCTGCTCTGGGCCCCCTTCTCTCTGGAGAAGCCTGCTACCTATGTCCCCTCCTAAATAAAAATAAAACCTGCTTTCCATGTTGCTTCAGGTTTCTCGGGTATTTAGTCCTCATTACAGTGAGGGCTTTGTGGACTTAGCCCTGGTCTCACCGTGTGCTTCTGCCTCTGTGTGTCCGTGGCCGGGCAGGTACAGGCAGGGTTTCAGGCTTTGGTGGTCTGCTTTGTGTGCACCCATCCTCTGCGACAACCCGTGGCTGAATGTCGGGGGCCAAGAGCGTTTCCAGGTCTGTCTCACTTGGGGCCTGTTCAAAAGGGTTGGGAGTCCTTCAGAGCCGGGGCAGCTGCAGCCCACTTCTGTGGGGCTCTCTGGAGACCTCTCTTAGTGGGTCCTCCTTATCACCTGCTCAGATTTGGGTTCTTCAGGAAAAGAGAAGCAATTCTTTATTTTAGGGAATTGGCCTATGTGATGTGAGAGCGTGAGGACTCTGCTGGAGGAGGCTGTCGACTCAGGGAGACCCAGGGAGGAGCTGCAGAGTCCCAAGGCCGTCTGCTGGCAGATTCCATCTTGTGCTGAGAAGGTTAGTCTTTGTTCTACCCAGACCGTCAACTGCCTGGGTGAGGCCCACCCTCGTTAGGTAGTACAACCTGCCTGGCTCAAACTCCACTGATTGAAACGTTGATTTCATTCAGAAACACTCTCTCAGAAACACCAGAATAGGCCAGCTCTCCAGCCACCCTGATGCTTACCAAGTGCTTCCCAGGGTTGGTGCCCTTTGTCGACTGGCTCCCAAAGTAATGCTCCCTTTCCTCAAAGGACGGGTTTCCCGCAGTTCTGAGACTGAGAGGCTCCCTCTGCAGTGTCAGTCCCAGGCTGGCACTCCATCCTCCTGGTTCCTGCTCAGAACTCCTTCACCTCACAAGCCTCATTTGTGAAGTGGCATCCTCACCTCGCCAGGCTGTGTGTCAAGAAGGAAATGAGAGGTGGGGCAGAGCTTTCTCCATGGTGACCCCCCTGCTGACATTATGGGTCAGGGTTGGAACTTGGAACCAGCTTCCCCTAGCTTCTTACTGCCAGGGTCTGGTCACAGAAATATGGGAGCAGAAAGGAGGGATTCTGGGTCAAGGGTTCCATGGGAAGGCAAGGGGCAGTGCTCTGGGAAGGGGGTCAGGAGAGCGCTGTGTCATGCGCTTAGGTGTGCCTGGTGTGGGAGCTGGGTGGGCACCTGTTGCTCTTGCGTCCAGCCTGGCCACCGTCAGCTGCAGCTCTGGGCAGACACCTAGAGACAGGCGCCACTTTCTCTTCCCTCTGACTCCGGGACGTGGCTGTGGCTGGGAGCTGCACCTACCCTCCCTCAGCCCCTAGCTCCACGTGAGACCTGTCTCCATGAAGCTCCAGGGGGTCAGGGAAGCGACACCAGCTGGGGTCCATCTCCTGCCATCCCCAGCTGAGGAGGCTGAAGCAAAGACACCTGAGTCCTCCCTGTTGCCACGGCCTCCTGCCAGGCAGGGCCAAGGCCCTGGAGAAACCATGCTCACAGGGCACTCTACCAACTGTTACCATCATCCTGACTCTGCATGTTTATGGGGTACAGTGGGATAATGTGACACATGTACAAAACAGTAATGATTAAATCAGGGTGGTTAACATTCCTAATTCAAACAGTTGTAAAACCTTGGATAAAGCTGTATAAACTGTACACAGCTATGAGGCACAGTGTGCTATTTCAACAGGCATAGACAGTACTGATGAGGTCAGGGTAAAAGATGTCCCCATGTCATTATTGTTACTTTGGCTTTGGAGCCCCCAAACTGCTGTCTTCTTGTTATCTATAAAATACACAATAGGCCGTCATGAACTGTGGTCGATCCACTGTGCTGTCGAACACTTATTTCTCCTCTCCCACGCTGGCCTAACCAGCTCCATCCTGCCCCTCTCTGACTCCACTTGCCTCTTTAAATTTTTTCTTTTCTTCTGAGCCACTTTCTTCTGCAGTCACCTTGGATTCCAGGAACCAGGCTTGGTTGATAAGTATCTTTAGGACAAGGACCGACAATATCCCTAAGCAACAGGAGCCTCACAGATCAGACCACCCCATGACAAGATCACCATCCTAAGCAGGAGCCAAGCAATTGCTGCATCCCAAAGAGGAGCCATGATCTCAGGATGGAAACCAGATCACCCCTCAAGCCACCATGCCTGTCCAGAGCTTCACAGAGCCAGTGTCGAGATACCCATCGGCCAGAGCAGGCCTGACCAGGCTGGCCTACTCCACCACCTGAGCGAGCCCTGCAGTCATGCAGGCCCCAGCCCTGGCCTTTGCTCCCCAGCCCCCGAGGACAGATCTTTGGTCACTATCCCCATATCCCCCCGACCCCCTCATGGCCATGCTGACTCAAACTCCTTTTTCTACCCTTCACCACAGCTCATCTCTTTGATTGCATGTGGGGACGGGTGACTGAGCCTGGTTGGTTGGGAACACCAGAGCCGGGCCTTCGCCCTTGGACTCTGGTCATGAGCTCTCTCTGGCTCTTCTCTTCCCCCTCCCTGACTTCTAGGACTCACTAGTTCACATTCAGAGTGACTGTTTTTAGCCCCCACATGAGTGAGAACATGAGGTAGTTGTCTTGCTGTGTCTATTTCACTTCATATCATCCCCCTCAGTTCTACCACTTTTGCAGCAAATGATAGAATATGGCTCCTCCTTATGTCTGAATACTGTCCCATGTATATGTCATCCCTCCCTCCATGATGGATGCCTAGGTGGACCCATATCTCAACTCTTGGTTCTGGTGCAGCACACATAGGGGCATGCAGGTGTCTCTTTGGTACAGAGAGTTCACTTCCCTTGGATAGTGGGTCACGTGGTAGATATATTTTTAGGTTTTGCATAAGCTATTCGGTTCCCCATGGAGACTGTGCTAATTTACATTCCCCCTGCAGTGTGCAAGGGTTCAGACCACCCCATGACATGTACATCTTCTCCAGAACTACTTTTTTTTTTTTTTTTTTTTTAGAGAGAGAGAGAGAGAGAGAGAGAGAGAGAGAATTTTTTAATATTTATTTTTTAGTTTTTTCAGTGGACACAACATCTTTGTCTGTATGTGGTGCTGAGGATCAAACCTGGGCCGCACGCATGCCAGGTGAGCGCGCTACCGCTTGAGCCACATCCCCAGCCCCAAACTACTTGTTTTTCTTTTTGATAATCACCATTCTAATTGGGGTGCAGTGAATGCTCATTGTGGTTTTATTTGCATTCTGACTGCTAATGATATTGAGCAATTTTTTTCATAACTTTGTTGGCAATTTGTATTTCTTCTTTTGAGTAATATCTATGTATATTTTAAAAAGCTATTTATATTAGTATAATTATAATCATAGATGGTAATGGGGTTCATTGTGACATATTCATATATACACATAACAATTTCCTCTAATATCTGCATATTAGTACAACTACTATGGAAATAAGTACGGAGGTTTCTCAAAAGTCTAGGAAGGGAACCACCATAGGACCCACTGCTCAGTATTTATCCAGAAGAACTGAAATCGGCGTGCTCTTCTCTGTCCACTCCCACCCCTTGGTGGGCTCACCTGGCCTCCCGGCCTTAAACACAGCCACTACCCTGATGGTTCCCCTCATACCTCCAGCCGGGCCCTTCTCGATTCCAGAGTGTATATTTGGTGGTCCTCTGTGCATCTTCATGTCAGTATCTAATGGGCACTTCAAATTAAATCCCCAGAGTTTCTCTAACGGAGCCTTGCTACAGCTTCCCCACCTCTAAATGGTGACGTTAAAGTTGTGTCAGGCAAAAACCAAACAGAGCTCCCAAAAGAGCTAGAATCAAAACCAAAACCAGGAGTCTTCTTGGACTACTCTTTTTTTCCACATCCTACTTCCAATAATCAGGATCCAAGCCCTCAGTTCATAGTGATCAATGTTTGTTGCATTTATGAACAATTCCAAGTGTGTTGCCGGCTCCAAACCGAGTTATTGTCATCCACTTCAGAGTGTGGTTTGGGACTTTAGCTCAGTGGCAGAGCACTTGCCTAGCATGTGTGAGGCACTGGGTTCGATCCTCAGCACAACAAATAAATAAAATAAAGCCATTGTGTCCATGTACAACTGCAAAAAAAAAAAAAAAAAAAAAAGAAGGTGTTGTGGAGTGGCTATGGACAGGTTCCTGGACTCAGGGTGAGCAGGAGGTGTGGGCTGATGGGAGCACAGCTATTGTGTCACCTGTTAACAATGCTGACCACTAGTGTCTGTGTGAGGCCATGGAGGTGAGAGGTGAGGTTGTGGGCGAATCTGCATAGTGCAGACATGGGATGGGACCCTAAGGAAGCTGGGTGGGGTCTGGAGGCCTGGTGGAAATGGGACACTTGGTGCACTCCAGTTTGCTGCCCTGCTCCTTCCTCCACCAGACCAGCTGGTGTCACTCCTCATTCTGGTGGGTGACTCTGCTTAGCCAGAGTCACCTGGTCAGCAGATTGGGCTGGGTGTTTGCAGATGTCCACTTGGTTAGATTTTCCTGGCAACTTTCCTGACTTGTGCTACTCGGAGGCAATGCTACAGATTGAGTTGTGTCCCCTAAATCCCTACGTAAAAGCCTAACCCCCATGACTGCATTGGAGACAGGGCCCTGGTAGGGCCACTTAAGGGTTAATGAGGTCATTAAGGTGTGCTCCTAATCTGATAGCACTAGGTTCAGCTCTGAGGTGACTGTGGTCAAGTTAGAGGGTTTGTACCTTGAATCTTTGTCTCAAGAGCTCAATTCTCCTACTACAATATGATGCACACGTGTGCTTTCTATGTTAATTATCAGAGCCTAGTAAAGACAATGCCCGTCTGTTGTGAGCACATATGGTGGACGGTCAGCCATTGCCCATTCCAAGTCTTGGGGCTGACTCAGCCACCAGTGATAAAATGGGTGTGTGTGATTGTGCCTCATTAAACAGGACACTTTGAACTTATGGCCAACAGACTGCTTTAGGGTAGGACACTAGTCTTGCTCATTCTGAGACTGCTCTTGGAACTTTGATGAAATTTCACACAAAAAAAGGCTGGTTGTCTTCAGTGGGCACAGTTTCAGATGGAACTATGCAAGTCCCGGAATGCCAAATAGGGTGAGATGGAGCAGAACGGAATCACATTATACTTAAATTCAGTGTTTGAGAGAAGACTGGGCCTTTTGTTGTTTGCGTCTGGAGGCAGGACACAGGGACAACAGAGAGGCGAGCACACAGGGGACTTGCCATGAGGACTTTAATTGGGGCAAGGAATGGAAAAAGAGGAGGAGGCACTGGGTGATACAGTTTCCTCCTAGGTCTCACAGCAAACTGGGCTCTTGGGTCTCTCTGTCCCCGGTGCTCAGCGGCAGCAGAGTCTGAAGCGCTTTCCAGCGCGGAGGCAGGACCCATGGAACTGTTCTAGGCTATTACAGGACCCTCTTTTGCAGCGACAGATCAAGTTTCTCCTTAGGCCTGGGGACACAGAAAGAGCATCAGGCATAGAGCACTAAGGTCAGCAGTGGTGGTGATCCTGCATGCTGCATGGAGGAAGTGTGTCAGGGTGGCTGTGTCACATTGAGGCAGGATCAGCTGCAACCAGTGAGAATAAATATGCAGGCAAGGGTGGGTCCCCGCAGGATTCGAGAGCCTGTCTCACGAGTCTGTACGTTTTCCTGGTCCTGCCCCATCATGCATGCATGGGAACACATCCTTAGGCCTGTATCAAGTTTCTAAAAGCTTCTCTAACAGGGCAAACCATCTTCTTTAAAATAAAGCTCTCTCTTTAATGCAGGACAGATCCTGTGTTGGCAAATTTCACAGACTTTTCATAACTTTGAAAAGCTGTGGAGAAGGAATGTCCTGTAGATATCTGATTATCTTCTGTCAGCTCACAGATGAGGAATTTGAGGTCCAGGGAAGTAATCACCTAAACAGGTAGAGCCCAGTGCTGGGACTGAACCTGCAGCTGCCTGGTTCCCCTCTCTACCTCAATGCTCTGCATGTCAGCAGCACCCACCTGCTTCCCGAGGGGCAGAGTCTGCAGCCCCCGCAAAGGAGATGGCCGTGTCCTGGTCCTCTTCCCCTGGCTGCTCCTGCTCTGGGGCCTCCTCCTTGTTTTCTGGGAGAGGCTCAGCCTGGGCCTGGAGGGCCAGCAGGAGAAGGGCAGCGAGGAGGGCGAGGGTCCTCATGGCTGGAGTCACTGGAGGAGAGGAGGCAGGGGCCTGAGTGTGAGTGGAGCCAGGAGTCGGCTGCATTTATAGGTGTGCGAGGAGCAGGCTCTGGGCTGGAGGCTGTGTTCAGAGAAGGTGCGTTAGATGAGGGGGAGGAGGCGGCCCTTGTCCTCGGATCCCTTTGATGTTACACTGCTCTTGCACCTTCTATCAGCTTTGCCCGGCAACTTGAGCTTCTGTCCCAGGTGCAAGCTGGGGCTGATGTACAGGCCTGCTGTCTTTCCTGTCTGCCATCTGCTTGAACATTTACTTTCAACATTCAAAAAATAGAAGAAAGGACTTTGGTTCAATAAGTTCAGGGAACAAAGGCCTCGTGTGTTCTGAACATTGTCTGAACTCACTGGGGATGGAGATTCTGAAGTCAGACCTGGAACCCACCAGAGCACAGCGTTAGTGGTTGGCGGGGCTCAGGGCTGTTACACTGTCCTGAAGCAGGTTTCGAGGTTATAGGGTGAACAGGATCCTTCTGGAGCAAGAGTGGCGCTCACAGTGTCCTCATCAGGTGACAGGTAGGAGGAACTCAGCAGGACCCTAGGCAGAGAGCTGTCTGTGGCTGAAGACGGTCAATTTTTCTATCTTTATTGAGCTATGAGCAACAATTTAAAACTGTGTGTCTCTAAGAAAAAGCAAAAATGGGCAGATGAATTGGCTCGGACCTCAAGGTTTCCTCCCAGGGTCTGGGGGGAAGCAGACAGCAGAGTGAGGGGCTGGATAGGGAAGGGCAGAAAATGTTCTCATAGCACACATCTGGAGAGAGGTGAATATCCCGAATATGTAAGGAATGCAACTCTGTAGCAAAAAAAAAAAAAAAAAAAAAAAAAAAACCAAAACAACAACCTGTTGAGTGCTCCTGAGTTCAATCCCCAGTACCCTCCCACCCCCTAAAAAAATCAACCAAATAAAAATGGGCCCAGGACCCAAATATACATTTTTCAAGATGTAAGAATCTTTTAAGATGCCATTAGGGTCTCTATCAGACATGTCAAGTGGGATACATGTCATTTACCTCTCTCCATCTTGATTGTCAAAAGTCCTGACTTGTCCGCCCTTCCATCTGAGATGTTTATTATTTTTAGTTCAAAATTTCACGTTAACTTCTCTACCTGATGCAACATTGTCACATGAGGAGCTGTGTCCTGAGTCTTCTTGCTGGAGCTTCGGCTCCTCTTCCAAGCGGGCACCAGCGTAAGCAATGGGCACGTTCTTATGCACTTTGGTCTTTTCATCTGATCGTACATCTAAGAGACACCTTTGTGATGGTAGGTAGAGAGTTGTTAGAGAATTCCAGTATTCATCCATGCCATGCTCATCTGACTGTTTTTATCTATTAACTATTGATAACTTCATACAATTTGCATTTCCTGAAGTTTTACCATTAGGATCAAAGCTTCAGCAAATATCCTCATGCACATGCTATTCATATATGTATGACACAAATGGTCAGATCTGAAGGAGATAATAGAGAAGGTACTATTATTGCCAATCACCCATTTCTGCCCTGTTTTCTTCTTCCCTGTGTTTAAGGCAGCAATGTGCCACTTAAAATTCTAAAAGTCCCAGCTGTGTGTGACCACCAAGCATGGCCTGCCAATGGCACAGAGTCCTTGAGGAGGGCACAGTTTGCACATATGCAGGGGCAGCTGAGGCAGCAGCCATGCTGGGGTCACTGGGACCAACTCAGCAAGATGAAGAAGAGTCACCTGAGGCCTCAAGACCCTGCTTGAGACTTTGCCTCTCTACCCCATCCTTGGCCAGCTGTGTTCTCATTTGGGTTGATTTTGAACTGGGGAAAAACCTTAGCTGTTTAAGTTGCACTTTATTATAGTTGAATATAACCTGATGTCCCAGGAAAGCAGGGAGCTGAAACTCCAAACCTTTTTTTTTTGTGTGTTCTCAGAAAGAAGACTTGAAGTCAGACACCAAAACCCAGGCAGGAGAACTTTATTGCAAGTGAAAGTGAGGAGAAAGTAAAGTAAAGCACAGTGAGGCTTAAGCAGGGAGCACTCTCAAGAGAGAGAGTGGGCCATCTCCATACAGAGAACAAAAGGAGACAACGCTGTCCCAGGTTTATTACTGTTTGATGTTTACCAGGGCAGCTGGGGCCACCTTCTGGGCTCTTTCCAATCAGGTGTTCAACTGCTCCTTCACGCTGGGCGGTGGAGGTTTTGACCTTGGTTCGTCCCCCCTGGCACTGTCATGGTGGCCATCCTGTTCAGGAGCTTCATCCTGTGTTAATGTGGGCCCTGGGGTCAGTAGCCAGGCAGAAGCTCTTATCTTAGTTATCTCAGTGCTACTAAAGGACTCCTCCTTCCCAGACAGATGGAGACACCTGTAGCCATAAGTCCTAGCTTCACACCAGCCTCAGTGGACCCTGTCACGATGCATTTTCCCATTAGGTCCTTTGCTTCCATTTATTTTCTACAGATTAACGACCACTCTTTGCTTTCTCAGTAGTTTAAAGACCCTGAAGTAATTTAAAGAACACTTGTGACCTTGCCATGCATTTCCCTGTCCGTTGATAGCTGCTACCTCACACCAAGACCTGCATTTTGAAACTTTTTGGTCTTTCTGTCTGGGAGAAAACATTGGCATCCAAGTGCATTTTGATTTTCATTTCTCTTTTAATGAGAGACTTTGCCCATGGCTCACATCTTTAAAAATCTCGTCTTTTCTTTCGTGAATGGTCCATGTTCTCCGCCCCATTTCTGATGTTACTGTGCTGTTGTTTTTAGCTGGTTTGTAGGACCCCCTTTCAGAGTGGGGAGTGTTGCTTCTGTCCTGTGGGTTACAAATAATCCGCACACGTTGTCACTTGTCTCTGACTTTCTTCACACTGTTATCACTGTTGTTGTGGTTGTTTTTCCAAGGTGGAAACGTGAGACACATAGGTCATCGAGTTATCAGTGTTCTATTTTTTTTTTTATGATTTCTAGGATCCCCTCCAACTTGAGTTCTTAAGCATGCCCCCACCACCGTGTTTCTTCCAGCAGTTTGATGGTGTTTTATTTTTTTATTTAAAAAGCTATATCCATCTGAGCATTTGGGTGTGTGTATGAGCTGTGGAGAGCTGCTCCAGCCTCTCTGGGCTGTAAATGATTTTTCAGATGTTCCAAGGCCGGTTGCAGCAGGATTCAGTTCAGAACATATGAGAATGCCAGAGTGATCTGAGAGTGAAGCAATGGCTGTGTACGGCATACGGGAGACACACGCAGGAGGCAATTAAACAGCATAGAAAGAGAAATCCATCTACAGTGAACCTGTGTTCTGCAAGGGTCCCGAGCTTACTTGATGGCAAAAAGCAAAATCTCTTCACTGAAAACCTGTGGACAGGTGGACGACCACAGGAGAAAGCAAGAAGTCTCTGTGCTGCTGCTGTGCATATTATTTATTTATTTTTTATACCAGGGATTGAGCCAAGGGGAGCTTAACCACAGAGCCACATCCCCAGCCCTTTTTAATTTTATTTAGAGACAGGGTCTCCATGAGTGGCTTAGGGCCTCACTAAGTTACTGACACAGGCCCTGAACTTGTGATCCTCCTGCCTCAGCCTCCTAAGCCCCCAGGATGATGGGTGTGTGCCCAGCTGGATGTAGGTTTTAGGTCAAGAAAGTGACTTAAAAATCAACAAAATAAAAAGGCAAAAAATATAACGGATTTAACCAAAATTAAGGAAAAAATGCCAAGTGAATTTCTTTCCTACACACATAGTACCTTCATGGTTTGGGGCCAAATTTGACATGAATGACTTGAGACAGTATGAGAACTGAACTAAATTGCAAAGTGCTTGCTGTTGTTAATAGTTGATCTTGAATGGAGGATTTTGACAGGAATTTGTCCTAAGTTATTTTTTTTTTTCATTTTTCCTTTTCTAAATTTTTTTTTGAAAAAATCTTATTTATTCAATATTTGGATGTAGTTTTACTCTTTCTTTGACTTCAAATTATTTATATCTTGCTCAAAACGACTTTTTAAAGGAAAGCAATAAAATTCTAAATATATAGTGTGTGATGTTATCATTTTTGTGTATATCATTACATTTAAATATAATAATTAATGATAAAATATCTCCCTCATTTCACATTTAAAAAATGTGAAACTCCACTTTTTCAAAAACTTTTTCTAGAATTGAGATTAATCAAGGGGACATTCATTTTGTTCTTCTATGAGGCCAGGAAAGCAAAGTAAAGATTTTGGAGATTTCTAGGCAAGGCAGAAACTCACATGGGATTTACCTGTTTTGGAGAATTTTCTCAGCAATGAAGGACACTGTGAGAACAGTGTAAGGGAGCTGTGGGCGTGGCATTTGCCTTGACCCTGGGACAGGAGAGAGAATGCATAAGGAATCCTGCTCACCTGGTGATGGCACAAGTGAAGGAGCCTAGAGCAGGTTCAGGGAGGGGAGAAGCAAAGCAGAGACTTGGACACTTACATGGGCACAGGGAGAGCACAGGGAGCAGAGGCCAATGCTGGCCCTGACAGGGTGCCCTGGAGCAGCTCCTGAGAGCGAGATGGGTGGGCAGAGGAGTGTGCTGGAGTCTAGGAGTTACCCAGAGATGAGAAGATGAGGAGTGACCATGGGGAGCCTGAGCACAGGACAGAGAGGGAGGGAGGGTCCTGGAATCGAGGGGACGAGGACAGAGTGGTGTCCTTGCTGTCTCCAGGTGGGCGTGTGAGGGCAGTGCCCTTCCCCAGGATGCAGAGCAGGGGGCGCCCAGGCTGGTCCTGGTGTCAGAGGCGTTTGCAGTGCAGGGAACACAGCAGAAGTACCAAGTGCTGGTCCTTTCCCAGGCAGTGAAGCAGAGCCTCTGTGAGGGTCAGCAAGTGTGTCTTAATGGCACTGCTCTGAGCTGCAGGACACTTGATGTGTGGCCAGAAAGACGGAGGACAGGGGCTCCATCTCCCAGGTCTTCAAAAGCAATGGACTCAAAAGCTTTCTCTCATATGCCATTGCCTGGATCTATGCAGGTGAATGAATTCTGGACATCCTGGCCATTCTCCCAAGACATTCTTTATCCTATAGGGCGATCTGTTGGTGCACAAAGACACTTGTTTCACATGTTTCTGAATTTGACACTGAATTGTAGGGTATAAAGTGGTCTTTAACTCCACTCTGGGTTTCTAGTTAATATTTCTCCTCCCTCCTTAAGTTTGAATTTTCCTTTTAAAATTTTAGGTGTCCATGGTTTATCACCATGGCTCAAGGGGAAGATGATGCCAACCACCACCTGGACTCAGGTGCCCTGACCCATCCTAGAGGGCCACATGCTTCCAAATGTTCATTAGTTTCATCCAAAGGAAAATGTGGAATTAAGTGGTCAGTCAGGACATTAAATGGCCCCTCGTCTGTTCCGAGTGGAACAGATTATACCACAGGGCCATCTGCAGGGCTACTGGTGCTTACACAGAAGGGAACAGAGAGGCTTATCAGATTAGGATCTTAGCTCATGAGGCCTCACAGGCACCAAGCAAAGAGATGGTCCACGTGGTTCAGGAGACTGTTAGCCCAGAGAAACATCAGAAGGCGTTGGTGACATGTGGGAGTTTTCTGTGGGTTCTGCCTGCCTCCTCTCCTCTCTAATGCTATGACATATCTACACTGAAACCTGAAGTCCCAGCCATGTTTGGAAGGGTCTGGTTCTTGAGATCCTGATTTCAATGATTAATTACAAACATGAAACAAACATTATTATTATTATTATTTTAAAGAGAGAGAGAGGGAATTCTTTAATATTTATTTTTTTAGTTTTCAGTGGACACAACATCTTATTTTATTTTTTATGTGGTGCTGAGGATCAAACCCAGTGCCCCGTGCATGCCAGGCGATCCTGTTACCGCTTGAGCCACATCCCCAGCCCCAGGCAGCAGTTTTCTTTTTATAATTCAGAAGGCTCCTGCATACCCTTTAGAGGTGAGCACCCCTAGCGGGACCTTCAGGCATGAGGACCTTATCTCTGACCCTTCTCTCTCTCTGTTTACGCCACCTGCATTGCCCCGACTAAGCTCAGCAACGGCGCAGCCCCCGTGAGAATGCAATCTGCTGGCCCAGGACTGTCTCCGTGTTCTTCTCCTGTGTCGCTTCAGTGTTTCCATGAAGCATCCAGCGACCCCAGAGTGTGAGTGCCCACGCTGAATTCCCAGGCAGGTGGGAGCTGCCCCTTCAAGAAACTGGGCACAAGTCACTGCAGTAGCACATCGTGGGCAGCAGGTGGCACTGACACCCTCGAGATTCAAGTCTGTTTCCCCAAGGTCTGCCGAGGGGAGCGGTTTTTGGCATCAATTCTGGTGACTGACAGCCAGGGGCCCACACTGCACCACTAGTCCCAGGGCAGCTGAATCAATTTAAAAAAGTTGATGGAAGAGGCTTGAGTCCAAGAGCTCTGGAGGACTGTGAGCACCCTGGGGCTCTGAGCTCACCTACCAAAGCTCCAGTCCTCCAATCCCTTCGGGATGGCAGGCTGTTGTTGGTTGCTTGTGACACTTTGGGGAAGGTCAGACCCTTCCTAAGCATGTGAGTACTTGAAGCCTGAAGTAGGTCAGCAAAGTGTGCCTGGTCTGATTTTCCTCGTGAGCACCTGTAATGACCTGAAGGTGGAGATGGAGCCGAGTTGTGGACAGCTCAGGAACTCAGTGCTTCTGATCTAAACCCACCAGGGAGGGAACAACTTTGGGAAATGGAGTCATCTAGTGTAGAACCACAATAGGGTGGTTTCCCACATTTTCTAGTAATATTAATTGTGGCATTTTCTTATTGAAAAGCAATAGACATGAAGATGTCCCAGGAGCACAGGACATGTTAAGGGAAGACAGAAAGCCTGAGCTTGTCCTTCAAGGTTGAGAGAATGGGCCAGGTCAAGGGGGAGGCAGCTGGGAGCTGTTTGTCAGGGGTAGGATGGGTGTCTGCCTCTGTGAGCCAAGGGAACAGAAGGCCAGAAGCAAACTGATTTCCTGGTGTGAACTTCCCCTTCCTTCCCCATCAAGGTGCCCTTGTGTCTGAGAGCTGTCTCTGTCACCTGGCTTTGCAGCAGGGGTGGAGGGACCGCCACCAGCAATGTCTCAGCACTCCTTGGTTGAAAATTCGCACCACCTGGAGAAGAAGGGCACAGGTTCCCTCAGGTAGCTGAACAGAGGACAGAGTTTCTGAAGATACTCTGGAGGCCAGGGAGGCAGCAGAGGACATTTGTCTGCGTCACACATGAGTTCGGTTTACTTGGTCTTTTCTTGCCTGTGTCCTGGGTGGGCTGTGGAAATGGGTTTCCCCTGGGAGGAATGGGCTGGCTGAGAAATAAAAGCTAGGAAAAATAGAGTGAGGAAAAAACCAGAGGACACAGAAAGTACTTTAGAAACCGGAGGCAGGACGGGCATGCTGAGCAGATGGTCTGAGCTTCTAGACCTGGGACAAAATGGAGCCGGAGCCTGCTTTTCTTATATTGGGAAACATCAAAGCACTTCCACAGAATGTTCTTCACCAAAACAGGTTAAAGGTGGGCTGTCCCCTGCCAAATAAGTCACGCCCATTTCCGGAGCTACTCTGAGGGATCTTCCTAGCTGGGCAGAGGTAAAGGTCACGTGTACGAGATAATCTATTGCCCTGGGAGAGCCACGGATAGTTCCCAATGTCAAACATCAATCTCCCTGGATTCCAAGCAGAGAGAAGATCCTCAGTAGTTCACGGAGGGCTTCCCACAGTCCTTATTCTACTGGGTGAAAGATGAGCATGATGTTGGGAAGGGCGGCTGTGCACTTACAGCTCTTCAGCAGTGGAGTAGAATTAGCCGCCCTGAATTCCTCACTGGTGGAAACACAGTGATGGAAAATCAATATATGGAAGGCCCACATATTGATTCTGTGGGAACCTGGAGCTTTGGGTGATGGCCTGTCTGGCTCAGGTGACCAGATTGATAGAGTCACTGCAGGGCAGGGCACTTACAGGATCCAGAGAAGCTGCCCAACCTCCTCAGCCCTCCCCCAGCTCAGGCCCTCCCCCTGTGCCCAGGGGTGAGAGCTGGTCCCTGTGTTTCAGGATTGAGGACTTTCTCTGTCCCCGCTGTGATCACTGCTGAGGTGCCAGGTGTGAAGGGTGGCCTTAGGGGCCAGGACACTGTGCTGGTCTCCTCAGAAGACCAGACCCTGGCCCTAAGGTCAGCCCTCTTCTGAGTCAGATGGATGGACGAGGGAGAAGCCCCTCTGTGCCCTCTCTTGGTCTGGGTATTGCTGTGGGTTACTAGTCATCTGATGTCTGGGCCCAGCTCATTGTTTTGGTGAAGATCGACCCTGGGAAGATTGGAAATGCTGTCCTTCTCTCTGCCACCTGTCATCTCTCTGACTCTCTAGACCTTTCTGGGAAATTCTACCAGTGACCAGACAGTGAGCATAACTGCCAGGTTTCTGTTCTCGCGACTAAAAGGCTCAGGGGTCACTCCACATGTCTGTTCATATTTTAAGCCTGGTGGATTTGAGAGATTATGTTGGAATGTAAACTCTTTGAAGGAACAAGCTCTTACATTCATTTTCTCTCTTTCTTCAGTGTAGCTGATGGAGTCAAGGTGGAGAGGGTTGGCTGCAGTCGTGTAAGGGGTGCAGACCCCTGGGGACCCGTTCTCCAGCCCACCTGCAGGCCTTCCTCTGCCCGCCATACTGCACCTGGTGGGGTCTCTCACCTGCTCTCTGCAGACCAGGGGCTTCAGTCTCGGCAAAGGAGATGGCCATGTCCTGGTCCTCTTCCCCTGGCTGCTCCTGCTCTGGGGCCTCCTCCTTGTTTTCTGGGAGAGGCTCAGCCTGGGCCTGGAGGGCCAGCAGGAGAAGGGCAGCGAGGAGGGCGAGGATCCTCATGGCTGGAGTCACTGGAGGAGAGGAGGCAGGGCCTGAGTGTGAGTGGAGCCAGGAGTCGGCTGCTTTTATAGGCGTGCGAGGAGCAGGCTCAGAGCCCAGGCTGCAGGTGACTTTGGTGGGGGTGGCAGGCATGCCCTGGGGTCCCTTTGAAGTTCTCTGTTCTGGAAGCTTCCTGCCTCATGTTGTGAGCTCTCTGTGTTGTCTGAGCCTGGTAGAAGCTCAAGGTGTTGAGGGGAGACTGCCATGTTTTCCTGCTGAACATCTGCTGTGGGGTTACCTTCTAAGATTGAGAAGAAAACGGCCGGGGAGAATCCCTTCCACTTCAGTAGAGTGAAATACTTTGAAAAAAATTGTTATCAATATTTAAATAGTTTGTAGAATTCCACAGTGAGGCCAGGAGGACCTGGGCTCTCCTTTGATGGTGGAGATCTCATTAGGGGTTCAATCTCCTCTCTCCTGGTCTCCTCTGAGTTTCTATTTCTTCATGATTCAGTCTTGACAGGCTCTTTCTACCTTGGAATGCATCCATTTCTTGTAATATTTCAAAACTTATGGCATACATTTTTACATAGAAACTTGTTTTGATCCTTTTTATATCTGAAATATTGACGTTGTATCTTCATTTTTACATAATTCATTTATTTGAGTCTTTTTTCTTTTTAGTTTTCCTGGATAGAAGTGTATGCATTTCCTTTCTGCTTTATACCCTCCAGCTCTGTTTTTCTGACTGTATATACATCAAGGCAGAACCTCACTGATTCCTGGTCTGGGCCTTATTGTGCCCTCTTTCCCAGCCGTGGTTTTCCTTGGTGTCTGGGTGAGATGAGGAGGTGCACTTCCAAGGCCTGCGTGACGCTCCCCCTTGGCTGAAGCAGGCTTCAGGGGGTCTGTGTCCTTGTGGATCCAGGGCTGTGGCCCCTGAGTTTTGTGGTTTACTTTCCACTTTCCTTCCTCTCAGGAAGTTTTTCAATTTCTCTTTAGAACTTCATGACTCCACAGTTCATTCAAGGGCATGTTGTTTAATTTACATGCCTATGTGTGGTCCAATTTGCTTAAATTTTTGATCTTGGATTGAAATGTAGATTTATTTCATTGTGCTCAGAACAGATGCTTCATCTGATGTCAGTTCTTTAAACTTGTTGAAACTTGTCTTATGTCCTGACGTAAGACGTAATGAGCAGTTTCCGAGTGCCCTCTACTGTTGGCTGGAAGTTTCTCTAAATGTCAGTTATGACGCTTTGGTGTACACATCAGTAAATGGGACGTTGCTTTGTTGATTTTCTTCCTGGGTGTTTGTCCGTTTTTGAAAGTGGGGTTTTGAAGCTCCTGCTGATGTTTTGCAGTGGTCTCTCTCTGTCTTTTTCACTGATATCTGACTCACGTTCTTGGGTCTTGTGTGTCTGGTTGTTGCTCCCTCTTGCTCTTGGTCATTTCTCAAGGTCAGTTCTTCCTCTTCTCTGGATTATTCAGAGCCTCTTTTTTTTCTGATAGAAGTAAGTTGTTTCTCTGTCTTGGTTTCTATTTACCTGGAACCTCCTCCCCAGCAGTACCTTTCACCCTGGGTGTGTCTTTGCGTGTGAGGTGAGACTCTCCTGGGTGCCGTATAGTCACATCTTAAAGGAAAAATAATCCATTTATATTATCTGTATATTTTTTTGAAGGATTTACTTCATTTGCATTTGTGGTTTTTATTGATGATGGAGAACCTCTTCGTGCCAATTTGGAGTTTTCCATAAAAGTTTTCTCTCTGTTTTTCCTTGTGTTTCATTGTTTATGTTGTGGTTTTTCAGAAGAGTTATGTGTTGATTCCTTTTTGGTAAAATCTGTGTTTTCTGCTCTTTTTTCCTTGTATCTACAATACTTTTTATGAAGAAACTTTGATAAAACAATGACTCTTTGGGCTGATAACAACTTAACTTTCATTGTGCATAAATACTCTGTTGAGAGACGATATATTATATCTTCCTGCTCACATGATATTTCCAGATATGCAGATGAATGGAGACAGATGGCAAGTTAGTGTGCTGGGGTCTGGAGATGGGGTCAGAGGCAGGAGGTGAAAGGTACTGGCTTGTTTTTAAATGATGAATGTTACTGGCAGTGGCAACTTCTGTGTCTGTCTGTGAATACAATGAAATCAATAAACACAATAAAGCACAATAAACATTTAAACTTACCTTTTAAATGTGTGAATTGATTGGACACAGACTGCATGTGAAGAGAGTGGCTTAAAAACCAAGAAAGTAAGAAGCAAATTTCGGGAAATTTTATTACTGGTTTTCTTTAATTTCAAAGCATTTGTGAGATCTCTTATTTCAAAACAGTTTTGGTAAAAGCTAAAATTTTAAACAATTATGTTATATGACACTATTATAATTTCTGTATTTATTGTCAGAATTGAGTATAATCATTAACTTCTAAATGCCTTTCCCATTTTACATTTTGAAAAACAAGAGCACACCTTTTTTTCCAGGGTTTTTCTTTTTTTTTTTTTTAGAGAATTTATTTTTAATATTTATTTGTTTTTAGTTCTTGGCAGACACAACACATCTTTTGTCTGTATGTGGTGCTGAGGATCGAACCCAGGCCGCACGCATGCCAGGCGAGTGCGCTACCGCTTGAGCTATATCCCCAGCCCTTTCCAGGGTTTTTCTAAACATGAGAATATACAATGTTATTCTGTTCTCTTCTGGGGATGGGACTGGAAAGTAAGGGTTTTGGAGATGAGTTAGAGAGCTCAATTGTGCTTAGATGGGATTTCTCTCTTTTAGGGATTTTTCTCAGGGTGAAGGCACTGTGAGAACAGTCAGTGTAAGGGAGCTGTGGGCTTGACATTTGCCCTTGACCCTGGGACAGGAGAGAGAATGCATAAGGAATCCTGCTCACCTGATATAGAGCAGGTTCAGGGTGGGGAAGAAGCCAAGCACAGATTGGGACACTTACGTGGGAACAGGACACTTACACAGGGAGCAGAGGCCCATGATGGCCCTGACAGGGTGCCTGGGAGCAGCTCCTGAGAGGGAGATGGGTGGGGCAGAGGAGTGTGCTGGAGTCTAGGTCTGAGAAGATGAGGTGTGACGCTTGAGGGGTGCATGGGCAGCAGATAGGGTGGGAGGAAGGGTCCTGGAATTGAGGGGACGAGGACAGAGTGGTGTCTTTTCTGTCTCTAGGAGGGTGTGTGAGAACAGTGGCATTTCCCAGGAGGCAGAGCAGGGCTGGGTTCTTTCCCAGACACACGGAAGCAGCCCTTCTGTGGAGAGATCCCAGCAACTCTGCTCTGAGCTGGAGAACACCTGGTGGGTGGCCAGAATGACTAAGGACCGGGGCTCCATCTCCCAGGTCTTCAAAAGCAATGGACTCAAAAGCTTTCACTCAAACCCCAGTGCCTGGATCCATGCAGATGGGAAGAATTCTGGACACCCTTCTCCATTTTCCAAAGAAACCTCTTTATACTCCAGGGACTTCCATTAGTTTACAAAGGCTCTTGTTTCGCGTGTTTCTGAATGTCGCAGTACCGTGGAGTATGAAGTGGTCTTTACGCTATGGGTAGTTAATTAAAATTTCTCCTGCTCTGCCAAATTTGAATTTTCCCTTTAAAATTTCATCTGCCCGTGCTTATCCCCTGGCTCAGGAGGAAGATGATTACCAACCACCACCTGGTCACAGATACCCTGACTTAGGTACCCTGACCCATCCCAAAGGGCCACATGCTTCCAAAAGTTTACCAGTCATCACCTAAAAGAAAATGTAGAATTACGTGGTCTCTCATGGACATTAAATAGCCCCCAGACTCTTCCATGTGGAGTAGATTATACCCAGAGCCATCCACATAACCACTGGTAAATGGTTACACAGAAGGGAACAGGGAGGTTTATCAGATTAAGATGTCAGCTCATGAATCATACAGGCACCAAGCAATCAGATGGTCCATGAGGTTGAGGAGAGCATTAGTCCAGGGGAGGTCAACAGCTTTGGAGGCCCAGTGGGAGCTTGCTGTGGGTCCCTTTTCTCTCTGGTCTCCCTGAGCGAACTCTGGAAACACAGATGACCAGCGTATGTTGAAGGCCTGTTTCCCACACACTGTTGTCAAGGTTGAAGGACAAACCTGGGAGGACATATCTTCCTTTCATAATTCAGGAGGGTCCTGAACACCCTTTAGAGGGAGCACCCCGTCTTGCCCCACCCCACTGCCCCATGGAAGCTCAGCAATGGCCAGCCCCTGTGAGAATGCTCTGGAAGGATCTGCTGGCCCAGGGCTATCTCCATGTCCTTCCCCTTCACAGCTTCAGTGTTTCCACAGTCAAGACCTAGAGTCCTGAGAATGAGCCCATGCCTTCACTGACTGCCAAGGCAGGGGTCACTGTCCCTTGAGGACATTGGGCAGGTTGTGCTGCAGTAATACATCCTGGGCAGCAGGTGGCACGGGTGCTGTCATGACTCAAGTCTGTTTCCCCAAGGTGTGCAGTGGTGGTGGGGGGAGTCCCCAGGCTTTTGGCATCAATTCTGATCACCGAGGGCCAAATGCCCACACTGCACCACTAGACCCAGGGTAGCTGAACCAATGAAATATGTGGATTCCACTGAAGAGTCTTGAGCCCTAGAGCGGCTGGGGGTCTCTGAGCACCCAGGGCCTCTGAGCTCAACTTCAGTAGCTCCAGCCCTCCAATCCCCTCAGCATGGACAGGTAGCAGGCTGTTGTTGGTTACCTGGGACACTTTGGGGAAGGTCATGCCCTCCATAAGGATGTGGGTACTTATAGCTTGAAACAGGTCAGCAAAGTGTGCCTGGTCTCATTTTACACATGGGTACATGTTATGACCGGGAGGTGGAGGTGGAGCCCGAGGTGTGAAAAGCTCTGGAACTGGCAGCTTCTGACCTAAACCCACCAGGGAGGGATTAACTTTAGGGAGTGGAGTCATCTAGCTCAGAACCACCCTGGGATGGTTTCCAGAAAGTTCTAGTAATGTTAATTGTGGGAACTTGTAGTTCAAAGGCAATGGAAATGAAGATGTCCGAGGATCACAGGACATGTTAAGGGAAGACAGAAAGCCTGAGCTTGTCCTTCAAGGTTGAGCAAATGGGGCAGGTCAAGGGGGTGGCAGCTGGGGGGTGTTTGTTCAATTAGTGGCAGTAGAATTAGCAGTCCTGAATTCCTCACTGGTGGAAACACAGTGACGGGACATTACTGGGAAGGTCCACAATATGAATCTTTGTGAACCTGGAGCTTTGGGTGTGGCCTGAATGTTTGATTCAGGCCATGAGCATGATGAGTCTCTCAGGGCAGTGGCACTTACAGGTATCCACAGCCTGAGCCCAGATCTGGCTCTTCCCATGTGCAGAGGGGTGAGAGCTGGTTCCTTGTGTGTGAGGACTGAGGATTGTCTCTGTCCCTCCTGTCATCAGTGCCGAGGTGCCAGGTGTGAAGGGTGACATAAGGGGCCAGGACACTGTGCTGGTCTCCTCAGAGGAGCAGACCTTGGCCCTAACGTCAGCCCCTCCTTAGAGTCAGATGGAGTGAACGGGGAGCACTCTGTGCCCTCTCTGGGTCTGGGCATTGCTGTGGGTTACTAGTCACTCTGATGTCTGGGCCCAGCTCATTGTTTTAGTGAAGATCGGCCCTGAGTGGACTGGAAATGCTGTCCTTCTCTCTGCCACCTGTCATCTCTCTGACTCTCTAGACACTTCTGGGAAATTCTGTCAGTGGCCAGACCAGTGAGCATAACCGTGGCTTGACCTGCCCAGTTCTCTTTCCAAACACGTGCTGTGGATCCTGAGGGGGCAGTGCAGACCCCAGAGTGGACACGAGGCATCAGGGTGTGACTGTGGAGGCCTCACAAAGTGTTTGAGGTCACGTCCTGACGGACATTTGAGACACATGGTGGAAGGTGTCCAGGATGCCTGGGTGACTGTGGAGGGACCGAGGTTAGAGACATGGAAGAGTCACATCCTGCCTCCTCAAGGTGACTGACTGGCCCTTCAGAGACGGGAATTTGGTATGAGCCTGCATGACCTCTTGGAAGGCAGTCCTGCTCAGGACAGGGGCAAAGCCAGCAGGGTGTGACGTGGGGTGGACAGACTGTACAGACTGCAGCAGGGGAGCGGTGGCCCTGGTCCAGACTCTGCTGCTCTGACAGGGCGCTGTTGCTGTCTCGCTTTCCTCACACCCTTTTTCTGCCTGACTCCAACGTGCAGGATGTTTGGGCCTCAGAGCCCAGATGCCTGCAGCCTCCATGGGGACTCCTAGTGGCTTGGAGAATGGCTTTGTGTCTGCACTTTTGCTTTCACGTGCCCTGAGCTGTGAGTCACAGGCAGAGTCTGGATCTCAGTAGATTTGATGTGACGAAGAGGGTGTGAGCTGCAGGGTGCAGCTAGGAGCTGTCCTGGAGTGCTGGTTTGTGAAGACCCACGAGTACAGCTAGCACCCAGGACTTTCTAAAGAAATCTACTTAACGTGGTGGCATGCATGGGATATTTGGACTTCCTCTGCTTTCTGCTGTGCCAGTGGCTCTTTGGTATGACCCATCCCACTCTCATGCGGTTCTGATGGAGCTGATGCAACCCCCTGGCCTCAGAGACCAGTGTTCACCGGGACCCATGAATCCTCTCTGGGACTTTGGCCGGGAGGATGGTGGCCTTCCTGACAGGAACTCTGGCTCTGACTGTGAGGCACATGGGATGTGGGCAAGGTGGTCACAGAGCCCCCAGTCTGAGTGGAGGCAGAGCTGAGGGGCAGGGAGGAGGTAGAGGTGAGCACCAGCTGAGGCTTCTCATTGCTGTGTGACCCTGTGTTCCTCCCTGACCTCCTAGTGCTGGGAGCCAGGCTTTTGTTTAGAAGAACGTATTTTAGATTCTTGTTCCTGAGCTTCAGAGTCCAGCCTGAGACATGTGGCAATCATCAAAGAGGCACAGACACAGAGAACTTGCTCTGAGGAATTTATTTAAGATGGAGAAAATTGAGGACAATTAGATTGGGGTGAGGGGTGCTGACAGTTTCCTTGTAGGTGTCAAAGAAAGGGGTGACCAAGTGTTTCTCTGGGCATTATATTCGCTGGCAACAGAACGTGTAGACTTTACGATCCTGGAAGCAGGACCCATGATTGCTTTCTCCTCGACGTGGATCACAGCTGCGTGATACACAGTGGCATTTCAGTATCCCTCGTGCACCTGGGGACACAGAGAGAGCAAGTAGACTTGAGTGGTGAGTCAGACTCCTGGGTGAAGAGTCCTGGAGAAGGCCCCTGCTGGGGTGAGGGTCAGCCCTGTTGGGGGCCCTGCACCAGCATTGGTACCAGCCCTGTGACTAGGATCAGGAACGCACAGCAGTGTAGGCACTCATGGCTGGAGACCCATTCTCACCTGCCTTGGCCTCTGTGACCCCTGACCCACCACACGGACTCTGATCACACTCAGAGCAGACGCCTGTTTCTAAATCTCCTCTGATAGAGCAAAACATTTTCTCTACAACCACGTTTTCCCATGTTTATCAAATATAATCTAATTCACATGTTTCTCTATATTTTAAGGCAACTTAATTTGAAGCATTATTTTGGAAGGTAATCTCTTTGAGGTAGGAAGCTCTTACACTCATTTTCTCTCTTTCTTCAATTTGGAGTAGGGAGTCAATCTAAGAGAGGTTCGGTTGGTCCAGAAAGTGAGAGAGACCTCTGGGACCCATTTCCCAGCCCACCTGCAGCCTTCCTGATCCTCCATTCCTGTGCCCTGCGGGGGCTCTCACCTGATCTCTGCAGACCAGGGGCCTCAGTGTCGGCAAAGGAGATGGCCATGTCCTGGTCCTCTTCCCCTGGCTGCTCCTGGTCTGGGGCCTCCTCCTTGTTTTCTGGGAGAGGCTCAGCCTGGGCCTGGAGGGCCAGCAGGAGAAGGGCAGTGAGGAGGGCAAGGGTCCTCATGGCTGGAGTCACTGGAGGAGAGGAGGCAGGGCCTGAGTGTGAGTGGAGCCAGGAGTCGGCTGCATTTATAGGTGTGCGAGGAGCAGGCTCAGAGCCCAGGCTGCAGGTGACTTTGGTGGGGGTGGCAGGCATGCCCTGGGGTCCCTTTGAAGTTCTCTGTTCTGGAAGCTTCCTGCCTCATGTTGTGAGCTGTCTGTGTTGTCTGAGCCTGGTAGAAGCTGGCGATGGTGATGGGGTTGACATGTTTCCTGCTCAACATCTGCCGTGTGGTTACCTTGTAGGATTGAGAAGAGAGCCGCCTGAGCAATCCCTTGCTCTTCAATAGTGTGAAATAGTTTGGACAGAGTTGTTATCAGTGTGTAAATATTTGGTAGCATCAACAGGAGTGGGGCCAGGAGGGGCTGGGCTCTCCTTTGATGGTGGAGTTCTCATTAGGGGCTCAATCTCCTCTCTCCTGGTCTCCTCTGAGTTTCTATGTCTTCGTGATTCAGTCTTGACAGGTTCTTTCTACCTCGGAACGTATCCATATCTTGTATTATTCCAAAACTTTTGGCATAAGGCTTCATAGAGCAATATTGCATTTCTAATATATCTGATGATGTATCTTCTTCTTTGTCTCTGATTTATTTATGTGAATAATTTTTTTTAGTTATCCTGGCTAAAAGTGTGTGAATTTCCTTTCTTCTTCATACCCTCCAGCTCTGTTTTTCTGACTGTATGTACATCAAGGCAGAACCTCACTGATTCCTGGTCTGGGCTGTATTGTGCCCTCCTTCCCAGCCGTGGTTTTCTTTGGTGTCTGGGTGAGATGAGGGGAGGTGGACTTCCAAGGCCTGCGTGACCCTCCCCGTTGGCTGAAGCAGGCTTTAGGCTCTCTGTGTCTTTGTGGATCCAGGGCTGTGGCCCCTGAGTTTCGTGGTTTACTTTCCACTTTCTTTCCTCTCAGGAAGTTTTCCAGTTACTCTAGATCTCTTCATGACCCACAGGCTCTTCAAGGTCATGTTGTCTCATTCCATGTGGGTGCCTGGTTCGGGTTCCTGAAGTTTCCAGTTTTCTGTTGGGATGTGGTTTTGTTTCATTGTGCTGTGAAGAGACGCTTCATCTGCTTTCGGGTCTTCCCCCTGGCCTTGTGGACTGATGGAAGATGTAGTGGGCACTTTCCTTGTGCTACTCAGGAAAGTGCTCTGGACCATGGGCTGCAATGTCCTGTCCATGTCACTTAAGGCTCTTTGGTCTACAGAGTGGTTTAAAGGGGACGTTTCCTTGTTCCTCTTCCACCCTGGTGTTTTGTGCATTTCTGAAAGTGGGGTTTGGAGCCTCTGCTGTGTTCCCTGGGAATCCCTCTGTCTTTGGCCACTGAGGTCTTATTCATGTTCCTGGGTTCTCTGGTGCGGGGGGCCCATGTGCAGTTGTTGCTCCTTGCTATAGGTCACTTCTCAAGGTCAGTCCTTCCTCCTCTCTGGTTTTGCTTTAGAGACACTTTTCTCTGGTAGAAGGCAGTTGCTTCTTGTCTGTCTTGGTTTCCATTCACCTGGATCCTCCTCCCCAGCAGTACCTGTCACCCTGGGTGTGACTTTGCAAGTGAGGTGAGACTCTCCTTGGTGGCCCAGTGTCACCTAAAGGAAACAGAATGCATTCGTCTCCTCTGTGTCTTTCATTGATGGCTTTGATCCATTTGCATTTGTGGTTTTTATTGATGGTGAAGAACCTAATTCTGACAGTTGGTAAGAGCTTTCTGAGGGTGTTGCAGACTCTTTCTCTATTTTCTTTTCTTTTTTCCCTTTATGGTCTTGTATTTTTCAGTAGTGACAGGTGTTCATTATTTTTTTTTTTAAATCTGTGTGTTTTTCTATTTTTTCCTTATGTCTACAGGTTTGCTTATGCAGCACCTTTTCATGACACGTTGAGACTGGACACTGAGAACCAGTTCACTGTGGTTGTGTACAAACACTCTGAACTTTGAAACACAGTGTAGTATATTATCCTATTCCTATGGAGCATTCAGAACAGGCAGGTCTCTGAGGACAGAAAGTAGCTCAGCATGTGCTTGAGTATGAGATGGGGTCAGAGGGCGAAGGTGAGAGGTCCTGTCCTGTTTGTGAGTGATGAATGTTCTGATGTTGGCTGTGGCTGCTGCTGCGTGTGGCTGTGAACACAATCAGACCTCTACATTCAGTATTTGATTGTGCGAATGGAATGATGTTGGATTATGTCAACAAAAGAGCTTAAAAAGTCAAGAAAATAAAAGGAAATATTTGGATTTTTTCTTATCATCTTTCATTAGTTTCAAAGCATTTGTAAAGTGTGTTATTGAAACAGCTAATGACAAAGCCAAAATTTTATGTATTTCTTTCACAAGAGAGTCTTAATTGCTTTGGATATTGTTACAGTTAATTGTAATCATTGGTTTTACAATGTCTTTCCCATTACTTATTTCAAAAAATGGGGCCCGTGTTTGTTGGATAACTTTTGGTTTACAGCTAGTAGCTTCAAGTAGCTCAGAGTGCTATGAAAATCCATGCTTGTACAGGCCTGGCAGGAACACCTGCAGGATGGGGTGCTCTGCTCTAGGGAGCTGTCTGTGTAACCACATCTCAGTACTTGTAGTCAGTATGCCAAGCTACCAGCTACCAGGTCAGGAAATTGAGAGTCAAGTGCTTCAGGGCATGTGATCTCCAACTCATAAAGCCCCCCTCCCTCAGGCACAGAGACCCTTCCAGACTGCCTTCCATCACAACAGCAATATTTAGTGCTTCCTCATAGTGTGGTTACATTAGGCATAAGACGATTGATTGGCTTCTAGATGTTAAAGTGCTTATGTGTGATTGGCGGGCACGCCCTACCTGAACCCTTTAACAGCTGTATGCATTTCAAAAATAAATGAGCTTGAGCTTGCTGAATGTTGACTGAGCTTGTTGAAAGTTGACTCCAGTTTCTCATCAGCCAGCTTTCTCATCAGCTCCTGGTGTCTGTGCGTTCATTTGATACTGTGTCTCTACCCTCCCATACCCACCCGTCCGAGACTGATGTAGCTGAGTGACCATTGAGCAGAACAAGTGACAGGAACACATATACATATTTTTAGACTTTTTCTAGATTTATGAATATATAGTGTCATAACGTTATTCTCAGCATTAAAAGACAACAAAATTATGGCATTTGCAGGTAAATGGATGGAGTTGGAGAATATCATGATAATCTAAGGAAGCCAATCCCAAGATCAAAGGCCAAATGTAGTCTCTGATAAGTGGATGATGATCCATAACGGGGGACAGTGGATAATGGAGGTCCTTAGATTGGGCAAATGGGAGGACGAGGAGGGTTTTAGTATGGGGGCAGGGAAAATAGTGGAAAGAGATGGATATGATTCCCTAGGTACATGTATGAATGCATATATGGTGCCCCTCTGCATTGTGTAAAAGAAGAGATATGAATTGTGTAGAATGGAACAAAATGCATTCGGCTGTCAGGTAGGACTAATTAAAAAAAAAAAAATATTTCTGATTATTTTTCTTTTGTTCTTCTCTTGAGCCAGAAAGAAAAGCAAAGGTTTTGGAGATTTCTATAGAAATCTGAGAACTTTAGGCATAGATGAAATTTACCTGTTTGGGGGACTTTCCTCAGTGTGCAGTCACTGTGAGAACAGTGTAAGGGAGCTGTGGGCGTGGCATTTGCCTTGACCCTGGGACAGGAGAGAGAATGCATAAGGAATCCTGTTCACCTGGTGATGGGACAAGTGAAGGAGCCTAGAGCAGGTTCAGGGAGGGGAGAATCAGAGCAGAGACTTGGACACTTACATGGGCACAGGGAGAGCACAGGGAGCAGAGGCCAATGCTGGCCTGACAGGGTGCCCTGGAGCAGCTCCTGAGAGCGAGGTGGGTGGGGCAGAGGAGTGTGCTGGAGTCTAGGAGTTACCCAGAGATGAGAAGATGAGGAGTGACCATGGGGAGCCTGAGCACAGGACAGAGAGGGAGGGAGGGTCCTGGAATCGAGGGGACGAGGACAGAGTGGTGTCCTTGCTGTCTCCAGGTGGGCGTGAGGGCAGTGCCCTTCCCCAGGATGCAGAGCAGGGGGCGCCCAGGCTGGTCCTGGTGTCAGAGGCGTTTGCAGCGCAGGGAACACAGCAGAAGTACCAAGTGCTGGTCCTTTCCCAGGCAGTGAAGCAGAGCCTCTGTGAGGGTCAGCAAGTGTGTCTTAATGGCACTGCTCTGAGCCGGAGGCCACTTGGTGTGTGGCCAGAATGACAGAGGACAGGGGTTCTTTTTCCAACGTCTTCAAAAGGAATGGACTCAAAGGCTTTGTCTCAAACCCCAGTGCCTGGATCCATGCAGAGGCAAGGAATTCTGGACATCCTGGCCATTTTCCAAAGAAATGTCTTAATACTCCATGGATGTGCCTTAATTCACAAAGGCTCTTGTTTCACTTGTATTTGAATTTGGAGTATAAAGGGGTATTAACTCCACTCTGGTTTTCTAATTAAACTTTCTACTTGTACCTCAAATTTGAGTTTTCCTTTTAGAATTTATCTGTCCATGCTTTATCACCCTTCAAAAAAGGAAAATGTTGAATTACGTGGTCAACCATGGACACTCCATGGCCCCCAGTCTCTTCCATGTGGAGTAGGTCATACCACAGAGCCGTCCCCAGGACCACTGGTAAATGTTCACACAGAAGGGAACAGGGAGCTGTCAGGGCCCCCTGCACAGGAGCTAGGCCCACACCCTCAGCCATGAGTCAGGGGGTATTGAGTTGGACATGCACGCTGAGCCAAGCCAGTGGGCCTTAAGTTTGCTCAGCAATGAAGTGCCTTGCTCTGGGCTTGGGTCTTACCCAATGGAATTGGGCTGCTTCCCTGTTCCTTGAAACACAGTCCCTTGCCTTATTTGGGTGGAATATTCTTGTATTGAAGGTCTATTCCCTAATAAATACAGAGGTTTGGGGTGTGCTGCCTCTCTTGGTCTTCTTGCCCTTTTTTCAGTGCTATCCAGGGTGGGTGCTGACCCTTGATGTCACAGAGCAGTCCCTAAACTCCAAACTTGTGAAATAGGTACTTTGGTATTTGTGTGGTCTTTTATCACCAGCCTGAGACATGTGGAGTGACCCTGATTCCATCACTTGCACAGGACTTGGGATTTTGAGGATCATCGTGTTAGAATCTCAGCTCATGGGTCATCACAGGCACCAAGCAATCAGACGGTCCATGAGGTTGAGGAGAGCATTAGTCCAGGGGAGGTCAACAGCTTTGGAGGCCCCGTGGGAGCTTGCTGTGGGTCCCTTTTCTCTCTGGTCTCCCTGAGCCTACTCTGGAAACACAGATGACCAGCGTATGTTGAAGGCCTGTTTCCCACACACTGTTGTCAAGGTTGAAGGACAAACCTGGGAGGACATACCTTCCTTTCATAATTCAGGAGGGTCCTGAACACCCTCTGGAGGGGAGCACCCCTAGGAGGACCCTCAGGCATGAGGACCTTATCTCTGGGCCTCTGTCTTGCCCCACCCCACTGCCCCATGGAAGCTCAGCAATGGCCAGCCCCTGTGAGAATGCTCTGGAAGGATCTGCTGGCCCAGGGCTGTCTCCATGTCCTTTCCCTTCACAGCTTCAGTGTTTCCACAGTCAAGACCTAGAGTCCTGAGAATGAGCCCATGCCTTCACTGACTGCCAAGGCAGGGGTCGCTGTCCCTTGAGGACATTGGGCAGGTTGTGCTGCAGTAATACATCATGGGCAGCAGGTGGCACGGGTGCTGTCATGACTCAAGTCTGTTTCCCCAAGGTGTGCAGTGGTGGTGGGGGGAGTCCCCAGGCTTTTGGCATCAATTCTGATCACTGAGGGCCAAATGCCCACACTGCACCACTAGACCCAGGGTAGCTGAACCAATGAAATATGTGGATTCCACTGAAGAGTCTTGAGCCCTAGAGCGGCTGGGGGTCTCTGAGCACCCAGGACCTCTGAGCTCAACTTCAGTAGCTCCAGCCCTCAAATCCCCTCAGCACGGACAGGTGGCAGGCTGTTGTTGGTTACCTGGGACACTTTGGGGAAGGTCATGCCCTCCATAAGGATGTGGGTACTTATAGCTTGAAACAGGTCAGCAAAGTGTGCCTGGTCTCATTTTACACATGGGTATATGTTATGACCGGGAGGTGGAGGTGGAGCCCGAGGTGTGAAAAGCTCTGGAACTGGCAGCTTCTGACCTAAACCCACCAGGGAGGGATTAACTTTAGGGAGTGGAGTCATCTAGCTCAGAACCACCCTGGGATGGTTTCCAGAAAGTTCTAGTAATGTTAATTGTGGGAACTTGTAGTTCAAAGGCAATAGAAATGAAGATGTCCGAGGATCACAGGACATGTTAAGGGAAGACAGAAAGCCTGAGCTTGTCCTTCAAGGTTGAGCAAATGGGGCAGGTCAAGGGGGTGGCAGCTGGGGGATGTTTGTCAGGGGCAGCATGGATGTTTGTGCCTCTGTGAGCCAAGGGAAGGAGAGGCCAAATTGATTTTATGTGTGAATTTCCCCTTCCTTCCCTATCATGAGGCCTTGGGCCAGAGAACTTTCTCTGTAACCTGGCTTTGCAGAAGGGGTGGGGGACAGCCACCAGCATTGTCCCTGGTTGAACCTTAGCACCATCACAGAGAAGAAGGACACAGGTGTCCTTCAGAACCTTAGCAGAGGACAGTGTTTCTGAAGATACTCTAGAGAATTAGGAGGCAGCAGAGGACATTTTTCCATATTATACGTTAGTTTCATTTTGTTGTTCTTTATTCTGTTGGTTGAAAAAAACCAGATGATTTTGGAAGGGTGGCTGTCTACTTATTTCAGTTGTTCAACTAGTGGCAGTAGAATTAGCAGTCCTGAATTCCTCACTGGTGGAAACACAGTGACGGGACATTACTGGGAAGGTCCACAATATGAATCTTTGTGAACCTGGAGCTTTGGGTGTGGCCTGAATGTTTGATTCAGGCCATGAGCATGATGAGTCTCTCAGGGCAGTGGCACTTACAGGTATCCACAGCCTGAGCCCAGATCTGGCTCTTCCCATGTGCAGAGGGGTGAGAGCTGGTTCCTTGTGTGTGAGGACTGAGGATTGTCTCTGTCCCTCCTGTCATCAGTGCCGAGGTGCCAGGTGTGAAGGGTGACATAAGGGGCCAGGACACTGTGCTGGTCTCCTCAGAGGAGCAGACCTTGGCCCTAACGTCAGCCCCTCCTTAGAGTCAGATGGAGTGAACAGGGAGCACTCTGTGCCCTCTCTGGGTCTGGGCATTGCTGTGGGTTACTAGTCATCTGATGTCTGGGCCCAGCTCATTGTTTTGGTGAAGATCGACCCTGGGAAGATTGGAAATGCTGTCCTTCTCTCTGCCACCTGTCATCTCTCTGACTCTCTAGACACTTCTGGGAAATTCTGTCAGTGGCCAGACCAGTGAGCATAACCGTGGCTTGACGTGCCCAGTTCTCTTTCCAAACACGTGCTGTGGATCCTGAGGGGGCAGTGCAGACCCCAGAGTGGACACGAGGCATCAGGGTGTGACTGTGGAGGCCTCACAAAGTGTTTGAGGTCACGTCCTGACGGACATTTGAGACACATGGTGGAAGGTGTCCAGGATGCCTGGGTGACTGTGGAGGGACCGAGGTTAGAGACATGGAAGAGTCACATCCTGCCTCCTCAAGGTGACTGACTGGCCCTTCAGAGACGGGAATTTGGTATGAGCCTGCATGACCTCTTGGAAGGCAGTCCTGCTCAGGACAGGGGCAAAGCCAGCAGGGTGTGACGTGGGGTGGACAGACTGTACAGACTGCAGCAGGGGAGCGGTGGCCCTGGTCCAGACTCTGCTGCTCTGACAGGGCGCTGTTGCTGTCTCGCTTTCCTCACACCCTTTTTCTGCCTGACTCCAACGTGCAGGATGTTTGGGCCTCAGAGCCCAGATGCCTGCAGCCTCCATGGGGACTCCTAGTGGCTTGGAGAATGGCTTTGTGTCTGCACTTTTGCTTTCACGTGCCCTGAGCTGTGAGTCACAGGCAGAGTCTGGATCTCAGTAGATTTGATGTGACGAAGAGGGTGTGAGCTGCAGGGTGCAGCTAGGAGCTGTCCTGGAGTGCTGGTTTGTGAAGACCCACGAGTACAGCTAGCACCCAGGACTTTCTAAAGAAATCTACTTAACGTGGTGGCATGCATGGGATATTTGGACTTCCTCTGCTTTCTGCTGTGCCAGTGGCTCTTTGGTATGACCCATCCCACTCTCATGCGGTTCTGATGGAGCTGATGCAACCCCCTGGCCTCAGAGACCAGTGTTCACCGGGACCAATGCAATCCTCTCTGGGACTTTGGCCAGGAGGATGGTGGCCTTCCTGACAGGAACTCTGGCTCTGACTGTGAGGCACATGGGATGTGGGCAAGGTGGTCACAGAGCCCCCAGTCTGAGTGGAGGCAGAGCTGAGGGGCAGGGAGGAGGTAGAGGTGAGCACCAGCTGAGGCTTCTCATTGCTGTGTGACCCTGTGTTCCTCCCTGACCTCCTAGTGCTGGGAGCCAGGCTTTTGTTTAGAAGAACGTATTTTAGATTCTTGTTCCTGAGCTTCAGAGTCCAGCCTGAGACATGTGGCAATCATCAAAGAGGCACAGACACAGAGAACTTGCTCTGAGGAATTTATTTAAGATGGAGAAAATTGAGGACAATTAGATTGGGGTGAGGGGTGCTGACAGTTTCCTTGTAGGTGTCAAAGAAAGGGGTGACCAAGTGTTTCTCTGGGCATTATATTCGCTGGCAACAGAACGTGTAGACTTTACGATCCTGGAAGCAGGACCCATGATTGCTTTCTCCTCGACGTGGATCACAGCTGCGTGATACACAGTGGCATTTCAGTATCCCTCGTGCACCTGGGGACACAGAGAGAGCAAGTAGACTTGAGTGGTGAGTCAGACTCCTGGGTGAAGAGTCCTGGAGAAGGCCCCTGCTGGGGTGAGGGTCAGCCCTGTTGGGGGCCCTGCACCAGCATTGGTACCAGCCCTGTGACTAGGATCAGGAACGCACAGCAGTGTAGGCACTCATGGCTGGAGACCCATTCTCACCTGCCTTGGCCTCTGTGACCCCTGACCCACCACACGGACTCTGATCACACTCAGAGCAGACGCCTGTTTCTAAATCTCCTCTGATAGAGCAAAACATTTTCTCTACAACCACGTTTTCCCATGTTTATCAAATATAATCTAATTCACATGTTTCTCTATATTTTAAGGCTACTTAATACGAGATATCATTTTGGAAGGTAATCTCTTTGAGGTAGGAAGCTCTTACACTCATTTTCTCTCTTTCTTCAATTTGGAGTAGGGAGTCAATCTAAGAGAGGTTCGGTTGGTCCTGAAAGTGAGAGAGACCTCTGGGACCCATTTCCCAGCCCACCTGCAGCCTTCCTGATCCTCCATTCCTGTGCCCTGCGGGGGCTCTCACCTGCTCTCTGCAGACCAGGGGCCTCAGTCTCGGCCAAGGAGATGGCCATGTCCTGGTCCTCCTCCCCTGGCTGCTCCTGGTCTGGGGCCTCCTCACTGTTTTCTGGGAGAGGCTCAGCCTGGGCCTGGAGGGCCAGCAGGAGAAGGGCAGCGAGGAGGGCGAGGGTCCTCATGGCTGGAGTCACTGGAGGAGAGGAGGCAGGGCCTGAGTGTGAGTGGAGCCAGGAGTCGGCTGCTTTTATAGGTGTGCGAGGAGCAGGCTCAGAGCCCAGGCTGCAGGTGACTTGGTGGGGGTGGCAGGCATGCCCTGGGGTCCCTTTGAAGTTCTCTGTTCTGGAAGCTTCCTGCCTCATGTTGTGAGCTCCCTGTGTTGTCTGAGCCTAGTAGAAGCTGGCGGTGGTGATGGGGATGACATGTTTCCTGCTGAACATCTGCCGTGGGGTTTACCTTGTAGGATTGAGAAGAGAGCCGCCTGAGCAATCTTTTGCTCTTCAATAGTGTGAAATAGTTTGGACAGAGTTGTTATCAGTGTGTAAATATTTGGTAGCATCAACAGGAGTGGGGCCAGGAGGACCGAGCTCTCCTTTGATGGTGGAGTTCTCATTAGGGGCTCAATCTCCTCTCTCCTGGTCTCCTCTGAGTTTCTATGTCTTCGTGATTCAGTCTTGACAGGTTCTTTCTACCTCGGAATGTATCCATTTCTTGTAATATTCCAAACCTTTTGGCATATGGGTTCATAGAGCAATTTGCTATGATCCTTTACTTTTCTGAAATATCTGATGTTGAATCTTCTTCTTTATCTCTGATTCAATTATTTGAATACTTACTCTTTTCTTTTTACTTTTCCTCGTTAAAAGTGTGTGAATTTCCTTTCTTCTTTATCCCCTCCAGCTCTGTTTTTCTGACTGAATATACATCAAGGCAAAACCTCATTGATTCCTGGTCTGGGCTGTATTGTGCCCTCCTTCCAAAGCCGTGGTTTTCCTTGGTGTCTGGGTGAGATGAGGAGGTGGACTTCCAAGGCCTGCTTGACCCTCCCCCTTGGCTGAAGCAGGCTTTAGGCTCTCTGTGTCTTTGTGGATCCAAGACTGTATCCTGTGAGTTTTGTGATTTACTTTCCGCTTTCCTTCCTCTCAGGAAGTTTTCCAGTTACTCTAGATCTCTTCATGACCCACAGGCTCTTCAAGGTCATGTTGTCTCATTCCATGTGGGTGCCTGGTTCGGGTTCCTGAAGTTTCCAGTTTTCTGTTGGGATGTGGATTTGTTTCATTGTGCTATGAAGAGACGCTTCATCTGCTTTCGGGTCTTCCCCCTGGCCTTGTGGACTGCTGGAAGACGTAGTGGGCACTTTCCTTGTGCTACTCAGGAAAGTGCTCTGGACCATGGGCTGCAATGTCCTGTCCATGTCACTTAAGGCTCTTTGGTCTACAGAGTGGTTTAAAGGGGACGTTTCCTTGTTCCTCTTCCACCCTGGTGTTTTGTGCATTTCTGAAAGTGGGGTTTGGAGCCTCTGCTGTGTTCCCTGGGAATCCCTCTGTCTTTGGCCACTGAGGTCTTATTCATGTTCCTGGGTTCTCTGGTGCGGGGGGCCCATGTGCAGTTGTTGCTCCTTGCTATAGGTCACTTCTCAAGGTCAGTCCTTCCTCCTCTCTGGTTTTGCTTTAGAGACACTTTTCTCTGGTAGAAGGCAGTTGCTTCTTGTCTGTCTTGGTTTCCATTCACCTGGATCCTCCTCCCCAGCAGTACCTGTCACCCTGGGTGTGACTTTGCAAGTGAGGTGAGACTCTCCTTGGTGGCCCAGTGTCACCTAAAGGAAACAGAATGCATTCGTCTCCTCTGTGTCTTTCATTGATGGCTTTGATCCATTTGCATTTGTGGTTTTTATTGATGGTGAAGAACCTAATTCTGACAGTTGGTAAGAGCTTTCTGAGGGTGTTGCAGACTCTTTCTGTATTTTCTTTTCTTTTTCCCTTTATGGACTTGTATTTTTCATTAGTGACAGGTGTTCATTTTTTTAAAAAAATCTGTGTGTTTTTCTTTTTTCTTATGTCTACAGGTTTGCTTATGTAGCACCTTTTCATGACACCTTGAGACTGACACTGAGAACCAGTTCACTGTGGTTGTATACAAACACTCTGAACTTTGAAACACAGTGTAGTATATTATCCTGTTCCTATGGAGCATTCAGAAAAGGCAGGTCTCTGAGGACAAAAGTAGCTCAGCATGTGCTTGAGTATGAGTTGGGGTCAGAGGGCGAAGGTGAGAGGTCCTGTCCTGTTTGTGAGTGATGAATGTTCTGATGTTGGCTGTGGCTGCTGCTGCGTGTGGCTGTGAACACAATCAGACCTCTACATTCAGCATTTGAATGTGTGAATGGAGGATGATGTGGGATTATGTCAACAAAAGAGCTTAAAAGCCAAGAAAATAAGAAGGAAATATTTGAGTTTGTTCTTATTGTCTTTTATGAGTTTCAAAGCATTTGTAAAATCTGTCATTCAAACAGCTAATGACAAAGCCACAATTTTACATATTTCCTTCAAATGAGAATCTTAATTGTGGATAGTGTTATAGGTAAATTAATCATTGGTTTTATAATGCCTTTGTCATTTCTTATTTCAAAAAATGGAGTACATATTTTTTAGATTTTTTTTCTAGACTTAGGAATGTATAGTTTCATAACTTTATTTTCAGCATTAAAAGACAACAAAATTTTGGCATTGGCAGGCAAATGGATGGAGTTGGAGAGTATCATACTAACCTAAGGAAGCCAATCCTAAGAAATCAAAAGCTGAATGTGGTCTCTGATAAGTGGATAATGATCCATAATGGGGGACAATGCATAAGGAGGACCTTAGATTGGGAAATTGGGAGGGCGAGGAGGGTTTTGGCAGGGGCAGGGAAGATAGTGGAAAGAGATGGATATCTTTGACCTAGGTACATGTATGGCTGCATATATGATGTGCCTCTACATCGATAAACGAAGAGATATAAAATTGTGTAGAATGCTATCTTGTGTATATTTGTTCTAATTAGTTTTGTTTTGTTCATTTCTTGTGCAATGAAATAAAAACGAAGGTATTAGAGATTTCTATACATTCTGATAACTTTATGCATAGATGACATTTACCTGTTCGGGGGATTTTTCTCAGTGTGAAGCCACTATGAGAACAGTCAGAATAACGTAGCTGTGGGCGTGGCATTTGCCTTGACCCTGGGACAGGAGAGAGAATGCATAAGGAATCCTGCTCACCTGGTGATGGCAAAGTGAAGGAGCCTAGAGCAGGTTCAGGGAGGGGGAATCAGAGCAGAGACTTGGACACTTACATGGGCACAGGGAGAGCACAGGGAGCAGAGGCCAATGCTGGCCCTGACAGGGTGCCCTGGAGCAGCTCCTGAGAGCGAGATGGGTGGGCAGAGGAGTGTGCTGGAGTCTAGGAGTTACCCAGAGATGAGAAGATGAGGAGTGACCATGGGGAGCCTGAGCACAGGACAGAGAGGGAGGGAGGGTCCTGGAATCGAGGGGACGAGGACAGAGTGGTGTCCTTGCTGTCTCCAGGTGGGCGTGAGGGCAGTGCCCTTCCCCAGGATGCAGAGCAGGGGGCGCCCAGGCTGGTCCTGGTGTCAGAGGCGTTTGCAGCGCAGGGAACACAGCAGAAGTACCAAGTGCTGGTCCTTTCCCAGGCAGTGAAGCAGAGCCTCTGTGAGGGTCAGCAAGTGTGTCTTAATGGCACTGCTCTGAGCTGCAGGACACCTGGTGTGTGGCCAGAATGACGGAGGACAGGGGCTTCAAAAGCAATGCACTCTAGTCTTTCTCTCATATGCCATTGCCTGGATCCATGCAAAGGGAATGAATTCTGGACATCCTGGCCATTCTCTGAAGACATTCTTTGTACAACAGGGCTATCTACTGCTGCCCAAAGACATTTGTTTCACATGTATTTGAATTTGGCAGTGAACTGTAGAGTATGAAGTAGTCTTTAACTGCACTTGGCTTTCTACTTAGACTTTCTCCTTCCGCCCCAGATTTGAACTTTCGTTTTATAATCTCAGGAGTCCATGCTTTATTAACCTGGCTCAAGGGGAAGATGATTAGTTCATCACTACCTGGACTCAGGAGCCCTGACTCAGGTGCTCTGACCCATCCTAGAGGGCCACATGCTTCCATGAGTTCACCAGTCTTCACCTGAAGAAAAATGTGGATGACGTGGTCTCCCATGGACATTAAATGGCTCCCAGTTCTTCCATGTGGAATAGATTATACCACGGGGCCATATACAGGGCCATTAGTAAGTGTTTACACAGAAAGGAACAGGGAGGCTTATCAGATTAGGATCTTAGCTCATGAGGCCTCACAGGCACCAAGCAAATAGTTGGTCCATGTGGTTCAGGAGAGTGTTAGACCAGGGGATCATCAAAGTGTTTTGGAGACAATGTGGGAGCTTGTTGTGGGTTCCTCCTGGTATCCTCTCCCCTTTCATTCCTGAGCTAACTTTATGCTACACTCAAATCCCAAACATATTTTGAGGTGCCCAGTTCTTGAGATCCTGCTTCCAATAATTAATTAAATACATGGAACAAACATTATTTTCCCTTTCATAATTCAGGAGTCTGATACAAGCCGTTTAGTTGTGCCCACCCAAGCAGGATCCTCAGGCATGAGGACCTTATCTTTGACCCCTTTCTTTCTCTGTTTACCCCACCTCCACTGTCCCATCTAAGCCAGCAATGGCCAGCCCCTGTGAGATTCCACTGAAATGCAATCTCTTGGGGCCAAGGGCTGTCTCCTTGTTCTTCTGCCATTGGGATTCAGTGGTTCTACATGCAATGTCCAGAGTCCTGAGAATGAGCCAGAGCCCAGAGTGAATGGAAAACAGTCGGGAGCTGTCCCTAGAGGAAGTTGGGCAGATGGTCCTGCAGTAGCACGTGGTGGGCAGCAGGTGGTGTGGACACCCTGAAGACTCAAGTCTGTTTCCCCAAGGTCTCAGATGGGAGAGGGCAGTGCCCAGTGGTGCTTGCATCAGTTCTGGTCGCAGAAGGCCACATGCCCACATTGAACCACCAGTCCCAGGGTGCTGAACTGAGGGGAAAAAAGTTGATTCTGTGGAAGAGGCCTAAGTTCAAGACTGCTAGAGGTCTATGAGCACCATGGGGCTCTGAGGTCACCAACAAAATCTCCGGCCCTTCAGTCCCTTCAGGATGGACAGCTTGGCACACTGTTATTGATCAGCTGTGACACTTTGGATAAGGTCATGCCCTCCCTAAGCAGTGGATACTTAGAGCTTGAAATAGGTCAGCAAAGCAAGCCAGCACTGATGTCATGGGCACGTATAATGACCTGAAGGTGCGGGTGGAGCCGAGTTGTGACCGGCTCTGGAACTCAGTGCTTCTGATCTAAACCCACCAGGGAGGGAACAACTTTGGGAAGTGGAGTCATCTAGTCAGAATCACTGTAGGGTAATTTCCAGAAGGTTCTAGTAATATTAATTCTGGCTTCCTCTGGTTGAAAAGCAGGAGTCACGAAGAAGACCAAAGAGCACTGGACATATTAAGGGAAGCCAGATAGGGTGAGCTGGCCCTCCAAGGCAAGGAAAATGGAGCCAGGTAACGTGGGTGACATCCTGGGTGCTGTTTGGCAGGGGCAGGATGGGTGTCTGTGCCTCTGTGAGCCCAGGGAACAAAAGGCCTGAAGCCAATTGGCTTCCTGGTGTGAACTTCCCCTCCTTCCCCATCAAGGTGCCCTTGGGCCTGAGAGCTTTCTCTGTAACATGGCTTTGCAGTAGGAGTGGGGGACAGCCACCAGCAATGTCTCAACACTCCCTGGTTGAACATTAGCTCCATCCCAGAGAAGGAGGACATAAGAGGCCTCCAGAAACTGGGCAGAGGACAGTGTCTCTTAGGACACTCTACAGGTGTGAGAAGCAGCAGAGGACATTTGTCCACATTACTTGTTAGTTTTGTTTCTTTGGTCTTGATTCTACTGGGTGAAAGATGAGCATGATGTTGGGAAGGGCGGCTGTGCACTTACAACTGTTCAGCAGTGGAGTAGAATTAGCCGCCCTGAATTCCTCACTGGTGGAAACACAGTGATGGAAAATCCATTGGGAAGGCCCACATATTGATTCTGTGGGAACCTGGAGCTTTGGGTTCTGGCCTGACTGTCTGACTCAGGCGACCAGCTTGAGAAGGTCACTGCAGGGCAGGGCACTTACAGGATCCAGAGAAGCTGCCCAACCTCCTCAGCCCTCCCCCAGCTCAGGCCCTCCCCCTGTGCCCAGGGGTGAGAGCTGGTCCCTGTGTTTCAGGATTGAGGACTTTCTGTGTCCCCGCTGTGATCACTGCTGAGGTGCCAGGTGTGAAGGGTGGCCTTAGGGGCCAGGACACTGTGCTGGTCTCCTCAGAAGCCCAGACCCTGGTCAGCCCTCTTCCGAGTCAGATGGATGGACATGGGAGAAGCCCCTCTGTGCCCTCTCTGGGTCTGGGCATTGCTGTGGGTACTAGTCATCTGATGTCTGGGCCCAGCTCATTGTTTTAGTGAAGATTGACCCTGGGTGGACTGGAAATGCTGTCCTTCTCTCTGCCACCTGTCATCTCTCTGACTCTCTAGACACTTCTGGGAAATTCTGTCAGTGACCAGACCAGTGAGCATAACCGTGGCTGGACCTGCCCAATTCTCTTTCCAAACACGTGCTCTGCATCCTGAGGGGGCAGTGCAGACCCCAGAGTGGACACGAGGCATCAGGGTGTGACTGTGGAGGCCTCACAAAGTGTTTGAGGTCACGTCCTGACGGACATTTGAGACACATGGTGGAAGGTGTCCAGGAATCTGGGTGACTGTGGAGGGACCGAGGTTAGAGACATGGAAGAGTCACATCCTGCCTCCTCAAGGTGACTGACTGGCCCTTCAGAGACGGGAATTTGGTATGAGCCTGCATGACCTCTTGGAAGGCAGTCCTGCTCAGGACAGGGGCAAAGCCAGCAGGGTGTGACGTGGGGTGGACAGACTGTACAGACTGCAGCAGGGGAGCGGTGGCCCTGGTCCAGACTCTGCTGCTCTGACAGGGCGCTGTTGCTGTCTCGCTTTCCTCACACCCTTTTCCTGCCTGACTCCAACGTGCAGGATGTTTGGGCCTCAGAGCCCAGATGCCTGCAGCCTCCATGGGGACTCCTAGTGGCTTGGAGAATGGCTTTGTGTCTGCACTTTTGCTTTCACGTGCCCTGAGCTGTGAGTCACAGGCAGAGTCTGGATCTCAGTAGATTTGATGTGACGAAGAGGGTGTGAGCTGCAGGGTGCAGCTAGGAGCTGTCCTGGAGTGCTGGTTTGTGAAGACCCACGAGTACAGCTAGCACCCAGGACTTTCTAAAGAAATCTACTTAACGTGGTGGCATGCATGGGATATTTGGACTTCCTCTGCTTTCTGCTGTGCCAGTGGCTCTTTGGTATGACCCATCCCACTCTCATGCGGTTCTGATGGAGCTGATGCAACCCACTGGCCTCAGAGACCAGTGTTCACCGGGACCCATGAATCCTCTCTGGGACTTTGGCCGGGAGGATGGTGGCCTTCCTGACAGGAACTCTGGCTCTGACTGTGAGGCACATGGGATGTGGGCAAGGTGGTCACAGAGCCCCCAGTCTGAGTGGAGGCAGAGCTGAGGGGCAGGGAGGAGGTAGAGGTGAGCACCAGCTGAGGCTTCTCATTGCTGTGTGACCCTGTGTTCCTCCCTGACCTCCTAGAGCTGGGAGCCAGGCTTTTGTTAAGAAGAACGTATTTCAGATTCTTGTTCCTGAGCTTCAGAATCCAGCCTGAGACATGTGGCAATCATCAAAGAGGCACAGACAGAGAGAACTTGCTCTGAGAAATTTATTTGATATGGAGAAAATTGAGGACAATTAGATTGGGGTGAGTGGTGCTGACAATTCCGTTGTATTTCTCAAAGGAAGGACCAAGTGTTTCTCTGGGCATTATATTCGCTGGCAACACAACGTGTAGACTTTACGATCCTGGAAGCAGGACCCATGATTGCTTTCTCCTCGACGTGGATCACAGCCACGTGATGCACAGTGGCATTTCAGTATCCCTCGTGCACCTGGGGACACAGAGAGAGCAAGTAGACTTGAGTGGTGAGTCAGACTCCTGGGTGAAGAGTCCTGGAGAAGGCCCCTGCTGGGGTGAGGGTCAGCCCTGTTGGGGGCCCTGCACCAGCATTGGTACCAGCCCTGTGACTAGGATCAGGAACGCACAGCAGTGTAGGCACTCATGGCTGGAGACCCATTCTCACCTGCCTTGGCCTCTGTGACCCCTGACCCACCACATGGACTCTGATCACACTCAGAGCAGACGCCTGTTTCTAAATCTCCTCTGATAGAGCAAAACATTTTCTCTACAACCACGTTTTCCCATGTTTATCAAATATAATCTAATTCACATGTTTCTCTATATTTTAAGGCAACTTAATTTGAAGCATTATTTTGGAAGGTAATCTCTTTGAGGTAGGAAGCTCTTACACTCATTTTCTCTCTTTCTTCAATTTGGAGTAGGGAGTCAATCTAAGAGAGGTTCGGTTGGTCCAGAAAGTGAGAGAGACCTCTGGGACCCATTTCCCAGCCCACCTGCAGCCTTCCTGATCCTCCATTCCTGTGCCCTGCGGGGGCTCTCACCTGCTCTCTGCAGACCAGGGGCCTCAGTGTCGGCAAAGGAGATGGCCATGTCCTGGTCCTCCTCCCCTGGCTGCTCCTGCTCTGGGGCCTCCTCCTTGTTTTCTGGGAGAGGCTCAGCCTGGGCCTGGAGGGCCAGCAGGAGAAGGGCAGCGAGGAGGGCGAGGATCCTCATGGCTGGAGTCACTGGAGGAGAGGAGGCAGGGCCTGAGTGTGAGTGGAGCCAGGAGTCGGCTGCATTTATAGGTGTGCGAGGAGCAGGCTCAGAGCCCAGGCTGCAGGTGACTTTGGTGGGGGTGGCAGGCATGCCCTGGGGTCCCTTTGAAGTTCTCTGTTCTGGAAGCTTCCTGCCTCATGTTGTGAGCTCCCTGTGTTGTCTGAGCCTAGTAGAAGCTGGCGGTGGTGATGGGGATGACATGTTTCCTGCTGAACATCTGCCGTGGGGTTTACCTTGTAGGATTGAGAAGAGAGCCGCCTGAGCAATCTTTTGCTCTTCAATAGTGTGAAATAGTTTGGACAGAGTTGTTATCAGTGTGTAAATATTTGGTAGCATCAACAGGATTGGGGCCAGGAGGACCGAGCTCTCCTTTGATGGTGGAGTTCTCATTAGGGGCTCAATCTCCTCTCTCCTTTCTCCTCTGAGTTTCTATGTCTTCGTGATTCAGTCTTGACAGGTTCTTTCTACCTCGGAATGTATCCATTTCTTGTAATATTCCAAACCTTTTGGCATATGGGTTCATAGAGCAATTTGCTATGATCCCTTACTTTTCTGAAATATCTGATGTTGAATCTTCTTCTTTATCTCTGATTGAATTATTTGAATACTTACTCTTTTCTTTTTACTTTTCCTCGTTAAAAGTGTGTGAATTTCCTTTCTTCTTTATCCCCTCCAGCTCTGTTTTTCTGACTGTATATATATCAAGGCAAAACCTCATTGATTCCTGGTCTGGGGTGTATTGTGCCCTCCTTCCCCAACCGTGGTTTTCCTTGGTGTCTGGGTGAGATGAGGAGGTGGACTTCCAAGGCCTGCTTGACCCTCCCCCTTGGCTGAAGCAGGCTTTAGGCTCTCTGTGTCTTTGTGGATCCAAGACTGTATCCCGTGAGTTTTGTGATTTACTTTCCGCTTTCTTTCCTCTCAGGAAGTTTTCCAGTTACTCTAGATCTCTTCATGACCCACAGGCTCTTCAAGGTCATGTTGTCTCATTCCATGTGGGTGCCTGGTTCGGGTTCCTGAAGTTTCCAGTTTTCTGTTGGGATGTGGATTTGTTTCATTGTGCTTTGGAGAGACGCTTCATCTGCTTTCGGGTCTTCCCCCTGGCCTTGTGGAGTGATGGAAGACGTAGTGGGCACTTTCCTTGTGCTATTCAGGAAAGTGCTCTGGACCATGGGCTGCAATGTCCTGTCCATGTCACTTAAGGCTCTTTGGTCTACAGAGTGGTTTAAAGGGGACGTTTCCTTGTTGCTCTTCCACCCTGGTGTTTTGTGCATTTCTGAAAGTGGGGTTTGGAGCCTCTGCTGTGTTCCCTGGGAACCCTCTGTCTTTGGCCACTGAGGTCTTATTCATGTTCCTGGGTTCTCTGGTGCGGGGGGCCCATGTGCAGTTGTTGCTCCTTGCTATAGGTCACTTCTCAAGGTCAGTCCTTCCTCCTCTCTGGTTTTGCTTTAGAGACACTTTTCTCTGGTAGAAGGCAGTTGCTTCTTGTCTGTCTTGGTTTCCATTCACCTGGATCCTCCTCCCCAGCAGTACCTGTCACACTGGGTGTGACTTTGCATGTGAGGTGAGACTCTCCTTGGTGGCCCACTGTCACCTAAAGGAAACAGAATGCATTTGTCTCCTCTGTGTCTTTCCTTGATGGATTTGATCCATTTGCATTTGTGGTTTTTATTGATGGTGAAGAACCTAATTCTGACAGTTGGTAAGAGCTTTCTGAGGGTGTTGCAGACTCTTTCTGTATTTTCTTTTCTTTTTCCCTTTATGGACTTGTATTTTTCATTAGTGACAGGTGTTCATTTTTTTAAAAAAATCTGTGTGTTTTTCTATTTTTTCCTTATGTCTACAGGTTTGCTTATGTAGCACCTTTTCATGACACCTTGAGACTGACACTGAGAACCAGTTCACTGTGGTTGTGTACAAACACTCTGAACTTTGAAACACAGTGTAGTATATTATCCTATTCCTATGGAGCATTCAGAACAGGCAGGTCTCTGAGGACAAAAGTAGCTCAGCATGTGCTTGAGTATGAGATGGGGTCAGAGGGCGAAGGTGAGAGGTCCTGTCCTGTTTGTGAGTGATGAATGTTCTGATGTTGGCTGTGGCTGCTGCTGCGTGTGGCTGTGAACACAATCAGACCTCTACATTCAGCATTTGAATGTGTGAATGGGGGATGATGTGGGATTATGTCTACAAAAGAGCTTAAAAGCCAAGAAAATAAGAAGGAAATATTTGAGTTTGTTCTTATTGTCTTTTATTAGTTTCAAAGCATTTGTAAAATCTGTTATTCAAACAAAATTTTACATATTTCCTTCAAATGAGAATCTTAATTGTATGGATAGTGTTATAGGTAAATTATTCATTGGTTTTATAATGCCTTTGTCATTTCTTATTTCAAAAAATGGAGTACATATTTTTTAGATGTTTTTTTGTAGACTTAGGAATGCATAATTTCATAACTTTATTTTCAGCATTAAAAGACAACAAAATTTTGGCATTTGCAGGCAAATGGATGGAGTCGGAGAGTATCATACTAACCTAAGGAAGCCAATCCTAAGAAATCAAAAGCTGAATGTGGTCTCTGATAAGTGGATAATGATCCACAATGGGGGACAATGCATAAGGAGGACTTTAGATTGGGAAATTGGGAGGGCGAGGAGGGTTTTGGCAGGGGCAGGGAAGATAGTGGAAAGAGATGGATATCTTTGACCTAGGTACATGTATGGCTGCATATATGATGTGCCTCTACATCGTGTAAAAGAAGAGATATAAAATTGTGTAGAATGTTATCTTGTGTATATTTGTTCTAATTAGTTTTGTTTTGTTCATTTCTTGTGCAATGAAATAAAAACGAAGGTATTGGAGATTTCTATACATTCTGATAACTTTATGCATAGATGACATTTACCTGTTCAGGGGATTTTTCTCAGTGTGAAGCCACTATGAGAACAGTCAGAATAACGTAGCTGTGGGCGTGGCATTTGCCTTGACCCTGGGACAGGAGAGAGAATGCATAAGGAATCCTGCTCACCTGGTGATGGGACAAGTGAAGGAGCCTAGAGCAGGTTCAGGGAGGGGAGAATCAGAGCAGAGACTTGGACACTTACATGGGCACAGGAAGAGCACAGGGAGCAGAGGCCAATGCTGGCCCTGACAGGGTGCCCTGGAGCAGCTCCTGAGAGGGAGATGGGTGGGGCAGAGGAGTGTGCTGGAGTCTAGGAGTTACCCAGAGATGAGAAGATGAGGAGTGACCATGGGGAGCCTGAGCACAGGACAGAGAGGGAGGGAGGGTCCTGGAATCGAGGGGACGAGGACAGAGTGGTGTCCTTGCTGTCTCCAGGTGGGCGTGAGGGCAGTGCCCTTCCCCAGGATGCAGAGCAGGGGGCGCCCAGGCTGGTCCTGGTGTCAGAGGCGTTTGCAGCGCAGGGAACACAGCAGAAGTACCAAGTGCTGGTCCTTTCCCAGGCAGTGAAGCAGAGCCTCTGTGAGGGTCAGCAAGTGTGTCTTAATGGCACTGCTCTGAGCCGGAGGCTACTTGATGTGTGGCCAGAATGACGGAGGACAGGGGTTCCATCTCCCAGGTCTTCAAAAGAAACGGATTCAAAAGCTTTCTCTCTTGTGCCATTGCCAGGATCCATGCAGATGAATGAATTCTGGACATCCTGGCCATTCTCTGAAGACATTCTTTGTACAACAGGGCTATACACTGGTGCACAAACTCACTTGTATTTGAATTTGGCACTGAACCGTGGGGTATGAAGTGGTCTTTAACTGCACACTGGGTTTCTTGTTAAAGTTTCTCCTTCCACACCAGATTTGAACTTTCGTTTTATAATCTCAGGAGTCCATGCTTTATTATCCTGGCTCAAGGGGAAGATGATTAGTTCATCACTGCCTGGACTCAGGTGCCCTGACTCAGGTGCTCTGACCCATCCTAGAGGGCCACATGCTTCCATGAGTTCACCAGTCTTCACCTGAAGGAAAATGTGGATGACGTGGTCTCCCATGACATTAAAGGCCCCTGGTCTCTTCCATGTGGAATAGATTATACCACGGGGCCATATACAGGGGCATTAGTAAGTGTTTACACAGAAAGGAACAGGGAGGCTTATCAGATTAGGATCTTAGCTCATGAGGCCTCACAGGCACCAAGCAAATAGTTGGCCCATGTGGTTCAGGAGAGTGTTAGACCAGAGGAGCATCAAAGGGCTTGAAAGATAATGTGGGGTATTGCTGTGAGTTCCATCTGTTCTCCTCTCCCCTTTCATCCCTGAGCCTACTGTATGCAAACACTGATGTTCCAGCAGCGATTTTGAAAGGACCAATTCTTGAAACTGTGCTTTCAATAATCAATTACAGATATCAATAACATTGTTTTCTCTTACATAATTCAGAATGTTTCTGCATACTCTTTAGGGGTGAGTACCCCCAGCAGGATTCTTAGGCATGAGGGCTTAATCTGACCCCTGTCTTCCTCTGTTTATCCCATCCCTACTGCCCATCTAAGCTCAGCAATGGCCCAGCTGCTGTGAGATTGCACCAGAATACAATGTGCTGGGGCCAAGGGCTGTCTCTGTGTTCTTCTCCTGTCTAGCTTCAGTGTTTACCCATGGAACATCCAGAGTCCTGAGAAGAAGCAGTGTCTACATGAATACCATGGCAGGTAGGACATGTCCCTACAGGAAATTGGGCACATGTCACTGCAGTAGCACATCATGGGCAGCAGGTGGCACTGACACCCTCGAGACTCAAGTCTGTTTCCCCAAGGTCTGCCGAGGGGAGGGGTCAGTGCCCAGTGTTACTTGCATCAGTTCTCATCACAGAAGGCCAAGTGCCTGCATTGGGTCACTAGTCCCAGTGTAGCTGAACCGAGGAAATAAAGTTGATTCAATGGATGGGGCTTGAGTCCAAGAGCTGCTAGAGATATATGAACACCATGGGGCTCTGAGGTCACCAACAAAATCTTCTGCCCTTCAATCCCTTCAGGATGGACAGCTTGGCATGCTGTTATTGACCAGCTGTGACAGTTTGGGTAATGGCATGCCCTCCCTAAGCCTGTGGGTACTTATAACCTGAAACAGATCAGCAAAGCATGCCTGGACTGATTTTCCTTGTGGGCACTGGAACTCAGTGCTTCTGACCTAAACCCACTGCAGGAAATAAGTTTGGGGAGTGAAGTCATCTAGTACAGAACCATGCAAAGGTGGTTTCCAGAAAGTCTAATAATATTAATTTAGGCACCTTCTTGTTGAAAAGCATTTGACGGGAGAGCTTTCAAGGAACACAGGAAATATTAAGGCAAGACAAAAAGGCTGAGTTTGTCCTTCAAGGTTGAGAAGATGGAGCCAGGTCAAGGGGATGGCAGCCTGGGAGCTGTTTGGCAGGGGCAGGGTGGATTTCTTTGCCTCTGCGAGGCAAGGGAATGAAGGGCCTGAACCAAACTGATTTCCTGGTGGGAATTTCTCCTCCCTTCCCCATCACAATGCCCATAATCTGGCTTTGCAGCAGGGGTGGGGGGACAACCACCAGCAATGTCGCAGCACTCCCTGATTGCAAGTTAGCACCATCATGGAGAAGAAGGGTACAGCTGGCCTCCAGGATCTGGCCTGAGACCGTGTGCAAAAGCTGTCAAGAGCCGTGATCTGCCCGGATATGGTCTTTTGTCCACCTCACTTTTTTTCTGGGTTTGATCTTATGGGGGCGAGAATGCAACGTGATTTTGGGAAGGGAGGCCATGTACTTAACTTTAGTCATTCAAATAGTAGAAATGGCAGGCCTGTAGATCCTATTGGTGGAAATCTAGCAAATACAGATGTATCGGGAAGGTCACATTATGCTCATTTTAAAATCAGGAGCTTTCAGTGCTGGCCTGATCAAAAGACTCAGTGACCAGCGTGAGGTAGTCATTGCTGGGCAAGCAATGGCACAAGACTCCAGAGAGGATGAGGGTCTGGGCTCATTCTAGAAGCCTCGACAGGGACTGTGGTCACTACCTGAAGGGCATGTGAGGGGCTTGCTGAACACAAGACATGTCCAAGACACTGTGGGTATCCGAGGAAGGAAGCAGAGGTCAGAAGTCAGAAGGGTCTTGTCCTGTCAGGCCCTTCTGACCCCTAACTTTGGGCAAGACCCAATGTGACCTGTTGGAAGGAGGTCAATCTCAGGAGAGGCGCAGAGCCAGCCTGGTGTGATGTTGGGGCAGTTATCCTTGCACAGAGAGCATCAGGGGAGCCGTAGCTTCCGGATCAGACACTGCTGGTCACACAGTGGGCCACTGCTGTCTCCTCCTCTGACCTGCTTCCCCACCTGATCCCCGACCTGCCTGATGTTTTGGATGTGAGAGCCCAGCAGCCTGCAGCCTCGGTGGGGGCTCCTGGATTCTTGGAGAAACCAGGAGCCTTATGTTTCTTCACTTTATTTCTGCTCACTTTTTCTTGGTGTCCCTTAGAAACGGTGTTTTCCAGGCAGTGTCAGGTTCTCAGCAGCGTTTAGGCAGCCAAGAGTGTGAGCGGCAGAGTGCGTGGGGGGACTCTTCCCTTCTGTTCAGTTTCACGAAGACCCATGGCATGTGTATAAAATCTAGCTTTTGCTACAGGTCACCTCCTTAAAGTGATAATGTGTCTGTGACAATGTTGAGCAGCTCTTCTTTCTGTCAAATTCACTGCCCTTTTAACAATCCATTCCTTGTGAATGTTGCTGGAATGTAGCTGAAGCAACTCCAGGTCTTAAAGGATACAAGTTTTACCTGATGAAGTGGCATTGGCCTGTCATTCCAGCTACTCAGGAGGCCCAGGTAGGGGGAGTACAATTTTGAGGCTAGTCTTGGCAACTTAGTGGGAATCTGTCTCAAAAACAAAGATGAAGAGTTCCGAGGGTGTAGCTCCACAGTAGAACACCCTAGGATTCCAACCGTGGTACTGTACACACACCCACAGGACTAATGTCTCATCCGAATATCTCCAGTACCTGGGGAAGAGGGTGGTGCCTTTCTGGAAAGGAAATAGGTGTAGACTGGGGAAGCCCAGGGACGTGGGAAAGGTCTGTGAGAGTGCATGAATCCACATGAAGGCTGAGCTCAGGGACAGCAGTGGAAGGGCGGCCTTGGCAGTGTCATCTGAGCTCTCTGACTTCATGTTGACATTTCCAGAACTCAGGCAGGATTTTGTTTATGAGTGTTTCATTTCAGATTCTGGTCTCTGATGGAGGAGTACTGACTGAGACGCCTGGCAATCATCAAAGATGCATGAACACAGAGAAAGGTCTGCACGGGAATTTATTGGAGACAGAGATAGAAATTTGAGGACAGGTCGAAGGCGATGCCTTTTCCCTTGCAGAGCTCAGAGTCAATGATGATCTTCATTTTCTGGGTTCACCATCCTCTGCGGCAGCACAATGGGTAGCGCTGACCATCCTGGAAACAGGACCCAGAAAAGCGCTCTGAAAGGGAGCAGCCTCCTCTTCTGCAGGAGCAGGAAGGGCTTCTTGGTAGACCTGGGGACACAGAAAGAGAAACATGTATCGGGCACTGGGGGCAGACACCTGCGTGTCCTAGAGGAGGCCCCTGTGGGGTGAGGGTCTGCCCTGTTGGGGACACTACACCAGCAATGGAACAAGCCCTGCGATTAGCAACAGACATGCACAGCACGTGTTGGTCACTCACAGGCTTGGAGACCCATTCTCGCCTGTCTTGGGTTCCGTGTGCCCACACGTGTGTTTGAGCACACCTTACTCCGGGTTTCGGTTTCTAAAATCTCCTCTAATAAAGCAAAGTATCTTCCCTGTGGGTCTTTGCAAGATGATCCAATATGTGCTAGCCTGTATGTCTATACGTATCTTTAAGGCATGATTTTGAAACATGAACTCTGAATCTAAAATCTCTGAAAGAAGAAATTCTCTTACATTAATTTTGCTCTTCTTGAGTTTAGGAGAGAATGTCAAGTTTAAGAGGGTTGGCTGCAGTCGTATAAGGGGTGCAGACCCCTGGGGACCCGTTCTCCAGCCCACCTGCAGGCCTTCCTCTGCCCGCCATACTGCACCTGGTGGGGTCTCTCACCTGCTCTCTGCAGACCAGGGGCTTCAGTCTCGGTAAAGGAGATGGCCATGTCCTGGTCCTCTTCCCCTGGCTGCTCCTGCTCTGGGGCCTCCTCCTTGTTTTCTGGGAGAGGCTCAGCCTGGGCCTGGAGGGCCAGCAGGAGAAGGGCAGCGAGGAGGGCGAGGATCCTCATGGCTGGAGTCACTGGAGGAGAGGAGGCAGGGCCTGAGTGTGAGTGGAGCGAGGAGCCGGCTGCATTTATAGGTGTGCGAGGAGCAGGCTCAGAGCCCAGGCTGCAGGTGACTTTGGTGGAGGTGGCAGGCATGCCCTGGGGTCCCTTTGAAGTTCTCTGTCCTGGTAGCTTCCTGCCTCATGTTGTGAGCTCTCTGTGTTGTCTGAGCCTGGTAGAAGCTGGCGGTGGTGATGGGGATGACATGTTTCCTGCTCAACATCTGCTGTGGGGTTTACTCAATAGAATTCAGAAGAAAACCACCTGGGGGAATCCCTTCCTTTTAAATAGTTGGAATACTTTGAAAAGAACAGATGCTAATTCTTCTTTCAATATTTCATAGAATTTAGTGCTGAAGCCGTGAGGACCTGGGGTCTTCCTTTGATGGAGTTTATATCATTGGTTCAAGTTTTCACTCTTCAGTGATGTGTTCAGATTTTCTGTTTCGTCACGATTCAGTCTTGATAGGCTCTTTGTGCCTGAAGTTTTCCATTTCTTTGAGGTTTTCCAAAGCCTTGGGTTATGTTTGTCCGTATTAGTTTTTGATGACCCTTTGAATTTCTGTAGTATCAGTTGTTATGTCTCCTATTTCATCTCTGATATTATTATTTGAATCCTCTACTCTTGTATTAGAAGTTGGTATAAGTGTGTCAATGTTTTCAATGTTTTGCAACCTCCCACTGAATTTCACCAATCTGCTATTTGTTGTCAACCTGTCCTTCATTCATCTCTTTTTGGTCTTTATCTTTCCTTCTTCCAGTTTGAGCTGCGTGTTTTGCACTGTATGGTTCTTGGAGATGCCCCATGGGATGGCTCGTGTGAGCCCTCCCCGCTTCCAGAAGGTCTTGCTCACTGTCATTTTCTGCTTCCCTCTGAGCCCAATCTGCACTACTCCCATCAAGTTTCACTTTGCTGGTTTCCTTTTCCATTTATCTCACAGAATTGCTTGGTTTTTAAAGAATCTTGTCATGGCCTCCCTGGTCACTCCAGAGAATGTTGTTTAATTTCCATCTGTGTGTGTGTGTGAGAGTGTGTATGTTTGAGTGTGTGTATGTGAGAGTGTGTGTGAGTGCGTGTATGTGTGTTTGTGAGTGTTTGTATGTGTGAGTGTGTGTGTATGTGTGTGAGTGTGTATATGTGTTTTTGTGAGTGTTTGTATGTGTGAGTGTGTGAGAGTTGTGTATGTATGTGTGTGTGAGAGTGTGAGTGTGCATATGTGTGTAGTGTGTGTATGTGTGTGACTGTGTGTGTGAGTGTGTAAGTATGTATGTGTGTGTGTGTATGTATGTGTGTGTGAGTGTGCATGTGTGTATGTGAGTGTGAGTGTGTATGTGTGTGAGTGTGTGTATGTGAGTGTGAGTATGTGTATGTGTTGTGAGTGCATGTATGTGTGTGTGTATGTGTGTGTGAGTGTGTATGTGTGTTTGTGTGTGAGTGTGCGTGACTGTGTATGTGGGTGTGTGTATGTGTGTGAGTGTGTGTATGTGTGAGTGTGCATATGTGTGTAGTGTGTGTGAGTGTATGTGAGTTTGTGTATGTTTGTGTGAGTGTATGTGTGTGTGTATGTGTGTGTGTGTATATGTGTGAGTGTGTATGTGTGTTTGTGTGAGTGTGTGTGTGTGTATGTGTGTGTGTATGTGTGTGAGTGTGTGAGTGTGTGTGTGTAGTTCTAAAGTTCCTGCTGTTGATTTGTCTGTTGATTTCCCATTCTATTCCATTGTGTTGAGAACAGACAGTTGATGTGATATTAGTTTTTCAAATCTTGTTGAGACTTGTCTTGTGGACTGACAGATGATGTGTACAGGACACAGTTCCCATGTGCTGTTGAGAAGAATGTGTGTTTTATTTTGATTGCCTGGAAAGTTCTCTCAATATATCTGAAGTCCATTTGGTCTACGTCACAGTTAAATTTGATATTTGCATCTGGGTGATTTATCTATTTCTAAATGTGGGGCTTAAAGTTCTCCATTGTTCTCTACCGTTTTCTCTCTTTAGGTATTTGACTTATAAAAAAGTCAGTGTCTTCTGGTGTTGGCACATATATGTACAATTGTTGTATCCTCTTGATTCATCTGTGTTTGTGACTCTCTTTGTGCCCCATAGTTTTTGGTTCACAGGCTGTTTTATCTGAAACAGGTAAGTTGCTTCTTGTTTCTTTAGGCTTCTGTTTGCCTGAATCCTCATTTCCCAACACTTTTTCACTGTGTGGCTTATGTGTGTGGTGAATCTCTCACGCACAGCTGTGATTGCATTTAAAAAAAAATCTATTCAACAGGGGAATAATTTGGGCCCAAATTAGATTGTTGTATTGTGTGTATGTACGAATATATAGTAACACTATGTACAACTTTAATGCACCAATATAATGAACAAATATCTGTTCTGTATCTTTCATTGAAAGATTCAATCCATATTCTTTCTTATTTTTTGCATAGGGGATTGAACTCAGGGGCACTAGGCCACTATGCCACATCCCAGCCCTATTTTGTATTTTATTTAGAGACAGGGACTCACTGAGTTGCTTAGCACCTTGATTTTGCTGAGGCTGGCTTTGAATTTGCGATCCTCCTGCCTCAGCCTCCTGAGCCACTGGGATTACAGGTGTGTGCCATTGCACCCAGCTGATTCAATCCATTTTCATTTAGAGTCAATACTGAGAGAACATACTCCTGCCATTATGGAATACTTTTCTGGATGTTTGTGTGTTATTTTTCTCTTTTCTTTTCCTTTGAAGTTTGGGAGTTTTCAGAAGTGACAGGCATTGATCCTTTCTTGTGAAATTTGTGGGAATGCTGTGCTGTTTGCTTTATGGCTATTGCTGGGTGTAGTTGAAACATTTGGAATGCAGGAGATCACATAGGGCTGGCCAGAACTTGAACTTGGTTCATGAAGTGCCGCATTCCACTACTAGACACTCAGGGTCACTCCAGGTGAACTGGGCAGCACAAAATAATCACACAGAGACAGAGAAATATCTTTTCATTTGGGTCTTGTGATGGCTCTTCCAACCTTAGTGGTCCATGGAGAGAGATAGAGATAGAGATAGAGGTAGAGATAGAGATGAGAGAGAGAGAGAGAGAGAGAGAGAGAGAGAGAGAGAGAGAGAGAGAGAGCGCTGAACACTTTTATTGGGGAGAAGCCATTCAAATGAGGCAAGGGGTCAGGTTTCAAGGGGTTGAGTCTAGCTTCATGTTATCTGCTGTCAGCAGGTTGAATGACACCTAGGAATGTCACACCCAAAGGCAGAGCAAGAGAAGGGGACACCCAACAGGAGTTTCCATGGAACACTCTATCCCAACAGGGCACAGGGAAAGGATTACAAAGGAAACAGGTGAGTGTAACTCAACCCTAAGGGCACGCCCCATGCAGAGAAGCTCCTCACTATCCAGGAGGCGGAAAAGACCCGTCAGGAGTCATGGCACTAGGGCACCAGTTACGGTGATCTTTCAGATGCCCACGGTGATCAGGCTGGAAGGCACGGTCACCCAGTGTGGCTCCCGTCAGTGCAGTTCTTTGAACTGTACTCTCTCCCACACTTTATTGTTAGAGTCTGTAAACAGTCTGGATGGCGCCTGGCAAAATGCCAGAGGGAGTGGTTTGTGAAGTAACGCCAGCAAGCCATTAAGTGTGGAGATTCCTGATTGGTTGACTGCTGTATCTAGTTTATGTTAATTAAGATAAGCTGTGTGGAATGTATAAATACCTCTGTTGTCCTACAGTAAAGGGCTCCCACTCCTGCTGTATCAATCTACACAAGTTCCTCATCACCCCCGCCCCCCCCCCCACCCCCGGGTTATTTTGCTGCAGCCGGACTGTGGCACTTTATAATTTTGCTGTCTTCTGCCTTCAGGTAAATTTTTCTGGTTTGTGTGTTTCTGAACATCTGAGTGCAGTTGTTAAGGAGCATATCCCTTTCCCCCCACCTCCTAGGCACTTCCAGTCATAGACACTGTTAGGGGGATGGATACTTTCAAACTGCTTTTGAACTTACCTCTGCCCGTGAGGGGTGCTTCTCATGCTGCTGGTTATCTTTTCCACGTCCCGTTGAAGCTTTACCTTGAAGGTTTCCTGCAGGATGGACCTAATGGTGAGTTCTCTGCTTCTGTTGGTCTACTAGGGCTGGTGTTTCTTTTGTATTGCTCAAGGGTGGCTTTCTGGGTGCAAAATTCATGGCTGCTACATTTTCTCCTAGCCTACAAGGTGTCTGCTGAGAAAATTCTTAAGTACCTAATGGAAATCCCCTCAAATGTGACTTGATGCATTTCCTGTATTGTTCTTAGAATCCGCTGTTGGACTTATGGGTTGATGGTAATACATGTCAAGGAAGGTCTTTGGGATGAATCCCTACGGAGTTGTCAGGCTTCACAAATCTAGATGTCCACGCCACTCTCCATTCTTCAGAAGTTCTCAGCACTTTAAATGATTTCCTGTTCTTCTCTTCCCATGGGTCTCCTGTAATGTGGACATTTGTTCAAGCGATTCTGACCGTGATATTCCCATGGATTCTTTTGCTCTTCTTCAATTTTTTTTAAATTCTTTTTAAAAAATATTTTTATTTGTTTTAATCAGTTACACATGACAGTAGAATGCACTTATGCACTTTGACATGTCATACATAGGCGGGGTATGATTTCTCATTTTTCTGAGTGTACAGGGTGCAGAATAACATTGGTCATGCAGTCACATAGATCCATACAGTGACAATGTCTGCTTCCTTCTACTGTCTTTCCTATCCCCACATCCCCTCCCCGTCCCCCATCACTTCCCTCTACCTGATCTAAGGCAACGCTATTCTTCCCTAGGGCTGCCCCCCCCCCCCCCCGCTATGAATTAGCCTCCACATATTGGAGAGAACATTCAGCCTTTGGTTTTGTGGGATTGGCCTATTTTACTTAGCTTGATATTTTCCAACTCCATCCATTTACTGGCAAATGCCATAATTTCACTCTTTTTTAAAGTTGAGTGATATCCCATTAAGCATATATACCACATTTTCTTTATCCATTCATCTATTAAGGGATACTTTAGGTTGGTTCCATAGTCTAGCTATTGTGAATTGAGCTGCTATAAACATTGATGTGGCTGTGTCACTATAGTGTGCTGATTTTAAGTCCTTTGGGTATAAACCAAGGAGGGGAGAGCTGGGTCAAATGGTGGTTCCATTCCCAATTTTCTGAGGAATCTCCATACTGCTTTCCATAGTGGTTGCACCAATTTGCAGCCCTACCAGCAATGTATGAGTGTGCCTTCTACACCACATCCTCACCAACATTTATTGTTGCCTGTATTCTTGATGACTGCCATTCTAACAGGAGTGAGATGAAATCTTAGAGTAGTTTTGATTTGCATTTCTCTAGTTTCTAGAGATGTTGAACCCTTTTTCATATATTTGTTGATTAATTGTATTTCTTCTTTTGTGAGATGTCTGTTAAGCTCCTTAGCCCATTTATTTATTGGATTATTTTTTGGGTGATGTTAGATTTTTTAAGTTCTTTATATATATCCTAGAGATTAATGCTTTATTAGAGGTGCATGTGGTAAATATTTTCTCTCAATCTGTAGGCTCTCTCCTTACATTATTAATTGTTTCCTTTGCTAAGAAGAAGCTTTTTAATTTTAATCCATCCCATTTATTGATTCTTGATTTTACTTCTTGGGCTTTAGGAGTTTTGTTAAGGAAGTCAGATCCTAGGCTGATGTGGTGAAAATTTGGGCCTATTTTTTCCTTTTATTAGTAGGTGCAGATTCTGGGTTCTAGTGCCTAAGTCTTTGATCCACTTTGAATTGATTTTTGTGCAGGGTGAGAGATAGAGGTTTAATTTCATTTTGTTACATATGGATTTCCAGTTTTGCCAGCATAATTTTTGAATAGGCTATTTTTTGTTCAGTGAATGTTTTTGGCATCCTTGTGTAGTATGAGATAACCATATTTATGTGGATTTGTGTCTGTGTCTCTGTTCTGTACCATTGGTTTACAAGTCTATTTTTGTGCCAATACCATGCTGTTTTTGTTAACTATAGCTCTGTAGTATAGTTTAAGGTCTGGTATTGTGATGCCTCCTGCTCCACTTTTCTTGCTAAGGATTGCTTTAGCTATTCTGGGTCTCTTATTTTTCCAAAAAAAAATTATGATTGCCTTTTCTATTTCTTTGAAGAATGTCATTGGGATTTTAACAGGAGTGGATTAAATCTATATAATGCTTTTGGTAATATGGCCATTTTGACAATATTAATTCTTCTTATCCAGGAGCATGGGAGATCTTTCCATCTTCTGCGGTTTTCTTCAATTTCTTTCTTTACTGTTCTGTAGTTTTCATTATAGAGGTCTTTCACCTCTTTTGTTAGATTGATTCCCAGGTATTTTATTGTATTTTTTTGGAGGCTATTGTGAATGGAGTAGTTTTCCTAATTTCTCTTTCAGTGGATTCACTGCTGATGTCTAGGAATGCATTTGATTAATGGGTGTTGATTTTTTATCCTGCTACTTTGCTGGATTCATTTAGTAGTTCTAGAAATTTTCTAGTGGAATTTTTTGGAACTTCTAGATGTTGAGTTATGTCATCAGCAAATAGTGATAGTTTGAGTTCTTCTTTACCTATTTGTATCCCTTTAATTTCCTTCTTTTGTCTAATTGCTCTGGCTAGAGTTTCAAAGGTGATGTTGAATAGAAGTGGTGAGAGAAGGCATCCCTGTTTGTTCCAATTTTAGTGAGAATGCTTTCAACTTTTCTCCATTTAGAATGATGCTGACCTTGGATTTAGCATATTACAATGTTGAGGTATGTTCCTACCATCCCTAGTTTTTCTAGTGTTTTGAACATAAAGACGCGTTGGTTTTGTCAAATGCTTTTTGTGCATCTATTGAGATGATCATGATTCTTGTTGTTAAGTCTATTAATATGATGAATTACATTTATTCATTTCCCTATGTTGAACCAACCCTGCATCCCTGGGATGAATCCCACTTGATCGAGGTGCACTATCTTTTAAATATGTTTTTGTGTTAGAGTTTCCAGAATTTTATTGAGAATTTTTGCATTTATGTTCATCAGGGATATTGGTCTGAAGTTTTCTTTCCTAGATGTGTCTTTTTCTGATTTTGATATTAGGGTGATACTAGCCTCATAAAATGAGTTTTGAAGGGTTCCCTTCTTTTCTATTTCATGGAATACTTTGAGGAGGATTGGTGTTAATTCTTTGAAAGTCTTGTAGAACTCGTCTGAGAATCCGTCTGGTTCTGGGATTTTCTTGGTTGGTAGGCTTTTGATGGCGTTTTCTATTTCTGAATGAAATAGACATTGATCTGTTTAAATCATGTATGTCTCCTCATTCAGTTCACATATGTCTCTAGAAATTTGTCAATGTCTTCAATATTTTCTATTTTATTTGAGTATAAATTTTCAAAATAATTTCTAATTATCTCCTGTACGTCATATGTGTCCATTGTGATATTTCCTTCTTCATCTTGAATTTCAGTAATATGCATTTTCTCTCTTTTTCTCTTCATTAGCCTGGCCAGGGGTGTAAAGAATCTCAAATAAGGAGACATAGGGACAAAGTGCAGGGGCAGGGAAGGTGGCAGAGTGGCCCTTTGTCCAAGCGACCTCCTTTATTTATACCAACAGGTGACATTAGGTCATTAGTACCATAACCACATTATTGTTTAGAGTATCAGTAAAGGTTCTTATGCTGCAGCTACATTTCACAGTTACAATGTACAATGTCAGGAGCTCTGTGCAGTTCTCAGGAAAGTCCATTGTCTGAAGTTACTATCAGGCGAGCAGCTCCGGGAGCACTGGGGCTTGATAAAACATTGTAAAATCTGGAAACAGATTCTTCTATTCCTGGGATCTATGAGCCTAACTAAGGTCAAGGTGGAAACCCTCCTGAAGAGCATTGCTGCAGTGGCCAGGCATCCCATGTCTTTAACATGGAGTTTCCCAGCAGCCAGGCACTCTGCACCTTTGCACAGAAACTTCCTACCACCACGCGTGCCACAATCACCGTTGCCACAATCACGAAGAGCATCAGAGACCCGATCCCAAGCACAGAGCTCCTACACAGGGGTTTATCTATTCTATTTATATTTTCAAAGAACCAATTTTTTGTTTTGTCAAGTTTTTCAATTGTTTCTTTTGTTTCGATTTCATTGATTGCAGCTCTGATTTTAATTATTTCCTGTCTTCTCCTGTTGATTTGTTCTTCTTTTTCTAGGACTTTGAGATGTAGTGTTAGGTCACTTATTTGTTGACTTTTTATTCTTTTAATGAATGTACTCAGTGCAATAAACTTTCCTCTTAGTAATGCCTTCATAGTGTCCCAGAGATTTTGATATGTTCTATCAGTGTTCTCATTTACTGCCACAGTCTGGCTGGGCACAAATCACGAGCCACTGAAGCAGGAACAAACTTTATTTCCGAACTCCTGTGAATGCCACGCACGCGGCCTTCTCCCGGGACACACCACACCAACCGGAAATCCCTCCTCCCGAAATTCCTCCTCTTGCATCTCCCCAACCATCGGGAACTCTCCGGGAATCCCCGCGAGAACTCCAAAGTAGTGCGGAGAACTCCAAAGTAGCAGGCCGAGGTGGACAGCAGGGGTCTAATATACAATTGAAAGTGGATGTGTAACAGATGTGAATCTGCAATATGTATACGGGGTAAAAATGGGAGTTCATAATCCGCTTGAATCAAATGTATGAAATATGATAAGTCAAGAGCTTTGTAATGTTTTGAACAACTAATAATAATAAAAAATGAATACACAGCTTAACATAACCATTATCATCTCAATGGCTTGCTGTCATCACCTCTCAACCACTCCGTTCTGGCAAAAATGCCATGCGTCATTCCGACTCTGATATGGCTCTCAGCAATTAATTTACCTCTAAGAATTTTTTATTTCATGCTTGATTTCTTCTTCTATCCATTCATCATTCCATTGTGTATCATTTAGTCTCCATTTGTTATATTAGGGTCTATTTTTTATTTTATCATTGATTTCTAATTTCATTACATTGTCCTCTAATAGAATACACGGTATTATCTCTGTTTTTTTGTATTTATTAAGAGGTACTTTGTGGTATAAGATATGGTCTTTTTAGAGAAAGAACCATGTGCTGCTGAGAAGAAAGTATATTTTCTCATTGTTTGATGAAATATTCTACATATGTCTGTTGAGACTAAATTATTGATCACATTATTTAGTTCTATAATTTTCTTATTTAGTTTTTGTTTGGAAGATCTGTCCAGTAGTGAGAGAAGTGTATTAAAGTCACCCAGTATTATTGTATTGTGGTCTGTTTGACTCTTGAAATTGAGAAGGATTTGTTTAATGTACATAGATGCTCCACTGTTTGGGGCATAAAAATTTATAACTATTATGTCCTGCTTATATATATTTCCCTTAGGAAGTATGAAATGTCCTTCTTTGTCTCTTCTGATTGACTTTGGTTTGAAGTCTGCTTTATCTGAGATGAGAATGGAAAGCCCTGATTGTTTACACAATCCATGAGTGATAAGTCTTATCCCATCCATACACCTTCAGCCTGTGGATGTCTTTGCCCATGAGGTGAGTCTCTTGAAGACAGCATATTGTTGGGTCTCGCTTTTTAATCTAATCTGCCAATCTATGTCTTTTGATTGATGAGTTTATGTCACTAATATTTAAGGTTATTATTGAAATATGATTTGTATTCCCTGTCACTTTGATTTATTTCTTAGTTTCTCATTTGTTGAATGTTTCTTTAGCGTAGATCCTCCCTTTCCTGGTTTTTACTTTTTTTTTCATTACATCCTCATGGAATATTTTGTTGAGAATGCTCTGTGGTGTACACTTTCTAGTTGTAAATTCTTTAAATTTTTGTTCATCATGGAATGTTTTAATTTTATATTCAAATCTGAAACTTAATTTTGCTGGATATAAAATTCTTGGTTGGCATTCATTTTCTTCAGAGCCTGAAATACATTATTCCAGGACCTCCTAACTTTGAGGGTCTGGGCTGAGAAATCAGTTGAGATCTGAATTGGTTTCTCCCTGTATGTGATTTGATTTTTTTTGTCTCACAGCCTTTAAGATTTTATCTTTATTCTCTGTGTTAGTCATTCTCATTGTAATATGTCTTGGTGGGGGTCTGCTGTAATTTTGTACATTTAGTGTCCTGTAAGCCTCTTGTATTTGATTTTCCATTCCATTCTTTAGGTTTGGAAATTTTTCTGCTATTATAATAATTCATTGAAAAGATTGTGCATTCTTTTGTTTTGTATCTCTGCTCCTTCATCTATTCTGAAAACTCTTAAATTTAGTCATTTCACGTTATCCCAATATTCTTGGATATTCTTCATAGTTTCTTACCATCTTCTCTGCATGATCAACTATACTTTCAATTATATATTTTGTCTTCAATGTCTGAGGTCTGTCTTCCAAGTGGTCTAGTCTGTGGATGATGCTTTCTATTGAATTTATAATTCGGTTTACTGATTTCTTCATTTCAAGGATTTCTGCTTGTTTTTATTTCCATGATCTCTAACTGTTTATTGAAGTGGTCTTTCACTTCCTGTATTTTTCCTTTGATTTTACTCCTTATACTATACGTCACAGATCAATGAGTTTCTTCCTGGACATTTCTTCTACTGTGTTATCAGTGGCTTCTGTTGTTGAAACATCTTGGTTTGTTTGGGGTGCTTTATTTCCTTGTTTTTTTTCATGTTGTTAGTGTGTTTTCTCATTTAAAGTATGGATCTAAGGCAGCATAAATTCTACTGTATAGGCCTATAATATCCCTGAAGGTTTTCCAGCCCTTTGACTTTACTGGTGAGACCAATATCAAGAGCACCCAGTGTGCACAATATATAGCCTAAACCTAATAGCTCCCACTAAGGCATCTACTGCTTTCTCATCTACTGCCAAAATGATGAGTTCAATAACTAACTACAGTACAAACAGAATATTTGTTAAAATGGTTTACAATTTCAAATGGTGGATGAGAGAACAGAGGTAGTATGGTACGTAATATTCACACGGGAGGAAGAGAAAAGTTAGAAGTAAAAATTCACAGGAAGAATGGAAGACTAGCAGACAGAGATTGGCTGTTGGTTGGAGAAATGTTGGAAAGAATATCCAAGAAAAAGATAAGAGAGAGGAAGAGTACAAACAAAGAGAAAAAAATTAAAGACATAAGAATACAACAAAAATGCAAAACACATTCATATACGATTGTCCTCCACACACTGATACAGAAAAAACATCCTCTTCCAAATATGGTAGAGATACTAGCAAATCGAAAAATAAAATAAAGTAAATCTTGCTGGGAAGTCTAACTGTTCTGTCAATGTTCAACAGTTTCTCAGCCCTTTCTCTGATGTCCTTCAGGATCACCAAACCCAGATCAGTCCTCACAACTGTCTCTATCTCATCACTCTGGGTTTCAAATACTTCAGGCTCGGCCACACCGCAGTCCCAAGACCTCAGAGAGGCTCCTACTTGCAGAGACACCACCAGGGATCCACTCGTGCAAAGGAGCAACCCCGAGATGCAGCAGCAAGACAAGGGCCACCAGCACTCTCAGCAGGAACACCCCAGGCTCCTCCAAACCCACAGGCACCCCAGACTTGACCTGCAGGCTCCAGCTGGAGTCTCAAGACAGAGGCTCTTGTGGTGGTAAACCTGCTGGCACCCAGGCCTCAGGCCCTGGCTGGTGTCCCCAAATGGGTGCAGCCATGTGCAACCAAACCTGGAGTCTCCCCGACAGCAGTGCTCTAGGCCATGGCAGTGGTGGTGGTTGTCGGCAGCAGGCAGGGGGTCAGCAGTAGCAGAGGCTGCAGTGGCAGCTGAAACTGCAGCTGTGGGGGCAGCATCACCAGGTGATCTCCAGGGGTCAGCAGCAGTGTCGGCTTCAGTTACATCTGGGGCAGCAGTTCCTTCTGTGGCACAACACCCAGAAAGAAGACCTCTCAGGCTGACCACCTCTGATTCAGAGACAGCAGCAATGGTGGTAGTGGTGCAGGTGGCGGTTGATTGACAGGAGACTTCAGTTTCAGTGGCAGCGACCACAGAGATAGCAGTGGAATTCACATCCAAGGTAAGCTAGCCGTGCCTAGAGAAGAGACCTCTGGGCACAGAAGAGGTCTCTTCTGGTCTAGTCTGACCAGAAAGAAATGTATTCAGACGATCGCAATGAGGTCAAGACTGATTGAGGGAAAAGTTGAAATCAACCATCTTGTAGCAAAGATGCTTGGCACGGAAGGAAGCCGTGGAGCAGAGCTGGATCACATTGGTGGGGAGGTTGTCAGTGTCCTCCACTGTCAGCTTCCTGATGTGCATTTGCGGGTTTTGGCCGCCACTGTCTGTCAGGGAACAAGGGGCTCTTTCAATTCCATTTCAGAGGGATGGCTCCACACCTGACCGAAGCTTCTTTTCCTTGCCTTTTCACAAGAGTAGCCCATTGAAGGAAGAAAACATCAAGTATCCTGTGGGCGATTGGCAAATAAGCAGTGGATATTTGCTGCTATTCATGGATTTGGGGTCTCGCTGGAGGCTGAGGAAGTTGCTGTGGGAAGACCTCACCTTCGTCCCTACCACCCTGTGCCTGGAGGTGGCATGTGGCTCAGACCAGCCTCGATTGTCACAGCAACAGCCCAGGTCATGCGGCTGAGCCCCTGCATCCACAGAGCAGACAGGGAGGCCCCACTCCTCCATGGCCCCTCTCCCTGATTGGCAGAGGCTTCTGGCCCTATCTGCCCTGAGCAAGACCTCACCCTCTTCCTGGCTGCGTCCCTTCCCCAGGCCATGGAGGTGGACCTGGCCCTGCATGCCCCCTTTTTCTCGCACTCTATGCCTCAAATTCGGCCCCACTCCTTCCATGAACCTATCCCAGTTTCCCACGTCTGTCTTGCTCCAGGAGGAGATTGACCGCAAACTCTTTTCTCAACCTGCTCTTTTGATTTAGAAGTTCTGATGTTTCATGAAATTAAGACCATCTATTAATGCATTTAGGTCAAACATTAATATCAATATTTATATATTCATGTTTAATTCTAAAGTATTTTAATTATTTTATTTGACATAAACTGATATGAGAATTGGATACATGGAGTGATTTTTCTCTGTAGGAGTGAATTTTCTTCCAGGCAGTTTAGCAAAAATAACATCATTCATATCACTAGTTGAAATTAGATGAAATTAATAATTTTGTGATAATGCAGCAGTCAGAATTAAATTCTGCATCACCTAATACATGTTAAGGAGTCACCCAGGTTGAGGTGAAGTGATGAGCAAAACATGGGTCATGCATTCTAACTATGGGAAACCAGTGGCAGAGAAGAACTAAATAAAATGTAGGGCATGGTTTGACCTCCACAGAGAAGGATCAAGAGAAAAAGTTGGATGTTGACCAGCAGGGGAAACAGGGTGCAATTTGAAATATGGAATCACACAAAACCCAGGGACAACGTGAAATTATAGAAGATAGCTGGGGGAGGGAGCCGGTCTGGAGTGAGGTGGGATCTGGAGTAGCCACATCCACAATTTAGGAATGATGTGGAGGCTTCCATCAAGGAACACAGAACTGTTAGACCAGGACACAAAGAAAAGAACACTGACTCCAATTAATATCAAATTAAAGCAAGGTTATTATTTCAACCGTCTGGGCTGCCTCTCCCAACAAAAACCACGGGAATGAGACAGCTGTGCAGTGTTCTTGCAGCCTAGATTTATAGCCCATGAAGTTACACAAAGGAGGTGGGGGAGTTACAGATAACAAAACTCTGACGAGCTAGTTTATATTTTTGCTGGCCCCGACATCAGAATTTATGAAGGTAATTAGAGCCTCAGAGAGGGTCATTATCTGGCCAGGGAAGGCCAAGATTTAAGAGGCGTCACTAAAGTTTCAGAGTGGGCTGCTATGTGGTCAGAGAGAGCCAGGCATGGGTCAGTTCAAGGCCTGGGCAGCATTCCAAGGCAGCTCAGAATTTGCAGTAATTTATAGTAAAGCAGAAATTAGCTTTTCATGTCTTTGTGGTGAGATGGCTCGCAATTTAAAGAAGGAATCAGGCTGAGTCTATCAGAACCTCAAGCCAGTGGAGGTGTAAGACCCTAAAGAATGCACCTGACCTTTTAGGGAGTACCCCGTGGTAGACCTTCATGGTTCACACAGTGGGGAGGTGGTCCTTCTCTGTGTGAGACCCACAGACTTGCTCTGTGCTCCCTGGGGTCACTGTCCTGGTTCCCCAGCTGTGGGTGGTCCGTGGAGCCCAGCTCTGGCCTCCTCACACAGAAGACCCTTATGTGGGCTAAGACAGACCTCGAGTTCCAGGGGAGACCATGAGGGAAGAGCACCTGTTTCCCTTGGGCTGTCTGGGAATGGGTTCACTCTGGTGGTCACTGCCATGTCTGGCCCATCTCAGTGTCTACTAGATTGCAAATGATTCCACTTGTGTCACTGGCTCCCTCTCTGCCACCTATGGTCTCTGTTGCTCTAGGTCATGGACCATCTACCAGTGACCACACAGCAGGAGTAGCACAGATGCCCTGGCACCCCCATCTCCAGTCCTGTGCTCTAGGATCCCTTGGGAAGTCCTGGGTGGAGTCAGGTGAGAACTCAGGGGCTCACACTGGGCACTTCCCGGGGCTACTGTGTGGTGGACTCAGGGACAAATGGCCCAGAGGTCAGGGGTTTTTCTTGGGGGGGGGGAAGGAGAGGACCAACAGGAGTCAGAGTCACATCCCACCTCACCACGACGGATTTGGCCCTTCAGACACGTGTTTTAAGCAAGAGCTTGACATCTTGGTTGAGAAGAAGAGGACAAGCTAGGGAAGGGTGGGGTCGTATGTGTGTATGTATGTGTGTGTGTGTGTGTGTGTGTGTGTGTGTTGGGTGGCTGTGTGGTTCACAGGGCAGCAGGGAGCTGTGGCCATGCTGGTCCAGACCCTGGGATCTGGGGGCCCTGCTCCAGCCCTCCTTTCCCCACACCCAGATCCGGCCCTCAGTGGCTCTGTTTGAAGCTCTGAGGCTCAACCCCTCAGCCCCTGGAGCATGGCCGTGAACTCTGGGTGGCTTGGTCACTGCCTTTGACCCCTTCAGTTCTAGGTCTCCTTGGAAGCTGCACTTTACAGGCAGAGTCAGGTTCCCACAGCTGAAGGCATCCATCCGGGTGCCTGGAGCCAGGTGGGGCTGAGTCCTGCTGGTGTCTGGTGTGCCTCTGGAACCCAGCTCTGTGTGCCCAACCCAGCTCCACTAGTGTGCTACATGGTGGGGACAAGAGTGCGTCACCCTGAGGGGCACTCTGCTTTTGTTCCTATGTGGGCTGCCCACACTAAGAACCCTTCCTTCCATTCCTAGAACTGTCTGTGTGGAGCGTCCGCAGCCCAGGGCCTAAAAACCAGATTACCCTCAGAGTGTCCAGGAAAATCCCACACTTTGAAGAGAGAAGGCGGTTTCTCTAGAAGGAGTAATGGCAAACTGGAAGCAGACAGTGATTGCTTTGCCACCACGTGGGAGAGTCGTTGAGAGTGAGTCCACTCTAAGTGAGGGCAGAGCTCAGAGACAGGAGAGGGAATCAGGGCACCAGGTGCATTTCAGCGTTCTCACACTCTGTGGTTGAGCCTGCTCCTTGGAATCCCATCTATGAAGCCTGGATTTTGTTTAAAGTGCATTCATTGTCGATAACCCAAAGGAGTGCTCATAGGACACACAGCAGGCTTCCAAGGAGCAAATGCACAGAGAGCTTGCTGCAAGGAATTTATTTGGGCCGGGAGGGAAATTGATGACATGGCACAGTGAAACAGCAGCTCCCTTCTAGGTCTGAGAGCAAATCTTGAGTCAACGGCAGCAAAGCCTGTAAAAGATGCCATTCAGTCTGCAGCTTCCTGCGGTGCGCTCCAGGATCCCACAGATGATTTTACAGTAGCACACCGCTCCTGCCCTTACACCTGCAGACACAGAGAAAGTGTGAGAATCCAGTGCTGGGCAGGAGGAGAGTCTGGGGAGGTGCAGTCTGGTTGGGGAGGTTCCTTCTGTAAGTGCATTACAGAGAGTGGCCTGTGTAGACTCAGCCTATTGGAGAAAGGCACATGGCAAGCTCAGGTCACCCACATGGTCAGACACACACCGTCGCCTGCCTTCACTCCTGCCCCATCACACATACGACTGAATACTCCTTCATACACATTTCCCATTCCTAAATGTTCCTTCTGAGAGAAAGAAGAAAATTGTCTCTTGAGACTAAGGCGACCCAATTAGATCCAGAAAGGACTGGTCAGTAAGTGACTTCATGCACTAAACCTAGTTTGGTCACAAACCTATCTTGGAATCATATGTTTTTGCAGGAAAGAAGTCCTCTGCCCAGAGTTATCAGGCACTCACTGTTCAATGAGAAATTTGAGGGCTCTGGGGCTTAAGTGAGGTCACTTCAGTGACTGTGGCTGGCCCGAGTCTGGGGCCCATCTGCCTTCCTCCCTTTGCACACTGTGTCCTACAGGAAGGCAGCTCTCACCTGCATCCTGAGCCGAGTTTTCATCCCCTGTAAAGGAGATGGTTGCCACCTGGTCCTCTTGTCCTGGCTGCTGGTCCTGGGCCTCCTCAACTGTTGCTCTGAGAGGCTCAGCCTGGGCCTGGAGGGCCAGCAGGAGAAGGGCAGCGAGGAGGGCGAGGGTCCTCATGGCTGGAGTCACCTGGGGGAGAGGAGGCAGGGTCCTGAGAGTGTGGAGGAAGACATGGGCTGCATTTGTAGGTGTGTGAGGAGCAGGATCACAGCCCGTGGCTGTGTCTCCATTGGATGGGAGGGGGAGGAGCCTTGTCCTTCAGTTCCTCAAGGCAAACTGACAATGACCATTAAGACTCTGCTAAGGTTCTCTATTTCCCACTTAGATTTCCCATTTTCCTTTAGATCAAATGTTTCCTTTTTAATATTTGCAAAGCGAGATCCTCTGGAGCACAGAGGAGCAGAAGGTGAGCTCTCCTGAGCAGGGCTCAGGGCTGACTCTCCCTCTGAAGGGGCTATTGAGGTCGGGGGTGAGCAGGCTCCTGCCTGAGCAGGAGTGGAGCTCACAGGGGCCTCATCAGGGTGACCGGAGCTCAGCAGGATCCTGGGCAGAGAGCGGCCTAAGCTGAAGCCTGTTGATGTTTCCATCTTTTGGAGCAAGCAGTGGCTACCTAGCACCTGTGTCTAAAGTGCACCACCTGATGTACAATGTACAGTATTGGACCTTTATCTCACATCAAATGGATTTAAAACCTCAACACAAGACCTGAGAACACAGGACGACTGGAAGGACACCTAGAGGTGCCTTCTTGACCCTGGACTGGACAGTGATGTCTTGCCTGTGTCACCAAATGCAGAGGCCGCAGAAACCAAGGTGGAGCTACGGGGTGGCCTCAGACCAGGCAGCTTTCCACACACAGGAAGCCACCATCTGGATGGGGAAGCACACCAGGAAGTGGGAGAAAACACGGGGAAAGCAGGAGTTCAGACAGGATTCATGTCCAGAGACACAGGCAACAGAGCACATCAGTAGCCAAACCAAATGACCTGGTTGAAACATGAGCAGGAGACGTCAGTGGACATTTCTCAAAATCAGGGAATGTTTGAAGGAGCCATTGTTCTGAGCAGGACAGAACCTGTAGGGTGCGTGTGTCTGGAAACTTTGAGCTCCTCAGTAACTTAGCTGAGAGGTGCACCCCTGTGCAGCTCCCAGGGGCCTGCAGAGGACCCCCGCAGGGCCTCCCCACATGGGGTTCTTGCACAGGAGGAAGTGCTATCAGGTCAATGAGGTGAGCAGAGGGCAAAGCTCTGGAGCTTTCAGTTACTCACAGATCCTCAGCGAGGCTGGGCGACAGAAGCAGGCAGAGAGCAGTCCTGAGTCCCAGGTCTCCTGCAGCCACAGCAGCCACACACTCACAGGACACCCTTCCCCTATTTAAAGGGCACTGGGTGGGGTGTCGTCATCTCTGTGTGTTTCTATTGGGCACTTCCTACAACTCTTGCACAAGGCGATTGAACAATTAGCTGTGGTGGTTGGGTCAGCAGAGGGGCCCAAAGGGCCATCTTACCTTTGTCCAGCTGTGTTTGCCTGGTCTAGGTGGTGACCAAGCTCCTTCTCCCTTCCTCCTAAGGTGGTAGACTCTTTGGACATGAATCCTGTCTGAAGCACCCAGTGGAAAGAAACATTAGAAGGTGTCAGGAAATCCTAGTCTGCAGGTCATGTTCATGCTTTGCTAAGATGACTAAGATAAGATTGTCAAGACCACCCAAGAGGGTTTAGAATAAACTCTTGATCAGCCCCCCCAGGGGAGGGGTCTCACCAGGAGAGTCAATTAGAGCTTTTGGCCAATGAGGAGCCTGGGCGCTGGTGAGCTGGTATTCCACTCTTGCCCGTGTGGTGGAGCTGGGCAGGTCACACTGGAGTCTCCCTGACTGATGGATGTACATGTAGCATGCAGTTCCCAAAGAAACCAGCATCTACTTGCGTAGCAGTAGAAAGGCCAGGGCTAAAGGACTGTCTGACCATCTGGGCCAAGCACTCATCAGATGGATGGCCCTCATGGAGGCTGCCAAGTTGGTAGAGAGATTTTCCTTAGCTCTTCTCACCTGGGGTTCTGTGCTCAAAGACATTGTACCCAAACTGAAGCTGAACAGTCTCAAGGCATCTCTCAGTGGAAAATCAATCACCTTGTTTTCATGAGTCCTGGGTTCAATTGGCAAAAATGAACATAAAAAATACCTGTTATGTCACCTGGTGAAGAGTGACATTTATGTCTATTTAATGTCCCTTGCCCTCTCATGCCTCCTCATGGTGTGGTAAGTGGGACCAGGTTCGTGGAAAAGAGAAATGAAACTCACAACCCCTGAAATACTAAGTACCCATGTCAAGCTTACTAAATTCAAATACAGTGAGTGACCCTCTAGGCCTTGGGTTGTGCATATATTGAGGCTAGTGGACCGTCTCAGAAGCCTTGCTTTTTCTCTGTCAAGGTGGACACATCAGACTGAAGAATTTGCAGGAATGTGTGAGTCACAGAGAGGCTGAAGGCCTCAGTGCTGTTTCAGATAGTGAAGGCCAGGTCCTCAGGGAGGTTACACTGCAGGGACCTAGCATGTCTGTGTTGTGTGGGGCCAGCAGAGGTTTGAGGAACCTGCTGCAGGTCTCAATACAGCACAGGGCCATATTAGGAACAGGGTCTTAGATGATGGGTTTGGGGGTCTTGTTGCTGTCTGGAGGGGCCCAGCAAAATGTGGATGTGGAGAGGAGCATTGGTGGTGTATGCAAGAGGGATATCCTGGCAGTTGTTACAACCTCTGGTGGCCCCCAGAAGTCAGAACATAAAGCAACTCCAATCCCTAAGTGTTTCCCCACTGAGGCAGGAGAGAGCGGCATTATTGGGCAATCCAGTTAGACTGGCTGTTGTAATGTGTGGGTCTCCCAGTTCCACGAGTTTTGCATAATTACTGGGCAGCTTCCCAACTGGCCTAGGCCTTGTGGCTTCCTTACAGTAAGGGGCATAGCTACTGGGGCCTCACTGAAGGCAAACAGTGGTCGCAGAAAATGCCATTCTGTGGGGTCATGTTCTGGGTATTTAGGGAAGCATAAGCCCAGTTAGTGCCACTGCAAGTCAGGTGTACTGGATATGACCAGCACTGCCTTCTCTGGCTATAGATGTCCCCAGCCTCTGCAGAAACAGGAAGAGGCTGTAAGTGAGCAGTGAGTGATATTCGTTGCTGTCTCCATTCTGGTGGGGACCCTGTTTGCCTCGATGACCTCTTGGATTGGTGTGCCTTACTCTGAAGCAGTGACATTACACCAATAGTCTCATGGATGCAGGTGTTTGGTCATCTGGATGTGGGGGTCATCTTCCCTTGGGTCCACTCATGAAGGGAAGTGGAGGGTTTGGCATCTGGTGCCTAATGCAAGCCTTCGAGCCCAGCACACCTTGATTTGCATCAGGGCTGCACAAGCCTGTTAACTGCTGTGGGTCTTGCTGGTGCAGGCTTTATGGTGCTCCTGAGTCACACAGGGTGCTCCTGATCATATGTGGCATCTGTTGGTGGCTTGTGCACATCCTGGAGACTGGGATGACTGTGCGGGAAGTCTCTGGGATCTCTGCATGTGAAGCTCCTCACCTGGGTCCCTGAGCCTGGGTTTGTGCTGCACAGCATCACTGACCAATGCAGAGGAGAGCCTGGCCATCAGAGGTATGGCTGCCCATCTGTAAGAGTTGAGCTGGGGTCGCAGAGCCCTGACTGTGTTCAGGCATTGGACCCAGAGGGCCCATTTAGGGAGTAAGGATTGAAATCCAGGTGTCTGCCTCCCTCTACCAGCTTTCCAGTATACCCGGGATTGTAGGCTGGGGTACAAGAGCACACCCAGAAGGCCTATTTTACAAGCTGCCAGATGGGCACCCCACAGCAGTGCCATCACCCCACTGCACAGAAGATAGCAAGCAAGGCCCACCATAAACCATGCCACCTTCCTCTACGTTGGGCTGTCTTCCCAGTGCTCCCTGTCAGCATCCATGGGGACCAACACTTGTTAGTGGCTTCCTGTGCCTCTGACATCAGCCAGGCCTTGAATGGTACTTCCATGTGGTCATCATTTAGTGTGGCCAGTGTCCATTCTTTGAGGGTTGCCTCTTCGTTTCTGGTGACCCAGGCTGAGTCACCTGTGGGACTCAGAGCCATCATCTCCATGGCTGTGGGTGGGGTGAGAGGGAGCTAGTAACTAACCATTAAAACTGGTGAAACCCGAGCTTCTATGAAGGCTGCGTTTTGCTTGGGAAAGTAGGTCCAGCCAGAGCCCCTTGTACGTGCTCTTTGCCTGCAGGACTGAGCTCTCCGGCCTCTAGGTATTGTAGCTTAGTCTGTCCCCAAGGGGTGGGTCCTCATTAAATGTTGGAGGGCAGTATGCATGACATCTAGTACAGCTAGGGGGTATGTTATCATTGGAGAAAATGTAAATGTTATTATCTCTATGGGAAAGGACCCTGAAGCTTTCTCCATGGCCATGGTGATCTAGGCTCAATTTTGATGAGGTGCAGTAGCCACGGTTCAAGAGTTAGGGAGGATTAGGCTCTTGGAAGGAGCATGCTGTGCTTGGGGTCTGTGCATTCTTCAGGCTGAGTAATCGGGTATCAGAAGACCATGTGCCAACCCAAGAGACCAGGGGCTGGGTAAGCGCAGGGAAGGTGGACACAGGTGTGGGCTCTCCTGGGCTGAGGAGTGAACGGGTGCTGATATGAATGGACGATACTGTGTGATCTAAAAGGAGGAAGCCAGGAATATCAAAGTGGTGTTCCGCTGAGGTGTCTGCATAGGAGAAACCCACAGAGGCTGAGACAGTGAGTGTCTCTGCTCCTGGCTGCAGAGGGAACTGTGTCCACTGTGGGTGGGAGAGGCCAAGGAATTCCGTTTTTCACCAGTTAAAAAGTTACCACCCCCAGGAACAAGGCAGTGCCAGGCCTTATGCCATTGCTCAGGGCCACCAGCATTTGCAGTCACAGGTGATGTTGGGCCAGGGGTGAGGTAAGAGACCCCTAGGAGTGTGGCCCTCCAGCTTGTGCACAGAGCCCTGAGGATGGAGGCTGAGTCATACCCCTGCCAGCACCGAGGCAAGAGGCCTGTGAGCCTGGAAGGGAAGGAGACACTGCTGATGTCCTGGTATAGGGACAAAGAGGGGGTTTGGACTGCCTCACTTTGAGGAGGGACATCAGTGGACTGTCACTCAGCTCTGTGTAGAGCCAAGAGCCAGGAAGTATAGTCATGGTTATAGCCATATGGCTGTATCAACTGCCCTATGGTTGCAAAAGCTTAGGGGCGATGGCCCCATGGGTAAGGCACCAGAGACGCATTGCCTGTAGGTTATCGGGGGCATCCACTAATGTGACTCAAGCAGGTTCAGGGCCCTTCCTGAATGTTAAGGAAGTCACATAGCCATTGGCCCAGTCACATCAACAGCCCATGCCCATGACCTGGCAATGATAAATCTGAACCTGACTGTGGCTCAATACTACCCTTCAAACTAACCATCTCTGCAAAGTGGCTGAGCCTAACTTTCTCCCTGCATTTGGGGTAGTTCCCCCACCCCAAAGTGGTGGCAGCTGCTCTCTAGGGAGATGGATCATGTGTGGGATCCTCATTCCCTTCCCTCAGCTCTCCCAGGGGACTTTCCAGGTCAGCAGACATCCATGCTGTCGGCACTGAGGTCAGTTCCTGTGTGTTTGTGGGAGGGGCTGAGTACAGGGTCGCCCTGTCCTTCTGTCCTTTCAGAGACCCACTGTGTCAGGATGGCTGCTCCTGCAGGCACCATTTCCATTAGACCAGAGGCCATGGGGAATCTGAGACCCAGAGCACAGCTGGACTCTGCTCACAGTGGCAGTGGGGCAAGGTGGCTTTACCTGCAGCAGACAGGTGCTTTAATAAAGGGCTTGAGGACCTGGGCCACCAGGATCTCCGCCCACTAGTACCATGATAGGCCATGTTGTCATGGGTTCCAGATGGCATGGTGACAGTGATGAAGGCTGTGTTCCTGAACACAAAACTCAGGACCACTGGGACCAGGGCACCAGCCTGCGTGACCTCCTCCTGGGACAGCTGTAGCTGAATCTTGCTGGGGACTCCAGTGAACTGTGGGGGACATCGTTGTGATGGAACTTATGTCCTGGGCAGAACAAATGAGGGCATAAAAGGCAAGCAGAGAGGACCTGCTGCCAGGTGGCCGGTGTCCTAATGGTTGGGATGTGGTTGATTACCAGGGGAATTTGGCAGCTTGCTTAGGAGCAGAAAACTTGACAACATTGTCTGTTCCTCGAACTCTGTGTGGGATTACAGCCCAGAAAGGCCTTGGAGGGAAGTTAGCAAAGTGTCTTATCCGGTGGCAAGTTGAGGCCTGTGTGTCCTGCAAAATAGCGCCCTGGGACCCTTTCTGTGTCCTCTGTTAAGGACCAGTTGGGATCAGCTCTTGGGGGAGATCTGTGGCATGAAGGCATGAAGGCGTCTGTAACTGGTGATTGTCCCCCTCGCGCACTGCAGGTGAAACATGGGCCAGGCGGGTCCCTGGGAGAGGACATGGCAGAGGTTTTTAATTTTTTATGGTCAATTCTTTCCATCATTGCTCACACAGGTGGCATTTTGTCAGGGAAAGTGATTTAATTTGAGGTCTATGTGAGAAAGTGTCTTCTACCAGTCTCTGAACCTGCCCCAGGTGAGGACATGATTTGCTTTTTCAGTGTTCACCCCAGAGCCGAATCATGGCTCAGCCTGACAACTGGCTATCACACACACATGTGATCAGTAGAGATGCTGGATTCCAGGGAGCTCCCAAGAGCCAGGCTGTGGGCTGGGCCCCGAGAAAGCTGCTGCAGGAACTGTCTGGGAGGACAGCCTCTGGGGCTCTGATCCTGAACCCCAAACTCAACCATCCTGCCTCTTCCTTCTCTGTGGCAGGGAGTGTCTCCCATGATGGGAGCTGTGTGTGGTTCACGGGCTCTTTGGTCGGCTCTGGCTTCTGGTCATGTGGTCCTCCCTCAAGGATATGTGGGGGCTTAGGGTGCTTCTTTCCTGCCTTGTTTCCTGCTGTGTCAGGACATGCTCAAGGCTGTGCAGCCAATGTGGGCCATGGTGTGAGAGCATCAAAGGCCAGCATCAGGGAGTGCAAGGGCCTGAGTCCTTGAGTCCCTTACCGAGCCACAGAGAAACCTAGGAACAGCTGTCTGCACTTCTTATTTAAAAACCAGGGCCCAAGCTCCCTGGAAGCATGTCGTTGAAGGTGGGTATTCTGTTCTGTGACTCTTGGCTCAGGCATCCCTACTCCTGACAAGAGCATCGCTTCTGTGTCTTCTCTTATTTACTCCAAAGAAAAAATTCTGCAAAGGGAACACTCTGACGAATATCCTGGTTGCAGATGTTCAGACAGGTGAGATGGTGAGCAGGGTGGCCAGTAGGTTAACCAAGGTCACATATCAAGGAAGAGGCAAGTTGAGAAGTAGGATCTGTGCAGCCTTGACCACAAGTGGGGGATGTCAACCTGGATGCCTCATGAGAAGGGGAAGAGGAGGCAGGGAGAGGGTCTCTCTATCCACACCCACACCTCAACTACCCAGGGCCCCACGAGAGCACACTGTGCATGTGACCAGCCATTCAGCATGATGACAGGGCTTGAGGTCAGAACACTCTGACCCAAACAAGAGAATCTGGGTGTGCACAGCAGGAATTTCTGTGCTGCCTGTCCCAAGACACTATGCTGTCCCGTGGCTCGCGTGGCTGTTCCGCAGCTTCTTTGTGGTGGCGGTCTCTGGCTTTTCCTGTTGAGCTTCCCATAGGTATCAGTGGGTAGGGTGTACTCTGAACCCATCTGACCTTCCCATGGCAAGGTGGACTCTCTCCTGAGACCCTCGGATGGAGCAGTTATATCTGATGAAGATGCCTGTGTCCTGGTTCTTTCCCCAGCATCCAGCCCTGTCTCCTCTTTAGTTATCACCTGTCTCTGCAATTGAACCACCAGCCAAAAATCCTTTCTTGATTTGAGTGACAGGGGCCAGCACTTAGTGTTGAGATTGCTTTAGTGGGGGAGACAAAAGGTAGGCAGAGGTGATATGGACCTGCTAGGCTGTGGGGCATGTGATCATTTTGCAAACTAAAGGGATAGCAAATCATGCAGAAAGCTGGTGGTGCCCAGAACAGGAAGCAAGTGCATGAGCCCCCAAACAGAGGCATGTTGGGGCCCAGGCAGGAGCCACACAGCAGTGTACAGTGTGCCCTGAATTCAGAGGGCACAGAGTACACTGGGCCAGGTCCTGTGGCATGGGCCTCAGATACTCCTATCTCATTCCAGTTTTATGATTGCTACTTCTTTGCATGCTCTGCTGGAGGACTGGGATCTCAGGCCCTAGATGTGGTCCTCTGTCTCTCTGTGCCTGCCTCCACCTGAGTGTATGCTAGGTTCTTAGGCTGTGTCCAGGTCTCACCGCTGTCTCCTCCTCCCTGCAGGTGACCCTAAGACTATAAAGCCTAGAATGGGCCAGAATGCATGTTCTCCAGGGTCTTCTTCTTTTTCTTCCTGTTCTGCTACTTTATGTTGCCTAATTTCAGGCACTGAAGTAAAGAAAAAAGAAGTTACTATGAAAGTCTTTGCAAGACTTGTAATTCCATGTCTTTCTGTAACGCCCATGCCTGCCGATCAGCTCCTGTGGCTTGCCACCAGGATCCAGGCCTAAGCATGCAAGCTGCTCTTTAATATGCTTGTGGATGAATTGACATTTTATAGTCAATATTTAAGTGAGTCTGAACACTCCTAAGAATTCTGACTACATCCTCTTAGGGACAATATTCTGGAAAATTTATGGTTGAGTGTGCATATGGAAGGTGAGGAAGAAGAGAGTTCTAGAAGGAACAAGGACATGACCCTGAGGTCCTGCTGTTCCTGATGCAGACTCAGTGCAAGCCCAATGAGAAGATGGCACTGGGCAGGAGCCTCAGGAACAGCAAGTGTGTGTTGGGGGCTTGGTGGGAGCCTCACAGGGAGCAGGACGTGGAGAGTTCACATTCCTCTTTCTCTGGGTGCCCTACACTGTCCTGGTCCTCTGAGGCCTGTGTCCTGTGTTCACACAGGGATGAAGCTTCGGAGCCTCCTTATCCTGCAGCGTCCGTGGCCCTGAAGAATCAGTGACCCAGCTAGGGCCTGCCCTCTCCTCCTTCCCTCACAGTTTCACCCGCCCCTCCCAAACTCTCTGAATATTCCGTGTTTGTTGTCTGCTTTAATATTCCAACAAGATAGGAGGGAAAATACCCTGGGTGTTTTAGGACAAGGAGGCCGTTGCTTTGATGCTTGTTCCAGAAGGAAGGTAAACGTCATGTTCTCTTGATTCTAGGCCTGGGGACTTCCTGACCAACATAAGCCACTCACATGCTCGCTGCTGATTTCTGTGCCCAGCCTGGGAGTTACTCACAGTCTCTGCCTTCTGTTTCCTGGATGGTGCTATGGTGGGAACGTTGGTGTCCCACTAAATTCATATGTGAAATTTTACACCCAAAGCCCCTGACATTAAGCACTTTGTTAGTTGAAGTCAAGAGGTCAGCACCTTCATAGATGGACCACTTCATAAAAGTATTCCAGGGAGCTGCCTTGTCCCACCATGTGCAATCACATGCAGAAGGTACCCACTATGAACCAGGAAGCCGGCCTCACCAACATCAAATTTTCTGGCTCCTTCATCTTGGACTTCACAGGTTCCACATGGTGGGAAATTAGTTTTTGTGGTTTACAAACTCCAGGATACCTGGTATTTTATCATGCCAGCCCAGGTGGACTAAGAGATGTCACTCTGTAACTCATTCACCAGGTTTCAGGAAGCCCAGGTGTCCCAGGAAGAGAACACAGGAACAAGAAGCCTCTAGCCATGATGGACCATAAATAGTGACAACCAGCTTCCTAGGAAAAGCATGCCCTGATACATTGTGTGCGTTTGGAAATGTCAGTGGTCAAAATCCTCCTAGCTACAGACATTAAAAGTGTCTCAAAAAAACTTCCCCTCTTGAGCTGCATGAACTGATTCCAGCCCATGCCCAGCCCTGACTGAGCTCCCAGATGGTGGCCAGTACCAAAGTGCCAGCCCTGTGTTAAGTCATCCTGCAATGACTTCTATATCCCCAAAGGGCACTCCTTCTGCCCATGGAGTTGACAAAGCCCAAGGGCAAGAGTGTGTGTTAACACCTGGCATGATTTCAGGCCCCTAAGTGCTGGTGGGTTCTTAAGCAGAATCAGGGGAATGGGGCAATTTCACAGGCCTGCAGAGAGGTGGGCCTGATGCAATTTTTTTTTGTGTTCAACTTTTGTTTCCCCAACATGTTGGTGAAGTGGGAGTGACTCTTCTCAGTTCCTTTCCCAAGTATAAAAAATAACAGACTCTGAAGCGACAAAGATTCTGGACTCTGGAATATTTTGATGGACAACACCTCTTGCTGCACACACCTGGGGATGCAGGAACAATATGTGACCCAGGTGAGGTGCAAAATCTTCCCTTAGGGACAGATTCAGAAGGACATTTTTTTTTTTTTTTTTTTTTTGTCTGGGTGTGGGCTTGCTGGCGCAATGGGGAAGGAAGTAGATGTTTTCTCCAGGATGCTAAGCTCCTAGGCCAGGTAGAGTTGTCCTTGAGTGGCTTTGCCATCACAGGAGACCTGTGCCAAGAGCATGATCAAGGCAGAAGAAAGAAGCAAAGGTAAGGGCAACATTCCCACTCGTCCCCTGAGTCCTGGGACCAGCCTCTGAATTCAGAAATCCTGTTGAAATTCCCAGGCCCAGGAAGCAGCTGCTGACACAGCTGGAGGGTTTCTGAGGGTCAACTCCAAGACTCACACTAGTGCACAAGGTAAGCATGAAAAATACCAAACACAGAGAAGTAGACACACAGACCTTAGATTGCACAAGGGCAGAAATTAAGAGCAGAGCTTAGTTGATGTGGGTGCAGCCTGGTCTTCAGACTCCCCTGGTGACTCAGTGCTCAGCCAAGTGTGAGAAACACCTCCCATCTGCTGATTGACAGGGAGGGGAGCAGCCAAGTGAGGGGAGGTAATGCAGTGGGTGAGGTTGGGGACCAGAGGCCCTGAGGCTGATAGTCAGAAGGAGGCCTGCAAGTGATGGCCAGAGTTAGAGTGTGGCCCTGGGTCAAGGGCAGAAGGCAAGTAGGGAGGGTCAATGTTTTTGCAGGTGTCACAGGACAGGGAGATTTGGATGGAACATCAGGCCATATTAGACTGAAGAACCTTTTCCCATACTCTATGTTTCTGAATTTAGTCTAGATGCTTTAATGTAAAGGGGGGAAAATTCAAGGGCTCCTTAAGGCTCATATTTTTAACATTATTTACATTCTAGTTAAAGTTGTAAACTTAGTTCCAAACGTCAAATGCATAAATGAAAAAATAAATTGAACATGAACATGAAATCAGCACATGAAAGATACTTGGCTCCATTGGTCATTGTGCTTCTCTTCATAAATAGCAAGAGATGTCACCAACCTAAAAGCTCACCCATGGGTGAATGGACAAAGAATGCGGTGAACATGTACTGGAATCCTAGCCATCCCTTGGAAGGAGGAATCCTGTCATTTAAACAACTTTGATGAACCTGGTCATCAGTTCAAGTGAAATAAGGCATTGCTGAAGGTCAAGGACTACATTTTCTCATCCATATGTGGAAGTCAAAAAGTGGATCTTATAGAAATAGAGGATACACTAGTGGTTACCAGGTACTGGACTAGGCATGGGGAGAAGTTGGTCAATGGGTTCAAAGTTACAGTTAGATGGAAGAATGAGTTCTGGGTTATCATTGCACAATGGCATTATTGTAGTCAATCATAACGTTTTGTATCTTTCAAAACAGAGAGGATTTCAAAGCTTTCACCACCAAGAAATGAAAAATGTGGGAAGTGACAGATATGCCAATTGTTTTGATTTGATTGTTGTACATTGTAAACATCTATTGAAACTTCATATTTAACACCATAAATTTGCACCTTTATTATAAGTCAATTTGAAAACAAAGTCTTATATCTTACATGAAAAGTTGCCCCCTGCAGACTTCAAAAGTGGGAAGGAAGAATTTATGAGGATATTGCAATAGGGTCACCACTTTGCAATAGGGAGAGGGGTTGGAATAAGCTCTCTGGAAACAAGAGGCAGGAGGCTGTTCGGTGCCTGGTATCAGTGGAAAGGCCTGGAGGATGTTGGTGTGGGTGTTGGTCAATGCGATTGGGTCATTGGCACTTGTGAAGCTGGGCTGTAACTGCCACAGAGGCCGAGGAGTGATCTTCTTGAACAACTGTATTTCAAAGGGATTGCTCCACATTTGACTTAGTCTTTATTTCTTTTTTTCTAGCAAATGACTGACTTATTTTTTTTTAACTTGAATGTACTTATTTCAATTTCAGTCATTTTTTTTTCCAATAAGAACGTGTATTATTCACTGCTAAATGCTTAATGCCTTGAATTTGCAAGTACCATTTGCAGAAACTGGAAAATATTCCGGTTTAATGTAAAAATTACTAAGTCTTATCTCTTTTTCATCTTTTGAATCAATATATTTAACATTTTTACAGCCACCAAAATTTTCACCAAATATTCAAAACTATAGTCTTATAAGTTTAAGAAAACAGTTGCACCCTAAGTATATGAGAACCCCCACCTTTCTTTCCTTTTCCCTCTCCAGCTTTCACATATGAGAAAAACATACGACCCTTGACCTTCAGAGTTTGGCTTGTTTCACTTAATATGATGTTCTCAAATTCTATCTACTTTCTCGCAAATGACATAGTTTCATTTTTCTTTATGACTGAATAATATTCCATTGTGTATATATTTTCTTTTCACATTTTCTTTATCCATTTATCCACTAATGGACACCTAGGCTGGTTCCATAGCTTGGCTATTGTGAATTGTGCTGCTTTAGACATGAGTAATAAGTATATCACTGTAGTATGGTGGTTTTAGTTTTTTAGAATAAATATCAAGGAGTGATCATATGGTGGTTACAAGCCAAGTCTTTTGAGGAAACTCCATACTGATTCCCATAGTGATCGTACAAATTTACAGTTCCACAAAGAGTACAAAAGTGTCCCTTTTTCCCATATCCTTTCCAGCATTTATTTTTGTTTGGATTCTTGATGGCTGCCATTCTGACTGGAGTGAAATGAAATCTCAGTATTGTATTGATTTTAATGATGTTGAACATTCATTTATTATGAGCAACTAATTTAAGATAGAAAATGTCTTGTGGGTCTTTAGTAATTGGTGTGTTTGCATTCCACTCACCAGCTCCACATCTTATTTGAGGCTAAGCAGGTTGCACTTGTTGGGAGGAACACATCTTCTCTGGCTACAATAATTAATTTAATCAAATCTAATTTCTTCAATACTCTATCTGTCCCTGCAGTTGGCATCTGTCACTGACCCACCTAGATCGTCACAGTAACCACCACAGGTCAAGCTGCTGTGCCCCTGCATCCACAGAGCAGACAGGGAGGTCCCACTCCTCCACAGCCCTACTCCCCTGATTGGCAGCCCCTCTCCCCTGATTGGCAGCCCCTCTCCCTGGGCATATCTGCTGTGAGCTCTGCCTCACCCTTTTCTCTGCTGCATCACTCGAAAGCCATGGGGGTGGACCGGACCCTGCATGCCCCTTTCCCTTACACCCCTGTCTCTGCCTAAATTTCTGCCCTACCCTATTTAATCTATCCAAGTGCCCATGTCTGTTGTATTTCAGGTTGAGATTTACTCTGAGCTTTTTTTTTTTTTTTGTACTAAAGTTTGAACCCAGGAGCCCTTAACCACTGAGCCACATACCCAGTAATTTTTCTTTTTTTTTCTTTTAAGACAGAGTTTCACTAAGTTGCTTAGGCCCTCACTTAGTTGCTGAGGCTGCCTTTGAACTTGATTCTCCTGCGTCAGCTTCCTGAGCTGCTGGGATTATAGACATGTGCTACCACGTCCAACTGTCTGAGCTCTTGATGAATGATTCCATGCCATAACTATCTCCACCTTGTTTCTAAACTGATGATCCATGATGTGACACTTAGCCTAGCACATTTTTCTGTGTTTAGTTTCAAATGATTTTAATTGCTTGTTAAAGATAAACTGTCACATAACTTGGATACATGAACTGATTTAGATCTGTAGTTTTCAGTTTTCTTCAATGCAACTGAGAAGTAATAATGTAAGTTTATATCATTATGTGAAACTGGATACAATAATTAATTTAATCAAATCTAATTTCTTCAACACATACTTTGTGTATTTAAAAACTGGGGACAAAAGTGAGAAGAGCAGAGCTAACATTCCATTTTAGGGAGAAAATGGCTACACAAAGTAAAGACATAAAATGTATTTAATGTTAGATGATTTGACCTCCATAGAGAAGGATAAAAAGAAGTTGGATGGAGACCAGCAGGGGAAACAGGGAGCAATTTGACTCATACATTGCTGGTAGGGCTGCAAATTGGTGCAACCACTATGGAAAGCAGTATGGAGATTCCTCAGAAAACTGGGAATGGAACCACCACTTGATCCAGCTATCCCACTCCTTGGCTTATACCCAAAGGACTTAAAATCAGCACACTATAGTGAAACAGCCACATCAATGTTTATAGCAGCTCAGTTCACAATGGCTAGACTATAGAACCAACTTAGGTGTCCCTCAATAGATGAATGGATAAAGAAAATGTGGCATATATACTCAATGGAATATTACTCAGCTTTAAAGAAAAGTGAAATTATGGCATTTGCTAGTAAGTGGTTGGAGTTGGAGAATATCATGCTAAGCAAAATAAACCAATCCCACAAAAACCAAAGGCTGAATGTTTTCTCTAATATGCGGGTGCTAATTCACAATAAGTGGGGAGGACACTAGGGAAAAATAGCATTACCTTCGATTAGGTAGAGAGAAGTGATGGGAGGGCAGGGGAGGGGATGTGGGGATAGGAAAGATACAATAAAACAGACATTATTACTTTATGTATCTATGGGACTGCATGACCAATATGATTCTGCAGCTTGTACACTCAGAAAAATGAGGAATTATATCCCATCTATGTATGATAGGTCAAAGTGCATAAATGCATTCTCCTGTCATGCGTAACTGATCAAACAAATAAAAAAATTTAAGGGCTGGGGATGTGGCTCAAGCAGTAGCACGCTCGTCTGGCACGCGTGCGGCCCGGGTTCGATCCTCAGCACCACGTACAAACAGGGATGTTGTGCCTGCCGATAACTAAAAAAAAAAATAAATATTAAAAAAAAAATTTTAAAAAGAAATACAGAAATCACACGTAACTTAGTGACAAAGTGAAATTTTAGCAGAGACCCCAGGGCTGGGTAGGGAGCTGGTGGACCCTGGGATGAGGACAGCAGCCCTGAGGGGGGCTCTGGAGTAGCCACGTCCACAGTTTAGGAATGATGTGGAGGTTTCCATCAAGGACCTCAAAGCCTCAAGCTGGTGGCAGGCATAAGCCCCCGAAGAATGCACCCGACCTTCCAGGGAGTGCCCCGTGGTAGACCTTCACGGTTCACACAGGGGGGAGCGCGTGTGACTTGCTCTGTGCTCCCTGGGGTCACTGTCCTGGTTCCCCAGCTGTGGGTGGTCCGTGGAGCCCAGCTCTGGCCTCCTCACACAGGAAGACCCTTATGTGGGCTAAGGCAGACCTCGAGTTCCAGTGGAGACCATGAGGGAAGAGCACCTGTTTCCCTTGGGCTGTCTGGGAATGGGTTCACTCTGGTGGTCACTGCCATGTCTGGGCCATCTCAGTGTCTACTAGATTGCAAATGATTCCACTTGTGTCACTGGCTCCCTCTCTGCCACCTGTGGTCTCTGTTGCTGTAGGTCTTGGACCATCTACCAGTGACCAGACAGCAGGAGTACCACGGATGCCCTGGCACCCCCATCTCCAGTCCTGTGCTCTAGGATCCCTTGGGTAGAACTGGGTGGAGTCAGGTGAGAACTCAGGGGCTCACACTGGGCACCTCCCAGGGGGTCCTGTGTGGTGGACTTGGTGACAGAGGTTAGGAGTTTTTCACAGGGCAGCAGGGAGCTGTGGCCCTGCTGGTCCAGACCCTGGGACCTGGGGCCGCTGCTCCAGCCCTCCTTTCCTCAGATGAAGCGCTCTCCCTCCACCCAGTGCCTGATGTGCCTGGAGCTGTGGCAGGCCTGGGCTCAGCACCCTGAAGCATCCCTGGAGACCCAGGCTGCCAGGGGAACTATCTTCTGTTTCCTCACTTATCTTGGTTGCCCCTTGGAAGCTGTATTTTTCTGGCAGTATTGGGGTCCCAGCAGCTGTCGGGCCACTCAGTGAAGTGCGTGCCCCACAGGTGGAGGGGAAAGCAGGCTGCAGTCTGTGTGAGGGTTCAAGATATTTGTGTAGATGGGAAACACATTTCCTCCTATGCACGGGAAGGCAGGTAATGAGCGCCTCGCAGGGTGGGTGCCGGCTGCTCTTCCTTGCCAGCAATGGCTCTTCTCCTCACCCCTGCTTCCCGTGAGCTGATGGAGCCTGGGGCTTAAGAGGCAGATGCACATTCAGGGTCAGTTCAGGAAAATTCCAAAATTTGAAAAGAGGTAGGAGGTTTCTCTAAGAAGCTAAGTGTTGTGAATGGAGACTTGAAACCAACATGGCTATTTTTGTCACCTGGGAGATGTCTTTGGGGGTGAGTCCACTCTCACTGAAGGCGGAGCTTAGCGACAGGACAGAGAGGCAGAGGCACTAGCCCATCATCTGAGCTTCTTATCACGTTGTGTCTGACCTGTGTTCATCCTTGAAATCCCCAGTCTTTGGAGCCAGGGTTTTGTTAAAACGGGATTTCATATAAGATCCTGCTCCTGATCCCCAAGGAATCCTGACAGAGATGCACAGCAAACTTCAAAGAAACACAGAGAACTTTCTGCGAGGAATTTATTTCAGACAGAGACAGAACACTGAGAACAAGCAGCGGGGTAATGACGGGCCTCTCCTAGGTCTCAAGGGATCAGGTGATCTTTTTCGTTAATCTGATGCTCAGAGGCAGCAGAATATGACCTGTAAAACCTAACTCCTAAGAATGGGTTCCTCGCCTAATGAAATAAATTTTTGATTTGCGTCATATTCTTTGTTTTCTTGTTTTATGATTCTCTTCCTATTTCTTCCGGGACCCGGGAAGCAGGCGGGTTGCAGTGGCTGTCCTCACAGTGGCCAACAACCGTGGCTCAGAATGGATGACAGAGGTGCAAGACCCATGGTTCAGCCGTTACTCATGGCCTGGCTCGCCAGCGTCTCGTTTGTCATGATCTGGGACTACTCAGACCTCTGCTTTCTGAACCACTGTATTTTTGGGTTTCTTAGTCATTGTGGAGAAAGCTGTCAGATATACATGTTATGAACTTTGTTCATCTTTCCCCGTCTAATGGGTAAAAATGGATCCTGAGGTTCACTGCTGGTTTACATTTCTCTTTCAAATTGGAGACAAAAGTCTGCATGCCTGTTTAGCACTTGCACTTAGGTTTCTTGAGTTGCAGACAGAAGGCCTCCCACTTGGGGCTCCTGGCATTGGTGCTGTGGGTGGTCACGGCAGCGTCTCAGCCCATCTTATTGTCTGGGTCAAGAAGAATCTCTCATAAACACTTTCTCTACACATTGTCGGCAGAACCCGGTGTTTGGTTTCCCTTGATTTCATAAGACAGTTATTTTTGATGTTAAGCTCAAGTTTGTTCACACTTGTCCGTTGGTTTGACTCTTCCCTCCATCTCCACTCCTTCTGGCCTCTTAGAAACTCCCTTTAAGTCACTGACCTTCAACCCAACTGTATGACTCAGGATTTCCTCTGGGAATGCTGCTGGTGGCAAGCTATCTTGCTGGTGACAATCTAATTATGCTTAACTGTTTAAGTCTTACCTTAGAAGACGAGTTCAGTGGGTGTGGAATTTGAGATGGCTGCTATTTTCTTTGAGCACATGTAAGAAATCGTGTGTGTGTGTGTGTGTGTGTGTGTGTGGCTGAGAATTGTGTCCAGGGCCTCACAAATGCCAGGCAAACCCTCTCCCGCTGAGCCACACCTGATGGAGACTATCTTTCTGTTATATTCCAGCTTCTAAAATTACAATTGAAAAGTCAGCTTCTCCTTTGAAGGAGTGTCTCCCCTCTACTGGATATTTTAAAAATTTGCCTTATTGTAATGCAATGTCTACTTATTGTAGTTTTTGGTATCATTTTTTCCAGAGCTTAAAAAAGAAAAACCAAAAGATAACATTAATTTGAGAATGCAAAACCCTGAAAGAACAAAGATGCTGTGTCTTAAAAAGAATAACATATCTCATTTTGAACTCAGTTTTTAAAAATTAGAGCCCAAAGAATAACTCACGTATGCATATTTGTTTCTTGTGTGGCAATTGTGTCCTAAGAGGATGAGTAAGAAATACATTTTGTGCCAGTGGAAATAAATATTTGCTCCTTTGTTGAGTGAGGAGTGCGGTGAGACAGAAGGGGAAGGTGATTTGGAAGAGGAAATGTCAAAAGTCGTGAAGAAAGAAAACCAGTTGATAATTGAAATGGCCACATCCCATTTTTAATTACAAATTGGGTGGCCTGTGTGAGGCTTGGACTCTCCCAGATTCTAGGAAAGAGAAGATGCTTTTGTTCCATAGACAGTCCTTTGGTTTGCTCAGCCCAGAAGACCTTAAAGGATTTTCTCCATTTGACCTTTGGCGAAGATCATGGAACTGCCAGTGAGCATGAGAGCTGAGCAGTATCGTGGCTGCAGATACAGAGCATGTCCCCATCAGAGTCACGTCTTCTCCCTCACATGGCTCTGGTGTCCACCACCTGAGCTAGTTGCCATTGCTCCTTGTCACGGTAAACGTGGGAGGAATGCCCATTGAGCAGCCTGCAGCGTCCAAGAAACCCACACTGTGGTGACCCAAGGAGAACCCTCCAGAAACATCCCACTGTTACAAAAGCCCACAGGGAAAAGACCCAGCTCTGAGGCAGGCCCGTCCCAAGGCATCTGTAGTGTGACGCTGACTCCTTCTGGGGCATGGGACATCTAGGAGAGGAAAGCTTTGGGCTTGGACTCAGAAGTCCTGGATTCACTTGAGATTCAACGTCCACATACCCTCTCCTCTTCTTATCACTCATCTCCAAAGTGAGGTTTGTCCACGAAGTCACCAAGATGCCCCCAGCCCTGCGTCAGTCCAGCTGCCTGGCACTCGCCACCCCAACAAGCTCCCTTCCACTCAGCATGAGCCACACTCTACCCTATTGATTTTTTTCCACTTTCTTTCTTGGCACTGTGGTCCATACTTGGAATTTGTTGTCACCTGTCTCCTTGTTCAAAACCTCTTTGTTCCTCAGGACGATTCCAAGCCAGGACTCTTCTGTTCTGCCATCCACTCATGTTGTGCACGGACTTGGTAAAGGGCCCACGAGGTGGTCTTTCTCCACTACTGAACCCGGAGCCAGGAGATACCCGAGGCTTTGAGCATAGACCTGTGTCTGAGCAAGCCGTGCCCTTAACACAGAGCAAACTCTCCTGTGTCTTTCCACAGTGTCAGAACAGCAACAGAGACACAGGCTACACCACCTTCCCTGGTGGCGGTTCACTGAATAACCATGGGTCACCCGACAGCCATCAGGCAGGCCATCACGAGTTCTTTAATCCAGTCTAAACTAGTAATATTTATAACACCAAAGTCACTCTTGTACTTCACACAGTGACACATATGTAGGTCAGAGAGGGGCTAAGAAAGGGTTAAGCAGCCACAGGAGTCTCAGTCCTGAACTGAGAGCAAAGGCAGAGAGCAGGTGGAATGCAAACCCACTGCAGGTGGTCAGTGGACCTGGGAGCCAGCTGAAGACCTTGGTCAGGCTCAGAGCTGTCTCAGTCCAAGCACTTGCTCTAGGCCATAGTCCAGAGGATGGCCATTTCAGAGAGTCAGCATGGAGGGCCAGCTGGGGATGTCAGCATGGAGGGCCAGCTGGGGAGGTCAGCATGGAGTGGGCCATGTGTGATTGTCACACAGGCAGGAGCAACCTGGCTATGCCTACAAGGGCAGAAATGGCGCTTTCGCAGAGTGACAGTTTTTCTGGGTAAAGCTCGTGACAGGGACCTGGTAAAGGGATCAGTTTCTGTGCTGTCCATTCTCGGGGTGCTCCTCCTTGTTTGGTCTTGAGCGAGTGGTCTGGTGGGTTCAATAAGATCCAGGGCCTGCGCTTTCTGACGGGAGCTCCATATGCCCACACATCCATGTGCTTCTGATTTAATTCAAGTTCATGGGGAATCATTTTTATCAGCAGAACTGATTTATTTATCAGATTGTGCCTTATGTTTGTGTGGGGCAGATGGTGGTTGTATACTTGTACAAGCATGGTGCAGCGTCATTCCACCTTCGCACTAGGACTCAAAATAGAGTGACTCATGGCAAAGTATAACTTTATAAAATGGAACAGCTTAGGGCAGGCACAGCCTGAGAACTGCTTTTCTATACATCATGGACTAACTCAGGGCAGGCAAAGCCTGCTCTCCACAACCTGGATTTGAGTTTACAGTATTTAATGAATGTGAGCATTTACTCTTAGATACACTGTTTCCATCCTGTGGACCACAACATCTTCCAATGTGAAATGAGAATACCATTGCATTTGGTTTACTTATTGTGGGTAAAGGGAGTCTTGCATGACCTCATGCCTATCTGGTTAATTGGAAAACTACCATAATCAAGGTACTATCCTCAGGATATATAAAAACATTCACCACACTCATATTAGATATACTTAAAAATTAATAGGAACTTTTCATCCATTATGGTAATAAATTTTCACAATAATCCTGTCAAGCACCTGCTTTCAATAACTAATTTCTTTTTGTGGGTTTGAAAAGGAACTTTAGAAAGGTTAATAGCCTTACTAAAGTCACTAAAGATTATGCAACAGGCTGTTGCCAAACCCGAGCACTTAACCACTACCCTATCTCTCTCTAAGTTGTTCTGCTTTCCAGAGTGTTAGCTACTGTCAGTTGTTGGCATCATTTCTGTTCTGGGAAAAGAACCTTAAAGCTGCTGATGGCGAACAGACATGTGCTGCCCGCTGATCCTACGCGGGCTGTGTGACCCTTCCACACTAACACGCCTTTACAAATCCCCTCCTGTGGGATTGAGGTGGACCCACTGGGACCTGTTATCCACACTCTGGGAATGATTGAAGTGAAGCTTATCGCCACAAGTCATAGGTCACATGCCCAATCATTGAGTTAAGAGACTTCAATGTCTGACCCCAGTGCCCAATGCCTGACACCCTCTTTGTCCCCAGGTCTACAAAGGAGTGCCACAGCAGAGCAGAGGCTGTGTTTCCAACTCATCATTGTCTGCTATACATCCTGTTGCCTCTGAACATGGAGAACAGAGACAAGATAGTTCCTGGCTTGCTTCATGACATTGAAAGGAATTGTGCTTATTCCTGTATGCTACCTTCAGTTTTCTTGTCCATCTCAAATAAAGCAAGTTGTCCGTTTTGTACTTCATTGATGTTTCCTCTGTGTCTCAGTGAGGACTCTTCAGAAGCAAGCAGAGAATCTGATGTCAAACTCTTTAAACAATATCCTGGCTCTGGTCCCAGGAATCTCACGGGGAACACTGGCTTCAGGCACCAGCTGATCCCAATGATCAAATGCTGCTGCTGATCTCTCTCTCTACCTCCTTGTCTCCTTCGTGTCCTCATTCAGCTTGGTCCCACTCTCAAAGATGTTTCCCCTGAGAGTTACCGTCAGCTCTGTTTATTCAGCCACAGCATCTTTTTGTTGGGAAATTTGCCATCCTCCTTCCCAGAGTGTTGGAGCTGAACAGGGGGGAGGAGACATTTGCCTTTTCAGAAGTGATTTTGTGAGCTCCATTGACACATCTCCAACTGAGATGGGAATGGATTGTCAGTGAAGACATAATGCAGAGAAGAAAGCAAAGGAGAAGGGCCCCCCGTGTATATACCATCAGGATTAGAGAGCCATACCTTCTTACTGAAGCTACAGCATGTTCAAAATCATCTCTCTCTCTATATATAAATATCTAATAAGATTATGTACACACATGTGTATAAAATATTGTTCTTCACACAGTTTTTTCAAGCCCATTATCTGCCTCCAGATGGTTCGGAGTCTACATGGAGGAGGCCTTCGTTCCGCAGCAGGGCTCTCCGACCTCCCAAGGTGAGCGCTCTGCATCTGTGGCCATGAGGGCTGCGTCTGAGGTGGGGCGTCTCCTCCCTCACTCTTAGCTCTGCTCCAGACTGGCCTTCTTTGTTGTTCCTGAGAAGTCTGGCTCCCCCCCAAAGTCTCATGTTATAGTTTTGGGGGTCCTGGGGGAAGCTAGAATGTCCTCTGGGAGAGCAAAGCAGGACAGGCCCCAGGACAGGCCCCACCTGGGTGCCAGGGCAGGAGCAGGTGCAGCTGGGCCGTAAACTCTGGGGTCCCAGGGAAGCCTAGAGACAGCAGAGTGCAGGGGAGGCTGTGGGGCAGCCCTGGCCTGTGCCTCATTCACTATCCACCTCCACCCAGTCTTGGCAAGCACGCGCGGATGAAGTCTTGAACAGGTGGTCATCAGTGCGTCCCTTCCAGGGGAACAATCGTGACAAAACTGGGGCTGTCTGGGGCTGTCGGGGGAGTGTGAGGCTCCACCTGGCAGAGGGAAGGGGTCTGCAGTCTCATTTCTCGTCTGTCTAGTTCGCTTTCTCTCTGGGGATCCACAACACTGCAGAAAGAAGCCCAGGACACTAACCTGTGACCGAGGGAAAGGCATGAAGAATGGCCTGGTACCCTCTTTGCTTGGGGAGACTTGGTGTGTTCCCATAACCTTGGTGGCTCCTGCTGACTGTGTCAGAATGGAAGTTGTCCCTGGCATCGAATCTGGCATCTGGTTGCTCGGGTAACCTGGCAGTAGTGGCCCTGAAGAGGCTGACTTGCAGGCACACAGGGTAAGAGGACCCCTGGCAGCCCGGGGGAGCTCAGGAAAACTGGGGTCAGGAAATCCAGGAAGTTGGCATCTGGGCCCCGTCTCACCAAGTGGCTACTCAGGCCAAGCCTGCAGTTTCCAGAGATGAACTGTGGGTGTGAAGAGGGTTCTGGTTCCAAAGAACCAGCCACAGTGAAAAAGAATCGGGAGTGAGTCTGCTCATAAGCAGTTCCAGAGGTTTTGAGTTATTATTTCAAAATTGATGCTTAGAGGGTCTTATTTTATTATAAAGGAAATAAGAACAAAACAAGGACCCTAAGTCTAACAACCAGGTTACCCTGTTGGTTAGTTAAGAGAAAAGGAATAATATATGGCCCCCACAAATATTTACTGATTTTATTCTGTGTTCCAGGCACTGGGTAAGCACTGGGGAAATAGTAGATAGCAAAAAAGTCCAGAGTCCCTGCCAGTGCAGAACTTGTGCCCCAGTGTCTGGGATAGAGATAGGAACAGAAAATGAAGAAATGACGAGCAAATTAGTAAAGAGTGTAATGGCTGAGTCGTCCCCAGGGCCCGTGTTGGAGTCCTAACCTACAACACCTCCAAGGTTTGGGGGCAGGGTTTTCAGAGGAGGTTAAATTAACAAACTGGTGTTGTGTGGGCCCCAATCCAATAGGGCTGGTCTCCTTATAAGAAGAGGAAGAGATGGCAGAAGTGCATACTTACAGAAAAAGGCCAGTCCACGAAACAGCAAGAAGGCAGCCGTCTGCAAGCCCAGGCAAGGCCTGAGAATGAAACGCTCTGCCAACTCCTCCATCAGGACTTCCAGCCTCAGGAGCTTCGAGAAAGGAGAGTCCTGTTGTTTAACTGCCAGGGACCAGTTGTTTTGTTATGGCAGCCATGGCGGATTAACATGATTATTCTCAAACTGGTAAGGACAGCAGAGAACAAAATATAAAGGGGGTGGGTAAAGGGCTGGAGGTGCGGGTGGGAGCACCATGTGGATGTGAGCCAAGCAGGAGGTATCCCCAGGAGAACCTTCCAGGCGGGCCCAGGGCCTAGGTGGCGCCCGGGAGGAATAGCTCATGCACAGTCAGGGTCTATGCAAAGATGGGACCGACTCTGAGAGAATCAGTGTTTTTTAATTTGCAAAAATAACAGCAGTCTTGTTGGTCTTCTTTATTGTGTTTAAGATGGGCAGATAGATACTCAGATGAAATTTGATTTTTAAAATGGCATTGAGTGTCTCAGTCAGGCTATGGAGGAAGTATTCCTTTATATTTGTTAAAGTCTTATTTCATGTTCCCCCAAATTTAATAAACTTATTCATAAAACTCTTGCACTTCCTTCCCTGTGTTCCTAAATATTTTATTTAATGATTGATATTGAAAATGATGTCATTTTCTTCCTGCTATAATGTCAAATAAGCAGGGTAACACTTTCTCTGTAGGCTCCCTGGAGGGAACAGTGACAGGACTGAGAGTGTTCACTCCTTACTCTTCCCCTTGGGGACCAGGTTGAGTGGTGCGCATGGCTCCTCTTTTCCTTACGGATGTGTTAACAAATTCTTCTGCCTGCATGACGGACTAGCAGAAGGGAAAAGATGGGCAGTGGATGGCCGAGGTGTCCACTCTTCCTGCCTCTGTTCCCCATGTGCTCTTTGTCCTTCTCATGGGACTTCCTTCTGACTCTGTGCTCTTGACTCTCCCATCAGGCCTTTGGAAGCCCAACCCTAACAATGCGACTGGGCGTCTTCCTCAGGGTGCCCTGTGCTGTCCTCCAGGTACTGCCCCGTAAAGGCCAACTCCTGCTCCTTCTTGTCATCATGTTGCTTTTTTCTTTTCCCAAATCAACAACTGTTGGAAAGCTAGGCACTAGGGAGCTACACAGAGGTCACACGATACCCCCAAATCACTTATTGAAAAGGTCAGAGTGAGGCCCTGGGTTTGACCCCCAACGATCTGATAAAAAAAGAAGAAAATATAAAAAAAAGTCAAAAATTTTAACAAATTCCCTTGGGCGCTGGATGTTGTAACTGTGTGAAAATGAAAATCTCCTCAGTTATCTTCCATTCCTTCCCTCCCCCCAAATAAACTGGATGACGTGGTGTGGAGACTGCGCAGCCCCTGACCACAGGCCTCTTGCCCTCTAACCACAGCAGTGACCTTGAGTCTATCGAGGCTTTATTTCAAACATCTCTTCATTTCCAGGCCTCAGCAGAGCACTCAGTTTTGAAAGACCCTGCTACCTATGGGGTGGGATCTGCCTGAAGCGGGGGACACCCAACTGTGAGTCCTTCAGAGGACCCTGCCGGGCTTTCACTGTCTGCTGCAAAATAAGGAGCAGCTGATGGAGGGGCCCAGCCCAAGGGGCCTGGCGGTGCTTCCACACTGTGGCCCTGTATCCCAATGGAACCGAGTCCCCAAATCTCCTGGCAGACGGGTGTCATCAGCTTGGGTCAGAGGAAGGTCGTTCCAATGAAGGGAGGTGGAAGGGAGAAAATGACAAGGATGCGACTTATGGTGAGTTTTAAAGTCCACCAAACATTTTTATTCACATAAGACGCTTAATCCCTAAAACCGTCTTGGTCTATTCATGCCATTTCACAGGTGTAGAAATCAGTACTCAGCCAGCTTAAGTGACTTGACAAAAATCACAGAGTTAATAAACAGAAGATTAGAACCTAAGGCTCATCTGTCAGCTGCTCTGACACCCCACTACACTGAAGGGAAGTGGGGAGAGAATTCAGTCCTGGGGGGTGAGGAGGTCTGAGGACAGGGGCTGGCTTGGATCCAGCACTGCAGTGTCTATGTGCTGAGCAGGAGAGACCTGCAGTGGCAGCGCAGAGCCAGGGGGCCCAGGGGGTCTGGACGGTAGGAGGAAGGCCCCCTGCACAAGAGCCAGCTTTGGTCTCCTGAGCCAGCCGTCTCTCTATTCCCAGCATCAGGGTCTGGTGTGGGAGAGAGCTTCCCCATGTCTGGGATTTACAGCGCAAGGTTGGGTGGGACAGAGACAGAGATGGAAAATACCGCAGGGTGCTCAGGAAGCTGGGAGGTGAGGAGGGAAAAGAAGACATATGAGCATTCTGGCCAAAAGTAAGCAATAATGTGGAAAAGAAAAGCCCTAGGCGGGTGTCACCATGACGACATGGACCAATCGATGCACAACTAGAGGACCTCCGGTGCAGGTTTGCAGATGAACCTTGGCTGGCTATTGGCTACACGACTGCGTTTGTAACGACACCCGAAGATGCAAACCCGGACCTCCCCTGCTGTGTTCCATTGGCACTGACTTCCCAGGCCGTCTGCCCACAGGGATGGACACAGGAGCTGTGTTTTCTGTACCTGTGCTGTTGGTCACATTATGTCCTGTCAAAATGGTTTATCCTCCATTAGAAGAGGATCTGCTGTTAGAGGAGTTTGGGGCCAAATAATAATTTAAAAGTAACTCAGCCACTCCCTTATTTGGAGTTCTTCACCATGAAGTTAAAACCTTCTTTCTTTTCCTGCCTGCTGCTTTCACCACACACCACTTTACTGTTATCTGCATCTTTGGAAAGACCCTGGCCGTGCCTTATGCTTCTGTTCCTTTCCTTCCTTTAAAGCACAAAGAGTTGTCCTGGTAATGACACAGCTGACCCCTGGAGGCAGGGGAGGAAGGTGAGATCCCGAGAAGGAAACCTGGAGCACTTCACCATGGTAGGAAGGAGGGGAGGCTGGAGCCAAGCAGGCGTTTGGCGTGGGAGTGGTGTCACATCTGCCTTGACCTTTCCACACTGAATCAGCTCAGTGACCGATGGTGCCAAGAGACAACCCCAGTGCTTTCCCTCCCAGAGAAGACTTACTGGTCAGCTTTCCTGCAGACATTTTGCTCAAGAAACATCAACTGAGCATCAAACAGAACAATTACAAAAACTTCCTATATTCACGGTCCTTACTTTCTTGTGGGAAGATTGATGATGAAAACAGAAATAAGTAACACTCAGAACACTACGTGTTGAAGGGCTGGATTCAAAGAAGAGTATCAGGGGAGAGGGATGTGAAGTATTGAGGGGTCTGTGACAAGATGTCCAAGGAGGGCCTAGGACTGATACTTGAGAGACAGTCCAGTACCTAACTCTGGCCGTGTGGGCAGTGTGAACCTGAAGCCAAATTTGATGTTGGCATCCCTGGGAACCAGTACATCCCCTGAAACCAAGAGGCAGATTTTAGAACATGCTGACCTGAGATCCTACTCAGCTCCACTTGATAGCACTGTTACCCCTACTGTTTATTTCTGTACTTATTGTTTGATTTTAACTGACAAGTAAAATTTGTATATGTTGATGGTGAACAACCTGATGTTTGGACATGCACACAGTGTGGAACGGCTACATCAAGCTACTTAACAGATACATTTTCTCTCATGCTTATTTTTTAACTCTGCTCATTTATTAGCAGGAAGCTATGAACAATATTTGGTCCTCCTGTAATCTTTGCCTACAGAGTTAGTCTCAGAGTCAGTGGCTTAGAACAATTTACAGCAGTCCTACCCTAAAGACGCCAGTTTCCTAAAACCGTTGCTGTGTTCCCGAGGTCCCAGAACATGCTGGGACACAATGACATTCTAAGTGAAGCAGGAAGCTCTACAGGGAATTCTTCCACACATCAAGGATGACTCGGGGGCTCCCTCCACTGGCCCGGTGCCTTGGGGCAGCTACCCAGGTAGAAATCCCGTCTTGCTCTTCCCAGGGACGGAGGCCCAACTACCCAGCTGGGAGTCCCAGAGTTATAATGAGGAAGACTTCCAGAAGGTAGAGGCCAGTATGTCTGCCTCTGGCTCATGAATGTCCACACTCTTGGTTGAGCTGAGCCAACACGTGTATTTAATAGACTCAACTTATTCCTTTCTTCACATGGACGCCATCCCTGTACCTGAAGGGCAAAAAGGGAGGTCCTGGAGCTGTGGTATGGAGACCTGCCTCCCAGCGCTGGACTGCTGTTTCTGTCCCAGGTGTCCCCAGGTTGACACTTTAACCACTTCCTGTCCACATGGAGAGCATGAAGGCAGCACAGCAGCTCATACCCACCCTGTGCCTAGCCTTAGAGACACTGGTGGTGTCTTGTGCCCTCTATTTTCTCTATGGCTGCTTGGCTCCTACATCCCTGTTCTCTAAACAGCACCCTCAGTCCATGTCAGGGATCAGCGCAGGAGAAACAGGGCAGAGTGGAGGTGTCAGAGGTGCTGGGCCTCACCTGGCCCCACGGGGAGCCTGTTAAGGAGCTTGCTGCTTCCAGCTCAGGGTCATCCCCTGGGCTCAGGGCAGAGGGGTGCCTCAGACCTCTGCATCCATCAGGAGGCATGGAGAGGAGCAGGAAAGACCCTTCCATTGAACTTGGAGTCGCACAGTACCAAGAAAAGTCCACTTTACATAAGTCCACAGAAATTAGCTATAACTCTTCAGAAGTCCCTTGGTTGGGGTGGATCAGTGGGATGGGGGTGTGAAAGAAGGTGGCAAGAGGCTCTTGGCTCCCGTGTTCCAGGTCAGCCAGCAGGGCCAGCACCGAGAATGACAAGAACCCAGGTCTTCCACACGCTTAGTTCTTTGCCGTCACTGCTACATTACCTCTCCCTTCCTGGCAAGGAGGAAATGCAGCATAGAGTTCAGAGTTCTCACAGGGATAGCTTCCTTCCCTGTCAAATCCTTTTGGGAAGCTCCTGCCTCCCTGATTCTCTGAGCCCTCGCTGCAGAGGGAGGAGCCGGCAGCCCTGAGTGACTGCAGCCAGAGGAGGGTGCTGCCACCTCCTGGGCGCTTCTGAGAGTTTGTGCATCATGTTTATAATACTAAAAAGGCACTGTTTATCTAAAAGCAAACTTAACCGGTCATTTTGTGTTTCACCAGGCAACCCTATCCCAGTCCACACTTCATAAATGAAAACAAGGTCCAATGAGATGAGTCATCAAGGAGTGGAAAAATGTTGAAAGAATAGGTAAAAAAGAAGGTACGCTTTCTATTCTGAAACTGCCATGGAAGGAACCGTCTTAAAAAGTATCAGCCGTTTGCAAAGATGCGTGCAAATCAGTGCAAATTAATAAATGGGGATCATGGAACTGAGAGAATGTGAGGAACTGGAGGCAGCAGAGGGTCCCATTGAGCCTCCTCTAGGGCCTTGGGTCTGGAGGGTTTTGAGCCTAGACGAGCGGATGTAGGAGGGGAGAATGGCCTCAGTCCCTTCTCCAAATAAAGTCAGCAAGGCTATAAGGACTCCTGGGCCCATCTCTCCTGTTCTCATGCCATTCCAGGTGCCAATCTGACCAGAAAATGTTTTGCAACCTTTTTTAAAATTTAATGGCAGAATAATATTCCATTGTGTGTGCGTGCACACGTATGTGTGTGCATGTCTGTGTGTGTGTGTGTGTGTGTGTTGTTTACTAGAGGAAAGAGGCTCTCCTGAGGTCTTTGATGGCAGTGCTAAGAGACCTTGCAACACACATGTGTGGTAGGTACTGTTATTCTCATTTTACTCCTGGAAAAACCGTATGTAGAATGGGAAGATAAATACTGCAAGCTAGACCAGGGAGCACTGGACCAGGATTTGATCCCAGGCAGTGCAACTCCTGGACACGGCAGTATTTTAAAAAATCATACTACTTCCTTTGCTTTGAGATAGAGATAGTCAAATGCACAAAGCCTAACTGCACAGCTTGATAACTTTGTACACATGTATATTCAAGCAAGTTTAGGAAGTAGCCTGAAAGCATTTCCAAAGGCTTCTCCTTTGCCCAGGCTAGGGATATAGCTAAGCGGTAGAGTGTCTGCTTAGCAGGAGTGAGGCCCTGGGTTCCATGCCAGCACCACACACACACACACACACACACACACACACACTCACCCTCTTGCCCTATGCCAGTCAACCCCTCCCCTCAATCATAACCACTGCCAGCTGACCTCTGCCAGCACAGGTAAACTTTACCTGTCCCTGAACTTTCCACAGGTGAAACCACAGTCCACCATGCCTACACATTCCTTCACAGAACATGCATTTTAACCACTCCAGTCTGACGGCTCCCCGCAGCAGTCATGTTTGGATCATACTTCCTAGTGCTCCCTGGTCTTTTCATGGCCTCACTGTGTTGTCCCCAGCTGAGCTTCCACTTTACTGGCAGAAAAGAGAAACTGAGCGCTGCTGAGGACTTGGCCCTGAGCCACAAAGCTAGAGGTTGGCGTTAGCTGTCGGGTCCAGCTGATGGAACCGGGATCCCAGGCCCACTCTGAACATCCGCCTGTGGGGTTCTGCCCTGTGTTATCCCCGTGCCCTTGAGGACAGGTGATGGTTCTCCCCAGTAAGATCCCGGGGTCCGTTGGGCTCGATTTCAGCCATAACCAGCAAGGTTTGTGTTCCACGGGGGACCACCTCTCCGGAGTCGTGTGGCATCAGGCGAGTCTCTGCTTCTCTGGGAATTTGGTTTTCTCACTACAAAACGGCCTTTAGAATTCTCCGACTTTCTGAAAGGAGAGCTCACCCCACAGGTTTCCGTGGTGCTCCTGCCCTTTGAGCAGCCCTTTCACACAGAATTTCAGGAACAACCGAAAGATTCCTGCTGCACCGAAGACAATTCTAGAGAAGACCTGGACGCAGTACGATCTCTGTATGTTGAGGGGTTATCCGCCTGTCCCTGTGCCTCCCAGGGCCACGCTGTTCTCCTCTCCCTCTGGGAATGGCCAGCCTCCTGATCATGTTGGGAATCAGCCTCCTCTGCCTGCCCCTCCGTCCTTCTCCAGGTCCTCAGCCAGCTCCCACAGCAGGGCACGATCTTCCAGGGCTTCTTGACCAAGGGACTCCCGGGGTGACGCCTGCCACCCTGCTGATTCCGTCCTTCCCTGGGGCTCCCCGCCCCAGGCCTGGGACTCCACCTCACTGATCTCACAGCGTCCTCTTCTCGAGGATCCCAACGTCTAGGTGTCCTTCAACCCCAGGGTTTGTCCACTGTCTGCTCTCCTGGAACTATCTCCAGGTTTCACTTGGCTTCATTCCGTACGGAGTCTCCCTCCAGGCTGTCAGTCCGTGTTGGGGAGGCAGAAAACAGCAGGACCGTGTTCTAATCCAAACCCCGAATTCTTTCTGTATTTTCTCCTGTGTTCTATTAATTGCCTATTCTCGTGGAAGTGCCACCGATATTTGAAGACCTGTGGCCTTAAGATTTCTCTTCACGCCTGATAACACAAGCCAGAAGAAAATCCACCCTCTTTGTATTTCCCCACCTTTTATGTTTGAGAAATTTTAACCCAACAGAAAAGTGGAAGAAGTGGTAGGATGAACGGCCACGCGGCAGCTGACAGCGTTTGCTGCCCCGACCCTGTGTTTTCATGATCTCTTGAATATTGTCATCGTGACACTTGTCCCCTGCCCACTCGTCTCATGGGTGCTGGCTGGACTTCTTTACATAATCACTAATGTAATGATGATCCGATAACATCTCCTGATACACGATCCAGCATTCAAACGTCCCCAAGTGTTCCAATACATCTTTTGTCCCCTTTTAAAAGAATCTACAGGGCCAGGCACTGTGGTGCATGCCTATAATCCCAGCGGCTTGGGAGGCTGAGGCAGGAGGATTGCAAGTTCAGGCCAGTCTCAACAAGTTAGCGAGGCCCTAAGCAACTCAGTGAGACCCTGTCTCTAAATAAAATATACACGCACAAAAAGAGCCAAAGAGCCGGGGATGTAGCCCAGGAGTTTAATGCCTCTGGGTTCAATCCCTAGTACGGAAAAAAAAAAGGAATCTAGGATCTAGTCAAAGCCCCAAATGTGCCTTTTGTCGCTGCTTCTGATCTCTTCCAGAGCAGTGCCGCACACGTCTTTCTAAAAGGATCAAGGCCTGTTTTCTTGTAGAATATCTGACCATCGTGATTTGTCTGAACATTTCATCCTGATAGATCCAGGGGAAATCTTCCCAACCAGTACACAACACAAACAGGCAAAGTCTTTCCCGGCTGAATGGTTTCCAATTTTATACGTTTTCATGGGTTTAACACATTTTAATAGGTCTGCCTGAAAAGTTTCCTAACTTCTTTTGTTAATGTGAAAACTGAAAATTATACTATGCTAAATTAAATGATGAATTATTTCCTGATAAGAAAAACTCCTAAAATACTAAATGCTAACTTTCAGTTAAAGCTGATCTAAAGATACTTGGGTCTGCTGGTAAGCATATCCTCTGCTACATAGAAAATTATCCTCTATGGAAACATGCTTTTCAAAACTTGTGAACTCTCATGCTTCCTCATTTTCACTAGAAGTTAAAGTTACTAAAAGTTAAAAATTGTGATTAATATATATGATTGAAACCATTGGAAGTAAGCGGAAAGAATGTAATTACATGTCAAAAATGTACAAAGAAAGTAGTGTGTATTTTTTAAAAAGGAAGTACACAAGGCGAACGTCTTCATTAAGGAAAGAGAGTGATTTTTTTCCCCAAGTTTCTTCTTAGTTGACTACAGAATACATATTCATTTTAAGGCTTGAGAAAACAGAGAAATAAAAGATGAAAATCAATGCTTCCTTATCTAGCTAACATTGTTATGAATTTACTTTTAATGTTATTAAATGTAGATAATACCTACATTATCTACATTTAATAACATTAAAAACTGAGATGGTATACTTATATTAGAATTTTGTATCCATTGTTTTATTCTTTTTAAAAGAATAAGCACTCATTTTTTTTCTACCATTTTAATTTTTATTCTTATTATTTATACATGATAGTAGAATGCATTTTGACATATTATACATGTCTCATTCTTATGGTTATACATGATGTAGAATTACACTAGTCATGTAATCATACATGCACACAGGATAGTAATGTCTGAATCATTCTACTGTCTTTCCTATCCCCATTCCCCCTTCCTTCCCAATCCAAAGTACTTCTATTCTTCCCCATCCCACCCCTCTTATTGTTAGCATCCACATATCAGAGAAAACATCAGCTTTTGGTTTGGGGGGATTGGCTTATTTCACTTACCATGATATTCTCCAGTTCCATTCATTTACTGACAAATGCCATAATTTCATTATTCTTTATGGCTGAGTAATCTTCCATTGTTTATATATGCTACATTTTATTTATCCTTTTATCTGTTGAAGGTCATCTAGAATGATTTTATAGTTTAGCTATTGTGAATAGAGCTGCTATAAACATTGAGGTGGCTGTGTCCTTGTAGTATTCTGATTTTAAGTCCTTTGGGTATAAACTGAGGAGTGGAATAACTGGGTCAAATGGTGGTTCCATTCCTAGTTTTCTGAGGAATCTCCATACTGCTTTCTAGAGTGGTTGATCCAGTTTGCAGTCCCAGCAGCAATGTATGAGTGTACCTTCCCCTCTACATCCTCGCTAACATTTATTGTTGCTTGTATTCTTAATAATTGCCATTCTGACTGGAGTGAGATGAAATCTCAGTATAGTTTTAATTTGCATTTCTCTAACCACCAGAGATGTTCAACATTTTGTCATATATGTGTTGACTGATCATATTTCTTCTTTTGGGAAGTGTCTGTCCAGTTCATTAGCCCATTTATTGATTGAGCTATTTGTGGTTTTTTGGTGTTAAGTTTTTTGAGTTCTTTTTATATCCTGGAGAGTAATGACAGCTGGATTCTTATGCTTGATTTTGCTTCTAGTCTATGACCAATCCCACATCTTGCCTCTGGAAAACTCAGTTGTACATGTGTGAGATAAAGAGAGTCTAAGAGGAGAATTCCATCGTAGCAGAGTATTATTGAATGAGTTTTGACTTTGATGGCCCCTAAGGGGACCTTGAGAACTCTCCACGGGCTTCAGATCGTACTTGAGAACACTGTGCTGATGGGAGATCACCCAGAAGAAAGCGGTAGCAAGCTAATGAGAACCAGGACAAACCCACAGCCCACAGGCGAGTCCAGATAAGCCGTGCTCGTGCAAATTTCTATCAGTGTTGTTCATATGATGATGGGAATGACAATATCTAGTGACTAAAAGGAGTGCCAAAATATTAAGCAGTAATCGTGTTAAGTTAGGAGGCGGGGGGAGTTAGTGTGTTAAATTCAGACACCCTCAGATTTACTTAAGAAAGCCAAGCGAAGTTTGCTTCCGGTTGAAGGAAGGCCACAATCTTGAGGGTGTCTGAATTTAGTGGAATTTCAAGCACAGCCTCAAAAATAACATGAATTTAAAACCAGTGGAGGGAGAAAATGGGGTAAGAATACAAGAAAGAAACAAGGCTCCAATTTACAAAGGCACAAAAGTTTATTTCTTCAATATAGAAAAAAGAGGACAAACAGGTAGAAGTTAAAAACAAGTCTCTCCATGCTGGTAACCACAGTGCATGTGCACAGGCACATCTGGCTGGTGACCACAGAGCATGGGCACAGGCACACCTGGCTGGTGACCACAGTGCATGGGCACTGACATGCCTGGATGGTGACACAGTACATGGGCACAGACATACCTGGCTGGTGACCACAGTGCATGGGCACAGGTACACCTGGCTGGTGACCACAGTGCATGGGCACAGGCACACCTGACTGGTGACCACAGTGCATGGGCACAGGCACACCTGACTGGTGACCACAGTGCATGGGCACAGGCACACCTGACTGGTGACCACAGTGCATGGAGGACACAGGCACACCTGGCTGGTGACCACAGTGCATGGGCACAGGCACACCTGGCTGGTGACCACAATGCATTGGCACAGGCACACCTGGCTGGTGACCACAGTGCATGGGCACAGGCACACCTGACTGGTGACCACAGTGCATGGAGGACACAGGCACACCTGGCTGGTGACCACAGTGCATGGGCACAGGCACACCTGACTGGTGACCACAGTGCATGGGCACAGGCACACCTGACTGGTGACCACAGTGCATGGGCACAGGCACACCTGGCTGGTGACCACAGTGCATGGGCACAGGCACACCTGACTGGTGACCACAGTGCATGGAGGACACAGGCACACCTGGCTGGTGACCACAGTGCATGGGCACAGGCACACCTGGCTGGTGACCACAATGCATTGGCACAGACACACCTGACTGGTGACCACAGAGAATGTGCACAGACACACCTGGCTGGTGACCACAGTTCATGAGCACAGACAAAATTGAAATATGGAGACTATCAGGTGTGTAAAAGAACCCATTCTATCTATGCACCATTTAAGAGATACACAAAGTTTATGAGTTTGGACCAGTTGGAAGTGAAGGAACAGACCTAGATTCCAGAACCAAAAGCCAGCCAGTGTAGTTCAGTTTTCTGCAAAACAGGAGCCAGCTGAAAGCATCTGAAAAACCTTACTAGGTTAAAAGGGGATGATGCCTCATGACAGACATCTCAGTCAGAGCTAGGAGAGCTTTAAAGCTGTGATCATTCAACAAGGTGACCTCCAAATATTTAAGAAAATAAATGTGGCTATTAGAAACGGTGCTACAAATTCACCATCACAGGGAGGATTTTACACACCTTTACTAATAATATAAATGTTACATATTCTTGTACTTTAGTATGTGTCATATATTATACTAAAACCTGTTTAGTCCTTCTGACATTTTATCAATTTCAATAATAAAAACTAGGCTTCTTAATTTTTCAGTCATGTAAGTAATGCATAAAAACTGTACAGAATGAAAAGTCATAGTCCTTTTCATGTCCCACTGAGCATATGACATCTTTTTTCTTCAAATGCTCAGTCATGAAAGCTTACCTGATTTATTATCAAACAGCCCACTGCCCTTGTCCCCAGTGACAGCCAAGTCACCTTTCCCCAGTCAGATGCCCACATTCACATGGGTCTGAGGGTGATGTTCCTTGTCTCAAGGATTTTTTTTTCTATTCCTGACCAACATTCCATACTTTGAGCCTGAATATCACTCTAAATTATAATGAAAGATGGTGAAAGACACTATTATTTCTCTTTATAAAAACATTCTTGTTTATTTTGGCACATTTCCCTGGTGTACTGTGAATTTTATAATCAGCTAATGAATCATTTAAGATTGAATTTCTCATTTCAATCTTAAATGTCAGAGTCATCACTGGTGTGAGGAACGTGTTCCTTGGCCAACTTGCCACTCTTCCACATTGTGCAAGAGGTTTCACTGGATCCCACGACAGCCAATGGCCACAAAGAGAGACCAGCAAAGGATCTGGCAGGGGTGAGGGGCCCGGGCCGGGAGCCCGGTTCCCGATGGTAGTTTTGATTTCATCACTAATAGCTTATCACTTAACATGGGCCTAATATCTCTGCACTCATTTTCCTCCTAGTTCCTCAGGGATGATATCATACTTAAGAAAGCTAAGGGAAGTTTGCTTCTGATTGAAGGAAGGCCACAAAAAATCACTCCAATATTTTTCTCCTGATAGGTCCTACACTTCACCAAGTGAAATCAGCCATTACCAAGGGAGAAGAGGGAAGACAAAAATCTGTTCAGGAACAAAGATGTTATATGCTCAGTGGGACATGAAAAAGACTATGGCTTCTCCATCCACACCCTGCCTACCTACAGTTACCACCCAGTTAACCCTTATCAGTGGATTAATCCACTCATCAGGCCACAACGCTCATGCCCCAATCGCCTCACCCCTGAAGTCTGCTGCATTGTCTCACCCCTGAGACTCTGCGGGACCCCTCGTCCCGTCCCCAAACCACAGCCGAAGGCAGCCTGGATCCTCTGGCCAAGGTGGTGTTTCTCCTCTGAAAAGCTACCCTTTCCCTGTGCTGCACTCTCTGCAAAGTTCAAACCTTCTCTGAGCTGAAAAGGGTTTCTTGTGATCTAAGAAGTCAATTCTGAAGGAATCTCACTATTGGAAAGTTGTTTTTTGAGAGAAAAATAATCAGGTGTCTCCAAGTGCTGGTCCTCCATCAGTCCACAGACGGGTTCCGGTGGCCTCTGAGCCCTGGTCCTGTGGGTTGTGTCTACGTGCCACTGCTCCACCTAACTCAACAGTCAACGCCCTTACCCGAAGTCCACAGATCTGTAGGCACATCAGAGTTTACAAGTATCTTGGGGGACACTCAGTTGTGTGGTTATAGGCAGAGTAACTGACACTTAGGAAAGGAAAATGCCCCAATCAATCATTTCCCTAGTGGTGTGACAAAACCTAGGACCAAATTCTCCCCTCTCCAGTTCAACAGCCTGCTACGGGAGCTCACCCTCAGAAAGATGTGTGGTGTCTTTATTGAGCAGAAACCAGAGAGGGCGCGTGGGCAGCAGCACAAGGGGCCCCCATGGGGCGCTGCCGCTACAGCCTGCAGCAGTGCTTGTTTCGGCTTCTGCATTCCGCAGCCAGGATGGTGCAGCCGTGGGTTTTCTGGTGTTTACAGGCACCGCCCAGCTTTTCACATTCAAGATCTTTTTTCTTTTCATATCCTGCAAAGGAAAGAGGGATGAAGAAATGAAGTGAAATCTTGTGCAGGCAAAGACACTGCCACTCTCCTGCTTGGCAGGGGTGGGCAGACTGCTCCCACGGCCCAAGTGAATGCTGGCTGGTTTGGGTACAACCTGGGAGCTTCAGGTACTTTTCACATTGGTAAATTATTGGAAGCAATTCAGGAGAACAGTATTTGAATAGTCTGTGCAATTCCGATTTCAGTGTACTTAAGTAGCGTTTAGTAGGAAGACAGCCACACTCGCTTGCTCACATATTTTTGTGGCTGAGTTCCTGCAAAAGGCAGAGATGTGCGGCTATGGCAGACACTACATGGCCCTCAGAGCCCGAGGGACCTATTACCTGTCCTTCACAGAGGACACTTGTGACCTACTGTGGCCTACAGTCTCTTTCCTTACTGGATCAGAAACTTTGGATTAGAAAAAGCACCTCACGAGAGACTGCCCAGGGTTAGGACTCTTTTGCTTCCTCTCTCTGCAAGCTCCTTAGGGCGCCCTGGCCCTTCTCAGCAGGCAAAGCCTGACCCAGGTGCAGCTGATGAGACGCCATAAGCCCTAAGCGCAGGAGAGCGCTGAGGAGCACACGGCCCGGACCCTGCCTGCCATGGTCTCTGCAGCGAGTGTTTTCTCAGGACTCGTGAGGCTCTAAGTGCCTGGCACAGGATGAGCACCAGACTCCTAGTGCTCTTGTGTGTTGTCTGGGAAGAAGATTCTGTGAGGTCAAGAAGGTTGAACGAATAGTGTGGAAAGCAACGAGAGCAGAGAACTCAAATAATAACTGAAGTTAAGAGCTGGAGGTGACAGGTGGCCCCACACCCTCGTATGTGTGGATATATAGGTATACACGCATATCTGTCTACATCCACATGCATATGTAGCTATCTATATATGCCTATGTCTGTCTGTCTGTCCTTCCACTCATCATCATTTGGCTGTTCACCAAACAGGTCCAACCATCGTCTTGACACAAAGTAGGACTGACATCTAATCTTTGTTGAGCTGGGAACAGCCATGAGTCTTACTTCATGATTTTGAGCAGAAGTGATCAGTCCCTTCAGGGCTGGAGCCCTCAGATGCCAACAGGGACTCCTCTGAGTTCTTCCCTTTGCAGTGACCAGCTGCATTCATGGTGGCAGCTGCACCACCAGCCAGGGCTGATCTGCTACAGTGAACAGAGTGCCCTGTGGCCTGGATGGAGTCACAGCATGAGCAAAAACTCAGCCTCTGCTCTTGTAAGATGCCAATATTTGGACGTGGTTCCCATGATGGTACCACCTCCCTGAGTCAAGGTCACAGGCAAAATGGGGAGGCCCCAGTCAGATGTGAGGTTCAGATTGGTGGTGAGAGTCTTTCAGAATAAGGATGTCCCAAGTATTGCACGGGTCATGTTCACACTCAAATCTGTTTTCTGGGACCTGTTGGGTATAATACAAGCACTGTCCTTGGAACTAAACCAACTCATGCTTAAGTTTGAGTGTCTCTAATGCCATCTCTGTAGCTTTGAACCAGTTAGCTGTCCCCAAGGCCTCACTGGCCTGTGAATCCATTAGGCCTACTGCGGTCTCCATGGCACCCGCCACGTCACCCTGCCGGATGGATCGCTGGCTTACCTGAGGCCCCATGGAAGAGACAGACCAGGAGGAGGAGGAGGAGAGCCAGCAGCCTCATGGTTGTTGGAAGGCCTGCCTGCAGGGTCTGTGGGTGGCTCTGTCTTCAGTGCTCATCAACGACAGGAGGATCTGGAAGAGTTTGAGGAGTTGACCTGAGAGGGAAAGCTCACATTCCTAGTGGAGATATTCAAATTAGGGTCTCGGTGTAATTGGTGAATGCTTCTTCTGTGGGATTAAGCTTGCTGAGCTCCACAAAAAAAAAAAAAATGACTGTTAACTCTTTTTTTTTAATATTTATTTTTTAGGTGTAGATGGACACAACACAATGCCTTTATTTTTTTATGTGTGCTGAGGTTCGAACCCGGGTCCCGCCGGTGCTAGAGGAGTGCTCTACTGCTGAGCCACAATCCCAGCCCTAAGGTAACATTTGCTAATGGCTTTTCATTCCAGATTATGACTCTTGTTTGTTTGTTTGTTTGTTTGCTTTTTTTTTTTTTTTTTACAAGAAATCATCACCAAGCCATGGTTTGGGGGGTCACTCCTTGACTCATCCCCTGCTGCATGACCCTCACCTCTGCACTCCTCAGCTTCCCTGTAGGAAAACAAGCCGACGAACCCACAAAACCTCATAAACCCTTTCAGAAGCAGGTAAAAGAAGGTATTGTTTTGTAAGTGGAAATTACCTTCTGTTTCATCCTTACTCGCTCTCAATAATTTGTTTGCTACTGAATTACATGAGCGACCCGCCTGCTAGGCGAGAGTGTACCATGGCGAGCTCTCTCAGAGACCACAGTGGGTGACACATCAGGGGCCAGAGGCTTTCTCACTTCAGGCCTTATATCAAGGTGGTCTTGGGATAAAAGGGTTAAGCAGCACAAACAAACAAACAAAACATCAACATCCCTCTTCATCTCTTTCTCCTCTCCATAAAATATTTGCTCAAAAAAATAAGTTACTTGTATGGAGGAATTAATACACGGATGAATAAGTGGATGAATGGATGGACAGATAAGATGGGTGGATGGACGGAGGAAAGAAAAGGTAAGAAAGGAGGTGCTCTAGTCCCAATGTTGAATGCTAATGGCCAAGGTGAGGCGCCAGGAGTGAGTTCCTGTGGAGTTACTGGGTGAGAGAGCCCAGATGAACGGAAATCTGTGTCCTTGAATGAGGACCAGAGGAGCCCATTTCCCCTCCCACCATCTGAGGACAGGGTGCGAAGGTGCCAGCTGTGAACCCGAGGCTGACTCTCACCAGACACTCAACTGCCCACACCTTGATCTTAACTCCTCCACCGCCAGGACTGTGGGAAACGGTTTCTGTTGTTCATAAGTGGCCTGTCTGTGGTAGCTTCTGTTTTTTATTTTTGTTTTTATTTTTCTTTTAAATAGCAGGTTGAAGGGACTAAGAAGGAAGGAAAAGAAGAAGAAAGGGAGGCAGGGAATGAGGGAGACGGGGAGGGAACTCAGGGAGCCAGACTTCCCTATTTATCTAACAGTGTCACCCGACATCAATAATCCACTCCACTGCTGAGCGTCAAAGGTAGAGTGCGGCTGAGATATGGGCGTCAAAGAGACTGGCTGTGGTTTCAGGGGGTGGGTGGAGACAAAGAAATGTGCCCAACAGTGGAAAGAGCTGTGGGACTGGTGAGCCTGGGTTCAGGGTGTCTGCACTGCCATGCCTTAGTTGAGGAGTTTTGTCCAAATAACTTAACTTCTAAGGCTCCTCTTCCTCCTCTGCTGGTTGGCGATGACGACATGCCAACTTCTTACCCACTGTGGAGTCAGCAGAGGGGTGCTTCATCTAGGATCACTGTGGGGAGTTTCAGCCTCAACTGTGAGAGGGGCTTTTTAGGCAACTTATGGGTCCTTGAAATCACATGTTGGTTTCCTTCATCAAGTGCTGGAATAGCTCAGAAAAATGCAGAAATTTAAAACTAAATGAAGACAAATTATGCCTTTTTAAGTCCATGAAATTAGAGGCTAGCAGTAAAATCTTGATCACTTTGGTGTGAGAGAAAGATGGTCTTAGGAAAGAACTAGAATTGTAGACATACATATAATTCCCCATTGAATTTCACTTATTAAATGTTACAATAACTTAATAGGTCTCCATATTTTATAAAATGATACAGAATATCTTCTAACTATCTCTCCTGTAAGAATTTTTTAAAACCTCTATGCACCAGAATCTTGAAAGTGGGGGCCCAGCTCATGTGATTTCCATCTTGGATGCACACTTTCTTTAAGCAAGTCAAGGCAGGTCAGACATGCAGTGCTGGGGATTTGAACCTTGTCATCCATTCCCAAACCAATGCTCCAGAGGGCAAGGGTTAATTATTGGTAGTTACTGTGGGAGGAGACATAACCTGGGACATATTGCTGCCATGTCCCTAAGAGAAGCTCTCCATTAGTGATCCCCTGTTTCTGACTTCCCTGCTGTCAATTAGCCAGGGCCTTGGAGTCAATCACCCTCTGTCCAACTGCCCTTCACCACCCTGAAAATGGCCATCAACACAGTGACTGACCATGGGGTCTTCCAGGACACAGTCATAGTTGGTGGCATGCTACCTTGTCTTTCCAATTCATTTTTTCTTAACTCAAAGACGGTGAGAGAATATGATTAGAGAAAGTGAGTGGCCATGTCAGCAATCTGGGATACTTGGCTTCACAGTCAGGTCAGAAACACGTCCATCCTGGTACAGACGGTATTGCTACCCATAACTGTTAATCTCAGAGGAGGACCTAAGAGGGTTTTCCTGTTTCCTCTCCTTGGGTGTAAAAATAGATCTGTCGTCTCTTAGAAAACCCTCATCTCACCTGCTGATGTCAGATCATTTTTAGAACAAGATTGCAGCTTCTTTAATGTTTTGGGCCAGGCATCACCTACTGACTCTGAGGGATGTGCCAGCTGCTCACTGTCACAATCTCTCTGAGCATACCTGCCTGCTGACCTGGGTCCTCCCCAGCCTGCGGTCCCCTCTGACCTTCGCTGACCCACGCTTCCTTCACCCTTTTCCTTAGACCACCTCCCTGGCACTCTTGGTATTGAACTGAGTGTGTTTCTGGCATTTCCTCTTGGTGCAGAGCAAGTTAGGGATAAAATGTCTACATGTCTGGAACTCGGTCGGCATCTGGATCTCTCCCTGAGTAGCAACCTATTTCAGTTCAGTGATCTTGACCTAAAAGAGGAGAAGAGCTTGCAGTAAACTGCTTAAGAAGGCACACGTGGTTCCACACGGAAGCTGTGAGGAACCTCAGCCAGCCGTGGCACTTTCATAACGATGGTGACGATGCCTCTGTCCGTGTAGGCTGCTATAACAAAACACCTTCCACTGGGAAATATGTAAACAGAAATCTGTCGCACACACTTCTGGGAAGTCCCAGATCCAGGCACCAGCAGATTCAAGTCTGGTGACAGCCTGTTCTCATGGATGGTGGTGTCTGGTTGTGTCCTCCTGAGGTAGAAGGACAGGGAACCCTTTTTAGGGGAGCCAGCTCTGCTCATGAGGGCTGCCTGCCTTGTCTGCTCCTCTCCCCCAGCCCTGCCTCTTACCACTGCCCTGGAAATCACATTCTGACGTAGGAATTTCAGGGAGACACAAACATTGAGACAAAGCAGATGAGATAATTATGGTGATAATTATCACAGTACACGCTGAGAGCTTTGGTCCACATTCCCAACTCCTCTGTTGGTAGGGAAAGCAATCCCCTGGGCTGCCTCCCATCCCTTCTGTGGCACAAGATCTCTCTTGAAGCTTACCTTGCTGTTGGTTCCTCCACCCTCGGCAGGCTGTGTGTGTGTGTGTGGCCCGTCAGTTGGGCCAGGGGAGCCTGCAGCTGCTCATTATTACATAATCAGGGGTCAGGCCAACAATGGGCAGAGGGAGGGATGAGCAGGACGCATTGTGACCTTTCCACAGAAGTCAGGCCTGAGTGCCTGAGTGACATCCAGGGGAAGGAGGCAGGGAGGGAGCGGAGGCTGTGGGTTTCCCTGAAAAGCTGAGCAAAGAGCAGCAGCAATGGCTGAAGGTGAAGCACTGTCCAAGGGGTTTCAGTTTTGGTAGACCCAGGAGAGGGGCGGGAGAGCAGAGCAGGGGAGAGAAGGCGCCGGGGAGCCCATGCGTGAGTGAGGGGGAGAAGACACTCCAGAGCCCAGTGGGAAGCATGGCCTTGCTCCCAGCACAGGAGTGACTCATCAGCTCCATGATTCACATAGGAAAGCAACTCCCTGTGTCCCTGAAACCAGAGCCCGCTCCCTCTGCCCACGCAGGAGTCAAAAGACAGGGAATGCCGTCACCGTAAAACACTAGCCGATTCCACAGGTCAAGTTTACAAGCTCAGGAGAAAAATGGAAATTCTAATCATAAAGATGATAAAAGTTTAATAAAAAGTAAACCCAAATTATACTTAAAATCGGATGCAGTTTAAAAGACAATAAAATAAACTCAAAGGGAAGAATAAAGGAGGCACGTTGGAGACGAGATTAAGATAAAATAACAAGGAGATGAGAAGCTACAAGCATAAAAGGAAAAATTAATTATTAACAAGAATTCAGAACAGGGAGGAAAATGAAATGCTGAAACTCTAGGAATGAGAATAGGACTGTGAGCCGCAGGAGAGCAGGAACCCTGAGGAAGAGGGGACAGCAAAGGCCTAGCGGGAGGCAGCCCACGTGTGAGCAGCCCACCTTACTGACATGAGAGTGGCCGCCCAGGGTGCCTACTCCTCCGCTGCTCTCTGGGGTCCTGGAGGCCTGGGCAAGGTGGCCAACCTGTGACCTGGCCTCCCTGCCCCTCCACAGACACACGATGCCCGGTAAGGAGAAAATGGACAGATCAGGAAAGAGCACGTGGGCATCAGAGGGGCAGGATCTTCACAAATAGAAGGAGGCTGGAGACGGGTGGCACCAGCCCCTGACACATGACTGCTATGGAAGAAGGGCCCTGCAGGCAAGGGCAGCGCTTGGATGGGAACCTGTGCCAATGCTGACTGTCGTCCTTCTTCACCGCCTTGTCCCTGGTCCCCTGCTCCATCGTATCCCCCCTTCCCTCCCACCAATATCTCCCCTTTCAACCCTGCATGACTCGTGGGGCATGAGGTAAGCCTCGAGGTTTTAAACTGGTTTTGATTTTAGGGTCTTGGGACTGAGCAGGCTGCGGCTCTCTCCCGTCCTGCCTTCTGTTAAACTCTAGGCTTACCTCCCTCCCGTCTTCTCCGTCCTTCCTTTCTTCTTCTCCTTTCCTCTTTCTCATTTTTATTCTGTGAATATTACTGGATGGCTTCTGTGTGCCAGCCCGGGTACCTGGCATGGAGGAGCTCTGAGTGGCTGTAAAGAGATGGCAGATGGCAGTCCTTACATCAAGCAAGTGTTCCCATGAAGAAATGCCTAAGAAAAGCTGAGGAAAGTGCTCTGAAGGTCCGGGACCACGTTCAGCCCAGGACCAGGGCAGCTGCCCAAGACTTAGGCCGAGGGTGAGGGTCACAGACATAAATGGGATGGAGACTGGAAGGGCTTCCACAGAAGGAGCAGGGGGCCACGTGTCTGGTGGAAAAGCCAAGGCTGGTGGAGGAGAACCACGGAGGGGGACGTAGGTCGCAGAAGGGGGTGAGAGGAGGGGCCGTCTCTGCCATGTTACCTGTTCACTTTAATTTCTGAGCTATGGGAAACCATTAAGGGCCTTAGGAAGATTTGTAATTTGAAAATACGATCTTTGAAATACGATCACAGCTCGTAGATGTTAGTCTACTTCCAATGTATTGGGAGATGACTTTTAGGACAAGAGTCTTCCTGGGAAATCACAGAGCACAGCTTGCCCTGCACCTCAGCCTGAAGATAGGCCTCTGCAGAATGAACCTCAGGGTTCAGAGTAGAAGCAGGAGACTTTCACCTGACACTGAGCCCAGGACTCCTGAGGGGGAGGAGCTGGCAGACGCACCACGGGCATTTGTGTGAATATACACGAAAATGTGCGTGATTGTCAACAAATCACCAGTTTTCATTTATTTTGTCTGTGCTCATTACACACATCTAAGGTTTAGATCTTTGGTACTGTATCTCATTTTCATTGCACATAATTTTTAAGGAGTGAAATAAGACTTGGTTTAAGAAATAAAGATTGTATTTTATTTATTTATATTTCTTGGTACTTAGGATTGAACCCAGAGCTGTTTTACCATTAAACTACATCTACAGTGATTTTTATTTATTTTGAAGTTCTCACGAAGTTGCTGAGGGTCTCCCTAATTTTCCCTGGCTGGCCTCAATCCTGCAATCCCCCTGCCTCAGCCTCCTAAATTGCTGGGATTACAAGCACATGCCGCTGTGCCTAGCTCTTAAGAAATAGTTTTAACAAAAGCAATAACAAAAAGCCATAAAGAAATACTGAAGGGATTTGACATCAAAAATCAAAAACATTTATTTTAGGATGTTCTCTAGGGAGAGTAGCCAAAGACTTATGAATTATTATGTAAGTGCTGGCTTGGCTTCAAAACAGCACTAAATTTCCATTTTTTTCATAGCTCCTGTAACTCTGCCTCACTTCGTCTCATAAGACCAGAGGGAACATCAGGGTCCCAGAGGACATTCTGCCATGATGAAGATGTTCAGTATCTGTGAGGTTCAATATGGCAGCCAACATGTGGCTGTTGGACACTTTGAATATGACTGAGGAATTGAATTTTAATCTTCCTTTATTTTTCATTAATTAAAATTTAAGTACTGCCCATGTCCAGTGTCCACTGGAACCATGCAGGCATAGGCACAAGAGCAGCAAACAATCTCCAGAGTGTACCTTTCTGGGTCAACGCTCCTCTCTTGCTTTCTTGCTACCTCTTGGAGTACCTGGCACACAAGACATGCAGTGTTTGTGTAAAGTTGATAGAAACAGTTTCCTATTTGCTATTGTTGCCCTTTTGAATTCTTTGCCCCCATGATTTGTGAATTGTCTCCTCTGCTTGGCAAGGGAAAACCGGTAGAGTGCTAGAGCTGGAAGACACAGCAGAGACTTCTAGTCCAGGAGAACCAAGAACTTGATTCTTGGGCCATCATGACTGAATCTTTCAGGGGTGCTGTGTTGAGAGTGATTCTGAAGCTGCAAGCAAGCGTCTGGCAGACAGTGAAAGGTGGTCAGAGTGGATGCATCATGGGTTAGGGTTAGGGTTAGGGTGGGTGGCAGGGGCTGTGGAGAAGGGCCGGGTTGTTTCTGTTGTCACATGACAAAATAGACCACCCCACACCTAACTCTTTTAAAAAATAGTTACTTTATGATGATCTGTTGTGGCCCTGGGGATAAGTTGGGCTCAGCTAGTTGTGTGGGTAGAAGAGACACTCATGAGTCATCAGCTGGTAGTGGGGGCTGAGATCTCCAGACTCGCATCCACGTCAGCCTGTGTTGAGGGGATTCCAACAGCGGCTCCTGAGCACTTTCCTGTTTCTCCATATGGTCTTTCCAGGAGGCCTCTTACATACGGTGACATCAGGGTAAGCCGGGCTTCTGTGGTGTGTAAGGGCCCCCAGGGCCTGTATCCTGGTGGGCAGAGAGCCACGTGGCAGCTTTCCCATCCTCATGATATCACAGGTCCTTCAGTGACACCTGACACTCAGCTGAGGCAGACACAAAGGCCTCCCTGTCCTGTGGGAGAAGGGCAGGCTTCCAGAAGAGCACCCGAGAGGACCTGGATCAAGGCTCCAGAAACAACTCAAACCCAGACTGACCACCCTGACCACCCAGACCAGCTCTACCTCGAGGAGTCTGAAGCTGACTTACCACAGCCAGGTGCCAGGACCATTCATAAAGGAGCCTCACTTGTCCGTGGGACTAGTCCAGACCCACTCTCCCCACCAGCCCTTCGCAGGCTGCAGACCCTGGCCTCAGACAGGAAGCAGAGAGCTGCTTTTTATTTCTCTTTCCTCTCTTTCATGACAGTCCACAGATGCAAAACAGGTACATGTCTAAGTGGCCCTTTCTTGCCAATCCTAATGATGATTTCCTTACTTAGGGCCAATTCTATAAGAGGTAGCTTAGCAGACACAATAAAATGAAGAATTGGCTGCAGCCTTTAAAATAAGTTAACATGGGTTTTCTTTTGTCTTACTCATAAAAACACTACGACGTATTTAGTTTTACCCATTTACTAGATGAGAAAACGGAATTTAGAAGATTGAAATAACTCATGTATTTTGACTCCTTTTCTGCACAAAGTAAGTTGTCATAATAATAATAGTATTGAAACCTTAAGAGCTGAAACTCATGGGTCATTTACTGTGTGCTTTCTGCTTTCTTCCAAATATCATTTAACTGTGCTTCTATAAAGAGTGTGAACCCAGCTCAGAGACCTCTTAGGGTTGCTCTTTCCTTTTTGCCTCTGAATCATACAGCCATGCTCCTGTCCCTGATGAATTCAGGTAGGCAACTCTCTAATATTTTGGGGGAGTCCCAGTACGTGCTAAAACTCACCTGATCCTGCCGTTGAGCACTAAGGAACGTGACCCCTGAGCCCTCTGGCCATCCTACCCCCTCTCCTGAGCTGTTTCTTCCTCCTGCTTCTGATGTCTGGTGTGGCTCCACAATAACAGGGCATTGGAACAGAGCTTTGGGAAGTGGTGTATGGGGTTGGGTGTCAGTCTCTGCACGGAAGGAAGAAAAAAAAATTGCCAAGGACACGAGAGTTCTTCCTTAGAGGATCATGCCATTCTCTGTCACTTCCTCAACTGGACGCTACCCTAGACAGTATCTCTCCTTCAGCATTCCCTGTAGGGGATCAGAAACTGCCATCCCCCCAACATGCCATTTTTGTATAAGGATTATTTTTAACTGAAGAAAAATGAAAGAGAAATGGCAAAGGTCAAGAAAAGTGCTCCACCCCATTTGCCTAAAGGTGGACTTGGACTCCTGAGCCCCAGGGGCCACAGAGAGCATCAGCAGAGCATCCCTGAGGGAAGCAGCGCTGGTCCTCCATTCCTCTGCCCACAGCTGGCTGCCCCTAAAAGTCCACACACCTTTCCCTTCCGGTTGTCTCTCTCCTGAGGGTCCTTCTCTGGGAGGCCGTGTGAGCCCCAGGATCCAGCCCCAGGTTCCAGTCCCTCCTCCTTGGCTCCGTCTGTCTTGGGCGGGGGAGTGCCATGCATGAAAGTCATCTCTTCACTCTTGTTGTCTTTTGTCAGTTTAATTTCTGACACCCCAACCCAGAACCCAGGAGGCGGAGGAAAGATATTTTCCTCCCTGTCACCCCTCCTGGGACTGTCTTGTGGCCTCCATAAGAGCCTCATAGGAAACAACTACAGTTTTACTTTTAAAAATGTAGATTTAGCTCCTATTTTCATTGACCTCCATATTATATATGACCCCAAGGGCTTTATCTTTCAAGAACAAATGGCTGCTGTGTTTGCTTAAACGAAAGATTCATCTTCTCCTTAAATGGAAGTTCGACATCTGCCTATGCCCCAGGAGTCACGGAACTGTTAAATTCACCTATTCCCCAGGAATCACGGAAGGGTTATGGAACCATTCTGTCACACTGGAGGATGAATTTGATATTCTCATCCTAATGTAATTTCACTGAATGAGTAAGGGCCCTCCCATGTAGGCTCTGTGATGATAACAATAACTCCCTTTCTTTCTATCCTGTTTCCCCTCTGCTGCACCAGGAATCTGTTAGAACAAGGATTGGATTACGTACGTCTGCCCAGAAGAGGTATTCCCAATCTGTCAGAATGGGCTCCTTATTGAGAAGTTCTGGAGAATTCAAAAGATCATATGTGAACCAGATTGAATGCAATAGTTTATAGTGTGTATATTGTGTAAAGAGCTATGTTAAAAATCTGCAGCCAAATGCTTCAAATTGCAGAGATGTGGATTTTACAACTGCTGAACTCTGGAGAGAGGTCCTGTTGACCCCTGTTGCAGTCTCCCAGAGTCCCATGCTGTCATCTTCACTGAATTGTGTTTCATGAAGATATCATCTCTTTCCAATGTGTTTGATTTAAACCACAAATCTATTCAGAAACACCTAAGCAATTCAACATTCAGTGTCATGTAATGGGATGGAGACGGGGTCCTGGCCTTCAAGGACCGTGCAGCTGAATTCGAGATTTAAAGCGAGCCCCAGTGTGCAGTGAAGGCTGAGGAAGGGGCATCTGTCATGAGGACCAGAACCACGTGCCACTCAGAGGAAGGGAGATGTCATTTGTGTGGTGGGATGGGAATGGCTCCATCAAGGGAGTGGAATGTGAGCTGGGTCTTGATCCACGCCCATTGGCATAAGAGGTGGTGTGCCTGTAGCCAGGGCAGCAAAAGGAAGTAACCACAGGTGATAGGAAGAAGAAGGGCACATGGGAAGACTGGGGTCCAGCTTGCTGAGACATCTATAGAGGCTAATAGATCACAAACTCACATAAAAGTTGTGTGCTGTGGAGGCTCCAAAGGCCAATGCAAAGGGTACTAATTTGTAGGTAGCTGCAAAATTGCTAAGGATCTCTGGCTGCCCTGCAAGGAACACCACACAATAACCAGTCAGGATCTCTGATTTTGAATGAAGTGATTTAATTGAGCTGACATTTTGGAAATAAACCTGAAAGAAACTGTCCTCCCTCATTGTGACCTCAGCAGTGGCCCCGTTATCCCTGTTCCCATCTTCTCCTGCAACACTTCCGTGTGAGCAGGGTACACCTGCCAATCTCTTCCCAGGTGACAGGGCGTCTCTGTATACAAAAGCCTCTGTTTTGGGGGCAACAGCAGGGGAACGAAGGTGGTGTGTCAGTATCTGGCAAGAGATATGGGAAGAGATCTGGGAGCCACCAGAGCCACCGTGGGAAGACTCAGACCTGAATAAGCAGGGCTCCTGGTGAATCCTTGGGAGAGTGCTTATCCTCCAAGGATGGGCCACCTGCTCACAGTGATCTTGCAGGGAATTGTGATTCCTCGTCTGACTTTGTGACACAGGGACTGTGGCTGCTGTGCCTCTGATGAGGCTTGTTCCTGCAGAAAAGGACTGCTTGGGCCTCAGGTGGGTTCAGGGAGAGGGTGCCCAGGGTGCCCAGGGTGCCCAGCGTGCCCAGGGTGCCCAGCGTGCCAGTCAATCCCCACCTGGAGAAAACAGGCTGGAGGTTGCAGGAAGGCAGTGGCTGCAACCAGGACAGCGTGTCCCGACTCAAGGAAAGGTCTGTGTTCATCCCTTGCCCCAAGACACCTGGGAAATGGAGTAGTGGAGCCTACAGGGTGGGAAGTGCGGGTGCAGCAGGAAGGGAGAAGGTGTTTTGTGCCCAGTGTGTCACCCCCGTCACCTGGGGGCTGCAGGTGGGCACAATACAGCGATCGAGATTTCACAACCTTCCTTATTTCTGCTCTTTTTTCTGTCTTCTCTTTCTTTCTCCCCTCACTCTTTCCTTCATATCTTCCTTAATCTCTATTTCCCTGTCCTCCCACCCACCCTCCATTACTGTAAATGCCGAGACAGGATAAAGAAAAGGATGGCAACCCTCTGAGGCTCAAGGGGTGTAGTGGAGAAGAGCTCAGCAGGGTGGCTTCAGGACGGAGGCGCCACGTGGGGGCGCTGGGAGGGCTACGTAGCGATGGGCTACGAGAGGCAGGATGAGGTGCCCTGGTCACATTGTGAGTCTCTAGGTGGCCCACTAGAGAACCTCCACTGTTTAATTATATATAAAAGGATATGCTTGTCAGAGGATAGCCTGAATTTCTGTCCTTGAAATAAAGTGGATTCGACCACCATTTGAAGAGGCACATGGCTCAGGACTTAAGCACAGGTGAAGAAGTGGGGTGGCCCTCCACGCTGTCCAGTGCATCAGGGGGAGTCTAGGAAAAACAGAAGTCCTTTAAGACCTCGGGCACCCTCAGTGCTAAGGGGGTTGTATTCAGGTTAATAATCTGTCAGAGAAAGAAGGAGTGGTGAGCTGCAGAGTGGCCTCGAGCTATTGCAGTTCTCAATCTCTCAGATCCGTCTTACCCGAGGCACCCAACCAGAACAAGAGTGGCAAGAAGAAGAAAAGATAAAGAACCCTCCACACCGGGAGGAGCTCAGGACCAAGAGCAAGGTGCCTTTTATTGTAGTTCTCACAGATTGAAGGAGCATGGTTACGGGACCAGCCGTCTTTTTCAATTCTGTCCCAGTGACGCAATAATGAAAGCATAGCATCATTGCTTCTGGAATACAAGCACGTCACTGAGCCTCTTAAGGACACATGCCTCAGAAACCACGTGCCTATTTCCTTTGGGGTGTTAGAAGCTTGCCCTCAAACAGATTATTCTGGAAGTAGATATGGAGTGAATATGGCTGGGCTCTTTTTGTTTCTGTGTCTGGTAGCAATCTTATGACATGTATCCTGGATTTTATTTGTTTCAATGGTAGATTTTTTTTTTGTTTTACGCTAGTTCCTATTCTCCCAAGTGACAGGAAACAGAATGAAATAGAATGAAGCCCAAATTCTGTTCACGTCAGTACTGTTAGGTGCAGGACAGGCTGAGTAAGCTGTCTGCAGGGCATGCCAAACAAAGTTAGCTGCAGGATGACCTGGCCTCTCAAACCCTCTGTCTGGTTCTTTATCAACTATTTGCTTCAAGCCCAAACTCCCAAGCCCCCGCTCAAGGCTGAACACTCAACCCCCTGCTCAAGGCCGAACACGTAACCCCCTTGTGTGCCAACAAGGCAGCTTGCAGACCCAGAGACCCTATTAGATTTGGGCTATAAAAACTCCCTCCTGGAGGGGAGGGGGGAGGGGGGATAGTAGAGGATAGGAAAGGCAGCAGAATACAACAGACACCAGAATGGCAATATGTAAATCAATTGTTCTGCAACTGATGTGATTCTGCAATCTGTATATAGGGTAAAAATGGGAGCTCATATCCCACTTGAATCAAAGTGTGAAATATGATATATCAAGAATTATGTAATGTTTTGAACAACCTACAATAAAAATTAATTAAAAAAAAAAAAAACAACTCCCTCCTGCCGGGCCCCTCTCTCTCTTCTCTCTTGCTCTGTCTCCTTTGCACACGTGCTCTCTCCTCTCTCTCTCTCTCTCTCTCCTCTCTCTCTCTCTCTCTCCTCTCTCTCTCTCTCTCTCTCTTTCTCTCTCTTCTCCTCTGTTGCACTGCTGCAATAAAGATCTCTTGGTCGCTCCAAGTGTTGTGGTCACTTTCCTTTCAAGTACAACCTGGACAGGAATCAGGACTGGTCAGACCAAGAGTGTCCATGCACATACTTGGAGTTTGGATGGCACAGAGTGGGTTAATTTTTGTTCCTAAGAAAATAGAGTTACCTCCCACAGTTAAATGACTTGGATTTTCATGTAATATTAAAATTCTTAAATCCAGCATCTTATGAAAGTAAGACTTGTGAAACAGAGTGTGAATTATATTGTGAATTAGGATAGTATCTCATTATCTTCAGAGAAAGAAAAGGTTGGGATAAAATAACCAAATGGCTAGCCACCGTTTCAGAGTGTCTGACACTTTCCATGTAGATATGGACTCTAGGAATGTGCATTATGACCTGGGGTTCTTGGGGGTTCTGACCATTCATGTCCAGGACCCGGTGGCATTTGCAGGTATTGAGGACAATTCATTGTTGGTGAGGCAGCAGCTGGGTGTGCTACTTCTAGGATAGCCCTCTGGGGGTATGTGATGGGTTAACAAGGAATTATTGATGATTCATAAGAAAACCACAGTGCTACAGAGATTTATCCTCTGTCACATTTACTGGGTAATTGCTTTTGGGGTGAGATCTTCTGGAGATGTGAAATCACCCACCCTCTACCTCCACCCAGGACTGGACCTGTTCATGACAAATTCCAAACCAAAAATAAAATAAATGGGTCCTTCATATAATACTGAGCTCAGGGGTGCCCAAGCAGGAGGAAAACTTGAGCCTTGAGGGTTTCTATGAAAACAAAGATAAAATTTTGTACAAGTTTTTTTCTCCTTTAAACAAATGTTGGTTCAGATCTTTTATGCAAATGATTTTTTTTGTTCAGCACATGATTTGAAACTAGTGGGTGTTTTTTTTTTTTTTGTATGTTTTTTTTATGTGTGTGTGTGTGTGGAGGGTATGGTCCTGGGGATTGAACCCAAGAGTGCTTTACCATGAACTATATCCCCAGTCTTTTGATTTTTAGACAGAGTCTCCTTGTTTTGCTGAGGGCCTTGCTAAGCTGCTGAGGCTGGCCTCCAACTTGATAATCCTCTTCTCTCAGTCTCCTGAGCTGCTGGGATTACAGGCATGTGCCACCACACCCAGGAGAAACTAGTGTTTCCTGGCACTAGTGCTTCTTGTTGCCGCGGAAACTGATTGCCATGAATTTAGTGTAGGTGTCTGAGACAACACAAACTCGTGACACTGCAGTTTGGGGGATGAAAACCCCCCAAATGGAGACGTGGAGGCCCCTCCTGGACACTGTAAGATCCCAGTTTTGTTTGGCCTTGTGCCTTCTCAAGCTCCAGAGGTACCCCCATTCCTTAGGGTGCGGCGTCCGTCTTCAGAGCCGGCTGCGGCAGCCACGACTTACTCTGACGGCCCCGCCTCCCTTTTCCATCCTTAGTCATCCCTGTGTTCCGTTGGGCCCACCCAGATAATCCAAGAAGATCTCCCCTGTGAAAGCAGGTTTGGTTCCCTCTGCTTCCTGACCTTTCAGTGGCCTCGTGGGACACGTCCCCAGACCCCATGGATCGGTGGTGGCCATCTTGGGCAGTCATTACCACGCCTCGTAAAAGCCAACTCAGCTGTGTGATAAATACTTTGGCCAAAAAACTGTCTTTACAGAGAGAAATCTTGGTGATTTATATCGTCATCAGATGAAGTACAGGAGGCCTAGTCACATGTCAGTTTCAGATACACCAAGCAACTTGTCTCAGCACCAACTATTGTATGAGGTATATCACACAACGTTAGCGGCCGTTTATCTGAAATTCTCATTTAACTGGGTGTCCTGTGTTTTTAGTTATTAAATCTTTCAATCTAAATGATTTAGTATTAATAAAACAAAGACAAATTTATATCCTAATTGTTCATCTGGGAGAGGAAGCCCATCTGTTTAAAGTTCCATCACAGGTCTCTTTTTAAAGTTCCTGTGATGTCATCACCCCCTACCCAGTTGCCCCGTAGTTACATAATCAGTCTTTCGATTTCTTTAGTGGCTTGTCATTATCTTCCTCTCATCCAGGGCTTCACCTGAAATTACCCTCTTTAAAGCAATGCTGCCCCCTTATTCAGGGATGGGAGTCAGAGTGAGATGTCTGTCTGTAGTCCCAGGAGAGCTGGGGGGGGGGGGTCTGCAGAATGACTGGAAATCTCCATGTCTGCCGATTTTCCTTTCTGATTTTAAAATGATAAATGATGATTTAAGAACTTAAAGGAGGGGCTGGGGACGTGGCTCAAGTGGTAGCGTGCTCGCCTGGCATGCGTGCGGCCCGGGTTCGATCCTCAGCACCACATACAAATAAAGATGTTGTGTCCGACGAAACTAAAATAAATAAATAAATATTAAAAAAAAAAAAAAAAGAACTTAAAGGAAAACAGCTGAACTGAATATCACAATAGTCAGGCTTAACAGCACCTGGGCTACAGCCAAAGAGAGGATCTAAGACTTGGAGTACATCAAATTGGATGGAAAAATCTCCACACCAAATTCACAGAGAGAGAAAATATTAGAATATACAGAAAATAGCATGAAATACCTGTGAGTGTGTCATGAAAGGAGGAAGGTTGGCGACAGGATGAACAGCTGTAGCTCCTGAGGAGTAGGCTGGCTGAGATACTCTAAAACCCACCAAAGTAGCAATCAGTATCATCAAAAAAAAAACCTGTGAACACCACAACCAGGAAACACACTGCTGTGGGTCAGACGTGAGGTGTCCTCCAAAAGTTCACGCGTGAGACAATGCAAGAAAGTTGAGAGTGAAATGATTGGGTTGTTAGCGCCTTAACCCAATCAGTGCATTAATCCCCTGATAGGGATTAACTGGGTGGTGATTGTAGGCAGGTGGGGTGTGGCTGGAGGAGGTGGGTCACTGGGGCTGTGCCTCTGTCCTTGTTGAACTGAGTAGTCTCTGCTTCCTGGTGCCAAGTTCTGAGCCACTTCCCTCCACCACATCCTTCCACCATGATGTTCTGCTTTGTATCAGGCCCAGAGGAGAAATGGGCTGTCTATGGAAACAGTAAGCCACCAAATAAACCTTTACTCCTTAAAACTGTTCTTGATCACAGTGACAGATAAGTTGACCAAAGCACATCCAAGGGCTGTGGTACCTCGCCTTCTCAGTCTGCACGTTTGGTTTTAAACAGCTAGAGCAAAGATCAAGTGCTGATTTGGCATGAGTAGCCAGATGAACTTCATAAAAATAATGAGTCATCTTCTTTTTTTCCTTCCTCATGACACTTAAGCACAATGGGGTGGGTGTGATTTTCTTCTTTCAGTCCATGGCGCAATGGCTTTAGAGTTAGGGGAAGGCATACATGATGGTATTTTTAGAAAGCAGCCTGCGGTTGCTCCAAACCCTAGGGTTCTCCTGTTTCCATATCTAAATCCCCCCCGCCCCAGCTCCCACTCTTCATACATGAAGGCGGATATCCAAGTGCTCCTCGGGATTGCCCCTCTGTACTTGGGTCCACTCTATTTCATCCACACTCCTTCCTGCTCTCCTCTCCTGCAGAGCCTTCCGTGGCTGGGTCCCCTCACTCCCTGGCCGCTGCTCTCCTTCCTCATGCCTTTCCCCCAAGCATGACTGAGGATCTCTGGTTGTTTCCAAGATTTCACAACCACAAACTGTTGAGTGAGAGAAGATTTTTGCAAGCATTTTACAGGTAGTTATTGCACAGAAATGTTAAGATTGGAGAAGGGGCTTCAGCCTAGCTGGAGCTCCCCAGCCAGCCGGCCTCCCTTGTCCACCTCGCAGGCCACGTCCTGCCCTCACATCGCCTCATGCTCGTTCCTTTGGAACCCAAACGACTACTTTCATTTTTAATCTTCATGGCCCAAGCCTCCCTCAGCCCTGATTCTAAGTGGAAATATAAAGAGCCCTTTCATTTTTGGAAATGTACAGCTATTTAGCTTTTTAATTTTATCTCATCTTATACTGCACTCAGGGGTCCCACCTTACAAGAAAAAATAGCCAGTAAAGTGTTTTCTCAAAAGAGTAGTTTTCATTCCCCTAGAACACAAAAGTGATTGCTTTATGTACTGTATTAAACTTCATCTCCTCTCTGTGGTCAAAAATACGTACTTTTGAAAACCAGGAAAACAACAAATTTATTATAAATAAAAATGTCATAAGTTATCAAAAGGAAATGATTAAAGATGGGACTTGGCTGGCCTGGGATCAAAGTGAGGTGAGTGGGTTTGCAGAGTGAAACTGAAGGTAGATCCTGTCCTGGTTTGAGATTTGGATATTGTGTTAATCATGGATTTGGAGCACTGATTTTAGTTTTGTAAAAAACATTTCATCATAATTTGTCTCGAGTGTGGATTTTTTTTGGTACTTAAGTTTCTACCCACGGCAGTGTCTGTCTCATCTCACCTGTTATCAGATGTACCTATCCTGATAAAAATGATTTTACTGTAACAAGGAGTCTTTTCTTTTTTCAATCCTGTGACTGTAGGTATTATTTTGGAATCGAGCTGCATTCACCCAGAAGTAGGAGCACATTCAGGGGAGAGTTCAGGTGGAGAAACAGCAGGGCACCCACAGGATCCACCAGCGAGGACCTATCCTGGGCAAGGGTATCTGGCTCTGCAGTGTCTGGCTACTGTCTTGGTCTCACCTTTGGACCTTGGCTCCCTCTTCCTCTGTCCCCTGTTTTACTGATGTCATTTCCTGTGTCTCTGGTGAGAACCTGCTTTCCCACTTCTTGACCTTATCACCCTCCATCTATAGGAAACACCGTCCAACTCAACTGCGCCCTTCTGTTCATAATCACAATGACCAGTGCATAAAAGGACAGGACAAAGTCCACACACAGAGACCTGTTGGCCTGAGAGTTACCTGCACGTGCACCAGGCCCAGCTGAGCAAAAGCAGGACCCAAGGGCAGGGCGCGGAGAGCAGAGGTACAAGGGTGCTGCTCTGGCTTCCAGAGCCAGCGGGTTTGAGTGGGGACAGAGGGATCGGGCTGTTTTCATAGTAGGTCAGGGCATGCAAGGGGAGGGGGGCAAGAAGAGCAAAGCACGCAGAGTCACTGGGGAAGATGGGGGTATCATGGAGACAGATGCACTCAGGGGTCCCTGGAAAGACACAGAAGCCCCCTGCACTGTCCTGATGGTCAGTATGCAGAGCTTCACAGTGTGTCCCCAGGACATGACATCACTAGAAGGCAAGGTTCTGTGCACATGCTTTAATGTGGCTGGGGTTGGAAGAGGTCTGGTTCACTTCTGTTGCTGTGGTCTCTGGGCCTCCTCACTTTGCCCGACAGCATTTGGGCCCTGAAATGCCGCAGGTGCCGATCTTCTTCAGACGTCTAGGGCAGGCAGCCCTACACAATCCTCCATTCCTGAGGCAGCTGACAGGATTGCTGATATATTTAGGAAAAACTGAAAGAAAAAAAAGGGCAAAGGTGTGTCAGCACGGAGGCCCTGCGTTGAAGGACAGGAGCCCACACTCATCAGCAGGCAAGTCCGGCAGGTTTCCTTCTGCCTGGTTCTTCCTCAGGGTCACACCACTCGACTCCAGGCTGTTTGAGTCTGTTCTGTTCCTCCAGCTGGAATGTTGAGGCTCTGACCTGCGGAGCCTGCTGGGGGCCCAGATGGGATCAGACAGGCACAGCCAGAAAACCTGGGCCCAGTGGGCACACCACAGTTTGCAGCCTCAGCCTCAGAGAGACTCCCTCTGCTTCCACACAGGCCAGTCGTGTTAGGCTCAGGTAAGGCAGGAAGGTTCCCACTTTCAACCTTTGTTTTCCATGTCAGTTAACTTATGAAGTATCTGAACTGAAGGGAGAAAAAGATGCAGCTCAGAGAGTAGACCTTGTTCAATGAGAACTTGATGCCAAAGTAACTGACAGTTGAAAACAAAACAGTAAAAATAAACCTGTGTCCTTGTTTCTAAGATCTAAAACCTGGTCTTACGCTCATCCTTCTTCCTTCCTTCCATCCTTCCTGGTCTATTCCAAGATAGAATACAGCTTTGACCCTGCTCTCTCAGAATCCCCTTGTTCCACTGTAACCCAGAACTCACAAACGGGATTCATAAAATCAGGGGTTTTTCAACATCATTTCTATCGGATTTGTTGACTTAGATCTTGCCTCATTTTCTTCTGTCTGTCCCTCCTCTCCACCCGCCTCTCTTCCCCGTTCATTCTTTTTTATTCTATTTTCACAATATCAAGAAAAAAATGAATGTTGGGCACACAGTTTAGAGAGCTGCTTCCAAGAGCTGCACCTGCACTGGGCCAGGGCGGCCCTGTATGTCGAAGGGCATGTCGTCCGGGGCCTCCCGTCTGAAAAGACAGGGCCCAGGAGGTTTCTAAACCACAAGCCCACAGAATTAATTTCTGGGATTATCTAGGTACCAAAAACCTCTTTCATGTAAAGATTTTTAAATGGTGTCCTCTGCTTCCTTCTTTGGGTAAAAGCAAGATATCTGAATTTGATTAAAAAAACAACTAGTGGCCTTAGGGAGGCTTCCCCGGTCTCAGCAGTGCTAGCTCGAGGATCAATGAAGGGTCTGGATTTACCAGCCGCAGAGCTGCTTAGAAATGGCTGTGAGTGGAACCCTGTGGTTCTTAAACTCCTTTCCAGTTGTAGGAAATGGGTCTTGATTCTCTTAAGTAATTCATACAAGCTACTTAGCCAAAAAACTGTGCTTAGAAAAGAGAAAGATGAGAGGAAGGTGGAGGAAGGGAGGAGAGGAGATAGAAAATCAAGAGGGAAGAAGAAGGAGAGAGAGAGTAAGAGAAGGAGAAAGAGAAGGAGGAGGGGCAGAAACGGGCAGAAGGAGGGAGAGAGGAAGAAAGACAGAAGGGACGGGGTGGAGGACAGGGAAGGAGAGAGACTTCCTGCCTTCTCTGTGTCCCCTCCTCTTCCCCGTGGCCCATCTCACCTGGAGGAGGCAGCAGGAACACCAAGAGGAACGCGAGGAGGAGGAACTGGATCTTCATGGCGAGGCTGGTGGACCCACAGCAGACGCTGCTGAGAGCGCCCAGCGCTTGGCCTTATAAAGGTCCGGGCTCCCGGTTCCTGGAAATTTTATAATTTGTTACTGGCTCTGGTTCTAGTAATTGCCGGAATTAAAACAACATCTTTCCTGGTGTGTCAGAGGAATAACCCTTAGGAAATAAGGCACACCCAGTTGTCCTGATGCAAATCAGGATGTGGGAAACCCCAGGGAATTGTCCTACTCCTTTAGGTCCCTGGATGGAGGGGGTCAGGAGCTGGGCCTGCCTCACAGGGCACAGATGGGCTTGAGCCCTAGAGGTCACCTGCCTGCTCCATGGAGTGTGACGTCTACCCACTTTCTGTTTCCTGATAGTCTGTGGACAGTCTGAGGCCACAGTGGGAACGAATTCCACCTCTTCCTATCCATCCCTGGGCATGGTCAGGTCCCAGAGTTCCCAGGGGTGGGCAGGAGGGTGTCGGGGCTTCAGGAAGAGACAAGGGAGCCCCATTGTCCCAGGTCATCACAGGACAGTGAGATCCACACGAGACATCTCCTGAAAGTCCCCATCCCCCCGGGAAGGCGGGCACTGACTCAGGTGGGTGTGTGTTTCACTCCACAGAGGCAGACTGGGAGGACAGCATAGTGTCTGGGCTCTCCCTGGTCCAGGGTGACATTTCAGTCCATGCAATGGTCAACGCAGGATGGTTGGCACATGCATCCAAACATTGATCATCTCTCTGCGCTGGGAACGTCTTCGAGCTGTTTTGAAGTGTGGAGTGTGAAGTCTACCCACTTTCTGTTGTTGTCTTCTCCAGCGACCCTCCTGGGAACAGCACACCAGGACTCACTTGTCCTATCTGTATTTTGTCCCTGTATTTTGACCTCTCTCTCTTCCCCTCCCCGTCCCTGTCCCAGCCTCTAGTCACCTCTGTCTTATTCCCTAATTTGAGGTGTTTTGAGAGGACGCTGGTGACAATGCTGTGTTGGCAAGAAGTGATGACTTCCCGATCACGTGAGACGGAGGCTGGGTTGGGACGCTGGTGAAGCTGTGAAGGAGGTCCCATCGATGCTCAGGCTCTGGTCACCACAACAGCACGCCCCTCCTCTGGACTGTGTAGAGAACCATGTCACTCACTCAGAACTCGGAGTATTTCTTCCAGGCTAAGGAAGCGTATGGAAAACACTGGATGAAAAAAATTAAAAAGCTTGCATATGCTTAGCCTGAATTGTTTATTTATTTATTTTTAATGTTTGATGAGCTGAGAGCAGTGGAGCACACCTGTAATCCCAGTGGCTCAGGAGGGTGAGGATCACGAGTTCAAAGCCAGCTTCAGCAACAATGAGGCACTAAGCAACTCAGTGAGACCCTGTCTCTAAATAAAATACAAAATAGGGCTGGGGATGTGACGCAGGGGTCAAGTGACCCCGAGTTCAATCCCTGGTACCCTCCCAATATATCCATATGTGTATATATATATTAGGTGTATCTCTCTTAGTTTTTTGATGACAAGAGGCAAACATCATGTGTTAGTCTGCTTTCTGTCACTGTGAAAAAATATGTGAGAGACTCAAAAGGAAGAAAGGTTTATTTGACTCACACTTTCAAAGGCTTTGGTCTGTGGTTGATGGCTCCATCCTTTGGGGGCCTGTCTTGAGGCGGAACGTCATGGCAGGAAGCCCTGGGCAGTACAAAGCTCACTTCATGGTATCTGAGAAGCAGAGGGGAGGGGCAGGTCCTAATATCTCCTTCAAGGTCATGGCTCCAATGACCTGACTTCGGCTAGACCCCAGCTCCTAAAAGTTCCACCACCTCTTAACAGTGCGTCAGGCTGGGGACCAAGCACATGACGTCTGGGGGACACTTAGTTAAGATCCAACTCATAACACATCGTGGTGCAGCACCTGATTCTCTCAGCATGCACTTCTTAAGAACAAGGGAAAATTCTCACCTGAATCCCTATACCATTTACACATGTGAGAGAATAATTCCTAATCTCATTTAGTATCTTCATTATTTGCATTTCCCCTAGGGGTTTTGTATCTATTGATATTTTTTCCTAGTCTATTTTTAATCTAGAGTCACACATTGAGTTAGATTGTTCTCTCTCTCTCTCTCTCTCTCTCTCTCTCTCTCTCTCTCTCTCTCTGTCTCTCTCTCTCACTGTCTGTATTTTCTTTTTTGAGTGGCAGTCTTATAGAATGCCATAATACTTAGGAAGGGGCTTCACTGGGCCTCTGAGGTTCAGTAAGTTAGTGGCTGCCACCTTTTTCGTGTTTGGCATTAATCCTATTCACCTTTTTCTAGTGAGTCATGTGCTTGTGCTGCAGTCTGGGCTGGGCACAAAATCACGAGCCACTCAAGCAGGAGCAAACTTTATTTTTGAAACTGCCGCCAATGCCTGTATGCTCCCAGGAAAAATTGCCTACTGACACACGTGGCATTTCCCGGACACCAACAGGAAGTCCCTCCTCTGGAATTCCCTCCTACCACACTTCCCCAACCAATGGGAACTCTCCAGGAGTCCTGAAGCAGGTAGAAATGGACAGCAGGAGTCTAATATCCATATGAATGCAGATCTTAACATAATCATATCATCTCAATGGCTTGCTGGCCCCACCTTTCAACCAAAAATGCGATGTATCATATTACTTGGCTATGGCTCTTAGCATCTCCCCCCTTCTGTTTAATTAAGCAACAAGCAATGTGGCTTAGGGACCATGCCTGTTAGGTTGTCCAATTCAACATATGGTTCTTACCCGTCTTCCGATGAACTGACCTCTAGGCGTCAGCCTCCTGTCTTAGGTTGGTACCACTGTAATTGGATCATACCTGTCACTGACTACCGGTCCAGCATATAGCCATACTTTTGGATAGGCCTATGCACCAGTTGGGGGGTGAGGTTCTTTGCCTCACCTCTGTTGGCCCCCAAATTTAGACCATCACTAGTAGCAGGGAGGAGGATACAGAAATGGTACGACACCAAGCCAATTGACGGCTCCTTAGGAAAAATTGCATCACTGGTGACACCATCAGCAAAGATATGCCAGCACTACCATAATTTGCTGCATCAACAGATAGATCACAATGCATACAAGTGATACATAGTCCAGGCAAGTTCTGCAAGGAGTTCAAAGCGGAGGAATCTATCAATATGTCCATTTCCTCCCAAAATAAATAGACTCCTTGAATGAGCATTACTTGTTGAGTTATTATTCATTGATGCATCAGTTTATACAGTTTGTTGTGATAACTATCGAAGAAGCTGTAATTTGGTTTCATCTTTGTCTTCACCAGTACTGGGGTGAAGATAGGAATTCTGACAATGATGCTAAAAAAAATTATGTAACATTCCAACAGGAACTAAGAAAACAATTTTCTGAACAATTTACATTATCCTGAACGGAATTATTAAATATAATGAAAAGGAAAGGTGAAAGTAAACAAACAGATCTGTTAACTTCCTTATTTGTTCACATATTAAAACAATCCTCCGCAGCTGTTTACCCAATTTAAATTAAACCATTAAAATCACGTGAATAATAAAAAAAAATTGGATCCATTTATTCGTGAGCGCTCCTCATATATGATATATGGACATACGCACATACAGACATAAAACACAAAACAGAAGTGTGTACACATAACATACAACACATAAGACAATAGTAAAGGCCTTGTAGCTTTACATAGGTGAAATCTCCATTGCAATGTTTAAAAACTCCACAGTCAAAAAATAAAACTGATCAGAAAAACATTAACCTAGGTCTGTATGAGCTCAAAAATAAAATAGAACTTTATGATGTGGGAAAAAGCAATAATAAAATAGATATTGAAAAAAGCATCCTGGTTAATCACTGTCACAGATGTAAGAATAGCCAAGCTAGAGCTCTGGATATCAGCTGTTATGGATTTGAGTCAAATTATCTTCTTTTTGGTCTGTAGAAATTGTTTTGGTTAGTCTCTGGAATCCAAATTGGCTGCTGTTCTCCCTGTGGAAACACACAAAGAGAACCCCGACTCCAGACAATCACTGGGTCAGGACCTTTCCGTTGTCCTGTTAGAATATCCTTCCAAAGTACCTTAGGCTTATGTACATTTTTTGGATACAAATGTCTTTCTGTAGCACTAAGCCCTGATGAATCGAAATTTAAAAAGTTTAGAGTAAAAAGAGTTATTTTAAGTTTATCTTTGGGGGATATATACCCCTTTCCAATTCCCTCTTTTTGTTTTAATAAGTACATTTTAATAGTTTGATGAGCTCTTTCAACTATGCCTTGTCCCTGTGGATTGTATGGAATTCCTATTATGTAAGTAATGCCAAATGATGAGCAAAATTGTTTAAAAGAGGTAGAGGTATAGCCAGGACCATTATCTGGTCTTAACTGTTTTGGAATGCCCACAGTGGCAAAATTTTGTAAGCAATGAGCTATAACATCTTTAGTTTTTTCTCTGGCATGAAGGGAACCCATCAAAAATCTGGAAGAAGTATCAACTGTAACATGCAAATATTTTAATTTTCCAAATTCTGGCAAGTGTGTGACATCCATCTGCCAAATATGGTTAGGTATCAGTCCTCTAGGATTGACTCCAAGATTAACTTGTAAAAAGGTCACACAATTTTGACATTGTTTTATTATATGTCTGGCTTGTTCCTTAGTTACTTTAAAATGCTTTTGTAAAGTATTAGCATTGACATGGAACCTTTTATGAAAATTTATAGCTTCTTCTATTGTGGAGAAAATATGTATGTCATGTGTAGATTTATCTGCTAAATCATTGCCCAAACTAAGGGCTCCAGGCAATCCTGCATGTGCCCTGATATGTCCTATAAAAAATGAAACTTTTCTGTTCCAGATTAGACTTTGAATAGTGGAAAACAAAGAGAAAACAGTAGAGGAAGGGGAAATCCTACCAGCATCTTCAAGGGATACTATAGCATTAACTACATACTGACTATCAGAAAATAAATTAAATACAGATTCTTTAAACATCATAAAAGCTTGTAATACTGCATTAAGCTCTACCTTTTGAGCTGATTGTTTGGATACTAAAAATGTAAAAGTTTGATCAGGGGTAACTACTGCTGCTGTACCATTATTTGACCCATCAGTGAAACATTTGGAGCATTCATGATAGGGTTTTTTTTTTTTGTCATTTTTGGAAAAACTACAGGATGCGAAGACCAAAAAGACAACAAAGGATTAGATGGTAAGTGATTATCAAATGAAGCATTAGATTTACACATGATTATTGCCCAAGTATTTAATTCATTAGCTAACTCATCAATTTGATCCATAGTATATGGAGTAATAATTTTATTGGGAGAAATTCCAAACACTCCCTTTGCTGCTCTTATTCCTTTGGGTATTAATTGTCCTACAGCCTCAGGATACCTACTAAGAATAGTGTTAGGAGAATAAGATAAATGTATCCACAATAATGGACCTTCTTGCCAAAATATTCCTGTAGGAATATTTTTTGTTGGTATTATAATAAATAATAAAGGCATACTTATATCAATTCTATCCAAATGTATATTTTCCATATATGTTTCAATAATTTTTAATGCCTTTCTTGCTTTAGGAGTTAACATGAGGGGTGATTTTGGATCTGATGGACCTTTTAGAATATCAAATAAAGGTCCTAGCTCTCCTGTTGGTATGCCTAGATAAGGCCTTATCCAATTTTTGTCTCCCAATAACTTTTGAAAGTCGTTAAGTGATTTGAGTTGATCTAGTCGTATTTGAATTTTTGGTGGACAGACCATGGTTGAGAATAATAGAACTCCTAAATAATTAATTGGAAGATTTAATTGTACTTTATCTATTGCCATCTCTAGATTATAATTTTTAATAAATTTGTAAGTGTGGCATAACATTCTAGCAATGTGTTTTTATCTTTATGTGCCACTAATACATCATCCATATAGTGAAATATTTGTAGTTCAGGATTTTGATTTCTAAGTGGCTGGATTGCTTTGTTAACATAGATTTGACACATAGTTGGACTGTTAGCCATCCCTTGAGGGAGTACTTTCCATTCATATCTCTGATCAGGACCTTCATGATTTAGTGCAGGGATAGTAAATGCAAAACGTGGACTATCCTCGGGATGAATTGGAATTGAAAAAAAAAAAACAATCTTTAATATCTATAGCTAAAACATACCAGGTTTTTGGTAAAGCAGACAATTGGGGAATCCCTGGTTGAGCAGGTCCCATAATAACCTTATCATTATTAATGGCTCTTAAATCTTGCATTTACCAGATTTATTTTTAATGACAAAAATGGGAGTATTATGGGGAGATACGGAAGGTTGTATATGTCCCTCCGCTAATTGTTGTTTGACCAGGTCATGGGCTACTTGTATCTTTTCTTTAGTCAGAGGCCACTGAGGAACCCACATTGGTCTTTCTGATTTTCAAGTATTTTTGATTGTCTCAGTGGCCCTTTCTGAAAACCCAATCCATGTCTATTTATTCCTTGATCTATTTGAATTGGTGCTGTTATACCTTGTTCTTGTTCTCTTAATCTTTTTTCTTTCCTAAAGCCTTGTCTAGCCCTAGTAATGGGTGGGTTAGGATTGATGTTATTTGTTAATGTCAAACCTAATTGATCTAGGACATCTCATCCCCATAAATTTATAGGAAGATGATCCAATACATATGGCTGTGTAGTTCCTTCATATCCTTCAGGATCCTTCCAATCTAATACCATTGCACTTCTATGGGGATTAGTTGCCACTTCTAGGCCTCAAAGCGTTTGAGTGGCTAGTTGTAATGGCCAATGTTTTGGCCATTCTTGACGAGATATGATGCTAAGGTCAGTACCTGTGTCCAGTAGCCCACTAAATTCATGTCCTTGAATATTTAGTTTTAGCATTGGGTGAGAATCTAAATTTAAAGACAGCATAGCCCAATCTACACCTGTGGAGCCTAATCCCCTGGAACCTCTTTCTACAGTACGACTGAAAAATGTATTATTAACAATTGTGCTATTCTATCTCCTGGTGAAATTACTGATATACCTCTTGGAGAACTAGCTATAATTTTTATTTCACCTTCATAATTGGGATCAATTACCCCATGACTTACCATAAATCCTTTTAGTGTAGAAGAACTGCGTCCCAATAATAAGCCTACTGTTCCTTGGGGAAGAGGTCCTTTTACTCCTGTGGGAATGATTTGAACTCCCATCTCTGGAGTTAGTACTGCTCTGGCAGAGGCGCAGATGTCCAACCCTGCGCTCCCTCTAGTTTGTCTGATGAGGGATTTAATGGATAATGTGTCCTGGACACTACCCTGATAGTGTTTCTTGGTTCCTCCATTGCCCCGTATATTTGTGGTTGTGGGCCCCAGAGCATTGGGCCCCCCAGTCCGTTTTTGGCAATGGAGCCTGATGCCTTTCTCCTCGATATCGTGGGTAAACACTTGGTCCTTGTCCATTTTTTGATAATGGAATACCCTCTATGATGTTTTGAGAACGGCATTCATTAGCCCAATGTCTCCCTCTACGGCATCGTGGGCAAATACCCAGTATTCTATTCCTTTGATACCTAGCTTTGTTAAACCCTCCTCCTATGGAGCAACTCCTTTTAAAATGTCCTGTTTGTTCACAATTGTAGCATGTTCTTGGCCTGGCATCTAAAACCTGTTGTACTGCAGCTGCCATGACTTGCCCTTGTTCATTAATGTCTCTACATAATTTAATATATGTGTTTAAATCTTCATGTTTCCATGGTCTAATGACTTCTCTGCAGCAATGATTTGCTTGGTCATAAGCCAGTTGTTTTATTAATGGCATTGCTTGTTCTGTATCCCTCAAAATTCTGGAAGCTGTTTGAATAAGCCTATCTACAAATTCAGCGTAAGGTTCATTAGTTCCTTGTATTACCTTAGATAATTGTCCTTGTAAATCTCCATGCCCCTGTAAAGTTTTCCATGCCTTAACCTCATGTATAGCAATTTGTGCGTATATGCCAGGATCATATTCAATTTGTTGCTGTTGACCCTCATAAGGTTCTTTTCCTAACAACATATCTAGATTTCTTTGAGGGTAACTGGCTGCTGCATTTTGCCTAGCTGTCTCCGTGCAAAATTCCTCATTGGCAACCTTCCATAACAAATATTGTCCTCCATTTAGCACAGATCGACACATGTTAGCCCTATCTGCTGGCGTCATGTCCAAGTTGTTAATGGATTCGACCATGCTTATGGTGAAGGGTGCTTGTGGACCATAGGTTGTTACAGCCTCCTTTAATTGCTTCACTGTTTTGAAATCTAAAGCACGGTGAATTTGTTGCCTTCCTGCCTGCTCAAGTACAGGGCATGCGAATCTTTGAGGTCCTGCCTCAGGATTCCGTCTATCAACTATGGACATTGAGGGCCACTCAGCTGTCTCTATAGATGAAGCTGTTGATTGAATTACACCCTCTGGTGATAGAACGGAGTTAATAGCAGCCTCCTGTTGTAGCTCCCCCCCCCATGGTTGTTTTTCCTCTAAGCTTTCTTCCTTTAAATTTTGTTCCTCTGTCTGACCAGCTCGAGATGCCTTCTCTTTTGCTTGACCTAACATGTTTTCTACCATAGTCTGGACCTCTAACAATTTACTTAACAGTCTTTCGGTTTGTTTTTTACTAATTTCTAGTCTATTATAAAGGTAACACAACCCAATAAGGTAACATAAAACAAAACCGAAACAGAATGAAACAAAAATGAAACAAAAAATCGTTGTATCAATTTTCTCTTTCTCAGGGCCGAACAACTTCAAACCTTGAGCCAACTATTTTTCCCAGTTTGCCTGAGAAAGTTCTAGGGATAGGCAGCTTGAAACAAAAACAAAATAAATCAAAACAAGAACACATTGTTTTTTGAAATGGTCACCCATTTTCTCGCCTTTCCTCAGGGGCGAGCAATTTTACTCACCTCCAAGCTTCAGGCGTCCCCCGCACGGGCCACCAAATGCCGCAGTGTGGCTGGGCACAAAATCACGCGTCACTCAAGCAGGAAGAAACCTTATTTTTGAAACTGCCGCCAATGCCCCGTATGCTCCCGTGAAAAATTGCCGACTGACACATGCGGCGTTCTCCCAGACACCAACAGGAAGTCCCTCCTCCGGAATTCCCTCCTACCGCACTTCCCCAACCAATGGGAACTCTCCAGGAGTCCCGAAGCAGGTCGAGATGGACAGCAGGAGTCTAATATCCATATGAATGCAGATCTTAACATAATCATATCATCTCAATGGCTTGCTGGCGTCACCTTTCAACCAAAAATGCCATGCATCATACCACTTGGCTATGGCTCTTAGCATGCTTGCAATTATTACAAACATAACTCACTGTCATTTAAAAGTCCACCTGTACAAAAGTGTGATTTCCCACTTGTGTCCCAACCCCAGAGAACCACCAGTAGCATTTTGTCTGCTTGCTTTCCGTCCTGCCTAGATCTCTGTGCAATTGTGAAGACCTACTCGAGAAGGAGGAAAAGTTGATCTGAAGTAGGGAAACCGCTGAGAGACACATCACCCTGTGTCCCCGGGGAAGAGTACCCGTCAGGGTCCCCAGTACAGCTGCATCAGGGGGTGCTGTGTTCCCCCCAGGGGTTCCTGGGACTGACAGCACCTGGTGCCAGATGCCTCCTTTGCGGCTGTGCTGCTGCCTTGGTGATGAAGCTCATTTGATAGAGACCCCAGCTCAGCAAGGCACTCTCAAAGGCAGGATCACTCCCTGGCCTTGGCCTGTAAGACCACAGGCCAGCACAAACATGGCTCCCTCACCAAAAACCAGAGATGGAGCGACTACGGGGCCTGGGGAAGTGTCGAGTTGAGGTGGAGTCTAACTGATTGCTTATCTAAGCTCAAGAAGAAGCCAGGCTGGGTGTGCAATGGTAACCATCCAGCCTGGGCTGAGAAGTACAGTTGTGTCTTGCTCCTTAAAGGAGAGATAAGTGCTGCACCCCCAAAGCTCTTCCCTAAACTGAAGGGGGCGCTGAGGCTGTTCCTCCCAGGCATAGTGGCTCAGGGCCCCAGGAGGGAGTGCAGCTCCATTCCAGTTGGCAGGCTTTCAAAAGCAAAGTCTCTCACCTGGATGACTGGTTGGTCTAGATTTGTGTTTCAAAATAGCTTCATCTCAACATTGTTACAGCTGTCAGATCCTCTTTACTCCAGCACAGTTGCGTTAGCAGATTCTTCTCAAAATTAAAAATAATAATAACAACAACGTTGCTCAAAGTATAAATGCTGATGACCTAATAAATGAGTTTTCAGGAAAGCTGGCCAGGAAAATTGTATTATCAATCAAGATACTACTTTATTAATATAAATTAGTATTTGTTGTACTAAAATTACGACACCAAAATATTCTTTTCAATTTTCAGTTTCTGTTATCGTTCCTCTATAATGGGAGTCCTATTTCATTCTGCAAATTACATTTTTGAAGGAAAATGCTTTATATCTTTCCTAACATCACTTTCTTTTCTGCATTTTCATTTTGCATGGAACTTTGCCAGTTCTATAGCTCTTATGGCCACATTCAGACACAATATGCCATTCATTCCTCCTCCGTGCACCTGCCAGGTAGGCACGGCTCAGCTGTACAGATGACAGTCCTGGGACCTGGAAAGGTGAAGGCCCGTGGTCACCTAGCTGCTAAGCCTCAGAGGTGGGATCAGAACTGAAAGCCGCCATTCTTCCAAGTCCTCCTACGGACATGCCTGGTGCACATTAATGAAATCGCCCTGGCGTCCTGACTGCTTCGCCCCTTCCTTCTTCCACAGCCCCTTGCTAGAGTGACAGCTGCCTGCTGGACGCCGGCCTCCCCTGGTATTGCTGTCATCCTCTCCAGCCTCCTGAGCTGACGGGAGGGCTGAGAGCATGACAGGCCTCCTGAAGGCCAGGCACAACGGTGAGAGGTACTGCCACCTTGTGGCGACTCTTTGAATGTCATGTCAGCCATTCTCATTTTCCTGTTTGCCCCAAGCTATGTGCAAGTTTCATGAGCACCCAAGGTATACGCACGCCACCAAGGATTTTGTAATTATTTTTTCCTCTTAATGAACCTAATGAGAGTTTAAAATTTTTTATTCATCATCTCAAAGAATAACCTTCATTTTTATTAAAAATTCTCTTTTTCGTGCCCATTTTCTTCCCACCTGCCTCTATTTGCTTTGTGTTTTAACATCTCATTTCTTAGAGGAAACTCAGAGTGTCAACTAGGGAGTCTCTCTCCTTTCTACCTAAAATCACTTAATGCCATGAAATTCCCTCTAAGCAGCACCTCGGCTGCTCTCCCACAGACCTTGGAGTGTCCTGTTTTCCTTTTCGGTCAGTGCAAAATGTTTCCTGATTTCTCTTGTGATTCCTTCTTGAATATTATTTAGAAGAAAGTTGATGATTAATTTCCAAATATTTGGGACCTTTTCCAGATATCTTTCTGTTATCAATAGCTTTGTAGGTTCCACTGTGTCCAGACACCATATTTTGTATGGTTTTAAACTGTTCTGCTTTTTGAGACTGTTTCCTGGCTCAGCGTGGGCCGTACTGGGTGACTTTTACTGCATTCTACTGTTAGTGAGTGGAGTGTCCTATAAATTTCACAAAGGTCACACTGGTGACACTGTCATTCAAGGCTTCTCTACTGTTATTCTGTCGGCTTTTTCCATCCATTACAACAACAACAAAAAGTTGAAATATCCTGTTGCAATTCTTAATTTGTTTATTTATTCTCCCATTTCCACAATTTTTTTCTTAACAATTTCTATTAGAGTCTATTAGGTGTGTACTGATTATTTGCTTTTCTTTTTTTTCCTGTGATTTAACCATTTTATCTTTAGAAAAAATACCCTCATTATCCCTGGTAATACACTGCTTGTTCTAAAGTCTGCTCTGATCTGTAATCAATTAACCAGTAGATAAACCAATTAACCAATTAAACCAAGATTAATCAATTAACCAATGTTTTCTTTAGATTAATGTTTTTATATGTCTGGTTCTATCCTTTCTGCTTTAACCTAACTTTGTCCTTGTATTTGACGTACAAAGTGGGTCTTTATTAGAGCCTACTAATTACACAGCACAGTGGGTGTCACTGTGGCCTATTCTTCCTGATGGACAGCGTGCCTTTGGCTCTTGTTTCTCACCTGCTGCAATCTCTCCCTTCCTGAGGTGTCTGGAATGTGGGCAGCCTGCTCCTTCCATCTTGCAGAGACTCTCCTCCTGCATTTCCTGGTGCAGGACTTCCCGGGAGGGATTCCTGTGTCTTTTGGGTGTAGCTGAGATAGTGTGGTCTTTGCTTTGGTTTGTGAAGCGCTCCTGCTGGTGTGGAACTGGGGCCGCACACGGCTCCTGTGGACCCTGGTGGGAAGCATGCTTGATCCTCTCTCTGAGCAATGTGTCTTCCGGAGATGTTGGTAAGATGTTCTTTTTGTCACATTTAAAATACTCCGATTCTGATGTGCTTGGTGTGGCTTTCTTTGTTCATTCTGCTCGTATTTCTTTGAGTCCTCCCTTTGTGGGTCACAGTCTCACCAGAGCTGGACAACAACAGGCCATTGTTTCCTGTCTCCTCCTCTGGCTTCCTCTGACTCCAAGCACAGCCCGAGGCGGGGCTGGTGAGGTTTGCACTCAGCCCACTGTTAAGGTTTTCCCAGTCTCTCCTTTTACTCTCACTCTGTTTCACTTTCTCATTTGTTTGTGCTAAAACAGATGCTGGCTTACTGATCCTTACTGATTCACACCATTCGCCCAGCTCAGTATATTTTAATTGAGATGTTTATTTTCATCTCTAGAAGCTCCGGGTTAGAGCAGCTGCAGAGGCTCCTGGAGAGCTCCACGCAGCTGATGGCATCGCTCAGGGGAGACTGGAGGCCGGTGCTGGTGGGAGCCTGTGTGCCTCCGGCCCTGTGTGTGCCTCCGGCCCTGTGTGTGCCTCCGGCCCTGTGTGTGCCTCCGGCCCTGTGTGTGCCTCCGGCCCTGTGTGTGCCTCCGGCCCTGTGTGTGCCTGGACTTCATCTAAAACCTTGGGTGTTTCTGCTTTCCTGTGGCTGACTGGAGCCCCCTTCCCCAACAGCACCTGTGAGGAAGTTCTGCCCTGCAGAAGGGGTCTTGTGCCCATAGTTATGACCCTAGTCTCCTCCCGGCTGCACTGCTGGGCAGGGTGAGGCCCCCTCCTGACACCTGCAGGCCCTGCCCAGTAGCAGGCCGGCCAGTCATAAGCTCCTCTTGCTTCCTTCTGCCTGCAGTCACGTCCCCCACTGGATGGTGCCTGTCCTCACCTTCTGTCTGGCCCCTTCTTGTGGACTGTTGGAGGGCCTTCAGCGATGCTTCCTGGATGGACGGTGGGTGGGGTGTGGGCTGCTTGAGGGGTCTTCATTCCCCTATCCCTGAGAGCCCAGTAGTCTTGCTGTTCCACCATAGTGCTTAGCCTGGGGGACTGGGGTCAGGGAGGACAGACCACCCCTCCAGATGCTGGATCCTTAAACAGTGGAACATCCAAAGCTCATGAATGGACGTTGGTCCAGCCAGTGCTGGCCGAGCAGCCCCCACGCTCAGGGCGCCTTACCAACAGTCCAGGAAGGTCTGGACTTTCGCATCCTACCACCCGTGTGGGGACCCACAGTGTGCAAATGGACGGGGGAGACACCGAACGACCTTCAGAGGCAGCACTCACGTTAGAGCCCGGGGTGCAGCAGGCGGTTGGAGACAGACACGGGCGGCTAGCGTTTGGAGACAGGTGGGAGCAGCAAGCTGATGCCAGTTCTGAGGCCAACAGCTCAGAGGCCTGGGCAGCAGGAAAGTAAAGGGCGTACTGAAGGAGGGTCAGGGTCCCCATCTCTGAGGAGAAACTTTCTGGAAGGATTTGGATTGGTGCCTGAGGGATGCATTAAGGTTTTAGAGGTAGCTTCAGAGAGGTGAAGTCCTGGGAAGAAGGACGGTAAAGCCCAGGGGTATGGGGGATGAGGGAGCAAAGGAATGTTCCAGAAAGACTCCAGTGTTGCCGAGGTCCAAAACCCACAAAAGACAAACACGGTGCAGAAGCTGACGTATTTAATGGAAGGTGAGTCATTAGCCTCTCTCAGTTGCCTGCTTGGTAACGACTTCCACAAAACCAGAGTGTTAAAAAAAAAAATCAAGCTTCTAAATTTTTGAAAAAAATTTTTAATTTGGTTTTAGCTTTATAAACTTGAAGGCGGGATCGCCCCAACATTCTCCTCACGTCTGATCCCTATTTCTTTTTCCGGCAGCATTTCCGACCCCGGAGAGAGCAGCGGCCTATCTGCTCCTCCTTGGGGAGGCAGCCCAGCATGGCGCACCGGCCGCCCCGTATTCTGCAATAGTACCTCTGTACTGCGCTGATAATCCCACTGTGACCTGCAAAGGAAAAATAGAAGGTATAGGGGGCTCTAGGAGGGGTCCTGGGACAAATTCCAGGCTTCAGGAGTTCCTCAGTCACTCACTCGCTGCCTTCCAGGGTTCTATTTCCTTCCCTGCTTGGCTATAAAATTAAGAGTGAAGGGAAGGCGGAGCCCAGCAGGCAGTAGTCAATGACCCCTGGGGGAAACTGCAGATCTCTGTGGGTGCAGTGTCCTGGGCCGACCCCCTCTGACCACTACTAAGCTTAGCGAACCAGAAGCCTCTGCTTCTGCTCACAGAACCAGCCCAGGTTTCCTCCGAGGCTGAAATTGAGTAGCACTTTCCCACATCTCCTTACTAGTCCTCCCACCAGGAGGCGGGTGGAGAGGTGCTATTAGCAGAGGGAGCAGGAGCAGGAGCCTGCTGTGAGGCTGGCCCTGACTGGTCAGCTGCCAAAGACAATTCCCCTGGTCCCACCCAGGGACTGTTGGAGAATGGAGAGGCCTGGATGAGCTGACACTGGTCCTCTCAGCCCCTCTTTCCCACCTGACTTACCTGGAACGGGCATCAGGAACAAGAGGAGCAACACGCCCAGAAGGTACAGGATCCGCATGGCTGACCGGCTTCGCAGCAGGCTGAGGCTGGACTGAAAGGTGCACGGGTTCACGTTTATAAAGAGGTAAGCCATGGCTGCAATTCTTGTAATGTCACAGTGATGACAAGATGACGTACTTCCCGATGTGTCATCTCTCTCTCTGCACAGGACACACCCACTCACCCAGGAGCTGGTACTAGCCTGATAAGCTAGCTATGGACATGGGGACAGCTGCTGTCCTCCAGGCTCAGGGGCCTGGTCATGTCTGGCTCGAGCCCGCTGTGGGTACAGGCGGGGCTGGTGTGGGCAGGACCTGTCTTCTCCTAGGAGTGGTCCCAGGGTTCCTGGTTTGGGGTTGACCTATCTGTACTGTGGTACTTTTTAACTTCCTGCATCTTCTTAAAAGACAGAGAGTCTGAGGCTCTCCTGGGAACCAGATCAATCCAGCTCTGGACGTTCTCAGATCTGGGGGATAGGACTGGCCTCAGGTGGTGAGGAAAGAAGAAACATGGGATATACCCATTTTTAACTCTTTTATTTGTTCTTTCTAGATGATAGGATATATTTTGACATATCATACATACATAGAATATAACTTCCTGTTTTTGTGGCTGTCCGTGATATGGAGTTTCACTGGTCGGGTGTTCATATATGAACATAGGAAAGTTATATCTGATTCATTCTGTCTTTTCTATTCCCACCCCGTCTCCCTTCCTTTCATTCCTCTTTGTCTAATCCAGGGAACTTCTATCCCCCCATACCACTTATTGTGAGTTAGCCTCCACATATCAGAGAGAACATTTGGCCTTTGGTTTTTTGGGGATTGGTTTATTTCACTTAGGGTGATAGTTTCCAGTTCTATTGATTTACCTGCAAATACCATGATTTCATTCTTCTATATGGCTGAGTAATAATCCATTGGGTATATATACCACATTTTCTTTTTCCATTTATCATGGTTTAGATATCGTGAATTGAACTGCTATAAACATTGATGTGGCTTCATTACTACCGTATGCTGATTTTAAGTCCTTGGGTATATGCCAACGAGTGGGAAAAGTGGGCAAAGGGTGGTTCACAAGTGGGCTGTGCTGAAGAGCCCCTGCCTTCACCCCTTATGGTGCTACAGAGAGTGAGACCCATCTCGTACTCCATCGTGGATGGAAAAAATACGCAAATTTATAAGGAAGGAGTTTCACTTCACTTCCTCGGAAGAACAATGCTGTGATCATGTTTGATAGCTGCCTCTCTTTCCTGTGGAGGAGAGGCCCTGTACTATTCTTGGCTCACGAGCTTTCAAATAAGTCCAGGGATCAGATGATTTTCCCTGGGTATAAATTCAGAGTTTGAGGGGAAATTTTCTTCTTCTTTGTTTAGCTGTTAGACCTAAGTGTTGAGGAGTCTAAGCAGTGGGTCGTGTCTGCCAATCGACTATTTAGTTGGGAGCTGAAGCCATCCTGCTGCCTGGCTGCAATCCCAGTGGACCCCCCGCGGCTCTGGGTGTGAGGTCAGGAGAGTGTCAGGGTACTGGTGCACCCGGCAGATTCAGTAAGCAACCCGAGCATCTCTCACAGGAGAAGCCCAGCACGCGTGTCCAGTGTGGGTGAGAGACCCACATGCTGAGACTCAGGGGCAAGTCCTGGTTTCTCCTCTCCAGGTAGCTTCTGCAGCCGGGCAGACAGTCAGATAACAAAGGGTGGGGCAGAGGGTCATGGTGCGGGTTTAGGCACAGGGCCGCACAAAGGGAGGGAAAAGGAGGCTCATGCCGAAGAGTGGATTTTAATCAGCAGATTTAAGAGGACTTTGGAGGTGTAGACACTTTATCATTTAAAAGCCTAACTTTGCTCTTACGTTCAGGGTTGGAGACAAACAATTGGAGCTGCTTTGAAATGGAAGGAGCAGGTGACTGTGGGGTGGGATGGGTGCTGATTTTGTAGTCTGACTATGTTTTACACAGGGTGCGGCTGGGTGTGGCAGAAGATCTAACCAGCTCCTGGCTCAGAGTGCAGGGCCAGAGTCATCAGACCGTCACATCACTGCAGGGACCAGACCTCCACAGGCCAACCTGTGGTTGAACAAGTTTCTTTGAAGACTGGGCGGGGAGAGGGCGCTTCTAGGGCGACACCACTGCTTCATAAAAGCTTCTTAGGAAATAAAAATGGCCTTTCTTTTCCCTTTGGCTCCTTCGGCAGCTGCTGGAGACCCTCGGGCCTGTTCACCCTACTCTGTGCTCTGCTGTGGTTCCAGGTCTCCTGATGGCACCTCAGCGAGGACTGCAGCTTTAGAGGGGACCGTCTTGCCTTTAAACCCAAGTCCAGAGCCAGTTCACAACAGGAGAAAGCGGGCCAGGAAAGCACAGGCTTTACATCCCACCCGGTAACCGAGTCGTCTGCTCCCACCAACCCTCTGAGTAGTGTGGACTAATATTGTATGCATCTTATGTGTTCTCTGTCCAGCAAACTTTCTTGGCATCTCTTCATCTTGCAGGCAGAAATGCACATAGAGGTCCCTTTGGCTTCCTGCAAATACCACTGGATTTGGAACACTCTATAGGATGTTGTGTATTGTGCTCCAACCACTGAGAGAGACGGGGAGAGAGACGGGGAGAGAGACGGGGAGAGAGACGGGTGGGGGCAGATAGAAAGGCGAGGGTGTACATAGAAGGGACAAGAGCAGAGTACAGGGCTGGCTCACGTGAGTCACAGGACCCAGGATGTGGTGGATCTGGTGGGGCAGGCAGAGAAGCCAGTGAGCTCTCCAGGAGGATCAGCAGAGGTGGGGAGCACAGAACCAGTCTGAGGAGCAGGGGAGAGCCGAGCTTGGCCCAAGTCTAGTGGGGAGGGTGGTAGACAAGTTAGCATTTGAATCAGCAGACAAGCGGGCATGAATTAAGAAAAAACTAGACTAAGGTTTTAATCATCTAAAATTTTGACTCCACCAAAAATTCCTTACGTGAAGACCAAGAAGAAAGCCTGAGAGAGTTGTGCTTGCAATTAAGCTGATGAGCCCGATAGTCACTTCTTCAAAAATCTTTGGTCTTAAAGGTATTTACACTGCCTGCCTGCAAATCATGTCAATGACTCTGGGGGTGTGGAATAGGCCTCGGTGCCCAGGGATGTGGACAGTCCCAGCCATTCTGTTCTCCTGGGGTTCCCAGGGCAACCTGGCACAGCCACAAGGGAAGAGGCTCAGCCCAGATGTCGTCAAGATTCGCGGACTCACGGACCGTTGGGGAGAACCACAGGGCTATCTTCTCAGGGTCTCCCACTGAGAGTCCCTGAGGATTGGGACTGGTCAAACAGCACAGCCATCCCTACCCTACACCACAATTTTTCATCTTCTTTCCTTAAGAGAAAAGACCTAACATAGAGAGATGATGCTCAAGGTCCCCGGACCCACCACTTCCTACTTTGAGTCACCTCCCGTGTTCTGCACTGGACTGCTCTGATCCTGTCTGACTCGCTGCCTCCCCAGTGGTGACAGGCTCCCCCAGGACCCCATGCGGTGATCTGGCAGACACAGAGAGGCTGCTGAGCTTTGGGCAGGGAGGACACATGGGCAAAGGGATTCCACGTCTGTTTTCTGCACCACCTCTCCGCAGAGAGCTCCCCCTGTGCCTCATCAGATCGCTGCTCCAAATCCCCCAAAGTGCTCTCCTTGACCCTCCTCCAAGGGAACACCATGCTCACCTGATACCACCTGGGAGAAAAGTACGAGAACAAGGAAAATGGAGAGAAAGTTCCCAGTGGAATGGCACCTCTGAGGGCTCCTGGAGAGCAGAGTCAGGACACGTGTCTCCAGGGGGACCCCCGGGAGTGCCTGCTGCTCCGGGAGCTGGCGGAGGAGGAGAGACCACTGCGGGCGCCTGTCCACCTGGCTGTGACACAGAGTCCTCATGCTACAGTCAGGCTGGGCTCTTAGAACGTGACTGTCCCTGTGGACACATTGGGTTGACTCCGGCAGGGCACAGGACAAGAGGGCTTTCTGAGTGGCTGAGGACAGAGGCAGGCTCAGCAGGCCCCAGGGGTGCTGTGCTCACCGACAGCAGAAGAGGGAGTGTGCACTAGAGCTGGCTCCTGCATGCAGGGTCCCAGCAGGGAAGGGAGGTGGCCCTGCCAGGCCACAGGGGCACCCACCTCTGGGAGAGGACGTGGCCCATCCCCAGTCTCATGGCTCAGTGGCTTGATGGCCTCCCTGCTCTCTCTCCCACCAGCCAATTTAACTTTAAAGGAACAGAGGGGAGCAGGGGCCAGCTCTCCCAATCATGCCTCTGTGTTCCGGAATCTCCCTCATACGCTTACACGTCCACCTATTGTTGCTCCTGCGTTGCTCTGGGTGGAGCAGGTCTCCTTCCCAGGAGTCAGCTGGCACCTGTGGAACCCACCTTTGCAGTGGACCCCACCGCCCATGTCCCTCTTGTCCCTTCCCCAGGGGCTCCTTCACGTGGCCCATGACGGTTCAGCTGTTTGTTTAAAACTAACCTGTCCTTGACCCATTTCTTCTCCTAAAACCACTGCCTCATTCTTTCCTTTGATTCACCATCAAGTTCCTTGATAGTGGTCTCTACTCTGTGCGGTGGTCTCTTCTGTCCACCTTTTTTTCAAACCTGCCCCTTAATGTGTTGCTTCCTGGCATCTGTCTCAATGAACCCATTCGAAGCTCTCCTTCAAATTCAACAGTGACGTTGCACCTCCAATCCAGGGGATCATCTGTGGACACTGGCTGTCAGGAGTGTGGACCTGGCACTGACCCAGGTAGACAGCTTGTTGTTTCCGGGCTCTGTGCTGCTCCTCACTATTTCCAAGTGTTAGGTTTAAGGAAGATCTGGTAGACACTGATGTGATAGCAAAATAAAGACTCATGCTTTCCACGTTCTCCCGGACTTCTGATGGCTGCCTTTGATTCTTCATGGACTTTTTCATCCTTCTCCTATCTCCAAAGTCCTCCAAATGGGACAGCTTCAAGAATATGACATTATTGGCCAGGTGCAGTGGCACACATCTGTAATCCCAGATGGCTTCAGAGGCTGAGGCAGGAAAAGCACAAGTTCAAAGTCAGCTTCTGCAACTTAGTGAGACCCTGTCTCAAAATAAGAAATAAAAACAAGGGCTGGGGATGTGGCTCAGTGATTAAGTGCCCTGGGTTCAATCCCGAGTGAGAGAGAGAGAGAGAGAGAGAGAGAGAGAGAGAGAAATTAACATTACTATGATAATAAGAAGGTGGACCTTGTCCCCTTCCTTCTCCTCACTGTCATCACAGCTAATTTTGTTCAGCAAATTCTGTGTGCCAGGCACGACGCTGAACACTTTATGTGCATTTATTTTATGTGAGTCATGTGAAAGTTGACATTATTATCTGCATTTCACAGATAAGGAAATGGCAGCTTAGAGAAGGAGGTAATGCACTCCGTGCTTGAACATAATTTCTCTTGAAGAATTTAGAGACCCAATTCCTGGTCCTCTTCTCGCCCCACACGGAGCCTGGGAGGTGGGTCACATAGACCTCCGATGACTTCCTTCTTCATCTCTAGCCGGGACCACTCCAGATTTTCCTGGCTGATCTTTCATCCTCTCCAAGATCACTAACTTAATAACACCTAGGGCCTCACCATCACCTCAGCTTAGAGTAAGATTGTGCCTGTCTCATGAACGTCACCCTCACTCCCCATGTTCCTTGGTGATGGAGGCTGGGAATTGGATTCTTTCAGATTCTCCTCTTTTCCTAGCTGCTCATGTGCACTCTCACTCCATCCTGTCCGTTGTTTCTGCATGATGGTCTGTGCAGGTTACAGAGCCCAGGCCGAGTGTCAAACTCCAGTGAGGACGGCCACCAGCCAACCTGCCCTTCCTGCACTCATGCAGAGCATGCTGTGCCTCACAGCTGGAGCCTTTGCCAAACTCCTTCATGAATGTGGTCTGGACCTGTGGACACCTCTCACTGCCTCTCTAGATGGTGTAGGGGTACTTTCATTTGTTTCCTTATGTTGACAAGAAAGTAAATGTTTCCAAACTTGGATACTTGGGACAAGCATTGTAAAGAAGAAAGCATTCTAGAAGAGTAAGGAAATGGAGAGGGAACCTCAGCAGGCAATGCGGGTTCAACCAAGGGTCAACAACAGAGCAACCTGAGCAGATTAATGTTTTAGAAAGAAGCTCACAGCAAACACAAGAGGGAGGAGGGTCAGAGGGTTCTGAGACCACGACTAAGGGGCCCAAGGGCTGAACAGAAGGCTGCCACATTTCTAAGGGGATGAACAGAGGGGCACGAGAGCCAGGCCTCTACAGGATGGGATGGCACGTTGACGTGGTGGTCAGGGCGTCAAGGGGGAGGGTTCTGTTCTGGGGACAGCGTGGACAGCGGTACCCTTTATCATGGAGGCGTGATCTGGGGAGAGAGCCTGGCTGCAGTCACCCCATCATCTAACAGGCTCCAACTCGTTCAGGAATCTGAAGCCTTAGCCTGATGTGGTGCCCCAGGCCTTTCCCACGGTCTTCAGAATCTCACCCGGCCAGCGGGGGCTGACTCCCCAGCTCCTGAGGGTGAAGTCAGGAGGGAGATATAATCCATATAAGGCCACTCCAAGGACATTCTCCTGCCGTCCAGGCAGCAATCGCGTCATTCCAAACGGAAAGGAGTGGCCACATGTGTCTGTTTATTCATTTACTGCATTTCACTCCTGGCCCCAGTGAAGACCCACCACCCAGCACCTGTGGCTGGCCACTAGCCACCACGGCCTTCTGGCTGCTTCCCTGGACAGGAGTTTTAAGGTACAGAGGACTCCGTACCTTAAAGTACACCTTAAGGTACAACAGCCACGGGGTCAGCTCATTCATGGGTGGGGAATGTGGATGAGGGTCATGATGTATCCTGGGGGCCCAGGGGAATTTTCTTTTCAAATAGGACTTATGCCACTGTCACTTAATCAGAACTGGTACTTGGAATGAACTGGTTCCCTACCACATTAGGCAGCAGGGAATCGCTAAATGCTTTAGGATGGCTGGCATCTGCGGAGCTGTTCTCCCAGGCCTGGCCCTGCAGTTATTATTCTGGAGTTAGTGCTGCGATCTCTGTGTTAAGAAAATATAATCCAAGGCCAAGAGAAGTTGGAAATAACTTTCTGAAATTCGAATCTGAAGCCTAGAATCCCCTGGATCACAGATTATTGTGCTAATCATCCACTCTACCACTTGAGGCCATTACAGCTGTGTTTTATATTCACCTTTTCATCTCAACCTCATTTGGTGGAGAACAAATGATACAGGGTTTGGGGAAGTGAAGCCACACCTTCCCTCTTGATGCAGACCACAGCACTCCTTCTGTTTTGGGAATTCCCAGCTTACCGCCTCAGGGAGGTGTACACCATGACATTGGCCATGCTGGTGCTCCAAGAGAATTCAATCAAATGATGAATTTGGCATCTTTATCTCAACCTGCTCTTCATCTTCTTCAAAGAGCTTTAGGATTGCATCTACCAGGGTTAGCAAACCTCTTGTATAGAGGGCAGGCCTGTGCACGTGTGCAGGTTTTGTGGCCATGTGGCTTCTGTTGTGAGTGCTCAGCTCTAATCATGACAATATGTAAACAAATGGCTGAGACTTTGTTCCAATAAACTTCATTCACAAAAACACGTGGCCGCTGGGTTTTGCCCGTGGGCCATGCTTATTGATTGCTGGCGTGCATTTGAGGCAGTGCTTAGAGTAAGCAATCTCTGTGCCGGACTCCGGTGATCTCTGCTCCTTTGGATGGTGGCTGGACTCATGGAGTCATTCCTAACAATTACAATCTGGTGGCAGTGCCAAGATGCTACTTCTGAGGCTAGATTCTATAAAGACCGAGGGTCCAGTTTGGGGTGTTCTCTCTCTTTCACTTTCCTGAGAGAAGCCAGCAGCCATGATTGGAGCTGCTCTACAGAGGCTCTCATGGTAAGGAACTGGAGGAGGGGTCTGGCAACAGATGGCAAGCAACGCAGCCCTCACTCTAATATCCCGCAGGACCTCACCTCTGCCAGCAGCTGACTTTAGAGAAGTGGCGCCCTTCCTGTGCAGCTTCCGGGTGGCACTGCAGCCCTAGCTGACAGATTGACTTTAGCTTCACGGCTGACCTTGGTCCAGAAGGCCCAGCTGGGCCATCCCTGTTATCCACGACCCCCAGAGAGGAACCAGTGTTGGTTGTTTTCAGGCCCTAAGTTTTGGAGGTGATTTGTTGAGCAATGGTGGCTAACTTACATAGTAAGGAACAGCACAAGTGATAGAAGAGATTTGGAGAACTGTCTTGTGGTCCCAGTGTTTTGATCAATTTGCTCTGTGAACTTAGGCTGGCTAAGTTCTGAACTAGTCTGGCCTTCCATTTCTCCATTTGCCTACAAAAGGGATGGGAATCATGGAATCCCAAGGTTATTATGAATTTTAGTCTTTTCAGACCCTTGAGTCAGGCTGAGTCCTGCATCTAATCCAGAGTCATTCACTGGACACTGGTGGGTACCCATCAACATATTTTGGTAATAATTGTCAACATTTAAAAGACTAAATATTTTGCATAAAAATCTAGATTTTTAGATTTGGCTTTCTTCAGAAAAATATAATGATTCAACCACCAGGACTTACATTTCTACATGGTAACACTAGTGATCAGCAAAACATCTCTGGCCTTTCTATAGATGAGAGCCTCAACACCCTGATTGCTCTCTCTGTGGCTCTGGTGGACTTCAGGGGGCACTTAAATGATGCTTGACGTTACCTTGAGATCTCAGACAGAGCAACACTGCTCTTTACCATCTGGTTGTATCCTGGAGCCAGGGCAGGGGCAACTGTGGCTCAATGTGTCTCGTGTAAAATGCTGCTATCATAAGATCTCAACCCACAGATTCTGCTACACTGATCCAGGGAAGTCTAGCTCGGAGCCTGGGCAGGACATACAGTCAGTGTGCTTGCGACATCTAGAAGATACAGAGTTCCTCCCTCCACCTTCACAGGGACACGTACACTCACTTGTGCACACCCCCTCCTCCCACATGCACATGTAGACACACCTGGCATGCACTCACCAGCTGTGCACAGCATGCCCCGAGTTACACAGTTCACTCAGCTCACACGGAACCTCCTCTGTCCCTGAGCATAGATCGGAGCTCTCCACCTCCTTTGAGTCCTCAGTGGCCTCTTCCACGATTAAGTTATTCTCGTATACAATCGTTGTGAATCCTTGATTTCTCTTTCCCTTTGCTTCTTCCTGGCTCCTCACCCTGTCTCCACCTTACTGTCATGTGGTATCTATATATTTTATTTATCCATGTAGTTTGCACCAGGTTTCACATTCTTTTGAGGGCTGAGAATCATCAGCTCATGCAGAATGTGTTCTAGTCATATATGTATCGGAATACACATATGAGATACACACACACACACACACACACACACACATATTTAAATTATAATGACTGAACTTTTGTTTTGAGGGTGTATTTGTGTTTTGTTGTAAACATTTCACAAGAAATGTGCATTTTTTAAAACCCCTGGCCTAGGGCTGGGGTTGTATCTCAGTGGTTTTGAGCCCTTTTTTATGTGGGTTCCATCCTCAGCACCAGATAAAAAAAATAAATAAATAAAACAAAGATATTATGTCCATCTACAAGAAAAAAAAATGTTTAAAAAAACAAAAGCAAAACCAAAATGTGCCAAGGCTGTTTTCACACTCTGAAAGCCATGCACATGTGTGCATAGTTCACGACACATGCTCAATTGTGGGCCTGATGACAGCCCATGCGGTCTGGGGGAAAATCAATCAAGTATCCTATGTTCTCAAACACAGAAATGTTTGAGAAGGATAACTCTGACAATGGCCTGGATTTTGACAGTTAGGGGCAAAGGGTTGCCGGTCCTCTTTGCCATGAACATCCTGTGCCCACTGGGAAGGACAGGGCCCTGGGATAGCCGGGGTGGGTCACTTCTGACCGGCTGGTCTCCGTTAGCTTCTCCAGACTGGGTCTTTTCCAAGACAGGTGCACAGTGTCAGAGGCTGGCCCACTCGGCTCCCTGGAGCTCCTCTTTAGAGTCTCACTGTCCGGCTCTTTTGATGTGGCCTCTGCCCTGGGCACACGTGGAGAGAGGCTCCAGACCCCCGCCTGCCCCCCACCACAAAACCCCACACATTTTCTCAACTCAGAAATAGGACAGAAGAGCATACAGCGTGGCCAAGCATGTTGTTTCCCCACATTTTGGAGTATCCTGAACGTGGTCCTCTATTCTGACTCCCACTGTACCCCCGCCTTCCCGGCCTCGGCCTCCTGCTTCGGCCCTCTGGCCCGGTCCTCCCCGCCTTGCTCTCACTATCATGGTTCCCTCTCTGCCTCTGGGTTTGTGACCATCTCTTCCCTGTTTGCTCTCTGTTCTGCTCCATGGTGTCTCCATCTCGGAGGGAGAATGCCTGGGTGTCTTCCTCACAGGCAGCAGCGTTTCCAGCCCTGGAGACCCCTCCTCAGCTGGGGGAGTTTCCGGCTGGGAGCTCCTGCGGGGGGCCTGCAGGTTGTTCTGGGAGAGGATAGAACAGCCAGCAGTTTTCCTCTGAGAGCAGGAACCGGGCACGCAGCCCACGCGCACCACTGCCGCTCAGCACGGCACTGGAACTCCTGTCAAGAGCAGACGGCCTGTCCACACTCTGCTCTATGAGTTGGACGGCTTTAGACTCTCCATGTAAGTGAGATCATGCGGTCCTTGTCTCTGTGGCTGTCTTGTCACATAGGATCATGTTCTCTGGGTCCCTCCGTGATGTTGCATATGGGATGGATGGTTCTCTCGGTTTCCACGGCGGATATTCCCTTGTGTGTATATATCACATTTTATTTATCAATTCATCTGTTAAGGCACATTGAAGTTCCCATGTTTTGGTCATCATCAGTAATGCAACAAGCATAAGAGTGCAATTAATTATTTGTGATACTGACTTCAATTCCTTAGAAAAATACCCCAGAAATATGATTGCGGGGTCACAGGATGGTTCTATTTATAGTTCATGGTGGACCCGCCATACTGCTCTCCATAACGCTAGTCCCACATACGTCCAACCAGTGTTGAAAGTAGGGGACTAAAAAGTCGCATAATGTTATTGAAAACCTGTCTGTATCTTCTCTTGGTTCTGTTAACACTTGCTTTGTTAATTTACAATCATTTTATCCTCTTGATGAAGTTCCCTTAATCATTGCCTAATGACCTTCTGAGCCCCCTGCACAGCTTTGGCTTAGTGTCTGTTTGGTGTGATAGAAGTGTGATGGCCCTGCTCTCCTTTGGTTTCTGTTTGCCTGGGGTGTCTTCCATCTCTTCATCTTCAGCCTGAGTCTCGATGTAAATGGATCCTGTTGTTCTTTTCAAATCATTACGTCACTCTGGGTCTTCTGGTTGGAGAACTTACCATTCACATTCTGTGTAACTATGATAGGTGAAGACTTTTATTAACACTTTGACATTTTTTCCTGTTTCTTCTCTTTCCTTCTCCTCCCCTCCCTGTGCTCCCCTCCCTCTCCTTTCTGGTAGTGGGGATTGAGTCCAGGCGTGCTCTACCACTGAGATGGACCCTAGTCCTTTTTATTCTGAGGCAGGACCTTGCTAAGTTGCCTCAAACCTGGATCCTCCTGTCTCGGCCCCAGTTGCTGGAATTGTAGGGGTGGATCACACACTTGGTTTCTTCCTGTTTCACGGTTCCTTTGTGTTCTGACTTAAATGTGTCTTCCAGGGTTCCTGTGCTAAGTATTTGAACCCCAACACGGCAATGCTGGGAGGTGGGGCCCAACAGGAGGCTAGGAGGCCGTGGAGTCTCTGCCTCTGAGTGCACCAGTGCCTTCACGGGTTCCATCTAGAGGGTTGTGTTCCGCCCCCTTGCTCTCTAGCCTTCCACCACATGACGGCCCAGCAGGTGCTCATGTCTCCATCTGGTTCCCACCTTCAGAAACATGAGCCCAACCAACCTCTACTCATTTCTACCAGGCCGTGGTGCTCTGTCATAGCAGCAAACGTGGACTAGTGCGAGTTGCCGATGAATTCAAGGTACTGAGGTTCCATCTCTGTGTATGAAGAACATCACGCCATGGCCTAGGTGCTCAACCTCAGCACTAGCTGCCGTCTTTAAGCCGAGTAATGAGTTCCTCATACCCCTGAGCATCAACAAGCCGAAATTGTGTTTCAGTCTTTCACTGAAAGATATTGGAGTCCGTTATTTGGAGGTGGAAGGTTCTCAGAGTGGGAATGGAGGTCCCTCCTCTGTTCCTCTTCTCTCAAGCTCCATCGTGTCTTTCCCAAGCACAGGCAGGCAGCCATGTGGCCATTCTCTGTCCTAGGGAGACAGCCCCTGTTTAAGAGGCCCATTCTTTCCACGGAGGCTATTTCACAAAGTAAGCGAGGGGCAGTTTGTTCCCTACGCTGTGTTTTATTTGCTCTTCCTGGAAGGCCTGAGCTTCCTCGGGTTCACCCTCCTCATCTTCCTCAGGAAGACTCCTTCACTTCTTTGGATCTTGGCTCCCACTTCAGCGCCTCCTGAGAGACAGAGAGGATGACGGTGTGGTGTGCCATAATCATCCCAGCCCACCTGGAAGAGAAACCAAGGGCTGCTTCCTGAACAATGGGTTCCTAGCTCCTGGGGAGTGAGAAGCATGTTAGTAATCAGGGAAATATTTCCTTCCTCACTGTGAGTTATGATGGGACGATCCTCAAACCAAACACCTGAATGGGAGTTGTACAGGTGCTCCATCCAACAGGTTTATGAGCTAAATGAATGAGCGGGGGAGCAGGCTTGAGGGAAGCCCAAGGGGCTGGGCCCCTACCACTCTAGAAAGTGCCCCATGAGGCCTGGTGTTCTCGCAGCTGGAGGGTCCCTAACAGCTCACGGTTGTCCTGCAGCTGCTCTTGGTGACCGCTCCAGCCTGTTCAGCGGTGCTGGGTCAGGAGAGAGGTGAGCCGCACTGTGGAAGAAGTGGAGATTCCCGAGTGATGGGGGGGAGCACGAGGGTGGCTGGAGGAGGAGGGACACTCTGGGGCTTGCGAGAACTTGCGGCTGGGACAAGAGCGAGCACGTTGGGGAAAACTGGCTTTTTACAGGACTTCAGCAGAGAGAGTTTCCTTTTAGCATCAGGAGGAACCAACACCGAAAATTTGTTTGCCTTTCTCTAAAGAAATGTGCAGAGACTTTAGGAAGACACCCCGTTAGTCGGTGCAGGTAGACGGGTCTGGGGCAGGAGTGTGGGCAGGTTGGGGACGTGTGGCAAGGGTAGCACCTACTGGCCCACGGGGAGCTCCAGGGACAGGGCAGGCACCCAAGACCCTGGGCAGCTGGGACAGTGATGACTTCAGGTGATGATTCTCCGCTCTGGAAACGCAATGAGCGCACTCAGGCCTCTTAGTAAAAATAGCTCAGGAGCCACCTGGGCAGGTCACTCAGTCAGGTCCTGATGGAGGGCCTTGGCCACAGTGATCCTAAAGACGGGATGGAGGGCCGCAGGACCACAGGGTGGATTCCCCAAGGGCAAGGACGCTCAGCCAGCCTAGAGAAGGAGCTCTCCTGGACCCCTCCGGGCCCCTCCCTATAACCACACGGTGACGGCATGAGTGAAATGCGAGGCTTTTCTAGTTCCTTCGGTCATGCTCACCCGTGCCGGGCACCACACCCAGCTTCAAGCCTCCTGTCCTCTGAGTCACCATGACTCTCTGCTGTCACCTGGCCAGGCAACCATGGATTCCAGGAAGCCCTGGGCTGGCTCATTCAATGGTGTCTGTCCACTGGGAAAGGACCAGTTCCCCTCCGTGTCTCACTGTGTGAACTTGTACTCCAGTCCCTGGGTGGTCCTTCCTCCTGTCTCCCCGTCGTGCTGACATCGGCCGGTGGTGTCCTCCTCACCCGGAGGGAGCACGCGTGAGTCCTGTGAAAGGAATGGGAGAGACACTCCCTCGTTAGAGGAAGGAAGACACAGAGGTGCAGAAATGCTGTCTTCAGGCTTCAGCCCTTTTCCTGCTTCCCCGTCCACGCCCTGCACCAGCCGGGAGCGTCCAGGCTTTCCTTGCTCCCTGTTCTGCCTTCCCCCCCCGGCTGTCCCCTACCTGGCCAGCAGCCAGTGTGTCCCTCCACAGCCTCCCTCCCTCCCTCCCTCTGCTCCAGGTGCTGAGTCAACTGGACGCAGGCAGAAAGGGCAGGGTCCCCCCCCACCCCCCACTTCTGGTGGAGCTGGTACAAGTCACCCCTCCAGAGGCCACCACCGGGCTGGCTCTCAAGGTCCATCCTTCATGACTTCCTCCTCCTCCCTCCCGTTGTTCTTCCTTCTTTCCACAAATGTAAAGTAGATGTGGAGCTCGGTGTCAGGAAAGCACGGTGTGCGGGTCGCAGCTCTGGGTGGCTTGGGCGTCTGGGGAGGGTAAATGACCAGGGGAGGTAGTCGCTGGGCAGTGACAGATGCTGGCTAGAGGCTCAGCTGCCGAGAAAGGCCACCCAGGGCCTTGAAAGCGGCCTTTCAGAGGAGCCGTGGCCAAAGCTGAGAGCTAGGGGTGAAGGAGGGAAGGTGGGAGGGTCCAGGCATGGGGAGCGGCAGCAGCCAGGTCTGGGAAATGAAGAGCCTGGACGTTCAGGACGCTCTGGGCTGGACCACCTGGCAACAGCAGCAGGTGGGAGTGCTAGGAGGGGCCTCGGAGGCCACCTTGGGGAACTTGGGGCCAGCCCCGAGCACCATGAGCATCCTGTGGCTAGTTTCAGGCTGTTTGTGTGGTGGGCAGGTTAGCTGCTGAGGAGGGGGTTCAGCGTCAAGGCCACCTCAGTTCCCACCCGCCTAGGGCTCCTAAAGCTTGGCTTTGCTGTCTGCAGACGCCCACCCCCAACCCCTGGGCTCGCTCCCTGGGGTCCTCAGTCTTCCTCTCTGCCGTGCCCCGTTGCCAGGCTGGACCCACTTGGGAGCCAACTGCCCACTCTGGGAGGCCCCACCCGGAGGGCCCCGGGCTGCTGGCCTTGCGGCTGCACCTGCCTTCCCTCTCCCCTCCTGCACCCAACAGCCTGCCTCACCCGAAGTGAAGAAAGATTCCCCTCCTGAGAGAAAGCTGCTCCTCTGCTGCTGGCTGCACGTGCAGATCCCACCAAGGTCCAGGCCCGAGAGGGTAGCCGAGCAAGGCCTGCAGGCCCTTCAGTTCTCAGTGGGGAAATATGAAGGAGGTTCAAGCTCGTGGAGGTGGGAATGGCAGAGAAGCCTGCGCCTGGCAATGTGCAGTCTCAAGTGCAGCTGCTCCCGATGCCCAGCTACTGCAGAAGCACATCCCCCACTTTCCAGAACTGTGCTGCTGGGCCCCTGTGGACATCTTCTCTTCTAAGACAGGACAGGTCCCTTATCTGTTAATCCTAGGGTGACTTCTAAATGCCTCGAGGTGACTCCCCAGGGTTCTTAGCAGCATAAAGCCCAGAGCTCATTTCCCACCTTGCAAATCTAGGAATACCCAAGGCTTGGCAGGAACCCGAGTCCTTTCCCACGTGCTCACCAAGGAGAGAAGGAAGGGTCACGTCAGCTCCTACTGCGCCATGTGAGCCGTGCAGTCCTGAGCACTCTTAGCTTGGTTAAGTTCCTATTTCCTTCTCTCTCAAGTCTGGGTGATGACCGCACCCCACTGCAGATGCAGCGTGTGACATGAAAAGCAATTCCTGACTCAGGGTCTTCGACTATCAATGCTCTGACCATGGTGACTCTTACCATCTCCATTTATTAAAAAGACAGAGCTGGAAGTGACATTGTGCATGAACACCACGAGGCCTCTGTTTTATGGGACAGCGGGGCAGACTGGGAACCCATCTGGGCCCATCAGTGACTTGTTGTATGGTCTCAAGCAAGTTTCTTGAGCCTTAAAGTAGCATCTCTGCTGACTCCATGGCAGATCCTACAGAGCTGCTCTGCCCAAGCTGTGTGGCTCCAGGGGGTGACTTCACATCTCTCCACCTCCGGGGTCTCATCTGCCTGGTGGCAAGTTCAATATGAACTGAGATGAATCTTATCCCAGAAGCTGGAGCAGAGAGGCCCCAGCAACTGCTGTGGTTTGGGTCCTGAATGTTCCCCAGGGGTCCGTGTCTTTCAGGCTTGGTCCTCAGGGTGGCCCTGCTGGGAGGTGGTGGAGCCCTTGGGAGGTGAGGCCTACTGGGCGGCCTTCAGTCACTGGGGTAAATGCCTGAAGGGGACTCTGGGACTCTGCCCTGCCCCTTCTTTCTGCCTGTGCTGTCTCACCACAGGCCCAAAGGTGATAGGGCCACTGGGTCTTGGTCTGAAATCTCCAAAACCATGAGATAAAAGGAACTTTTTCTCTTTATAAGTTACTTATCTCAGGTATTTTATGATAGTAGCATAAAGCTGACTAACAGGGTGGTGCTGGGTATTCCTGGAGAATGTGCCTGATCCCTTGGAGGCTAGTACCAGAATTCATTTGCCCTGGATACTGGGTGTACCTAGTCTGAGTCTTGCATGGCCCCGGCCCAGGCTATAGTGATTCTCTGTGTACCCCTAGAGACCTCCCTGTGGGTAACCAGAGAGGTCACTCTGCTCTTGCATCTGTGGGGCAGACCACTCAGTGTGAATTCTGGACTTAGCTGAGACAGGCATGTTTCCCTGCAGGTGAGACATGTGACAGCCTCTAGTGATGTCACCTGGGAGTAACCTGCAGGTGATCTAACATATGCTTGGCATCCCATGAAGAGGCAATGTGCAACCATGTGCTTGGATGGCATCCAACCTCCCTGAACACCAACAGGAGTTCAGAGATTCGTTTGTGGCCCTCCAGCGAACTCTTCTCCCTGGAGCAAAGGAGGTGGCTGAGGGTGTGAGTGCGCTTCCTGAGTCCCAGAGGTCTCACTTTCCTTGACTGAGAATAGGTGTTGGTGTTAAGCTGTACTTTCCAAGAGAGACCTTTTTGTGCCTTATGGAGAGGTTTCTGAGGGCAATTCCAAAAGAGGAGTTTTAATACTTTGAGCTGTTAAAAGTGTATGAACTATGGTCTCTTGAGAGGAGTATTTCCCTCTGTAAAAACATCTCGTCCATTTGTCACTGCAGTGCCTCCACAGGACCGGTGCCATCTCTGGCTGGGCTGACTCTGGATGGGCTCAGGGGAGGCTAGGCTGCCTGACTCTGTCTGCTTGTGGCTTGGAGGAGTCTGCACCAGATTAGCTGCTTCTCTGCCCACAGCATTAACATGGGTTGGGATCAGGTGACATGTATCATTCTCAGGGAGGTGATGGGACAAGCCCATTACATTTCTGCATTTCTGGTCTATTAAAGATTCCAAGAAGACAGGTGCAGCTGCCCTGGTCTGCAGAATTCAGCTTTAGTCTCAAAGGTTACAGACATTGAGTTTCAATGGGGGTCTGTTTCACATGTGGGTGGTTTAAAGATCCACTCAGGTCACCCTTGCATAGTGAATCTCCCCGTGTAAAGGTGTACATGTGTATGCGTGTGTGTATTTAACCACTAAATCACTCTACATATGGTATTCAAATGGGAGATATGCTTTTTCCACCTTTAAAAATGATTCCAAATCACTTTCGCTGTGTCTCATCTGATTTAAGAAGGTTCCAACACTGGGTAACAGAGTCATCCGTATCTTCCACCCGGTGCTCCCCCCATCATTCACCATCAGTCTCCCTTATGCTTTGTCCTTTGAAATCAACAAGCTCAACAGTTTTGCTCAAGTTACAGAGGAGGCCTGTGAGGCTCCTGGTGGCAAAGAGGACTGTGGCTTCAGGAGGGACTTGGGTGTTCTGATCCCTGGTCAGGCTCTTTGAACAGCACTGTGCTGCCTATCGGGGACCTGCCAGGGGATGACACTGCAAGAGGCAGGTGCTCCATCAGAGGCTGGGGATACAGGTGGGCACTTTTCAGCTTCTCGATCCTTGTTCTTTAATTCTGCTGCCTCCATTACCCCTGGATATGCATGGATCATGTGCTCCATTGAGAATCTGCAGGCTGCACTGTGAGGTCGCATGACGGGGGGAGTTGCTCAGGGCTTTGTCCATCTGCTGGCTGGATTTTACAGGGAACTCCAAGTGGGGAAGGGGAAGGGGACAGAGGAGGAAGGGGATCAGCAAAGTCTGGAGGTTATGAGACAAAAGACAGGGATTTGGGCTTTGGGCTTTGACCAGCATGTGGCCAGTCTCAGGGGAATGTCCCTGGGTTGCCCAGTCCTTCGATCAGAAAGGTGGCAGTAGTGTGTTAAAGAGGAGGCTTGCAAAGCCCCACTTTCCCTGCAGCTCTTCCTAGATGCCTGGCCACTGCTCAAAGTGCTTAGAGCCAGGAAAGTCCCCAAGCTGAAGGTGGACCTGGGGCTGAGGGCGGCTGGGTGAACAGCCCAGGCCTTCTCTCCCTACACAACTCCTGATCTTATCTGGATCTCTGGCACAGACCGCAGAGGCAGTTCACGCCCACAACCAAGGGCAGACCAGGCCTGGTGAGCACCCACAGATCCTGCAGTGCTTCTGCTGCCCTCAAGCTGACTCCTGGTGTCTGAGGATGCTCAGCGCACGGGGTCACAACTCCAGAAAACAGGGGAGGGGGAGCGTCTGCTTTCTTCCGCTGCCTGGGCCCTGCTGCGCCAGTAAGAGTAGCGCACAGATGCTTTAAATCCTGCTGGTCTCCGTCTGAACTGAACTCATTTCCACAAACTGCAGGGCTTTGCTACTCTGTGCAGGGCAGAGATGAACGAGTCACTACTGTTCTTATCCAAGGAATCGGGCGAGAGGCTGAGATGGTTCTGGCTTTCTGCCGCCCTCCCAGCGGGGCTTTCCTGCCAATTGGGCCAGCTCAGCACAGCGCGGCCACGGCCTGTGCCGGCGTTGGCGGTGGCCGCGCGCCCTCTGGCGGCAAGCGTTGGTATTGGCGGCTGTTCCCTGGCCATGGATGTTTCTGGGTTGGAAAATGAACTTGGGGATTCATATCTTCTTGGAACCACTCCAGGACATTTTAGGACTCAGAGCAATCTTTTAATTTTGCATACCGGGAAACGGATTTTATGGAGTTAAGCTAACTTTACCAATACCCCCAGAGGGGCAGAACAAGACCCTATATCTGGTCCTTGGGGCTCATTCAGGTTGTGAATGAGCCTGACCCAGAGGCATTTTTCATAGGATAAAATAAAGCATGAGATCAGCTCCAAAGCCTTCTGCCAAAGACGCCCTGTTCTCCCTTACCTTGGCTCCTTGTTTGCCTCTGGAGAACCTCAGCCAGGACTCCTGGAGCCTGTTCTGTGGCAAGCCCACAGGTGCCTCTTTTCTACCACATATGACTGAGGCACACAGATGATGGAGAGAAATTTCACATTTGCTCAAGATAACATTTCCCCACAAATAGGCCCAGTTTCCATCTTAAGAATATTAAACCATACATTGTGCCTATAGCATAGGGCCTGGTGCAAATCTGCACTGTCTGATCCTGGCCTTGTCAGCTTTCACCCAACAGTGCAACGGGGGGAAGGTGATGGGGTGGGTCCTTCTTGTCACTTCACTTGATGGTGACCTACCAGGGCCACAGAGGTGGAGTGACTGTGTACCCTCAGGCGGTGAGCTGTGGCGGGCTCTAGCCCAGGAGTTTCACTTAATTCTTGAGGAACATGAGGCCCGGTCAGGGACTGCGGCTCAGGTCTCACGCTCAGTGGAGAATGTGGAACTAGGCTCCAGCCCAGGTATTGGGCACCGGCCATCTTTTCATGGCATATCTCAGATCTGTTGGGTTCAGAGTGGTCACACTCCTGGCTGAGAGTGTGTCTGCCCTCTGGAGGCAGAGAGATTGACCGTGTTTCACTCAAGAGCAAAGGCTGACCCAGGGGCCAGCACCTTCCCCAGGCAGGCATCCAGACCAAGTATGGGGAGGTATTCCGCCCTCCAGGGGGTGAGAGAGGACCCTGCTGAGTCGTCTGTGTCTGAGAGAGGCTCCACTCTGAATCTAAGGTGTCTGCCTGATTGTTTTTAGAAAATAAAATGCAGGAGTGTTTAGAAGAAGCTGGGGAGAGCCCCAAGGCATTATGTCAAATATTCATTGCAACTGGAGGTGACAGGAACCTAAACGATGGAGACAGGAAGCTAAAAGAACATATGAGTTATATTAAGTGCACTCAGCTGATTCATTAGCAAACTGGATTCAGGTCATGAACTGAAATGAAAACAAGATATCAAGCCCTGTTGCTCCAGAGATAGCTTGGCACAGGGCTATCACATACTGGCTCAGTCGCCTTAATTATTTCTTAAGTTCCTTACCTTACCTGTAATTAATATTCACTGTCCTTGAGATGATGGGCTCGAAGCTTGGTATGGATAACACTGTGAGCAGGATCCACAGGAGGGTAAAGGACAGTGGTTAAGTGTTAAGGAGTCTTCATGGACAGGACCCTGCTTACTTTAACTGCTCAGGAACATGTCATTAGAAGCAGCAAAGAATGAACCCTTGGTTGATGAGGTGATTCAAGAATCCTGTCTGTGAATGCTGACTTAATTTGATTGAAATTGTTATCTTCTTTTTTCTTCCATCCTTAAAGTGGAAATGCTTATACTTATTACACACTCCCTAAGATTGTTGTTTCATTCAGTTGAGATAACCTAAGAGTAAATTTCTGAAAACAATACAATTCTATGTAAGTGTGACCTATTGCTATTATGGCTGAGGAGGCCCCTTGCAGTCTGTGTGACTAAGTGCAAGAAGGCTAGTGCAGGGTTCTTTAGGTGGAAGCGAGGCCATTATGTGGGCTGCATTTCTGTGCCATGTGAAATGCAGTTTGCTTTCTACTCTGCTCTCTCTCTCTCTCTGGAATAAGAAAAGGAGGGAAGAGTGAAAAGAGATGAAATATCACAAAATCCCGGAACTACTTGAACAAAAAAAGAAAATGGCAAAGTAAGGAAGCTCTCAAGAAAATGCTGTCACCAGACCTTCACTGCAGTGCTAGATTCAGTCGACCAGTGTTTATTGAGCACCGACTGTTAGCCACAAATTCTTTTAATTCTTTGTGATGTTCAGAGTTTTCGGCCTTACAGGAGCTTGTGTTTTAGGTTCCAGATTTGCCACCTTCCATTTCCCTTCTTCGCTGGGATTTGGTACACAGCACCTATTCCAGGGATCAGAGCAAATATCACCCTTTTTCTCACCAGCATAGCAAAAAAATAGTCTGCACTTCCCGTGTTGCAGGAGGCAGATAGTGTTTCTAATTCCAGGAGGGATGTCCCCTGCGGAGCCAACAAAAACAGGTTCATATTTAGTCCATGGAGTTCAGTCAAGAATGGCCCAGCCCACAGCCCAACTCCAGGGGTTTTCCAAGTGCTTGCAAAACTCAGCGTCTTTGGACAAGTCCCAGGTTCACCGAGCTTTGCTCTCTGAGCCCCAAAGCAGACAGCCATCCCTATCTCACAAGCTTGTAGGAGGGTCACGTGGCATGTGTGTGCCTCTGTGTGTGCGTGTGTGTGTGTGTGTGTGTGTGTGTGGCCACCTGACCCACAGCAGGCCCTGGGGAGAGGCTACCTATCGTATCAGTGCCCTCCAAAAACCTGAGGAAGATGTGCTTTGCAGGAGGAGAAGCGGGTTTTAGAAAACAAAGATGAATAAGGTGGGAGGCAGGTCTTGGTATCTAGGAGACTGGAAAAAATTCTAATTCTCAGCTTGTGGCCCAATGTCCAGTTTTATACTCACAGTGAGAAGAAGGAAATGAAACCTTGGCTAGAGGGCTTGCAGGTCGAGAACAGTCACCTAACGTTCCCATAAGAAAGGTTCTTAACAACAGGAGCGATGATAGTGCTGGTCTCACAGGGTCATGAAAATGGTCTGGGTGGTCTAAAAGCGTCACAGTGCCTCAGCTCTCAATGGGACTGTGATCCAGGACCACGTCAGCCTTGCCGCCGTGTGGAGGGGAGAGCCAGGTGAAGGTGTGGATCTCCCCTTCAGCAGACAGAGACGCCACCAGCCTCGGGCTTGGAGGAGCTGGAGTCTAGACTCACTTCTTCCCAAAACTCATTAAAATGGCCACATCATAGTTTTCTCATCTATGAAATAGGTTAAGCCAGGTATGCTTGTGCCTGCCTATCATCCCTGTGACTCGGGAGACAGAAGCAGGAGAATTGCAAGTTTGAGGGCAGCCTCAGCAACCTAGCAAGACTCTGTTTCAAAATAAAAAATAAAAAGAGCTGGGGATGCAGTCCAGGAGCGAAGCTCCCCTGGGTTCAATCTTCAGTACCACCACCGAAAAAAGAAAGAAAGAAAGAAAAAAAGAAAGTCCAACATTAAGGCGTCAGTCTCCTTTTAAAGAATCTAGGGAATCCAAGTGTGGTGGCTTACACTCATAGATCCAGCAACTTTGGAGACTGAGACAGGAGAAGCTCAAGTTTGAGACCAGCCTCAGCAACTTAGAGATCATCTCAAAATTCTAAAATTAGGGGCTGGGCATGTATCTCATAAATAAAGCACCTCTGGGTTCAATCCTCAGTATCAAAAAGAGAAAAAGAAACTAGGCTATGTATGGGGCAGGTATTGTAAGTGTGAAGACCTCCCACGACTGTAATTGTTCATGGCCTGACCCTGGCTTCCCCTTGTGGACTGCAGGGCTACCATACAGCACTGGGCTCCCTTCCTGCTCTGACACGTGTGTAACCATGATTTCCTTCGGAATTTTTTCTCAGACTGAAGTGAGCACTTAATACACCTGCCCTTTTTGTGTATGACTCTTCTAACCTTTATCTACCTTAAATAACCTCTTCACAAAGGAGGCCATGGTGGCCTGGACCTGAGCCCCGAGTGGCTCCCCTGTACCCACTGACACCACGGGGCATCCTGCCCACGCTGCACATGCTGCCGCACACATAAATGGCATCCCTGCACTGCTTTCCCCAGGGCCGCCAGGAGTCAGTTACCTGAGTTCGTGTGGACCAAACAGAAGAAGACAGCAAAAAGAAAGGGAACCCTCATGATTTATGGTTCCCGCGGGCCTCCCTGCCCTCCGTGCAGGAAAGCAAGTCTGACGGTGGAATGGAGGGAGAGCAAGGAAAGCGGGGCCTTTATAGGTTTCCGAGAACCGTCATCAGCGTTGAGCATATTGATCTGCTCTACTGAGTAAGGCTGTGGGCAGAAGGTACTGGGTAGTCTTTCTTTTCTGCCTAAAAATAGACAGGCCTTTTGGCATTCCCAGAAGCAGGGCTTGTCCAATGAGTCAGTGGATGGAGGTGAAAGAGGAAAGAGTTGCTTTGCAACAAGTGCTGTCTGTGGGCCATAGAGAGGTGCTCTGTAAGTCACCTTCCTGCTTTCCAAACGCTTTCAGTTGGGCAGTGTCCACCACAGTCCAGCATGGAGAGTCCATAACCAGACATGCACCCCCAGGTGTCCACCACAGGAACAAGGCTACAGGCCCCAAGTGACATGCAGGAGAATGTTCATCACAGTCAACAGAACTCACTTTGCAGCCTCTTAGGACCACATGGAACAAATAACACAGCCCACCCGGCTGTGACGAGGGGAAAACGCAACAGCAGCAAGGGTCGATGCACACGGCACAGACGCCTGTCACGGACCTGCTGAGTGAAGACAGAAGCCAGCTATGGCAAAGCATGTCACCCCCTGAAGTGCACAGCGAACCGCTTACACCAAACCATGCTGTTGCGGCTTTCACTTGACCAAGTTCCCTTAGAGGAGAGGTCATCTAGTGAAGGACAGGAGCCTCGGGGCCACAGGGCTCTGCAGGGGTGCTCTGCAGGCCCTGTGGGTGCAGAATGGAGGTGGCGCGTGTAAGGCAGATCTCACAAGGAGGGCAGCCAGATCTTCACCGAAGTTTCTAGAAGGGTGATGCTGAGACACCCAGCCCCTGCTTGATATTGGTTGGTTGCTCTTAAAATTGGTTTCTCTTAAGAAGAGTGGAAAGAGAAAGGCAAGTCTTCTTCCTCCTGGGTCTCCAAACCTCAGTGACGCGTCTCTCTTCTACCCCATTTAACCAAGTCTACAACAAGCATATTTGACTTTGGGTCTTGCGTACCTGGTGGATTTTGAAAAACTGATGTCGAGCATGACCCCAGACCCAGTGCTCTGGTCAATGAGATCATTTAAAAGATGGGCAGGCCCAGTGTGCATCTGGAAGTTTCCAGTCTGGAGTGAAGAGCCAAGATGGCAGAGTCTAGCAACAGATGCCCGATTCACAGCCCTTCATGTAAATTCACCTCAGAAAATGAGACTTCAGGGGAACTTGGGCTCTGCAAGCTGCTTTTGCCTCTGAACAAAAATAAACATGCAAGTGAGCACATGCGCATGCACACACACACACATACACACACACACACACACACACACACACACACGGAACAAAATACAAGTTTACTGTAAATGGTAATGAGGAACTAATGATTGAACAATATATAAAATATGTATAGGTGACTCTATGACCAGTGTGATTCTGCAATCTGTACAATCAGAAAATTGAGAAATTATACCCCAATTGATTAAAATGTATGAATTGCCAAGATCATTGTAATGTCATGCGTAGCTAATAAAGAATAATAATAATAATAAAATAATAATAATTAACTGCCTAAGAATATGAAAAAAATAAATAAAATATGTATGTATATGTGTGAGGATAAAACAGTAAATGACAAATTCATTAAAATTTGAAATCCTTTCTCCTTGGAACATTTCTTTTGGACACATCTCAGATCTCCCTTTAAAAAAAAATGCACAATCAATTCCATATGGCCCTTGGGATACAAACTTCTAGACCAACCCCTGGTTCAGGGGTTCTAAGACAGGCACGTGTCCCTGTGCATGAACAGTGTGTAGCCATAAGAGACAAAGAGTTCTCATTTGTTAAAAGCATGAGATGTAAATACCCAAACATACAAGTTACTTTTCAACAAGTCACCTTGGTAGAGGAGACAATGAAATGCCCGTTTTATACTACATGTTTATTCTTTCTGCCCAGAGTACAGCTTATTTAGAAAAGGTTAAGGTACAGGTGGATGTTATTTTTTTTCTACCAATGTAGCCACTAATAAAATAGTTGTGAAATTATGGTTTAGATATTTTCTGTATAATTGGGAAACCTCATGAGCTAGGCTGGAAAATAAGCTAATTTGGGGAGAAATGAATTAATAGTCACAAGTTTTACCATTCACTCTTTCCTCCAGACTTGGATCTGTGTCCAAGTCACAGACTCAGAAAGCAATTCCCAAGAAAGAATTTTATAAATAGTTTTGGAGATTAGGCATGGCATATCAAAGAAGACAAACTAGAAAATCAAGCTTATTGACTAATTTCATTAATATCTGGTTGTACGTTCCTAGGTTCATGTAATTGCAGAGTTGAAAAGAACTAAAGCTCAGCTTGTCCCAACACAAAGATGACTATCAACTTGCTGATAGACAAGCATCTAGGAACTCCTCTGCATGAGACAATGTATCACTAGATAGTGGATATCAACAGTCTATGCTTCATTAAGGATTAGGGTTAGGTTGGACTATAAAAACATGCACGTGCATGTTTATTTTGGTTCAGAGGCAAAAGCAGCTTGCAGAGCCCAAGTTCCCAGTTCTCCCATTGTCCTGTTATTGACAGTTAAAATGTAGCCTGGCCTCTGCCACTTTATTGTCAAGAAGTTTACCATTCATTAAGTACCCGAGCATTGATTTACCTATTAATTTTACTTTATTTCCTGTATCTGGTTAATAAGGATCAAGAAGGATTATCTCAAGGAATGGTAAGTCCCAAGCACTACATTTGCAGTTAAGGTGTATTTTGTAAGTGATGGCCATCTCTTTGGGACAGCTTGGTCAACTGCAGCCCCACTCTAGGCTTTCAAAAGATCATGCAGAGGCAATGGAGGCCCTGAGGGCTGAAACATGGCAGTATTTTGTGCCACAAGGTGAGACAATGTCTTCACTCAGGTTTTAGTATGTTCTGCTGGAAGAATTCTGAGGTTGTACTGCTCCTGCCCAAATATTTAATATAGTTTTATTCCCAAGGTTAATCTAACCAATTTCATTAAGTGAATGGCTAGATATAGTTAGAATTGGACTAATTCTAACAAGATTGTACTACTCTCAAAAAATGGTGATTGTAGTTATTTATTTTTTCTTCCTTGTTTATGTATTCTACTAGAGACTAAGTTCCATGTGGCAGAGATTTTGTCTATTTGGTTCTTTTCTGTATCTTTAGCACCTAGAATAGTGCTTGGCAAGTAGTAGCTATTTAGTAAACATCTGCTGAATGAACCAACCAACTTATTTGCCTACAAAGATAGAACTTAAATCAACACAGAGGTCGTGAATAAACACAAAATAAAGATAAGGGGATATTATTGGAAAGACTCAACAAGAAGACTGTCCTAGGAAAAGGTTCACTGCAGAAATCAGAAGACAATTTTATCTCCCACACTAAAACAAGCACCATCTAATTAGTAGTAAGTGTCCATAATAACAAAACAAGGTGAAATGGAACAGCAAGACAAGGAATTGGAAGAGTAAAGGAAAGTTCATGATAGCAAGGGAACGTTAAGACCTTGGAAAATGGATGTTTAGGTGAGTGTCCAGCTTCCAATGGCATCCAGAGGAGGTATTCCAAGAGAGAGCTATTAAAGCAGATCAGATGCAAAGTCAGAGGAAAGCACACTAACCAAAGGCTTTGGCATCCCTGAGCACAACCAGAACTTTCGATTATTGCAATCATTTGTGAATTTAGAATTTTATTTAGAATAGGCCCCAGTTAACCGGGCTTACTAATTTTCATATAGAATCAGTAAGATGATAATTATCGTAGGACATGTTTAACAAGAGGAGGAAGAGGGGGAGACCTACAAAGTTCAGGTATCCTAGAAAAGACCAGAAACTCTCTAGTTTTGTGTTTCACTTACTTGCTGCATTGAATACTGGGGGACAAATGGCATGCTTGCATTTCAAAGAGGGCAATCATGTTTGAAGGATTCAGAACACATTTCATCCAAATGGCATTTTAAAAGCATAATAAAAGCTGGGCACGGTGGAACATGCCTGTAATCCCAGCGGCTTGGGAGGCTGAGACAGAAGGATCGAGAGTTCAAAGCCAGCCTCAGCAACAGCGAGGTACTAAGCAACTCAGTGAGACTCTGTCTCTAAATAAAACATAAAATAAGGCTGAGGATCTGACTCAGGGGTTGAGTGCCCCTGAGTTCAATCCCCAGTATAAAAATAAAATAAAATAAAATAAAGCCATAATACAATTTATTTTTTAAAATACTACATTGCCTTTTCATTTCAAGCAAAAATGCTGGCTGCTAATTTCTTCCCTTCAATTTGTGATGTGTGACCCATTTTCTTATGTCCCCTTTACCAAGGTTGCACATCATTCCAAGGACAAAAAAATTGGTTGACATTCCATTGGTTCCTGAAGCCACATCTATCGGGAAAAGCATGTCCTGGCTGGTGAAATCCATCCACCCCTCCTCAGTCTATTTCCTACTATGTTTCATGAGCCCGAGTGGCTTTCTTTTTAATGAGGTATTTCTTTTCTTACCACATTCCTTCCTGAAGACAGAAGCAGAATTTTCAGCCTTTATTACCCCATCTGATTATCTCATATTCTCCTAAAAGTCATCAGAGACTCTTGCTATAATAAAGGCATTTCCATTAGTCATCAGAGGTTTACATTAAGTGCTTGGTGCCCAGCTATCCGAATGCCATCAACACAGCTCTTGGTTTCAGAGGAAGGAAATAATATCCTGGGTCTCCACCACCAGGGGGCAGCTTTCCTTCTTAAGAGCATGTCCTCTGGAAATGATCTTCCCACTGGCTGCCTCTTATCCCAGAATCCACATGGGTTCATTCTTCGCATCTGCTTTTATTCCTGTATCTTCTCCCTCTCTCTCTCTCTCTCTCTCTCTCTCTCTCACACACACACACACACACACACACACACACACACACACCATGAGTAGTTGGTGTAACCAGTCAGCCTCTTTTTCATTTGCATTAGCTCTGGGAGCTCCCTGGGGTTTTTTCCACCCCCCAAACTGGATCCTTCAGGAACTCCCCGCAGTCCTCGGTGATGGTCCCTGCCCAGCTAACAATCCCTCTGCAGACCCTTGGATGAGCCAGGGAGAAGGTTGGGGCAACGGTGTGCTGTTTTGCCATAGCTCGACATCAAATTCCTCTCCTGTTGCTCACAGTTCTTCTTTTTATCCATAATCAACATGATATATCAGGAGGGGGTCCTGAGCTCTCTACGCCATGTTCCTGTGTCCAGGCTGCTGAGTGCCCAGGCCTTGGGGACACCTCCGTCCTTGGGTCTCCCCGGCTGTGGCCCCGCTGCTTGCTCCCAAGGTGCAGCATGCATCCATGCACACATGCTCACCAGGAGTTACAACACCAGTGCAAACATTGCTGGAGCTCTTCAACTCTCCGCCTTTAATCTGTCTCACAGTGAGTTAGAAACTGGTCCATGATGGCTACCTTGGAAAGCCCTGAGGAATGGAGCCAGCTGTCTATGGACTGAAACCTTTGAAACCTTGAGCCCTTAAATAAACCTTTCCTCCTCTACAGTTGTTCTGGTTGAGTCCTTTAGTCACAGCAGTGAAAAATCTGACTGAAACAGCCCGAGTTAGCAGTCAACATAAACTGCTAAGGTGGGAGTGCAATGGGCGCTTTGGAAAGTGGAAGAGACTAAGCTGAACTGGAATGGGTGATGGAGAAAATACCAAGAATTTTAAAATTTCTTTTTAATGAGAACATGGGCACAGTTTGGCCAACATAATGAGAACTAGATTCCATGAGAAAGGCACACTTTCAGAAAGGAAAAAAAAAGGCTATTAGTAAAAATAAGAAATCTAAAGATAAATAAAAAAAAACTATTACATAAACTTGAAAAAATTTAAAAAATAGCGAAAACAAAACAAAACAAAACAAAAAAACAAAACAACAACCCACCATAGAACATTAAAGAAAGAGTAACAGGTGGTCTAAAAAGAAATATCTGACAAGTAGAGAGCAAAAGGAAAAGATTGGGAAAGTACCAATGAAAGAGAACAGAGGACATTTGCGGGTGACTGGTGTTTGAACAGTAGCATTCCAGGAAAATTAGAAGGTGCCTATGGAAGAAGCAACCTGTGAAGCTGGACATACAAAGGAGCCTATGTAAGGATCAGCCAGGAGCCTGATAAGATCACCAAAGCTAGCACAGGAGGAGAAGGAGAGAGTGCTCCATGGCACGTAGCCAGGATGTGCCAGACTGATGTCAGCAGGACCAGGGAATAAGAGCCTCCTGACTTTCTGTCTCTCCAGGACTTATCCTGAAACCTCCACACACGGATCAGTCCTTCCTTGTCATGCCTACATGTCCAGCAACTGAGAAAATACCACATCAGAGCCAGTGGGAAAAGATGGGGCGCAGTCCTGCTGCAAACCCCACCCCAGGCCTGCCCCAGACAAGTGCTTACAGTTGAGAAGGCATGACCAGGCCCTGCATCTCCCAGAGAAGCAGGAGACTTGGATACACACAGGGCACCCTGACCACTGTGGCTCCACCAGAGGACCTGGTTTCTAAGTCATCTTGCTCTGGGACTGGACGGGGCTGAGCATTCCCAGGCCTTCCTAAGGCTCTAAGGCCAAGCCAGGTGTCAGGCAGGCTGACAGACATTTCCAGCAGCTACCACCCTGAGCCCTGCAGAGAGAAAGGGCATGTCTCAGCTCTCAGGTTATCCCTGGAAGGAATTCATCTCCCAGTCTCCCACTGCTGCCGGAGGGTGGGCCTCTAGTTAGTCTGCCTCTAGAAGCTGCTGTGGCCGGTAAGCAGCTGGCCTCTAGGAGTCCAGGTGGAAAGTGGACATTCCCATTGTGTTCTCCTATCTGTCTTGCTCCAGCAATAAAACTAGGTCTCCAAATTCTCTCTGGAAGGGATTTGAGAACATACCAATCACCCCAACTTCTGCAGCTTCCGCTTGAGAGACTGGCTCCTGACTAGCTCTGGAACTGGATGTGCCTCTGGACCACAGAAAACAAAAAAGTCATCTTAAACCAATACGTGAATGTTTCTAGGGCTGACCTTCTCCTCCCCATTCATGGCCTCAGTGCAAATGATCAGGTAAAAATTTTCAACTCCCTAAATATTCAAGCTTCCTGGAAGAGGTTTGAATGCATGCTTATCACCCTGACTTTTCCATCTGCTGCCAATGGGTCAAGGTTTAGTCAGCCTGCATCTGGGACCAACAAAGCAGACAACTGGAAGTCCCCCGGGAGTCTGAACAAGTGTATGGCACCTTCCACCACTCCTGCTGTCTCACTTCAGAGCGGGCCCGCCTCTGGCTGACTTACCTGTCTCCAGGAGCGAGTGGAGCTGGCATATCTTCTAGGACCCCGAGGGTGATGATGGGCCAAACAACAGATGGCAGAATGTGCAGCCTGAACCAGAGAACCCAGAGGCCCACCAGAGATGATGACTGAAAGTTAAAGAAGAAAGAAAGGGTTTTGAAGGCTGTGAGAAGGTGGCTTGTGACCCACATAGAAACTTCCACAGCATTATCAGCATATTTATTGCAGAAATCTTGCAGGACAGAAAGGGAGTGGGGTGAGGTATTCAAATTATTGAAAGAAAAGGAGGAGGAGGAAGAGGAGGAGGAGAGAAGAAAGACGACGGAGAAAACCTGCCCACCAAGAATCATGATGGATGGTGAAAAGTGGAAACTGTTCCTCTAATGACCAGTAAAAGACAAGGACGCCCACTGTTGTCACTTTTATTCAACATAGTTCTAAAAATACTAGCAAGAGCAGACAAGGAAGTGAACCAAAAGGCATAAAGGCAAAACCAGACACACAGACCACTGGAACCAAGCAGAGAGCCCACAGATACCCTGAAGCGTATGCGTGCGGTCAGCTCGTATTCAATAAAGGCTCCAGAGAACATGTTGGGCAGAGGGGTGTCTTCTCAGTAAGTGCTTTGGGAAAACTGGGTATCCATGTGTATAAGGATGAAATTAAATCCTTATATCATACACAAAAATCTGCTATGAAGGTGACAGATGGAACCATAGACTGAAAAAAGAAAAATTCTGGGGGCAAGGACCCTCAACATTGGCTGTGGCCATGGCTTCTGGATGTCACACCCAGACTCAGCAACAGAAGCAAAACAAACAAGTAGGGCCTTGTCAGATGAAAAGGATTATGCGCAGAAAAGGAAACAACAAAAAAGTGAAAAGCAGCCTGCAAACCGGGAAAAAATTTCTGTGAACCCTGTATCTGATCGTAGGTTGATATCCAAAATATGTAAAGAACTCATAGGACTCAATAGCAAAAACGATTAAATTAAAAGAGGGCAAGCATATAAAGTGTGTGTGTGTGTGTGTGTGTGTGTGTGTGTGTATCTCGCACACGCATGCACGTGGTGACCACGGGTTTCCACCTACCTGGGTCGGCTCCTCCCTGCCTGCTCTGGAGGAAGGCCTGGTGACCTCTGGGGAGCTCCGGATCCCTGGATCACTCCAGACTCTGGTGCCCCGCTTCCCCCCCAACTCCCGTGAGCTGCTCCCTGGTGAGAAGGAAGTCATGGCACTCCAAGTCAACAGGAACACAGAGTCAACACAGAAAGTAAGGCCGACATCAGCATGGCAGGGACAAACTGGGGTCCCTGCCATGGCCTCTGAGACTAAAAGCAGATTTTGGAGCAGCTGCAGGCAAAAATGCCTCTACAAAAGAAAGCAAAAGCTTCTGGCAAAAGTCATCACTAAAAACTAGTAGATCCCCTGGAAAAAGGCGCCTGCCAGGGTGCCTGAGCCTGAAGCCAGGCCGAGTCAGAGCTGAGCCTTTTGAAGGAGAAAGACTTTCAGCTGAAGCTATTCTGGTAAGTTTTGCATGTTGGAATGTGTTGTTTCTTTTCCCTCATTTCACTAACGTGTAAAACACTGGTGGAAAAAAAACAGTAATGATAGAAGAAAAAAGAAGAAGAAGCTCTTGCCATTTCTGTAACCCGTTGTCTCTTGTCATGGCAAGATGGGGAAACACCTGACTGTCTACAGATAAAAAGTGATGGAATAGTATGCAGTGGTGGGAAGAAAATCCTTCCATTCGGCCTGACCTAGAAGAAATTAGGGGTCATTGCGATAAGTGAAACTAGCCATTCATGTTTCACTAACATGTTAAATTTAAAAGAAAATGAGATACACAGAAGCAGTGAGTAAAAGGGTGCAATGGAGGCGGGAATGAGAAGAGGTAGGTCAAAGGGGACAGAGGGACAGGATGACTGAATGCAGAGCCCAAGAGTTTTCATTAATCACACTGTACACTTACGTATGCCGATTAGTACAGCTTGCTATCCTTATGGTATATTAAAAATGGTACACATTATATGAGGTAATGGTATATTAATTTGCTTGACTATGGTAATCATTTCTCTAGGTATATGCATGTCCAAACGTCACCTTCTATGCCTTAAATGTATAGAATAAGAAAAAAGGAAAAAATGACATGTTACCGAAGAAGTGAGTTATTTTTTTGCCTGGAGAGTTCTTTAACTTTTAATAATTCCTGGGGTTGGAAAGGGAGTGGAGAATTATATATTTTAATATACTACTGATGAGAGTATAAAAATAGGAATCCTCTCTTTAAAGGTCCATTGGCGGGGCCGGGGCTGGGGCTCAGTGGTAGAGTGCTTGCCTAGTGTATGTGAGGTGCTGGGTTCAATTCTCAGCACCACGTATAAATAAATGAATAAAATAATAAATAAAGGTCCATCAACATCTAAAAAAATTAAAAAACATAAAGGACCCTTTGCATATGTGTTAAGATTTTAATTACTCATATTCTTTAACAATATCAATCCTCAGTATCTGGAACATTTTCTTACAGATTATTGAAGAAAATGTCTATTGAATTGCTTTTAACATTAAAAGATGAGAGTAGCCCTGTGCCAACAGGGGAGATGAGGTAGTTGCACGAATCCATTCAATGGATTTTGTGTAGGTGTTAAAAATGGTAGAGCTGCATACAGTGGGTTGGTGTCCAGCCCACTCTGTGGCATTCCATCCTCTTCCCTTCTGTATCAGCCACGGCTTGGGAGGTTGGGGGAGACAGTTAGAAGGCAGTGGATTGAAAATTGCCTGGTTGGGAAGAAGAGCAGGCCAGGGGGCTCTCACTATCTGGCGCCCCCTTTCCTCTCCTGTCCATCAAAGAGACTCGAGTCCAACAAGGACACAGTGAGGCCTTCTTTCCAAAGTCCAGGGAGAGGAAATTCTCTATTCTGCACTGCTTAGTCCCATCTCCGTTGGGCCTAAACCTCATTGGTTAGGCCTTGTACTCCACTCTGCCCTTCTTCCCTTTGCTTCAGGCATGGGGGGGGGGCTCTTCTTACTGTTTCTTAAATATACCAAACACACACATGCCTTGGGACATCACCATGTGCTGCTGTCCCCTCGGAATGCCCATGGCTCACCAGACAGTGACAGGTCTCTCTGTAACCCCCTCCAGGTCCTTACCCAGTAGCTACCTTCTCAGTGAGATTTTGGGCCACTGAAATATCAACCCTCTGCCTGACAATTTGCATTCCCTCCCCTGATTTTCTTTTCTAACTTACCATGTATTTTATTTTCATACTTTGCTTATGGTCTGACTTCCCAACAGAATGTGGGCTCCATGAGGGCAAAGACTTTACGTGTTATTGAATATTTGTACATAGAATAATACCTGGGGTAGGAAGATGCTTGCTAGCATTTTTTGAATCAATGAATGAGTATGTGAAGGAGAGCAGAGATGTGACTGGATTCAAGGATAATGGTGACATGCTTGCTTTCTTTTTTCTCCATGTCTCTCAGTCATCTGAACTTTATTCTTCCTTTGAACACTTCTCCTCCCAGAGACCCTTATTCACCCACTCTGCTCCCATGCCTCATCACTATTTAACTCTCACTCCGTAAACAAACAAAAAGCTTCCTTCAGTAACTTTTTGTTCTTGTCACCTAAGGGATGCTGACACCCTGGAACTAAATACCCAAGGCCATGTGGATAATGGAACTCAGTCTAGAAGCCTGGTGCCCTGTATCTTGGTGCTATGGCTGAGGGAAATGGGGCGACAGGTGGGGCGTCCTTCGTCCATCTGTTCTCCAGAACTACCTCCTGTTGGCTCAGGTGTCTCCTCTTCCAGGACTTCCTTCCACTGCCCCAAACTCTCTCCATCCTCATTTTCTGGAATGGCATCATTTCTGGTCTCTCCTACTCCATCTCCCTCCATGTATCCCCATTCTCTCTACCCCTCTTAAAAGTTAGCACCCCTCACCATAGTCTCTCTTCTCCCTTAGAGATTTATCTCTCATGATGGATTGTTACCATCCACAAGTGAATGGCCTCTACCTGTCTGTCTCACTCTCTTCTCTCCTGGGATTCATATACTTCTGTTCAGCTCTCACTGAACTTGTGTGAAGTCCTTCCATTTCAACGCATCTGAGCCAACCTGACTCTATGCTCCTCCTTGCTTTCTGGGGTAGCCTTGCTCACAGTCTTTGACGTCCCATTTGCCATTCTTTCTTTGTCACCAGACCTATAAACACCTCCTCTCTAGAATGTCCCCTCATGGTGTTTTCCTATAATCTACTATTTCTACTTTGGCACATTGGGTCTCCGTGAACTCCAGATAAGACCATCTCTTACCTGGTATTTCTGCCTCTAATCTTATGCATTTCTAGCCCAAAATCTGTTGTTAGAATGAATATTCAAAAACTTAAAATTGAGCCATGTTGCTCTCCTCCAGCACCTGACAGCCTTCTCTTATGCAGGGCTCTTCAGTGTCCTATCAGCTTGCCTTGAAAATGTCACAGCATCTCCTACACAAGCCTCAGCTGCTGCTATGAATCAACCTCTCTCTTTGCAACTCTGTTGGTCTTCTCCCCATTTACTCCACACTCCCACATCTCAGAGCTTTCTATAAACTGTACCCTCTGCTTGGAGATCTCTGCCTTCCTCTGCCAAATTAATAAATTCCCAATCATGTGCAAGTTCTTCTCAAATCCCAGGAACCCTTTCTTGAGTCTCTTATATTTGTCTGCTGCATGTTTTTCTTGGCCTTCATCCACATGATAACATATGCAGCATTTTATTGTTTTTATGTATTTAGGAATTTGTTTCTCCACATCTTCTTCAGGTTCCTAATTTACAACATTTCTCAGTGCCTAAAGCAAAGTAACTACTCAGCAAATACTTATTAAATAAAAGAACACATTGCTTGAAGCTTTTCCATGAAACTTTATTACCTCCCCACCCACCAGCACATAAATTGTGATTTTGAACATGTTGCTTATCTCAGGCTGTCACCTTCTGTAAGGTTATCTTTTGGCATCTATTTTGCTACAAGAAAATGTTTAGCTGGTTTGTTGTTCATGGCAATGCCTCAGATCCTGTCTGCTGAGACACTTCTCCAAGAAAAACCTGCATCTGTATTGACCTCATGGCCCAGAGGGCAGACAGGTGCACAGAGCATCCCTGTTTCTGCTTTGGTGACATCAGTTCCTGGGTAAACAGCAGGCATCTTTCTTTTTAGAGCAGTAGCCGACTTGTGTTTCCAGATAATTACAATATTCTTGACAGAGACCTTCAGCTTTCTTGCAATTGACAACTTTCAGAGCTGGTTCAGGTTCTGCATAAAAAACATCAAAGTCAGCCTCTTAAGGTTGTCTCAGGAATTGAACAGTGGCCATGTTAGCTCTTAAGGACAGGGTGGGAGATGGCAATGGGTATAAAACGTCTTCCTGCCATCACACTTTCATGTTCTGAACTGTAGACTCTCCAGACCTGTTGCTCCAGACCCTTCTGGGTCTCCTCAGCTCTCTCGTTAGCCAAGTAGGAGGAACGGTCCTGTTACGTGAAGCCCTGCTAGCTAAATGCCTGGAATTGCACTCGTGTGTATTTGTGCTTGTCTCCTTTCCCTTCCCTTGGGAGGAGAGTCAGTCCAGTAAGTCCTTTGAAATTGGAGGCCACTTCCAGAGCAACTGAGGTGAGGATAAAGCAGAAATTAAAGCTGGTGGGACCTTAATGCTGAATTTACCAGAAGTCTGACAACACCCTCCTGTCCTCCTCCACTGAGCTGCTCATCTGGTTTTTCCTGTTTCAGGGTCAGCAATGAATCTGGGAATAAGAGTAGCCCAGAAACTAGTGTTTCCTCCAGGCCTTTGGATATGCAAGTGGTCCTGGGAAGGGAGAGCCCTGGAGACTGACCAGGGCTGTCCTGAGAGTCCAAAAGGGTGGCCTGGGCTGTGGTTCCATGCCACTCCCTGTTTCCTCCTCACTCAAGGAGATGGCATACAGTGTGTGCTGTGTCCCATCCCCAGGAATCAGTCCCTGAACTCACTTCACACCTGGCGCTTAGAGGTGTCCAGTAAATTCCTGTGCAGTGAATGACCTCTGAAGTCTCCTGGAAGGAGGAGAGTGATCAATCAATAGTGCCTCCTCTGGCTACTGTATTGCATGAACTCAGACACTACAGAAGAGCCTTAGAGAATTCACCTCCTGGTCCCACAGTATGTCCATATTTCATGAGGCCCTCAGTGATCACCCCAGAAGAGGCTGTAAGACCTCCACAGCCCACTGTGCAGGGTGGTGCCTGCCTATAATCCCTGCAACCTCAGAGGCCAAGGCAGGAGGGTTGCAAGTTTGAAAACAGGCATGGCACTTAGCCAGACTGTGTCTCAAAAAAATAAAAAAGGAGGGTTGTGGTGGATGCAGCTCAGTGGCAGAGTGCCCTTGGATTCAATCCCCAGTGCCTCAAATGTGCAAATCCACACTCCCCCCGACACACACCCTGCATGTCCTTCCTGATAGGTAGGGCAGCCTGAACCACACACACAACAACTACTGTCCACCCAGACCCATCCACACAGTCACTTTCCCATCTCATTCACTCAGAATTTCCTAAGTGGTGAACTTGTCACACACGTTGGCACCTGACTCACCAAGAAAAGGGGGAGTTCGCGGTTGGAAGTAACGCCTTACTTGGTGATGCACCATGGGAGACCCGTTTGCTCCTTGGCCAGGAGCTCCTTCCTGGGGGCCGCTGGGGACCTCAGTGCCTGAGGAGTTCACAGAGAGGGCTCTGTGCGAGCCTGTGAGAATGCAGATGCAGAGGGGTTCAGTGCTCTCCGTTCAGCAACCCACGAGGACAGGGCCCCTCTAAGGGGCAGGGATGGTGGGCAATCGGATGGGGTAAGGTGGAAGAGTGCCCGGTGCTACCTGAGCTTGTGCACACTTGTGTACATGTGCATGGGTGTGTGTTGAGGGGAAGAAAAGAAGAATGGTGGTGAAAAGCTATTTGTGCAGAGACGTCTCCAGTGCAGTTGTCGAGATTCCCTAAGGCTTAATGTCTTCCTCCGTAAGGGGTGGAGGAATGTTCCAGAAATAAGAAAACAAAGTGAAAGGAAGGAACTTCTTGCTTGGGAAATCAGTGCCATCAGCACATTCAAAGTGTCTGAGAACCCATCTCAGAGACTTCTGCCCAAAAGTCCCATCAGGAAAACGTGCTCCTGGGACTTAGGATCTCACTGGCCAGCCTGGACTTCCAGACCTCAGCAAAGACTTTTGCGGGAGGCCCTGGCTCCCAGGCCATCTTTCACTTTTACCTGGAAATAGCAGGGCCACAAGGAGAAGGCTGATGAAGGCAGGGTGGAATTGCTGAGCCATGTCTGCCATGGGGACTGCGAGCTGAGGGCCCCAGAGTGGGCAGACGAGTGGGTACCTTTATAGAGCTGGCCGGGTGAGTGGGCCGGGAGTCCTCAGTCACAAAGGGCACAGAGGACACATCATATTCCCACTATTCGCAGAACAAACACTGAGTCCTATGTTCTCCCCTCACCTTGGGTGGGTTTGGTGAATTAGAACAGAAGGACAGAGGTGGGAGGAGATGAAAGGCATGGAAAGGCGGAATAAACATGCTGTTATTCCAACACCGTCTCCCACTAGCTCTGCAGCCCCTGAAGTTCTTTAAAACAATGATACAACAAGGCCGCCATGTTGCTTCTGTGCGTCTGTGGCACCTGCTTACCTTAGTGTGGCGAATCCTGTGTGAGGACATGAAGCATGTCAGGTGTGACCTGGCTGTGGGAGCTGCAACTTAGACTTGGGTTCTAGAGCTGTTCAAAAATAGTAGAAATTCTGCTGCCTGGTCTTCCTCCTCCCCGGCGCTCTCTGTTTTCTTGTCCTCTTCCCTTCCCTTCTCTTCTCCTCCCTCCTTTTGTTTTAGTTTAACTGAGTCTTCCTCATGTTCCTTCCCCTTTTATTCCCGCCTTTCTTTGGGCATCTCCTGGTGATGCTTTTGGGTCCAATTCGATTCTACTAAGAAACGGTTTTACAATTGAGCCTGAGTTTCTCTTGCCACCATGATGGAATGGATTCCAAGGAAATAAAGAGATGCTCAGGGCTGAAGGGAGAGGAACCAAGTTCATTTGGAAAAGAGTAGGATCTCACAGAAGTAGAGAGTGGAAGAAGCCGATGGTGAATAGAGGGAGGGAGCCAGGGAACAGAGAGGTTGCATAAGGGCTGCGAGCACACAGCTAGGGAGGAGAAACCAGTCCTAGGTACCACATGCTGTAGGGAGACTATGGTTTACAAGAATTCATACATATTTTATCGAGAAATAGACAAGAGGAGTGTCAGGGTCCCAACACAAAGAGAGGATAGATGTTGCAAGAGATGGCACTGCTGACATCCTGATTGTAGGATACACACTGTACGCGTGCATCCATTATCACTGGTGCCATCTAAACATATACCACTTGGTGACAACTGAAAAACAGAACAGTAGCAATTCTTGGTGGTCACAGGAACAAACGTAAGTTTTTGTAGGAGTGGTACCTTTTCTCTCTGCCTGTTGCTTTTATCCTTTTTGCCTAAATTCTCTGCACTGAAAAGTGTTTTGGCCCCTTGTCAGTCCTCAGGGGATGAGTTTTTTCTCTTGGACTCAGTCCTGAGGCAGCTCCACCCTGTCCACACCTGCTTTGAGCCTACTGTGCTGACCAGACCAGGGGCCTCCCTGCTCTGTCCTAGACAGCTCGTGGGCCCAGGGAAATGAGCGCCTGGCACCTGTGAACTCATTAGCACATTACAATCCAGATAGAAGAGTGAGAAAATCCACGTGGGAATATTTGTCTCCCTCTTCTGTGATTCTTATCCAGGGTAATTTTTTTCTGGAAACAAAGAAATAGGTGACGTGCCTTTGTTCTTGTACAGTCACAGCAGAGAGTCCAGTGGTGTGACTTGGTGTTCCCTTGGTGCTGAGGGTGAGTTTGTTCGCTGCCATACACAGCATTGGTACAACAGGTTGCCTTTCAGAGTTTAGCCCCTTTAGAGAGTGAGGGGGAGGACAAGGGGCAGGGAGCAAAGCCTGGGCTCTTCAGGGTACAGGCTCATGCTGTCTACCTGGTGATGAGTTAGTTTTTCTTTTTGCCTGGGGTCACCCCACCACTGTTACTGGTGGCACTGATTCAAGTCTGTAGAAGTCCCTTGCTCTGCTGTGCTGTTATGCTGAGAAGGATGAGGTGGCCTCTCTCTAGAAAGCATCACATTGCAGTCAAGAAAGGAGGCAAAGCGCAATTGTGATGTGGGGCCAGACGCTGGGTCTGTGCTTGAATCTGCCCTTTAGTAGGAAGGCCGGACTGCAGATGCGGAAATCAAGGCGCAGGCCAGTTAAGCAACCTCCTCAAGGTGACAGCAAGTGGCAGGGACCCTGGGCTTCTGACCTGTGAACACCCCATGCTGTGCTGCCTCTGATTTGCACTGGAGGTGCAGGGTCTGGGTCGGATCTTTCCCAATAGTCTGGGGAACTTGAGGAAAGCCTTAGTCTCCACATGTGAAGGGTGAAGAAGATGCCGTTTTCCATGTCTCTTTCAAAAGCTTATTGTGAGGATTAGAAGAGATCACTGATGTGAAAAGCACCGTGTAAAACAGGAAGTATGAGAATAATGAAGGGACCCCACACAGCATGAGGGGCAACCCAATACAAGCTACACCGTCCTGGAGCGTACTCTGCTCCCCACTTTGGAGTGTGGCTTCTCTGGGTATGAACAGATTCCTGTGCCCCTGGCACCACAGAGGAGGTGAGGTGCAGAGGTTCATCCCAATGTGCAGCTGGTCTTGCACAGTGTGTTACAGGGGGACTAGCCACAGACAACTCTACCATGCGGGAGGCCTTGGAGACCTCTGTGCAGTGTGCGCACCTTGCAGAATCTTCTAAGAAACCAACTCTTAAAAGACACTCGTGAAACAACCAGGGCCATTTGAACACTGATCAGGTATCAGATTTTATTAAAGAAATTGTATTGACTTTTTTTTCCCCTTTGTTGGTAATAAGTAGAATAGTGTTCTATTTTCTAAAGAGTCTTTTCTCTGATTCTAAGTTCCAAAATATGTTTATATGGACAACCACGAAATACTGTTCCTTCTTCGAAGTAATCTAGGAGAGGGTGATGACCAAGGAACAAAACAGGCTGACCACCTGCTGAAGCTGGACAAAGGCTGTGTGAAGCTTCTCTGTACTGTTTTGGGCACAAGGGACACAATCTGGCCTTGGTTTCTGCACCTCAAATGTGAGGCCCATGCCATGTTCCTTGCCTGGTGGCTCACACGTGGCACTGTGCACATCAGTAAGGAGACATGAGCCATCATACTTTCTTTCTTCCTTATTTTAGTGGTGGTTGACATTCATTGAAGGATCATCACATGGTTTGGCATGGTGGCACCCTATTTCTTAGCTGAATGACTTTGTAGAGCAAAACATTTCCTCCTATGCCATCTGTTACCCTGGAATACAGTTCGGACAGGAAAATGTGTTCACATGCTTCACTACCAGCTTTCTTCACCAGTTTTCAGGATCAGGAGCAGAAAGCAGCCCAGAGCTCTCTGCTGCCCTCTGCTGGACGTGGAACCCCACAGGTGCCCACCTGGTCAGCCCCTCAGCTCACCATGGGTCCCTCAGGCTGCCCATGCCCTTTCGTCTCTTTTGTTTTTGTCCCCAGAGGTCTGCATTTTGAAATATAGTACATTCCAAACGAGATTCAATTAATATTTATTTAGGTTTTATCCCAATTAACAATAGATAGATAACTTCTTTTCTGATCGGAATAGAAGAATAGTATTTTCCATTTAAATTCGTATTTCAAATGACAATAAACAAGTGATGTTTTATTTAGGCTTATGGCTGATGACATAACAACATGTATATATATTTGGTCCAGCATTTAAAGTGTCAAAACTCATGGTTAGCCTGCATTGCCACAGCCCCTCACTGCAACCAGATGGGCCCCTGGGTTCAGAGGGCTTTCAGCCTGTCATCCTGCCTCCCCTGCTGTGACCTGGGCAGCAGCTCAGCAACCTCCTTTGATGGCTGGGTCTGTGGTCTTTCTGGGGACCTCCTTGCTTCAGGGCTGAGGAAGGGAAGACACAGGGGTTCTGTTGCTGGCGACTAGTGGGTAGCAGCACTGGGTTCAGAACTTGGTATTTGGTGAGGATTCAACCCTTGTTTCCATGTTTTCAAACAGCAAGTGGAGGTGTTGGGGCACCTTCCAATTTCGTGTTCCTGTGTCTTACATTTCCATCGGCAGCGAGCAGTCCCATAGCCACATATTCTGTCTGTCTCGAGGTGACTTCTCCCTGGACATCAGGAGAAGACACTGTGGTTACTGAGCTCCAGGAGGGAAAGGCCAGACTTGTAGTGGGGTCTGGGCAAAGGGTTTCAAGGAATTGCACAGACTGCTAGGGAGGGGGTCCGAGTGGACACAGGCTGGTCTCCCCAACACTCCTACCCGATCCACTGTCCTAATGATGGACATCTGCTCCCATCCAGCATGATTTCTTTTCTAAGAAACAGACCAGTCCATGTCCCGCCCCTTCTTACAATCCCTTGGCAGCTCCGCTGACATCACAGTTTGACCAAAGGTAACAGAGCCCCTCACCAGCTCCACAGAGTCTCCTTGATCTGGTCCTGGGCCGCATCTCCCCAGCCATGCTGCTCTGCTGTAGCCTCACCTCTGCAGACCTGCTGCAAGGCTCCCTCCCAACCTGTGCGCCAGCTCCTTGCTCTCTGGGTGCCTCCTCTGGGGCTATCACCCCCTTCACTGGGGCTGCTTTTCCCCCTTCCCATGAGTGACCTCTCTGAGCTTCATCTCTGAACCTAAAGATCCCAGTGTGGGGCACTTCCCACGTCCTCCTGATATAGGCCATGCCCCAGTCTAGTTTTCTCCCCACCTGTTTTTTCCCTTTTTTGCTACTGGGCATTGACCCCAGGGGTGCTTACCCACTGAGCCACATTCCTAACCTTTGTTTCTATTTTATTTGGAGACAGGATCTTGCAGAGTTGCTTAGGGCCTTGCTAAGTTGCTCAGACTGGCTTTGGATTTGTGATCCTCCTGCCTTGGCCTCCCCAGTTGCTGGGGTTACAGGTGTGGGCCATCATGCCTGGCTTCCCTGTATTCTTTAACACCATCCATGCCAAATTGGAGTCGCATACATTTTTTTCTTTTTTCATTCTTCTCAATTGAACTGCCAGGTCCCTGAGCATGGGGACCATATGTGGGGGGCTTGCCACTGTCCACCCCATCCCTAGCCTATGAAGTCCCTGGTGAGTGAATGTATGGGCTGGGATAGGTGTGAGTAAAGGAGATGGAGACAGAGGGCATCCTGGTCCTTGGCCCTCCTCCCAGAGCTGTGCAGGAGGGTGGGTTTTGTTGCCTGGTCATGTGTGTGCCATTTGGAAAGCAATTTTGAACCCAGTTGCCTCCTGTGCCTAGCTGGTGTCACCCTAGAGCAGTACCAGGCAAGCCCCAAAGCTGGGCTGGTGGGGGAGGAGGGACTACAGAGTGAAGAAAAAGGGCCTCTGCAGAGGGCGGCTGGGGTTTCTACAGAAAGGCCTCTCCCTGCACCCTGCAGGGACCAGGTCTGCTGAGGAAGAGCCCTTGTGCTCGGGAGCCAAGGGTCTGGGTGGCACAGTCAGGGCAGAGGTCTGACCCTAAGGACCTCTGTTTGCTCTGAGTCCTGTGCCCTCCTTCCCATCTCTCCATTTTCACAAAGCAGAAGGGGCAGGAACACCCAGACTGCCTGGTTGGGGCAGGGTTTTATGTTTGTCTTTGTCCTGGTGAAGAAAACCCTCTTATTTCTAATGCTTTGGTGTCAGGGTTCTCAGGTCAGGGTGCGGTAGGAACCAAGAAGCAATTCAGCGGAATCCTGTGCTGCCTGATCTTGACGAGGCCCCAGGTTGGCCGTCCCTGCAGTTGGTGACAGGAGCCTACTTCACCGTGGCTGTGACTGGCCCTCAAAGCAGCCCATGGCAGAAGAGAGGGCAAAACAGGGGCATGAGGGAGCTGGCACAGTGCTGTGCTGAGTGACTGCATGAAGGCTGTCTCCCAGTTCTGCCTCAGAGCCAGCCACTGCACTCCTGGAGTGAGGGGAGGGAGGTAGCCGTGCCAGCTGGGGAGGGGGGCAGCAGCAGAGTGGACCAGAAAGAGAGAGCAGGCTGCAGATTGCCAGACCAGAAAGAGAGAGCAGGCTGCAGACTGCCAGACCTAATTCCCTGCACAGGCCATGGGAATTAGGGCCCAGAGAAGGAAAGCCCCCAGTGCGAGATTACACAGCAACATAAGTGCTCAAGCTGCAACAAAAACCCAGTCTGAGGTGACAGAATGCAAAAGCAAGAACAGGAGCTACCTACCAGGCAGTGAATGAATCCTAGTGACAAATGTACTCCAAGTAAGCCAGATCACACCAGGCAATCCAGGTCACACCTGGTAACCCAGGTCACACCTGGTAAACCAGGTCACACCAGGTGAGCCAGGTCACACCTGGTAAACCAGCTCATACCTGGTAAACCAGATCACACCAGGTGAGCCAGATCACATCTGGTAAACCAGAGCACACCTGGTAAACCAGGTCACACCTGGTCTCTTTCTTCTGTAACCAGCTGCCCTCCTGGGCACTCACCCCCAACTATGTGGGAATGGAAGAGGCTGAATGTGTGTGGAGGTCAAAGTCACCCACAGCAAGAGCAGGAGGTTAGGGGCAGTGGACACACCCTGCAGTCCACTGTCACCTAACTGCATCTGCCTCTCTCCTCCCTGTCAGCTTCCCCCTGGATGTGCCCTGAGAGTGGACAGGCATGGCCACTAGCTTGGCAGGTGCAGCTGTGGTCCTGGAGGTGTCCCTGAGCTGGGTTTTCTCCCTGGATGGGGTCTTGGCCTTAGGACAAGACCAGATCCAGATCTTGTGACAGATTGAGGGGAAACTGATTCCTCCTCGTCTTCTTCCTCCTCCTTCCTCTTCTTCTTCCTCCTCCTCTTCTCTTCCTCCTCCTCCTTCCTCTTCTTCTTCCTCCTCCTCTTCTTTTCTTTCTCCTCCTCCTCCTCCCCCTCCTTCTGGATTAATACATTATTTTCATATTTTGACCAGACGTAGAATATGGTAATATCAGGATTTTATATGAGCATCTGTTGGAAATGACCAGGAAGAAGGACAGCATTAGAAAGTGGGGAGGGCAGGCTGTGGACCCTCCTGAGGCTGGGAACTCAGCTGGGCAGCGTGGAAGAGAGGGTCAGTGGGTTCCAGGAGTGGGCACTGTTGGTTTGGCCCCAGGGCTGCTGAACTTGTTGAGTTATAGTAAATTAATTGTTTTTTAAACCTACTGAAAGTATGGCATTCATCTTAATCCTAACATTCTGACCTGGTAGGAAAAGTTGTCTAATTTAGGAGGATGAGGAGGTCCTCTTTCTGTGATGATGAGCAAAGCTGTTCAGGAGGCAGATGGAAGAAGGCATCTCCTCTCACACAATCAACACTGAATAATTGCAGGAGCCCTGGTAAATATGGTTAGTGATGCCCTCACCCAGGAGTCCCAGGGGAATGTCCACGGTGGAGGCTAGGGACTGTCCATCACATGTGAGTCCTGATCCCTACCTTTCTGTTGTGTTTCTCTCCTTGAGCTGGTGAGCATGGCTGCCAGGGGTAGGTGAAGGTGCCATTCACAGTCCTCTACTGTGGGTTCAGCGAAGGCAGAGGACGCTACTGTGATTGAGGAAGGTTGCGAGTCCCTCAGAATCTGTTTGCAGCAAGGTCCCCACCTCCCGTCCTCTGCAGCTGTGTGATTCTAGCCCAGAGGCTCTTCACCTGGACGGTCTTGGTCAGGGAAGAGAGAAATGGCCAAGAGCAGCACAAGGTCCTCCTTGTCTGCAGTTGCTGGAGAGAAGCAGGACAGGCAGAGTGAGCCACCGGGGCACAGGGGCAGCTCTGATTATGGGTGACGGGCTCCTGGTTACCCACGCTTGTCCAAGGCCAGTGTTCCTTGGAGGCCTCTCCAAGACACAGTGGAGAGCGAAGCTGTGCTGGAGGAAGTGGTGACTGTGGTTTGGAAAGCCGAGCGCTCCGTTTGCTTCTCCACCTGAAGCAGTGCATGAGATGACCTCTAAGGTCCCTTCAGCCACTGCACCCCGTGATGCTGGTGAAGGCACTTTCAGTCCTGCACTTAAACTAGCATTAAATTGCTCCAGGTAAATTTCAGAAAGGCGGCTGGGGTGCATGTCCTTCCCTCCCTGCACCCCTCTCAAATAGACAGGAAGACATGATGGTAGCAAGTCAGGAAGAGGGCTGGTATGGCATGCGAGAGGCGTGAACGCACACGGGGGTCTCTGCACAGGTCTGCATGAGGAGGGGCAGGTGGGAGGACAGTGAGCTTTATGGGGATCCTCAGAGGGCCTGGTGTCTGACTGCAGAACATCAGACCAACTTGGGGTTCACGGGGAAAAGAACTAGAGTAAGAAGAGAGGTCAAATGGAGGATTTGTTGAGTTGGTTTATTTGTACCAATGGCACCAAACACCCTGCAGTTTTACTCTGAATCCTTCTGGAGAACCTGGACTCTTGACCCCACCTCCACCAACAGACTGAACAGGGCACAGGGCTTCTGTCATTTATCTGCCCCTTAGGCAAAACACTAGATGATTACTTTAAGAAAACTTAAGGAAACTTCTGGAGAAAGTGAACATACACAACTTTTGTGTTGGAGTACAGGTTAGACAGCGCTTGGCTCACAGCTTAAGCAAAATTCAGCTTCAGTGTGTCCTACAGAGCAACCACTGAGAACCAGTATACCTTACACAATAGCATGGTGGACAATCAGGGATCCCCAGTGGGCCCATGTGGTCCTCCTGAAGTAGACAGCACAGGAGCAACACAGGGAAACCCCTTTGGGGAAAGGCTGGTGAAAGAGAAAGGGAAGCAGCCAGACTGGGCAGGGCAGCCTCAGGCCACGGTGCAAGGTGCCACTGGTGGGAGGGTTGGGACTGGCAGAAAAGAGACCCAGACTGTGGGCACAAGCTCGGCCCACGGGGACCCAGAGCACAGACAGTCCCACATCTGCAGACGTGCCCAGCCTACGCCCAGTTGTGCTTGTCCCCCTGGAAGCAGCCCTGAGTGACAGCGATTCTCATGTTGAAGTGTGTAGCAGGTGAGGACTGTCAGGCCCTGTCCCACAGCAGACCTCTGGAAGCACCAAAAAGCTTCACCAACAGCCCCAGAGTCAGGGGCTATGGGGCGAGTGGTGGGGCCGTGCAGGGAGTGGAGATTCCTTTCTGCATGTGCACCTGCAGGCACAGTGCCTTGGTGACAGCACTTTCTGGTTTAATGCTTATTGGATATCAGAAGGATGTTCTTTATCTACTACCATTTTAGAGAGGGGTTGGGAGAACAGTTTTAAAATTTCACTCCCCCTAAGATACCAATATCACACAGCACCATCTAGGTATCAGTCCTCAAGTGGAAGTTACAGAAAGTGCAGCAAAACACAAAAAGGAAATCAAAGGCACACACACTTGGAAGGAATGAAAGTGTCTCTGTTCATTTATGTCGTGATGATCTATGTAGAAAATGCCAAAGCAAACAAACAAAAACCCTGGAAATAATAATCATGTATAAAAAAATTGTAAGATACAAGGTTAAAATTAAAAAGATAGTTTCCTGGGGCTGGGGTTGTGGCTCAGTGGTAGAGCGCTTACCTAGCATGCGTGAGTTACTGGATTCTATCCTTGGCACCACATTAAAAAACATAAAATAAAATAAAGGTATTGTGTCCATCTACAATTAAAAAATCATTTTTTAAAAAAATATAGTTTTCTATATACTTTGAGAAAAATTGATATAAAATACACAGTATCACAACAGTAAACATCATTGAATTCTTAGGGATAACTCTGCAAAAGATGTCCAGAATCTATATGCAGAAAAATCAAAACTTTAATGAAAGACGTTAAGAACTGGTGTAAATGGAATGCCAGAATATCAACTTAGGTCCTTAAAATTTTAATGTTTACTCACACAGACAGGAATTCATGGACCACAAGTGTTTCTGGGCTGCACCAAGGGGCACAGGGAAAACCGTTTACAGGATGACTGTGGTAATAAAGCAAAGAAAATATTTGCTTGGTTAAAGTGGAGCCTTTTGAGATCATTTCAGGGGGAAGCCCCTAGAGACTTATGATCTGAATCTCAAATCATCAAGATTCAGATCATAAGTCTCTAGAAACAGGGCAATTTATAAGCAAATAAGAAAATCTCAGTTTTGTTTATGAAAACCATACTTTGCCAAATTCCTGATTTTTTTTAAAATTCAGCCAATGGTATGATCTTTAAAGTTATCAGAAACTTGTACTTTTCCACAAATTTCCTTCAAGGCAAGACTTTGAGAAATCTTTCAAGAAAGCATTAGAGTAAAACAACTTTTGTGGATGAAAAAGTCTTAAAATGGCCAGGACTAAATAACAGATCACAGTTCATTATAATGAAGTTGACAAGGAAATGTGGTTGCTGTATGCTTTAAAACATTGAGGATAATAGATATTACTAGTAACATCAAAACCAGACATATCAGATTTCTAGACACTCCATGCAGTTTCCAGAACACCTATTAGTAATATGTATCCATGCAAATATAGCCCAGAGGACACATCATCTCTTCTTCACTGTTTCCCATACAGTTTGACCCAACAGGTAAGTCCAATTAGTTTAATCTCCCTCTCTCTTTCTCTGTCTGTCTGTCTAGTCTCTCTCTCACTCTCTTTCTCAGTACCAAGGATTGAATCCATAAGTGCTCAACCACTGAGCCACATTCTCAGCCCCTTTTCATTTTTTATTTTGAGGCAGGGTCTTGGTAAATTGCTTAGGGCCTTGCTCAGTTGCTGAGGCTGGCTTTGAACTTGCAATCCTCCTGCCTCAGCTGCTGGAGCCTCTGGGATTGCGACTGTACCAGGCTAATTTCTTTTTTGATAAAAAGATGAAACAAGTTCTTCAAGGTCGTCCAGGGACCTATGTAGAAAATCCTAAAGTTAGTTCGAGGTCAAAGCAACTTAGTTTGGAGTTTGATTTTGAGAAGTTTGGACAGGGTCGTTTTGACATTTTTTCACATCCGATCTTCCTGTCCGTAAACGTGGCTGTGTGCTTCCATGTATTTGTGTCATCTTTAACCTTTCACAGTGCTTTGAGTTTTCCTGGTACGTCTCTCAGGAATGAGCATGGCAGTAAAGCAAAGGAAGCCGCCTTGAGCGTGAGCCACCTGGGAGGGAGCAGCAGGGCTCTCCTGGCCTCCACTCCGACACTCTCTCCTGGTTAACTGGGATTCTGTGGGGGAGAAAGGCCATGGAGGGGAGGTGCCATTCCTGTCGTTCATCAAAGGTGCTGTCCACAAAGCTCCACGGCTGTTGCTGTCCTCCTTTGCCAGTTGGAGAGTGTGCCAGTGTCCCCCTCCACAGTCACTCTTTCCCCTTCCTATGGGGAAGGTCACAGCCAGCCCACAGTAAGGAGTGGTGAGCAGCGCCACCTTCTGGAGCTATTTGGAGCTCTTCTGCATGGCAAAGTTGTCTTTTCTCCCTAAGTGGCTTATTTATTTACTTTATCTATCTATCTATCTATCTATCTATCTATCTATCTATCTAAATCTATCTATTTTATCAGAATGGAAGTTTGATTTTGGTTAGGATTCCCTGTTATCTCATTGACTTGTTGGCCCGGGTTAACCCAGTCTTGGCCACTGGGAGCTTTTCTGCTGGTTCTTGTGGTGTTTGGCGCCTCCCATCATCCTCTGTTTGTTTGAGCACCTCCACATGCTGTTTGGCTGGTGGGCATTGGGGGTGTGGCTTGGGGGTATGTCTCTGTGTCTGCCAAGAGGAGAGTGCTCCTCTGCTTCCTGATCCTCATGTGAGCTGCTTTCCCTTGCCACACTCTTTTGTCATGATGTTGAGCCTCACCTTGAGCCCCAAGGAATGGAGGCAGCCACCTATGGATGGAGATGTTTAAAACCATGGTCCCTTAAATAAACATTTCCTCCTCTACCATTGTTCAGGTGGGGTTTTTTTGTCACAGCAGCAAAAAAGGCTGACTAAAACACTATGATTAGGATAAATTGAATAAAAGACATCTGTGGTATTTTTATTAAAAACTTTATATAAATTTACAGTTATCTCAAAACAAAGTGCAAATAAAAAACTCTTCTCATAACAGTGTCAATGGTTCCAACATGATTAAGCGCATTGCCCTTGGGAATTGAGAAGAAGTAAAATAAGATTTAGGACCCACAGGAATCCAAAGCTGGTTTTTAAGTGTAAGGAACATGATGGGAAATAGTCAGTCTGCTCAGGCTGCTGTAACAAAATACTGCAGACTGGTTAATTTACAGGTAATAAGCATTTATTGCTCACAGGTTTGGGGGCAGGAGGTCTAAGGTCAAAGCATGAGCATATTGGGTATCTGTTGGGGGCCTGGTCCCTGCTCTAAGATGAATCCTTGCATGGCAAGCTGTTTTCACGTGAGGGAGGGAAAGGTGTCCTCTCCATCTCTTTTACAAGGGAATGAATCCCACTCCTCAGGGCAGAGTCTTGAAGACTGAATCACCTCTGAACACCATCACAGTGGGGATCAGATTTCAAAATGAATTTTGGAGGCACTCATTCAGACAAGAGCAGTGACATTTAGGCTGAGACTCAGAAGGTCATTTGCCAGCTAGTTCCAGAAAAATGGTAGATAGTGAGTTTGTGAAAAGGATCCAGGTCACGGGGCTCCTGAGAATCACAGGGATGTTTCTAAACCGTCTGCAAAACCAGTGTCAGAGTTATAGGTAGCAGGCAATCTCATGGAATATCTTAATTTAGCAGGCGGTGACCCATGAAAGTCCTTGATAAATACCTATTTACGACAGTCTCTGATAAATCATAGTGAATGTTATCAATGTTATAAATAATAGCTAATTCATCCAGCAGCATGCTCATTTCTCTACTTATCCATTTCTTTCCTCTTTCCCTCCCTTCCTCCTCCCTCTTTCTCTCTCCCTCTTTGTTTCCTCAGTTAATGCCGGATGGATTCTGCCGCCTGGGAGAAAGCCAGAGGGTGGTTGCTGGTCTCTTTTGGTCAGCCTGTAAGATTGATATTGGATGGCTTTGAGGGTGGTGTCCTTACCACAGAATTTCAGGAAAATAAGCCAGGAGGGGGAGACCAGCAGAGTCGGCTAGGCATGGTTTCCCTTCCAAATGAACCACGTAACAAGCTGATCAAAGCAATCATTTATTTTTGATGAAGAGTGAAAGCAGCAGCCGGGCCGTCTGTGCTCCTCCGAGAGGCCCAGGTCTCCAGATTCAGTCATCCAATCTAATCTTCCCACAGGGTTGGAGCGTCAGACAGCATTTCAGGGACTTCTGGCACAGAGCCACAAGCTCTTCATTTTTCTGACAATGACGCATGCATTTCCCTTTAAGCTGGTAGCATTTCTCATCAAAAAACTCATTCTTGGCTACACAAGGGAAAGAGCCACATGGGTCAGTTCTCTTTCAGCTGTGACCAGGTAGTCACAGACATCAGCCAAGAGTTCTACACCATTGTCAGAACGCCTTACCCTGCCAGGAGATGAGGTGGCAGGGAACTATTTTCTGTATGTTATTTCTGTCTTTTACATGGGGTGAACGACCAGGAAGAATCCATTTGTCTTGCAGCATTTGCGTTACGCTATGTGGAGTCTTCAGGAAACAGATGCTAACATTCTTTTATCCAAATCTATTAAAGTAATAAGCAACTTGTTCCTATAAACTTCTCTGGAGTCAGGGGTTTCCTTCATACACTCAAAAGATTGCTACCTGGTGAAAGTATGGCAAGACCTGAGGTTGAAGAAAGGGCTCAAGACTAGAGCAGAAAAGGATAGAAAGAAAGAAAAGAAACAGCAAAAGAAAACCCCTAAAGCTTACTGTGGTAGATAGAGTAACGTGGCTGTTTAGAAAGACTCGATCTGGGCCAGGCGCTGTGGTACGTGCCTGTAATCCCAGCTGCTCAGGAGGCTGAGGCAGGAGGATCATGAGTTCAGAGCCAGCCGCAGCAACTTACCAGAGCTCTGAACAACTCAGTGAAACCCTGTCTCTATGTAAAATACAAAATAGGGTTGGGAATGTGGCTCTGTGGTTAAGTGCCCTTGAGTTCAATCCCTTGTACAAAACAAAACAAACAAGCAAAAAACCAAACAAAGACATAATCTGATTTCTCATCCATAAGTCAACCATGGAAAGCAGGCACTTAGGGAAGGAAGAGGGAATGTGTTGATACTGTTTCCTTAAGTCTCTCTCTCTCTCTCTCTCTCTCTCTCTTTAGTATGGGGACCCAACAGAGGGGTGTTTAACATTGAGCCACATCCCCCTTTTATATTTGTATGTAGGGACAAGATTTCTCTGAGTTGCTCAGGACCTTACTAAGTTGCTGAGGCTGATTTTGAACTTGTGATCCTTCTGCCTTAGCTTCCTGAGCTGCTGAGATTATGGCATGCACCACTGTGCCCAGCTCCTTAAATCTTTCTCTGTTATTTTGCATAGATTCCAGTTCTTACCTTAGTACTTATAGCAGCAGTAAGAGCATCTTGCTTCAAGGACAGACAGTTCATCTTATCTGGGTTAACATTTTAGAGTTGACTAATAGAGATCTTTGCAATGTTAGTGTCAGATGTAGGCAGATTACATTTAATGTCAACATATTAAAGTGTCTAATTCACATTAGGATAAGCTTAAATCTAGATGGATGAGTGCCATCCCATGCACCAACCATTATCTAGCATCAACACATCTGCTCAAATAGAAATACTGCCCCCCCGCCCCTGTTTCAAAGCCCAGAGAACTCTGGATGACACCACAGTGGCATATATATTCTATTCTCTTCTCATACTGCAAGGTCATCTCAGGCTAAACATAGAGGACTTTGTTTTGAAAGAGTCCTCCTGCTGAATCCAGTTCACAGTAATGGCCCAGGAGCCTCCAGAGGGAGAGAGCATCTGTGCCCACAGGGCTTCTAATGGACCATCACAGATAGCCATGTAGGACTTAGTGCAACCTGTGTGTGCATGAACACATAAAGTGCGTTAAAAATTTGATTTCATTTAGATATGTTAGGTAATTTTATTTTATGCAACCTTGCATTGTGTTGACTAGTCACGGAATAAGTCTGCGTGACCTGAAAAGGATACCTCTGATCCGTCTCTACTGTGTGCATCAAATCCAGTGAAGTGAGTGTGGCATGGTCCCCTATAGGCCCAGGTCCCCGCATCCTGACACAGAATCTACTTGCCCAGGTTTGTTGCAATACAAACCAGGGGGCACAGGAATAGTTGGCATGAAAATTCTGAGCAGAGCACATGGGGGATATATCTTTGATTTTGTGACTTCGTCACAGTGAGTTGAATTTGTGCCAGAAGCCAAAGATATAAAGATATATAGCTCCCTGGTACAAGCTCTACCTGATACAAATTGAGCCTTGTGCCCTGATTTTGGGGAGATACAGCTGGAGCCACTGCAGCTGCTCAGAAGCAGGAGAACATGGCAGTGAGCCTTGGAGTGGGAGGAAATCACAACTGTCTTTCATGGAGGCAAAACAGAGCCAGGCTCCAACCCTGGCTCCCTCCTGCACACATGTATGATTTTTGCCTTGTTCATATTTATGTCTATAAAATATATGTAAAACAGACCCCCCCCAAAATAAAAGCTCTGAATTCCATTGAGTAAGAGGTGGGGTCGCACTTTTCTTAAAGTCACTGGCTTTGGAGAACTGCATACGTTTTGTCATTGAAGCATTCACCATGGTGTCCAGCTTGTAGTTTGCTAAAGTAGGTTAACTGACAGCAACCTACACCGTGCAGTTTGTTCTAATGCCACGACATCAGAATGTGAATACATGCTTCTAATCCTATCCTCTTCCATTTCTCCCTCTCTCTAGCTCTCTTTCTTTCCTATTTTATTTTATAGCCTAACCAGGTTTTAAAAGGTCAGAGTATTAAAATCTTTTTTAGACATTTTTGTGTTTGTTAGCATGGAATTGTGAACCAAAGGCATCTTTCCTGACTTCCCTTAATTTATTCCAACCTGTGACAACACTTCATGGACAATAATGGAAAATGCAAAGGATTTTTAGAGGGTGCAATTATAGAAGGAGGCATCGCCTTCTGCAGCAAGTGTTGCCACGCAGGGCCACCAGCCCACAGGGGCCCTTGCATTTGAGCAGTGATCAGCCTGGGTGGTCACACAGAGACCCTCTGTCAGAGCCACCTCCTCTGCTCATATTCCCTCCAAAGATGCTCATTTACCTGGAGCCAGAAAGAAGAGAGCAGCAAATAGAAAGAGGCCAGTCTTCATGGCTTGGAGAGGGTTGAGAGATCAGCACGATGTTCACGAGAAAAGGGCAGCGAACACCCCCATTTATCCATTTCTCCAGAGCGAATGGCATCTTGATCAGTGAGGCTTGTCAGAAGCAGGCGTCTCTGTGCTCTGCCAGGTGCAGTCCACAGACCAGTGGGTGTCAGTCTGCAGCTCATCATTTCTCCGACCCTGGGAAGTTCCCAAAAGGGAAAATGGAGGTGAGGCGAGAACAGAGCAGGCACACGTGGATGACCAGGTGTAGATACATGAGGCAGAAACACAACAGCTCCTTGGCTGGACATTCAGCTCCCATGCCGACTGTACTCCTGATGGCTTCACGTGCAGGTGTGGGGTCGGGGAAATGGGTGCTGCGGGGCTTCAGCTAAGAGCTGGTGTTGGTGAAGTCCAGACTCAGTTTCTGTGCACTGGGCAAAGAGCCTGATCTAAGCACATTCTTCATTATTGTTTAGGAATGTAGATCTTGCTGAGTGCTTCCCATTTTACATGTTATATGAATCCCAGACAACTTTGAGACTATTGGGTATGTGACTAAGATTTTGTGTGTGTGTGTGTGTGTATGTGTGTGTGTATGTGTGTGTGTGTGTGTGTGTGTGTGTGTGTGTGTGTGTGTGTAGTATTTTAATTGTCCAAATATTTATGGAAATCTCAATATCCTTAGTAATATTAAGCAAAAACAATGCCTTTAACAGTGAGATCATCTCCAATGAGGAAAAGCACTCCAAATGTTACAGTGCCGCAGTCTGGCTGGGCACAAATCACGAGCCACTGAAGCAGGAACAAATTTTATTTCTGAACTCCACCAGCGCACTCCACACATGCTCCTCGGGAATTCTCTCAAACACCATGCAGCTCGTCCAGGAACCAGCAACCGGAAAACCCGTCCTCCAGCACTTCTCCAACCAATGGGAACTCTCTGGGAATTCCCGCAAGAACTCAACTGGAACTCAATGGGAACTCCGTGAGAACTCGCTGGCGTCACCTCTCAACCACTACTTCTGGCAATAATACCATGCGTCATCCTGACTCGGCTGTGGCCCTCAACATCTCCCTCCTTCTGTTTAATTAAACAACAAGCAATGTGGCTTAGGGGCCGTGCCTGTTAGGCTGTCCAATACTACACATGGTCCTTACCCGTCATCCGATGAGCTGACCTCTAGGCGTCAGCCTCCAATCTTAGGTTGGTACCACTGCAATTGGATCATACCCATCACTGACTACTGGTCCAGCATACAGCCATACTTGTGGATAGGCCTTTGCACCAGTGTGGGGGGGTGAGGTTCTTTGCCTCACATCTGTTGGCCCCTAAATTTGATCTTGGTGCCAGTGGGGGGGTGAGGTTTGTTGCCTCACCTTGGTTGGCCCCCAAATTTTAGACTATCACTAGCAGAAGGGAGGAGGATACAGAAATGCTACGACACCAAGACAATTGACGGCTCCTTTGGAAAAATTGTATCACCGGTGACACCATCAGCAAAAATATGCCAGCACTACCACAATTCGCTGCACTAACAGATAGTTCACAATGCATACAAGTGATACATAGTCCAGGCAAGTTCTGCAAGCAGTTCAAAGCAGAGGAATCCATCAATATGTCCATTTCCTCCCACAGTAAATCGACTCCTTGATTGAGCATTACATGTTGAGTTATTATTCACTGATGCATCAGTTTATAGAGTTTGTTGTGATAACTATCGAAGAAGCTCTAGTTTGGTTTTATCTTTGTCTTCACTGGCACTGGGAAGAAGATAGGAATTCTGGCAATGATGCTAAAAAAATTATGTAACATTCCAACAGGAACTAAAAAAACAATTTTCTGAACAATTTACATTATCCTGAACAGAATTATTAAATATACTGAAAAGGAAAGGTGAAAGTAAACAAACAGATCTATTAACCTCCTTATTTGTTCACATATTAAAACAATCCTCAACAGCTGTTTACCCAATTTAAATTAAACCATTAAAGTAACGTGAATAAAAAAAATTTGGATCCATTTTTTCATGAGCGCTCCTCATATACGATATATGAACATACGCACACACAGACATACAACACAAAACACAAGTGTGCACACATAACATACAACACATAAGACAATAGTAAAGGCCTTGTACCTTTACACAGGTGAAATCTCCATTGTAATGTTTAAAAACTCCACAGTCAAAAAATAAAACTGGTCAGAAAAACATTAATCTAGATCTGTATGAGCTCAAAAAATAAAATAGAACTTTATGATATGGGAAAAGGCAATAATAAAATAGATATTTAAAAAGGCATCCTGGTTACCACCTGGGTTTGACTCTTATTTGGATATCCCATCCTTTTTTTTTTTTTTTGTAACTTGCATATGGGTCTGAAGGTATTCCCGCAAGCAAGCCTCAAAGTTTTTTACATTTGAAATAGGCTTTAATGGTGTTCATTATTCATTAGCCTTCAGGTGTGGGAGAACTCCTGTTGCAGATGTAACAATAGCCAAGATGGAGCTCTGGATATCAGCTGTTATGGAGTTGAGTCAAATCATCTTCTTTTTGGTCTGTAGAAATCGCTTTGGTTAGTCTCTCTGGAATTCAAATCGGCTGCTTTTCTCCCTGTGGAAACACACAAACAGAACCCCTACTCCAGACAATCACTGGGTCAGGACCTTTCCATTGTCCTGTTAGAATATCCTTCCAAAGTATCTGAGGCTTATGTACATTTTTTGGACACATATGCCTTTCCACAGCACTAAGCCCTGATGAATCCAAATTTTAAAAGTTTAGAGTAAAAAGGGTTATTTTAAGTTTATCTTTGGGGGATATATACTCCTTTCCAATTCCCTCTTTTTTCTTTAATAAGTATATTTTAATAGTTTGATGAGCTCTTTCAACTATGCCTTGTCCCTGTGGATTATATGGGATTCCTGTTATGTGAGTAATGCCAAATGATGAGCAAAATTGTCTAAAGGAGGTAGAAGTATAACCAGGACCATTATCCGTTTTTAACTGTTTTGGAACACCCACAGTGGCAAAATTTTGTAAGCAATGAGCTATAATATCTTTATTTTTTTCTCTGGCATGAAGGGAGCCCATCAAAAATCTGGAAGAAGTATCAACTGTAACATGCAAATATTTTAATTTTCCAAATTCTGGCAAGTGTGTGACATCCATCTGCCAAATATGGTTAGGTATCAGTCCACTAGGATTGACTCCAAGATTAACTTGTGGTAAAAAGGTCACACAATTTTGACATTGTTTTATTATTTGTCTAGCTTGTCCCTTAGTTATTTTAAAATGCTTTTGTAAAGTATTAGCATTGACATGGAACCTTTTATGAAAATTTGTAGCTTCTTCTAGTGTAGAGAAAATATGTATGTCATGTGTAGTTTTATCTGCTAAATTGTTGCCCAAACTAAGGGCTCCAGGTAATCCTGTATGTGCTCTGATATGTCCTATAAAAATGGATCTTTTCTGTCCCAGATTAGACTTTGTATAGTGGAAAACAAAGAGAAAACAGTAGAGGAAGGGGAAATCCTACCAGCATCTTCAAGGGATACTATAGCATTAACTACATACTGACTATCAGAAAATAAATTAAATACAGAATCTTTAAACATCACAAAAGCTTGTAATACTGCATTAAGCTCTACCTTTTGGCTGATTGTTTGGGTACTAAAAATGTAAAAGTTTGATCAGGGGTAACTACTGCTGCTGTACCATTATTTGACCCATCAGTGAATACATTTGGAGCATTCATGATAGGGGTTTTTTTTTTTGTCATTTTTGGAAAAACTACAGGATACGAAGATCAAAAAGACAACAAAGGATTAGATGGTAAGTGATTATCAAATGAAACATTAGATTTACACATGATTATTGCCCAAGTATTTAATTCATTAGCTAACTCATCAATTTGATCCATAGTATATGGAGTAATAATTTTATTGGGAGAAATCTCAAACACTCCCTTTGCTGCTCTTATTCCTTTGAATATTAATTGTCCTACAGCCTCAGGATACCTACTAAGAATAGTGTTAGGAGAATAAGATAAATGTATCCACAATAATGGACCTTCTTGCCAAAATACTCCTGTAGGAATATTTTTTGTTGGTATTACAATAAATAATAAAGGCATACTTATATCAATTCTATCCAAATGCATATTTTCCATATATGTTTCAATAATTTTTAATGCCTTTCTTGCTTAACATGCGGGGTGAATTTGGATCTGATGGACCTTTTAGGATATCAAATAAAGGTCCCAACTCTCCTGTTGGTATGCCTAGATAAGGCCTTATCCAATTTATGTCTCCCAATAACTTTTGAAAGTCGTTAAGTGATTTGAGTTGATCTAGTCGTATTTGAATTTTTGGTGGACAGACCATGGTTGAGGATAATAGAACTCCTAAATAATTAATTGGAAGATTTAATTGTACTTTATCTATTGCCATCTCTAGATTATAATTTTTAATAAATTTGTAAGTGTGGTATAACATTCTAGCAATGTGTTTTTATATTTATGTGCCAATAATACATCATCCATATAGTGAAATATTTGTAGTTCAGGATTTTGATTTCTAAGTGACTGGATTGCTTTGTTAACATAGATTTGACACATAGTTGGACTGTTAGCCATCCCTTGAGGGAGTACTTTCCATTCATATCTCTGATCAGGACCTTCATGATTTAGTGCAGGGATAGTAAATGCAAAATATGGTCTATCCTCAGGATGAATTGGAATTGAAAAAAACCAATCTTTAATATCTATAGCTAAAACATACCAGGTTTTAGGCAAAGCAGACAATTGGGGAATCCCTGATTGAGCAGGTCCCATAATAACCATCTCATTATTAATGGCTCTTAAATCTTGCAATAATCTCCATTTACCAGATTTCTTTTTAATGAAAAAAATGGGAGTATTATGGGGAGATATGAAAGGTTGTATATGTCCCTCCGCTAATTGTTGTCTGACCAGGTCATGGGCTACTTGTATCTTTTCTTTAGTCAGGGGCCACTGAGGAACCCACATTGGTCTTTCTGATTTTCAAGTAATTTTGATTGTCTCAGTGGCCCTTTCTGAAAACCCAATCCATGTCTATTTATTCCTTGATCTATTTGAATTGGTGCTGTTATACCTTGTTCTTGTTCTATTAATCTTTTTCTTTCCTAAAGCCTTGTCTAGCCCTAGTAGTGGGCGCGTTAGGATTGATGTTATTTGTTAATGTAAAACCTAATTGATCTAGGACATCTCGTCCCCATAAATTTATAGGAAGATGATCCAATACATAGGGCTGTATAGTTCCTTCACATCCTTCAGGATCCTTCCAATCTAATACCATTGTACTTCTATGGGGATTAGTCACCACTCCTAGGCCTCGAAGCGTTTGAGTGGCTTGTTGTAATTATGCTAAGGTCTGCACCTGTATCAAATAGCCCATTAAATTCATGTCCTTGAATATTTAGTTTTAGCATGAGGTGAGAATCTAAATTTAAAGACAGCATAGCCCAATCTACACTTGTGGAGCCTAATCCCCTGGAACCTCTTTCTATACTATTACTGAAAAATTTATCATGTAGGCTGGGTATTATTAATAACTGTGCTATTCTATCTCCTGGTGAAATTACTGATATACCCTTTGGAGAACTAGCTATAATTTTTATTTCACCTTCATAATCAAGATCAATTACCCCAGGACTTATCATAAGTCCTTTTAGAGTAGAAGAACTGTGTCCCAACAATAAGCCTACTGTACCTTGTGGAAGAGGTCCTTTTACTCCTGTGTGAATGATTTGAACTCCCATCTCTGGAGTTAGTACTGCTCTGGCGGAGGTGCAGATGTCCAACCCTGCGCTAACTCTGGTTCGTCTGATGAGAGATTTTATGGATAATGTGTCCTGGGCACTACCCTGATTGTGTTTCTGGGTTCCTCCAGTGCCCCATATATTTATGGTTGTGGGCCCCGGAGCATTGGGCCCCCTGTCCATTTTTTGGCAATAGAGCCCGATGCCTTTCTCCACAATATCGTGGGTAAACACCTGGTCCTTGTCTGTTTTTTGATAATGGAATACCCTCTATGGTGGTTTGAGAATGGCATTCATTATCCCAATGTCTCCCTTTATGGCATCATGGGCAAATACCCGGTATTCTATTCCTTTGATACCTAGTTTTGTTAATCCCTCCTCCTATGGGGCAATTCCTTTTAAAATGTCCTGTTTGTTCACAATTGTAGCATGTTTTTGGCCTGCCATCTAAAGCCTGTTGTACTGCAGCTACCAAGACTTGCCCTTGTTCATTAATGTCTCTACATAATTTAATATACGTGTTTAAATCTCCACGTTTCCACGGTCTAATGACCTCTCTGCACCAACGATTTGCTTGCTCATAAGCCAGTTGTTTAATTAATGGCATTGCTTGTTCTGGATGCCCCAAAACTCTGGTAGCTGTTTGAATAAGCCTATCTACAAATTCAGTGTAAGGTTCATTAGCTCCCTGTATTATCTTAGATAATTGACCTTGTAAAACTCCATGTTCTTGTAAAGACTTTCATGCCCTAACTGCATCTGCAGCAATTTGTGCATATATAGCAGGATCATATTCAATTTGTTGCCATTGACCCTCATAAGATCTTTTTCCTAACAACATATCTAGATTTCTTTGAGGGTAACCGGCTGTTGCATTTCGCCTAACCCTCTCCATTCAAAATTCCTCATTGGCAACCTTCCATAACAAATATTTTCCTCCATTTAGCACAGATTTACACATGCTAGCCCAATCTGCTGGCGTCATGTCCAAGTTGGTAATGAATTCGACCATGCTTACAGTGAAGGGTGCTTGAGGACCATAGGTTGTTACAGCCTCCTTTAACTGCTTCAGTGCTTTGAAATCTAAAGCAGGGTGAATTCGCTGGCCTCCTGCCTGCTCAAGTACAGGGCATGCTAATCTTTGAGGTCCTGTCTCAGGATCCCATCTATCAACTACGGGGGTTGAGGGCCACTCAGCTATCTCTATAGGTGAAGCTGTTGGTTGAATTACGCCCTCTGGTGATAGAATGGTTTTAGTAGCAGCCTCCTGTTGTAGCTTTTTTCCTAATAGCCCCTTTTCCTTTAAATTTTCTTCCTCTGTCTGACTACCTTGAGAGACCTTCTCTTTTGCTTGATCTAAAATGTCTTTCTCCATGGTCTGAACCTCTAACAATTTACTTAACACTCTTTCAGTTTGTTTTTTTACTAATTTCTAATCTACTATAAAGATAATGCAACCCAATAAGATAACACAAAACAAAACCAAAACAGAATGAAACAAAAACGGAACAAAAAATCGTTGTATCAATTTTCCTATTTTCTTGACATGTGCATTTCTGGTCTATTTCTATCTCTTCCTCAGGGGCGAACAACTTGAAACCTTGAGACAACTATTTTTCCCAGTTTGCCTGAGAAAGTTCTAGGGATAGGCAGCTTGAAACAAAAACAAAACAAATCAAAACAAGAACACATTGTTTTCTGAAATGGTCACCCATTCTCTCGCCTTCCCTTAGGGCCGAGCAATTTCACTTACCCCCAAGCTTCAGGCATTCCCCGCATGGGCTGCCAAATGCCGCAGTCTGGCTGGGCACAAATCACGAGCCACTGAAGCAGGAACAAACTTTATTTCTGAACTCCACCAGCATACTTCACACATGCTCCCCGGGAATTCTCTCGAACGCCACGCGGCTCATCCAAGAACCAGCAACCAGAAATATCCCTCCTCCGGCACTTCCCCAACCAATGGGAACTCTCCGGGAATCCCCACGAGAGCTCAACTGGAACTCAATGGGAACTCCATGAGAACTCGCTGGCATCACTTCTCAACCACTGCTTCTGGCAAAAATGCCATGCGTCATCCCGACTCGGCTGTGGCTCTCAACATTACAGGATCCCATCAATTCCATTAATTACTTTCCTTAATTTGGATTAAATCAGTTATAAGTTATGCAGAGAAAGGCCTGAATTATGCATTCCAATTCTTCTCCTTTGTGAGAGAGAGTGTGAGAACATAAAATCAGGATGATAAATGATCCTGCTTCTTCTTACCCTATTATGGCTGCTACTACAAGCTGGGATGCCTTGGAAGCATTTGTTAAAATACTAAACTCTGAAAAGCAACAAATGAGTGCTGTGGGGCTGGGGATGTGGCTCAAGCGGTAGCGTGCTCGCCTGGCATGCGTGCGGCCCAGGTTCGATCCTCAGCACCACATATAAACAAAGATGTTGTGTCTGCTGAAAACTAAAAAAATAAATATTAAAAAATTCTCTCTCTCTCTCTCTCTCTGTTTAAAAAAATGAGTGCTGTGTTGATGAAAGTATAGTTTTCATACACGATCTGTGTGAGATCACCTGTTTGTTAATATCATATTGATATCAATACATGATTAAATATGGAAAAAATATAATCATTCTACAGTGATTATTTACACTGTACAGAATCTGTGTAGATAGCACCATAGCCAGAAGATTGAGGTCAGCACTAATAGTGTTAAATCATATACTGCAGGTACACCCTGAAATCACTGATGGTAAAAGGACACATCAGCCCTTTGGATCCCTTCTTCCAAAGTCTAAACCCCAAATCCCAGTTAATCACTTCAATACAGCAGATAAATTTAAATTTGTTATTTTAGTTAGTAGTTGTGTACCAGTTTGCATTTCTTGGTTTTCACAGCAGAACACTGGTTCTATAAGATGCTAGCACTAGCTCCCAGTGACTAAGGAGGCTGAGGCAAGAAGATTGCAAGTTCAAGGCCAGCCTCAACAACTTAGTGATGGCCTAAGCAACTTAAAAAAATTAATAAAAAAGGCTGGGAATGTGCCTCAGTGATAATTGCCAGGACCAAAAACAAAACAAAACAAAACAAAACAATAACAACAACAAAAACAATTGTGAGCACTAAGAATAGTTTGGGGAAGGGTATATGGAAACTCTGTACTCTCTGTAATTTTTCAGTAAATCCAAAAAAATAAAATTTCATTTCAAGAACCTAATATGCAGTATTTCCACTTATTCTTTGCTATGTGGGTTTGCTATATTTTGTGTGCATGGATTGTACTCTATGAATGATTTAGCTGGGGATAACATATTAACAAGTGCACATCTTCCCCATCTCTTTCCAAACCTCACTTAAAAAACTTAAATCCAGGAGAAATGTAAGGGTTCTGTGTTTGGGAATTCCGGTCTCAGATACTTCATGGTTGTGTCATGCTTGGTGGCTGGGAAAGCATCTGTGCAAAATACAGGATGTCTATCTGCTAGGAAAGCTTCTGTGCAAAGATGCAGGATGCCTAGCTGCTGTGCAATGCCCTGCATGAGGAGGCTTTGTGCTAGAGTCTTATTAGCCTTGACCTTAATCTCAGGCTCTCAGTTCCTGGAAATGAAGAAACTCTCTTGTCAGACAGCCACAATGTTTCACCAGCTCCACTGCACCTGAACCTGTCCCCATAACAGTCACTTTAAACAATGGACTTTCTTGAGAGCTACACAGGCTCCTAACATCGCACATTGAACATATAGTATATAACTGAGGAATAAGCTGTATAATGTTGCTAACTCTGTAACCTGCCTAATGTCACGATGAACAATAATGCACTACTGATGCCAGTGACCTAATGTAACCTGTTGATACAAATAAGCTGGTAGCTTGGACAAGGGTCCATTCTGTCTCTGTACCTTGCTTCTGTTTCCTTTTGATTTCTTTATAAAGAAAAGACAAACTTTCAGCCACTTTCAATTATATACTATCTTGTTTGTATACTTGGTCTCATAACTTGTTTTTGTTTCTAATAGAATAATGAGTCTAATTCACCAAGAGTGACAGAGCCTGCTTTGTTGAGCAGTGGTTGACCAAGGTTGCATGAGAGGGGTGTCCCTCCCAGGAGACTATCTGGAGACAGTGATGTGAGGTCATCACCGCCAAGGGGAAGAGGGCAAGGCCATACCCCAGGGAAAGGGGAATCCAAGGGGCTTACGTGTCTAGATGTTTCTACTCAACAGCAAAGCAGGGAGTCTTTGAAGGAGGGGGATGGGGTCTTGTAGCTGCAGGGTTTGTCTAATGTGTGGTTTTCATGTGTTGGATGCAGTTTTGGGGGTATGTAAAGCTGGCAGGCTCTAAAGGGATGATTATATGCCTATTTGAGCTGTATTTAAACTAATTGGAGATGACAAAAATTTGAATTTGGGGCCAGGAAGCTGTAAGCTACAGGGAACAGTAGACAGGGCACACGTTGGACCCACTGAAGTAGCAAAGAGGCCCTGCCATTCCCAGTGTGAGGACAAGTCTTTCATTCAGGCAACACTAAGGGGGTTGTGAGTATGGCCTTACTCCATTTTAAAAACTCCAGTCTAAAACCTGCAGTCTCACCAGGCACACCCACAGAGCCTTCCAGTAAGGCCTCAAACAAGTTACTTCCCCTCACCCTGATAAACAGAGTGAAGCCCCTGACAGGCTGTCCTCACCTGATGAGAGGGAATGGCGAGAAGAACAGGGTGGAGACCACCAGACCAGATGTTTCTGACCCCAGAGTAAATGATGGCACTCAGAAATCTGGTGGTAGCTGATAAGGATTGAAAGGAGGGTCAAACCCCCCAAAATTTAGTATGAATCATAGAGCTGATGAACAGGGATTCAGCCAGCCAAAACAAGGGTGCACTCGAGCTGGAGAGCCTGATGAGGATCTGACATCCCATCACTTGTCATCATTTCCTGAGCCTCTGAGTGATCCTCACTGCTCTCAAACTCTACCAGCCTCATCCAGACCTTGGTGAGAGCCACAATTTCTCCTTATGACCCTGTTCTCAACCAGTCATCCACTCCACTGCCAGGAAAAGCCTGCCTTGTTTCCAGACCTGATCACCGTGGTGTGGTCTGAGTGAGTGTGCATCTGCTGGACTCAAAGCCTAAGACTTAAGATCTTTGAACTTAGCATGCAGAGGGAATGTCTGTCATTAGCTTATCTTGATTAAGTGTGTTTTGCAGTGCTCAGAATTAATCTAGAATTGTTTGCTGTGAATTGATTAATCTAGAGTTGTTTGCTGTGAATTGATTATGTCTATTTCAGTGCCTAGCATTAGGAATTGTCATTTTCTTGATTAAGAACCTATAGAGTGAAGCTGTATTGAGTAATTTGAATGAATAAAGCATTGAAAGGGGCAGAAGCACATGGACATTCTTTATTCCTCCCCTTGACTGCATACATCACAATTTTGCCCCATCATGACAGGGGTCAATCACCATGTTATTTTCCTAAAACTGGATGTTTACTCCAGTTTAAGAGCAGCTTGAATGTATGTGGCTTATTAAAAAATTAAAATGCATGATCCCTTGTTCAAAAAATGCAGAAAATTATTATCTTAAATCTACCAAAATGGATATAGAAAAGGAGATACACACAATGAATTATTATTTAGCCAAAAAAAGAATGAAATCATATCATTTTTGAGAAATGGATGGAACTTAATATTATCATGTTAAATATAATAAGACAGATTCAGAAAGATTGCATATTTTCTCTCATGTGGGGAATCTAAAAAAATAAAATAAAATAAAGACAATATAAAAGAAGGAGCTATTAGGGAAGTAGAAACCCAGGGGAGGTGCCAGGAGAGGGTAAGAGAGAGTGGATATGATGGTCAAAGTATATTGTATGTTCATATGGAAATGTCACAACCAAACTCATTATTTTACACAATTGACATATGCTAATATAATTTTTTTAAACTACCAAAATATAAAGCTTTTTACTTTTTCCGCAGGTCTTACAATATGACATAATATCATTTATTTGCTATTTGTTTTCTTGGACAAAGGAATACCAGAGGCCATCGCAGACCCTTACAAAGGTTCTTTGTTGATTATCTACATTGACCAAGGGCTCTCCCCATTATGTTAAAATAGAAATGAGTCCTCTCTTTTGTCCTCTCCAGGAAATCTTGAACCCCTATCCTGTAGATCTCTCTTCAAAGAGAGCATGTAATGTCCAGTGGCACTGTCCCCTCAGACGTTTAAAGACAAATTTCTATAAATTTCAACACAGCAGCTTCAGAGCATTAAGTCCTAGTGGGTGGGCAGGGGACTATGTGACTTGGTCATATGCCCATGAAGTTTAGACTGCTCCAGGTTATTAAAAACATCTAAATGGTGAAGTCCTTTGGCTCAAGCCTTTATCTTCTACGCACACAAGTGCTAGCCCAGCTCCCGAAGATGAACTGCTACAAGCCACAGCAGCAGACAGAAAAATATCATCACATGTGCCATTTATAGGTCAGGGAAGGTTCACTATGAATTAATGCACTTTAAAAAAAGTGTTTAAAAAAAGTTAGGCAAAGGTATGGCGATGAATATGAAAGTTATAGCAGTGGAATGGGACAGACCCTGGTGCTCCAATTCCTAGACAGGTGTCCACTCCACAACACTGGTCAGACCTTCAGACTCCCCCAGTGGAAGGCTGATGGGTGCCAGCATTTTTATCTATGCTGTCCAGCCTTGATCCTGGCAAATGGAGCATACAATTGTGCTTTCTTTGTTGATTCACTTCATTGACCAAGGGCACACTCCATTACATAAAATATAAATGAGTCTTTTGTCCTCTCCAGGAAACCTTGAACCTCTGTTCTGAGGAGTCTCCCTTCAAAGATGGCTCCACACAGGAAGATGTTTTATTTTGTCATTGCTTTGTTATTTGTTTTGGCTCAGTTTCCATCAGGTAAATTAAAATGGATAGAATTTTGATGAGGCAGATCATAAAGCTTGATTATTCTTCTATGTCCCACCCTAAAATCATCTAAGAGCCAGGTGCACCTGGCGCCAGTTTGGATTTTGTTTTTGAAACTTGGTCTGACTGGCTACAGGAATTCTTGTTCTAAAAAACAAAATGCAGATTGCATCTTTGTCACCTGTAGACACTGATGTGCAGGCTCCAGGGTGGGAACCTAGTTTTATGTGATGTTACTTCCTGTGTTGATATTTGTTTCTAATATGTATTCTGTTTTAAATTTAGGGTGCCGAGCGGGTCTTGATTATTACAAGTCACTTCCTGCAGGTAGGTGAAATCCTTTGGGTATAGTTTCTCCTTTTCTCTTGAGAACTCTGGCTCTGGAGCTCTCTCTGCCTTGAGAAACCAAGGAAGCCATGTAGGAGTGGAAGAGAAGGGCCTGAATTCCAGTCCTCCAATTCTATCATTTCTTCCTCTTGTTCCCAGCACCATATTTGGATTTTTCCATTTCACAGAACCATATCTCTGTTTCTGGACTATATTACTTTGGCCATGAGGATTTGGACCCAGGGCCTTTTCCCATATGCTCCTGGACCATGGGTCAATCCCACACCAGCCAATTAGCATGCCTGAGATCAGGCTGCTCATCTCCTACAGTCCAGATCTAACAAGGACTGTCACAAATACATGTTTCTGGTGAATGGAAGATGGAATAGATAGAGAGGACTGGTCAGTGAAAGCTGACCCTCACTTACTAGAGCATTCAAAATGAGGAGCCCAGACCTCTCCCTGGGGAGTTGTCTTACACAGGAGGACAGCACATTGTGAGCAGAATTGAAGAGTATTCCTGGGAAACTGTGAGAAGAGTTTGGATGGCATTTCAGAGTGAGAGGTGTTGAGGGTGCTGCCCACTGAGTGCTGGCTGTCCGGGTGCCAGGCACTCTGTTGTGACAAGGATTGTGTCATTTAATCTCAAGCCCAGAGGCAGGCATACCACCACCCAACATTCTCACATCACTCATTTCATTTAACCACTAAACAAATAAAAACTGCAGACAGGTGTTTCTAGAATGCCTGCAGGACAGTTGAACCACTTATTGAGGATGCTCTGCCTTTATGAAGCCCCAACAAGAATCCAGCCGGAAACTCTGCATTCTGTTTTCAAAGACCCTTCCCAACCACAAGATACTCGTCCATTTACACCTAGCAAACTCTCAGTGTTTCAGGTGGGTGTTTTCGAGGTCTGTAACACTTTGCCTATTGCTTCCTTTTGATGAGAACAAGACTGGAAATATTTGGACAGGAGGGATCGTGGTTCCTCTTCCTTATAATCCTCCCTACTCCAAACTACAGAGAACACGAGCTCTTTGAAGAATCTGGGCGAGGTCTTGGAGATATGCCTTATGACCACACATCTGAACCCTCTCTCCTTTTGGTGGCTTTGACCTGTTCCCTGTTCCACAGATGGCCAGGAAAGCCTTCTCAGCCACTCTTTCTTGGCACAGGTGAGTTTGCTGTTTGTGAGACCTGCAGGCTTGGTCGTGGCAAATGCAGGAAGATTTGCCTGGAGGATGAGAAGATTTATGGAAACTGCAGATTGAACTTTTTCTGTTGCCGACCCAAGATCCTGAGATAGCAGACCAGGCTCTGGGCCTTGGAAACAGAACAGGTTGGATGTTCAAGGAAGGTCAAGAGAACTATGAGGCTTAGTCAAGTCATATTGTGAGTGTTTCAAGATCATGCTCATTTCTTTCTCTCTTTGTTTTGGTTTCCTTGTCTAGGTTTAGTTTTCAGAAGATATTTTATAAAAAAAAAATCTAGACATGAGCCAGGCATAATGGTGCACTCCTGTAATCCCAGCAGCTCAGGAGGCTGAGGCAGGAGGATCATGCATCCAAAGCCAGCCTCAGCAATGGCAAAGCGCTAAGCAACTCAGTGAGAAGTTTCTCTAAATAAAATACAAATTAGGTCTGGGGATGTGGCTCAGTGATTGGGTGGCCCTGCATTTAATCCCCCACCCCACAGAAAAATCAAGACATGAATGAATAAGGAATAGCTACTCACTGAACCAGGCACTGGAATGTATCATGAATTATTTTTCTGTACTTTCTCACTGGAGTCAAGATTATGTTGAAGAATATTTTTCATTATGATAATTTATATTTAAAGAAATTGAGACCTAGGGGAGTTGTCATTCACTCAGAGATACAGCAGGGAGTCAATAAATGATGTGGGCACAACAGTCAAGTCCTGCATGTCCAGCTACATGGTCCAGTTTCCATAGAATTAATAGGTAAATGGAAGTAGATGCACATCTGTGATTGAGTAATGAGTCTACATAATAAGTTACTTTTATCCACTGCATTTTTTGGTATTATAATATGTGGTCTTCATTGATTCTAGTATTAAAGTGTATTTTTATAACAACTCCCATCTATTCAGTTAATGCCAGTGGCACAAATTTTGTTTTTTCGTTCTTACCTATGAAAGAAAGTGGTCAGAGATTGATTTGAAACATTCAGCACAGCATGTAAGGAAATGAGTGACTGTGTAAAGTCTGTGTGATACAATTTGTAACTTCACTAAATAAAGGTCACAATTATTAGCCATGGCACTCGAGAGATTGCTCAGTTTTAACATGCGAGTCAGAACAGTTTCCCTGAGTATTTTTTGACCTTTTGTCTTTTTCTGCTCAGGTCATTCCTTGTCGTCCCGACTTTGCTCTGTGGCTTGGGCTCTGTCTTCTGTGAACTGCCCTCTCCAGGCCTCCAGCTCTGGGGTTTCAGTGAACGTGGGCGTCAGTGGGGAGGTGGTTGTGGGGAGAGGCAGAACTCAGGGCACGTCGCCCCCACTCTCTTTTGCCCTCAGGCTCCTCCATTTCCCAGAGAAACTGCTTCTGCCCCCCACCCCCCAGCCAGGACTTGTTCCTGTCTCCCGTCTCCTCCTGGGTTCCTCCAGCCACAGGCAGTGGGGACTCCAGTCGTGGCTGTCCTCTGCACGCTCACCTGTCCAGGCCTCATCTTCAGCTGTGCGTGTCCCTTCTGTGGAACTAACTGGGGGGGACTCTTCTCATGCCTGGGTGTCACCAGTCCACAGTCAGGTCTCTTACTTGGAGGAACTGGTCTTTAGAACACATCTGAAGTGCAGCTGTTTTGAGCCATTTGCACAGGAGTCACCTGCAGAACGAGGCAGGTGGGAATTGCCTTAAGACTCTATAGCTCCGGAGCCACAAGGCTCACAGTGCTCTATGAGCCATCCCTGTACCCCCTGTGCATGCCCACATTGTTTTTTGAAATGGTCACCCATTCTCTCTCCTTCCCTCAGGGTCGAGCAATTTCACTTACCTCCGAGCTTCAGATGTTCCCAAATGCCGCAGTCTGGCTGGGCACAAATCACGAGCCACTGAAGCAGGAACAAACTTTATTTCTGAACTCCACCAGCACACTCCACACACACTCCCGGGAACTCCCCCGAACGCCACGCAGCTCCTCCAGGAACCACCAACCAGAAATTCCTCCTCTGGAAATCCCTCTTCCCGCACTTCCCCAACCAATGGGAACTCTCTGGAATCCCCATAAGAACTCCAAAGTAGTGGGAGAACTCCAAAGTAGCAGGCAAGGTTGACAGTAAAGGTCTAATATACAACCGAAACAATCCAGCATCATCTTAATGGCTTGCCTCTCAACCAATACTATTGGCAAAATGCCAGGGGCCATTCTGACTCCGCTGTGGCTCTCAGCACATGTATATCTGTATTTAATGTACTTCTCTTCACAATAGCCATGATACGGAATCAGCCTTGGTGCCTATCAAGAGAAAAATAGAGGGGTGGGGTGGTAGTCCAGTGGTAGAGGGCCTGCCTAGCACATGTGAGGCACTGGGTTCTGTCCTCAGCACCACATAAAAACAAATAAGTAAAATAAACATACTAAAGAGAGAGAGAGAGAGAGAGAGAGAGAGAGAGAGAGAGAGAGAGATATGAATGGAGAAAGAGACTATCCCTACATATATATACAATGGAGTATTCCCCAGCCATAAAGAATAAGGAAAGTGAATGGAACTAGAAGATGGCATGTTAATCAAATGAGCCAGACAGAAAGACAAGTGTCATGTGTTTTCTCTCATACTTGAAAATTAAACAATAATGAAAGAAAAATAAATGAAAAATGATCATAAAGAAGAGGAGTGGTAAGGCCCTGGGAAGTGGGGTGGGGCAGGAGAGAAAGGGGATGGGAGGGGCAGAAGTAAGGGGATGGGATTCCCATCGCAAGGTATGTGCAGATATGGAGGTGAACCCCACATTTCTTCACTGGATACATGCTAATAATTGTAATAAAGTTAACATGTAAAAAATAAGAAAAGTAAGTCATATGTAGACTCTTAAAATGAGAAGAAAATGAGTTGGGTCTTATGGAATAACTGGTGGTCCTCCAGATGGGGGTTGAAGGAAATGTGGGAGAAGTCTAGACAGAGTCACAGAATAGAGTATTCCAGACAAGGTTCCTTCTTACACTCTCATAATGTGACTAGGCAAAGTCTGACCTGTCCTCCCACACGCTACTCACTGGAGCATGAAAACAGTGTGTTCCTAATGAGCATTTTAGACCAAGGCTGACTTAAAGCCAGTTCAGAGCAGTAGAGTGAATCTTTGCCAACTTCCCTTGACTGAAGAGCTGGACTCCAGCGACTGCACCTCCCTCTTCATCTCTCCACAGGTGTCTGAAGCCATGAGAACATTTTCCTTAATTTTTGCTGGCCTCATTCTTGTTGCTCAAATTTTCCCAGGTAAGAGGGAAGTGCTTAGAGAGGCAGAATTGGCAACTGGTTCAGGATCTGTCTTTGGAGAAGAAAGGTCTGCTTTTTACAAAAGTGCCTCATTCATTCTTGTGTCCTATAAAGGTCCCAGGCCAAACTAGTCCCTGGGATTCTGTCCTGTGCTCAGAAATAGAGCCAAGGGACCCACTGACCCAGATCGTCTCCCACCAGGAGTTATCTCATTTGTTTCCCTAAAACCTTTAACAAGGGGTTTGGGCTTCTTTTTACTTTTACATCTCTTTCCGAGTTTGTAGCCTTCAACTGATCCTCAGCACAGGCCACAGTGATTGCTTAATATAAGAGGAAGTCCCAGAGGTACCCTCCAAACACATTGTTAATTCAGGAAAATAAAGCCTTTGTAGTCTAAGCTAAGTTAATAGCTTGTAGCTGGCAGTTTTCTGTGTTTCCTTAGTTGGCCCAATTCTCCTGTCCTTAGATTATTTCAGACATTCTTTCAGTCTCACATAGTGATTAAAAATGTATCATTAAATCCACAAACATCTTGATTCACTTGCTCTTGAGCCTTCGGTTCTTCTAAAGGATCGTTCTTGAAAGCAGGTAGGGTGAGACCAAAGGGCAGCCAGGAGCAACGTCCTCATGCCAGGTTCTCACTTGCAGAATCAGCCCCTTAGTTTCTGCTCCCAGCCTCTCTCCACAGATGTCAGAAGGTGGATTCCAGCCAGGAAAATACGTTTTAAACTGTTCTCTCCACCCACAACCAGGACTCCACATTAGTCACGTCAGTATGTAGAAGGAGATTCTTAAGAGCTTGCTATCTCCAGAGCTGAGCCCGGGCGTGCTTGAATCCCAACAACAAGCACAACGGGGGCCCAAATTATGACTCTACGACCACAACAACTGTGAAGAGTCTCAGAGATGAGCATGCATCTAATGGTCAGATAAGGGGACAGAGATCAGGAGTTTCAGCTCCTCAAGGTTAAACCACCATTTCAATCCCCATCAGCTGTTTGAATTCTGTACTTCAGTTTCCTCTCTATAAGTGGAAGTGATAATAGGATTTCTTTTAATATTAAGGAATTTGCTACATTGATTACAGGATGACTTGTTATAATAAGGAAACTTAAAAATAGAGTGACTAACAAAACATGGAAATCTGTCTTATTTTTATACAAAAGTCCAAAAAGCCCAAAAATTCAACTAGGTTGGGCTGGAGGCTCTCCATCAAGTTATGCTGAGATTAGGCTGAAGTTCAACCTCGACATCCTAACCATGCCACTGTTTGATCAAGTTCAAAAGACGCTCTAAAAGGCGAGCATGAACTCTCAGTAGAGACATCGAGGGACAAGTTTAAACAGGGGCAGTGCTTGTCATTCCCCTCCTCCTTCTTTGGGCCCAACTTAATAACATGGCCATATTGACAAATGAAGCTCTAAGCTGACGTTCTAAGCTCAGTATCTCAGTGTCCAGCAAAACCCAAAGATTCTGTTACTGAACACCTGACTGGGAAGGTGACTGCTTGGGGACAATCTCTATATTCACTTAACTGCTTGAACAGGGCCAGGAACACACCCTGTGCTGTTACAGCTGGCAATTACTATTGCTTTATTGTCCCTATTGTTACTTTTTCTTATTCTCTGCCCCAATTCAGGGTTTGAACACCTCATACATATGTCATGTTAATCGTCTGTTCAGATGTTTGTATCCTCAGTTGCACATTGAACTATTTAAAATAGTCCACTTTGAGCAGATTGACATTGGTCTCAACCCTAACTTGGGCACTACCAACATGGTCATATTTTATGTACATTGTGGTTAATATGTAACCTTTCCCCTTGATTTACTCTTTCTAAGAATCAGCATTACTTTCGAGAGTAACTGCCAATTCATTCAACCTTTCTCCTGAGTGTTCATATTCCCATTTTTAAAAAAATCATTCAAAAATAAATTGTATTCTTTTCTACTAAATTCCTATTTTGGATGAACTCTTTTGCCTATCCTCTCTAAATATGGGTGCCAGAATTAACTGCAAGTTTCTAGTCCTGTTCTTTGCAGGACAGAGTGAGAAAGACTAGCACCATGTTTCTTTTATCTTTAAAGCTATGAAACTGTAAGATCACATGACAAGGCACATTAGGGTCTATCAGTAAGCTGCTGATTCTGCAAATAGTACAGTCTGCCTTTCCCCCTGTATCAGACACTATTAATTGGAGATATTAAAATAACTTGTTGGGAATAATTGTTTATTGGAATTAGAAAAAAAAAGACTTTTTGTTTCTGGGTAAGCTATGCATAATCTTGGCAGAGGGAACATTTTTTGTCCTTCCTAATTGAATATCTAATAAGGACATTGCATGTACTGCCCCAGGGCTCTGAGCTCAGGCATGGGTGTTCAGGTAACAGCCAATTTTTCAAACTTTAGATTCATACTCTATCTCTAGGAGACTTTGTAATCAAGAATTCTGAATTTGGCTTAGTGACAATTTTTCCTTCCAGTCAATAAGTATAGATAATTGAAGACTAACTGCTTTCTTCACTTAGCTGGGGGAGCATTTCGTAGAAGAAAACTCTGTGCAAAACTGAACGGTCGCTGTGAAGCGGAATGCCTTTCCTTTGAAGTAAAGATTGGGGGCTGTAGAGCTGAATTAACACCTCTTTGCTGCAAAAAGAAACAGAAACATTAAAAGCTAAGCACCAGCTACAAAAATTAAAAAGGGGAAGATACACTGGAAGGAGCTGTGATATCAGTGTGAGCAAACCTCTTGGGATCTTCTCTTTGACCTCCGAGATTTGGATAATCTGGAGTTCTGTCAGTCAACCCCAGGGCCGAACACGCCCCAGGCACACTGTGGACTGATCCCAAAGACAGAACTTGGAAGACTCAACAGAGGAGGTCTGGACACTTTATCCCTCACTTCCTCCTTAGTGGCTGCGTGCCAGGATACAAGGGAGGGCAGCACCATGCCTAGAGCCGGGGATACATAGATAGGAACTGCAGTTGCTTTGGGACTGGTCAGCTTTCCCACTCCTCTAACTCTCCTCCCTGAAGAGTGACAGTGGGACTGCACAGCTAGTACCCCTACACTATGGTTGCTACCCAAGGACCTGTCTCCTAGGTTGCTTGTCTCTGAAAGTTGCCAGGAATTGACCCTCACTTGTCCCCCTGGACCATGCAAACACAGAGGTGATTATAAAGGGGCCTGCCAGCACTCCCTGTGCCTCTCTCCACTGGCTCAGAACAGAGTGAAGAGGCCGTGAGGTTCAGCTCCTCACCTCTCCCTGGAGAGGGTCAGACTGCACACCTAATGTCCCAACTCTGCCAGCTACTGGCCAAGTGTCTGGCTTCTATCTATCCTGTACCTGGGACAGGCAATCATTAGTTCTCTGGGATCTTGGATGGGTATGTGGGTGCTTCTGGTGGCTTCTTCCCCCAGCTTGCTCCAGCAATAAAACCAAGACTGTGGCTTCTTTCTGGGTGGAGTTAGACCAAATGTCTCGTGCTCCAGCTTTTCCAGCTACTGCCTGGAGCCCTGGCTTCTAACCCAACTGTCTCTGGGAGTTAATGGGCCTGGCAGTCACGAGTCCTCTGTGAGCTGAATGGGGGGGGGCAATCATCTCACTTCTTCCCTGTACTCACACTTTTAATAAAAACCAAGCCTCCATGTTCTCCTAAGGAGGTGGACCACCCATCTAGCCCCTCAACTTTCCTGGTTGCTACTTGAGAGATGGGCCTCAACCCACTTGTCCCTGAGTTCTGATGTAGTGTCCCCCTGGAATTCACTAGGTCCACGGGGACACTACAGCAAAGTTCAAAAGAGCACCCATCCTGACAGGTCTGCAGGAGGTTGCATTACTCCTCTCCTTGGCTCTGGGCACCGCAAGGGGGCGATTAACTTCAGCTGCCAGCTTCCCCTGAGCAGAGAGGAAACTTGGCCCTCACCCAGTACCCCAATTTTTTCAACTGCTACTTAATGAACAAGTTCCCCTATGGGCAGGAGGGTCTTGTGTGCAGCCAGAAAGCAAGAGAGCAGGGAGGGATCAGGTTATTCTTTTATAACAACCTGGCTCACAGGAACTCACTCTGTCCCATAAACTCCATCCATCCTTCCCAAGGGTGGTCCCTTATGACCGCATCATCTCTTAATGGCCCCTCCACAGCAGTACCATTATATTGTGGGCCAGATATCCAGCATGGGAACTTTGAGGGAGGTACTCAAAGGAGTTTCAAACTATAGGAGATGGCAGCAACTGGGGGTGTGACAGTTTTGAAAGCCCCAGCAAACTCTCCTCAGGAAAATGAGACTGAGAAGACCACAGGGTAAGAATTGCCGCAGTCTGGCTGGGCACAAAATAACCGAGCTGCCACACAGCCTTGTATGTTCAGAACAGGAACTCCTTTATTCTCTGCACTCTGGCGAACACCACGCTCGCAGCCTTCTCTAGGAACACACCACACCCCAACGGGAATCCATCCTCTGAAAATGGCTCCTCCGGCACTTCCCCAACCAATGGGAACTCTCCGGGAATCCCCTGGAGAACTCCAAAGTAGCAGGCCAAGGCGGACAGCAGGGGTCTAATATGCAATTGAATACACAGCTTAACATTACCATCATCATCTCAATGGATTGCTGGCATCACCTCTCAACCACTCTGTTCTGGCAAAAATGCCAGGCATCATTCTGACTCAGCTATGGCTCTCAGCATCTCCCCCCTTCTGTTTAATTAAACACCAAACATGTGGCTTAGGGACCGTGCCTGTTAGGCTGTCCAATACTACATATAGCCCTTACCCGACATTGGATGAGATGACCTCAAGGCGTCAGCCTCCTGTCTTAGGTTGGTACCACTGCAATTGGATCTTACCTGTCACTGACTACTGGTCCAGCATACAGCCATACTTGTGGATAGGCCTATGCACCAGTGGGGGGGTGAGGTTCTTTGCTCACCTCTGTTGGCCCCCCAAATTTTAGACCATCACTAGCAGAAGGGAGGAGGATACAGAAATGCCAAGCTACTAAGCCAATTGATGGCTCCTTTGGAAAAATTGTACCACCGGTGACACCATTAGCAAAGATACTCCAGTATTATCACTATTTGCTGCACCAACAGATAGTTCACACTGTATACAAGTGATACATACTCCAGGCAAGTTGTGCAAGCAGTTCAAAGCGGAGGAATCTATCAATATGTCCATTTCCTCCCACTGTAAGTTGACTCCTTGATTGAGCATTACTTGTTGAGTTATTATTCATTGATACATCAGTTTATACAGTTTACTGTGATAGCTATCGAAGAAGCTGTAGTTTGGTTTTATCTTTGTCTTCACTGGCACTGGGATGAAGATAGGAATTCTGGCAATGATGGCTAAAAAAATAATATGTAACATTCCAACAGGTACTAAGAAAACAATTTTCTGAACAATTTACATTATCCTGAACAGAATTATTAAATATAATGAAAAGGAAAGATGAAAGTAAACAAACAGATCTGTTAACCTCCTTATTTGTTCACATATTAAAACAATCCTCAATAGCTGTTTACCCAACTTAAATTAATCCATTTAAATCACATGAATAATAAAAACATTTGGATCCATTTTTTCATGAGCGCTCCTCATATGTGATCTATGGACATATGCACATACAGACATACAACACAAAACACAAGTGTGCACACATAACATACAACACATAAGACAATAGTAAAGGCCTTGTAGCTTTACACAGGTGAAATCTCCTTTGCAATGTTTAAAAACTCCACAGTCAAAAAATAAAACTGGTCAGAAAAACAGTAACCTAGGTCTTAATGAGCTCAAAAAATAAAATAGAACTTTAAGATGTGGGAAAAGGCAATAATAAAATAGATATTGAAAAAGGCATCCTGGTTACCACCTGGTTTTGACTCTTTTTTGGGTATCCCATCCTTTTTCCTGTAACTTGTATAATGGGTCTGAAGGTATTCCCACAAGCAAGCCCCAAGGTTTTTTACATTTGAAATAGGCTTTAATGGTGTTCATTATTTATTAGCCTCCAGGTGTGGGAGAACCCCTGTTGCAGATGTAACAATAGCCAAGCTGGAGCTCTGGATATCAGCTGTTATGGAGTTGAGTCAAATCATCTTCTTTTTGGTCTGTAGAACTCGCTTTTCTACAGAAAAGCTGCTGTTCTTCCTGTGGAAACACACAAACAGAACACCTACTCCAGACAATCTCTGGGTCAGGACCTTTCCATTGTCCTGTTAGAATATCCTTCCAAAGTACCTGAGGCTTATGTACATTTTTTGGACACATATGCCTTTCCACAGCACTAAGCCCTGATGAATCCAAATTTAAAAAGTTTAGAGTAAAAAGGGTTATTTTAAGTTTATCTTTGGAGTTATATTCCCCTTTCCAATTCCCTCTTTTTTCTTTAATAAGTACATTTTAATAGTTTGATGAGCTCTTTCAACTATGCCTTGTCCCTGTGAATTGTATGGGATTCCTGTTATATGAGTAATGCCAAATGATGAGCAAAATTGTTTAAAAGAGGTAGAAGTATAACCAGGACCATTATCCATTTTTAACTGTTTTGGAATGCCCACAGTGGCAAAATTTTGTAAGCAATGAGCTATAATATCTTTAGATTTTTCTCCGGCATGAAGGGAGCCCATCAAAAATCTGGAAGAAGTATCAACTGTAACATGCAAATATTTTAATTTTCCAAGTTGTGGCAAGTGTGTGACATCCATCTGCCAAATATGTTTAGGTATCAGTCCTCTAGGATTGACTCCAAGATAAACTTGTGGTAAAAAGGTCAATCAATTTTGACATTGTTTTGTTATTTGTCTGCCTTGTTCCTTAGTTATTTTAAAGCGCTTTTGTAAAGTATTAGCATTGACATGGAACCTTTTATGAAAATTTATAGCTTCTTCTATTGTGGAGAAAATATGTATGTCATGTGTAGTTTTATCTGCTAAATCATTGCCCAAACTAAGGGCTCCAGAACGGGCGGCCCGGGCTGTGGTGTTGGCACCGCCGTGTCTTCCCGGTTTCCTTCCCCAGTGCGCAGAGTAATTTTTCCTGTGTTGCTTATAAGACTTGCTTTACACCTTTTGAATTATACAGTGTTACTACAGGTTTTATAGGTTCATATTAATAAAAGAACCATGGAGTTTTATGAGTCAACATATTTTATTGTCCTTATTCCTTCAATAGTTATTACTGTAATTTTCCTCTTCTTCTGGCTTTTCATGAAAGAAACATTATATGATGAAGTTCTTGCAAAACAGAAAAGAGAACAAAAGCTTATTCCTACAAAAACAGATAAAAAGAAGGCAGAAAAGAAAAAAAAAACAAAAAGAAAGAAATCCAGAATGGAAACCTCCATGAATCTGATTCAGAAAGTATACCTCGAGACTTTAAATTATCTGATGCTTTGGCTGTAGAAGATGAGCAAGTTGTACCTGTTCCATTGAATGTGGTTGAAACTTCAAGTATTGTTAGGGAAAGAAAGAAGAAGGAAAAGAAACAAAAACCTTTACTTGAAGAGCAAGTCATCAAAGAAAGTGATGTATCAAAGGTGCCTGGCAAAAATGCCATGTGTCATTCTGACTCGGCTATGGCTCTCAGCAAGAATGAAGTTTTAAAGTAGAGATTCAGATAGTAGATGATTTATGGTTGAATTAAAAGTAAGTACATATAAAGTGATGAATATTAAGAAGAAGAAAATAGCATCAGGGCAAACATCAAACTGGGAAGGATAGAGCTAAGTAGGCCATCTGTGAGTGGCCCGGCAGCCATGACAAGGTGGCCCCTGAATACTGACCTATGCGGGTATCGAGGGATAAGGGTGGAAGGCATGCTTGTGTACTCGTGGCAGTCACGTTCGCTGAAAGAGAATGAAATCCTAATTGCTCATGTTGACAAATGAATCTGTCTGGTTTAAAATGGAAAAATCAAGACACAACATTATTGTAGTCAACTATTTCTCTGCTGTGACCAAAGGACTCAACCAGAACATCTGTAAGGAGGAAAAGTTCATTTTAGGGTTCTCAGTCCCAGTGGCTCCATCCATGGACAGCAGCTTCATTCCTCAGAGCTCTAGGGGAGGCAGGGAGAACATGGAGGAAGGGTGTGGCAGAGGGAAATGGCTCACCTGGTTGTCAGGAAGCAGAGAGAGACTCTACTGGCCAGATAAGCATGTATACCACAAAGCCATGCTCCAACGCCCACCACCTCCAGCACACTCTACCACTTCAGTTTCCACTCTGTTAATCTCTGTCTAGGGATTAAATCAGGGATGCGGTTAAGACTCTTACAACCCAATTATTTCTCCTCTGAACCTTCTTGCACATGAGCTTTAAGGGGACACCACATCTGAACCATAACAAACGTTATTATATGGAAACTTAAGAACTCAGTAAGTACCAATCAGTGAAAAATCACACTTTCTTCTGAAGTAAATGAGGGGGATCTGAGGTAAGTTTGAACCCTTACTCTTTCCTCTTTAAACCATTAAGATCCACTCTCCTTAGAGGGCCTCTGTCTCCCAAAGTCACTGAGTAGTGGAAGGTATCTCTAGTCCCGCCTTTCACTCAGCTCCGAGGATAAGCATGCCTGTTCTTTCTGCTGTAGAGCAACATGTATGGGTAGGGTGTGCCTGAAGTTGTAGTCACTTGAGAGACTGAGGCAGGGGAGTACTAGAGTCCAGGACTTCAGGGCCAGCCTAAGCAACATGGACAGACATCCTGTGTTAGCCAGCTGTCTCATCTCTGTGGCCAAAAGACCTAATGAGGAGGAAAATTATTTGTAGCTCACAGTTTCAGAGGTCTCAGTCCACAGACAGCTGACTGCATTGACCTGGGCCCGAGGGTGAGCAGAACATCCTGGTGGCAGGGTGTGAAGGAGAGCAGCTCAGGATATGGTGATTAGGAAGCAGACACAGAACTCCACTCACAACCCAAAGGCACACCCAAGACACACCTCTTTAGGCCACACCCTGCCTGGCTTCAGTTTCACCCAGTTAATACCTACCATGGTATCAAGGCACTGTTTAGGTCAAAATTCTCATAATCTGCTCATTTCATCTCTAAACGTTCTTGTATTGTCTTACACGGGAGCTTTTGGAGGTCACCTCATATCTAAACCATAATGCCCTCTCTGAAAATCAATCAGTAGTTCTGTGTTACATGCTTAGAGATGCATCATTAATTGGTTTTAGCATTGTGCAAGTGTGACATCAGTGTCCACAGCCAAATTAGAGACCTATCTGCTGGCTCTACCAGGAGTCCACACCTGCCGTACTGTGTCCCCTGTTGATTCTGGTGCCTGCTGGGAACAGAGCTTGTTCTAGTTCTGGGGACTTCTAGGACTGCCCCCTTCTCAGAAGAGCTCGTGTCCTACTGGGACTCATCTACAGGGTCTGCTGTGAACTCATTCTGGGCAGCTGTAGGGAGTCCTAATGTAGAAGTCTGACTGGAGACTTTCCCAAATGGGTGCTATCCATGTGCTTTCTCTCTGGTGTGAGGCTCTCCTGTCCTAAGGATGAAACGTTGAGCCAAGGCTCTTGGGGAGTTTCCAAGGAAAATTGTCCATAAGTTGGTAGAATCACAGAACCAGGGATGTAGGAGGGGTTTACCAATAGGTTGCCCATGAGGGGCAGTGCCTCCCAGGAGGCCACCTTTCAGAGTCAGCAGCCTGGGCAATAATAGGCCTAGTCTGCCCAGAGGAAGAAAGCAGCCTAGGCCGAACATGCAGCACCTCTGTGAGCAGTGGATAGAATTCTACTGAAAATTTCATTTCATTTTTCTGATGCTCACTGATGATTTCTTTTGCCTCCTCCATTTTGATACTGGAATCCTCTAATAATTTTTCATTTTAGCTATTAAAAGTCTCCGTTCCAGAATTTTTGTTTTATTCCATTTTTATACTTTATATCTTAATTTTTTAAAATTGAAATTCTCCACTTTACAAAACATTTTTCTGGTTTTCCTTTAGTTTTTAGGCCATGGTTTCTTCAAGTTGTCTGGACATAATTGAGACAGTTTTCAAAAGCCTTAGTCTACTGTTAAGTGAAAACATTATTCAGGGACACTTTTCAAAGTTCCCGGAGAGCTAGGCTGAAGTCCCTGGCTCTGGGGGCCATTAAGCTAGGTTCTGCTGCTGTCCCAGAAGACTAATTGAAGAATCCAGCCATGGGGAAAGTAGGAAAAGGACCTTCATCAGTGCACCCAGAGCAGGGAGATGGGGGGCTTACTTTCTGAGCCTTGTCTTGGGGTGCTGATGTGAGCTCCTGGAGTGTAGACAAGGGGAACAGAAAATCACAGTCAGGCAGTCTTGGGCCAATGGTAGATGGCTTGGTGGTTATCTTGGGAGTGGACTGTCACCTGGTGGTAGTATGGACCACCAGGGTGTTTATCCATCAGACCTCTTCCGGGAATCCAGGGGTTGCCTGAAGGAATGACTCAGAGCAGTTAGAGTAAAAGCCTTTAAGTCTTTGGCATGTTTTCACATACTTCTTCTTAAATGTATGTATTAATGGGTTCTGTTTGATTGTACTGTACATGCACATGGTGTGCCCACATCAAATCCAAACCCCTTCCCACCATCTCCCACAAACCCTTATATAACTAATAATCACTGGTCTTTCTATAAAGGAGAAGCTCAGAACTTGAAAAGAGAACATGAAGTGCCGTTTCTGGATCATATAACTTAACATAATGTCCTACAGATCACACTTTTTGCTGTGTATGACAGCTCTTTTTCCTTATCTATGGCTGAATACTACACCACTATGTATATGCATCATATTTTCTGTATCCAGTCCTCTGTTGGTGGGAACTGGGCTGATCTCTTGTCTTAGCTAGTGGGATTGAGGTGCTATAAACATGGATGTTCAGGTATCTTGTTGATGTGTTGATGAGTATTACTATGGATTCATGCCCAACCTCGGGGTACCCAGATCATATGGGATATCTATTTTCATCTATTTGAGGGAACTCCATAATGTTTGGCATAATGGTTTAATTAATTTATATTCCCACCAACAGTGAATAAAAGTCTCATTTTCTCCACATCCTCAGTGTAGAAACAACCTACAGAATGTGAGAAAATATTAAACAAGCCTTCATCTGACTGTGTTAATATTCAGGGTATATGAGAAAACAGAAAATCTTAATAACCACAAAACCACAAACTTTATTGTAATAAAAATGTATGGATGACATGTATAAACACTTTCCAAAAGAAGACATAAAAATGACCAAGGATGTGGAGGTTGCTCATCCTTCAAGTCAAAGCTGAGTGTTGTGAGGCCACTGGTGCTGTGTTTAGAAGATACATTTTATTTTCTTAAAATATGTTTTTAGATATTGGTGGACCTTTATTTTATTTTTTTATGTGCAGTGCTGGGGATCAAACCCAGTGCCTCACACATGCCAGGCAAGTGCTCTACCGTGGAGCCACAACCCCAACCCTAGCAGACACATTTTTCTTCTTAACAGATTTCAAACTCTTGAAGTCTGTATTGTGTATGGGAGCAGGTGGAGAAGTGTTCAACAGGCCTGGGGAATCAGGAAAGTTGGATGTCAGGGATGGGTGGTGGATCAGAACCATGTGAGTCTCTGGCCATTGGAATTGGTTTTATTTTTGCATGACTTTTACAGTGGGTGTTATACCAATACCAAAACCCTCAAATAACTCACAGACCACACATTGCCATTCCAATTAAGCCTTTATTGCTGTCCAGAGGTGAACACTCTACTCTCTAAATGCGAGATAGTCAGAGAGGTGCCTCATATTTAAGCCAAAAAGACCACAAAAGGGATTTTAGGGGGTCTAGCCAATGCAAGCCAGCCAAGTTACAGAAGTGGGAGACTGCAGTCAGGTGGTAGGAGGCTTAACCAATCAGAATAAGCCCAGTTACCCCAGTTACAGAAACAGAGCCCATGTAGATAGTTCCATGGTTTTGAGGGTTTCTACAACAAAAGGGAAACAAACAACAACAACAAAAAAACAACTTGCCCCAGTCATGACCTTTCTACATGTCATGACTGTTTCACAAAATGGAGTCACTAGAGTCAAGAATTCTGCCTCATCACAGTGGAAATCAGTAAGTGAAAACTCTTTGTGAATTGAAGGCACAAATTCCATTTTGACTTTCCATTTGCAAGGGGGACTGAAACATAGGTTTGAAACCAACTTCTGGGACTCCACAGGTCCAGCATCTGTGCTGTGAGGATGGAGAGCTGAGGCTCTGCTTTAACACAACAAAATCACTCCCATTTTATGTAGCTTATTTCACTAAATACAATGTCCTCTAGTTCCACCCAGGTGACAACAATAATGTTTCTATGTCTTGAAATAGAAAGAAGACGTTGTTCGTATATTCTCACCAAAATGAAATGATAGACGTTTGAGGCAGTAGATGTCCATAATACGTACAAGTATCAAACATTGCAAAGTACACTATAGGTAGAAACAATTGTCATATCTCAATTAAAACAAGATAAAAGTGTACACAATTACAGCTTGCATATGAGTTCCTTTTGAAATTTACATTTAGTTTGCTCTGTTACACAAGTGAAATAATTTACAAATTCAAATGCCTTTGAAACAATGTCTCAGATCCAACAATCTAATGAATACATTAATTGTACAAATGTTGCATTTTTCCACTGGTTTATCTCTGATCTCAGAATTATCTGAAAATTATATTAGGTTTGAAATATTTGACTTATTTTATCTAGCTTTTTGTTTTCTTTTTTTTAGGAAAATATTTGACATTTTTATTTTAGGCTGCAAAAACAAAAACAAGCAAACAAACAACAAAAAACTTGAAATAGGCTCATCACATGATGTAGATTGATCCTTTCCAGGAAAGCAGAAGGTAGATCAGTGCAGGTTATCCTCAAGGTACATACATCTTGCTTCACTGTTGCTTGCACTCTGCTGGGTTTTGATCCTTTTCGAGTCATAGTCTGGATTATTTTCCTCATCTCCTTCGTCTTCCCCTTCCTCATCTGCTTCTTCACCTTCTTCATCATAATCATCATCATCTTCTTCAATAGCTTCTCCAGTGAAGTAGAACACTGATCTTGGGATTATACGCTCACGTAAAAAGTGACCAATTTCAAAGTCTACAGCAAGAATAGCTTCAGCATCATCATCCAGATCTCCACTGTCAGGAACTTCAGGAGGGCCAAAAAAATTAAAGAAATAATCATTGGAAACTGTTTTAGTCACAGTACAAACTGTCCCATATCTCTTGTGTTTCTGCTTCTTCTTAATAGTTTTCAAAGTGACATTCTTTCCTTTTCCCCAATCTATCTGGCACCTTGTGCAACCCATAATTTTGGGTCCATCAAAAGAAAAGGGATCAGGGTTATCCCATCGAGGGAAAAGACCAAGTCACAAGTCATGGCACTACCATGCCAGACTACAGTGATCTTTCAGATCCCCATGGTGCTTCAGGACTAAAAGTGTGGCATCAGTGTGACCCCATCACACCCATGGTGGAAACTGCAGTAGCTCCAGTGGCAATGGTTTGGAGCCCCAGAAGCTATGGCTCCACCCATCACTTTTGTACTCCAGTTAAGTTAATTCTAATTAATACAAGATGTACCTTAATACTCAATGGTGACCTGGATCCCCAAATATGCATGCATACTAAAATTGAATTGGTACAGAGAAGAATAGGTGACACACAAACTCATGAAGCATTTCACATTTATTCAATGGATCAATGGATAAAGAAGTCAGACTGCATTTCCAGTGGATGAGAAAATGGACCACACAATGGAATGCTATTCATCTATAAAAATAATGATATGCTGTCAATTTAACATAGACAAACCTGGAAGACATTGTGTTAAAAGAAATAAGCCAGGAATGGAAAGACAAATGCATCATGAGCTCATGTGAAATAAAAACATTCATCTCATAGAAATTGAGAAGAGAATATCGGTTATTAAAGTCTGAGAGAATAGGAAGAGATTAGTCAATGGATACAATGTTACAGTCAAGTAGGAGGAACAAATTCTGATGTCTTATTGTATAATTGGGTGATTATAGTTAATGATAATATATCTATTTCAAAATAGCTAGAAGAGAGGATTTTAATTTTTAATTTCTCTCATCACAAAGAAATGATTAAATGTTTAAAGTGATGGATAAGCTAATTACCCTAATTTGATCATTACACAGTTGTATACATGTATCAAAATATCACATGGTATTCCATAGATATCTGCAACAATTGTGTCAGTCAAAAATAAAACTTTAATGCTGAGAGCCATAGCCAAGTAGGAATGACGCATGGCAATTTCCTTGTCAGCCTACCCCATGTTGCTTAGAGGGAGGACTCTCCATTGTGGAAATGGGCTTGCCTAGGACCCAGGTCATTAGCAGTGACATTGCATGAATGTTTGAGAAAGGTGACCCTGCTCAAGGACCAGGGCTGATCCGGGTTTAGGGCGGTTCCAGGTTTAGGGTGTGGAGCCTGCTGGGAATAGGGTGGTTCCAGGTTTAAGGTGGATCCTGCTGGGAATAGGGCGTATCCTGCTGCCTCAGGCGGCCGAGTTCTCACGAGATTCAGAGAGTATCTGGGATGCAGAGCCCAGTGGAGGTGTTGGATTTTCCCAGAACGTGCATGTAGAGTGCCAGTGGATTTTCCCCAGAACATGCATGTAGAGTGCCGGTGAGAGTTTGGGAATAAAGAATTGCTGTTTGAATCTACAAGGCTGTGAGTGGCTCGTGATTTTGTGCCCAGCCAGACTGCGGCACTTTAACATAGGAAAAAAAAGAAAAGGGATCAGAATCACCTGGTTCTGACTTCATCCTGTATGTCTTTGTCAACACTTCAATTGTGAAATATTCATTGGATTCAAAGTGAAATTCTAAGATAAAACTCAGGCTGGCCAGCATCTGAGAACTTCACTTTAATATCTTTCAAGTGCTTCAGAGTAGTTCATCATGTTCCTGAACCATGTCACTGAGAAAGTCAATGTTCTTAAAAACAGTCAACCAAAATTCAGAAATTCCTTTAGGGTCTTCTTTTTCTTCATCTTTTTTCTCGTCTTCTAGCTTGGCCTTTTCTTTCAGCTCCTCTGAAATTTCCTCTTCTTCATCTGGTTTCCATTCAGATTCTTCTTCTGGAGTTTCATAGATTGCATTAATGATCTCAAATAGCTTATCAAACAGAGGCTGACAGAGAACAGCGTATTCTTTCAAGATCATGAACTACCTCATAGAATTTGGCTTCTATCTGTGCACATTTAACTTGAAGGTTTTTGAGAACACTCACTCATCTTTTGACCACCCTAGGCAAGCTTTCAGTGATCCTGTTGGTGTTTCTACCAGACCATCGAGTCTTCCTTAAAGAGCTGCAAGAATCTGAGGATTTTGCATCATCTGAACAGTCAGTTGACACACTTTGATTTTTGTTTCTTCACCCATTTCTTCTTCTACTTCTTCAACATCATCCAAATCTTGATCAAGTCCACACCGTTCTTTGTTGTCCATGTCTGCCATGTTGTAGGACCTTCAAATATTGGCAGCTAGACTGGGGAGCCGGTGGTTGGAGCTGCACAGGAGTGACTCAGGGAGGCAGTGGAAATGGGAGGAGCAGGAGGCAGCCTAGCTTTTTGTTTTCTATTCTAATCTACCAGACCCACAATGCCCTGGCAGCTCTGCTCCTACCTATTTTTCACTGATACTTTTTTTTTTTTTTTAAAAAGGGTTGCCTGGGGCGGGGGTCAGAGAAGGGAAGAGGCCTAGCCAGAAGGCCTAACCAGCAGTCCTGAAACACAGAGGCTGGGAAGCCCAGGGGTCCCTGCAGGGCTCAGAACATTTGGAGCTGTGTAAGTGGGCAAGGCACCATGTTCTGCCTCCAAGATCATCATTAACTTTGCCAAGGAACTCAGGGCCCTCAGAATGATTCTGAAGACCCAAATATAAATGGTAGTTGCACCTCTAATCTGAAGTCTTCCCCCTCTCCAGCCATTTCTGGAGTTCTCCTCCATGTGTATCGGTGTGTGTGTGTGTGTGTGTGTGTGTATGTGTGTGTGTGTGTATGTGTGTATATCTGTGTGTGTGTGTGTGTGTGTGTGTGTGTATGTGTGTGTGCGTGCGTGAGCCTTCATCTTGGTGTGTATGCACATGGGTAATCTTTGTACTGGATTGCTAGACCACAATTACTGTCCTCTTGCCCTGCTTGTTCTTCTTCTTGGTGGCTCTGGCCCTTCCTGCAACACACAGGAGTTGGCCAGTGTTCACCAACTCCTCACCTACTCTGTACTTGTTATCCTTGCTCTGCTTGTATTTTTCCTGCTTATCATCTATGCTCTGACTTCCTCTGTGTCTTGACTGGTGAATTATGATAACATTGGGAGGCAGAGTGAATTCCACTTTCCTGAGGTTGAATTCAGACTTTGGTCAGTTCTGATCTTGGAGAAATTTCCACTGATCCAAAGTGATTTCTCCAGTAGCTATATCCACCAAGTGCTCTTCTGGCTCTACTGCTTTGCTATAGGAGTCTCCTTGGAGCTCTCCTTGGGTGGCTCCCAAGATTGTGTCCTCAGGCCCAAGAACTATTGGTTTCCTGCCTAGGGACACACTCCCATGGTCACTTTCAAGTTTACTCTTCTGGACATAAAAGAGGACATAGGCACGCTGACTCAGGACACAAGTAATGTCACAGGCCACTACCTTAGCATTGTTCATTTTGTACCAGTGGCCATTGCCAGCTTTTATGTAACAATAGTAATGTCCACTGTGACAACTCACCCCAGCATGGACCAGAACAGCATAGAGGGGGTACACCAGTGGGCCTCTGCCCTGCTGAGACATTTATGGCTGCATGTCAAGACACTCAGGATACTGCACGTGCTTAGCAATTTTTTCCCTGTGAGATCTGAGAACCGTTTCAATACAAGCATAAGAACTTTTGGTGCCTTCTTCAGGGTCAGGGTCTTGCAGGCTGGCCTCTTCTTCTGACAAACACCACACTGGTAGGCGTTCTCCCCTTCCAGCCACTCAGGCTTCACCAAGTGCTCCAGTGCATGCTGCACACTGGGAGCTGCCGTGATGTCTAGCATAATGTCCAGGTAGGGGTCAAAAGTGTCTGAAAGGCCACAGCAGTGGAGACACTTGATTTGGGATCTCCAGCACCCTCCAAATATCTGGCGCATGAGGGTAGGGTCCTTGGGGTGAGCACCTGGCTGCTTGTGCCCACGCAGACATGCTTTCTGCATGGCATGGAGAGTGAAGAGCAGAAATTCATGGGCATCTTCCTGCCGGGAATTGTGGAAGCCGTCAACCAAAGCAGGCAGGGGCTGAATGACATCCCCAGGGTGGCAGAGAGCCCGTGTCACGTGGGCTTGCATCACACACAGCATGCAGACCCTGTGACGAGGACAGCGTTGGCAGTGCTCCTGGGACAGCATGTAGTTGGCCAGGGGAGCTGTGTACGTCAGGCACTGCAGGGCTGCATTCACGTAGCAAGTGTTTCCCATGTTCTGCAGCCCAGCACCAGCTGCGGACGGTCTCTGCCAGTTCAGACAAAGTTTCCCTCTAGGAGCCAGCAGTGGCCCCACAGGAGCTGAATTCTTATTTAAGTGTGTGTCAGGGCAAGGTGACAAGGATAACTCTGCAGGTAGAGAAGGACCCGAATAGACTTTAGCATCAGCTGCATTTGATGACCATTCAGGTTTTATACAGTCATGAAACTGAGACTCACCTCCACAGTGGAGTGAAGCTGCCTCCATGTCTCCAGGAGCAGTGACCACCAGGTTTCCCTGCTGAATCTCGAGAGGAGAGAGCTTCTGCTTTGGAGCTGGCCTTCAAATGACAGCCTGGTCCATGTTTTCAGCCTTTTATAGCTCAGCCTCCTGACCACACCCACTAACTTCCTGCCAGATGCGCAAATCATCAGCAAACACTTAATAGGATTAGGGATTTGGGTGTGGTCAACTCACTTCCTGGATCCCAGGAGCATTTTTATAAGCACATTTCATAAACATTTTGAGGTGTGCACAATTTCATATTGGTAATATCTCAGAGATAGTGAAGTTTTTACTTATTAAAATGTTTTTTTTTAATTTTTAAACCACTTTCCTGAGGAAAATATACATTTCAATTCCTTCTCAATGAACCAAGTCATGCTGGACTTGTCCTGACACATTTTCATGATGGTTTTGAATTCAAAAGGAAGTCCTTAGGAATATGCCTGCTTGTCTTTGGAAGAAATATCAACAAGGCAGGGAATACCAGTTAGAATAAGTTTCTATTATGTTCACGATAATGTTCCTTCCAGTACTCATGTATCATATGTACAGACTTCTCCACCCAAATGCCAGCACTCATATAGGGTCATTAATAGTTTAAATAAGATTAATGGATGAAGGTGTTCATTCTCTGGTTCCTTACCTCTTTCAAATTGCATTCCTCAGTGGAATGATCTGGAACATAGTTTGAAATGTATTTGTCTACCTCTGTTGGCTTATAAAATGGACAGCCTTCTGTGTATGCCGCTTGTGGACGGCTCTGAAGGAAAGTATGGAACCCATGTCTCCGCCCAGGGTGGGGTCCAAGTATTGACAGATATAATCAAAATCTGGAAACCAGAGAAGAATTTCAAAGAACAGATTGCAAAATGATTTCTCAGAATATCACCAATGTTTTATTCATCTCTATATTTGAGTCTTTAACAAAACTTCTAGAAAATTATGTACATGTGAGGAGTCCACCACCAGTTTTCAAAAAAATCATCATTTTCAAGTCACAAGTTATTTATTCCAAACTCTAGAGGGGAAGATAAAGACCTGGACTTTTAAAGGAAAAACTGAAATCATATCATTCATCTCACAATTATGTATTTCTTACAAACTCTTGAACCACTCAAATGTATTTCTTTTAACAAATGCATATTTAAGTGTAGAGACATAAAAATCATCCTTCAGACCACAGTAACCCAAATTCATAGAAACTCAATATTATCTTTCATTTCTTGTCTACTAAGTGCCTGAGAATCATTTGAGTGTTGTTTTGGTGAACCTGTATATAAACAAGTATTAGCTCAGAAAGGTTTACACAGATGTCCAGGTAAGTAATATTGATCCAGGACCCAATGATTTCCAAATCAGATACATGGAATACAGAACTGAGATGCAAATGTGTGAGTCATTTTTAACAGGAATGTCCACAGGGATTAGGTTGATTGCATTAGTCAAGGCATCTGATCCCATGGCCCCAGGACAGTATCCAATGTCCTTCCCTTTTCTCTGACATCTAGGAAGCTGACTCTGCTCCTGTGGTGTTTGCCCAGCAGCCACCTGCCTGACAACCTGCTGACAGACCAGGGGTGGACAGATGGACCTCAGGATGGATTCCCTTCCCAATGGGTTCTTCAGATTATGGCTGGGGAAAAGAGTAGAGGAGAAACAGGAAACGATGGAGGTGTAGGTCCTTGGGTAAGCATCACTTCATTTTCAACAGAGGTGTTTGCATTGAGAAAGATAATGTTAATCACTCAACATTTTAATGACTGCAGGAAGATTCAAATTTCAGAGGAAACCTACTCCACCATTCTGGGTTCTATGGGCAGGTGGAGGAGTCCTATGGAAACTGGTCATTTTTGCCCTGGGCATTTTAAACTGTAAATTGAACAAATTAATGCGCTTCAGTCTGGTAGTTCCATCCACACACATGTCAAGCCTTCCCCTGTTCATCCACCTTCTACCCATTTCCCCTCCTTCTGTCTTCAATTTCCATCTCTCACCCTGGCCACACCCTTCCCAGTCCTTGGTGATCCCTCCTCTACCTTTGGGTCATCTGTTTCCTTCAGTTTCCACACAGGAGAGAAAGCACTGGAGCCCAGGACGTCGCATCTTCCAGTTGCAGGCAAGCTCTTAACAATGGCAGGATTTCCTTCCTAATGGCTGATATGAGTGGTTAGTTTATTTTTTGCTTTTTCTCTTGTGCCCTCCTCAATTTGGGTAAATATACAGGTGAATGTTGGCTCCACAGAACAGGTTTCTAAAAGTCCCCCCCTTTCAACTGCACAGAAGCATTTTGAGAAGCATTGTTTTTAGAACCTCTTTAAAATTTACTAAAACTCAGCAGTGATCCTCTCTACCCATGGATGTTCCTTGGGAGAATCTTTACCACAACTGGTTCAATTCCATTCTTGTTTTTTCAATATATACTGAGGTCATTTTTGAAAGGTTATGTGTGCCCAGAAATTTGTCCATTTCCTCAAGATTTTCAAATTTATTTTATATACGTATATTAAAGAATTCCTCATGATTCAGGATTCTCTGAGTTTCTATGGTGTCAGTTGCAATGTCTCCTGTCATCTCTAATTTATTCAGGTCACCCTCCTCCCCCCTGTTATTTTTGTTTATATTTTCTGGTTCCTCTAGCAACAGGTTTTTCAATTTTATTTATTATTTCATCACAACAGTTCTTTGTGTTATGTATCATTGTTTTTGTGTGTTCACTTCCTTTCTTTTGTGATATTTATTATTTCATTTGTACTACTGTGTTGGATTTCGGTGTTTCCTTAGGCTGTTTATTGGAGATTACACACACACACACACACACACACACACACACATATATATATGTATTTAAATGTATATATATAACTAGGCACTCACTGCTAGAAGCTTCCCTTTTAGTGCTCCCTATTGTGGCATCCCACAAGTTTTGCTATATTATAATCCCATTTCCATTAGTTTAGCAACATTTTTTAAAAATTTCTCCCCTTCACTTTTCAAAGATTCAGTGTTTCTTGAAAAGAAATATAGAATCATCTGGCAAAGGGACATCACATTGAGGGTAACAGACTTGACTCTATGGTCATGAGTTCTGCTCAGTGTACAGGGGAAAAGTATTTGTTTCTCTGTGAATATGATATTTTTTCTATTCTTTTCCTTGTAACTCAGAAAATTCTAAAAGCAAGCCCCTGAGGAAGGCAGACCTGACTCCAAGGAGATGAGGCAGTGGATGGGTCATTCCCCACAGCCTCAGCCACACAGACCCATCAAACCCAGAATGTGAAAGGCAGCAGTGGGTCCCAGGGCTCCCCCACCAGAGGAGGAGGACCCCAGGTAAGTGGAGGCCTAGGTATATGGAGAGCCAGGGGGTGACTTGAATCAATGAGCCTGGGTTAGATCCTGCATGCTTCTATCTCTGTAATTGAATTGTTCATCCCAGTCCCCTGAGGGCCTAGACTGTGAACTCCTCACCAGGCCAACTGGTCTGTTGAAATGCTGCCAGAGTCCACTATATCTCCAAATAAGTATCATATCCAGCCAGGATGTTGTGCATTTGTTGAAACCTGACTCCACATCCTGTTTCAGGATCTACAGTTCTTCCTACTTGTGCCCCTGTCAAATCTATGCTTTGGGATTGACCCTAGAATCTCAAATAGCATAGTAATCAATAGGTCCCCCATCTGAATCCCTCCTAAAAATTCAGTACTGAACTCAAACTAGAAAATCTGTCCTTTCTTGGTAATGGAGCCATGGCTGTGGTTCTGCTGATACACCGAGAATTTCATTTTCTACCCACAGGTGAAGGGCAAGAACTGTGGGATTTTTGGACACAGAGCCAGGATCAGAAGATGCCCAATGAAGTGCTGGGATGGGGCACTTTCCCCACAACCCTTGGGCCCAAAGGAGAAAGAGAACCAGGCACCAAAAAGCCTGCAAATCTCCAGAACACAGGGGACTTTAACCAGCCTGCGGGCAGAAGGATCCATGCAAAGGTGAGTATTGGAAGTGTGGTAGTCTCCCTCCAGCACTGTAGCTCAAGCTATCTGTCTCTCCTTCTCCACACCACTGCACTTCCATCTCCAGGCAATTACAGAAAAACTGGAAAAACAGTTAAGAGGTCTAGGGTTGTGGCTCAGCTGTAGAGGGCTTGCCTAGCATGTGCGAAGCCCTGGGTTAAATCCTCAGCACCATGTAAAAATAAATAAACAAAATAAAGGTATTGTGTCCAACTACAACAAAAAAAATGAATATTTAAAAAAAGAAGAAATAGACAAGAGCTCCATACAAGAAAGCCAAGCCCAGGAGCTCATTTTTTTCTCATGTCAATCAGTAATGGGGAGGGTTCAGAGCACCTGTAGGTGATTGGCACATCACAGACACAAAAGGAATGAAGAATATATGAAACTGCTTAGATGGACCATGAGAAGAGCTGCCTGGGGTTTGTGATAGGGTGTGACGTGAGCGAAGGCACAGACCTAGCAAAGGTCACAAGGCTTCTATATGTATATCACCAAGCACTTAATGGGACCAGGATATTATACTCTGCTTTTCCACTTGGATACATATAATTGCCACTGTTTGTTCTGCAGGGAAGAGGAGCAACAGAAGAAGGTTCTACTCCAGAAATCTTCCAAGAGACTCCAGGGGAAGCAGCTGCCTAATTGGGAGGAAGTGGCAGTGTCCTGATCCTGTCTAAAGGTGAGTCTCCTCCAGGTGCCCTGCTCCTTTTCCCCTCTGGGCAGCACTTATTTCCTTCACTTCCATGTTTCTTCTGCATGGGAGATCTGTTCTAATCTGATCTGGACAATGTGACTGTGGTTTGTGTATTTTTCAGATGTGGCATTTCCAGTGCTTTGTAAGAGGACCTGCATGTCTCTCAGTAACATGGCAGGTGGGCACGGTTGAATCAAATCACTCCACAAGACCAAGTCCTACTGCAGGAGATTATTTACAGTGGGTAAGACCCTTGACTTGTCTCCAAAACTCTTCAGCCATCAGAGTGCCCTCAAAATCACACTAGCCAATTACACTCTGTGGGAGTGAGACACTCCATGGAAGGGAAGACCATGCTCATCACACACAGGTGACTAAGAGAGCACTCTTGTCCTGAGGAGGCAAAGACACAGGGAACAGGCTGCACTTAGTGAATAGAAGCCTTCCCAGCTGCGGAGTGGGTGAATCTGCTGAGACCCCCAACTGCTGGAAACAGACACAAAGACATTGACTCTGTGAATTATGGGAAATTAAATTGACATTAACATTGGCACTCAGTAAATCAGCATGTAAAGGGTCTTACATGAAGTCAATTCTAGGAAAACCTGAGTTGATATGCATGTGTCTATAGTGAGCTGTAATAGAAGTGTAGGATTAAATTAATCCCTGTGGTCCCAGTGACTACCCTGGGGGATGTCTGGATGATCTCTGTCTTCTCAGCAGTACACTGACCTGAGAATATACCCCTTGACCCTGGAGTATGTCAGTGGAATCCAGTTTGAACAAAATATACTACATGCATTTATCTTTCTCTATAGTGTGTGTTTCCACATGTCACAAAGCAGTAGCACATTAGCAAGAACATTTCTCACACAGATGACTTTCTCATGGTTTATCTCCAGTGTGGTGTCTTTGAAGCTATTATCAGCAATAAGATCAAATGAAGCCTTTCCCACACAATTACATCCATATGGTTTTTCTTTAGCATGAGCTCTTTCATACTGTGTAGGACTAGAATATCAACTGCAGGCTTTCCCACACAGGTAACATTCATGTGGTTTTCCCTCAGTATGGATTTTCTCATGCTTTCTAGAAATAGAAATTTAACTGAGGGTTTTCCCACACATGTAACCTTCATATGCTTTCTCTCCAGTGTGAGCTCTCTCTTGTTTTCTAGGACAAAAAGGACCAGATTTGAATGAGGCTTTCCCACATATGACACATTCATTTATTTTTTCTCTCCTGCTGTCTAGGACTGGAAGATTCTTATGTTGTTTATGCAAATGTTTCCTTCTCCAAACTTTAAACAGTTTTTGTCAAAATACATATCTTAGTTAGGTATTGCAGTATATGCCTATAATCCAAGTGAATCAGGAGGCTGAGGCAGGAGGATCCCACATTCAAAGCCAGCCACAGCAACTTTGTGAGGACCTAAGCAACTTACTGAGAGTCTGTCTCAAATGAAAAATAAAAATGAGTGGGAATTTGGCTCTGTGGCTAAGTACCCCTGGATTCAATCCCAAACATACAAACAAACAACAAACAACAAACAAATCCATATCTCAAGCAAGTCTTGTGAGAACTGCAAACATGACTTGATACAGAGCCTCATGTTGGAGACTTTGGTGATAGATGCAGTTTGGGACATCTGTTGGTGCTGTAGTATGACCGCTTGCAAGTTGGACCCACCCCCAATGTTTTACCCAGAAAAAGTCATTTCTATTTCTACTGCCCATGTGCATATCAATACCCAACAATGCCACATTGAAAGTGAAGAAACAAAATGTTCCAAAAGCACAGTGTGAGGAATGAACTCAAACACCATGCTGGGGTGTTGAAAACCCATTGCTAGGAGACCCCCTCAACTTGATAAGGTACACATTTCATAGTTGCAGGCTTTTCACCATGGGGTATCTAGAGTGATTTTCATGGTAAGTCCTTTCAGGAGGGAACAGAATCCCCACAGACATCAATTTGCTTTGGCCTGCAGCACCACATCCAAAAATAAGATGCACTGAAGGCTTTCCTGCCCATATGACATCCATGTGGTTTCTCTGCAGTGCAAGCTCTGTGATGCTGTCTAGGACTAGAAGATTGACTCAGGCTTTCCTATGCATGTGACATTCATTTTGTTTCTCCCCAGTGTGAACTTTCTCTAGCTGTCTAGAATGAGAAGATAGACTGAAGCCTTTTCTATGAAGATGATGTTCATATGGTTTCTGTCCAGTGCTAGTGTTCTATGAGGCTAGTGGTATTAATAAAGACTTTATCACCTAGAATAGCATCCCTCCTGTGTCATCTAAGGGTGGAGTATGGCTAAAGGCTTCCTCACACATATGGGCATCATGTGGTTCTCTAATGTGTGTTCTCTCCTTACAGCTAAGTTTCCATAATGGACTGAGCCTTTTCCACACAGATGGAATTTATGTGGTTTCTCTCTAGTGTGAGTCCCTGTGGGATCTAAGGTCAGAAACATAACTGAAGCCTTTCCCTCCAAAATTACTTTGATGCAGTCTCTCTCCTGTGTGGGTCTCTTGTGTTCTCCCAGATCCTAAATTTGAATAAAGTTTTTGCCACCTAGTTGATATTGAAATAGCTTCATTCCAGCATTCTCCAGGGCTTGCAGCACTTTATAAGCCCTATCCTGCATACTTGATAGTCATATGATTTGCCTTACTTATGATTTTTCTGATGCTCCTTATGATATAAGTTGACACTAGGTGATGGTCCACACTGTTTGTGGAGATTGTATTGATTTCTTTTATGAGTTAACAAATGTTGAATCGTTGCAGAGTTGTAAGTTGGTCCTTCCTCAATATCATCCTGTTTAAATGAATTTTCCTGCAGATGAGATTTCTGCTTTGGTAAGAAATAGTAATTTGGTAATAATGCACCTATGTAAAGTCATATATTAATTTCTCTAGAAGAGTCTGGGACTAAACAGTCATAGTCTAAAGACAACAATCTTTGTGGTTTTACTTCTGTTTATACAGCACATTATGCTCAGGTAGACCAAATATGTCACATTTGGTAACATTCTCATTATTTGGCCCTCAGATTAATTTTGAGGATTTTAGTATGTTTCCAAAGCTAGGCATATGGGCAATGTTTATATGATTGTCCATTAAAAAATATTCAAGTCCTGGTTTTGCATGTAAAACTTTAACATTGTCAGAGTTATCAGGAATGTAGACACAACATTTAGTTAAGTTAGTTAATGTCATCTGATTTTTTTAAAATTGTATTTATTGGAATGACCTCTGTGTTCAGTAAAGATCTCTTTGTTATGCAGGAATAGACAATTATACTAGTAAACATTGATAAAGTGTACCTGTGTAGAAGGTTAGGAAGACCTGTAGGCCTTAAAATGAGTAAAAACTTCTGTCTCTGGCAGTTTGTATTGATGGTTATCAGACATTCTTGCCTAAGAATCTCTCTTCTGAGGCCTCCAGTCTTACTTATTCTTGGGGGTGGTAACACAAGTGTACATCTTAAGTTACATTAAAATACTTTTTTAAATGCCCAGGAATAATTGTGCTTTGGTTTTTTAACTGTTCTTGACAGGTTTTTAAGATCAAACAAGGTCAAACTGACCTTGCTCCTATCTATTGGTAAGAGTCAGCTGAGTTCCCCTGGGGGACACTCTTGGGGAAGTCGTGAGCAGCATTTTAGCTCTGTAGTGCCATCTGCATTAGGATGGGTCAAAGTCTTGCTGACCATGTGGCTTCCCTTGGAAGCATCAGGAATGTTTCCCCCTTCCAATGACCCTCCTCTTCAGCAGCATGCACACTGATTGGCTTTCTGTTCTCCAGTGGTCTCATTAGTCTCCCTAATTGGGAGGTTATGTGGCCCAGAGTTGTAAAGTTCTTCCTCTTTTCCTGGGTTCAGGCTGACTCAGAGAGCAAGAGCCAAATATTAGTTTTCTTGGTCCCTTTATTTTAACCTAAATTTTTAAGTTTGGCCTTAAACACCCAGCAAGTCATTCTTATCAGTCTTAAATTAAGAGTACTGGGCTTTAACTTTAATGTTTATAACTTTACAGTAATTTTTTTGCTGTAAAAATAAACAAAATAAAAGTATTTAAAACAATACTTTTATTTTGTTTATTTATGTGATGCTGAGGATCGGACCCAGTGCCTCACACATGTAAGGCAAGCAGTCTACTGCTGAGCCATAACCCCAGGCCCTTTACAGTTAATTTAATCCCTTTTAATCACTATCTGTCCACAGATGATGGCTTAATATCTCCAATTAATTTAGATATGTGTTCTTGAAGTATTACCTCTTTAAAACATTAACAGTATCAGGTCTAAGGAAAATATAAATATAAAATGAAACTAAAAAATTAAAAAACTAGAAACTAAAAAATATGTTAGCTTGTATATAATCTTGAATCTTGGCTGAGTTATACATAATATACTCTATTTGATATCACAGTAATATTTACAATAAAATCAATCTTTGAATACAATTTTAAATGAGCTGAAGTCTGGCTTACTTTGAAGTCATTCTGATATGCTGTAAGGTGGGAGGTAGAGCCTTATCTCAGATAAGGTGGGGTTCTTCATAAATCTTAGGTAAAGTATTTTAGTTCTGAAGCTGATCTTTGTCTCTCTTTTTAGATATCATTTTATAAAGTTTACATATATTATTTCCTGAGTGTATGAATATTTGCTAATTCAATATGATATTACATCTAAAATGTGAATCAGGGAAAGGCTGAGAGTTTTTAACTTTCTTCTTGTGTGGAAAAGTGGCAAAAATGTTTTATAATATTAACCTTAAAACAGATCAGGCTCCCATTATCTTTTAAAATACCTTTAAAATTTCATATACCAGTGTAAAAGGTAACATAAGGTTTGGTTACAAAACATCAAATGATATAAATAAATCCCCAATAAAATCTGTTATCCTTATAAGTTTAAAATTACCATTACAGACAACTTTAGTTTGGAAACACCAGGTTGATAAAATGTTCCTTTAAATCTTTTAGCTAAAAGACTTGTATACCTGAAAGATATGAACACATTTAATATGTAAAGAAGATAAATGTACCACAATTACATTGCTGTTTTTATATTAACCAAGTTTAGCTTTAAAGAAAAATATAGACTTTGCAATGTAGGCAGTACTCTAAAATAACAGTTACTATTTAACCACAGATGTACAAACCTTAATTTCTCCAAGATTAGTTGCTCTAGAGAATAAAACTTAATAGACACAATGTAATTAATATTTTAAGAAGTTTTTATCATTTTAACATATAAATCAAATTTGGTTTATATCAGCACATTAATATTTGTTTTTAGAGAACAACCTTGAAGAGTTTTAACTATTTGTGTTACATATATAACCAATTTAGTTATATATAAACCTTTTAATATTTATCCTTTATTTATAGATCTTTATATTACTTAATTAGTCCCTATTGTTTACTTAGATGTATTACAATTTTACTTTACCACATTAAGACTTTTTTTTTTAACCTGGAAACATTTTTTTTACTCAAGATATTTTTATATTTAGAACCTTTTAATAATTTCTAATCCATTGATCCCTCTTTCTGTTTATACTTTGAAATAAACCTTATAAATTTCTAAATTGGGGTAAATTAATCTATTTTAATAACATAAAATACTTTGAGCAGTTTAAATTTGTAAACCAATCAGATCTCCATAATAAACACATCCATGCTTAATTTTATACATGTCAGATCTAATTTATGTATTTTTTTAAAAAAAAACAAGGTATCAGACAAGTGCACTGAATAGCATTAGTAATTTTTTTTTCCTGTTGAAGAAAAATCCTAGAGACAATAGATATTAGACACTTTATAGGCATTAACATTTTATTAGCAACTGTTCCACCACCTAGAAACAAAACTGCATTAGAAACTTTAAAGACGTTTATACTTTCATTATTTTTCCAATTTAAATTGAACCTTTTAAATCATATGAACCAAAGTTATTTAGATCCATTTTTTTATTTTAATTTTGAGCTCATATGTCAATTTTTGCACATATGAGATATGTCAAAGATATGTAGACATGGCAAGTCTACATAAAACAAACAAAGAAAAGCCTTGAAGGTTACTTTAAAAAAAAAAACCTATTAGATTAAGAGTTAACCCTTGTAAATTTGTCTTAGAACAAAGCAGAGTGTAATCAGAGAAACATATTAACCTACATCTGTGAGATAAAAATCATGAATCTAACAAATATAGAATTTTGAAAGCCTTCTTGGCTGTCCTACTGAGAGGTCCTGCTCATCAAAGCTGAAAAGAGTTCAGAGAACATAAACAAATGACAGGGCCTGAACTCTCAGAGTTTTATGCCGATTAAGCCTTTACTGCTGGCCAGCATCGGACACTCCACTCTCTAAAAACAAGATGGTCAGAGTGATGCACTCCCTTCAGTTTGGCCCAGTATTTAAGCCAAAAAAAAAACCACAAAAGGAACATTTGGGGGTTTAACCAATGCAAGAAGCCAAGTTACAGAAGCAGGAGATCGCAGTCAGGTGGAGGGAAGTTTAGCCAATCAGAATAAGCCCAACTTTCTGTTTCTTCTCAAATCAGAAACCTCATACCCAGAAAGATGTATGCGAAAGAAATGGTTTAAAGGCAGGCCTAACTTAGTATTTCACATTGACTCAAAATGCAAAGAAATGTTATGTCAACAAACAGTGAGAACAATCCTTTAGCAACTACTCAGACCTTAATGGACATGAGGAAAAATCATGACAAGATGAATCTTATGATTATTATGTATGCAGAAATGGAGTTTAAGGTGTTCAAAACTACTACAATGCAACATGACTGACGCTGTAGACAATCCATATGAATGTCATTTATATTTCTAAGTGTTTATACAAATCTCTTAGAAAACACAACAGACTCTACAGTAGAAAAACATCATCAATGTCATTTTTGTGGGAAAGGCTTCAGTTACATCTCTGAGCTTAGACCCGACCAGAGAATCCATATAGGAGAAACCATATGAATGAATGCCATCTGTGTGGAATAACTTTCAGTCAATAATCTAACCTTAGAAAACACAAAAATACCCACAACAGAGAGGAAACATTTCAATGCCTGCTGTGTGGGAAAGTCTTTAGGAAATTATCTCACCTTCGGCAACATGAGTGAGTTCCCATTGGAGAGAAACCATACATATGTCATCTGTGTGGGAGAGACTTCAGTGTATCTTCTCATTCCTGTCAGCAAGAGAGAGCTCACAATGGGGAGGAAACCACATAAATGCTCTCTGTGTGGGAAAGCCTTCAGTCCATCTTCTAAACTTAGCCTTCATGAAGTAACACACAATAGCAAGAAACACATGTTGACTGTGGATAGGGAAGCCATTAGCCATCACTCTACCCTCAGGACGCAAGATGCCTCCAACTGGATAGATGCGATTCAGATGTAATCTACATGAGAAGCTTTTATGATGCCTCTGAACTTACAGAACACAATCAATCTAACACTGGAGAAAAGCCGTAGGTATGTCATTTATGCGCAAAATACTTCAGTCTATCTTTAACGCTAATATTTTCCTCCTCCATTCTTGTAACTTTGTATTTTATTTTTGCATCAATTTTTAGTTAATAATATTTCATTATTTCAGTCAAATCATTCTGTGTGTATTGAGGTTTTCATATTTGGCTATCTTTCATTCATTTTATTATCAAGCCAGTTTTCCTCCATGGTGTCACAAATTTATGTCCCATTGAGAAGAAAATTCCTTAGACCAATTAAGTTGAGTAGAGTTTATTGAAATAAAGCAAAAAAAACCCCATAATTCATGAATTAAGCAGCAAATACATGCAAACTGGTTCTGAGATGGCTCAACAAGCACCAAATGGGTCAGTGTTTATGGGAGGACCCAGAGGCGTAGAAAACAACTTCATTGACTACAGCTTAGTCAATTTAATACCCAGTTGATTAGAGCTTAATTAGCTAAATCTTTTCAGCTTAATTAGTAAAATATTTTCAACTTCATTAATTGGTTTCAGGGGTTCCCACCACCAACCTCAGTTCAGTTACCACGATTAAACTCTATATTGATATGTTCTGTGGAACCCAGTTCAGGGGCCCAGTCCAAATTCCTGGCTGCTCACAAATGTTATTTAAAAGTCCATAGATTCCTATGTCCTCAAAGCCTAGAATGTTTCTTATACCTGAGAAGTATGTGAGAGCATTTGTAAAAGTATAGAAAGTTGGTTGAATTTCTCTAAGTCCCCTTTATAATTTCTTCACTTTGTGTGAGGATGGTAGCTGTATAGTTGTCTGGAAATGCCAATAAAATGCACAGGGTATGTTTCCAGGTAAGACCTCATTAGATTTAGTGTTTTTCAATCAGGGTATATGCCCTATAATGTGGTCCTGATTAGCTTCATCAACTGGTTTTCCCTTATAAAAGGGAAGCCAAGTGGAGAATGAGTTTCCCAGACAAGAATTCCCATGCTGGGAGAAGAGCCACTAACAGCTCACTTGTGGATCCTGCCTCGGAAATAGGGATCCGGTCAGGGCAAGATGGTGGATTAGCTGGGGTAGCACTTCTCTTAGCTCTGCTGCCCAGAACTCAAACAGCAGGAATACCTCCTGAGTTATTCTCTTCCTGAGGCTTAGTGAAAAATCCTGAGTCTGGAGGGGCAATCTGCCTAGCCGAACCACAGACTGACTCATTAACCAGATCTTTAAAAACCCTCTGCACCAGAGTTTATCAGAGGTCTGTTGAGAGTGGATCCAGGAGACACCTTGGGATGGCAGAGGGGTGGAGCCTACGCTGGAAAACCAGATCTGTGGGTTTGCAGCTAGGTCTGTGTGGGCCTGTGGGAAGTGAGGAACTGGGAGCATTCTGACAGGGGGACACGGGTTAGGAAGGCTTGAGAGAGTCAGGCTCTCCACAGACCCATGAGGGTACTGCTGGGGCTGGCTTCAGTGGGTCAGAGGGTTGGAGAGGGGTGTGAGGGCATTTGCTTTCAGCTCATCCAGCCTGAAGACCGGGCACCCACTGGGTGCCCTGGACCCACCTAGGCCTGCGCTCACCTTGTCCAGACTCCCTCCACAGTCCAGCATCCACTGCTCCCAGGATTGCCAGGTGGGCTCCCCAGCCTCCAGTCTCCCCACCTTCCCTGGTCCCTGACCTGCCTATCACTGGCAACTTCACAGCCAGCCCCCAGTTCCAGGCATAAGGCCCTGATCCACCTGGTGGCACAGAACAGCTGGGCCCTAACTTGCCCCAAGTGCCGCTTGGCTGTCAGCCCCACCCAGTGGATCACACAGCTTCAGTCCACCAGGCTGCTTTGCCGCCAGACTCTCCTGGTCCAGCACATAGCCTTCTTGCTGGCTCACAGGATCCAGTGCCAGGGCCTGATCCACCTAGCCCCTGGTCCTGGCCAGCAGCTTTGTCGTCTACCCGCAACCCAGCTTCCCCAGCCTCCCACTTCACCCCCAGGTCTGCAGCCCCTCACTAATCCCCCAAGAAGGGAAATTAGGAATCCTTAAACCCAACCTCAACACAGTGAGCAACCCAATAAAAGGAAGGATGCACAATCCATGGCCCAGACTCACTTAGATCACACCTCAAGAAGAAACCAGGTGGGCTGACGGTGAACACATACACTCACTGTTTTGTCCTCTGTAGTGGATACGACTCCTTGATGTCTTAATATTTCACCAAGATTTGTTGTTGTTGTTTGTTTGTTATGGTAGTTCTGTTTTACTTTTTGATTTGGGGTTTTCATATTGGATTCTTGTTTTATTTGAATGTGTACTGACTGATTCAACGACTTTTTCACGTGTTCATATTTGTTTCCTCTCATTTCTAGCCTTGTTTTTTATTTCTTTTTTTTTCTTCAATCTTTTTTTTTTGGTGTTAGAGCTTTTATGTTTTCTTGATTGTTTATTGAAAGGTGTTGTTTCCCCATGCTGAGTATTTTGATATTGTTTTAATTTTCAAATGTCACCAAAACATGGCATCAAGTTATATGTGAAATCAATATTTATTTATTTTTATTGACAATGGAAATGTGAGTTGATCATAGATCTAGAGGTGTTCAACATGAATATTTTGTTCTTGGCACAGAACTTTCCATTTGATGCTTCTCATGGTTTCATTTTATCCTGGGTTTAAGGGGCTCACGATAGTCGGTATAGATAACTGGTGTTGGAACTGGAATAAGAATCCACCACTTTCTGCAGCATCTAATCTTTCTTTGGCAGAAAGAAATTAGATCTTCTATTATTTTGCAGGTAGGTCTTCTGCAGATGCCTCCAAGGCCAAGACAATGGCCTTCACCAGAACCTAAGCCACTTCTTACTGCTGAAGAAGAGAACCAATGAGATAATTAGCTCATGTAGGAAATGTAAAGCCAGCAACAGTCTGGAGTATGCTGTTGGGGTACATGCATTGTGTGCCTAGAAAAGCTAACAAGGGACATGGAGAGGGGGAGCTGGCCCTTCCCCCTAGCCCCAATCCTTTGGAGAAGATCTGGAGGGAATGACCTGGGTTGGGAAGTAAAGGAATGTTCTCATAAAACAGCTGAAGACAGCCACCTGAGTAGTGGGATTGCAGCCTATCTTATCCCCCCCAGCCCCTAGGCATGACATGGCCATCTATTGTATTGTGGCCCTCCACCACCCAGGGGTAAGTAACAAAATACCCCAAACATCTCCATTTTGTCTTCTAAGTCCTCTCTTTGGGATTGATAAACAGTGATATGGACTTTGTAGTTCTGGGGTTGAACATATGCAAACAGAATAATTATGTTATGAGCATCTCTGTGAAGAAAAGAGGTTGAATGAAAGACTCAGTTTAACAGCTCCATCTCACTGACTGCCCTGTTCACTGGCTTTTGACTTCACCCAAGGGCTCAAGTATTTACAAACACCTCCTTCCTTTTCTTATAGATTTTTGGCATAAGTAATTTGAACTTTAGAACCCAACTTGGTAAACTTGATGGTGAAACAATAAGAAAGTAGACAAAATGTATGTCCCCAATACACCAATGTCTTCATTACTTAGTATTTTGTATGAATCCTCAGCAAATATTGACTGAGTATACTAATGGAAAAATAAAAGTGAGAAATGTTTTCTATTCATACAGAACTTACATTCAGTGAAGAAAATAAAACCACCCAAAACTAAATAATTCAGAATATGGGAAGAGCCTAGGAAAAAATAACCCAATTATGGGCAAGATACAGTCTGGATGATGGAACCATGGAGCATCTGAACTGACACCTGAGTGCTGGGCAAGAAAAGATAAGCAAACATCTGGGTGAGAGCACTTTAGACACATAGAATAGCATGAGCAAGCTCCCTGGCTCAGTTATTTAGAAAACAGAAAGGAGACATTGAACATGTTGGAAGAGAAATGTGTTTTAATAGGAAATGAGTTGAGATACTCTAGGATCAGATATGGGTGGCTTGTAGCCCATGATCAGCTTGCAGATGTGCATGATGGCTGCTGTAACTGCCTTACTGGAGTCCCCTGGGGATCCCTATTGTAATACTTCCTTTAAAACACTCAGTGTTGGGCCTTTTCTGTCTCCTGTACCCTCTTCCTTCTGATAAGGGTATGGTCAATTTTTCATGGAAAACTATTGTGTGAGTAGTCATTTGTGGTGACTGCCTACCGTAAGGTAAAATTTGTTTTTGAATTATTTAATTATAATTTAAAACTTAAAAGCTGTATATATTTATGATGTACAGCATGAGGTTTTCATATGCTGGAGAATGTCAAAATCAAGCCAATTCGTGTGAATGATTTCACACATTTTCTTCAATCTTTCTTTTCTGGTAGTGAGATCCAGAAAAGTGTATACTTATAATTTTCAAGTATACTCGATACTGTCATTAACTCTACCTACCATGTTGTTATAATACCCAGTATTCCTCCTAGCAGAGGATTTATGTCAGAAGACATCTCTCCTGCATCTGAGTCACATGAGTACTCAAGAGATGGTGGTGGCACTTGTGTCCTCTGAGTGGTACCAGTGGACTAGCCATAGAGCCTGGGTTTGCAGCAACTGACAGTGAGAAAAGAAAAGAAAGAAAAGTACTGGATTCTGGAGGGGTGAAAAGTGGACATTCAGCACACAGTCACCTCGCTGCCATGTTGGTAGTTGTGTGGCTGCATGTAAGGAGCCAGAGAGTCGAGATCAGGTGCTTACGCATGCAGGGTCAGGTGATGCCTAGCTTTATGTAACTGAGCTGGTACCTGGAGCAATGGTGCCAACAGAATGTGGCTTCAGGGCCCAGGCATGAGAAGGCTGACTAGAGTTGTGGCTCTGGGAACTGACAAGCAGTCGCATGTGGAGTAGCACATTTGCCACACTTATGAACACTGGCATGCATAGTGACCATAACTCTGGGTCCTGGTGCATGAATGTGTTCCCTAAGGTTTGTGGGCTTTAACTGGAGCACAAGCATTATTGTGAACTAGCTCAGTATGGTAATGGCTTCACTTTCTCAGGTGTGGGTGATGAAGTGTAGAAAGAGAACTGGGTTCTTAAAGTGGGCACGCTTTGGTGGCAGCCTGTAAGTCAAGGACATGGACAGATTTAGAATGTCATTTGTTATCCTGTGCAGCACAAGAGCAACTGCTTCTTTGCAAAGGTGAAGGAAATGGGCAGCCTCATATCCCTCTCTGGGATTTCCAGGGTGGGAATTGCTCTTGGAATGGCTGTTAGTAACACCAGTGGCAAAACATCCTAGTGTCCTCTATGGGACAGGCTGCTGAGGAGCACCATGTTTCCCACCACATAATTATACTGTAGTTTCCACCTTTCTTCTTTATTCTTAGCTATTTCTCAATCTCTTTGTGTCTCTGGTAGGCTTATCTTATCAGCAAATCTTTCTATATGGATTGTCTCAATTTTTATTGTGCTCTTTTGTTTCTGGGTGTCTTTAAGTAAATCTTGAGTTTTCCCAGGACTATTTCAGTTTATGGATACACACACACACACACACACACACACACACACACACACACACACACTCTGTATGTGTGTGTGGGGGGGTGAAGACTGTTATCACCCACTTGACTATCTTGATATCACTAAGTCCAATTAATATCTTTTAGTTTCTTCATCTTTTGATTAACTTAGAAGCAGAGTTACTTTCTACATACTTAGATGTGATCTATTTTAATGGTTAAATCTTAGACTTTTACCAGTTAGGAAAAAAGTAAAAGTTTTGACATTCCAAGAGGGTCTATCAATATGCATCTGAAAGTATATTAGAAGAATATTGGAAAGTTGAATTTTTTTTGTATCCAGATAAATTCCTTCAGATGCACTATGTCACAGCAAAGTTTAATTAATAAATCTTTGTATTGGTAAAACAAATGACTCAGTGCTACAGACCTCAGAGTGAGAGAAGCCAAAAGAGTTAGGACAATTGTGGTTAATAGCATCATTTGTCTTCCCCCTCTGTGTTGGGAATTTATACACTGTCAATGATTTGTCATCCATGAGATAACTTTAGATTCACTAATATATACAGACCCTATTAGGAAGATAATTGTTTAGTATCAACACATCACTTTTATTTATATGTAACTATTGAGAACACTCTTTGGTAAGCATGATAGGACAGTGTTTGATAGGTAGAGCAGAATGATACATTGTATACACACATATACATACATATATATATATATATATATATGTTTATCATTATTTATATTGTTATATGATATGTTATATCTATATAATCATATATTATGCCCAGGCAATCAACTTATATAAATAGTTTTTTGAAAGGGGAGAACTGAAAAGATCATCATCACTGATACTAGTAAAACATATCTAATACAGAAGAGAAGCATATTGCTTTAACAAAGTTAAAACTCATAAACAATGCATATACCAACTTCAAAGCAAAATATTACCCTCAATCCTATTAACAGAAGAATACAAAAATGCCTGTCCTCAATATTATATTTCTATAGTTCTGAGTTTTTTGGCAATGACATAATTTATAAAAAGGATAGAGAATGATGACCAAAAACTCACTGATGTCTTCTCTACTTCCCCAAATACCATGGGATTGACATAAGGGGCATTTTGAAGAGTCTATAATAGCTTCTACACTGACAACTCGAGGAACTTTAGTCCTTGGGGGTCCAATTTGTTTGTCTTATTAATATTAACTCATTCTGTCTTGCCTACTTGATCATCCTTGATGGTGAACTCATAGCTTATATTTAATCTACCATTGTTCTATGGTCTAAGATGGAATGCTACCTTGATTTGTAATTCAGAATCTTAGAATCTCATCAATACATCAGTATCAAAAATCTCTGAGAGGCACAAATAGTTTGATTAGACTGAAAGAACAATTGAGACTTTTGGCTATATCTATATTTGAAGATACATAATCTCAAGCAATTGGTGCTCTAGAATAAATACATACTAGGGAATCTCTTTAAAATCTTTTCAAAAATGGATAGTAATTTCCTAGAATACCCTCCCCTTCAAGCAAAGAAGTAGCCCTTGATATTTAGCTTGAGCAGTGGACACTGTTTTGGTCAACATGGAGAGGAGCAGGAGTTCCCAGATGGTCAATTCTATCATCAGTAGAGGAAAAGGGGATGATTATTCTTGGGCCAACAGCAATGCTAGGTTGTTAGGCCTGGAACTCCTTCACGGAGACACATCATTGAGTTGGTCTCACTGAAGTAGGTTTGGATGGCAGCATTCCCATTTTAGACCATGGAACAATGGGGGATTGGTGATGAGCAGTGAGTTCACCATCAAAGATGATCAGGTTTCTGATATGTGGATGCCAGCCCCTAAGAAGGGAGGGTAGTAGGAAGGGGAAGTGTAGAAGTTCATTGGATTAAACAAAGGGGAATGAAGGGAAGAGAGGGGGGATGAGAATGGAAAAGACAGTAGAATGATTTGGATGTAATGTTCTCACATAAATGTACAACCAGTGTAACTCTACATCATGTTCAACCACAAGAATGGGATCAAAATTGTAATAGGCTGTACCCCATGTATGTGCAATATGTCAAAATACATCCTACTGTCATGTATATCTAAAACAACAACAACAACAACAAAGATGATCAGGTAGGAAAGGCAGCAGGAGTAAACATTAAAGAGATAAGCAATAGTTTGGACCCTCAAGGATGAGAGATACTGGAATTTCCAGTATGGAGAAATAATCAATAGCAATGTACAATGTTTAAAGACATAAGAGCTATGCTACAGAGTTTTAAAAACTGTAAGAAAACAATATAGATGATCAAATAAATTGGCAGGCTTAAAGAAAATGTTGAAAAACTAAGTGGAAGATGTTATTGACAAATTTCTTGGAGGTGAAAAAGCATCAGAGAATGAAGAGAAACATTCAACTTATGCCAGAAGGCAGTCCTGAGATACAAGGACTGGCATTATCTAATTCAAATCCCAGGAGAAAAGAAGAACAAAATGATGGACATTTGAGGAGATCCTCTAAAACAAGTCATGCAAAAATAAATGAATCAATTCAAAGAAAAGTACTTTAAGATGTGATAAAAATGCAAATTAGTTAAGCTCTAAACCTTATAAAGAAAGACCAGATCATGACTGAACAGTGGGGCTGGAGCTCAATGGTAGAGTGCTTGCCTGTCATGCAAGAGAACCTGGATTTAATCTCAATTCTAAATAAAGCAAAAACAATAAAACAGATAATTTATAATGGAATTATAATCAATCTGACTGTGACAACAATAATGAAACCAAAAACAAGTGGACTTATACCAACCAATGTTGAGAGAAAATGACTGTTCATACTGAATTGTGTACGAGAAATTCCACCTCCAGGAAAATTGATAAAACTAAGAAACTGGCAGGTAAAGACTCAAATGGTTTTCCACCAAGACATCTACAGCAAGAAAATCCTGAAAGGTGTGTGTGTATAGGAATAAAGGATTGACTAGAGAAGGGGACCTAAGAGTCAGGGTGGGATTCTGAGGGAACACCATCGTACTTGTGTTAATGACACTTCTTCTAACACAGGGATCTAAATGAATGGCATGGATGCTTCTCCTTCTGAGAGGACACACAAGGTGACAAAAGGAATTGCTCTTGCCCTGACAAAGAGTAGGTTGGATAGTCTATATATCCTAGGATTCTAAGGCCCTGCACAAAGCAGAGGGCTCAATGGGAGTGGACTAACTAGGGTTCTGAGTGAGGAGGCCCTACTGACAGGGCACTCACAGATGCTTTCCTGTGTGAGTGAGCGTCAGGAGCAAGAGGAAGGGGCCATTGATAATAGAGGAAATCAGAGATGCTGAGCCTCAAGCAGTGGTTTGAAAGCAGGGTGTGGACTTTTGGAGAGTAGCATTACCAGGGTCTCAGTAACAGACTCACAAGCTCTTTTTATGACCTTCCAGCGAGTGCTCCTAAGCAAGTCTGAGTGAAGTAGTCCTGTGAGGGCCCCCATGTGAGCACGGGCTGCTGCAGTTGGAGGTCAGAGAGGAGAACCTCAAGGTCTTGCTCTGAGTAGCAGGCAGCAACCCGTGCCACTTGGTCAGAGGAGGGGAAATGAGGAGACCCCCACTCCTTTACTTACAGGGGCAAGATAGAGCTGCACCATGAGGTCTAAGGCGGGGCAGGACAGCTGAGGTGTCCAGTGCAGGGGCTTCCTGAGGCAGGTGAGGACAGGGCCTTGAGAGAGCCCCGGGGGTGGAGCAGTGCAGGCTTCCTGAGGGGGCGTGCAGGAGAGCCAGGAAAGCCTCCACGGTTCGCCTGCCAGGCACTCGGCGGTGGGGAAACTGCTTGAAGAGGTTTGAGAGGGGAAGTCGTGAGGCCAGTTTGGGGTGTTAGGGTGAAGGTAAGCATCCTAGAGAGAGAGCAGGTGTGCCCTTGGACAACGCATTCCACATCTGGAGTCAGAGGAAAGGTCCTGGGGAGAATTCAAAGGGATGGGGGTGGCTGGCACCACTGAGAGTGAATGGGGCGAACGGAGGGAGGAGGGCCAGGAGCTGAGCCCTGAGGCTCTGCAACAGGAAGGGTCATGGGAGACGGGGGGAAGAGGGATGGACACTGAGGCGGTGCCTCCAGAGGGAGGGCTGAGGGTCAAGTGAACCTCACCTGGAGCCAAATGAAGAAGGTGCATTAGGAAGAGGGTGGTGGCCTCTGTGTGAAAATTGAGTGAGAAGCCTAGTAGGTTGCAGAGGGACATGAACTTGGAGGTTAGTGGTGACTTCAAGAAAAGCACTTTCTTTGGGGGACAGGACCACACTTTAGATGAATGAGTAAAGGCAGAGCGGTTTTCTTCACAGAGTGGAAGGGGTGGGAATAATTCCTGCATGGGATACATTGAAGAGGGAATGAGAGGAGAGGAATTAGAGCTCACAGATACAGGCAAAGTGGAGCCCAGAGACGGGGTGATATCTGCCCCTGCAAGGAAGTTTTTAAAAGCCACCTGGTTGTAATATTATTGCCTTACCTGTCTCTTTTGTAGGCTCATTATGCTGTATTTTCTAAAATTCCAAGATATGTGCTTACACATTACATTTTAAACATTTACTGTTCTTTCATGTCCATAGTCATGCCTTATCCATTACTGTGTGGTAAACTATCATCTTTGCATTTTGGCATCTGCCTTATTTGTTGGAAGTTCCTTTAACTGTCTCTAGTCCTCATGTTCACATTGCAAATCATTTAATATCTATAATTTAAATATCATTTAATAATCACTTAATAATATCAAAATCAAGATTTTGGTAAAGTCTGTATGATATTTTAATTTTTATACTTTGTAAGATTTACAGGGAGAGCTCCCTCTAACTCCATATCCTCCCCCCAAAAAACAACCAATACATTCTTTGACTTTTCACTCTGAGCATAATCATCCTTTTCGTGTTTGGCTCTTTCTGTAACATTTTCAGGTCCTGGTGACCCTTACTTAGGACTAGATTCTTTTGATCAGTTTCATCTGTCTCTTCTGAGCTAATAAGTGGATATAATAATAAATGCTGGCTCAAATAGTCCTGTCAGATCAAACCACTCATAAATAAATGTCCATACTTCCCAATCGAATTCCAAGACGTGCAATAAGGCTGAAGCAGAACTCACCCTGCTTGGTGGCTTGGTGAGTGGCAGTGGCAGGCCTCTTTCCTGATGCCCTACCATCATCCTGCTCAACCTGTTGCTGTTAGGTTTCTGAAGATCTGATCTGACCTGCCACAAAACTTTCTCAGCTGCAGATCCCTATAATCAGTCAACAACTTACCTGGAGGTAACAGAGTCAAAAAGAAGAGGAAAATGTAGAAAAAGATACACAATCTCATGGCTGCAGGGCCAGGGAACAGAAGATGCAGCAACATGGGTGGAGCCTGGAATCTGGGACCGGAGTCTGGAGTCTCCAGGGCTTTTTATGAGGCTCCTGGGCCTGTGGTTTGTTCTTGGTCAGCAGAGCCTAACAAAAGGGAATAACCTAGTCCCACACATGAATTTCCAAAGACAAAGAAGTGCATGGATGTGGCAATGAATCAATAGATGTAAAAGCAGAAGACCCACCCCAGCCACTGCAAAACACTGAAGGGGAAACAAACCAGAGACAGAGAGGGCCTAAGTTCAGAGCTCGCTGTCAATGCACAACAGTCGGGATATGTGGTGTTGGTTAAGAGGAGCCAATGGGTCAAGGGAAGAGAACAGGAAGCGCAGAGGCAGAGTAGGGAAGTGGAGCCAGTTGACCTTTAACCCTGGAGCAGTGGCAGTTCAAAGGAGAAAAGCTCATCCTTTCAAACAGTGGTGTGTGACCCAGCACTTCCCCACATAGGCAAATACATCAGAGACACAACCACAACTTCCACAAAAGTTAGTTCAACATGGTTCACTAACCTAAATGTAATACAAACCATAAGTCTCCTACGAGTTACAGAGGGAAATTCTGGGTGACCTTGTGTTTGACAATGATATTTTAGGTAAATCCCAAAAGCATGATCCGTGAGAGAAATACTTGATAACTTGGGCTTAATTAAAATTAGTATCTTTGCCTTTGTCATGGGCAGTTTAAGAGAAAGAAAGAGAAGTGACAGACTGGGAGAAATTATTTTCAGGGCATATACTTGATAAGGTCCTTGTATTCAAAATATACAAACATTTAAAAAGCTCTATGAAAACTATCAGCCTAATAAAAATGGGCCCAAAGCCTGAACAGACACCTTGCAAAAAGATAGAAATCACCATGTAGGAAACCACTCTACAACACAATTCACTGGGAATGGCACATTCAGATGATATTCCATTGCACACCACCAGGATGTTGAAGGTCTGAATGCCAACAGCACTGAAGGCTGGACAGGATGTGGAAGGACTGCAGCATTCATTCAGTACTGGTCGAACTCAATGTGTGGGAATGTGGGACAAAATGTGCCCTTCGGTACGGCTCACCAATCATGCTCCTGGAGTTGACCCACAGCAGTTGATTCATGTCCACACAAAATCTGCATATGAATGATAACAACTTATAGTTGTTTTAAGTTGGATGCAAATGAGTTACCCTTCAGCAGATGAGTGTCTAATGAAACTGTTGGACATTCATGCAACTTGATATCATTCATTGATAAAAAGAAATGATCTACCATGTTACCGAAAGGTATCAGGATCCTTGAATGCATATTGCTAAGTGTAAAAAGTTTTCCAGAAAGATGATATTCAGTGATTCTAACCGCATTACATTTCAGAAAGGGAAAATGGTGCAGATTATTAAAAAAAAAATCGGTGTTTGCCGAGTTTTATGGGATAAGGAATGATGAACAGGTGGAGCACAGCAGATTTTTTGTGTATGAACCTATTTTCTCTGACATCCGTAGAATGTACAACACAACCTTCAGAATACAGGTTAAATGTTTAAATGTTTGTATATATAGTAAGGGACTGAGTTAATAATAATGTGTCATTATTGATTCATTGGTGATAACAAATAAAATAAATAAACTAATGTCAGCTGGGTCATAGGGATATCCTTGGGGCTGTGAGGGATGTATGGGAAGTCTGTACTTTCACTCCATTATCTATAGACCATAAAGTGCTCAAAACATTCCATTAATTAAAATAATCAATTAACTAAACATCAGATATTGTAATGAATCAATTCTGTTCTATTGATATAAAGAAAAAGTCACCCTGACATTGGAATTTACTCTCTATTCAACTGTGCTGTATGGTGCATTTTGAAATCAAAGATCAAAAGCTCATCTACTATTTTTAATTTGGGGGTTACTGCAGGTACTTTACAATTTTACATGAATTTCAGGATCTTTTTACCAATTTCTGCAAGAAAAGCCTGGTTGAATTTTATTACAGATTTCAAGGAGGCTGAAGATTATTTTGAAGGAGAGTTGTCTGGTTAAGAGTAGTATTTCTAATCATTAAACATGAAAAGTCTCTGTCATTATTAAGATTTGCTTTAATTTCCCCAAGCAATCAATATTTTACAGACTTTAGTGAATACAATATCCCTTCACTAACCTTATTCTTAATTATTTATTTTTTATTGTAAATGAATTTTTTAAATTCTATTTTTGGATTGTTAGCTATTCAGAGATAAATGTATCTTATTTAATATGCTGATCATGTGATTTGTACATTTTTTATACATGTTATTTGTTCTAGTATTTATGGACACCTTTGAATTTCTACATATAAGATCATGATGTTGTAGTAAAGACGGGTTTACTGCCTTTCACACTGAGTGCCATTCATTTGTTATTTTCCTGACTGATTTCACATGCTATAACGTCCAGCCAAATGTTGGAAAAATTATTAAGAATGAACATAAGATGAAGAAAAGTGAGAATGGACACATCTGCCTAGTGCTTGATCTCAGAATGCTTTCAGAAACTTACAGTTATGTACGATATTCATTGGATTTTTGAAGATATCCTTTATCAGATTGAGATACTTCCCTTTATTCCAAGTTTGTTTTGAGATAGATGAATAGATACTGGTTTTGTTAAATTGTTACATTTTTCTTCATCTACTGGGATGGTCATGCATTTTATCCTTTATAGTAATGACTTATTAATATACTGCATATTTATTAATATGATCTATTGATCTGTTTCAGGATTTAACGTGACACAGCATTCTTGGGATTAAATATACTTGGGCATGATACAAGATTTTTGTGCTTTTGGATTCAGCACGCCATCTGTAAAAGATACACTTTACCCGGAGGAAGGTCTTATCTTTGCCCTTAGTCACTGGGGGTGAGCTCTGGCTTCCAGGAATGTCCTGCCCCACAGGAGTGTCTGTTTTTGCCTGGGGTCCTCAACTCTGAATTGGACAATATTGTGAATGGCGGCTGTCTGTGGACCCAGTGTGGTATTCCCAGGTGCAGGCTACTGTATGTAGGGGATTATGGAAGTGGTTGTAGTGACCCAAGATGCAGGTGATTGGGAGAGCCCCATGTTGGTAGATAGGGGTCCACACAGGAGTGACAGCTGGAGTTCTTGTGTGTGGATGGTGGCTGGGTGTCTTGCATGGGAGCAGCAGCCAATATTCTTACATAGGTGGGCTTCCAGAAGTCCTGTGTGGGTGCTAATGCCAGTGGTCTTAATTGGGCACCTGGAGGTTTTGTGTGGATGAGTTACCACAGGTCCTATGCTGACACTGAGGCCTGGAGACCTGTGCTGTTGGGGCCCTTGATTCCTGCATGGGAGCAGCTGTCAGGGGTCCTCTGATCATTTTCAGAGAACCAGTATTCCCACTACTTGAATTCCAGGTCTCAGACTGACAGAGAATGCAGCTCCCTCTAGCCCGCCATCTTGGATCCCTCCATCAATCTATTTAAAGGTCTGTCAATCTCATTGACACTTTTGAAGAAGCAACACCTGCTTTCATTGGCTTTCTTTATTGGATTTTTCATTCTACTCCATTGATTTCCACTCTTTTTTTCATATTTCAGATTCCCTTCCCCAGCTTGGGTTTGCAGTTTTTTCTGAGAACTCAGATTATGGACTTCATTTTTTTTCCCCTAGTAGAGACATTTAAAGTTATAAATGTCCCTCTTAGCATTGCTTCAGATGCATCCTATAAGTTTGACAGACTTTGGTTTCATGTACATTCAGTCCATAATAATAATTCCTGTTGTAATTTGTACTTTGACCTATGTGTTATTTTGAAATCTGTTGGCTAATTTCCAAAGTTTACAGAATTCGTCTCATTTTCTAATTTCATTCCGTTGTGGCTGGAGAACACACTATTAGGAAAGCAATCTCTTGAGCACATATTTTCAACCCATTTTGACCACATAAGAGAGTGCTTTGGTCCTGGGACTACTTCCTTGCCAAGTTATGAAGGGCCCACCTAGCTGGGCTGGCTGATGGCTTTGTGTGGGCATCTTTCCTTCCTGCAGATTTAATGCCTACCCCTTTGTTCTGCTTAAGCATGTTTGCAGTGATGCTTGGGCACATCCCCAGCTTTCAGCATTTCAGACTCCATGGAGGAGGCAGGCATCTTTACTGTGATGTAAAATGGGTGAGCACAAGAAAATGGCTCTTCTCCATGGACTCCAGAAGGAATGGGAACTGCTAGCCATGGAGATCGGAGCAGTACTTCTGAAGCTGGCCTTGCTCTGTCTCTTCACTATTTGAGAAAAAACATGGTTTCATCCAGTGCTTGACTCTGCTGTGTTTTCCTTGGCGTTTCTGACATCAAGGTGTAGTGAACAGAACTCTTTGGACTTCCATTCCTCATGTTTCCCATAGTGATGATCTTGGCCATCTGTATGTCATTGGTGCCCTACCCTGGCATTTGTGACCAGTACGTATATTCTGATCAACACAAACTTTGATTTCAATCTCCTTGTAGTTACTAAGACTTGTTTTACGTCAGAGTGTGGTGCATCCATGCTCACTGGAAAAAAATGTGAATTCTACTGCTTAATTAAATCTGACTTAGTTAAATCTTTGGCCTAGTATTACTTGTATATTTCGCTACCATTGGGGAATTTTCTTTCTTTAATGGTTTTTTATAGTTATACTTGACAGTGGAATCATTTTAATATAATTATACAAGCAGGGAATATATCTTATTCTAATTAGAAGTCCATTCTTGTGGATGTATATGATGGTAAGATTCACTGTGGTGTATTCATTATGTACATAGAAAAATTATATAAGATTCATTCCACTCTCTTTCCATTTCTTATCCACCCTTCCTTACCTTCATTCCCCTTTGTCTAAATTATTAAACTTTTATCTTCTCTCTCCTCAACTTATTGTATGTCAGATTCCCCATATCAGTGAAAACATTTGACCTTTGTTTTTTGGGGGGATTGGCTTATTTCACTTAGCATGTTAGTCTCCAGATCCATGCATGTACTGGAAAATGTCATAAAGTCATTCTTCTTAGTGGCTGAGTAATATTCCATGTGTATTTACCCCACATTTTGTTTATCCATTTAGCTGTTGAAGTGCACATAAGTTGGCTCCTACTATTTCTTAGCTATTACTATTTCTTTGAAGAAGCTTTCTACTCCTTTGGAATTCTCATATTGCACTTGAACCCCCAACAGCCTAAATATTTGCTTTTTTTTAGCATTGTTGCAAAAATTCCCACAACATTTCTTTCTTCTTTTTCATTGTTTTTTTTTCCTTAGTGTACATTTCCAAACAGTCTATCTTCAACATCACCAATTCTACCTTTGTTTGTTCTATCCTGTTATTGATATTTTTATCATGCATTTAGTTTTGCTCTGTGTTTTTCAGGTCAAAAATTTGGGGTTGATTTTTCTTTAATTGCCTCCATTTTTTTGTTCAGTTGATCTGTTAAAGCATTACATTTTTTCTCTGTGATTTCTTCAAGTTTATTTAGTTTTCTTAAAAAAATTGTTTCAAATTATCTATGGGCTCTCTTAACCCGATGACTCTCTGGTCAATTTCTCTTCCTTACTTGGACTGTTAGGTGAAGTGGTGACTTCATATTAGCTTTGCATGTTTGTTGACATGCAGCTTCACCTGGGCATGGAGAGATAAGGCATACACAGCCGTCTTCCTAACATGGCTTTATTTCTGCCTGTCTTTCCAGAAATTCCAAGAAGGCTGCTTTCTTTCTTTTTAGGCTATCATAATTTCCACTATTTCAGCATTGGTAGCAACCATATTGACATTTACCAGGAGTCTGTAGCTGAAGTTTCAGTGTGAGAGGGCAATCTAAGCTCAGGTTTCTACCAAATACACTCTTGGTGTGTTCTTCAGAATGAACAAGGAATGTACCTGGGGAGAGTAGTCCATCTGTGCAAGCCTTTCTCTGTGCCTGGGGCAGGCCTAGATGCCCATCAAGAGCTACTGGCCTGTGGCAAGTCACTGTATAATTCTGCCTGGCTCTGAGCAAAGTCACTGTGGATGGAGCAGCCCTAGGCTTTAACACCATACCTAGAGTGAGAAACACTACCAAGCTCTGTCATACCTATCCCGAGTCCATAACTGCCTAAAGCAGCTCAGCACTGGAGTAATACAAACGTTCAAACTGTTTTAGGTTGGCAATTTCCAAAGTGACTTTTCACCCAAGATTTTGCAACTAGTCATGGGTAATGATATCTACAAGAGACATCTGCTAGACTGGGGTTGCATGCCTCCCCTTTGCATTTGGGCTATTCCAGAGGCTCTGTATATGGGCAGGCCTAGGGATGGAGGACAGTAGGAAATGCCTTGTGAGGATTCACCAGTTTGACACAAACCTCCAGGACAAAGCCCTATGCTTGCTCCCTTGCCCTATCCTGAGAATACTGCCTGCTGTTGGAGAGCATTTGTGATAGCAGTACTTTGGTTACCTAGGCTGATGATAAGCCAGGTTGCACCTGGACCTCACAGCCATAACGTGTTGCCCAGTCTGAGGGGCATACCAAGGCCCATGTTGTAGCTGGTGATGGTGTAGGACAACACATCAGTCCGTCCCACTGCAGTGCAGGTTTCTGCCTAGAGATCTGAATGTGGGCACTGGAATGATGACTGCTCTGCTCCCCAAGGCTGTGGGACAGGTGTTGGGTGACAGGGACAGAGCCATGCCTTTTTTGAGCCTCATTCTATTTATCCCTCTGACTTCTCTCTACCTGCTCTTCACCTTCCCCCCTAAAAGGTTTTCAGTTTTGTTGCAAATGTCCAACTGAAGACAAGCAGACAGGACCCGCCTTCCTGTTGTCTTTAGCAGTGGTCCTTCCCCATCTTGCTGCATTCCATTTTGCCAGTAAGTAATGCCCTCACCTCTCTTCTACCACAACACTCTCCTGTATTGTGCTTAACTGACAATGAAAAGAAAACTAATGAGTAAGCTTTTCTAAATTTGGAAGGCTTAAACCTGGATAGAAGCATACAATTTCTGGGGATATAAATTTTTATATATTTTAATCGATTTTTCCTTCAAACCCATGCCTTAGCAGATGATTGCCTTAGCAGATGATTGTTAAGTGTGTAATGAATGGGTCTTTGGTAATGCCATAAGAACAAGCATCTTACCAGCTTTGTGAGCTCTTGAGTCAATAAAATTGGACACAGCATCCCCTGTAACCAGTCTCCCTAGAATTATGCAAAGGAAGGACAACAGAACCCAGGAGTGGGATGTGTAGAAAAATCCAGGATGGGAAGAAGCAGCCCTGACTGAGGCTTGTAGTTTAGGCTTTCTCCCTGGGGAGGCACACTGCTGAATAGGACTGTGGATGTCCCCCCTGTAGAACAGGAAAAATGGACCAGAGGACTTTTATTTTCGTCTTGGTTCTATAGATTATATAGCATCGTGTCTATAATATCTACTATCTAAGGATAACAAGGCAACTGTACATTTATGTCACTAAAATAGATTTTGCATCTATTTAAAAATACTTCAAAGAAGAGAAACCATTATAGAGGCAACTCATAACTTCAATTAATCTCTTACACATCAGCTCTTCACAGTCTGAGGGAATTGTTTCATCTTAGCCCTGGGGACCTAGTTTCAGAAAAGCCATCCATTCACCCCAAAACCATGTGGAGTGATGGATGGAGGATATACTACACACAAACACACACACACACACACACACACACACACACACGGAGAGAAACAGAGAAATACACACACACAATATTGCCACTGAAAGGTGGAGATGAAATTGGATGCACAGCTCTCCTGCTGGTAGGACTGAACCAGTGGCTTTATTCCAGATCCTGCTGTGGAACTCACCACCATTGAAGCCTAGAGACTCCTAGAAACAGCCTATTAATTCTGGCCTCTGTCTACCATGTGTTATTTGTCTCGTGGTTCTTATCAATGAAATCTCTCTTGGAGCTTTGCCAGTGCTCTACGTGAGGGCATGATGTCCCTTATCTGGATGACAGCAGTCACAGTGACTGGCCTATGACTTCAAGGAGTTGGGGCCCATCTCACATACTTGGTTTTTGCTCTATTTCTTTATGCTTGGTCTCTAGGAAGGCCCCACTGACAGCAGATAAATGTAAATGTCTGAAGTAAACTGGATTTCCACCTCCATTCTCTCCCAATTTTAGTCTCCCTTTTACTTCTTCCAGATTTCTTTTCCTGAAGTGAATTTGGAATTGTGCTTTTATATATGTTTTACATATATATTTGTTTTAATTAGTCACACATGACAGTACAATGATCTTGACATATCATACATTTGAATCACATGGGATATAATTTTTCATTTCTCTGAGTGTCCAGGTTGCAGAATCCCATTGGTCATGCAGTCACGTATATACCTACAGTAATAATAAAGTCTATTTTATTCTGCTGTATATTTAGATCCTCTGAAGCTCAAAGGGAGATCAGTAGAGTAGAGGAAAGCGACCAGGGAGAGGGAGGGAGGAAGGGAGGGAAAAGGAAAATCCTGGGGAATGATATTGGCAAATTATATCATTATGGTAGGTGCATGTAGGAAGATGTAACCAGGAACGCCACCATGATGTAAAACTGTGATGCATCAGTGAGGAACTATGGAAGATAATTTAAAAGTGAGGACGGAGATCCTCATGGCTGGAGGGAGAAGAAAGCTTGGCTTCATCTCCAGGAGGCAGTGAGAGCTTCGTCTGCAGCTCTAGCACCAGAGAAAGGTCTTTGGTAAGCTGCCATCTGTGCCTCACCAAGGGGAGCATGGACAGAGGTATTCTGTGCTTGCAGAATGGCCTTCAGGGAAGGCTGAGTCCTTGTTTGGTTGGACACTCTGTTCGGTAAGCATTTGGGAGCAGTTTTGCCCAGCAAACCCTGTGAAATGGGAACTTCATCTACAAACACTTTGGCAATAGATCAAAGTTTCTAAACAAAGACCAGTCTGTGTTTAGTTACAGTGCGTTGGGCCTTGGTAAGAGGCTAGCTGGCTTAGTTTAGTGATGCGTTCTTTGGTCGTGAACATCTCCCAGCCTTCCCAGCCTTGCTAATGGCTGAGGGCCCCTCCCTCCTGGCCTCCACTCTCACATGCTGTGCTTAGGGTAGAGGGCTTACTGCATTGTGTGCTAGTTTGCTGAAGGTGAATTCACTTCTACCACAAATCTGTGAACTTCACACTGGCTACCAGCAGGCTGGAGTGTTCAGAGCTGAGTGAGGAGTTGCATGAGGTTGTCATTTATCTTGAAAACCTGCTTTCAAGGGGAACAACTCATAACAGTGAAATCCATACCCACTTGAGTCAAATGTATGAAAGATGATATGTCATGAGCTTTGTAATGTTTTGAACAACCAATAAAAAAAAAAAAGAAAGAAATCCATTACACACAGAGGCTGGAGGTGTGGGTTTGAATTCTCAGGCTCCAGATCTGATGGCAGCTGCAGGTATGGACATAGGCAGGAACACAGTCTGCCTTCAACCACATCAGCAGCCTCTAGAAGTAACAGGTGTGCATCAGGGCGCTTGGTCACTACTGTGCATAAAATCCACTGGCAATCTTGCTTCACTCTGCAGACACAGCCTCACTTCATGACATTTTATTTTTAAATGGATCAAGAATTCTTATTAATGTCAACCTCCTTAGTTACACCAGCATTCAAGCAGCAGCACTGTCTTTAACTAAAAATAACCACACAGGGCTGTTTAAGTTCCTCTGCTCATCACTTGCCAGTACATCATGTTCATCGCCACTGAGTCCATTGCTGAACATCCACCATGGACCACATGGTGCAAACCTCCCCACTCCTCTGAAGGAGGATATGTTCTCCACGTATTTATGACATTAATACCCAACTGACATGGCTCAAATGAGGCTCGATGATTTCCTCCCCTTTGAATCTGTAATTCTCCCATTTAGGGCTAATACAGCTATCAATTTCATCAGAGGTGCAGCTCCCTGCCAGCCCTCTGTTTCACTCTTCACTCTATCACCCTAATGTGGCTGCCAGATCTCACCCATCACCTCAGAATTCAAGGCATCAGGAAGGAAAATGGCTGGGAGAGAAGGAGCATTCACCTGTTTCATTTTTAACCCAACTTCTTTTTTATAAAGCATGTTATTGAGTTCTGATTGACATAAATAAGGCTGTACATCTTTCATGTGTGTACCTCAGTAGTTTGGAGATCCGAATGCACCTGTGAAGAAACCACACTACTATCAAGGCCATAAGCACACCAGACTCTTCTCAGCTTCTTCCTACCTTGTTCTCCTCCTCCTTCTCTTCTTCCTCTTCCTCCTCCTCCTCTTCCCCTTTCTCTCTCTCCTTCTTCTGCCTTTGGTGAGAACATACAACATAAATTCTGCCTGGTTAGTAAAGTTTAAGCCTACAATGCTATATTCACACCTAGGGGCACTAAACCATCAACTAGACCTCAGAACCTGTTGTCTTGCATAACTTTAACTCTGCCTTTTAAATTTCCGAACCCATTTCCCTCCACACAGTCCCTGGCCACACCATTCTACTCTTGGCTTCTGGGAGTTTCACAATAACAGAGATTGCACAGCTTTTGCCTTTTTGTTTCTTATTTCACTTAACATAATGTCTTTCAAGCCCATCCATGTTGTTCCAAATGACAGGAACTCCTTGATTTTAAAGGATGAATAAGATTCCATGGTCAGTAGATTCCACTCTTTATTCATCCACTGATGGATACTTTGTTTCCATATCCTGACTAGATTGCATAGTGCCACACAGTGTCCAATATAGATTCTTCTAACCCTTGGGGAAAACAAAGCAGGACACATACAGAAATTAATAATAGCAGGTTGAGATTTCAGGTCTTAGTTCTAAGACTTTGATTCATTTTGAGTTGTTTTTTGTGTTTTGTGTCAATTAACTGTCCAGTTCCATTTCATGTGTGAATGTCAAGTTTTCTCAGCACCATTTACTGAGGAGACTATTGCTTCCCTGGTGTGTGCTCTTGATGTATCAGTGTTGAGCAGATGACTGTACGTGTGTTGGCTTACTTCAGGGTTATCTTTTCTACTCTAGTCTCTAGGTGTCTCTTTTGATTCCAGTACTGTATTATTGTACATGTGTGAGGTTCACACAGGATGTTTGGATACACCTGCACCTAGGGAAATGATAATGATGGCCAAGCAAATCAGAGCAACCTTTATCACACAGTTTTGTGTGGGTGTCTGTGTGTGTGTGTATGTGTGTGTGTGTGTATGATACATTCTATGTCCATGTGGCAATAGACAATGGGACTATTTAAATACCTCGGCTATTGTAAGTAATGCTGTGAACGTGAGTATTCAGACACCTTCACAAGCTGATTTCGTTTCCTTTGGTGTGTGGTCAGGACAAGGGTCACTGGGTCACATGGTGGTTCTCTTCCTCTTTGGTTTAAGAACCTTCATGTTGATTTCCATGATGACTGTGCCAATGTGCATTCTTGCCAACAGGGAACAAAGGATCCTTTTCTACCCTCATTAACACTTCTTTTTTGTTGGTAGTAGCCTTCCTGATGGGTGGGAGGTGACATCTCACTGTGGTTTTAATTAGCTCTTGCTTGGCTAATAAGATATATTACATTATTGATAGTGTCAGTTGGAGGATTCTTCTACCTCAGGGACAAATTCCATTTGATCATGGTTCACAAGGCTATAACTTGCTGCTGAATTCTGATAACTAGAATGTTTAAGATTGTTACTTTTGTGTCCATCTGAGATACTGACCTATAATCTCATTCCATCAGTCCTCTGCAGCCAGTCCTAAGAGTTGGAAAGTGGAACCAGAAAGGCTAAATGGCTGGAGGCTTCTATAGGTCCAGGGACAGTCAATGGCCTAGTGTCCCTTCAGATGGCATTTAGGACAAGGTCCTGGAGGCTTGCAAGGCGTAGGACATGTACGAACCCAGTGACTCATCTGAGCACATTTAAACAGAGTCCAGATGGTTCCAAGGGACCCTTCTGTAGGCCAGTGGAACCAGGGATAAATTCTGAAGCCAGACAGATGGCTTGAGTGAGCATCTGATATTTCTACTTCCAGGTCTTCTTGTTTATCCTGTTATACACCTTAAATGCCACTCCAAGAGCCTCAGATTGGGGAGTTAGGGGCCCCCTCTTTAGGCACCTTAGTTTGGCCATAATATCAGGGAAACTCTGTTAGAATAAGTAGGTCATTAGTAGTTGCCTCCCACCTGGAGTCTGTGGTCCAGATTAGTATATTGTAATAAAGCCTTGGTTAGGGGGTCTAAATGCTGAAGGGTTTTCATTCTTGGATAATTTCCTGGAGCTTTTCATAACTGATGGCCTGATGGGCTACCTTTCTAAGTCCTGCCATGAGGCAAGTAATGAATTTGGTTTCTACTAATTACTCTTACAAATGAACTATAATACTAATTGGGGTCCCAATCAGGGACCGCTTTAGTGCCAATTGGATGGGTAAGGGAGGTATGATGTACCTTATCAGCATAATTTCTAGCTTGTTCCCAAACTTGCTGGGCAGGAGAGTGTTAGACAAGATCATATGGATATCATGGAAGGTCAAATCATTGAGTCAGATATTGAAACTCTTTGATATGTCCTATACTTGACATATAGGACCCAATATGTTATTCTATCTGTGAAAGGTCTGACAAAGAGAAAGGCACATGAACCTGGATCACACTATCTACCCCAGCCACCTTGCATAGAGGACACAGAGACGAGGGTTGGGCAGGGGTAGCGGATGGAGGGTCTGAGGGAATAGTTGCTGCAGCAGATTCATTAGAAAGGGAATTGCGGTATAGGGGGGGGGGGCTCATCCACTGAGTTGAAGTAGGAGGAGTCCTGGGTAGGGTATTCTATCCCTTTGGAAACAGGTGTAGGGGAGGTGAGAGCTTTAGAGGACTTGTGTGAAAGAGTAAGAGTTGCAGAGAGAAAGGAATTAGATAGGAGAAGGTCTGAACATATGATATCTCTTTCCATTTTCCCAAATGCTAACAATATTTGAAAAGATCCCTGAAAATCTTGGGTTCTAAACTGCCATTAATGACCATTTACAGTCATTATCCAAAGGATATTGAGGCCAGATCTGATTGTGCAAGTGGATAAGTTTTGGGGGGTTTAGATCTAGGGTGAGAGAGACCCTAGGTTAGCCAGGAAGCAGCTCAGGGGACTATGGGAGGGAATGGATAAGGAGCCACCCATGGTGAGATATAAGATGTGAGTTTAGAGGTGGGGCATCCCCAGTCTCTAGTATCATCTAGTTGAGAGGATGGTTACACTCAGGGGGTCATCACCACTGCTGGGTAAGCATCGGGGCAGGAGCCCATAGAGGCACTTGGGTGCCTGGCTGGGGCTACATAATAGAGGCAGAAGCTTGTAGAGGTTAACCCAAGGCCAAGAGGTCGTCTCACTAGGAGCAACACCCAATCACCTTCCATAGCTTTTTCTCAAAACCCAGGACCCAAATAAAAGACTCTGTCAATACTAGGGATCAGCCATAGCTGTGATAGCTGTGACTAAGGGTACCCATGACCACATGGTAGTCCTTGGAATGCCAGAGGTTCAGTGGTCATTTCCTGGGACCTGTAGTTCTTTTAGGGCAACTGGAGACAGGGGTCTTACCTAGAATGTCCAGTGGTGAGTGTGGAGAGGGCGTTCAGCAGAATGGAAGGCCTGGTCCCATGATGGAATTTAGATTGGGGCCCAGGGTCACTCAGTGTCCCTCTAAGAGGGGGAGGAGGCATACCAGGGAAACTGATCCCAGGTTTTTGACACCAAAATGAAGGGAACGCATGGAATGAGAGACTGGTAAGTGTGAAATGAAAGATGGAGATCAGGCAGAGGAAAGCATGAGAATTTATTTGTCAGAGATGACAAATAAAGGCCATGTCTCTCTCTAGGAGAGAGCTAAAACAAGCTTGGGTTCTGAGACATTTATGGGGCAGGCTCAGGAATCAGAGCTAGACAGGTCCTCATGCAGGTAGTTAGGGGTTATGTTGGTATGAGGAGTGGCGAGGCTTGCTCAAACACACCCTTGGGTGGGAAAGTGAAACTTTTTCCTTAAATTGGCAGCTATCACTTAAGATGGCCATCCATAAGCTAAGCAAGGACCTTATACCCAAGAGTAAATGGGAATTCCTATTCCTCCACGTCCTCAGTGAAGGGTCAACGTAGGTAATGGGAGAAAATATTCTCCAATATTTGAATGACCTAGGATTAATATCCAGAATATTTAAGGAACCACAAAATACTAACAAGAACCAGAAAACACACAATGTATTTCACTAACACATGAGAAAAAGACCTGAATAGACACTCCTAAAAGAAGAAATACAAATAACCAAGAAATATATAAAAAATACTTTATAACTTTAACCTATCAGGAGAATATAAATGAAAATGCCAGTATTCCACATCAGCCCAGTTAGAATGGCCATTATGAAAGAAAGAAAAATAACAAATGCTGGCAAAGATGTGGAGGATTGTCATGCTTTAAGGTTAAAGCTTAGAACTCTGAGGTCACTTGTCCTGACTGATGACATGTCTCTTTCATTACAGAATGGAAACAGTTGAAGTAAAACTCATTATTTATATGTAGCAGTGGGTGGAATAGTGTTCACTAAGCTTGGGAAATCCATGATTTTGACATTTGTGATGGGTGGATTAGCAATGTTGG